>NC_090938.1:776417798-777683275 GCF_040938575.1 Ambystoma mexicanum
CTCTCTTCTGTGTCCCTCTCCCTCCCACTCTCCTCTCAGCTTCTCTTCTCTGCTGTCTCGTCTCCCCCTCTCTTCTCACTGTCTCCTCTCTGCCTGCCTCTCTTCTGTGTCCCTCTCCCTCCCACTCTCCTCTCAGCTTCTCTTCTCTGCTGTCTCGTCTCTCCCTCTCTTCTCACTGTCTCTTCTCTGCCTGCCTCTCGTCTGTGTCCTTCTCCCTCCCACTCTCCTCTCAGCTTCTCTTCTCTGCTGTCTCGTCTCCCCCTCTCTTCTCACTGTCTCCTCCCTGCCTGCCTCTCTTCTCTGTCCCTCCCCTCTCGGCTTCTCTTCTCTGCTGTCTCGTTTCCCCCTCTCTGCTCACTCTCTCCTCTCTGCCTGCCTCTCTTCTGTGTCCCTCTCCCTCCCACTCTCCTCTCAGCTTCTCTTCTCTGCTGTCTCGTCTCTCCCTCTCTTCTCACTGTCTCTTCTCTGCCTGCCTCTCTTCTGTGTCCCTCTCCCTCCCACTCTCCTCTCAGCTTCTCTTCTCTGCTGTCTCGTCTCTCCCTCTCTTCTCACTGTCTCCTCTCTGCCTGCCTCTCTTCTGTGTCCCTCTTTCTCCCACTATCCTCTCAGCTTCTCTTCTCTGCTGTCTCGTCCCTCCCTTTCTTCTCACTGTCTCCTCTCTGCCTACCTCTCTTCTTTGTCCCTCTCCCTCCCACTCTCCTCTCTGCTTCTCTTTTCTGCTGTCTCGTCTCCCGCTCTCTTCTCACTGTCTCCTCTCTGCCTGCCTCTCTTCTGTACCCCTCTCCCTCCCACTCTCCTCTCAGCTTCTCTTCTCTGCTGTCTCGTCTCTCCCTCTCTTCTCTGCAGATCTCTAGTACCCGCCTCACTCTCGTCTCTGCCTGCCTCTCTTCTGTGTCCCTCTCCCTCCCACTGTCCTCTCAGCTTCTCTTCTCTGCTATCTCGTCCCCCCCTCTCTTCTCTGCAGCTCTCTTGCACCCGCCTCTCTATCCTCTCTGCCTGCCTCTCTTCTGTGCCCCTCTCCCTCCCACACTCCTCTCAGCTTCTCTTCTCTGCTGTCTCGTTTCTCCCTCTCTTTTAACCCTCTCCTCTCTGCCTGCCTCTCTTCTGTGTCCCTCTTTCTCCCACTCTCCTCTCTGCTTCTCTTCTCTGCTGTCTCGTCTCTCCCTCTCTTCTCTGCAGCTCTCTTGCACCCGCCTCTCTATCTTCTCTGCCTGTCTCTCTTTTGTGTCCCTCTCCCGCCCACTCTCCTCTTAGCTTCTCTTCTCTGCTGTCTCATCTCTCCCTCTCTTCTCACTGTCTCCTCTCTGCCTGTCTCTCTTCTGTGTCCCTGAACCCTCCCACCCTCCTCTCAGCTTCTCTTCTCTCCCTTTCTTCTCACTGCCCCCTCCCTGCCTGTCTCTCTTCTGTCTCCCTCTCACTCCCATTCTCCTCTCAGCTTCTCTTCTCTGCTGTCTCGTCTCTCCCTCTCTTCTCTCTCTCTCCTCTCTGCCTGCCTCTCTTCTGTGTCCCTCTCCCTCCCACTCTCCTCTCAGCTTCTCTTCTCTGCTGTCTCGTCTCCCCCTCTCTTCTCACTGTCTCCTCTCTGCCTGCCTCTCTTCTGTGCCCCTCTCCCTCCCACTTTCGTCTCAGCTTCTCTTCTCTGCTGTCTCATCTCCCCTTCTCTTCTCACTCTCTCCTCTCTGCCTGCCTCTCTTCTGTGTCCCTCTCCCTCCCACTCTCCTCTCAGCTTCTCTTCTCTGCTGTCTCATCTCTCCCTCTGTTCTCACTCTCTCCTCTCTGCCTGCCTCTCTTCTGTGTCCCTCTCCCTCCCATCCTCCTCTCAGCTTCTCTTCTCTGCTGTCTCGTCTCCCCCTCTCTTCTCACTGTCTCCTCTCTGCCCGCCTCTCTTCTGTGTCCCTCTTTCTCCCACTGCCCTCTCAGCTTCTCTTCTCTGCTGTCTCGTCTCCCCCTCTCTTCTCACTCTCTCCTCTCTGCCTTCCTCTCTTCTATGTCCCTCTCCCTCCCACCCTCCTCTCAGCTTCTCTTCTCTGCTGTCTCATCTCTCCCTCTCTTCTCACTATCTCCTCTCTGCCTGCCTCTCTTCTGTGTCCCTCTCCCTTCCACTCTCCTCTCAGCTTCTCTTCTCTCCCTCTCTTCTCACTCTCTCCTCACTGCCTGTCTCTCTTCTGTGTCCCTCTCCCTCCCACCCTCCTCTCAGCTTCTCTTCTCTGCTGTCTCATCTCTCCCGCTCTTCTCACTCTCTCCTCTCTGCCTGCCTCTCTTCTGTGTCCCTCTCCCTCCCACTGTCCTCTCTTCTCTGCTGTCTCATCTCCCCCTCTCTTCTCACTATCTCCTCTCTGCCTGCCTCTCTTCTGTGTCCCTCCCACTCTCCTCTCAGCTTCTCTTCTCTGCTGTCTCATCTCTCCCTCTCTTCTCACTCTCTCCTCTCTGCCTGCATATCTTCTGTGTCCCTCTCCCTCCCACTCTCCTCTCTTCTCTGCTGTCTCATCTCCCCCTCTCTTCTCACTCTCTCCTCTCTGCCTGCCTCTCTTCTGTGTCCCTCTCCCTCCCACTCTCCTCTCTGCTTCTCTTCTCTGCTGTCTCGTCTCCCCCTCTCTTCTCACTGTCTCCTCTCTGCCTGCCTCTCTTCTGTGCCCTCTCTCGCCCACTCTCCTCTCAGCTTCTCTTCTCTGCTGTCTCGTCTCTCCCTCTCTTCTCTGCAGATCTCTAGTACCCGCCTCACTCACCTCTCTGCCTGCTTCTCTTCTGTGTCCCTCTCCCTCCCACTGTCCTCTCAGCTTCTCTTCTCTGCTGTCTCGTCCCTCCCTCTCTTCTCTGCAGCTCTCTTGCACCCGCCTCTCTATCCTCTCTGCCTGCCTCTCCTCTCTGCCCCTCTCCCTCCCACTCTCCGCTCAGCTTCTCTTCTCTGCTGTCTCGTTTCTCCCTCTATTCTCACTCTCTCCTCTCTGCCTGCCTCTCTTCTGTGTCCCTCTTTCTCCCACTCTCCTATCAGCTTCTCTTCTCTGCTGTCTCGTCTCTCCCTCTCTTCTCTGCGGATCTCTTGTACCCGCCTCACTGTCTCCTCTCTGCCTGTCTCTCTTGTGCCCCTCTCCCTGCCACTCTCCTCTCTCCTCTCTGCTGTCTCATCTCTGTCTCTCCCTCTCTTCTCATCCCCTCCCTGTCTCTCTTCTGTGTCCCTCTCACTCCCATTCTCCTCTCTGCTTCTCTTCTCTGCTGTCTCGTCTCTCCCTCTCTTCTCTCTCTCTCCTCTCTGCCTGCCTCTCTTCTGTGTCCCTCTCCCTCCCACTCTCCTCTCAGCTTCTCTTCTCTACTGTCTCGTCTCCCCCTCTCTTCTCACTGTCTCCTCTCTGCCTGCCTCTCTTCTGTGCCCCTCTCCCTCCCACTTTCGTCTCAGCTTCTCTTCTCTGCTGTCTCATCTCCCCTTCTCTTCTCACTCTCTCCTCTCTGCCTGCCCCTCTTCTGTGTCCCTCTCCCTCCCACTCACCTCTCAGCTTCTCTTCTCTGCTGTCTCATCTCTCCCTCTGTTCTCACTCTCTCCTCTCTGCCTGCCTCTCTTCTGTGTCCCTCTCCCTCCCATCCTCCTCTCAGCTGCTCTTCTCTGCTGTCTCGTCTCCCCCTCTCTTCTCACTGTCTCCTCTCTGCCCGCCTCTCTTCTGTGTCCCTCTTTCTCCCACTGCCCTCTCAGCTTCTCTTCTCTGCTGTCTCGTCTCCCCCTCTCTTCTCACTCTCTCCTCTCTGCCTTCCTCTCTTCTGTGTCCCTCTCCCTCCCACCCTCCTCTCAGCTTCTCTTCTCTGCTGTCTCATCTCTCCCTCTCTTCTCACTATCTCCTCTCTGCCTGCCTCTCTTCTGTGTCCCTCTCCCTTCCACTCTCCTCTCAGCTTCTCTTCTCTCTCTCTCTTCTCACTCTCTCCTCACTGCCTGTCTCTCTTCTGTGTCCCTCTCCCTCCCACCCTCCTCTCAGCTTCTCTTCTCTGCTGTCTCATCTCTCCCGCTCTTCTCACTCTCTCCTCTCTGCCTGCCTCTCTTCTGTGTCCCTCTCCCTCCCACTGTCCTCTCTTCTCTGCTGTCTCATCTCCCCCTCTCTTCTCACTATCTCCTCTCTGCCTGCCTCTCTTCTGTGTCCCTCCCACTCTCCTCTCAGCTTCTCTTCTCTGCTGTCTCATCTCTCCCTCTCTTCTCACTCTCTCCTCTCTGCCTGCATATCTTCTGTGTCCCTCTCCCTCCCACTCTCCTCTCTTCTCTGCTGTCTCATCTCCCCCTCTCTTCTCACTCTCTCCTCTCTGCCTGCCTCTCTTCTGTGTCCCTCTCCCTCCCACTCTCCTCTCTGCTTCTCTTCTCTGCTGTCTCGTCTCCCCCTCTCTTCTCACTGTCTCCTCTCTGCCTGCCTCTCTTCTGTGCCCTCTCTCGCCCACTCTCCTCTCAGCTTCTTTTCTCTGCTGTCTCGTCTCTCCCTCTCTTCTCTGCAGATCTCTAGTACCCGCCTCACTCACCTCTCTGCCTGCTTCTCTTCTGTGTCCCTCTCCCTCCCACTGTCCTCTCAGCTTCTCTTCTCTGCTGTCTCGTCCCTCCCTCTCTTCTCTGCAGCTCTCTTGCACCCGCCTCTCTATCCTCTCTGCCTGCCTCTCCTCTCTGCCCCTCTCCCTCCCACTCTCCGCTCAGCTTCTCTTCTCTGCTGTCTCGTTTCTCCCTCTATTCTCACTCTCTCCTCTCTGCCTGCCTCTCTTCTGTGTCCCTCTTTCTCCCACTCTCCCATCAGCTTCTCTTCTCTGCTGTCTCGTCTCTCCCTCTCTTCTCTGCGGATCTCTTGTACCCGCCTCACTGTCTCCTCTCTGCCTGTCTCTCTTGTGCCCCTCTCCCTGCCACTCTCCTCTCTCCTCTCTGCTGTCTCATCTCTGTCTCTCCCTCTCTTCTCATCCCCTCCCTGTCTCTCTTCTGTGTCCCTCTCCCTGTCACTCTCCTCTCTGCTTCTCTGCTGTCTCGTCTCTCCCTCACTTCTCTGCAGATCTCTTGTACCCGCCTCTATCTCCTCTCTGCCTGCCTCTCTTCTGTGTCACTCTCCCTCCCACTCTCCTCTCTGCTTCTCTGCTGTCTCGTCTCTCCCTCTCTTCTCTGCAGCTCTCTTGTACCACCTCTCTCTCCTCTCTGCCTGCCTCTCTTCTGTGTCCCTCTCCCACCCACCCTCCTCTCAGCTTCTCTTCTCTGCTGTCTCGTCTCCCCCTCTCTTCTCACTGTCTCCTCTCTGCCTGCCTCTCTTCTGTGTCCCTCTCCCTCCCACTCTCCTCTCAGCTTCTCTTCTCTGCTGTCTCATCTCTCCCTCTCTTCTCACTATCTCCTCTCTGCCTGCCTCTCTTCTGTGTCCCTCTCCCTCCCAATCTCCTCTCAGCTTCTCTTCTCTCCCTCTCTTCTCACTCTCTCCTCTCTGCCTGCCTCTCTTCTGTGTCCCTCTCCCTCCCACCCTCCTCTCAGCTTCTCTTCTCTGCTGTCTCATCTCTCCCGCTCTTCTCACTCTCTCCTCTCTGCCTGCCTCTCTTCTGTGTCCCTCTCCCTCCCACTGTCCTCTCTTCTCTGCTGTCTCATCTCCCCCTCTCTTCTCACTATCTCCTCTCTGCCTGCCTCTCTTCTGTGTCCCTCCCACTCTCCTCTCAGCTTCTCTTCTCTGCTGTCTCATCTCTCCCTCTCTTCTCACTCTCTCCTCTCTGCCTGCATATCTTCTGTGTCCCTCTCCCTCCCACTCTCCTCTCTTCTCTGCTGTCTCATCTCCCCCTCTCTTCTCACTCTCTCCTCTCTGCCTGCCTCTCTTCTGTGTCCCTCTCCCTCCCACTCTCCTCTCTGCTTCTCTTCTCTGCTGTCTCGTCTCCCCCTCTCTTCTCACTGTCTCCTCTCTGCCTGCCTCTCTTCTGTGCCCTCTCTCGCCCACTCTCCTCTCAGCTTCTTTTCTCTGCTGTCTCGTCTCTCCCTCTCTTCTCTGCAGATCTCTAGTACCCGCCTCACTCACCTCTCTGCCTGCTTCTCTTCTGTGTCCCTCTCCCTCCCACTGTCCTCTCAGCTTCTCTTCTCTGCTGTCTCGTCCCTCCCTCTCTTCTCTGCAGCTCTCTTGCACCCGCCTCTCTATCCTCTCTGCCTGCCTCTCCTCTCTGCCCCTCTCCCTCCCACTCTCCGCTCAGCTTCTCTTCTCTGCTGTCTCGTTTCTCCCTCTATTCTCACTCTCTCCTCTCTGCCTGCCTCTCTTCTGTGTCCCTCTTTCTCCCACTCTCCTATCAGCTTCTCTTCTCTGCTGTCTCGTCTCTCCCTCTCTTCTCTGCGGATCTCTTGTACCCGCCTCACTGTCTCCTCTCTGCCTGTCTCTCTTGTGCCCCTCTCCCTGCCACTCTCCTCTCTCCTCTCTGCTGTCTCATCTCTGTCTCTCCCTCTCTTCTCATCCCCTCCCTGTCTCTCTTCTGTGTCCCTCTCCCTGTCACTCTCCTCTCTGCTTCTCTGCTGTCTCGTCTCTCCCTCACTTCTCTGCAGATCTCTTGTACCCGCCTCTATCTCCTCTCTGCCTGCCTCTCTTCTGTGTCACTCTCCCTCCCACTCTCCTCTCTGCTTCTCTGCTGTCTCGTCTCTCCCTCTCTTCTCTGCAGCTCTCTTGTACCACCTCTCTCTCCTCTCTGCCTGCCTCTCTTCTGTGTCCCTCTCCCACCCACCCTCCTCTCAGCTTCTCTTCTCTGCTGTCTCGTCTCCCCCTCTCTTCTCACTGTCTCCTCTCTGCCTGCCTCTCTTCTGTGTCCCTCTCCCTCCCACTCTCCTCTCAGCTTCTCTTCTCTGCTGTCTCATCTCTCCCTCTCTTCTCACTATCTCCTCTCTGCCTGCCTCTCTTCTGTGTCCCTCTCCCTCCCAATCTCCTCTCAGCTTCTCTTCTCTCCCTCTCTTCTCACTCTCTCCTCTCTGCCTGCCTCTCTTCTGTGTCCCTCTCCCTCCCACCCTCCTCTCAGCTTCTCTTCTCTGCTGTCTCATCTCTCCCGCTCTTCTCACTCTCTCCTCTCTGCCTGCCTCTCTTCTGTGTCCCTCTCCCTCCCACTGTCCTCTCTTCTCTGCTGTCTCATCTCCCCCTCTCTTCTCACTATCTCCTCTCTGCCTGCCTCTCTTCTGTGTCCCTCCCACTCTCCTCTCAGCTTCTCTTCTCTGCTGTCTCATCTCTCCCTCTCTTCTCACTCTCTCCTCTCTGCCTGCATATCTTCTGTGTCCCTCTCCCTCCCACTCTCCTCTCTTCTCTGCTGTCTCATCTCCCCCTCTCTTCTCACTCTCTCCTCTCTGCCTGCCTCTCTTCTGTGTCCCTCTCCCTCCCACTCTCCTCTCTGCTTCTCTTCTCTGCTGTCTCGTCTCCCCCTCTCTTCTCACTGTCTCCTCTCTGCCTGCCTCTCTTCTGTGCCCTCTCTCGCCCACTCTCCTCTCAGCTTCTCTTCTCTGCTGTCTCGCCCCTCCCTCTCTTCTCTGCAGATCTCTAGTACCCGCCTCACTCACCTCTCTGCTTGCTTCTCTTCTGTGTCCCTCTCCCTCCCACTGTCCTCTCAGCTTCTCTTCTCTGCTGTCTCGTCCCTCCCTCTCTTCTCTGCAGCTCTCTTGCACCCGCCTCTCTATCCTCTCTGCCTGCCTCTCTTCTCTGCCCCTCTCCCTCCCACTCTCCGCTCAGCTTCTCTTCTCTGCTGTCTCGTTTCTCCCTCTATTCTCACTCTCTCCTCTCTGCCTGCCTCTCTTCTGTGTCCCTCTTTCTCCCACTCTCCTATCAGCTTCTCTTCTCTGCATTTTCGTCTCTCCCTCTCTTCTCTGCAGCTCTCTTGCACCCGCCTCTCTATCCTCTCTGCCTGTCTCTTTTCTGTGTCCCTCTCCCTCCCACTCTCCTCTCAGCTTCTCTTCTCTGCTGTCTCATCTCTCCCTCTCTTCTCACTGTCTCCTCTCTGCCTGTCTCTCTTCTGTGTCCCTGTCCCTCCCACCCTCCTCTCAGCTTCTCTTCTCTCCCTTTCTTCTCACTGTCTCCTCCCTGCCTGTCTCTCTTCTGTGTCCCTCTCACTCCCACTCTCCTCTCAGCTTATCTTCTCTTCTGTCTCGTCTCTCCCTCCCTTCGCACTCTCTCCTCTCTGCCTGCCTCTCTTCTGTGTCCCTCTCCCTCCCACTGTCCTCTCAGCTTCTCTTCTCTGCTGTCTCGTCTCCCCCTCTCTTCTCACTGTCTCCTCTCTGCCTGCCTCTCTTCTGTGTCCCTCTCCCTCCCACTCTCCTCTCAGCTTCTCTTCCCTGCTGTCTCGTCTCCCCCTCTCTTCTCACTGTCTCCTCTCTGCCCGCCTCTCTTCTGTGTCCCTCTTTCTCCCACTGCCCTCTCAGCTTCTCTTCTCTGCTGTCTCATCTCCCCCTCTCTTCTCCCTCTCTCCTCTCTGCCTGCCTCTCTTCTGTGTCCCTCTCCCTCCCACTCTCCTCTCAGCTTCTCTTCTCTGCTGTCTCATCTCTCCCTCTCTTCTCACTCTCTCCTCTCTGCCTGCCTCTCTTCTGTGTCCCTCTCCCTCCCATCCTCCTCTCAGCTTCTCTTCTCTGCTGTCTCGTCTCCCCCTCTCTTCTCACTGTCTCCTCTCTGCCCGCCTCTCTTCTGTGTCCCTCTTTCTCCCACTGCCCTCTCAGCTTCTCTTCTCTGCTGTCTCGTCTCCCCCTCTCTTCTCACTGTCTCCTCTCTGCCTGCCTCTCTTCTGTGTCCCTCTCCCTCCCACTTTCCTCTCAGCTTCTCTTCTCTGCTGTCTCGTCCCTCCCTCTCTTCTCTGCAGCTCTCTTGCACCCGCCTCTCTATCCTCTCTGCCTGCCTCTCTTCTCTGCCCCTCTCCCTCCCACTCTCCGCTCAGCTTCTCTTCTCTGCTGTCTCGTTTCTCCCTCTATTCTCACTCTCTCCTCTCTGCCTGCCTCTCTTCTGTGTCCCTCTTTCTCCCACTCTCCTATCGGCTTCTCTTCTCTGCATTCTCGTCTCTCCCTCTCTTCTCTGCAGCTCTCTTGCACCCGCCTCTCTATCCTCTCTGCCTGTCTCTTTTCTGTGTCCCTCTCCCTCCCACTCTCCTCTCAGCTTCTCTTCTCTGCTGTCTCATCTCTCCCTCTCTTCTCACTGTCTCCTCTCTGCCTGTCCCTCTTCTGTGTCCCTGTCCCTCCCACCCTCCTCTCAGCTTCTCTTCTCTCCTTTTCTTCTCACTGTCTCCTCCCTGCCTGTCTCTCTTCTGTGTCCCTCTCACTCCCACTCTCCTCTCAGCTTATCTTCTCTGCTGTCTCGTCTCTCCCTCCCTTCGCACTCTCTCCTCTCTGCCTGCCTCTCTTCTGTGTCCCTCTCCCTCCCACTGTCCTCTCAGCTTCTCTTCTCTGCTGTCTCGTCTCCCCCTCTCTTCTCACTGTCTCCTCTCTGCCTGCCTCACTTCTGTGCCCTTCTCCCTCCCACTTTCCTCTCAGCTTCCCTTCTCTGCTGTCTCATCTCCCCCTCTCTTCTCCCTCTCTCCTCTCTGCCTGCCTCTCTTCTGTGTCCCTCTCCCTCCCACTCTCCTCTCAGCTTCTCTTCTCTGCTGTCTCATCTCTCCCTCTCTTCTCACTCTCTCCTCTCTGCCTGCCTCTCTTCTGTGTCCCTCTCCCTCCCATCCACCTCTCAGCTTCTCTTCTCTGCTGTCTCGTCTCCCCCTCTCTTCTCACTGTCTCCTCTCTGTCCGCCTCTCATCTGTGTCCCTCTTTCTCCCACTGCCCTCTCAGCTTCTCCTCTCTGCTGTCTCGTCTCCCCCTCTCTTCTCACTGTCTCCTCTCTGCCTGTTTCTCTTCTGTGTCCCTCTTTCTCCCACTGTCCTCTCAGCTTCTCTTCTCTGCTGTCTCATCTCTCCCTCTATTCTCATTCTCTCCTCTCTGCCTGCCTCTCTTCTGTGTCCCTCTCCCTCCCACTCTCCTCTCAGCTTCTCTTCTCTCCCTCTCTTCTCACTCTCTCCTCTCTGCCTGACTCTCTTCTGTGTCCCTCTCCCTCCCACCCTCCTCTCAGCTTCTCTTCTCTGCTGTCTCATCTCTCCCTCTCTTCTCACTCTCTCCTCTCTGCCTGCCTCTCTTCTGTGTCCCTCTCCCTCCCACTCTCCTCTTTTCTCTGCTGTCTCATCTCCCCCACTCTTCTCACTCTCTCCTCTCTGCCTGCCTCTCTTCTGTGTCCCTCCCACTCTCCTCTCCGCTTCTCTTCTCTGCTGTCTCATCTCTCCCTCTCTTCTCACTCTCTCCTCTCTGCCTGCCTCTCTTCTGTGTCCCTCTCCCTCCCACTGTCCTCTCAGCTTCTCTTCTTTGCTGTCTCGTCCCTCCCTCTCTTCTCTGCAGCTCTCTTGCACCCGCCTCTCTATCCTCTCTGCCTGCCTCTCTTCTGTGCCCCTCTCCCTCCTACTCTCCGCTCAGCTTCTCTTCTCTGCTGTCTCGTCTCCCCCTCTCTTATCACTCTCTCCTCTCTGCCTGCCTTTCTTCTGTGTCCCTCTCCCTCCCACTCTCCTCTCAGCTTCTCTTCTCTGCTGCCTCGTCTCTCCCTCTCTTCTCACTGTCTCTTCTCTGCCTGCCTCTCTTCTGTGTTCCTCTCCCTCCCACTCTCCTCTCAGCTTCTCTTCTCTGCTGTCTCGTCTCTCCCTCTCTTCTCACTGTCTCTTCTCTGCCTGCCTCTCTTCTGTGTCCCTCTCCCTCCCACTCTCCTCTCAGCTTCTCTTCTCTGCTGTCTCGTCTCTCCCTCTCTTCTCACTGTCTCCTCTCTGCCTGCCTCTCTTCTGTGTCCCTCTCCCTCCCACTTTCCTCTCTGCTGTCTCTTCTCTGCTGTCTCATCTCTCCCTCTCTTCTCACTCTCTCCTCTCTGCCTGCCTCTCTTCTGTGTCGCTCTCCCTCCCACTCTCCTCTCTGCTTCTCTTCTCTGCTGTCTCGTCTCCCCCTCTCTTCTCACTGTCTCCTCTCTGCCTGCCTCTCTTCTGTGCCCCTCTCCCTCCCACTCTCCTCTCAGCTTCTCTTCTCTGCTGTCTCGTCTCTCCCTCTCTTCTCTGCAGATCTCTAGTACCCGCTTCACTCTCCTCTCTGCCTGCCTCTCTTCTGTGTCCCTCTCCCTCCCACTGTCCTCTCAGCTTCTCTTCTCTGCTGTCTCGTCCCTCGCTCTCTTCTCTGCAGCTCTCTTGCACCCGCCTCTCTATCCTCTCTGCCTGCCTCTCTTCTGTGCCCCTCTCCCTTCCACTTTCCTCTCTATCCTCTTTGCCTGCCTCTCTTCTGTGCCTCTCTCCCTCCCACCTTCCTCTCTGCTGTCTCTTCTCTGCTGTCTCATCTCCCCCTCTCTTCTCACTCTCTCCTCTCTGCCTGCCTCTCTTCTGTGTCCCTCTTTCTCCCACTGTCCTCTCAGCTTCGCTTCTCTGCTGTCTCGTCCCTCCCTTTCTTCTCACTGTCTCCTCTCTGCCTGCCTCTCTTCTGTGACCCTGTCCCTCCCACCCTCCTCTCATCTTCTCTTCTCTGCTGTCTCGTCTCCCCTTCTCTTCTCACTGTCTCTTCTCTGCCTGTCTCTCTTCTGTGCCCCTCTCCCTCCCACTTTCCTCTCAGCTTCTCTTCTCTGCTGCCTAATCTCCCCCTCTCTTCTCGCTCTTTCCTCTCTGCCTGCCTCTCTTCTGTGTCCCTCTCCCTCCCACTCTCCTCTCAGCTTCTCTTCTCTGCTGTCTCATCTCTCCCTCTCTTCTCACTCTCTCCTCTCTGCCTGCCTCTCTTCTGTGTCCCTCTCCCTCCCACCCTCCTCGCAGCTTCTCTTCTCTGCTGTCTCGTCTCCCCCTCTCTTCTTACTGTCTCCTCTCTGCCCGCCTCTCTTCTGTGTCCCTCTTTCTCTCACTGTCCTCTCAGCTTCTCTTCTCTGCTGTCTCGTCTCCCCCTCTTTTCTCACTGTCTCCTCTCTGCCTGTCTCTCTTCTGTGTCCCTCTTTCTCACACTGTCCTCTCAGCTTCTCTTCTCTGCTGTCTCATCTCTCCCTCTCTTCTCACTCCCTCCTCTCTGCCTGCCTCTCTTCTGTGTCTCTCTCCCTCCCACTCTCCTCTCAGCTTCTCTTCTCTCCCTCTCTTCTCACTCTCTCCTCTCTGCCTTCCTCTCTTCTGTGTCCCTCTCCCTCCCACCCTCCTCTCAGCTTCTCTTCTCTGCTGTCTCATCTCTCCCTCTCTTCTCACTCTCTCCTCTCTGCCTGCCTCTCTTCTGTGTCCCTCTCCCTCCCACTCTCCTCTCTTCTCTGCTGTCTCATCTCCCCCTCTCTTCTCACTCTCTCCTCTCTGCCTGCCGCTCTTCTGTGTCCCTCCCACTCTCCTCTCAGCTTCTCTTCTCTGCTGTTTCATCTCTCCCTCTCTTCTCACTCTCTCCTCTCTGCCTGCCTCTCTTCTGTGTCCCTCTCCCTCCCACTCTCCTCTCTTCTCTGCTGTCTCATCTCCCCCTCTCTTCTCACTCTCTCCTCTCTGCCTGCCTCTCTTCTGTGTCCCTCCCACTCTCCTCTCAGCTTCTCTTCTCTGCTGTCTCGTCTCCCCCTCTCTTCTCACTCTCTCCTCTCTGCCTGCCTCTCTTCATTGTCCCTCTCCCTCCCACCCTCCTCTCAGCTTCTCTTCTCTGCTGTCTCATCTCTCCTTCTCTTCTCACTGTCTCCTCTCTGTCTGCCTCACTTCTTTGTCCCTCTCCCTCCCACTCTCCTCTCAGCTTCTCTTCTCTGCTGTCCCTTCTCTCCCTCTCTTCTCACTCTCTCCTCTCTGCCTGCCTCTCTTCTGTGTCCCTCTCCCTCCCACTCTCCTCTCTTGCTTCTCTTCTCTGCTGTCTCCTCTCTCCCTCTCTTCTCACTCTCTCCTCTCTGCCTGCCTCTCTTCTGTGTCCCTCTCCCTCCCACTCTCCTCTCAGCTTCTCTCCTCTGCTGTCTCATCTGCCCCTCTCTTCTCACTGTCTCCTCTCTGCCCGTCTCTCTTCTGTGTCCCTCTCCCTCCTCCTCTACTCTCAGCTTCTCTTCTCTGCTGTCTCATCTCTCCCTCTCTTCTCACTCTCTCCTCTCTGCCTGTCTCTCTTCATTGTCCCTCTCCCTCCCACCCTCCTATCAGCTTCTCTTCTCTGCTGTCTCATCTCTCCTTCTCTTCTCACTGTCTCCTCTCTGTCTGCCTCACTTCTTTGTCCCTCTCCCTCCCACTCTCCTCTCAGCTTCTCTTCTCTGCTGTCCCTTCTCTCCCTCTCTTCTCACTCTCTCCTCTCTGCCTGCCTCTCTTCTGTGTCCCTCTCCCTCCCACTCTCCTCTCTTGCTTCTCTTCTCTGCTGTCTCCTCTCTCCCTCTCTTCTCACTCTCTCCTCTCTGCCTGCCTCTCTTCTGTGTCCCTCTCCCTCCCACTCTCCTCTCAGCTTCTCTCCTCTGCTGTCTCATCTGCCCCTCTCTTCTCACTGTCTCCTCTCTGCCCGTCTCTCTTCTGTGTCCCTCTCCCTCCTCCTCTACTCTCAGCTTCTCTTCTCTGCTGTCTCATCTCTCCCTCTCTTCTCACTCTCTCCTCTCTGCCTGTCTCTCTTCTGTCTCCCTCTCCCTCCTCTTGGGCGTTGTCTGTCTCTCTCTTTGCCTTTCTCGCTCTTTCCTCCCTTCTTGCGTTCTTCTCGTTTCTTCGTTTTTCATCGCCCCCCTTGCAGACCCGAAGACACCCCTGGGACCTGAGATGGAGGTGGCGAATGGGGAATTGTCGGTGGGGGTGAGGGGGCTCTCCCCGTTATCTCGTGAATTTGGGGGTCACTTGGGGTTTCATTGAAGAATCGAGGAACAGCCGCATTCCCCTGGGCTGTGGGCGGGGTCTGCAGGTGTCTGGTGTCAGGAGGCTGTGATTGGCTGAGCTCTCGCTGTTGGTGTGAGTGACAGGCTGTTGGCGCCCTGTGATTGGCTGGTTTCTGAGCCGGGCTTCTCTCTTGCAGGTGAGGTGACTCTGGATTCTGGCACCGCTCATCCTCTGCTCATCGTGTCCGCGGACGGGAGAAGCGTGAGACGCGGAGACCAAGCCCAGGACCTGCCCGACACCCCCCAGAGATTCACTCATCACTGCTGTGTCCTGGGGAGGGAGGGGCTGAGCTCCGGGAGGCATTACTGGGAGGTGGAGATGGGGGGCAGCCTGGGTTGGGACCTGGGGGTGTGTGATGAGTCTGTGCCCAGGAAGGAGGAGATCACAGCATCACCTGAGGATGGTCTCTGGACAGTGCGGCTCCAGGATGGTGAATATGAGGCTCTCACCTCCCCTCCCACCCCCCTGACCCCCCGGGCTCCCCCCGGGGTCCTGGGCCTCTTCCTGGACTATGAGGCGGGCAGGCTCTCGGTCTACGATGCTCAGGACCGGGCTCTGCTCTTCACCTTCCCCGGGGCCTCCTTCCCCCGAACCCTGTGGCCCTACTTCTGTACATGGAGCACTGAGGGGGGGCTGCGGATCCTCCCGGGGGCAGGAGGGGTCTGAGAGCAGCGGAGCCTGGCAGCAGGTAAGGGGGGGCTGTGTCTGGGGGGACATGGGGCGGGGGCTGCAGGTAAGGGGGCTGTCTGTGGAGGGGGTACAGGGGACTGCAGGTAAGGGGGGGGGCTGTGTCTGAGAGGTCAGCGAAGGGGGGGCTGCAGGTCAAAGGGTGCGTTGTGTCTGGAGGGGTGCAGCTAAAGGGGGCGCTGTGTCTGTGAGGGGGGAGCTGTGGGGGCAGTGGTTCGTCCTTATTGGGTGGGGGCACTGCTCATCCTTGCAGTGTCCGTTGTAGGGGGGCTCAGCTGTCAGTTTACTTCTGCAGGGGGAGCGTAGACAGGACTGAAGTTCTTGCAAGGGGGGGGCAATTACTTCTTTCGGACGCTGTCCTGGGATGTTTAAGAAGTGGGGGGTACTTTTGCCTCTTTTTAGTGAGGAGAGAAATGAGGGAGGGGGGAGGGAACTGTCTCTGTTTTGGGGGGCTGGGGTTACTGTCCTGTATCTGAAAGGGAGGGGCACTGGTATCTTGATCCAGGTTGTATATATATTTGTTGTGCGAGAGGGGGGGTTAAGGGTTTCGGCAGGAGCCTCGTTTGAGTGGTGTCTGGGGTTTTGCAGATGTAATTTTGCATCTACACTGGAGTAGAGGGGGCTGGGAGGCACAGTGGGGTCTCCTGTTAATTGTTTTAGACCCTCCCTGCCCCCCTCCCAGCCTATCTACACCCCCATATATGCGGCTCTCACATTTATATTGCAAAACGAAATGGGCACTTGGCGTTGGGTTGTTGACTGCAGACAGACAGGTTTCACCAAAGGAGTAGGAACAGAAGTAAATCTCCTAATATTAAATCTGTTAAAATTGGAGACGCTAAAAAGAAAGTCAAAGCTATTTTTAGCATTCATCGATATGCGTCAAGCCATTGACTCCATAAATCGAGACAAATTATGGGGAAAGTTAGCCAAGTGGAATTGTCCAACATCGATATTGGATCCGGTGATAGCCCTTCATTCAAATACCACTATGCGTGTACGTATGAATGCCTTGGGTGAGCTATCGAATAAAATTCCAACAAATAGAGGCGTCAAGCAGGGCTGCCCACTAGTGGCTCTGTTATTCAAACTGTACATCTCTGACATATCATCATCACTTGGCGACGTTCCGTGCTTTCCACCAAAGGTGAATGGGCAACATCTGAGTTGGGCAATTTATGCCGATGATATTGTATTGGTCGACCTCACACAAATCGGACTCCAACGGTTGTTAACAGGATTTCAAGCGTATTGTAATGACAATGACCTAACAATAAATGAAAAAAAGACCAAGATTCTGAGTGTTGGAAAGATATTAACAAAGAAAGACCGTTCCTTTAAGTGGTCTATTGATCATGAGAGCATAGGAAATGTTCCCTCCATTCGCTATCTAGGAATCCTTTTTAACAACTCAATAAGCGAAATAGACTGGATGAGAGACCTAAAAAATCGGATGGCCGGCTATGGACTACAGGGAGCCCGTATACATGCCGAATATGGAAAATTTACAATAATTCCAGTACTGAAATTTTATAAACAAAAAGTAGTGCCAGCGATTACTTTCGGGCCGAAGCAGGGTGGAAACTGAGCTTCCTTTGCTGGGACACACTAGAAGCAAAGTTCTGGAGACGTGTCCTTGGTCTCCCGGCATATGTCTCAATAAAAGCTATAAGACATGAGCTTGGTCTCGATTCTCTACATACTACAGTGCTATGGAAATCTATTACAGCTGTAAGGAAACTACATCTGAACGATCCAGCTTCCGTACAATATCCACATGAAGGATTGCTAAGAAGCTGGGTCAACAAAATAAAACTAATTGTTGACGCCGCTGACATCAAATGGGAATCTGTGATGGCGATACCACAACTAGCCAACAAAAAAATTCCGACAGTGGAGTTGGATACAAAACGCAGAAAATCGTGCGAACATGAAGACTTCTTTGGATCTAGGCACTGCGGCAAATAGTTTAGATAACTTACCAAAATATCTAAACCAATTCCCATCGAGATATCACCGAAATAAATTTCTGAGACTACATCTAAATATCTACCACACAAAGGATGTGTTGTGGACCAGACATGATCCAAAAACAACGGACAGCACATGCAGATTCTGTCGGGCCAACGATGAATCCCTGAAACATGTAATAACTGAGTGCGAGAAGCTCCTAAATGAGAGATCCCTGTATTTGGGCAAATATGCGCCTCTCAATGGCAACTGTGATGAGTGGTGGTTTAGGTTGCTCGCAAGCCAAAATATCCATCTAACCTGTGCAGTGATTAACTTTCTAGAAAAGATTATACCATGCGAAGTAATGACAACGTGAAAATGAGTTAACAAGCGAAGGATCTTGTCGTTGTGTTTTCCGCTTCTGCAAGGTTTCTGTTTCTGTCTTTGGTCTTTTGAAATGTGTTTTGCTCATGCTTATGTATATTTGCTCATTTTTTTTTCTTGTTTTCGTGTCTGCGTTTTGTTGTGTTCCTCTGTACCTTGGAAGTAAGAAAGGTTGTAATAAAAGTTTGAATAAACTAAAAAAATTACAAAAAAAAAAAAGAAAATATTGCAAAACTGTAGCAACTTTGCTCACACGTCACCCGCTTCCGCACCAGAAGGGCTTTTCAATATCAGTTTTATGTGCAATATTTATTATATACTGTCCTGCTATAGGCGCTTGGTATGGAGTCATTTCTTCACTGATATTTCCTGTCCTTTGGAGTTTCACTTATATTTTACGGCTCATCTCTATGGCAGGAAAGCCACTTTACTTGGTTATGAATCACTATCTTTCTCGGTAACTGCTAGTCTCCCATTCCCTATCCAATACTGGCCCCTAGTGGCATATTTAGGAAGGGTTTATTTACATCCATTGGTAGGTCTTAAGTAATGTTACTATTTATTTAAACACTGTTTTATGGTTTTCGTTTTGCTGTTCTCTTTCTTTGTGACATCTTTTCAAACCACGTGGTCTTCAGCTCTTTATTAGTTTTATTTTATCCCGTTACCCAGCTGCACTAACTACATACACATGCATGTGTGCACTGATATGTTCCTTTCTATGCTTGCATTGTAATTATGTCTCACTTTTGACTCATGGCAACAAAATCAATATTCTATTTTCTGAGAGAGTTTTACTAACTACTCGCACTTACCTCTGACCATCTCTAAACATTTGCAGAACACTTGGATCATTTTTCTCTGCTCCTTTTACCTTGTTATCTTACTTGCTTCACTTACTTCTTATATCTTTTCCATTTTGTCACATTAATAAATGTGTATAGTCATCGTAGCCGCCTGTCTTTCACATCCACCTTGCCCCCCCCTTCCGTCCCTTTTATGTCCATTAGCACTTACTCTTATCATCTGTCCCGTGACCTTTGATATCAGCTTGTCTTCTAATCCCACCCTCCCAGCACTATTCTGAATCATCCTTTGACCTACTATGATAGTTGCTTGTTTTGTTTCTCTATTTTCCTCCTTGCTTCATACCCCCCTTACCCCCTCCCCCTCCTCTCATTATACTCATGCATTACATTGATTGTCGTAAGGCATAGTAATGTTACTGCTTGTCTTGTCTCATACCCCCCCTCCTCTCGTTATACTCGTGCACTACATCGATTGTCGTCAGGCATAGTAATGTTACTGCTTGTCTTGTCTCATACCCCCCTCCCCCTCCTCTCGTTATACTCGTGCACTACATCGATTGTCGTCAGGCATAGTAATGTTACTGCTTCTCTTTTCTCATACCCACCACCCCCTCCTCTCATTATACTCACGCACTACATCTATTGTCGTCAGGCATAGTGATGTTACTGCTTGTCTTGTCTCATACCCCCTCCCCCTCCTCTCGTTATATTCATGCACTACATCGATTGTCGTCAGGCATAGTAATGTTACTGCTTGTCTTGTCTCTTACCACCCTGCCCCCTCCTCTCGTTATACTCGTGCACTACATAAATTGTCATCAGGCATAGCAATGTTACTGCTTGTCTTCTCTCATTCTTATCCTTCCCCTCATCTCGTTATACTCATGCACTACATCAATAGTCATCAGGCATAGTAATGTTACTGCTTGTCTTGTCTCATACCCCCCTCCCCCTCCTCTCGTTATACTCATGCACTACATCAATTGTCGTCAGGCATAGTAATGTTACTGCTTGTCTTGTCTCATACCCCCCCTCCTCTCGTTATACTCATGCACTACATCAATTGTCGTCAGGCATAGTAATGTTACTGCTTGTCTTGTCTCATACCCCCCTCCCCCTCCTCTCGTTATACTCATGCACTACATCAATTGGTGTCAGGCATAGCAATGTTACTGCTTGTCTTGTCTCATACCCCCTCCCCCTCCTCTCGTTATACTCGTGCACTACATCAATTGTCGTCAGGCATAGTAACGTTACTACTTGTCTTGTCTCATACCCCCCCCTCCTCTCGTTATACTCATGCACTACATCCATTGTCGTCAGGCATAGTAATGTTACTGCTTGTCTCATACCCTCCTCCCCCTCCTCTCGTTATACTCATGCACTACATCAATTGTCGTCAGGCATAGTAATGTTACTGCTTGTCTTGTCTCATACCCCCCTCCCCCTCCTCTCGTTATACTCATGCACTACATCAATTGTCGTCAGGCATAGTAATGTTACTGCTTGTCTTGTCTCATATCCCCCCCCACTCATCTCGTTATACTCATGCACTACATCAATTGTTGTCAGGCATAGTAATGTTACTGCTTGTCTTGTCTCATACCCCTCTCCCCCTCCTCTCGTTATACTCATGCACTACATCAATTGTAGTCAGGCATAGTAATGTTACTGATTGTCTTGTCTAATACCCCCCTCCCCCTCCTCTCGTTATACTCATGCACTACATCAATTGTCATCAGGCATAGTAATGTTACTGCTTGTCCTGTCTCATACCCCCTCCCCCTTCTCTCGTCATACTCATGCACTACATCAATTGTCGTCAGGCATAGCAATGTAACTGCTTGTCTTGTCTCATACCCACCTCCCCCTCCTCTCGTTATACTCATGCACTACATCAATTGTCGTCAGGCATAGCAATGTTACTGCTTGTCTTGTCTCATACCCCCCTCCCCCTCCTCTCGTTATACTGATGCACTACATCAATTGTCGTCAGGCATGGTAATGTCACTGCTTGTCTTGTCTCATACCCCCCTCCCCCTCCTCTCGTTATGCTTATGCACTACATCAATTGTCGTCAGGCATAGTAATGTTACTGCTTGTCTTGTCTCATACCCCCTCCCCCTCCACTCGTTATACTCATGCACTACATCAATTGGCGCCAGGCATAGCAATGTTACTGCTTGTCTTGTCTCATACCCCTCTCCCCCTCCTCTCGTTATACTCATGCACTACATCAATTGTCGTCAGGCATAGCAATGTTACTGCTTGTCTTGTCTCATACCCCCCTCCCCCTCCTCTCGTTATACTGATGCACTACATCAATTGTCGTCAGGCATAGCAATGTTACTGCTTGTCTTGTCTCATACCCCCCTCCCCCTCCTCTCGTTATACTGATGCACTACATCAATTGTCGCCAGGCATAGTAATGTTACTGTCTGTCTTGTCTCATACCCCCCCTCCCCCTCCTCTCGTTATGCTCATGCACTACATCAATTGTCGTCAGGCATAGTAATGTTACTGCTTGTCTTGTCTCATACCCCCCTCCCCCTCCTCTTGTTATACTCGTGCACTACTTTAATTGTCGTCAGGCATAGTAATGTTACTACTTGTCTTGTCTCATACCCCCCTCCCCCTCCTCTCGTTATACTCATGCACTACATCAATTGTCGTCAGGCATAGTAATGTTACTGCTTGTCTTGTCTCATACCCCTCTCCCCCTCCTCTCGTTATACTCGTGCACTACATCAATTGTCGTCAGGCATAGTAATGTTACTGCTTGTCTTGTCTCATACCCCTCTCCCCCTCCTCTCGTTATACTCATGCACTACATCAATTGTCGTCAGGCATAGTAATGTTACTGCTTGTCTTGTCTCATACCCCCTCCCCCTCCACTCGTTATACTCATGCACTACATCAATTGGCGCCAGGCATAGCAATGTTACTGCTTGTCTTGTCTCATACCCCCTCCCCCTCCTCTCATTATACTCATGCACTACATCAATTGTCGTCAGGCATAGTAATGTTACTGCTTGTCTTGTCTCATACCCCCTCCCCCTCCGCTCGTTATACTCATACACTACATCAATTGGCGCCAGGCATAGCAATATTACTGCTTGTCTTGTCTCATAGCCCTCTCCCCCTCCTCTCGTTATGCTCATGCACTACATCAATTGTCGTCAGGCATAGTAATGTTACTGCCTGTCTTGTCTCATACCCACCCTCCCCCTCCTCTCGTTACACTCATGCACTGCATCAATTGTCGTCAGGCATAGTAATGTTACTGCTTGTCCTGTCTCATACCCCCCTCCCCCTCCTCTCGTTATACTCATGCACTACATCAATTGTCGTCAGGCATAGTAATGTTACTGCTTGTCTTATCTCATACCCCCCTCCCCCTCCTCTCGTTATACTCATGCACTACATCAATTGTCATCAGGCATAGCAATGTTACTGCTTGTCTTGTCTCATAGCCCTCTCCCCCTCCTCTCGTTATGCTCATGCACAACATCAATTGTCATCAGGCATAGTAATGTTACTGCCTGTCTTGTCTCATACCCACCCTCCCCCTCCTCTCGTTATACTCATGCACTACATCCATTGTCGTCAGGCATAGTAATGTTACTGCTTGTCTTGTCTCATACCACCCCTCCTCTCGTTATACTCATGCACTACATCCATTGTCATCAGGCATAGTAATGCTACTGCTTGTCTTGTCTCATACCCCCCTCGTCCCCTCCCCTCGTTATACTCATGCACTGCATCAATTGTCGTCAGGCATAGTAATGTTACTGCTTGTCTTGTCTCATACCCCCCTCCCCCTCCTCTCGTTATACTCATGCACTACATCAATTGTCGTCAGGCATAGTAATGTTACTGCTTGTCTTATCTCATACCCCGCTCCCCCTCCTCTCGTTATACTCATGCACTACATCAATTGTCATCAGGCATAGTAATGTTACTGCTTGTCTTGTCTCATACCCCCTCCCCCTCCTCTCATTATACTCATGCACTACATCAATTGTCGTCAGGCATAGTAATGTTACTGCTTGTCTTGTCTCATACCCCCTCCCCCTCATCTCGTTATACTCATGCACTACATCAATTGTTGTCAGGCATAGTAATGTTACTGCTTGTCTTGTCTCATACCCCTCTCCCCCTCCTCTCGTTATACTCATGCACTACATCAATTGTAGTCAGGCATAGTAATGTTACTGATTGTCTTGTCTAATACCCCCCTCCCCCTCCTCTTGTTATACTCATGCACTACATCAATTGTCATCAGGCATAGTAATGTTACTGCTTGTCCTGTCTCGTACCCCCTCCCCCTTCTCTCGTCATACTCATGCACTACATCAATTGTCTTCAGGCATAGCAATGTTACTGCTTGTCTTGTCTCATACCCACCTCCCCCTCCTCTCGTTATACTCATGCACTACATCAATTGTCGTCAGGCATAGCAATGTTACTGCTTGTCTTGTCTCATACCCCCCTCCCCCTCCTCTCGTTATACTGATGCACTACATCAATTGTCGCCAGGCATAGTAATGTTACTGTCTGTCTTGTCTTATACCCCCCTCCCCCTCCTCTCGTTATGCTCATGCACTACATCAATTGTCGTCAGGCATGGTAATGTCACTGCTTGTCTTGTCTCATACCCCCCTCCCCCTCCTCTCGTTATGCTTATTCACTACATCAATTGTCGTCAGGCATAGTAATGTTACTGCTTGTCTTGTCTCATACCCCCCTCCCCCTCCTCTTGTTATACTCGTGCACTACTTTAATTGTCGCCAGGCATAGTAATGTTACTGCTTGTCTTGTCTCATACCCCCCTCCCCCTCCTCTCGTTATACTCATGCACTACATCGATTGTCGTCAGGCATAGTAATGTTACTGCTTGTCTTGTCTCATACCCCCCTCCCCCTCCTCTCGTTATACTCATGCACTACATCGATTGGTGCCAGGCATAGCAATGTTACTTCTTGTCTTGTCTCATACCCCCCTCCCCCTCCTCTCGTTATACTCATGCACTACATCAATTGTCGTCAGGCATAGTAATGTTACTGCTTGTCTTGTCTCATACCCCTCTCCCCCTCCTCTCGTTATACTCATGCACTACATCATTTGTCGTCAGGCATAGTAATGTTACTGCTTGTCTTGTCTCATACCCCCTCCCCCTCCACTCGTTATACTCATGCACTACATCAATTGGCGCCAGGCATAGCAATGTTACTGCTTGTCTTGTCTCATACCCCCTCCCCCTCCTCTCATTATACTCATGCACTACATCAATTGTCGTCAGGCATAGTAATGTTACTGCTTGTCTTGTCTCATACCCCTCTCCCCCTCCTCTCGTTATACTCATGCACTACATGAATTGTCGTCAGGCATAGTAATGTTACTGCTTGTCTTGTCTCATACCCCCTCCCCCTCCGCTCGTTATACTCATACACTACATCAATTGGCGCCAGGCATAGCAATGTTACTGCTTGTCTTGTCTCATAGCCCTCTCCCCCTCCTCTCGTTATGCTCATGCACTACATCAATTGTCGTCAGGCATAGTAATGTTACTGCTTGTCTTGTCTCATACCCCCTCCCCCTCATCTCGTTATACTCATGCACTACATCAATTGTTGTCAGGCATAGTAATGTTACTGCTTGTCTTGTCTCATACCCCTCTCCCCCTCCTCTCGTTATACTCATGCACTACATCAATTGTAGTCAGGCATAGTAATGTTACTGATTGTCTTGTCTAATACCCCCCTCCCCCTCCTCTTGTTATACTCATGCACTACATCAATTGTCATCAGGCATAGTAATGTTACTGCTTGTCCTGTCTCGTACCCCCTCCCCCTTCTCTCGTCATACTCATGCACTACATCAATTGTCGTCAGGCATAGCAATGTTACTGCTTGTCTTGTCTCATACCCACCTCCCCCTCCTCTCGTTATACTCATGCACTACATCAATTGTCGTCAGGCATAGCAATGTTACTGCTTGTCTTGTCTCATACCCCCCTCCCCCTCCTCTTGTTATACTGATGCACTACATCAATTGTCGCCAGGCATAGTAATGTTACTGTCTGTCTTGTCTTATACCCCCCCTCCCCCTCCTCTCGTTATGCTCATGCACTACATCAATTGTCGTCAGGCATGGTAATGTCACTGCTTGTCTTGTCTCATACCCCCCTCCCCCTCCTCTCGTTATGCTTATTCACTACATCAATTGTCGTCAGGCATAGTAATGTTACTGCTTGTCTTGTCTCATACCCCCCTCCCCCTCCACTTGTTATACTCGTGCACTACTTTAATTGTCGTCAGGCATAGTAATGTTACTGCTTGTCTTGTCTCATACCCCCCTCCCCCTCCTCTCGTTATACTCATGCACTACATCGATTGTCGTCAGGCATAGTAATGTTACTGCTTGTCTTGTCTCATACCCCCCTCCCCCTCCTCTCGTTATACTCATGCACTACATCGATTGGTGCCAGGCATAGCAATGTTACTTCTTGTCTTGTCTCATACCCCCCTCCCCCTCCTCTCGTTATACTCATGCACTACATCAATTGTCGTCAGGCATAGTAATGTTACTGCTTGTCTTGTCTCATACCCCTCTCCCCCTCCTCTCGTTATACTCATGCACTACATCAATTGTCGTCAGGCATAGTAATGTTACTGCTTGTCTTGTCTCATACCCCCTCCCCCTCCACTCGTTATACTCATGCACTACATCAATTGGCGCCAGGCATAGCAATGTTACTGCTTGTCTTGTCTCATACCCCCTCCTCCTCCTCTCATTATACTCATGCACTACATCAATTGTCGTCAGGCATAGTAATGTTACTGCTTGTCTTGTCTCATACCCCTCTCCCCCTCCTCTCGTTATACTCATGCACTACATCAATTGTCGTCAGGCATAGTAATGTTACTGCTTGTCTTGTCTCATACCCCCTCCCCCTCCGCTCGTTATACTCATACACTACATCAATTGGCGCCAGGCATAGCAATGTTACTGCTTTTCTTGTCTCATAGCCCTCTCCCCCTCCTCTCGTTATGCTCATGCACTACATCAATTGTCGTCAGGCATAGTAATGTTACTGCCTGTCTTGTCTCATACCCACCCTCCCCCTCCTCTCGTTATACGCATGCACTACATCCATTGTCGTCAGGCATAGTAATGTTACTGCTTGTCTTGTCTCATACCAGCCCTCCCCCTCCACTCGTTATACTCATGCACTACATCAATTGGCGCCAGGCATAGCAATGTTACTGCTTGTCTTGTCTCATACCCCCTCCTCCTCCTCTCATTATACTCATGCACTACATCAATTGTCGTCAGGCATAGTAATGTTACTGCTTGTCTTGTCTCATACCCCTCTCCCCCTCCTCTCGTTATACTCATGCACTACATCAATTGTCGTCAGGCATAGTAATGTTACTGCTTGTCTTGTCTCATACCCCCTCCCCCTCCGCTCGTTATACTCATACACTACATCAATTGGCGCCAGGCATAGCAATGTTACTGCTTGTCTTGTCTCATAGCCCTCTCCCCCTCCTCTCGTTATGCTCATGCACTACATCAATTGTCGTCAGGCATAGTAATGTTACTGCCTGTCTTGTCTCATACCCACCCTCCCCCTCCTCTCGTTATACGCATGCACTACATCCATTGTCGTCAGGCATAGTAATGTTACTGCTTGTCTTGTCTCATACCAGCCCTCCTCTCGTTATACTCATGCACTACATCCATTGTCGTCAGGCATAGTAATGTTACTGCTTGTCTTGTCTCATACCCCCCTCATCCCCTCCCCTCGTTATACTCATGCACTGCATCAATTGTCGTCAGGCATAGTAATGTTACTGCTTGTCCTGTCTCATACCCCCCTCCCCCTCCTCTCGTTATACTCATGCACTACATCAATTGTCGTCAGGCATAGTAATGTTACTGCTTGTCTTATCTCATACCCCCCACCCCCTCCTCTCGTTATACTCATGCACTACATCAATTGTTATCAGGCATAGCAATGTTACTGCTTGTCTTGTCTCATAGCCCTCTCCCCCTCCTCTTGTTATGCTCATGCACTACATCAATTGTCGTCAGGCATAGTAATGTTACTGCCTGTCGTGTCTCATACCCACCCTCCCCCTCCTCTCGTTATACTCATGCACTACATCCATTGTCATCAGGCATGGTAATGTTACTGCTTGTCTTGTCTCATACCCCTCTCCCCCTCCTCTCGTTATACTCATGCACTACATCAATTGTCGTCAGGCATAGTAATGTTACTGCTTGTCTTGTCTCATACCCCCTCCCCCTCCGCTCGTTATACTCATACACTACATCAATTGGCGCCAGGCATAGCAATGTTACTGCTTGTCTTGTCTCATAGCCCTCTTCCCCTCCTCTCGTTATGCTCATGCACTACATCAATTGTCGTCCGGCATAGTAATGTTACTGCCTGTCTTGTCTCATACCCACCCTCCCCCTCCTCTCGTTATACTCATGCACTACATCCATTGTCGTCAGGCATAGTAATGTTACTGCTTGTCTTGTCTCATACCAGCCCTCCTCTCGTTATACTCATGCACTACATCCATTGTCGTCAGGCATAGTAATGTTACTGCTTGTCTTGTCTCATACCCCCCTCATCCCCTCCCCTCGTTATACTCATGCACTGCATCAATTGTCGTCAGGCATAGTAATGTTACTGCTTGTCCTGTCTCATACCCCCCTCCCCCTCCTCTCGTTATACTCATGCACTACATCAATTGTCGTCAGGCATAGTAATGTTACTGCTTGTCTTATCTCATACCCCCCTCCCCCTCCTCTCGTTATACTCATGCACTACATCAATTGTCATCAGGCATAGCAATGTTACTGCTTGTCTTGTCTCATAGCCCTCTCCCCCTCCTCTCGTTATGCTCATGCACTACATCAATTGTCGTCAGGCATAGTAATGTTACTGCCTGTCGTGTCTCATACCCACCCTCCCCCTCCTCTCGTTATACTCATGCACTACATCCATTGTCATCAGGCATGGTAATGTTACTGCTTGTCTTGTCTCATACCCCCCTCGTCCCCTCCCCTCGTTATACTCATGCACTGCATCAATTGCCGTCAGGCATAGTAATGTTACTGCTTGTCTTGTCTCATACCCCCCTCCCCCTCCTCTCGTTATACTCATGCACTACATCAATTGTCGTCAGGCATAGTAATGTTACTGCTTGTTTTATCTCATACCCCCCTCCCCCTCCTCTCGTTATACTCATGCACTACATCAATTGTCATCAGGCATAGTAATGTTACTGCTTGTCTTGGCTCATACCCCCTCCCCCTCCTCTCGTTATACTCGTGCACTACATCAATTGTCATCAGGCATAGCAATGTTACTGCTTGTCTTGTCTCATACCCCTCTCCCCCTCCTCTCGTTATACTCATGCACTACATCAATTGTCGTCAGGCATAGTAATGTTACTGCTTGTCTTGTCTCATACCCCCTCCCCCTCCGCTCGTTATACTCATGCACTACATCAATTGGCGCCAGGCATAGCAATGTTACTGCTTGTCTTGTCTCATACTCCCTCCCCCTCCTCTCGTTATACTCATGCACTACATCAATTTTCGTCAGGCATAGTAATGTTACTGCTTGTCTTGTCTCATACCCCCTCCCCCTCCGCTCGTTATACTCATGCACTACATCAATTGGCGCCAGGCATAGCAATGTTACTGCTTTTCCTGTCTCATACCCCCTCCCCCTCCTCTTGTTATACTCATGCACTACATCAATTGTCGTCAGGCATAGTAATGTTACTGCTTGTCTTGTCTCATAGCCCTCTCCCCCTCCTCTCGTTATGCTCATGCACTACATCAATTGTCGTCAGGCATAGTAATGTAAATGCCTGTCTTGTCTCATACCCACACTCCCCCTCCTCTCGTTATACTCATGCACTACATCCATTGTCGTCAGGCAGAGTAATGTTACTGCTTGTCTTGTCTCATACCACCCCTCCTCTCGTTATACTCATGCACTACATCCATTGTCGTCAGGCATAGTAATGTTACTGCTTGTCTTGTCTCATACCCCCCTCTCCCTCCTCTCGTTATACTCATGCACTACATCAATTGTCGTCAGGCATAGTAATGTTACTGCTTGTCTTATCTCATACCCCCTTCCTCTCGTTATACTCATGCACTACATCAATTGTCATCAGGCATAGTAATGTTACTGCTTGTCTTGTCTCATACCCCCCTCCCCCTCCTCTCATTATACTCGTGCACTACATCAATTGTCGTCAGGCATAGCAATGTTACTGCTTGTCTTGTCTCATACCCCCCTCTCCCTCCTCTCGTTATACTCATGCACTACATCGATTGTCGTCAGGCATAGTAATGATACTGCTTGTCTTGTCTCATACCCCCCTCTCCCTCCTCTCGTTATACTCATGCACTACATCCATTGTCGTCAGGCATAGTAATGTTACTGCTTGTCTTGTCTCATACCCTCCCCCCTCCTCTCGTTATACTCATGCACTACCTCAATTGTCGTCAGGCATAGTAATGTTACTGCTTGTCTTGTCTCATACCCCCTCCCCCTCCGCTCGTTATACTCATGCACTACATCAATTGGCGCCAGGCATAGCAATGTTACTGCTTTTCTTGTCTCATACCCCCTCCCCCTCCTCTTGTTATACTCATGCACTACATCAATTGTCGTCAGGCATGGTAATGTTACTGCTTGTCTTGTCTCATACCCCTCTCCCCCTCCTCTCGTTATACTCATGCACTACATCAATTGTCGTCAGGCATAGTAATGTTACTGCTTGTCTTGTCTCATACCCCCTCCCCCTCCGCTCGTTATACTCATACACTACATCAATTGGCGCCAGGCATAGCAATGTTACTGCTTGTCTTGTCTCATAGCCCTCTCCCCCTCCTCTCGTTATGCTCATGCACTACATCAATTGTCGTCCGGCATAGTAATGTTACTGCCTGTCTTGTCTCATACCCACCCTCCCCCTCCTCTCGTTATACTCATGCACTACATCCATTGTCGTCAGGCATAGTAATGTTACTGCTTGTCTTGTCTCATACCAGCCCTCCTCTCGTTATACTCATGCACTACATCCATTGTCGTCAGGCATAGTAATGTTACTGCTTGTCTTGTCTCATACCCCCCTCCCCCTCCTCTCGTTATACTCATGCACTACATCAATTGTCGTCAGGCATAGTAATGTTACTGCTTGTTTTATCTCATACCCCCCTCCCCCTCCTCTCGTTATACTCATGCACTACATCAATTGTCATCAGGCATAGTAATGTTACTGCTTGTCTTGGCTCATACCCCCTCCCCCTCCTCTCGTTATGCTCATGCACTACATCAATTGTCGTCAGGCATAGTAATGTTACTGCCTGTCGTGTCTCATACCCACCCTCCCCCTCCTCTCGTTATACTCATGCACTACATCCATTGTCATCAGGCATGGTAATGTTACTGCTTGTCTTGTCTCATACCCCCCTCGTCCCCTCCCCTCGTTATACTCATGCACTGCATCAATTGCCGTCAGGCATAGTAATGTTACTGCTTGTCGTGTCTCATACCCCCTCCCCCTCCGCTCGTTATACTCATGCACTACATCAATTGGCGCCAGGCATAGCAATGTTACTGCTTTTCCTGTCTCATACCCCCTCCCCCTCCTCTTGTTATACTCATGCACTACATCAATTGTCGTCAGGCATAGTAATGTTACTGCTTGTCTTGTCTCATAGCCCTCTCCCCCTCCTCTCGTTATGCTCATGCACTACATCAATTGTCGTCAGGCATAGTAATGTAAATGCCTGTCTTGTCTCATACCCACACTCCCCCTCCTCTCGTTATACTCATGCACTACATCCATTGTCGTCAGGCAGAGTAATGTTACTGCTTGTCTTGTCTCATACCACCCCTCCTCTCGTTATACTCATGCACTACATCCATTGTCGTCAGGCATAGTAATGTTACTGCTTGTCTTGTCTCATACCCCCTCCCCCTCCTCTTGTTATACTCATGCACTACATCAATTGTCGTCAGGCATAGTAATGTTACTGCTTGTCTTGTCTCATAGCCCTCTCCCCCTCCTCTCGTTATGCTCATGCACTACATCAATTGTCGTCAGGCATAGTAATGTAAATGCCTGTCTTGTCTCATACCCACACTCCCCCTCCTCTCGTTATACTCATGCACTACATCCATTGTCGTCAGGCAGAGTAATGTTACTGCTTGTCTTGTCTCATACCAGCCCTCCGCTCGTTATACTCATACACTACATCAATTGTCATCAGGCATAGCAATGTTACTGCTTGTCTTGTCTCATAGCCCTCTCCCCCTCCTCTCGTTATGCTCATGCACTACATCAATTGTCGTCAGGCATAGTAATGTTACTGCCTGTCGTGTCTCATACCCACCCTCCCCCTCCTCTCGTTATACTCATGCACTACATCCATTGTCATCAGGCATGGTAATGTTACTGCTTGTCTTGTCTCATACCCCCCTCGTCCCCTCCCCTCGTTATACTCATGCACTGCATCAATTGCCGTCAGGCATAGTAATGTTACTGCTTGTCTTGTCTCATACCCCCCTCCCCCTCCTCTCGTTATACTCATGCACTACATCAATTGTCGTCAGGCATAGTAATGTTACTGCTTGTTTTATCTCATACCCCCCTCCCCCTCCTCTCGTTATACTCATGCACTACATCAATTGTCATCAGGCATAGTAATGTTACTGCTTGTCTTGGCTCATACCCCCTCCCCCTCCTCTCGTTATACTCGTGCACTACATCAATTGTCATCAGGCATAGCAATGTTACTGCTTGTCTTGTCTCATACCCCTCTCCCCCTCCTCTCGTTATACTCATGCACTACATCAATTGTCGTCAGGCATAGTAATGTTACTGCTTGTCTTGTCTCATACCCCCTCCCCCTCCGCTCGTTATACTCATGCACTACATCAATTGGCGCCAGGCATAGCAATGTTACTGCTTGTCTTGTCTCATACTCCCTCCCCCTCCCCCTCCTCTCGTTATACTCATGCACTACATCAATTTTCGTCAGGCATAGTAATGTTACTGCTTGTCTTGTCTCATACCCCCTCCCCCTCCGCTCGTTATACTCATGCACTACATCAATTGGCGCCAGGCATAGCAATGTTACTGCTTTTCCTGTCTCATACCCCCTCCCCCTCCTCTTGTTATACTCATGCACTACATCAATTGTCGTCAGGCATAGTAATGTTACTGCTTGTCTTGTCTCATAGCCCTCTCCCCCTCCTCTCGTTATGCTCATGCACTACATCAATTGTCGTCAGGCATAGTAATGTAAATGCCTGTCTTGTCTCATACCCACACTCCCCCTCCTCTCGTTATACTCATGCACTACATCCATTGTCGTCAGGCAGAGTAATGTTACTGCTTGTCTTGTCTCATACCACCCCTCCTCTCGTTATACTCATGCACTACATCCATTGTCGTCAGGCATAGTAATGTTACTGCTTGTCTTGTCTCATACCCCCCTCTCCCTCCTCTCGTTATACTCATGCACTACATCAATTGTCGTCAGGCATAGTAATGTTACTGCTTGTCTTATCTCATACCCCCTTCCTCTCGTTATACTCATGCACTACATCAATTGTCATCAGGCATAGTAATGTTACTGCTTGTCTTGTCTCATACCCCCCTCCCCCTCCTCTCATTATACTCGTGCACTACATCAATTGTCGTCAGGCATAGCAATGTTACTGCTTGTCTTGTCTCATACCCCCCTCTCCCTCCTCTCGTTATACTCATGCACTACATCGATTGTCGTCAGGCATAGTAATGATACTGCTTGTCTTGTCTCATACCCCCCTCTCCCTCCTCTCGTTATACTCATGCACTACATCCATTGTCGTCAGGCATAGTAATGTTACTGCTTGTCTTGTCTCATACCCTCCCCCCTCCTCTCGTTATACTCATGCACTACCTCAATTGTCGTCAGGCATAGTAATGTTACTGCTTGTCTTGTCTCATACCCCCTCCCCCTCCGCTCGTTATACTCATGCACTACATCAATTGGCGCCAGGCATAGCAATGTTACTGCTTTTCTTGTCTCATACCCCCTCCCCCTCCTCTTGTTATACTCATGCACTACATCAATTGTCGTCAGGCATAGTAATGTTACTGCTTGTCTTGTCTCATAGCCCTCTCCCCCTCCTCTCGTTATGCTCATGCACTACATCAATTGTCGTCAGGCATAGTAATGTTACTGCCTGTCTTGTCTCATACCCACACTCCCCCTCCTCTCGTTATACTCATGCACTACATCTATTGTCGTCAGGCAGAGTAATGTTACTGCTTGTCTTGTCTCATACCACCCCTCCTCTCGTTATACTCATGCACTACATCCATTGTCGTCAGGCATAGTAATGTTACTGCTTGTCTTGTCTCATACCCCCCTCGTCCCCTCCCCTCGTTATACTCATGCACTGCATCAATTGTCGTCAGGCATAGTAATGTTACTGCTTGTCTTGTCTCATACTCCCCTCTCCCTCCTCTCGTTATACTCATGCACTACATCAATTGTCGTCAGGCATAGTAATGTTACTGCTTGTCTTATCTCATACCCCCTTCCTCTCGTTATACTCATGCACTACATCAATTGTCATCAGGCATAGTAATGTTACTGCTTGTCTTGTCTCATACCCCCCTCCCCCTCCTCTCATTATACTCGTGCACTACATCAATTGTCGTCAGGCATAGCAATGTTACTGCTTGTCTTGTCTCATACCCCCCTCTCCCTCCTCTCGTTATACTCATGCACTACATCGATTGTCGTCAGGCATAGTAATGATACTGCTTGTCTTGTCTCATACCCCCCTCTCCCTCCTCTCGTTATACTCATGCACTACATCCATTGTCGTCAGGCATAGTAATGTTACTGCTTGTCTTGTCTCATACCCTCCCCCCTCCTCTCGTTATACTCATGCACTACCTCAATGGTCGCCCAATCATAGCAATGTTACTGCTTGTCTTGTCTCTTTCCTTCCCTTCCCCTCTCCTCCTTAATTGTTCCTTGCACTTGCACTATCTGAAATGTCGCCTGGCTGATTATGAAAGTTATTTCACATTCTGAATTGTTTCAGGGACATTTAAGAATGTAATTGTACTCCCCCATGTTCCCTCCCTCCTTGAAGCGCTTTGAAAAACATTGTGTATAGGCGCTATACAAATAATTAATCAATTAATTAACACTGTGCGTGATTTATTCAGTGAAGAAAACATTAAAGGGATGTTATGGTTTAATTGTGCCAAAAAAAGTTTTGAATTTCAGAAAATCAACGTTAAAGGAACTTGTACCACACAACCCTACCTCAATGACATTTACTGTGTGTGTTGGGAAATGTGGGTAGAGGTGTATTAGTAAACAGCTAGAAGTTACTTTAAGCAGAATAGCTCATATATAGTGGACGCATAGTGTGTATCTCACGTGGAAGTTGGATTAGTGTGAAGCTGTGTAATAGCTCCTAGTTCCCAGAGGCAGCTCCTTTTCACTGTCTGATGCTTGTCTGCTCCTGCTCTTCACATCTTTATTCCAATCCCTTCCTCACCCTCCTTGTCATCTTCATTACTGTGTGGGGTCCATGGCATAACCTATGTGATGCTTGGCAATACCCCATCTGCAGACCGAGTTCATCCTCCTCCAAACACCTGTAGCATAGGATTTCGCTCCCAAACCTTCACGATATTCTGGGAACGCCAACTAGCTTCTACAGCATTATTGAGACCGCTAGGATGAAAGGTGAGTCTTTTTAAAATGGGTAGTTCTGTCCAGCATCATACATTCTCCGTGATCATGTTCATGTCATGGTGCAAGGTCCAGCATCTCTGTGATCATGTTATGGTGCAAGGTCCAGCATCATACAGTCTCTGTGATCATGTTATGGTGCAAGGTCCAGCATCATACAGTCTCTGTGATCATGTTATGGTGCAAGGTCCAGCATCATACAGTCTCCGTGATCATGTTATGGTGCAAGGTCCAGCATCCTACTGTCTCCGTGATCATGTTATGGTGTAAGGTCCAGCATCATACAGTCTCTGTGATCATGTTATGGTGCAAGGTCCAGCATCATACAGTCTCTGTGATCATGTTATGGTGCAAGGTCCAGCATCATACAGTCTGTGTGATCATGTTATGGTGCAAGGTCCAGCATCATACAGTCTCCGTGATCATGTTATGGTGCAAGGTCCAGCATCATACAGTCTCCGTTATCATGTTATGGTGCAAGGTCCAGCATCCTACTGTCTCTGTGATCATGTTATGGTGCTAGGTCCAGCATCATACAGTCTCTGTGATCATGTTATGGTGCAAAGTCCAGCATCCTACTGTCTCTGTGATCATGTTATGGTGCAAGGTCCAGCATCATACAGTCTCTGTGATCATGTTATGGTGCAAGGTCCAGCATCATACAGTCTCTGTGATTATGTTATGGTGCAAGGTGCAAGGTCCAGCATCATACAGTCTCTGTGATTATGTTATGGTGCAAGGTCCAGCATCATACAGTCTCTGTGATCATGTTATGGAGTAAGGTCCAGCATCATACAGTCTCTGTGATCATGTTATGGTGCAAGGTCCAGCATCATACAGTCTCTGTGATCATGTTATGGAGTAAGGTCCAGCATCATACAGTCTCCATGATCATGTTATGGTGCAAGGTCCAGCATCATACAATCTCTGTGATCCTGTTATGGTGCGTGGTCCAGCATCATACAGTCTCTGTGATCATGTTATGGTGCAAGGTCCAGCATCATACAGTCTCTGTGATGATGTTATGGTGCAAGGTCTAGCATCATACAGTCTCTGTGATCATGTTATGGTGCAATGTCCAGCATCATACAGTCTCTGTGATCATGTTATGGTGCAAGGTCCAGCATCATACAGTCTCTGTGATCATGTTATGGTGCAAGGTCCAGCATCATACAGTATCCCTGATCATGTTATGGTGCAAGGTCCAGCATCATACAGTCTCCGTGATCATGTTATGGTGCAAGGTCCAGCATCCTACTGTCTCTGTGATCATGTTATGGTGCAAGCTCCAGCATCATACAGTCTTTGAGATTATGTTATGGTGCAAGCTCCAGCATCATACAGTCTCCGTGATCATGTTATGGTGCAAGGTCCAGCATCATACAGTCTCTGTGATCATGTTATGGAGTAAGGTCCAGCATCATACAGTCTCCATGATCATGTTATGGTGCAAGGTCCAGCATCATACAGTCTCCGTGATCATTTTATGGCGTGATCATGTTATGGTGCAAGGTCCAGCATCATACAGTCTCTGTGATCATGTAATGGTGCAAGATCCAGCATCATACAGTCTCCGTGATCATGTTATGGTGCAAGGTCCAGCATCATACAGTCTCTGTGATCATGTTATGGTGCAAGGTCCAGCATCATACAGTCTCTGTGATTATGTTATGGTGCAAGGTCCAGCATCATACAGTCTCTGTGATCATGTTATGGAGTAAGGTCAAGCATCATACAGTCTCTGTGATCATGTTATGGTGCAAGGTCCAGCATCATACAGTCTCTGTGATCATGTTATGGAGTAAGGTCCAGCATCATACAGTCTCCGTGATCATGTTATGGTGCAAGGTCCAGCATCATACAATCTCCGTGATCCTGTTATGGTGCATGGTCCAGCATCATACAGTCTCTGTGATCATGTTATGGTGCAAGGTCTAGCATCATTCAGTCTCCGTGATCATGTTATGGTGCACGGACCAGCATCATTCAGTCTCCGTGATCATGTTATGGTGCAAGGTCCAGCATCATACAATCTCAGTGATCCTGTTATGGTGCAAGGTCCAGCATCCTACTGTCTCTGTGATCATGTTATGGTGTAAGGTCCAGCATCATACAGTCTCTGTGATCATGTTATGGAGTAAGGTCCAGCATCATACAGTCTCCATGATCATGTTATGGTGCAAGGTCCAGCATCATACAATCTCTGTGATCCTGTTATGGTGCGTGGTCCAGCATCATACAGTCTCTGTGATCATGTTATGGTGCAAGGTCCAGCATCATACAGTCTCCCTGATCATGTTATGGTGCAAGGTCCAGCATCATACAGTCTCCGTGATCATGTTATGGTGCAAGGTCCAGCATCCTACTGTCTCTGTGATCATGTTAGTGTGTAAGGTCCAGCATCTCTGTGATTATGTTATGGTGCAAGGTCCAGCATCATACAGTCTCCGTGATCATGTTATGGTGCAAGGTCCAGCATCCTACTGTCTATGTGATCATGTTATGGAGCAAGGTCCAGCATCATACAGTCTCCGTGATCATTTTATGGCGTTATCATGTTATGGTGCAAGGTCTAGCATCATACAGTCTCTGTGATCATGTTATGGTGCAAGATCCAGCATCATACAGTCTCCATGATCATGTAATGGTGCAAGGTCCAGCATCATACAGTCTCCGTGATCATGTTTTGGTGCAAGGTCCAGCATCCTACTGTCTCTGTGATCATGTTATGGTGTAAGGTCCAGCATCATACAGTCTCTGTGATCATGTTATGGTGCAAGGTCCAGCATCATACAGTCTCTGTGATCATGTTATGGTGCAAGGTCCAGCATCATACAGTCTCTGTGATCATGTTATGGTGCAAGGTCCAGCATCATACAGTCTCCGTGATCATGTTATGGTGCAAGGTCCAGCATCATACAGTCTCCGTGATCATGTTATGGTGCAAGGTCCAGCATCATTCAGTCTCCGTGATCATGTTATGGTGCAAGGTTAATCTATCATGCCCCATACGTTGAACTGGCTTCATTGCAACGCTAAGAACATGCACCTGAGCCAATGCAGACATAGCCTAGACAGCTTTACCCAATGAATGTCCTCCACCACCACAGGCAAGACCCCAGGAGCCAGTGATTGAACCCCATCAAGCAAGAGAAATGGCCCTAATAGAGCGGAGCTACACGCAGCAGGGTTGAGCCAGAAAGAACCAGCTCCAGACATTGTGCTAAGCTCCTCTGAACATCCCTAAGCCTTTTAAATCAGGAGAGGCTATATCTGGACAACAGTGGAGTCCAGCGAGCAAGGACACACGCCACTTGCTGGTTATTAGTGGACATTTGATGGTTCGTTGTTATATTTAAACACCTATAGGTATAGGGGATGAACTACAAATGGGGATTGTCCTAAAGCAAACGGCACACAGGGTGTACCTACACAAGTGGGGGTTTTCGTCCAGGTGTTCAACTGTTTAGTTGATTCTGGTTCAAATCATATAGTTCTTAACTTATTCTTACAAGTTCTTGTCTCTACTTGAGACGCTCTAACCTCTTATGTAAAGTCTCAAAATAGTTGGCAAACAAAATGTTCCAGCACCTAATCTTCAAAAGTCTTTTAACCCCCTGGTTCCCCTAAACTAGCAGCACAAATGTTCCAAGGTTTTGGCCCAATGTAAAGGCTTCACAAACCTGGTCTTCAAAGTCCAACTCTATTATCTAGAAGTTCTCCTCTGAGAATTTTCTTGTAGTAGTTAATCACTCTGGTCAATCCTTTCGGTCTCTCTGTTTTCACCTTTTGTCTCAATAACTCTTCCAGGTTTCAAGCTTCGTGGTTCTCTCTCCTTCAGGCTGTTCCTCTGCCTTGCAAAAGCCTCTTGTAGACTTCTCCCAGCCCTTGCATTACTCAGGATTTACAGTACGTCCCTCCCATCTTTGGGTTTGTCAGGATTCACAACGGGTCTCTCCCAGACCTTGAGTTTTCTTTCTGCATTCATAGCAGCAGTAATGGGTGCCGTCCCCCCCCCAATGTATGGAACTTGCGAGGCAGCCAATGTTGTCGCCCTCCTGCCATGGCTCAGGTATTTCTCCCTTTTACCCGAGGATCATTGGTGGACAGTGTAAAGACCGGAGGGGGGGTCTGTACTTCCGCTCTCTATTTGGTAGAGGAGAGACACAGAGACCCCTGCCAAGATTCTCTAGTATTGGTAGACGTAGTCGAACAATCAAGGCCTAGCTTCTCAGGAGGTGATGCGATCTGGTTCTTAAGTACAGTGTAGTCACCAAGCACCCACAAAGGAATGTCCACACACTGTATCAGTAAAAACACAGTCTTTATATAATTAATATTCAAGGTCATATACACAATCACGATAACTCACTTTGTACTCCGAAAATCAACACTGGTAAATATGTACAATTCTAAAGTGGTACCACTAACGTTATTAGATCTCATTAAAGTGCATACGGTCAGGATGACACACAGATCAAAATAAAGAGGAAACCAGCAGTAGAGAGAGGAAGGAAAGCAAGCTGGCTGAGCAATAGGCAGAATACTGGTAACTACTGTTAAACAACAGTTCTGTGTGGGGATCCCCCCACCTGGGCAACCTGTAGAAGAAAGATACAAGCCCAGTCCATATATTGTTCACACTAGACTTTCCAATAATTCTGCAACCCCAAAGTACCTTGCGTTGTAGCGTTCCACATCAGGAAATTGACGGCCCTTCTTGAGTGTCCTCCCTTTCAGGAAGGAGTCATGGGTCGTCGAACATCCGACGGAGAACAGGTCGAGCTACGACAGTGAAGTGGCCGCGTCGTTCCTAGCGGTGCTCGTTGACGGGGAAGAGTAAACGCCCTGCAAGGAAGAGGCGTGCGGGGCACCTCGAGGTCGATGGTTCTAGACCGCAAAGAGTTGAAGAACTGTGGCCCAGCAAGGACGTTGAGTCGCCAACGTGTCTGTGGTCTTTGGGTGGCGGAAAACCCACCGGTGGATGCTCCTCAGCGCGTCTACAGTCAGGCCTTCTCTGGCAGGATACAGCGGTGACGATGCGGACGAGAGCGTCCTTGGATCAATTAAGTTCTTAGGCAACGGGAGCACGGCGGCTCCGGTTGGCAACGGCGGTCGTTGACAGTGGTGGACAACAGTCCGGGCGCTTCTCCTTGGAGTTCCACAGCAATCCCTGTATCGGGTCGGCAGCCTGTCGAAGGTCTGTCTACCAGGGAGCTTAGGCAAAGATCAGCTATGCACGATGGTCCCTCGTAGCTCGGGAAGAGGGCGCCTTACCAGGTCCTCTCCGGGTCAGTCCTTGAGGCACAGCAGCTTTCAGATTGCAAAGGAGAGCAACAGCAATTCTTCTCATCCAGCGGGGCTCAAGGTTAAGCTTCAGTTACTCCAGTTACTCGTCGTAGTGGACTTCAGCTTCTGAACACGATTCCTAGCAGTGAGAGGTCCCCAGATATACTGTTAATCTCCCATTCATTCCCCTGGGTCACACTCAAGCATCCAATCATGACTACGGCATTCAGGTAGGCAGGCAGCCAATCAGGCACACGGTGCATTCTGTCACGACCCTCAGCCCTGATCCCCACTGGCAAGTGCATTGGCCAGGTGGGATCAGAACTCGGATCGCTAATAAGGCCTGGCATCCACTTCTCAGGCCCTCTTGGGGCCAGTCCTGGCGCCTTTGGCGCCAGGCTCATAAACAAGGAAAGACATCTGCTTGAGGAACTACTTTATTTAGGCTTTCAGCCAACATGGAGGCATTCACATAGCTTGATTTCTAGAACCAAGCTATGCGGTATAGTGTTTTGGGTGTGGTGGCCTAGGGACTACTTTACTTGGAGTACTTTGCAGTGGCTATTTAAACCACACCCGAACAAGACAACACGCTTTGCGTTACTTTGCTACTAGCAACGTGACGCTCACCGTGTCCAGCTTTCTCACGAGCCTGACGAATTCCGGACCTGCAGAAAAAAACAAAGAACATCGTTAGCAGCAGAATCTTACCTGCAATCTCCATCCTTCACTGCTAGCAGCTCCTGGGCAGCTCCGTTGGAAGAGTGCGCCGCCCGGATCGAAGGACCTGAGAAAGGGAGAAAGACATCATTAAAGGAGGTAGTAGAGACATTACAACCACGAAGCGCTTACAGACTTACCTGGTTGGTTGCTTTTCGACCGGCATAGCTCCGGAACTGCATCCGTGCTGGGAACACACCGCGACCTACGAAAAAGAGAAAAGCACAGGTCAGTGAGGACAAGACATCGCTGTGCTGCGCAAAGCGCCATCCTTACCGCATCATAGCGCTATTGTGTGCCATCGTTTACCGGCGAGAACCAGCCTACCCAGTTCACCAAGCAGACACTCTGCGCACCTAAGGGAGATAAAAAGAGACATTTTAGAACAGAGAAAAGGGATGCAAGAATAACAACGCCATCAATCGCAATAAGACCTACCTGCAAGACATTACTAGGCCCGCAGTCAGTGAAGTAACTGGACCGCACGCACCCACAAAAGACAACGCGCCCCTGCCCAGAGAGCAGGACGGAGAGCCCACCAATTCCGACAACCAGGTGAGAAGAGAACCCGGAGGGGCTGAAATCACAAGGGAGGTGGGGGGAAACTTACCTTGGTCGTCCAGTCCTAATATAGTCTTCATTTCCAGACGGAGTCCCATCGACACTGAGAACCACACCAGGGAATCATTGAGAAGGGCACCAACGACCAACTGGCTGGGTGGCGTCCCCGTGGATAACAGGTGAGCGTAACAGAACGCGAAGCCTCACATAAATAATCCACCTGGGTGCCATGGAAACATCGGAAATCGACCAATTAGCCCAATTGTTGGGGGACCTTCGTGCTGAGGTTCTTTCAGCTCGACAAGAGACTAATGCACTCCGAAGAGACCTAATAGTGACCAAGGAGCGCACCGACGAAATCGGCAGACAGTTATTGCAATCACAGGCAGGTCAGACTCCTCTGCCTGGAGGAAATCCACCGATGCAAAATCCTATCTCACCATCTTATACCCCCACACAGGTACAGATCACGCTGCCTGGAACAGTTCCCCTGGCACCACCAGAAAGGTTTTCGGGCAACCCACAGAAGTATGCAGCATTCATAAATCAGTGTCGCCTTCATTTCCTTTGTCGCCCTGGGGCATTTCCAAATGACCAAGCTCGGGTAGCTTTCATCCTATCATACTTGAGTGGAAGTGCAGCGGATTGGTCGGTGTCGTTGGTGACCCATAATGATCCATTGTTACAGGACTATGGGGGGTTCCAGAGAGAAATGGAAAAACAGTTTGCTCGTCATACCCAGGAACAAGCAGTGGATAACGAACTCTTATCCTTGGCCCTAAACGACACCCAAAAAAGTTTTCTAACCCCATAGACACCCTCTCTGGGGCTATGCGCAATAAGGCTACCATTCCCTCCCAGCCCACCCATGTTGAGGATGTCACTCCCCCCCGGTCCCCTGTCATTTCGGGCTTCCCACCCTTTTGCCGTTTTACACCAGAACAATTTAATAACATTGTAGGGAGAATGTCCTGTTTCATGGAATTGATGGACAAACACCCCGACCAACTGACAGTTCTTAGAGATGCCTCACAGCCAGGGGCATCACCAGATCCACCCCCTGCCAAAAAGTCTAACCTTGAGCCACAGCCAAGCACCTCTGCTCTAGGCAATCCGGCCTCGGCATTCCAAAACACCTCTCAATACCAACACCCCTCTCTGGACTCATATTATGACGACCAAGCAGACCCAGGGTCTCAGGGTGACCTCTATGGCCAAGACTAAGACCAGTTTTATGACAATGACGACATTTACATTATTCAGTCGTTAGACCATCACGACCAGCCGGTAGCAGATTTGCTGGTTGACAATCAACTCCAGTACATCGAACTGCTACTAAAGACGGCAAAACATTTCTATATCGACACTCAAGAAACACAGGTCGACAAGGACTTCAAGGGGGAGAGGTCTACTCACCACATCTCCAAGCTAGGCCAAAATATAAGCTAAGTCCTTCATCTTGCAAATATGCTTTAGGTTACGTGGCCTGGGAAAGCTCCCTAGCATGCATGCCCAAGCAGATCCAACATCAAGCACCACTCCATGCTAGCCAATCTTGTTTTCAGTTCTATCCAGAATCTGTTCACTTCCGGACAGGCCCAGAACATGTGTAGCAGCCCATCCTCCTCCTCCCCGCACCAGGGGCATTTCTGTGCAACCAAACCCCCAAACCTGGCTATTCTGCCAGGGGTCAAATACACCCTATGGGTGACGTATAGCTAGATCTGCTGAAGTCTCGCATTTCGGGACACCTTCTTATGGTACCTTTTGGGCTCTATCCCATTGTCCGTCCGTCATGGGTTCTTCCACCTCCTCCTCCCAGTCATGCCTCAGCTAAAGCAGCTCTATCCCCGCATTAGTGCTCAATAACTCATATATCCGTGATATTTTGTGCCCGCCCTCCGAGACATCGTACATCATTTCTATGGTGGCATCAGGTTGTTCTGCGAGTACTGTTTCGGGCCACCTTTCCCTTACCCGTTTCATGATTCTGGAATAAGTAATATGTTGGCTTTTGTGCACCCCGGTCTCCTCCATTAATCTCTGGAATCCCAATGCCTCCCCCTCCTGCCATATGTCACCAAGGGTGGCCAGGCCCACTGGTTCCCAGTATCTGCGGACCCCTTTAATCAGTTGGGGGTCTCCCCCACATAACACCACCAGCAGGACCTGCTGAGAGAGCGGGTCCAGGTCACCCACAGTTCGCCATGCTCTATGCCAGACCTCCCAGCCCACCAACAGCAGCCTCCCCTTTCCCGACACTTTCGCCTTAGGCAACCACACTGTCTCTTTCAGAAAGTACGGGGCAGAGCCACCCCGCAAAAGCCTGGCCTCCGCCGAGTCATCTTCAGACAACCATCTAGCTACATATAATAGCTGTCCCGCCAGATAATATAATTCTAAATTCGGCAGGTTTATACCCCCCTTGTCACATGAATTTTGTAGTTTCCAGAGGTCCACCCTGTTCCGAGAGTTGTGCCATATGAAGCCCCTGCACAGGCTATTGAGTCTGACAAAAAAGCGTTTAGGAATCAAGTACAGGACATTCACAAAAAGTGTAGCAGTCTGTGAAGAACAACCATCTTGAGCAAGGCTGCCCTTCCCAACATGGCTAGGGGCAGCCTGGACCAGAACACCGTGCTGTTTTTGATACCTTCAATCACTTTCTCAGTGTTGTATTTATGCTCCGCCTCTATCCTGTGGTATATATTTATGCCTAGGTATCGGAACATCTCAGTCTGCTAGGGTATCTGCAGAATAGGCAGCTTATCTGGTGGAATGCCCTTGTATCTCCCTAAGAGGAACATGCTGGTCTTCCCTGGGTTTACCGATATGCCAGAGAGGGTGGCGTAACGTTCCATCACCTCCAGGACGTATTGCAGGTTCTCTTCCGTGAAGCGCAGGAAGAGGAGCATGTCATCGGCATACAATGAAATCAAATGTGTACCTCCCACAGTATGATCCCCACCTCCCCATATTGTTGCCTAAGGCATGCTGCCAACGGCTGCAGTGCAAGAATATATAACATGGGCGACCAAGGGCATCCCTGTCTGGTCCCCCTGCTGAGTTGCCACTTATCTGAGATTATGGCGCCTGTTTTGACCCTAGTGATCGGGGAGCTGTAGAACATCTTGACCCATCTCATGTACCACGGTCCCATCCCAAACCCTTTTAGGGTCGCTATCAACCATGGCCACCTTACTGAGTCGAAGGCCTTGACCGCGTCCAATGACACAATGGCCATTTCACCCGGGTCTTTCTCTGTTTGGTCAATAATGTGGTGTAGCCTCCTATGATTCTCTGTGATGTTTCTACCGGGGACGTAGCCTGTTTTGAATTTGGTGTTTTTTTGGTGTTTCACGGATTAGTTGGTGACTAGATATAAGGGTGTTTGAATGTTGGTTCATTAAGCCATTAAGGTGTTGTAATTTTGTTCATTTAGTTGGTGCTTATAGTAATGTTTTGGTATTCTAGAATTTTTGAAACTACACCATCTTGCTGATGACTGCAGGAGTCTCCGCAGGGATCCTGGTTTCTGTGCACACTGTACACAGACGTACATTTAATATTCTTTGGCAATAGTACAATTTGAAGGTACACATGAATGCTTTGTTGTTTGGATTTAATTCACTTTGAGGTTTTATTTTTGGAGTCACACCAGTTGCACCACTGTGAATATACAACCACTTGACAAGATTCGTTTGTGTATTTATGTGTAGACATTACAATTAATGAACAACCTTTATAGAATATGTTGAGGTAGTTGAAAGTTTGAGTGAATTGTGATGTTTTTTAATTGTGTATATATCTATATTTGCAGATCTCTGCTCCTGAAGAAGGGGTCATTCCCCGAAACGTGTAGAGCTTGAAGCTGTATTTCAAAATTGGGAGTTTACTTCTTTTTCTGTTTTGATTTGGTTTTCATGCTGGCCATATGTGAAGCCAGTTGACATCTGTTTCTCTTGATACAAGCAAATATATGCTGTTATTCATGTTCTGACTTGATATTTTTGCTTATAAAAGTTTAAATTCTTTGAAAATTGACTGATTTATTTCAGCTTGTAAGGTGTGCAGGGGACGGGAGTGTCTTTAAGTTTAGACACTTTTTGTTTTATGTTTATCACAGGCTCCAGTGTCAGGGCGTGTATTCCTCCACAGCACCCATAATTTAAAATTTATTCCAAAAATGGGTATCTATTTTTTGGGAAAATAGGTGTGCTCCGATTGATATTTCTTTTTGCATTTCGGTAGATGCCCTTTGCGTGTGACACTAATTATTGGTAGCACCCAAAATATTATGTCCTTTTAGAAAATGAATGAGATCACGGATAAACATGCCACTACTTTGGCATTTACAAATGATGAAGCTAAACAGATTTTGGCTTTAATTGGCCAAACTGAAAAACTTACAGACACACAGGACAACCCTGATCGTTTGATCTCTAGGCTTGAACGCGTCATTAGACGTGAGATTTCTCAAAAGCTCCAACGAATTCCTAGGGGTCTCAGAGTTTATCTGAGACCAACCTTATGTAAGGAAAATAAAGAGTTCATTATTAAATGGGATCAGATATTGAATAAATGTTCATTGGACCTTACCTTTTGACCATACAGGAACTTGCTAATTCTTTAGAACTCTATTCAGAAAGAAATCACTTATTTGAAGACTGAACAGGACTTAAAGTGTATTTTGGATGACATCAATTTGAAGCTTTCTTCAGATAAACAAGATATTGAACAGCGTAAATTACGTAAATTTAGGAGGGACACATTTGATTATCATAACGATATTGTATATTCGTGGCAAGAATTCTATGCACAAAGAAATAGGAACAGATTTCCTAAACCTGGACCAAAGTCATCAGGCTCGGATAACACTAGTGAGGGGAGTGTTGGTGACCCCATAACAGGGACTAATTTACCAACCCGCACTCCGGTTGTCAGTGTACATACAGGTGAAGTGAGTTTAAACGTACCTACAGTGTCACGTTCTCCACCGAGGGTTCCTTTTTTAGAAAAAAAGACCCGACGTGGGAACAAGGTCCAAAAAGAAAAACAAGTGAGAGAGTCTATAGTTGTTAACATCTCCAGTAAAATTTTAACGGTTAATCAGTTAGACATTTTGAATAAGAGACTTTCATTTGTTCCAGCAAGTAATTCTACTTTGTTTGAGGAGAAAATTAATTTACATCTGCTGTTGCGGAAAATCAAACTTAAATTGTTTTTTGCTATGCAAACTTTTGATACAGTGGTTGAAGAAATGGAGGATGTTTTGGAAATGAAACCCAAAAGTACGTTTGACCCTCCAATTGAAAATCCAGTGGTTAACATGTTTAAATTTAAAGTGGAAAATGACCTAAAGAAAATCAAGTTCAATTCAAAAACTCCAATCAATCTCAAAGAGTCACAGCTTAAAGATATTGAGGCCTTGGCTAAAGATTTAGACCTAATGATTAAGCCAGAAGACAAGGGTGGGGCAGTAGTAGTTATGGACTCTGCTTTTTACCACACCCAATGTCGGGCGATGCTCACACCCAATGTCGGGCGATGCTCAATGATAATACCACCTATCTACGGTTGGACAGAGATCCAACCATGCAGATTAGATCTGTGATTGAAGATTGCGTGAATAAAGCCTTTGATAATATTTGGATTTCTATTAAAACTAGGTCTTTCCTTCTTAACAAACACCCGATTATTCCAGTACTGTATGGACTTCCAAAGATCCATAAAAATACAACATATCCTCCATTGAGACCCATTGTTGCCGGTACGGGCAGCGTTTTAGATCCTTTGTCTAAATATGTAGATAAGATCTTACAACCTTTGGTTAAGTTGATACCTACTTACTTAAGGGACACAACTGATTTTCTATTGAATGTCAATGAAATTGTTTGTTTATCTTCAGAATGTATTTTGTTTTCATTGGATGTGTGTAGTTTGGACACCTCGATTCCACATCAAGAAGGAATTGAGGCGGTAGAGTGGTTATTACTACAGTCTGTGAATGTAGAATGTGATCCGCAGTTGGTGGTTGAATTCATCACGATCATTTTGCATAATAGTTACTTTAGGTATCCAGACTCGTATTTTGCACAAGTTTCTGGAACATCTATGGGGTCAGCGATGGCCCCTGCATATGCTAATATTTATATGTACTGGTTTGAAAAGCAGTTTGTTCTAGATAATGTTGAATGGTCCAGTAGGATAATTGTTTGGAAAAGGTACATCGACGACATTTTCGGTGTGTGGTGTGGCCCCAAAGGTGAACTCGAAGAGTTTTTTGAGTATCTTAATACTGTACATTCACGCATTAAATTTACTTTGGAAATTGGTGATCCAAACTACACTTTTTGGATGTTCAGTTAGAAATTGTTAATAATCAGGTTAAAACATCACTCTTTCACAAACCAACAGATGTTAATAATTTAATACATTTTGTGAGTTTCCATCCGAAACCAATGATTGCTAGTCTTCCGTATAGTCAGATTTTACTGATCAAGAGAATCGTTACGGATACTGACGAGTTTAAAATTGAATGTGAGTCACTTTCAAAGAAATTTTCAGCAAGAGGGTATCCAGTACAACTCTTGAATGAGGCGCAGAATAGGGCACTCCCGATTACAAGGGAGCAATTGCTTACTCCTAAGGCTAAGAAGGAGTCGGCCGCAATATTGCATATCTCTAAATTTTCCAGACAAAGTTGGCATGTTAAAAGAATTATACACAAACATTGGTCGATTCTTCATCACGATCCTGTACTTTTGGAATTGTTCCCAACCCCACCAATGATGGTGTATAGAAGAGGTGGGAACATTAGAGATAGACAGGGTAATTCATAGAATTTCGCAGAAAAGTGTCGCAATCGGCTGGCGCAGAGTGTCCGCGTGCGATTGACTGCGCCAGGCACGTGCGATAAAACCGATTTCCGCGCACAGCGTATTCATGGATTTCATGCTCCCAAACCAGCCGTGGCGCAGAGTATCGCAGCGACCCAGCAGCAGCGCCAGTAACGCCCCCAAGAACGCCCTCGCGCAAGGAAAAGCCAGCAAAATCGCTAAATCATCGCAAAGGGCTGCGCTAACCCTGGACCAGTTTACAGGGCAGCCAAACAAGGAACGCAAAGCGGGTAACGTGCATATCAGGGGTACACGTGAAGTCATACACGCGATTAGCCAGGGTAAGTGTATTACAGGGGTACACGTGAAGTCATACACGCGATTAGCCAGGGTACGTGTATTACAGGGGTACGCGGGAAGTTTAACACGCGATTGGCCAGGGTACGTGTATTACAGGGGTACGCGGGAAGTTTAACACGCGATTAGCCAGTGTAAGTGTATTACAGGGCTACACGTGAAGTCATACACGCGATTAGCCAGGGTACGTGTATTACAGGGGTACGCGGGAAGTTTAACATGCGATTGGCCAGGGTACGTGTATTACAGGGGTAGGCGGGAAGTTTAACACGCGATTAGCCAGGGTAAGTGTATTACAGGGGTACGCGGGAAGTTTAACACGCGATTAGCCAGGGTACGTGTATTACAGGGGTACGCGGGAAGTTTAACACGCGATTGGCCAGGGTACGTGTATAACAGGGGTACGCGGGAAGTTTAACACGCGATTGGCCAGGGTACGTGTATTACAGGGGTACGCGTGAAGTTATACACGCGATTAGCCAGGGTACGTGTATCACAGGGGTACGCGGGAAGTTTAACACGCGATTGGCCAGGGTACGTGTATTACAGGGGTACGCGGGAAGTTCAACACGCGATTGGCCAGGGTACGTGTATTAAAGGGGTACGCGGGAAGTTTCACATGCGATTTGGCCAGGTACGTGTATTACAGGGGTGCGTGGGAATTATCACACGCGATTTGGCTTGGTACGTGTATTACAGGGGTGTGCGGGAATTATCACACGCAATTAGGCTGGGTGGCTCCTCACAGGTGTTCCCTGTACACCCTCCACAGCCCCTGCAGGCAGCCCACAAAACAGGGGACTACCCTGCACACCTGCTCATGTCCCCCTGCACCCCCACCCCCCAGCAGTGCAGGGGCACCCTCCACCAGGCCCCCACTCATGTCTCCCACCACCCCCACCCCCCAGCACTGTGGGGCACCTGCCAGCAGGCCCCCACCCATGTCCAACTCATGTCTCCCACCACCCCCACCCCCCAGCACTGTGGGGCACCTGCCAGCAGGCCCCCACCCATGTCCAACTCATGTCTCCCACCACCCCCACCCCCCAGCCACCAGGGTCACCCTCCACCAGGGCCCCACTCATGTCTCCCACCACCCCCACCCCCCAGCAGTGCAGGGTCACCCTCCACCAGGGCCCCACTCATGTCTCCCACCACCCCCACCCCCCAGCCACCAGGGTCACCCTCCACCAGGGCCCCACTCATGTCTCCCACCACCCCCACCCCCCAGCAGTGCAGGGTCACCCTCCACCAGGGCCCCACTCATGTCTCCCACCACCCTCACCCCCCAGCACTGTGGGGCACCTGCCAGCAGGCCCCCACCCATGTCCAACTCATGTCTCCCACCACCCCCACCCCCCAGCCACCAGGGTCACCCTCCACCAGGGCCCCACTCATGTCTCCCACCCCCCCCACCCCCCAGCACTGTGGGGCACCTGCCAGTAGGCCCCCACCCATGTCCAACTCATGTCTCCCACCACCCCCACCCCCCAGCCACCAGGGTCACCCTCCACCAGGGCCCCACTCATGTCTCCCACCACCCCCACCCCCCAGCACTGTGGGGCACCTGCCAGCAGGCCCCCACCCATGTCCAACTCATGTCTCCCACCACCCCCACACCCCAGCACTGTGGGGCACCTGCCAGCAGGCCCCCACCCATGTCCAACTCATGTCTCCCACCACCCCCACCCCCCAGCCACCAGGGTCACCCTCCACCAGGGCCCCACTCATGTCTCCCACCACCCCCACCCCCCAGCCACCAGGGTCACCCTCCACCAGGGCCACACTCATGTCTCCCACCACCCCCACCCCCCAGCACTGTGGGGCACCTGCCAGTAGGCCCCCACCCATGTCCAACTCATGTCTCCCACCACCCCCACACCCCAGCACTGTGGGGCACCTGCCAGCAGGCCCCCACCCATGTCCAACTCATGTCTCCCACCACCCCCACCCCCCAGCCACCAGGGTCACCCTCCACCAGGGCCCCACTCATGTCTCCCACCACCCCCACCCCCCAGCAGTGCAGGGTCACCCTCCACCAGGGCCCCACTCATGTCTCCCACCACCCCCACCCCCCAGCCACCAGGGTCACCCTCCACCAGGGCCCCACTCATGTCTCCCACCACCCCCACCCCCCAGCACTGTGGGGCACCTGCCAGCAGGCCCCCACCCATGTCCAACTCATGTCTCCCACCACCCCCACCCCCCAGCACTGTGGGGCACCTGCCAGCAGGCCCCCACCCATGTCCAACTCATGTCTCCCACCACCCCCACCCCCCAGCACTGTGGGGCACCTGCCAGTAGGCCCCCACCCATGTCCAACTCATGTCTCCTACCACCCCCACCCCCCAGCCACCAGGGTCACCCTCCACCAGGGCCCCACTCATGTCTCCCACCACCCCCACCCCCCAGCAGTGCAGGGTCACCCTCCACCAGGGCCCCACTCATGTCTCCCACCACCCCCACCCCCCAGCCACCAGGGGCACCCTCCACCAGGGCCACACTCATGTCTCCCACCACCCCCACCCCCCAGCACTGTGGGGCACCTGCCAGCAGGCCCCCACCCATGTCCAACTCATGTCTCCCACCACCCCCACCCCCCAGCACTGTGGGGCACCTGCCAGCAGGCCCCCACCCATGTCCAACTCATGTCTCCCACCACCCCCACCCCCCAGCACTGTGGGGCACCTGCCAGTAGGCCCCCACCCATGTCCAACTCATGTCTCCCACCACCCCCACCCCCCAGCCACCAGGGTCACCCTCCACCAGGGCCCCACTCATGTCTCCCACCACCCCCACCCCCCAGCACTGTGGGGCACCTGCCAGCAGGCCCCCACCCATGTCCAACTCATGTCTCCCACCACCCCCACCCCCCAGCCACCAGGGTCACCCTCCACCAGGCCCCCACTCATGTCTCCCACCACCCCCACCCCCCAGCCACCAGGGTCACCCTCCACCAGGCCCCCACTCATGTCTCCCACCACCCCCACCCCCCAGCCACCAGGGTCACCCTCCACCAGGCCCCCACTCATGTCTCCCACCACCCCCACCCCCCAGCCACCAGGGTCACCCTCCACCAGGGCCCCACTCATGTCTCCCACCACCCCCACCCCCCAGCCACCAGGGTCACCCTCCACCAGGCCCCCACTCATGTCCCCTATCACCCCCACCCCCCAGGGTCACCCTCCACCAGGCCCCCACTCATGTCTCCCACCACCCCCACCCCCCAGCAGTGCAGGGTCACCCTCCACCAGGGCCCCACTCATGTCTCCCACCACCCCCACCCCCCAGCCACCAGGGTCACCCTCCACCAGGCCCCCACTCATGTCTCCCATCACCCCCACACCCCAGCAGTGCAGGGTCACCCTCCACCAGGCCCCCACTCATGTCTCCCACCACCCCCACCCCCCAGCAGTGCAGGGTCACCCTCCACCAGGGCCCCACTCATGTCTCCCACCACCCCCACCCCCCAGCCACCAGGGTCACCCTCCACCAGGCCCCCACTCATGTCTCCCATCACCCCCACACCCCAGCAGTGCAGGGTCACCCTCCACCAGGCCCCCACTCATGTCCCCCTGCACCCCTACCCCCCTGCCACCATGTGCAGCCCCCACCAGGTCCTCACAATGTGCCTAATGGTCAGCCTCCACAGCCAAAAAGCCCTACCAAGTAACCCATTCACCCACATGGAAATGGAAATCACATGTTACACCCCCAATGTTCATGAAGCAAATGAACCCATGTCCGTCACACACATATTTTCCAATTGAATGGGAAAACACACAACATGACATGCATGAAACCAATGAGATGAAACCACACAGTGAACAATGTAAAAAAAAATGTATTAGAAAAAAATACGAATGCTAAAGAAAGAAAACTAACTACAATGTAAATGTGAAAAAAGAAGCTGCATGTCCGCATCAAAACACAAAACTAGAAAATCAAATCAAAAAAATTATGTCCAAAGTGAAATGTAAAAACTCTCCAGGCAACAAAGAACTATGTACAAAAATAACAAGGGTCCATCATCACAACTGAACTAAGGAAACCTCCTAAAAAACCTACCTAAATATCAACTATATACAAAAAGTGGAGCAGTGTCCGTCGACTCCAAATAATAATAAGAACGAAAGGAAACCTAAAACTAAAGAACTATATACAAAGGCGGCGGGCAAGTCCAGCGGCTCACTCTGTGGTGTTCCGGGCCAGGGCATCATCGAACTCCTGTTCGATGTCCCGGAGGCGGTCCAGTTCCATGGCCCCGAGGGTCCGCAGGGACGACGCCGTGTCCTCCTCCAACCCCCTGCGGATTGCCTCGAGGCACTCGGCCCGCCTCAGGGCCCTCCGCATGGAGTTCTCCGCCCTGACCATTGTGAGCCGCGCCTCTTCCGCCCGCCGCCGCTCCGCACCTATGGCGTGGCCCAACCGCTGCCACACGGAAGACACTCTCTGTTCTGGGTCCTCCTGCCCTCCGGCCGATGCCTGCCCCTCCGATGTCGAAGGCCCCGAGCCTTCATGGCTCCCACCATCTTGCTGCTGCTGCTGCTCTGCCTCTGCCCGTGCACTGCCTCCTGCTGCCTGCACATCCTCCGCCGGCTGGGGTGCAGTTGTTGATGTGGCCACCCCTGCTGGACGTCCGACTCCCGACTGTGGCAGGGATGCCTCCTCCACCAGCCTGGCCGCACTGTCAGAGGCAGCTCCACAGGGCACCCAGGTGACTGATGGGTGGGAAGATGGCACAGAGGACGACTGGCGCGTAGGGGGTCCAGTTGAGGAGGGGGTCGGAACAAGCCCCATCAGACGGAGGAATCCGGTCTGGGTGACCTGTCCCAGCAGGCTGACGTGGTCAACGAGCCATTCGAGATGACGTGCAGTCTCTCCATGAAAAGACTGCAGGTCACCTCGCATGGCCCGTTGACGCAACGCCACACCAGCCAGGACAGGCTCAACCCGGACCTGGATAGCCACGTCCGCAGGCAGAGGAAGGCCAGTTGACGTCAGCTCATCCCCTGCCTGAAAACGGGTCTGGACGTAGGCATCCCTGCTGGTGCAAGATGATGCAGGGACAGGATCGGGGACAGGATTGCACACAGGCACCTCCGCGGCCGCCTGTGCTGCCTCCTGTCCCTGGTCCTGGACTGCACCACTAGCACCAGTGGGATCCCCACCTCCAGACCCCGTCTCTGGTGCTTGCGCGGCCCCCTCCTCCACCAGACCCCCCACCAACCTGGATGACTCTGTGCCATCTTCCCCTGTTGGGCCCTGTGGGGTCCCAGCTGCCCCTTCTGCTGCCGAGGAGTCCAACTGCAACCTCCGCCTCTTGGACCTCCCCCCGGCAGCTGCGGGCTGGGACGCGGCACCGGACTCCTCACTCCCCGACGAGATGACAACACGGAAGGGGAGCCGGGCCTTGCGTCTCCGGCTGGCGGTCGGATCCCCGCCGCTGTGCTCCACAGCACCTTCTCCGCCCTCTTCATCAGTTGACGCTGCAGACAGGGAGAAACAAAACACAGGCATCAGGGCACTGTACAATGGACACATACACGCATGACAGTTGCACATGAGTGGCATTGGCAAACCTCAGACATGTCATCACAATCCCCAACACACATGTCATTGCAACTGGCACACATGAGCCATACCACAGCCATATCGCAACTGCCACCACCATCCCTACACATACAACAGCATCAGCAGCCAAAGGGGAGCCATACATCACATGCAACACAGGAAGTGCACCACACATGTACACACACCACCACACTTGCATGCATGTCTACACCTCTGCCAAGTGTCGCACTGTTCAGACGGGCATCCATGTCACATCTGCCAATCAGGCTTCCACATACCGCTGTCACATGCATCCATGTAGCATCACTGTTGCACCTTTGACAAATACACACACATGCACATGTACACAGTGCTCATACATGCAGCCGAAAACAACATACATGCCTGAGATCACGGACATGTCTACTTACATACACATTCATCCAAACATGTGTGCACGCACAACTGCATTTGCCATGCAAGCCCACACACACAAGCACCATCCATGTCTCACACATCACAGCCCTCGCATGTGTCAGCCCCACGGCCCTGTACACCCCCACCCATACTCCACCCCATACAAACAGATGTGCAACCGGCACAATGGGGAATGATCACCACACGCCCTGCTCACAACCAGGATGCATGTACACTCACCGCTCGACTCCAGACGGCTCTGCTTCTCTAGGACCTGGACGTGGAGCGCTGGGGATATGCGTTCCAGGACCCCCATCTGTTCTTCCGACAAGTGGCCCCGGCGCCCCTTGGCATCCGCTGCCTTCAAGAGGCGCCGGGCCTTGTTCAGGGTCCTGGACCTGAAGTCCTCCCAGCGCTTCCTGACATGTTGTAAGTCCCAGACTGCCACCCCCTCCGCGTTGATGGCAGTCACGATGTCTGTCCAGATCCGAGTCCGTCCTTCCTTGTCGGCGCGGGAACTTCCAAAGAGGGCATCATACTGCCCCAGGACTTGCTCCACCAGGACACCAACTTCGGTGGCACTGAAGCTGGTGCCCCTCTGCCTCTCTGGCCGGGGGTTGTCAGTGGTCACAGATGGTGTTGGCCCCGACATGACAACCCCAGAGGCAGGAGTGGGTGGGCAACTGGGTCCTGGGGCTGGGCTGTGGAGCGATGGAATTCCAGTCGGGAGTCTTCGGTTCCAGCAGGGGTGGTCACAGCAACAGCACCCCTGGCTGATGTGCAGGCAGCAAATGGCAGTGCACGTGGGCAGCAGGCAGTCAGGCAGCAGCAGATAGCAGGTGGGAGCGTGCTCGGGGCTCTGGGGGGCAGTAATTCAGCCTTCTGGGCAGGAGCGTGGTCTCCCGTGTGCTCACGCGTGGCCAGCTTGGTACGGAGTGAATTGGCACGTGAAAATCCTGCACGTCAGCGTGAAAACCGAGGAAAGGCCCTAAGCGCGTAAGCGCGTCAGCACGCATACGCAATTCCATTGGACCAAAGGCCCTCAGCGCGTAAGCGCGTCTGTGACGTGACCCGCACGGGTGTTTCCCACACAGCACGTGATGACAGAGCACACGTGGAAAGACTGCACGTCAGAGTCTCATTGCGTGTGATTGGTGGAAATGGCCGTACACCGGGATACAGGTGCGCTGACGTACTTGCGTGTGTAAGTGTCCGTGCACACCTCATATACACGTACATAGGCCAATCGCGTGTACACGCACTTTTGTCCAATTACACGCGATGAGACTCTGACGTGCAGTCTTTCCACGTGTGCTCTGTCATCACGTGCTGTGTGGGAAACACCCGTGCGGGTCACGTCACAGACGCGCTTACGCGCTGAGGGCCTTTGGTCCAATGGAATTGCGTATGCGTGCTGACGCGCTTACGCGCTTAGGGCCTTTCCTCGGTTTTCACGCTGACGTGCAGGATTTTCACGTGCCAATTCACTCCGTACCAAGCTGGCCACGCGTGAGCACACGGGAGACCACGCTCCTGCCCAGAAGGCCGTATTACTGCCCCCCAGAGCCCCGAGCACGCTCCCACCTGCTATCTGCTGCTGCCTGACTGCCTGCTGCCCACGTGCACTGCCATTTGCTGCCTGCACATCAGCCAGGGGTGCTGTTGCTGTGACCACCCCTGCTGGAACCGAAGACTCCCGACTGGAATTCCATCGCTCCACAGCCCAGCCCCAGGACCCAGTTGCCCACCCACTCCTGCCTCTGGGGTTGTCATGTCGGGGCCAACACCATCTGTGACCACTGACAACCCCCGGCCAGAGAGGCAGAGGGGCACCAGCTTCAGTGCCACCGAAGTTGGTGTCCTGGTGGAGCAAGTCCTGGGGCAGTATGATGCCCTCTTTGGAAGTTCCCGCGCCGACAAGGAAGGACGGACTCGGATCTGGACAGACATCGTGACTGCCATCAACGCGGAGGGGGTGGCAGTCCGGGACTTACAACATGTCAGGAAGCGCTGGGAGGACTTCAGGTCCAGGACCCTGAACAAGGCCCGGCGCCTCTTGAAGGCAGCGGATGCCAAGGGGCGCCGGGGCCACTTGTCGGAAGAACAGATGGGGGTCCTGGAACGCATATCCCCAGCGCTCCACGTCCAGGTCCTAGAGAAGCAGAGCCGTCTGGAGTCGAGCGGTGAGTGTACATGCATCCTGGTTGTGAGCAGGGCGTGTGGTGATCATTCCCCATTGTGCCGGTTGCACATCTGTTTGTATGGGGTGGAGTATGGGTGGGGGTGTACAGGGCCGTGGGGCTGACACATGCGAGGGCTGTGATGTGTGAGACATGGATGGTGCTTGTGTGTGTGGGCTTGCATGGCAAATGCAGTTGTGCGTGCACACATGTTTGGATGAATGTGTATGTAAGTAGACATGTCCGTGATCTCAGGCATGTATGTTGTTTTCGGCTGCATGTATGAGCACTGTGTACATGTGCATGTGTGTGTATTTGTCAAAGGTGCAACAGTGATGCTACATGGATTCATGTGACAGCGGTATGTGGAAGCCTGATTGGCAGATGTGACATGGATGCCCGTCTGAACAGTGCGACACTTGGCAGAGGTGTAGACATGCATGCAAGTGTGGTGGTGTGTGTACATGTGTGGTGCACTTCCTGTGTTGCATGTGATGTATGGCTCCCCTTTGGCTGCTGATGCTGTTGTATGTGTAGGGATGGTGGTGGCAGTTGCGATATGGCTGTGGTATGGCTCATGTGTGTCAGTTGCAATGACATGTGTGTTGGGGATTGTGATGACATGTCTGAGGTTTGCCAATGCCACTCATGTGCAACTGTCATGCGTGTATGTGTCCATTGTACAGTGCCCTGATGCCTGTGTTTTGTTTCTCCCTGTCTGCAGCGTCAACTGATGAAGAGGGCGGAGAAGGTGCTGTGGAGCACAGCGGCGGGGATCCGACCGCCAGCCGGAGACGCAAGGCCCGGCTCCCCTCCCGTGTTGTCATCTCGTCGGGGAGTGAGGAGTCCGGTGCCGCGTCCCAGGCCGCAGCTGCCGGGGGGAGGTCCAAGAGGCGGAGGTTGCAGTTGGACTCCTCGGCAGCAGAAGGGGCAGCTGGGACCCCACAGGGCCCAACAGGGGAAGATGGCACAGAGTCATCCAGGTTGGTGGGGGGTTTGGTGGAGGAGGGGGCCGCGCAAGCACCAGAGACAGGGTCTGGAGGTGGGGATCCCACTGGTGCTAGTGGTGCAGTGCAGGACCAGGGACAGGAGGCAGCACAGGCGGCCGCGGAGGTGCCTGTGTGCAATCCTGTCCCCGATCCTGTCCCTGCATCATCTTGCACCAGCAGGGATGCCTACGTCCAGACCCGTTTTCAGGCAGGGGATGAGCTGACGTCAACTGGCCTTCCTCTGCCTGCGGACGTGGCCATCCAGGACCGGGTTGAGCCTGTCCTGGCTGGTGTGGCGTTGCGTCAACGGGCCATGCGAGGTGACCTGCAGTCTTTTCATGGAGAGACTGCACGTCATCTCGAATGGCTCGTTGACCACGTCAGCCTGCTGGGACAGGTCACCCAGGCCGGATTCCGCTGTCTGATGGGGCTTGCTCCGACCCCCTCCTCAACTGGACCCCCTACGCGCCAGTCGTCCTCTGTGCCATCTTCCCACCCATCAGTCACCTGGGTGCCCTGTGGAGCTGCCTCTGACAGTGCGGCCAGGCTGGTGGAGGAGGCATCCCTGCCACAGTCGGGAGTCGGACGTCCAGCAGGGGTGGCCACATCAACAGGTGCACCTCAGCCGGCGGAGGATGTGCAGGCAGCAGGAGGCAGTGCACGGGCAGAGGCAGAGCAGCAGCAGCAGCAAGATGGTGGGAGCCATGAAGGCTCGGGGCCTTCGACATCGGAGGGGCAGGCATCGGCCGGAGGGCAGGAGGACCCAGGACAGAGAGTGTCTTCCGTGTGGCAGCGGTTGGGCCACGCCATAGGTGCGGAGCGGCGGCGGGCGGAAGAGGCGCGGCTCACAATGGTCAGGGCGGAGAACTCCATGCGGAGGGCCCTGAGGCGGGCCGAGTGCCTCGAGGCAATCCGCAGGGGGTTGGAGGAGGACACGGCGTCGTCCCTGCGGACCCTCGGGGCCATGGAACTGGACCGCCTCCGGGACATCGAACAGGAGTTCGATGATGCCCTGGCCCGGAACACCACAGAGTGAGCCGCTGGACTTGCCCGCCGCCTTTGTATATAGTTCTTTAGTTTTAGGTTTCCTTTCGTTCTTATTATTATTTGGAGTCGACGGACACTGCTCCACTTTTTGTATATAGTTGATATTTAGGTAGGTTTTTTAGGAGGTTTCCTTAGTTCAGTTGTGATGATGGACCCTTGTTATTTTTGTACATAGTTCTTTGTTGCCTGGAGAGTTTTTACATTTCACTTTGGACATAATTTTTTTGATTTGATTTTCTAGTTTTGTGTTTTGATGCGGACATGCAGCTTATTTTTTCTCTTTTAAATTGTAGTTAGTTTGCTTTCTTTGGCATTTGTATTATTTTTCAATACATTTTTTTTTCCATTGTTCACTGTGTGGTTTCATCTCCTTGGTTTCATGCATGTCATGTTGTGTGTTTTCCCATTCAATTTGAAAATATGTGTGTGACGGACATGGGTTCATTTGCTTCATGAACATTGGGGGTGTAACATGTGATTTCCATTTCCATGTGGGTGAATGGGTTACTTGGTAGGGCTTTTTGGCTGTGGAGGCTGACCATTACGCACATTGTGAGGACCTGGTGGGGGCTGCACATGGTGGCAGGGGGGTGGGGGTGCAGGGGGACATGAGTGGGGGCCTGGTGGAGGTTGAGCCTGCACTGCTGGGGGGTGGGGGTGGTGGGAGACATGAGTGGGGGCCTGGTGGAGGGTGACCCTGCACTGCTGGGGTGTGGGGGTGATGGGAGACATGAGTGGGGGCCTGGTGGAGGGTGACCCTGGTGGCAGGGGGGTGGGGGTGCAGGGGGACATGAGTGGGGGCCTGGTGGAGGGTGACCCTGCACTGCTGGGGTGTGGGGGTGATGGGAGACATGAGTGGGGGCCTGGTGGAGGGTGACCCTGGTGGCTGGGGGGTGGGGGTGATAGGGGACATGAGTGGGGGCCTGGTGGAGGGTGACCCTGGTGGCTGGGGGGTGGGGGTGGTGGGAGACATGAGTGGGGGCCTGGTGGAGGGTGACCCTGCACTGCTGGGGTGTGGGGGTGATGGGAGACATGAGTGGGGGCCTGGTGGAGGGTGACCCTGGTGGCTGGGGGGTGGGGGTGATAGGGGACATGAGTGGGGGCCTGGTGGAGGGTGACCCTGGTGGCTGGGGGGTGGGGGTGGTGGGAGACATGAGTGGGGGCCTGGTGGAGGGTGACCCTGCACTGCTGGGGTGTGGGGGTGGTGGGAGACATGAGTTGTACATGGGTGGGGGCCTGCTGGCAGGTGCCCCACAGTGCTGGGGGGTGGGGGTGGTGGGAGACATGAGTGGGGCACTGGTGGAGGGTGACCCTGGTGGCTGGGGTGTGGGGGTGGTGGGAGACATGAGTTGGACATGGGTGGGGGCCTACTGGCAGGTGCCCCACAGTGCTGGGGGGTGGGGGTGGTGGGGGACATGAGTTGGACATGAGTGGGGCCCTGGTGGAGGGTGCCCCTGCACTGCTGGGGGGTGGGGGTGGTGGGAGACATGAGTGGGGCCCTGGTGGTGGGTGACCCTGGTGGCTGGGGGGTGGGGGTGGTGGGAGACATGAGTTGGACATGGGTGGGGGCCTGCTGGCAGGTGCCCCACAGTGCTGGGGTGTGGGGGTGGTGGGAGACATGAGTTGGACATGGGTGGGGGCCTGCTGGCAGGTGCCCCACAGTGCTGGGGGGTGGGGGTGGTGGGAGACATGAGTGGGGCCCTGGTGGAGGGTGACCCTGGTGGCTGGGGGGTGGGGGTGGTGGGAGACATGAGTTGGACATGGGTGGGGGCCTACTGGCAGGTGCCCCACAGTGCTGGGGGGTGGGGGTGGTGGGAGACATGAGTGTGGCCCTGGTGGAGGGTGACCCTGGTGGCTGGGGGGTGGGGGTGGTGGGAGACATGAGTGGGGCCCTGGTGGAGGGTGACCCTGCACTGCTGGGGGGTGGGGGTGGTGGGAGACATGAGTGGGGCCCTGGTGGAGGGTGACCCTGGTGGCTGGGGGGTGGGGATGGTGGGAGACATGAGTTGGACATGGGTGGGGGCCTACTGGCAGGTGCCCCACAGTGCTGGGGGGTGGGGGTGGTGGGGGACATGAGTTGGACATGGGTGGGGGCCTACTGGCAGGTGCCCCACAGTGCTGGGGGGTGGGGGTGGTGGGGGACATGAGTTGGACATGGGTGGGGGACTGCTGGCATGTGCCCCACAGTGCTGGGGGGTGGGGGTGCAAGGGGACATGTGTTGGTGTTCATTAGTTCAAGGAGACATGTGCCTTTGCTGGGGGGCATGCCCATGTTGGGTGGGCTGCCTGCGGGACATGACCAGGGATGCAGGGTAGTCCCCTGTGGTGTGGGCTGCCTGCAGGGGCCGTGGAGGGTGTACAGGGTACACCTGGGAGGACCCACACTGTGAAATCACATGTGGGACTCCCCGGCACCCCTGAAATACACGTACCGTGCAGAAATCGCGTGAGGAACTTCCCGCGCACCCCTGAAATACACGCGCCCAGGCTATTCGCGTGTAAAACTTCCCGCGCACCCCTGAAATACACGCGCCCAGGCTATTCGCGTGTAAAACTTCCCGCGCACCCCTGAAATACACGCGCCCAGGCTATTCGCGTGTGGAACTTCCCGCGAACCCCTGAAATACACGCGTCCAGGCTATTCGCGTGTGGAACTTCCCGCGAACCCCTGAAATACACGCGCCCAGGCTATTCGCGTGTGGAACTTCCCGCGAACCCCTGTAATACACGTAGCCCGCTCCCCCAGGCCCGATCGCGTGAGGAACTTCCCGCGCACCCCTCAAATACACGCGCCCAGGCTATTCGCGTGTGAAACTTCCCGCGCACCCCTGAAATACACGCGCCCAGGCTATTCGCGTGTGGAACTTCCCGCGCACCCCTGAAATACACGCGCCCAGGCTATTCGCGTGTGGAACTTCCCGCGAACCCCTGAAATACACGCGCCCAGGCTATTCGCGTGTGGAACTTCCCGCGAACCCCTGAAATACACGCGCCCAGGCTATTCGCGTGTGGAACTTCCCGCGAACCCCTGTAATACACGTAGCCCGCTCCCCCAGGCCCGATCGCGTGAGGAACTTCCCGCGCACCCCTCAAATACACGCGCCCAGGCTATTCGCGTGTGAAACTTCACGCGAACCCCTGAAATACACGTAGCCCGCTCCCCCAGGCCCGATCGCGTGAGGAACTTCACCCGAACCCCTGTAATACACGTAGCCCGCTCCCCCAGGCCCGATCACGTGTGGAACTTCCCGCGCACCCCTGAAATTCACGCGCCCAGGCTATTCGCGTGTGGAACTTCCCGCGAACCCCTGAAATACACGCGCCCAGGCTATTCGCGTGTGGAACTTCCCGCGAACCCCTGTAATACACGTAGACCGCTCCCCCAGGCCCGATCGCGTGAGGAACTTCCCGCGCACCCCTCAATTACACGCGCCCAGGCTATTCGCGTGTGACACTTCACGCGAACCCCTGTAATACACGTAGCCCGCTCCCCCAGGCCCGATCGCGTGAGGAACTTCACGCGAACCCCTGTAATACACGTAGCCCGCTCCCCCAGGCCCGATCGCGTGTGGAACTTCACGCGAACCCCTGTAATACACGTAGCCCGCTCCCCCAGGCCCGATCGCGTGTGGAACTTCACGCGAACCCCTGAAATACACGTAGCCCGCTCCCCCAGGCCCGATCGCGTGAGGTACTTCACGCGAACCCCTCAAATACACGCGCCCAGGCTATTCGCGTGTGAAACTTCACGCGAACCCCTGAAATACACTTAGCACGCTCCCCCAGGCCCGATCGCGTGAGGAACTTCACGCGAACCCCTGTAATACACGTAGCCCGCTCCCCCAGGCCCGATCGCGTGTGGAACTTCACGCGAACCCCTGTAATACACGTAGCCCGCTCCCCCAGGCCCGATCGCGTGTGGAACTTCACGCGAACCCCTGAAATACACGTAGCCCGCTCCCCCAGGCCCGATCGCGTGAGGTACTTCACGCGAACCCCTGTAATACACGTAGCCCGCTCCCCCAGGCCCGATCGCGTGAGGAACTTCACGCGAACCCCTGTAATACACGTAGCCCGCTCCCCCAGGCCCGATCGCGTGAGGAACTTCACGCGAACCCCTGTAATACACGTAGCCCGCTCCCCCAGGCCCGATCGTGTGAATTACTTCACGCGAACCCCTGTGATGCACGTACCCTGCAAATCGCGTGTGACACTTCCCGCACACCCCGGTATACATGCACACGTATTTTTTGTCAGCGGGTGTCCGTGTTTGTGGGTACCCCTTAGCACGTCATTTTTCCTGGAGGGCCACAGTATGGGACATTCATCATGGCAGTATATAGGTGCTATTTGTTGGCGCACCTTTTGGCGCACATTTCTTACAGCAGCAGAGACGCTACCGCCTCCTTTCTTGTGGCGGTCGTGTTTGTGCCTGTGCGCTGGTTTGAGCGTGCGCTTTTTTCCCCTATTCTATTCCATGAATACGTGTTGTAGGCGAGCGTGTGGGCGTTCCGCGCACTTGTGCCCTGTACTTCCCCCGTGACGCCCACGTTTTGGCAAGTTGTTCCCCATTCCGAGTGTTACGCCCGTGTTCCGCCTACTTTTATTGCATGCGCCGCGCTATGTGCGAATTTCGCTGTGGCCTGTGCGATTTTCGCTGTGACCTGGCGCACGCTGTTAGATGGCCTGTGCGCCAACGTGCGCCAACGTGCGCCGCGCACTTTTTTTTCGCACATCCGCTGGTTTTCTCGCGCACGGCCTTCCATGAATCGACGTGCGCTGCTTTTCGTGCGATTTTCGCACGTTCACTGCGATTTTCGCTATTCCACTGCGAATCGCACGTTTTTGCCCACTTGCGCCGCGCTAATTATTCCATGAATCGGCCTCAGAGTTGTTAGAGCGGAAAGAGGTCCGAAGGAAACTCAGATGACATTTGTCTCCAAAAAGAAGGGCACATTCCCCTGTTTGACATGCAGTCACTGCAATAATGTGGCTAAAGGTGAATATATTCTCCACCCACATCCGGGTAAAAAAATCATGCTTAAAGATTCCGCCACATGTAGATCTACAGGGGTGATCTATAGCATTAAATGCCCGTGTGGGCTAATGTATATTGGTCAGACAGCTAGATCGGCACGTGAAAGATGGACTGAGCATAAATCTTACATCCGTTGTAAGAATGAAAAATCTCCAGTTGCTAGACATTTTAATATGTCCAGACACACGATTGTGCAATTAAGGTTCAATGTTTTGGAGGTGGTGAAGAAACCCCCTAGAGGGGGTGACTACATGAGAATTTTGGCTCAGAGAGAGATGTTTTGGATTGACCTCTTGGGTACTTTATCTCCAAGAGGTCTTAATGAGGAGTTTTCCTTGAATTGTTTTATTTAGTAGTCTATGGTATGGTTGGTAATGGGTTCATGTTTCTAAATATATATACATAGTAATGAGGTTTTTGTCTCACAGTGGTTGGTTGCCTCACAGAGCTACATACTGGGGGTCCCATTAGAGGTCAATGGATGAGTAGTTGGTTTGTTGATTTAAGGTTGATTTTATTTAAGGTTGGTATCATTTATTAGGAGGTTTGTCCCCTTGATTTAAGTTTACTTATTTGGGCATAGATTGGTTTATTTAAGTTACCTTTAATTTAATTTGTTTTCTAGTCTTTGTATTTAAGCATTAGTAATTATGGATTACTCGTGGTTAATTTATCATTGCATATAAATATTTTTCAGTGAGTCTTTTGTCTATGTTTGTTCTTCTTTGAAGACGTGTTTATCTATTTTTATCTTTTTCCTTTCTTTTCCCCTATTTCTGTGTCTTTGCACTATTTAGGTGAGCGGTATAAAATTTTTTTGAGTAGGTATTTGTAATGGTGGTAAACTTATATTTGGTGCTTTTCACTTTATTTCTTTATTCACGTGTGCGTGGATGAAGGGTTGGTTAATATACTGCCTTGAATTTTTTTTCCAAAGTGTTTATATCCTGTTATTAGTATGCAGCAGAATTTTGTAGCCACTTTTTGTTGGCATCTCCATTGTCCGCGTACATATAGAATTCTATGCAGTTTGCAGTATTCGTTTATATTGCGCGCACGTGAGTTCATCATGTGACCGCAATTCATCATGTGACCGGAACTAGCATATAATGAGCCAGGAAGTGCACTTGCGGTTCGGAACTGTTCCGTGTGAATGGGAGAGGAGGCGTTTAACTTTTTGGGAAGCGGTGTGTCTCGTAAGGTAAGACCAAGCTGTGTGAACGTTTTTGTTCCCTTTTCTTTCATTGGAAAGGCGGCGAGTGTTAAAAGTGCTTTTATGTGTTTATTTTTCCAGTTCCACTGTACGATTCCACAATAGGCAGGAGGCCTCATATTTGATGTGGATTACTTTATGTTTTGAAACTCTCTGAAGTCAACATTCTGGAATGGCGTGTAAGTAACAAGTAACACGTTTTGGGTAAATACATTAAAGTGGAGATGGGGAGATATTTATACAGTAGGTTTTCTTTGAGGATGGGCGATTTTAACTTATAGTGTTTAGTAGAGGTGGTGGCACAAGGTTGATTTTTGAATTTGGTGTTTTTTTGGTGTTTCACGGATTAGTTGGTGACTAGATATAAGGGTGTTTGAATGTTGGTTCATTAAGCCATTAAGGTGTTGTAATTTTGTTTATTTAGTTGGTGCTTATAGTTATGTTTTGGTATTCTAGAATTTTTGAAACTACACCATCTTGCTGATGACTGCAGGAGTCTCCGCAGGGATCCTGGTTTCTGTGCACGCTGTACACAGACGTACATTTAATATTCTTTGGCAATATTACAATTTGAAGGTACACATGAATGCTTTGTTGTTTGGATTTAATTCACTTTGAGGTTTTATTTTTGGAGTCACACCAGTTGCACCACTGTGAATATATAACCACTTAACAAGATTATGTATAAACTTTTGTGTATTTATGTGTAGACATTACAATTAATGAACAACCTTTGTAGAATTTGTTGAGGTAGTTGAAATTTTGAGTGAATTGTGAGATGTTTTTTAATTGTGTATATATCTATATTTGCAGATCTTCTGCTCCTGTAGAAGGGGTCCTTCCCCGAAACGCGTAGAGCTTGAAGCTGTATTTCAAAATTGGGAGTTTACTTCTTTTTCTGTTTTGATTTGTTTTTCATGCTGGCCATATGTGAAGCCAGTTGACATCTGTTTCTCTTGATACAAGGAAATGTATGTTGTTATTCATGCTCTGACTTGATATTTTTGCTTATAAAAGTTTAAATTCTATGAAAATTGACTGATTTATTTCAGCTTGTAAGGTGTGCAGGGGACGGGAGTGTCTTTAAGTTTAGACACTTTTTGTTTTATGTTTGACATAGCCTGTTTGGTCAGGGTGTATCAGTCTGCCAATTACTCGCTTGAGCCTATTGGCAAGCACTGCTGTGGGTATTTTGCTATCCTGGCTGAGCATAGATAAGGGTCTGTACGACCCGCAGTCTGCGTCCGGCTTGCCCGGTTTCAGGAGCGGAATGATCACCGCTTCTTGCAGGGTCTGTGGCAACTCCCCCCGTTCATAGGCCTCGTTGAACATGGCCAGCAGCAGCTGGAGCAACTCCTGCCTGTACGCGTTATAGAATTCTCTCGGTAACCCATCTGACCCAGGCGCTTTACACGTGGGCAGGTGTTGGATCACTGCATCCAGTTTGTCTGCGGTGATTGGGGCCTCCAGGGTCTGCTCGTTCCAGGTCATCTAAAGTGGGCAGGCCTATGTCTTCTAATGTTTCCCGAATTTCTTGACCCATGTCTTCCCCTATGTCCTCATACAGGCGTTTATAATACCTGAGTACTCCTCATTCACACCTTCCTGGGTATCGCAGATCTGTCCCCCTCTCCCCTGATTTCTTTAATCACTGATCGGGGTGTCTCATTTTTATATAACTAGGCCAGCAACCTGCCTGGCTTGTCTCATCCCGCATGTTGCTGTTCTACATATTTTTAATAATTCAACTTACACAGCCTGTCCCAGAGCTCGCCTCTAGCACCTTGCAGCTCCCCAATCTTTGCACCGTCTTCCCGAGTGTTCCCCTCCTTGCGCATCAAGTCCTCTAGCTCCCTTTCCGTTCCATACCCCCTTGGTGCCCCCTGGATTTTGATATAGCTACCCCTCGCACCACCACTTTGAATGCCTCCCATACTGTTCCCACTGATTGCACGCTACCAGTGTTAATGTCGAAGTATTCCGTGATGGCCTCTCTTAGGTCCTCTCGGAATCCTGAATCCTGTAGGGCCTCTGCTCTAAGCCTCCATGTCGGAATATGCGCCCTAGGGGGATGGTATCGCCACTCCAAGACCAAAGGGAAGTGGTCCGAGAGCACCCTAGCCTTATACTCTGCTCCCACCATTTCTCCCGCTATTTCAGCGGCAGCAAACACATAGTCCAACCTAGTGTGCAGGTCATGTGGCGCTGCGTAGTGTGAGTACTGCCTATCCGTTGGGTGCAACCGTCTCCACACATCCTCCAGTTTAAAGTCTGTCAGCAGTGCCCACAGCGCTTTGGCTGCCGGGGTTGGTTTTTCCAGCTTACTATCTGACCTGTCCATCTTGGGGTTCAGGGTGTAATTGAAATCGCCTCCCCACAGAATCGCTCTGCCCAGCAGGGGGCTGATTTTACTGTATAAAGACCTAAAGTAAGCCGCTGTGTCCTGGTTAGGAGCATAAAGGTTTATAATGTTCACTTCTCGATTCTCCAGGAGCCCCTCCACTACCAATATTCGACCTTCCGGATCTATTATCGACCGGAGCAGCCGAAACGGCACATGCGGTGCCACCCATATGATGACCCCTCTTGCATACGCTGAGTATGTGGCTCCCGTGACTTTTCCCTTCCATTTTCTTTTGACCACCTCCAGGTGGGTTTCTTGTAATAGAGCTATGTCGATCCTCATCTTCCTCAGATACATCATTACTTTATTTCGTTTTAGGTAACTATTGAGGCCCCGCACGTTCCAGGTCACCACCCTGAGACTACCCGACGCCATTAACATGGTGTCCTTCCTCTCTTCTTAGTTTCCCATTTCTCTTCTAATAACACTGAGTCTGGCTCTTTTCCCTCCCAACCCCAACAACCTCCCCTTCCCTCCCTTCCCCAACTACGACCCACTGCACATAACCCTTACCCTCCCGCCTCCCCGCCCCAACAAATGCCCATCTCCATCCCTGGCTCTCAGGCCCACCCGCGTTTGGTCCCTCCTCAGAATATCAGAGGACAGGAACCCAGCAGGGTGTCACCGGACTACCAGTGACCTAACTAAGCTTAATGCTGTGGGGGTACAAGGGTTGGCTCCCAGGTGCTCCCGCCTACGTGTGTAAGATTATTCAGTTCAAGCGGATCCTGCATGCATGTACATCCTGAGCAGCACATTCCCTGTCTATATTCCAGTCCCAGTGTCTTGCACGATGTCACCCTGGGTGGCATCGCCTCATATTACTTATCCTCTCCAATTCCTGTCTGGATGCCCGATTCCTGGGGGCAGCTCTGCATGTCCAGCCACCCCATGGCGTCTTCCGGAGTATCAAAAAACAAGGTTCTGTTCTTGTGGAACACCTTCAGTTTGGCCGGGTAAAGCAGCATATACTTGTGGCCTGTTTCTGGCAGTCTTCTTTTCACCGCTCCAAAGTTCATCCTGTTGCGCTGCACTTGCAGGGTGTAGTCTGGGTATGCAGTTATCTTCGCTGCCCCCTTTTCAATTTTTCTACCCTTCCGGAAGAATTCAAGTATCCTTTCTCGATCCCGGTAATTCAGGATCTTTGCGATCAGTGGCCTCGGAGGGTTCCCCGGTGGCGGCTTCCTCATCAGGGCCCTGTGCGCTCTCTCAACAGCAAACCCCTGGGTGAGCACCCCTCCGGTTATTTCCTGCAATAACATAGTTTCAACGTATTCCGTTGGGTTGGGCCCTTCAGTTCCCTCCCGCAGACCGATAATGCGGATGTTATTCCGTCGGGCACGTCCTTCTGCTTCTTCCGCCCTGCTTTCTAGGTTGCCCACTCGCTGCACCAGGGCGTGAAGTTCCGATTTGGGGGCGGCACAATCCGCTGTGTTCGGGGCCATTTCTTTTTCCAGGTCTCCGGTGCGCTCCGCCAATGTCCTAACATCTTGTCTGAGGAGGTTCACCTCTTCCTGGACAGCTCCAACCTTGAGGTCCAGTGCCACTTTGAGTTCGTTCATGGCCAGTCCCAACTTGGTTTCCCAAGCAATTTTCAGGTCCGCAATCGCGGCGAGCACCTCCTGGATTGTGCCCGGCACCTCTGCGTTCCCAGTGGTAGTTTTATCTTTGCTCCTGGCCCCTTCTGCCCCTGGTGATGTCTTGGCATAGTCATCCAGCGTGGGCTGCTTGCTCTTCAGTTTTACGCTCTTGTTGGCCTTCGTGCTGTACTGGCAGGGCGTGGGCCTACGCGACAGCCCCTCCTCTGCAGGCCAACCCCGTGTTGGACGGTTCCCTGTGTTTGGGCCCAGTTCAGCCGCATCGGGGGTGTGTGCCGACTGCAGTTACACTCCTGGAGTGGGCTGTGTCCTCCCACGTATCCGTCCTGGCCCCATCCACTTTTACAGGTGTACAGGTGTACGCTGTAGCTCCCGCTGTCACCGGTGGTCAGGCGTATCCACTGGTTTCACACCCGTCTGATCCGGGCCTCAGCAGGATCTTATAGCTCCCCGGCCAGCAGTGGTGTCATTAGCGCATCCACCGTGCCCCATGCCCATGCCCCATGCCAGTATAGGCTGTCTCCTGCGTGCTCTCTCGTGTGCGGCGTATGCCCTGGATCAAACTGGGCTCGTCTGCCCCTTTCTATGGCCAACAGTGTTTCACAACACTTGGACCCTGCCAGGGCTGTCACCTAGTCTCTCTTTCTGTCGTGGACACTGGCGTGGGGACTCTGGCCTCTGATGAATATTCCCGGCCCTAGTGCATTCCTCGTGTGTCATTTGGCCCAGGCGCTCAGGTTCCTCCTCCCCGGCCTGTGCCCCGGTCTCAATTGTCACGGGTGCTGGACTAGACTGGAGGCCAGTCTCCACACCCACGTTCCAGGGCTGGGTGTCTGCTCCAGTGTGCTTGATAAGTGTTTCACTGAAGCTCCACAGGGCGCCACCTCCAAGGCACTCCGATCTTGTGTCCCCCAGTGCCCGGGGATTATACTGATTCATGTACCCTGGCTCAGTTACTCGGTGTGGCAGGTCGCAGCTCGGTCAGCCCGAGCGCCCGCTGGGTCCAGCCGGCACAAGTCTCTGTTTCGCCACGCAGGAAGGCCTTCGGCACCCCCTCCCCGGAGGTCCGGGTCACCGAGGGCCAGCTTCTCCAGTGCTGTTCGACCCTGTCCGGTCCCGCAACCCTGCAGGGACCTCCGCTTGCTGGGTGCCCAAGCTCCAGCCCCGGTGTCCAGATCGCACAGCGCCGGCCGTCCCGCTGCCCCGTGCGTTGTGGCAGCAGTGCCGCCAGGGGCAACCCCCCCGGCCCTACGCTGAGTCTGACTATCAGTGTCGGCAAAGTCCTCCTTTCTCACCTGCACACACGCAGGCTCTGGCACTCGCTCCTCGATCCGGCAGGGCTCCCCTGTCGGGTCCTTCGATCTGCTTGCAGGCTGGGCTGCGCTCTGGCACCCTCCTCCCCCGGCTGTCCAGGTCACTTAGGGCCAGCGTCTCTGGCCCTGCTCGGCCCCTTCCGGGCCCACGACCTTGCGGGGCCTCCGTTTAACCGGGTGCACGGGCTCCAGCCCCGATGTCCCAAGCGCACAGTGCCACTCGTCCCGTTGCCCTGTGCGCTGTGGCAGCAGCGCCGCCAGGAGCGACCCCCTCCGGTCCTGCGCTGTGTCCGGTGACCAGTGTCGGCAAAGTCCTTCTGCCTCTCCTGCACTCGTCGCGGGCTCGGGTGCTCGCTCCTCAATCCGGCAGGGCTCCCGAGTCGGGTCCCTGGATCTGCTTACAGGCTGGGCAGCACAAGTCCCCTAAAGTCGTAGCAGGCTTGACCTCGGCCACACTAGCTTGCAATTTCGGCCGCGCCCTGTGGTCAGTTTATGGCCCTTTGTCCTTGGTCCGCCATCTTGCCTGTCCTCAGGTCTCGGGCACCTCGCTGCACTTCGATGGCTGTATCTTCCTTTCTCCGCCACCAATCGGACCCCTCGGGCGCCCGATATGTGCACAAATCATTCCCATATCCATGGGTGCGCTGCCAGCATGCATTATCTCCTGAATGCCACGTTTTTCTGCAGGATCGATGTCTGATCTGCGGGAGCTCCTCTAGGGCACGTCCTTACACGTGGCCATTTAGCCACGCCCCCCTGAGGCCACAGTTAATATTATTCTCCTATATCGTCCCCCATCACTAAAGAACAGTTGGATAGAGTTTCTTACCAACCAGGTGCTTCCAAGGCTCAAACCACTATCGCAATTTATAATAATGGGTGTGTTCTGATCTTGATGGTCGTGCAGATTAATGAATACCTCCGTCCCCAAGTACCACACAGGCAGAATGACCAATCACTGCCTGTGCAATCTTTGAGGCCACTGGTGTGGTGTGCCGTCAATCTGGAACCAGGAACGCCGGAAGGACCCCCTGACCACTGTAAGGCAATAGGTGGTTATCAAACAAGGTGCAATGTGGATAATGCAATATGGAAACAAGTCGTAATAGGCCTTACCTAAGTGTAATGTCAACAAGGCAGCAAAGGATGGTAAGTAGCAGGGGACCAACAGCAGAGTCAATGGGTCGGGTATCCAGTGAGGCTTGGATAACAGTTCAACACCTGAGCCAAGATGAGTTTGCACAAGAGGAAATTCGCAGCAGTCCAGAATACAAAAAGGTCAAAAAACCAGTGGTTTCAAAAGCCAAAAGTTCCAGGCAAAGGGCAGTCCGTTAGGCAGTCCGTTGAGCAGATCCGAGGTCAAATACCAGTAGAAGCAATAACAAGATCCAGGGCAATGGTAACAGATGCAGGGAGAAGAACGAAGACAATCCGTGAAGCGATCCGTGGTCGTAGTGCCTAAGTATCCAAGGAAAACAAAAACGCCAAACATTCCTTCCAAGAAGCAGCTGAGAAGCACTGCTTTCGTGGCTTCTGATGCTTTTAACTGCTAGCTCCAGTCACATGATGCGCATCACAGAAGCGTGTGGAAAGTCATGTGATAACAGATGATGAATGTGATTGGTAGTAATTCACCTCACGTGATGCCTGAATCTCCGTGTTCCTCGGCGGTGATGCAATGTATGCAGAAGTTTCCATGGAAGTTGCCACAGCAATGAGGGTCGGAAAACTCCCGGAGTGCCAGTCGGCGCTCTCAATTGTCGGGCGGAATGCCGCCTCTTTGTGCCCTGATGAGAGGTGACTGTTGTGCCAGGTCGGTGCGGGCTGGTCTGTGTAATTGTGGATTGCTTAACAGTGCTGGGAGACGTGACAGAGCCCCCCCCTTAAAGGCCCACGACCCCGTGGGCTGGAAGGATGGTCCCGATGGAAACGAGCAACCAGGCACGTAGCATGAACGTCCCGCGAAGGGACCCAAGAGCACTCCTCAGGACCGTAACCCAACCAGTCCACGAGGTACTGCAGCCGACCCCTACTAAAACGGGAATCCAGAATGGCACTGACCTCAAAGACATCGGGAGAGGAGACCGAGACAGGGGCAGGGGGTGAGATGACACGAGTAGGGTCAAAGGCAAGGCTTGAGCAGTGAGACATGGAAAACAGGGTGTACACGCCATGCAGAGGGAATCGAGAGGCATAAGGCGTAAGGGCCAATAAACCGAGGAAGCAACTTGCGGCAGCCAGGGATATGCAAATGGCGAGTCGATAACCAAACGCGGTCACCCACATGATAGTCAGGAGCTGCCACCCGTTTCCTGTCCGCCTTCGCCTTCATAGACACTTGGGCCTCACGTAAATGGACAAGGGTTTGGGCATGAACTGAGACAAGGTCTCGGGCGCAGGCATTAGCAGCAGGAGCAGCAGAGGAATCGAAATCAGGGAAAGGAAGGGTTCGGGGATGTTGTCCGTATAATGAATAGAAAGGGGAAAAGCCTGTGTAAGAATGTTGGGAGTTGTTGTATGCAAACTCAGCAAGATGGAGTAAATTCAGCCAGGTGTCTTGAAACTGAAGGGTCAGGCAACGTAAGTATTGTTCTAGGGCCTGGTTCACTCTCTCCGTCTGTCCATCGCTCTCCGGGTGGTATGCGGAGGAGAAACGGGCATCAATACCAAGAAGCTTAGTAAGGGCTTGCCAAAAACGTGATGTGAATTGCGTGCCGCGATCTGATACTAGGACCTGTGGTAGACCAAAAAGACAAAAAACTGACTTGAAGAACAACCTGGCCAGTGTAGGGGCAGAGGGTATACCCGTACAGGGTATAAAATGGGCCATCTTTGTGTAAGAGTCAACAACTACCCAGATTGTGTCATAACCCTGTCTGAGGGGTAGATACGTGACAAGATCCATAGAAACAGTATGCCAAGGTCTGGGAGGTAAAGGCAAAGGCTGGAGTAGACCTAGTGGACGGCCCCAACGTGATTTACACTGGGCACATATAGGGCAGGTGTTTACGTAGCCCTCCACGTCGCGCTGCATCGATGGCCACCAGCACCAACGTTTCAATAGCTCCAAGGTGCATAGCTGTCCAGGGTGTCCATTGATGGCGGCATCATGGGACCAAGCAAGTGCCTGATTGCGGACATCGCTAGTGGAGAGAAAGAGTTTTCCTTGAATGAATGGTAGTCCCTTCTGAAGTACCAAGTCCCATTCTGCCAATGAGTGCGGATGTTGTGAAACCCACTGCCTGATGGTGGATAGCATGGGTAGGGATGGAGTGCACATACAGATGGCATGACCTTTACCTAGTAGCGTATCAGGAAACAAAGATAGGGATTCTCCCCCCCCAGGAGAACGAGAAAGTGCATCCGCCTTGCCGTGGGTTGTACCCGGCCTATGTTTTACCACAAAATCATATGCTGCAAAGAAGAGGTGCCAGCGTACCTGTCTGCTATTCACGCATTTAAAGGAGGCCAGGTCTTGTAGGTTCTTGTGGTCTGTATACACCACGGTCTGATGTTTTGCCCCTATAAAATGGTGTTGCCATGTCTTTAATGCATCTTTAATGGCCAATAATTCTTTTTCGGTAACCGTGTAATGCGTTTCTGATGATGTGAACTTCCGCGAATGATACGCTATGGGATGCAGCTGTCCCGTGGCTCGACAAGGTTGAGAAACCACTGCCCCTAGTGCAAAGGAAGAAGCGTCTGCTTCCAGGACAAACGGGAGTTCTGGATCAGGGTGTTGAAGCACATGGGCAGTGATGAATCTGGATTTAAGGGCTTCAAAGGCTTTTTGATGCTCCGATGTCCAACAAAACGGGACAAGAGGACTGGTCAGGGCAGTTAGTGGGGACACAATGGAGGAAAAACCAGCGATAAAACGCCAGTAAAAATTAGCAAAACCAAGAAAAGATTGCAACTGTTTGAGGTTGGTCGGGGCAGGCCCCTCTATGATAGCACAGACTTTTGACTGGTTCATGGATAGGCCTCCGTATGTTATGTGGAAACCCAGAAATGTCACCACCTTAGTGTGAAACGAGCATTTTTCAGGTTTAGCGAACAAGGCATTTTTCTTGAGGCGTGACTATACTTCTTTAACATGGACGACATGTTCCTCCAAGGAGGAGGAGAATATCAGGATGTCATCCAAGTAGACCACTACGTATATGTCAAGAACGTCACTGAACACTTCATTGATAAAGCGTTGGAATGTAGCAGGGGCGTTGCATAAGCCGAAAGGCATTACAGTATACTCGAACAGGCCTTGTCTGGTACAGAGCGCCATTTTCCACTCGTCTCCACGACGCATGCGGACCAGGTTGTACGCACCCCGAAGGTCCAATTTGGTGAATATGGATGCACGCGTCAATCTGTCTAGCAGTGTGGAGATTAGTGGAATGGGATACCTGTTCTTTATGGTAATAGCATTCAGCCGTCTGTAGTCCACACAAGGACGTAAATCTCCTTCTTTTTTTGGCACAAAAAAGATGGGGCCAGCAGCTGGAGAACAGGAGGGTCGTGTATAGCCTAATCGTAAGGCTTGTTGGATGTAATCCTTCAAGGCCTGTTCCTCTGATTGGGATAAGGAATATATCCTGCCCTTGGGTATCACTGCATCAGGGACTAGATCGATAGGGCAGTCGTAGGGTCTATGCGTTGGTAAACCTTCTGCTGTGACCTTGTCAAAATTGGTTAGGAAGTCATGATACACAGTGGGGCTACCAGCCACTACAGCCCCCACAGTATGAGTTGTGGTTACGGTTGGGACTGTTTCTTCTAAATGGGAAGAGGCCATAGCCCCAAGAATACTGGCAGGAGAGGAGAGTGTCTCAGGTTCCGTCAGGCAGAAATTTTGGCACACCTCGGATTCAAAAGTGACCTGACCAGTTCCCCAATTGATCAACGGGTTATGTTGTCTCAACCAAGGAATGCCCAGAATGATACCGAATTGTGGGGTGGTGATAAGATCAAACACCATTATTTCCTTATGCCTGTCCTGGATTACCACCTCCATAGGGGCAGTTTGATACATGATGGGGCCAGAAGCAAGGGAGGTGCCATCAACTGCCTGCACCAGTTCTGGGTGTTCCTTCTTAATCAGGGGTAAGTTGAGATTGTGGGCTAACGTAATGTCGATGAAGCAGCCAGTGGCTCCGGAATCAATCACTATTTGTACAGGGTGTGTAAGCTCGCTAGCAGGTCTCAATGATGCCTGAACCACAATAGGTCAGATGGGACCGAAGACAGGTTCAGTGGGGGTCATGGAAGTGCTCGCCCGTACCCCCAGTCTCAAGGGCGAGCCTTCTGAAAACCCGGATTCTTGTTTTTTGGGCGACGGTGGCATTCTTTCACATAATGCCCATTGATACCACAGTAAAACAGGCATTATCCGTTCTTCTGCGTTCCCGTTCAGCCTGAATGATGGGACTCTGAATCCCACCAATTTGCATGGGTTCAGGATTAGTGGTCGCCAAAGCTGGGGATGACTGATTGGAAAAACCGGACTCTGCCTTACGCTCGGATCGTCGAGCATCTACCTGCGGTGTGAGGTCCACTAGATCTGAATAAACAGAGGGAAGGGCCGGAACCACTGAGAGGGCATCTTTCATACCATTACATTGACCTCTGTAAAACACGATGGCCTTTTTCTCCTCCGGCCATGAGGTCTCTGCAGCAAGTTGGTTGAAACGTGTTATATATTCGATAAGCGTTTGCCTGCCTTGTGTGAGATCTAATAGTTCCAGATCTCGAGATTGTGCATTATACCTAGTATCAAATACCTTAGCCATTTCAGTTACTAGAAGGTCGAAATCATATAAAGCCGGATGGTCATTTTCCAATAACGGGTTCCCCCCAGATACCCGCCACACCTGATAAGTGGAAAAGAAGAAAAGCAGCCTTGGTGACGGAATCAGGGAAAGCCTGGGATCAACATAAGAAGTGAAGTTTACACTGATTCAAGAATGTGCGGTACTTTCTGGGATCACCCTGAAATCGTTCTGGGGCAGCAAGAGGAAATGAGGTAGGGAGTACCAAAGGAGTCGTGGATGGAACGGGAGGAGACTGGGCTTGAGTAGTGGTGTCTCCGAACTCGGCATCAGTGGGTGAGGGGTGGCGTGCGCTCTGTAAGGCATCGAGACGGTGGTGGATTGCCATTGTGGCTGCGGCCATGTCGGACCTAAGGGCCGCAACTGCCTGCATTAAGGCGGTCACAGGGTCCCCGGTGGAGGGATTCATAATCAGGACGACCAGGAAGGCTTCTCAGTCTGTTCTGATCTTGATGGTCGTGCAGATTAATGAATACCTCCGTCCCCAAGTACCACACCGGCAGAATGACCAATCGCTGCCTGTGCAATCTTTGAGGCCACAGGTGTAGTGAGCCGTCAATCTGGAACCAGGAACGCCGGAAGGACCCCCTGACCACTGTAAGGCAATAGATGGTTATCAAACAAGGTGCAATGTGGATAATGCAATATGGAAACAAGTCGTAATAGGGCTTACCTAAGTGTAATGTCAACAAGGCAGCAAAGGATGGTAAGTGGCAGGGGACCAACAGCAGAGTCAATGGGTCGGGTATCCAGTGAGGCTTGGATAACAGTTCAACAATTGAGCCAAGATGAGTTTGCTCAAGAGGAAATTCGCAGCAGTCCAGAATACAAAAAGGTCAAAAAAACAGTGGTTTCAAAAGCCAACAGTTCCAGGCAAAGGGCAGTCCGCTAGGCAGTCCGTTGAGCAGATCCGAGGTCAAATACCAGTAGAAGCAATAACAAGATCCAGGGCAATGGTAACAGATGCAGGGAGAAGGACGAAGACAATCTGTGAAGCGATCCGTGGTCGTAGTGCCGTATCCAAGGAAAACAAAACGCCAAACAGTCCTTCCAAGAAGCAGCTGAAAAGCACTGCTTTCGTGGCTTCCAATGCTTTTAACTGCTAGCTACAGTCACATGATGCGCATCACGGAAGCGTAAGGAAAGTCACGTGATAACATATGATGAATGTGATTGATAGTAATTCACCTCACGTGATGCGTGAATCTCTGTGTTCCTCGGCGATGATGCAATGTATGCGGAAGTTTCCATGGAAGTTGCCACAGCAATGAGGGTCGGAAAACTCCTGGAGTGCCAGTCAGCGCTCTTAATTGTCGGGCGGAATGTCGCCTCTCTGCGCCCTGATGAGAGGTGACTGTTGTGCCAGGTAGGTGCAGGCTGGTCTGTGTAATTGTGGATTGCTTAATAGTGCTGGGAGACGTGACAGGGTGATTTCAATCACTGGCTAGACGATCCTGAAGATCCATACGCCTCACAGGTTCATATGACTCTTTCAGTACTAGGTTTTGAGCAACATGTGACTAAACCTACCCACATTCTAGGGCACACACTTGATTGGATCGCGACTACCAACATCTTGTGTCATGATTTGAACATCATTCCATGCCCCTGGTCCGAACATTCACTTATTTATTTCTCCATTACAGTTCCATTTCCTACGAAACTCAAAAATGTGTCCAACGTACACGGGTTATCACGCAACCGTAAACATCTCACAGCGGACAGCATTCCGCCTTTATTAGATCTCGACACTAACTTCTCGCTACATTCGACTTTATTGACCATGTCATTAAATCTTGCTTCTAATATGGCCTACATTTCTGAAATTCTAGCCCCTCTAAAATGTAAGAAACAGAAGAATCTAGAACAAAAAAGCCAACCTTGGTTCTTGACTGACATCAGGAAGCTTAAGGCCACAGCTCTTAAGGCTTTTTACCTTTGGAAATCTGCGCCGTCATCAAGCTTGTTATCAGCATTTAAAATTTAGCAAAAACATACAAATCAGCAATCCTATTGGCAAAACAAAACTATTACAATCAAAGAATAGATAAAGCAGTCTCAAATACTAAGGAAATCTTTAAAATCTTAAAAGAACAAGAGTCCGTCCCATCACCAGCTGACCAATTAGAAATTCGGGACGCTGCCTGGTGCCAGAAAATTCAGGAAGGCATGCACAACAAACTCTTGGGATTTATAGCCGGTATGCGGGAAAGAAAGAAGAATTCCCAGTAAATCCCCCAAGTGAATCTCTGAAACCTTGTAAATGTCAACCCATCATTCCCCAATTTCATTTCCACCCTATAACAGAGGAGGCACTACAAGAAGTCATTGAGAAATTGAAACCGTCTCACTGTAAAGGTGACGCTTGTGCCTCTGTGATCATAAAAACATGTGCGTCTATCCTCACAAAAGCAATTCACAAATTTGTTAACGAATCACTGGACAAAGGGATGGTTCCCGATAATGTGAAACAAACTATGGTTACACCCATTCTAAAGAAAATAGAACTAGACAGGAACAATCCCTTGAACTATCGCCCTATTTTGAATACACCCTTTCTTTTAAAGATTTTAGACAAAGTGGCTTACGGACAAATATCAGACCACTTAAATCTGTATCCCATTTTGAATGAACACCAATCAGGCTTCAGAACTGGTTTTGGGACTGAAACCTCACTTCTTGAAATAAAATCCAACTTGCTCAAGAGACTGGACAAAGGCTTGCTATCCCTGTTAGTCTCGTTGGATCAATCGGCTGCGTTCCATTTAGTCGATCATTCTATTTTGAAGCATAGACTAACAGATGTTGCCAACTTTTTTCCCCGGGCTGTCTCTTGGATTGTCTCCTTTTTGGAAAACAGAGTTAGCAGAGTTTGCTCTAATATAGCAGAAGCCTCGCCAATACCAGTACATTTCGAAGTCCTCAGGGTGCCAGTATGTCTCCTTGCATCTATAACATGTTTGTGACACTGTTTTTTTCTGAACTGGAATCAGAGTGCATAATGTTTTGTAATCATGCTGACGACACACAATGTGTCGTTCCACTTTCCGGTACCCACACGCAGGATGAACAAGAACTGAATAGAATATTTAGTATCATTGAGAACGGGATGCTCAATAATAACTTAGCACTTGACAAAAGCAAAACAGAGCTCATGATAGTGGAGAGCTCAGCAGCAATAAAAAAACTAGATAGTAATTACGGCTTGTTCAGACTCGGAACCAACATTATTGCCCCTGTACCGAAACTCAAAATCTTGGGAGTTACGCTGGACCAATCATTAACCATGGAATCTCAAGTCTCGAGTATAACAGCTTCCCCTACATACTACATTAAATTCTTACATCATCTCAAACCACTCATCACCGAAGAAAGCACAGAGCTCATCGCCAGAGCCATAATTGGTGCCAAGATAGACTACTGTGGTAGTCTGCTAGCGGGAATCAATAAACACCAATTGCATAGGCTCCAAATAATACAGAACAGAGCGGTTAGAGCAGTTTTGGGTCTCTCCAGAAGAGACCATGTAACGAGTGCCAGACGTTCACTTCACTGGCTTCCAGTTGAAGCGCATGTAGCTTTCAGGCTACTTAATAACCTTCAAGTGCAGGTTAGGCAACATGCCTGCCTATTTGCAGAATTCCATCATCGACAAACCGTTGCGTAGGGGTCTCAGATCAAATGGTCAAAACTTTCTTACTCAGCCCAGATGTAGAAATGTCAAAGCCGAGAAGGGGGCTTTCTTTTCATCGGCTCCTCAACTCTGGAACAATTTACCAAAAGAGCAAAGACTTCTTGATATCTTACGTACCTTTTTAAGAAAGCGCTTACGTACCTTTAAGAAAGAATAATCTCGTCTTCCACCAGCCCATCTTGCTCAACCTTATATGTTACATGTTTGTCCACCTGTCAGCGCCTTTATGCCTGAGGGTCCACAATGCGCTCAACAAATGTTGTAAAGTAAAAGTAACATGTTGTCCCAGCATCAGGGAACAAACCTCCATCCACAGCCTCAAGCACTGTACTTGGCTGCTTGGCTCCTGAGGTCATAGAGCTTGGACATTTAAACTTACCTCAAAGATGCATGGACATCTTAAAGGAAGCACGTAAACCAAACACAAGGCATTGTAATTTCAACAAATGTTAACACTTTGTGTTATGGTGCAAAAGAAGTAATGTCAACCCCATTGACTGGTCACCTTCTAATATAATACACTACCTGCTGTACTTATTGGATTCAGGGTTAGTGTTTAACTCTCTTAAAGTCCATCTAGCCGCACTCTTAGCATACACCACCTCACACAGCAAGGTATCTTGGTGGAGGTTTTCCGTGGTTAAAGGTTTCATGTAGGAGGTCAAAAGACTACATCCCACAATTTCAACGCCGCCCCTACAGGGATCAAATTGAGGATTTGATGAGCCATAGCTAAAAGCAGCTCATGGGTATCCAGCATTGACCAGGAGCTACCACTGAGGAACCAGGAGCTAACGCATAACGTTCTGCAAATCAAACTTACACATAAGCCGCAAACATTTCACTTTGTCAATTTTTTTATGACCCATTATGCTTTAAATGATGTATAGATATGTCCAAATGCTTATTTATAGATCGTCACAAACTCACAGAGTTAAATCGGCATAGGTGTGTGTGACAGCCTGAGTATTGAGGAGGAGACCGTAGGAAGCATGGAACCCAATACTGAGGATGGGGGCGTGAGTACTGAGGAGGAAACATGGAGTCCACGTGGTGGAATGCAGACATAGGCACTGATAGTACCATGTTGAACATGAGCTCTGAAGATGGCGTTTTAAACGTTCATCGGGAACAGATGCAGACATGGAGCGCTGGCCCACGCAGTGAGGGGAGGTGACAGATGCCGACATGGAGTACTGGACCACGCGGGGAGGAGAGGGCTATTCAGGCTGGCAACAACGTGGTTGTGGCTGCGGCCCGGCCATGGGAGAAACGTGAATGCGGCCAGCAGATGCTCTTTGCCCGGCGGGGCGAAGAATGTACAGGTGTGGTTCGGCCGGGAAGCCGCAGTGAATCCGCGTCTCGGGGAAGGGTGAAAAGGCCATATGAGCTGCCTCACGAACGGCCGTTGTCAATACGGAAAGCGGGTACTCCGGACACAAATGGTAGGGATATCAGGAGCTTTTGTGTCTTACCTAGCGTTGAGGGCTCTAAAGGCAGAAACCCCAGTCTTCACCTCACGGCACATGGCTGGATTACATCATGGCAACTGACGTTACAGAAGGAAGGGGGTGGGGCTTGTGTTTTTTTTCCAATCTTAAGATGGATGGATGGAGGGCCCTGATTGGTCCAGGGGTATCCAGCCCCTATTTAAGGCGGACAGAGAAGAGGGACTGAGTGTGAATTCTCCTCTTTCTTGCAGAATCGTATTGGATGCGAAGAGACAGGAGCCCCATACCGCTGGACTTATGAGGATTAAACCCAGGTTTCTACCTTACCTTCCAAGGAAACCTACAACTACTTCAAACTTGGACTTTATTAAGAGAAATTGAAATCTTGATTGATCATTTTTTTTTCCTTCTAAGTCAATAAAGACTGACCTTTGTTGAACTAAACTACCTCGCCTGAGTGGTCCATCACATGTGTTTGTTTGGCATCAGTTGGCCTGTGGAGTCAAAAGTAGCTTCTGGTAGCTGTTGGAGTGAAGCTAGCCAGGCTCTTCTAGGCCACAAGTAGGAGCTAAATAGCTCCCAGCTCCCCTCAATCGCAAACCCTGTCCTAGGGTGGGGCTTAAATGTAATCCTTACTAAGCTTTTGGGTCTCCCTTTTGAACCTATGCATAAAGCTAGTCTTAAGCATCTCACCTATAAGACTGATTTTATAATGGCCGTCACTTCAATAAGAAGAGTCAGTGAACTGTAAGCTATTTCAGTTCAAGATCCATTTGCAACCATTCATAAAGACAAAGTGCTGTTAAGAACACATCCATGATTCCCACCTAATAACACTTTGCCGTTTACACCCAGAGCACGCTCAACTCAAGGTACCGGTATTACTCTGGCTTTCATTGAAAATGTGCTATTAGAGGCTATTTGTAAACAAGTAACCTGGAGTTAAGTTCACACTTTCACCCGACATTGCTGTGTGGATACTCGTACAAAGAGTGATTCTCAGGTGGGGTAAGCGGTCTATGCAACGTATTTGATTCTAAGCAGATCCATAAGCCTCAAAAGACAAATATTACAAACCTGTAATCGTCTTTCTGATGCTTGTATCTGCTTAGATTCACATGCGCCCACCCTTCCTACCCTCTTAGTAGTTGAAGGTACATGGACATCTTATACCTTTCTTTACCTTCCTGTTCTCACATACACACCTCATGCTGTCAATGTCCCTTTTCGAACTTCGAAAACAAGTCATGCAATACTCCGCACTAACCACTAGATGTCGGTCTATGCAAATCATGTGAATCGAAGCAGATACAAGCATCAGACTATTACAGGCATGTAATATTTGTCATATATATACATTTCTGAGGCTTGTGGATCTGCTTAGATTACATGTGATGCATAGGCTGACATCTAGTGGTTGCCGCAGAGTATTACATTGTTTGTTTTCGAAACTCAAAGGGATGTTGACAGGGCATGCCAGTAATACTATGCCTAGTGTGACGTCCACTGTTCCCATGGTCCTTCATGTGTCGAGGTTCCTCAGATTGTTTTTTTTTTTCCCCCATCCTTTTCGGATGCATATCGCAGAGTTCCTTCTTGGCTGTTGCCTTTACTTAGAAAAAGTTTAAAGTTAGACTTTCTTTCTGTCCTTTCGACAATCGTACACCCCAAGATCTCCGGCAACTGCTTTCGGGGACAAGACCATCCATCGACGACAACGACTCCTGTCTCGACAAACTTTGTCTGCGGCCTATCTAGGCCCCAACGGGCCTCGGCCCTGTACAGTAGGGAGAGCTGGGGGAGGTTCATATTCCATCTCACTTTAGAGAATAAAAATTCCCCTATATTTCCTTGTGTTCAGCCAGGCTGCCATCTTTTTACACTTTGGAAAATACTCCTTTTAAATTCTGTCCTTCCTGTAACAGGAAGTTTCCTTGGAAGGATTCACACTGAGCGTGTAACCTTTGCCTCCCTAGGAACCATGCCATAAAAACAGTGCAAGTCTTGCAAACTGTTTAGGCCAAAAACTTTAAAGGACCAAAAGACTAAATGCTGGACCCACCACGCCATGCAGGCCGAGGCCTCCATGCACAGCGAGGAAGCCTCCAGCGCTGTCAGCGTCCTAAGTGACGCCGAGGGCGTTCCGGATCCAATGGTTTCCCGTGTGCAAGCCCCAGACTCCAACAGACAGGCCGGCCGGCGGTTCTGATATGGCGACGACACTCGGCGGCTCAAGCACCTCCATTACACGCCACACCAAGCACATCCCCCATAGTTGACCACGTCGTCAACCGATAAGCCACACACAATGTTGAAGGGAAGGTCAGAACATTCCCTGTCCTCTGAGCCATCGCGGGCGCGATCACCACATGACAGGCCCCCGAAACAGACGCCAAAGTCCATTTTCGACACCGCGTCCAAATATGCAGTCCTCGGGTTCTGGCGGCGTGTGTGTCGAAAGACGCATCAACGGCACTGCAAAAAGCTAAAAAATTCGAAACTTATTTAAAAAAAACACATATATAAAACCCTACTGAATGCCAGAAAGAACATCAAAAAAGTACTCAACGCCACGTGACTCGAAATAACAAGGTTCAAAGAGATGGGATTATTCTACCCCTGAGGACACCCTTTCAGGGGCAATGCATCTCAAACAGCCCCCTGCTCCAGAGCTTCTGCCTACACCGGCCCCCTCAGTGTTGCCAAGCTCCTCCCATTGGACCCCGGAACAATTTGATAGGGTCATGAGGAGAATGTGCAGTTTTGTATATTTCTTTGACCGACACCCTGATCAGGGCCCCCTCAAGGTGAAGCAGCTAGCAAGCAGCCCGATAACAAAAGAGCCTGCCTGGACGCTACACATACTAATACTTCGTCATATCAGGGCGTGGCTCAGGACACGTATTATTTTGACACTCAAGGCTCACAAGACCCGGGCTAATTTTCAGACCCAGAAGACCAAGGGGACACAGGGGACTTAGACCAATACTATGATGATGATGATGATGATGAGGTATACATCATCCCAGACCATACTGACCAACGAGTGGCTGATTCCTCAGTGGCCAACCAGCTGCAATACAATGACCTGCTCTTAAAGGCTGCAGAACACTTTATATACCCAGGAAGCTCAAGTCGATAAAGACTTTGTAGAAGACATCCTCGGGGATAAGAGATCTGCAGCACAGGTCATCCCACTGCTTCAATCTGTCCAGAGGCGTATTCAGCCTTCTCTACTAACCCCCAATCTGACATGGGCGGTCAACCCACGCATTGAAAAGATGTTTAGACCAGCCCCATCGGACCCATTAAACATTACAGGGCAGCTAAAGCCCGACTCTCTAGTAGTCCCCACCACTAGGAAGAGAACTCGAACACCTTTAGCCTCTGCCGAAGCCCCTCCTGACAAGGAGAGTAAGAAGATCTATATACACCCTGGGCAGGAAAGTAGCTTCCTTGGCTGCCTATCAAGTCAGAAAAGCTAACACCGCTATGCTGTTATCCAGCTATAATTGCCACATGTGGGATGAGGTCACACAACAAATAGACTCTGTTCCAGAGCCCCTAAAGACCCAGCTCTTACAGACTATTGCTGAAGGGAGACGAGTAGCAAGCTGCATTCTTAAAAACAACTTAAGACGCAGCAGACCATGCGGGCTGAATTATGGCAGAAGCTGCCCTTATCAAATGCCATGCCAATCATGCCACGTCAATCAGGTTTCAAATTGGAGACGCAGGCTACCCTTTTAAACATGCCCATAACGCCCAATGCTTTATTCGGGAAAGCGGTTGAGGGCGCACTAAAAAGTGCAAAAGAGGAATACGACACCCTCAAATCCCTGGGACAACTCAATAACAAGCCCTTCCTGCAGAGAGGAGGCTCAAATACACGCCGGTTTAGAAGACAAAACACCCAGCGGTCCTCCAATTACAAACAGGGTGGGCAACGTTCGTCCTGGGCTTCTCCACAGGGGCAGTCCTCCCAACAGTACTTTCAAAGGGGCCAAAGAAGGTCCAGAAGTAGGGGCAGATCATCCTCAAGAGGGGGCTCCACCCCTCCTAAGCAATGACCACCCGCTACAGGTTCCCTCCCATGCCTCTCCAATAAGAGGTTGTATTTCTCCGTTTGCCCATGTGTGGAAGGGGATTGTTAGGGTGAATTCTCCTTATAGGGCTAATTTCCCTCACCTAGTGAGTCCCCCAGCAGCTTTGCTGGATTTATTCCACCTGGTAAGAGTGTACATCCTTTTTTCACACTTACATGTGTTTTGGCCTATGTGTTTTTACTCATTGTGTGATCTTGGGCACTGGAGCACACCACTCCAAGTGCCCCTGTTCTTGTATGGGTTACACAGCACCTTCAGTGTAGTAACCCAGGGTTGTCTTTAAGACTGCCCTCTGACTCCATTTTCGCTGGGGCTGACTACTGTGCCCCAGAGAAAGGTAAAATAGCCATTTACTTTACATAGTCACTTTTACCACAGACCCAGTACACCCCATCTTACATGGAGTACTGGAAAGGGCTAATCTGTACCCCTTTTCTGTCTGTACCTCCCTGAGCATTGTTTCGCTCTTTTAACATTTAGACTTGGCTGGTCGCAGTGGTATCTACCCTAACTTTTCTACTGCGATTATATTAGATAAACGTAGTGTGCATTAGCAAAGTATTAGAGCACCGACTATCCTCATTCACAAGAAACATCCATCTATATTTTTGAGGCAATGCTCTTCTTAACGGGCATAACTAGAATGGAAATATTCTAAAAGTAGGCAATAAAGTATAAAGATGTGTTCTTTCCACTGCTTCACTGATCCTAACATTGGTGCATTTTGTCTTTAATATTCCTCAGCAGAGAACAAGGCCTCCAGGATGAGGAAACTTGGCGTCCATGGCGACGGAGCTGGGTGCCACATCCCGGGAGAACATGCATTACCATTCTGCGAGAGGAGGTTCTCCATCAAAGAGAAAACATGCTGTCCTGATCAAATCGATTTTCCAAGACATTTACCCTCTTGAGGGAGACCAGATTTTCAATTTCATAGAGAATATTTTGGGGGAAATTAATAAAAGATCACAGTAATTGAGAGAGACAAGTCTGCAGAGCAGTATGAAAGAAGCTGGAGATGACAAATTCAGCCTCTTCTAACTATTATTCTATCCTGGTATGATTATTAAAAATGATTAACATTGCCCTGCTTTCCTATGTTAGATGTTTAATGGCAATATGTGAAGTTCAAACAAAGAGCTAATAAATAAATATTCTTTTGATTGGAGGAAAGCAATCATATGTTTTCATTTTTTTTGCAATATTGAAAGCTATAAGCAGCAACAGGGGCATGTTTTGAATGGGGTAAAAGAAGCAATGTCTAAAATGGCCGACACCTTTCTGAGCCTGATGATACAGTGAGTATTGTCACTGCAGTGCCATCTCAATGTTGCATAGTTAAATTTGAGTTGCAAATTCATTTCTACATGGGAAATTCTCTTTTCTACCCCCTTTTTGTCCGTCTTTTGATTTGTGAAACCACCAGAGAAGGGGGGGGGCAGTTAGGGGCTGAATTCTGTCTTGGGCGGATAGACCTGTTATAATTTCAGCTGACGCCTTAACTGAAGACATGGTGCACATTATCATTGCCCGCCATTTCTCTGTGGAAATGGGTGCAGGAAGGAGAGGTTTGTGGGTGTGTGTCGGATTTCTAGTGCTTACAGATCAGCACTCCTCTAAACTACATACATACAGACATGATTTTGGGTTCTTTCTTGTCAAAAGCAGTGTTTTCTTCAGGAATTATAAAGCTGATTAAGGCTTGGCTCATCTCTGCTCCTTTCTCACTGTTGCTGGTGAGATGGTACTCACATATTGCTCACTTTTACTTGATCTCTCACAGGTTACACTCTTGGGCTCATCACCAGCCTCCTCACACCTGCCTCTGTAGCACTTTCGCAAGTTTACAGGACTAGAGTATATCCCGGGCAGTGTATACAATGAATCATAGTACCATGGAATAAAACGAGAAATAAGGCACTTCCCATGACTCTTGAGCTTCTAATGGAAAGAAATTCTAGAGTTACCGAACTGCCCCTAGTGCTTTGTGCCGTTTTTTTATGAGAGAGTGTGTGGTGTGCTTGTGTGTGTCCCTGTCTCGCCATGTCTGTGTCTCTGTCTACGTATGTGTGTCGCTCCTTTTGTGCCTCTCTCTATGTCTGTGTCTCTTTACTGCTCTGTGTTTCTTTCTGAGACTGTCCCTCTGTCTCACGCTCACTCCCTGTCTTTCTCTCCACCCCCTCTTTCTCTCCACCCACTCTCTCTCATGAGCCACACTGTCTGTAGTGTGCAATGTATTGTCTCTTTCCTCTCTCCCCTTCTCCCTTTTGAGTCTGTGCACTGAGTAGGAGTCTCTTTCGCTGTCTCTCAAGTCCTCTCTCACCTAATCCCTCTTGAGCCTGTCCACTGAGACAAAGTCCCTCTCCCTAGTCTCTCTCATCCGCCTCCCAAGATTACTCTTACCTAGGGTGACCAGACGTCCAGGTTTTGTCAGACTGTCCTGGAATTGAGTGTTCTGTCCCTGCCCCCGCCCTGAGAGTACTTTATATTTGTAAACTCTGTCCTGGAGAGGTCCAAAGGGTCTTGAGTAGCTGCCAGCCAGCAAGAATGCACAATCTCACACATAAACATGGGTTGCAATGTGCTCACAAGTCAAGATAGTATTTTGCATTCCAATAAATGTTATAACTTGACTTTACAGGTTGGTCTTGAACCACCAGTCTTTTAGTCACCAGTTGTAGCAGTGTTGAGTTGCATGCTGTAGCCTGTTGGGAGTAGTATATATCCAGGATGTGTGAGGAGGTGGGGGTGAACCATGTCTCTGTGATAAAATGTGCATCTAAGTTGGGTGGTGATGAGGTCAGCAATGTCTACTGCATTTGGTACCACAGAATGAGCATTGATGAGCATGAGGGTGCATGTGTGTTTTGGAGGTGATATGTGGGTGGTGATGAGGGCTGTGGTTGAGGTTCTGTGAGTTGGACGTGCATGGGAGCAGGGTGTGGCCTGAGTGTTTTCATGGTAGGATTGGATGGTAAGGGGTGAGTGAGATATGATGCACCTGCTGCTTGTTTACCTGGGAGTGCGTAGAGCAGGGGATCCATCCCTTTCCAGGCCCTAACAATGGAAATGGGCTGCCCAGAGGGTGTGGGGAATAAGCATCAGAGGGAGAGGAGAAGGCGTTGGACAGGATCCCCAGAGTAGCGGATTTGTGAGCCTCAGAGCCTGTAATTATTGTAAGCAGGAGGGTCACTGGAAAAATGAGTGCCCTAACAGGCTCCAAAGGAACTTCCCACCCCCTAATACTAAACCCACCCGATTCCCTAACCGGGATGTGCCATGATTTACCCCGAGCAATGTACGGCCAGCAGCCCCAGATGAGGATCAGAACCTGGACAGCCCAAGAGGGAAACCTCATCATGAACCCATTGATACCTGTAGATCAGGCAAGTCCCCATGTAAAGTGTACTATTGATGGGCAAACCATTGCATGTGTGGTGGATACGGGATAGTAAGTCTGCCTTATGATCCGATTGTTTTCCAGTTGTCCCCCTGTCATCTACTATGATTAATGCAGTGGGTATTTCCAACACTCCAGTCCCACAACATGTTACTGAACCAGTATCAATTACCTTAGGTCCTACCACGGGCAAGCATGCTTTCTTGCGAAGTCCTTCTGCAACTGTTGGTTTTTCTGGCATAGACCTCCTTTGCAAACTGAAATATGCTACCTATTACACTCCAGGCAGAGTATTCCTGGACATCTCTGGCAGTATCCCCAAGGCTGTGTTAGGTGCACTTCAGGGTGCCCCGTCCCAAAATTGAGACCCAAAGGAAGGTATGTCTCTAGATCGCACTGAATCATTATCCCAGGTCCCTTACTGCTTATGGTCAGTGCACAATAATGAAGCGGGATGTATTCAGGACACAGAGCCCCTCTAAGCTCGCCTTTCTTCACCTTGCTCGTATTGCTTTCTCCTGCTCCACCTTTTATCCCTGTGGGGAAAGGAAAGAGTTGTTAGGTGTGGGTGATTCTGGGTAATTGCCTGACTCTTCTACTGGCACATGTTAAGTAAACCGTTTTATCAGTCTGCTGTCTTGCAGATATTGCTTGAGATATTAAGGCGGAAAATTGAACTCCTATTTTCTGTTCCAAGGGTGGAAAGGGAGTTGTCATGCTTCCATTGGTTTTTCACCCTTGAGGGCAAAAGAATTTTGATAGGGTTGGTCTGAGGATTGCAGAGGGGTATGAAGGTTTATATTTGGGGTTTCTTCATGAAAGTGGGTTCTCCAACTATTATCAATTGGCCCATATCCCACTGCTGACAACATATGTGAGAAACTCATGGTGACCAAAAGTAAGACAGACACAAGTAGTCACAGTTCAAGGGTGTTTATTGAACAATAAAGAGAGTATGCAGGTTGGAAAAAAATCTAAGCCTAAATCTAAGATGGGGACAGGAGTCGACCATCAAATGAAAATAAGGCAGTCCTAGTGATGTCAAGTCAAATAAAAAGGCCTGTAGTAAGAAAACCTATTACCAAACCTTACGACTACTACAAAGGGGGGTGTGGGATAGTTTTCAAGAAAGAAAGAAGTGTTCGTAAATGATAAGTCAGTAGGCAATGGCTTGGGTCTCCCCTCCCCATGTTTTAAGCACAGGGTAAGGTTGGAGCTTGGAGCACAGTATGGTCTCAGGCTTCACCAGCCCGAGACGGTTCCAATGGTATTTCTCAAGATGTCAATGGCCAAGTCTCGTTTCCTTAGAAATTCTCTTGCCTTCGGGTCTGAGGTGTTTAAACAATTTATACAAAAGTTCCTTTAACAAATGAAAAGTGTGTTCCCAATATTCATTGGGTGATGAGTCCACCCTAGGTCCCCCTCTTCTGGGCTGACCTCTCTCAATTGTAAATTACAGTTCACACAGGGTGACGACTTCACCCCTGGGTCCCCTCTTCTGGGCTGACCCCTTTCTCAATATTATTTCTCCACAATATTTCAGATTGGGCGACAGTCTCACCTTTAGGTCCCCCCTCTTCTGGTGCTGACCTTTGCGCAATAGAACCTTTGGACCATATCTTAACTTCGGATCTCCTAGTTCGGACTCAGATCGCTGTCGACTTCCAGCCCTTGAGTGACAGCTTCACCCCTGGATCTCCCTCGCTCGGGCTCGGACCTCTCTTGACTGTCAGTGTTGAGTTTAGCATCACCCCGGATCTCCCTCGTCCAGGCTCACTCCCTTTTAATTTCAAATGTTAACGGAAATCATGTCCCTCCTCCTTATTTACTACATGGTATTCCCTTTCTCACTTCGTTGCCCATTCACGGATCAAAGTCTTTCGAACGTACAGGGCTTTTGCTCAACCCTCTGGTATGACCACTTTGCATTCCTTTGGCCCTCTGGTTTCTGTAGTTTATCCATATGGGGCTCGACCAGAGTCTCTTACATTGACACCCACGTGTGGTGTCGATTTCCCTCTGTCGCTGATTCCCCCTTCGTACTTCACAGTTCACTTCAAGTTCATTACTTTAGTTTCAAAACTTGCCACTTTGCGATTCTCATTCAACACCTCCTGGCTTCTTTCGATTCTCCCCTCAACTCATTGGGTGTGCTTAATCGCCTTGCTTTCTGTTTCACTGTGGAGTCAAGTCTGCTACCACGGGTGCGGGAGCTTCCTCTGCTCTGCTTTATCAGCATAGGCTGGCCCTGTGTACCATTGACATCTGCAGCATGACACTGGGGCTATTGTCCGCAGTCTTAGATTGTCCTCGCTGAAGGTTCTGCGTGTCTTGGATGAAAAGTGCAAGGTTCTTTCTGTCCTCGCCTCCCTCTCTCTTCCCGTCACCTTTCTCCTTCATCTGAACTGCCGCCTTGGTTTAGCCGTCTCATTGTGTTGTCCGCTATGCTCCCCTTGCTCGTATTGCTTTCTCCTGCTCCACCTATTATCCCTATGGGGAAAGGAAAGGGTTGTCAGGTGTGGGTTATTCAAGTTAATTGCCTGACTCTTCTATTGGGACACGTTAAATAAACAGTTGTATCAGTCTGCTGTCTTGCATGAGGCAAGACAGCTTTCGTGTTAGAAAGTTAAAGGGTTGAAGTGTCAGAATATCTTACAGGACAGGGAAGGTTTTTGAAATAAGCAGGAGGGTTTGTGAGAATTCGGAAAATTATAATCAAAGGGACGACCTTGGTAGGTTTTGCGGGGTAAACTGATAGTTGGGATCGTGACCTGAACAATCCTGGGAATCGTAGTATTTTACCTGAGCAAATGGGACGCGCGTAATATACTGACTAGAGGGGCCTGGAAAAGAATGGCCGGGAGTTTGCAGGTAGGGAAGAGGGAAACACAGGTTCTGGGCGATGCGGTTTTGAGATGCTACAGAGTTTGGACTTCAATTTGGTTTATTAGAGGTGTAGTAGGGTCGATAGAACTTGACTAAGGGATCTTCTATGGATGGAAGGGAGGTAGAAATGGAATAACCAAAGAAAACCACAGGTAGTTCATCCCCCTCTTCTTCCCTCTCGGTAGAATACCGCGTCTCACCTTGGGTTTCCCCCGAGCATTACCCCAGGTTCCCCTACCCAGGTGATCCTCCCCCACTGGTCCACCCCAGGAACTGGATCCAACACCAATGGCCGTGTCCTGGCCACCTGAATAAGGGAGTCTCGAGGTCTTACTGGGAGAATACCCTCCGGTTTCTCAGTCCGTAGAACATATATTCCTCTCTAAAGAAGAATACTGCATCTCACCCAGCGGAATCTCCCCACTTCCCTGGGCCTGTGCCCCACCACGGTGGTCCTCCCGCCGTACACCACCCCCAGGGTTGGGATCAGGAAGCGTCTGCCTTCTCCTGGCCACCTGGGAGGAGACTCTAGGCAGGGTTTAGTGAGGGATCCGCAGGATTCTCCACAGCATCCAGATGCCACTGACATTTCACTGACTGATGGCCACTGTGCAGCATTTCAATAAAAAGAAAAGCTATTAGTCCCCTCAATATCTGTAACACCTGTGAGGTTCCAGAAGGAGGTCTCTCAGGAATCCAGAGGATATGTCACAACTACTAAAAGAAGCACGCCCCCTCCTGCACGAGAGAGAACAGGGTATAGGCATGGCCCCCTCCGCCTGGCAGTAGCGACTTATGTAATGTGCCCCCTGATGACAATCGAAGCAGCTCACTTGTCCTTAGTTTACCTGCTTTTTAGTGTACTTTGTTTTCTGAACCACATGTTTGCAGCAATGTCTTATCTTGGCTGTTACTAGTGCACTGGGTTTCATGAACCACGTATTCGCAGAGTTGGCAGCGGCTTTTTCTCTTGTTCTCTTGTGAATGAGTAGTGCACTGAGTGTTTTGAACTGTGTATTCACTGAGTTAGCAGCAACCGTCTACCTTTCCTATGACTAAAGCTTTATGTTTCATGATATTGCTAGTATGCTAACTTTCCACATTTGTGTGGCAACTTTCTTTGGCCAAGTCCCTGATACCTGTTCTGGTTCTTGGTCCAAGATTTCCTCTATGCCAGCATTCATGTGTGCCTTCTAAGTAGTGCTTGCATAGCTTCCGCCTACAGCCTCTGTCTACAGGTTCTGCTCTTTGCTTCTTTTCTCTGCCTATCCTGTACTTGGTTATTTCTAGCCACTCTGCTTTTCAGTCTTGATTACAAATTGGGCCACTGTTGTGTCTCAGCTCTGTATCCGTATACAGTGGGACCCCTGCATTGGTCTCCATTAAGATCAGATAAGGAGAAGACTTTGGTTGCCTTAGGCTGGTTTGTTCGAGTCTTACCTGTCTCAGTATATGGTCTCCAGCTTTACCCTTGCACTGAGTACAACCATCTCATCAGCACATCTTACCCATGACGCTGCTGCATGATTGTTAAGAGTAATCTGCTGGTACCCATCCCAAGGGCTTTCCTTAATCTCACGGAGACCCCTTATCATATTCCAGTCCATCCTTTATTATGATCAATCCGTCTTACCCAGTATATTTGCCTGCCTTCTCTGTCTCTCTGTGTCACTTTGCTTTCAGCCCGCTCCCGCCCCTACAGTTCCTGTGACTACCTGTCACCACAGCGATCAGCCTGGTATGTACCCGTTTCTGTTATATGCTAAGGGTTACCTCCCGAGTCTCCCCAAAACTACAGGGTGTACTGTGAGAAACCTGAGGGTATCCTCACTCCTACTCCCCTGGATCCTCTTCTCAGGTGGCCAGGGAAAGGCCCTGAACCTGGGGGTGGAGAAGCAAGGGAGGATCACCTGGGTGGAAAGACCTTGGGGATTGGGAATGGGGTGCCCACAGACATGGTAACAGCCTTTCCCTGCTGAGAACCAACCTAACCCTCCCCTGGCCTTTGTAGGTTATTGTAAAGCAGCTCCCCTCATTTCTCCACATTTAACCTTTGGCCTTACTGAGACGAGGAAGAGGCGACAGAGTAATGAACACTCAAACTTTATTTCACCACTTTGGTACTGGGACGAGGAAGAAGCCTGCAGAGTACTGTGAGGGTCATGCATGTCCCTTTAATTATGGTCAGGCAAATCGAATTGGAAGTGCACACCTGTAACCTGTTGAGTGGTTGCAGGTGTATAAAGGGAGACCAGTGGAACAGCAGGGAGAGCAACAGGGAGGCCTGCATGGGAGCGACCAGTAGGGGACCCGTGTCGTGAGGAGGCAGCCGTGGAGGGGTCTGCAAGAAAGTCAGGATGCCAGCCGAGGCCCAGAGAACCTGTGGAGCCCCAGGCAAGTCAGGCCGTTAGGCTACCAAAGGTGTGGGAGCCTGCGTATTGGGAAGCGAGTAGATACATCTGCGAGCAAGCATGGAAGAAGAAGGAACGACGTCCACATCCGTGCAGAGGAAGCAGAGCTGCCGGGGTGCGCCTGAGAGCCTTGGCTCGCAGAAGCTGGCTTGCCGACCGGTGAAGCAGGAAGAAGGCAGCAGGAGCTGCCGGAGAAGACTCCAAAGGACCGGTGAGTGTCGGGTAAGCCTCTCAAAGTCAGGGTTTATTATCACAGTGCCAGGCAAATGCCTATGTAACAATGCCTATGCAGGAGCTAAAACTGTTGGTTTTGCAAATGGTGTTTTAACAGAAATTCAGTGCATTGAACAGAGGCAAGGACGCACATGTTGCTTATAAATCAAGTGGCTGAAGGCACACTTGGTTAGGGCATTTGTATTACAGGAGGACTGATTTACAGCTGCAATTAAGTCATTACCTTTACCTTTCAGAGGACTGATTAGAAATAACAATATCCTGGGGGGTGTTTTGGTTGCAGCGGGGCAGATATTGGGAGGGAAAGGCTATAGGGACTAGCATGGCCTTGGCCATTCAATAGGTGGATAAAAAGTCAAACAACATCTACAGGATTTGTGTCCCCCTCACATCCCACCTCTATCCTATCTTCACTTCCCATGACAATTGTTTTGGTTTAGAGGCACTGCTTAAAGCGCCACCTAAGAGCCAAAACTATCATGTGGATTTATTCTGTTACAGGAGAGTTAGGGTCCCTGTAACAAGCGCGTTGAGGCCATACTAATGGGATAAAGGCGCTATACAAATGACAAACTACTAATACTACTTCTAAACCACCCATGATGTCATTACCTTCAGTCACAGTTATCGGTGAGAATGCAAACCCTGTCGGCAGCCTGGGCGTCCCAGGGTCCAGACTCAGTAGAGCCCAGCGACCATAACCATGTTTTATACTAACAGAATAAATCTGCATTTTTGGTTTCGGCTCTTAGGGTCCAGCGAAGGGTATAACTTGGCTGCAAACTTTATCACCCTAACGATTAATGGGTAGCACTGCAGACTTCCATTCACAAATAATCTTTAAAGTTCAGCGTTTTGCAAGTCCTTGCATCATGGGAAGGGTGGATAACCTGCACATAGCAAGTTTTCCATGATATGTTATGCATCTTTTTTCGGGGCGTTATCAGAATCTCTTCCCCCATGTTTGCCCATCCTTCATTTCTCAGGCTTCTTCCATGTCCCCCTGAATGGAGGGCACGCCGGGAAGATATATATATATATATATAATGCTAATAGCAGAAATATGTTCAGCAAAAAAATCATAATACAGGATCCAGCTTCAACTTTCCAAAAATGCTTTTTGTTAATCGTGTGTGCTGTACCACCCTTGTGTGGACTTATTTCATTATTCCGATTTGGAATTGAATTGACTCATATGCACATGGTTACATGTTTCTTTCACAGCAATCTTTGCACATTATGCAATTATATTTCTCTTTATGAGTAGCTGCCATCATCCTTGGGATGCACAGCAATCTTTGCACATTATGCAATTGTATTCCTCTACATGAGTAGCTGCCATCATCCTTGGGATGCACTGCAATATTTGCACATTATGCAATTGTATTCCTCTATATGAGTAGCTGCCATAATCCTTGGGATGCACATCAATCTTTGCACATTATGCAATTGTATTCCTCTATATGAGTAGCTGCCATCATCCATGGGATGCACTGCAATCTTTGCACATTATGCAATTGTATTCCTCTATATGAGTAGCTGCCATCATCCTTGGGATGCACATCAATCTTTGCACATTATGCATTTGTAATCCTCTATATGAGTAGCTGCCATCATCCTTGGGATGCACATCAATCTTTGCACATTATGCAATAGTATTCCTCTATATGAGTAGCTGCCATCATCCTTGGGATGCACATCAATCTTTGCACATTTTGCAATTGTATTCCTCTATATGAGTAGCTGCCATCATCCTTGGGATGCACATCAATCTTTGCACATTATGCAATTGTATTCCTCTATGTGAGTAGCTGCCATCATCCTTGGGATGCACATCAATCTTTGCACATTATGCATTTGTAATCCTCTATATGAGTAGCTGCCATCATCCTTGGGATGCACGGCAATCTTTGCACATTATGCATTTGTATTCATCTATATGAGTAGCTGCCATCATCATTGGTATGCACTGCAATCTTTGCACATTATGCAATTGTATTCCTCTATATGAGTATCTGCCATCATCCTTGGCATGCACTGCAATCTTTGCACATTATGCATTTGTATTCCTCTATATGAGTAGCTGCCATCATCCATGGGATGCACAGCAATCTTTGCACATTATGCATTTGTATTCCTCTATATGAGTAGCTGCCATCATCCATGGGATGCACAGCAATCTTTGCACATTATGCATTTGTATTCCTCTATATGAGTAGCTGCCATCATCCATGGGATGCACAGCAATCTTTGCACATTATGCATTTGTATTCATCTATATGAGTAGCTGCCATCATCATTGGGATGCACTGCAATCTTTGCACATTATGCAATTGTATTCCTCTATATGAGTAGCTGCCATCATCCATGGGATGCACAGCAAGCTTTGCACATTATGCATTTGTATTCCTCTATATGAGTAGCTGCCATCATCCATGGGATGCACAGCAATCTTTGCACATTATGCATTTGTATTCCTCTATATGAGTAGCTGCCATCATCCATGGGATGCACAGCAATCTTTGCACATTATGCATTTGTATTCCTCTATATGAGTAGCTGCCATCATCCATGGGATGCACAGCAATCTTTGCACATTATGCATTTGTATTCCTCTATATGAGTAGCTGCCATCATCCATGGGATGCACATCACATTGATGCTAATGGTATGGCATTGCCCATAAAATATGCACACAAAAGCACTGTATTGTGGCGTTACACCCTATCAGAAACCCTCCAAATGTGTCGGAAACGAGGACTGAGGCACAGAAGGTTGACATGAATGACCCATAATCGCACACTGCAGCTGGGGGAGGGGAGGCAGTGATTAGAATTGATGTTTCATTGTTTCGCAGTCACCATCTTGCCCACAGAATCATACCCACTATCCAGGATTGGTGCCATGATAAAGATGTTACTGTTTACTTTGAGGCTGTGGTTTGATCAGGAAATTAATTTCCCATTAGGGATGGTGCATATTTATCTTAAAGGGTAAGTTCCCACAAAGGCCGTGTAATAATGTTATTCAAGTCCCACAGAGAGGGGGTGTGATCATAATGATGCTAAAGTCCTCACAGAGATGGTGTGTGATTATGAGGATGCTAAAGTCCTCACAGAGAGGGTGTGTGATTATAATGATGCTAAAGTCCTCACAGCGATAGTGTGTGATTATAATGATGCTAAAGACCCCACAGAGATGGTGTGTGACTATAATGATGCTAAAGTCCTCACAGAGAGGGTGTGTGATTATAATGATGCTAAAGTCCTCGCAGCGATGGTGTGTGATTATAATGATGCTAAAGTCCCCACAGAGAGGGTGTGTGATAACAGTAATGATAAAGTCCCCACAGAGAGGGTGTGTGATAACAGTAATGATAAAGTGTGTCACTGAGAGAGTGTGTGATAATAATGATGATACATTCCCTAAAGGTATGGTGTGTGATGATAATGACATTAAGGATGCTACAGAGATGGTGCATGATAAAACCTATATTAAAGTTTCCATATAAATGGTTCATGATTATGATGATTTTAAAGTCCCTGCACACATTGCATGAGAAATTGGTGAAGTTGAGATAATAAGGATATATTATTTTATGAACAATTAATGAATTCCTTTTTTTGTTTTTGAAACCCTGTGGTTCACAGGTAAGATATTTGTTTTTATTTTACAGAAATAAAATCACTTTCATATCTTTTCATTGAGTCAATGATTTACAGACATATCAATGCAAGAAAAATAATACATGCATCCAATAAAACATACAATATAAACATTTGGTCATGAATGGTTGTAATTGCTTAATTGAAGAAAAACAGGGAAAATATTAGAGAGAAAGGACAAGAAAATATGGGTAGACACAAGTGACAGGGAATTTACAAATGGCGTATCATTATCACAGTCCTTACTATCTGACTAGCTTCAAAAGAGACCAATACTAGATCTTCGACCACCTAATCATGAACCAGGGGTCTACGTAGAGCTAAAGCTATGTGTTTAGTAACTGTAGAGCCTCATTCCTATGTGCCATATATGCTTCAAAGGGGGCTTTACATTTTGGGAGCAGAAAAATCCATGTGCCACCTTACTCGGGACCAAAGTACAGCGACCCCTAATGATTGAGGGAGAAGAAGCTTGTTTGTGCGTGAGCTCCCCGGGGAGGTAATGTCTCAGTACAGAAGCACTCTGGTGAAGTCACTGGGCCCGTTAACTTTGCCAAGCATGCAGTGCCTCCCTGAGGCGGGGCACACAGGATGCCGGATCTAGCTAATATGGGTCCTACCCACGGGCGAGTAGGAGACTTGCAATGGGATAGCAAGCGTGAGAGCGAGTCAACGTTGAAAATGCATTGTCATGGAAACCTAAGTCAGCGTTCTAATGCAGGTGTTTGAAATTGCCGGTCAGCTCAGCGTGTGTATTCCCTGCTGTCTGTCTGAAAGCCAAGTAGCCATGTCTGTGTGTGATAACGTCTCTACAGAGTTGGTGTGTGATAATAAAGATGTTAAAGACAGCACAGAGATGTTGTATGGTAAGAACGATATTAAAGCTCCCATAGAGATGGTGTGTGATTATCATGATGTTAAAGGCCCATGAACAGTGTGTGTGATGTTGAGGTCTCCATAGAGATTGTGTGTCATGATACTGATATTCAGGTACTCACTGATGTGTATGATGATTATGTTAAAGTCCTCATCGATATATTGTGTGATAATGGTGATTTTAAAGTCTCCCTCTGAGCTAGTGTGTGTGATGATGTTAAAATCACCAAAGTGATGGTGTTTTTTCTTGATGTTGCTACAGTACCCGCAGAGATGGTGTGTGCATATATGATGATGGTACGATCCCCGCAGAGATGGTGTGTGCATATATGATGAAGGTACGATCCCCACAGAGGTGGTGTGTGCATATATGATGATGGTACGATCCCCACAGAGATGGTGTGTGCATGTATGATGATGGTACGATCCCCACAGAGATGGTGTGTGCATATATGATGATGGTACGATCCCCACAGAGATGGTGTGTGCATATATGATGATGGTACGATCCCCACAGAGATGGTGTGTGCATATATGATGATGGTACGATCCCCACAGAGATGGTGTGTGCATATATGATGATGGTATGATCCCCACAGAGATGGTGTGTGCATGTATGATGATGGTACGATCATAATATACGCAAAGTGTGTCAGCGGAAAAAACCAAATTAGGGAGGAACCCGTCTATAGAACTAGGAGAGGGGCACCCAAATTCGGAACCACAGATCAAACCATACCAAAAACAAAAACAGAAAAATTAGAAACCATGAATGTTTTATTTGTATTTCATTATATGTTTAAAATATACATATTAAATCATGTTTCAAGCTCATTATCTGAATAATACCATTTAATTAGAAAATTGAAAAACACAGTACTTTTCTAAAAACACGACTGATAATTCAGTCAACGCTAACTTAATGTAGCCAAGCAGTCTGAACGTCATGTCGGTTGAAGGGGATCATCCAGCTGGCGGTCAGAGGCTACGGCCGCATTTAACAATATAAGAACCACTGTAGCTTACTAGACAAGGTAATGTTGGTTACTTCTAAAATTAAGACCAACAGAAAAAAGAAGGGGTGCCGTACGCCAACCACTATACTGTCATGACCTATTGAATACACTGGGTCCGACATGTAAACAGACAGTAGTTTCGATGGTACAAGGCATCTAAGCTGATTCGCAATTGATGCCCATCTTCTTCAGGACGGTGCACTCCCATCAAATGTATGCCACAGGATTTTATAATGTGGAAAACTGCATATGTAAGGCGATAATGCGTTCAGCTGTAAAGATTTGTGCAGGCTGAATCCATAATTTTGCCTAAAACATAAAACAGAAGTAGAAAAACACACACATCAGTCAAACGAATTCAAAAATAATTAGTGCAATAAATATTACGCTAAAACTTAAACATTTACGCAATAAACTAAAAATATGGTTTTGGTAGGAATGATCTTGTGAATAACGAACTGAGAGAGTGCCTCCCTCCAAAATGATAAGGCAAAAAATCCTCCAAACTTGATAACGGGAGAAATGGGTATAGCAATTGAATTCTTAAATTACCATTATCTCAACCTTAAACGCTGGTCACCTTTTCCCGAATGTGAATCCTGAGAAATAAATGTAGGCCAGCAGGACCAGTTCTCTATGAAGTAGAACTGCAGAAAACAAAAAGCGACAATTAGGGACATGTTATAATCACGGAGAGGCAATGATAAATTAGAAACCTCTCCGAAAAGCAGAAAAAGACCACCGAGGTGCAGTCATTCCCAATGTAGCCATAGGGCAAAGACATTCTGCTCACCTGAATAAGAATAAACAAGGCGAGGAAGACATTGATCTTGACATTGTGTTGCAGGCGACAGATGGCATCAAGGCGTCTGCAAAAAGTTGTCCTATCAGGACGGAATGTTGTTCGGCGTGGCGTAATGAACACACCAAAAACGAACTAGATAAATGAATAAATAAATAAGCAATGTGCCGCCAGTGCAAGGTGTTATCATAACACAACATAATTGTTTTGAGATGGTCGGCCTGATAGTAATCGAATTGTGTTCCCAAATATTTCGAAATGTTTCAAAACAAAATGCTCAGCAGATGTGGTAACTGCCGGGCTCATAGAAGTGTCAATAATGCAAAAAAAGTAAAACGTTCCTAAATATTTTGAAGCGTTTTGCAGAGCATTTTCAGCAGTTAACTAAAGCAATACATTTGTTATAGGCGAAGCATTTATTATAACGCCCATGAAACTGACTAGCAGTTTCCCAACTATTAGTAAAAACCAGATATATCTGCTTGGGAACAATATCCAAAATAGTGTCCCAGATAGTATACAGGCTCACAAAGGCTGGCCGAGGCTAGAAGGATCACCATACTGATGTCCTCCCTCTCAAACGGCTATCAGCCGAACTGAGTAAACAGTTACTGCTGCAGCCGTTTTTCAAAATGCACGTTGCTAGAGGCGCAGAGCCTCGGCTCTCAGAATGTGGCTGCAAGCCTTACAAATGTAAAGTAGGCAAATGGACACGGGATGCATGTTGACAAAGGCAGTAGTACCTCGGCTCTTAGCATATGGCTGCAAACTTTCCAGGAATTAAATGAACAAACAAAACAAAACAAAACAAAACATCCCTGCCCGACTTACCTAAACAATGTTGGCGTCTTGGAATTGCATACATCCATGCCCCCGGGATTTCAATGAATCTCACGAGAGTTATCAACGGCAGGGGTTTAAATAGCCAAAAGGGCGGAGGACAAGGTAATTAGTCAAAATAAGCCCCAGCTGGAAGTGCATGTGCACGAGCCCAGACCGGGAAGGGAAAACACACTTCTCCCCGATGCTATGCAATCCCAAAGACTCCAGCTGAGGCAATAGCAGTAAACACACGTGCTGCAAAGTAGAAAGGCGTCAGTCTGAAAGGTCGCCTCGTGAGCAGTAAATCTTACTCTGGGGCAAATTTGCAAACTACTGCAGGAAAGTTGCACAAAATGTTCGAATGAATGATGGCTGTGAATACTATTAATGAGATGGTTAACAAAAATAAAGAGAAAAACAGCCACATTGCAAGTTGCAATGTAAATAAAAAGGCAGCATAAGATTAATATATGTGTGTTTCTGCAGGCTAGTGAGGAGAATTGCCAACCCTGACCTGTGGAAATATATAAACTACAAGGAAAAATTACAAACTACACTAGTTTCAGAAAAAAATGATGGTACGATCCCCACAGAGATGGTGTGCGCATATATGATGATGGTATGATCCACACAGAGATGGTGTGCGCATATATGATGATGGTACGATCCCCACAGAGATGGTGTGTGCATATATGATGATGGTACGATCCCCACAGAGATGGTGTGTGCATATATGATGATGGTATGATCCACACAGAGATGGTGTGTGCATGTATGATGATGGTACGATCCCAACAGAGATGGTGTGTGCATACATGATGATGGCACGATCCCCACAGAGATGGTGTGCGCATATATGATGATGGTACGATCCCCACAGAGATGGTGTGTGCATGTATGATGATGGTACGATCCCCACAGAGATGGTGTGCGCATATATGATGATGGTACGATCCCCACAGAGATGGTGTGTGCATATATGATGATGGTACGATCCCCACAGAGATGGTGTGTGCATGCATGATGATGGTACGATCCACACAGAGATGGTGTGTGCATATATGATGATGGTATGATCCACACAGAGATGGTGTGTGCATGTATGATGATGGTACTATCTCCACAGAGATGGTGTGTGCATACATGATGATGGTACGATCCCCACAGAGATGGTGTGTGCATATATGATGATGGTACGATCCCCACAGAGATGGTGTGAGCATATATGATGATGGTACGATCCCCACAGAGATGGTGTGTGCATGTATGATGATGGTACGATCCACACAGAGATGGTGTGTGCATACATTATGATGGTACGATCCCCACAGAGATGGTGTGTGCATACATTATGATGGTACGATCCCCACAGAGATGGTGTATGCATATATGATGATGGTACTATCTCCACAGAGATGGTGTGTGCATATATGATGATGGTACGATCCCCACAGAGATGGTGTGTGCATGCATGATGATGGTACGATCCACACAGAGATGGTGTGTGCATATATGATGATGGTATGATCCACACAGAGATGGTGTGTGCATGTATGATGATGGTACTATCTCCACAGAGATGGTGTGTGCATACATGATGATGGTACGATCCCCACAGAGATGGTGTGTGCATATATGATGATGGTACGATCCCCACAGAGATGGTGTGAGCATATATGATGATGGTACGATCCCCACAGAGATGGTGTGTGCATGTATGATGATGGTACGATCCACACAGAGATGGTGTGTGCATACATTATGATGGTACGATCCCCACAGAGATGGTGTGTGCATACATTATGATGGTACGATCCCCACAGAGATGGTGTATGCATATATGATGATGGTACTATCTCCACAGAGATGGTGTGTGCATATATGATGATGGTACGATCCCCACAGAGATGGTGTGTGCATATATGATGGTACGATCCCCACAGAGATGGTGTGTGCATGTATGATGATGGTATGATACACACAGAGATGGCGTGTGCATATATGATGATGGTACGATCCCCACAGAGATGGTGTGTGCATATATGATGATGGTACGATCCCCACAGAGATGGTGTGTGCATATATGATGATGGTACTATCTCCACAGAGATGGTGTGTGCATATATGATGATGGTACGATCCCCACAGAGATGGTGTGTGCATGTATGATGATGGTACTATCTCCACAGAGATGGCGTGTGCATATATGATGATGGTACTATCTCCACAGAGATGGTGTGTGCATATATGATGATGGTACGATCCCCACAGAGATGGTGTGTGCATATATGATGGTACGATCCCCACAGAGATGGTGTGTGCATGTATGATGATGGTACTATCTTCACAGAGATGGTGTGTGCATGTATGATGATGGTACGATCCCCACAGACATGGTGTGTGCATGTATGATGATGGTACTATCTCCACAGAGATGGCGTGTGCATATATGATGATGGTACGATCCCCACAGAGATGGTGTGTGCATGTATGATGATGGTACGATCCCCACAGAGATGGTGTGTGCTTACATGCTGATGGTACGATCCCCACAGAGATGGTGTGTGCATACATGATGATGGTATGATCCCCACAGAGATGGTGTGTGATAATAATGATGTTAAAGTCCCCATGTAGATTGTGTGTGATAATGACGTGACTGTCTTTATAGAGATGATGTGTGATGATGATGTGTGATAGTGGTGATGATCACGTTCCCACTGTGACGATTTTAATGTCAAAAGCATTGCCAGCACGGTGCTTCAAAATGGTAAAACTAGGTGTGTGTGAACGGGCTTGAATCAGGTACTAGCCTATAAACTGAGTTTGAATTGGCTCAGACGATTGAAACCATTTGGATCTGAAGCTCGAGATGGTTCAAAACTTTAAACAGGATTTCGAGCTGCTCTTATAGACATGAGTATTTGATGGTTCTATTTGGCTCAAATAATACTCTTTGGTAGTATTGAATTCTGGGGTACTGGTGGCTAAGGACATGATGCAATAGAGACATCATTTCCTGCCGGCAGGAATTCTATTGCAGAGAGAGGAGAGGGACAGACCTTAGGATGGTTCTGCTTCATCTAAACTTATCCATTCCTAAAATCCACATCTATCTGAAAAGCTGCACTTTATGTTTCTAGTTACAGCCTTTTCTTTAATGAAAAACTGTACTTTCGTTTACTTTCGGTTTACTTTATTTTATAGAAGGGAAACAGAAATCTGGCACAGATCTTTGGGGCTCATTAGGAGGTTGTTGGTATTTTTGGTGGAATGCTTAATTTCAGAATATTGTTCATAACAGGCATTTTTTCTGCTTTAAATTAATCTTACTAGGTCGAGCCGACTCAATATAGTTTCAATCAATATTTTCCTGTGGTTGGAAAATACTAAACTAATTTGAATCGATATAGGTACATTTTTCAGAAAAGCTTTAACCCATTTTGAATGATAGTAAGCAATTGGCTGGAATTGGTTAGAGCCGATTCAATCTGCATAGGGGTCGCACTGGATATTTACTGACTCAATGTCACTAACAAGCCATTTCTATGGCGACTCGAATGACTCGAGTCAAATCAAACTGTTTTTTGCACTGTTGGAAGTGGCATTCGAGTCCAGCACTTTAAGGCTTGCCCATCCTTGGGTAAAATGTAATTTCCGATATCATGATGTTAAACTTGTCACAAAGATGTTGTGCGACAAATAATCGAGTATGCTAGATTAGCAGCCAAGTGTCAGTAATCCACACTCACTGAATCAGCATGGAGACCACATCTTCTGCACAGCATGTGTTTCAGGACAGTTGTGCTTTTGCCTACATTGACTTGTGTGTTGATCCTGAGGTTATATTTTATACATAGATAGTGTGATATGGTAATGACGTTAAAGGTCCCACTGAGATTGTCTGTGGCAATACGGATGTTAAGACCTCAACTCATGTGGCAGAGAGAGTGCTTTTATTTGTCATCCCTGGCAGTGATTCTTTGTGATGAGTGATGTCAAAGGTATTTTTCAACGAGAAAGCTCACAGAGCTTGAATGGAACAGAGTTGAACCAAACAAACACAAGTTATGAAAAACAAAACATTTAAAAGTTCAATGGCTCTTGATGAACAAAGCTCCGGCTTACCGGTTTCCTGCTCTCTTCTTCACCTACCATGGGGCCAATCCTTAAGTCCGTACAGTTGGATTTTAGGGGATCGCACACCCTGCTTGTCCAGCGTCTCACCCCGGTTGCCCCTGCAGCACCACTTGCCAGTAGGTAATTCAGTTTTCTGGTTCACCTTCTGTAATCGCTGCTCTGCCTCTGCCAGGGATAATGGGTATAGTTACAGCTTCTCTTCTCGGGGCCTCCATTACTCACATGTGGTCAATGAATGGTGGCTTGGGGCATATATCTAATGCTATGCCTTATTCTCATGTTCCTCCTCTTTACTACTGTTCTGGTCCCTCCTCCTACTGTGAGCTTCATCCCTTCACACCTGCCCCAGACCTGGTGTTTCAGTTCTGCTTCCTCCGCCTTCTGTTGTTTGCCTCTAAACACCTCCTGGTCTTCACCTCCAACCACTACCCTGCCACCCAATGTTCTACAACTTCAACCACATCCCACTGTCCACCTCCAATTACATCCCTCTGTTCACCTTCAGCTTCCTCCTAACCTTCACCTCCAACCACCACCCACCTAATGTTATACAACTTCAACCACATCCCACTGTCCACCTCCAACTACATCCCTCTGTTCACCTTCAGCATCCTCCTAACCTTCACCTCCAACCACCACCCACCAACCTAATGTTATACAACTTCAACCACATCCCACTGTCCACCTCCAATTACATCCCTCTGTTCACCTTCAGCTTCCTCCTAACCTTCACCTCCAACCACCACCCACCTAATGTTATACAACTTCAACCACATCCAACTGTCCACCTCCAACTACATCCCCCTGTTCACCTTCAGATTCCTCCTAACCTTCACCTTAAAACACCACCCACTAACCTAATGGTATACAACTTCAACCACATCCCACTGTCCACCCCAACTACATCCCTCTGTTAACCTTCAGCTTCCTCCTAACCTTCACCTCCAACCACCACCCACCCACCTAATGTTATACAGCTTCAACCACATCCCACTGTCCACCTCCAACTACATCCCTCTGTTCCCCGTCAGCTTCCTCCTAACCTTCACTTCCAGCCACCACCCACCCACCTACTGTTATACAACTGTAACCAAATCCCACTGTCCACCCCAACTACATCCCTCTGTTCACCTTCAGCTTCCTCCTAACCTTCACCTTCAAACACCGCCCACCCAGCTAATGTTATACAACTTCAACCACATCCCACTGTCCACCTCCAACTACATCCCTCTGTTCCCCGTCAGCTTCCTCCTAACCTTCACCTCCAGCCACCACCCACCCACCTACTGTTATACAACTTCAACCACATCCCACTGTCCACCTCTGAGTATCCTCCATTCTGGGATACCCAGGCCCTCCATTGGAATCAGTTGATTCCTGATAAAGGACAAGATGGCCCCTGTGGCCTCTTGCTTTCTATTGCCTGTTACCCTGTTTTCCCAAAATCCAGGAAGCCCTTCTCTGTCACTTCTCCCTGACTGGCTGTTGAGTGGAAGTTCCATATATGGTATTGTGGGGGAAGTACAGGCCAGACTGGCTGGAGCCTTCCCAGTGACAGTATGTTGTGGGCACACCCTTCCGGTGGAACCTGGGTGAATGGAGTGTGTGACCAATATGCACTTCATGTAATGGGTGTCTGGTTTCTGGTGTGTAATACAATGAATGGGGCAGCCCTCCCTGAAACAGGTATGAATGCAGTGTGCAGTGCTGAATGGCTGAGTACTTGTCCCAATACACATTCCTTGTTGTGAGTGTCTGGAGAGAGGAGAATGGCCTGAATGCACTGTGAGCCTGATTGGCTGCCTGGCTGCCTGAATGCCCTTCTGAGTGATTGGTTGCCTGAGTGTGACCCAGCAGAGTGAATGAGAGACAGAACAGTATATCTGGGGGCCTCTCACTGCTAGAATTCGTTCAGAAGCTGAAGTCGAAACTGATGCTTCATCTCGAAGCCGAGCCGGAAGAAGAAGGTTGACTGCTGTTACCTTCATCACAATCTGAAAGCTGCTGTGTCTTCAAGAACTGATCCAAGAGAGGACCTGGTTAGGCACCCTCTTCCCGAACTACGAGGTACCATTGTGTACTGCTAACCTTCACCAAAGCACCCTGGAAGCCAGCCTTCGAAAGACTGTCAACCGGAGACGGGGACCACCGAGGAGAATGAGGAGAAGCACTGGACAGCCGTCCACCATCGTTGACCATGGTTCGCAGGTTTGCTATAACCGCTGGAGGCCCGTCAAAGCGAGTTGCCCAGAAGCGGGGACTGCTCAGCACCATGCCGACGACAACCGGAGCTGCAACGCTCCATTGATTAAGACACTTTGAATTCACTTGAATTCAAGGACGCTCTCACCTGCACCTTCGACCGCTTTGTCCCGCTGGAGAAAGTTGAGGCCGCTGACGCGCCGAGGAGCATCTGCTGGTGGGTTTCCCGCCACCCAAAGACTACAGAGACGATGACGACTCGATGCACTTGCTGGGCCAAAGTTCTTCATAGACTCTTTGTGGCAACTAACTATCGTCGTCAAGGTGCACCGCACACCTCATCTTCGCAGGACGTCCCCGACTGATCGTCAACGAGCACTGCCAGGACCGAAGCTGCAGCCTCAACACCAAGGTCGCCTTCTTCGAGGACTATCAGCGATCCGTGGCTCCTGTCTTAAAGCGGGCCGCTCAAGAAGGATCCGTCGACGACCCGACGTCGAACTCTGCTATTCCAGGTACATTGGGGTGGTAGAACTATTATAGAAGGAAATAAGACTCATGTGAACAATGTATGGGCTGGGCTTGTATTATATCTTTATTTACAGGTTGCCCATGTGGGGGGATCCTCACACAGAACTGTGTCTAGGTAGCGGGGCCAGTATTCTGCCTATTGTTTTAACCAACCTGCTTTCCTCCTATGTCTATGGTTGGTTCACTTTAGCTACTGATTTTTATGACATTTGAACTGAGTACAGTTAATGCATTTTAATGGAATCAAAGCATAATTGTGGTACTACATAGAAAACTGTATATATTTGCCATTGTAGATTAACTGGAGCACAAAGTGTGTTATTGTGATTGAGTACATAACTTGAATCTTATTTATATAAAGAACTGTGTTTTGACTAACATAGTGTGTGGACATTCCTTTGTGGGTGCTTGGGGGCTACACTGTACTTAAGAACCAGCCCTCATCACCTGCTGAGAGCTAAGCCTTGATTGCTCGTCCATTGCTACCAACAATAGAGAATCTTGGCTCGGGTGCTCTGTGCCTCTACTCTGCCATATAGAGAGCAGGAGTACAGACAACCCCCCTCCAGTCTCTACACCGGCCTACTCCTCTCTCCCCACTCATGTTTTTCCAAATTCTCACTACCATCTCCTTGAAGGCTTGCCATCTTGCTCCAACTGCCTCCCACAACCTCCTTCTCCAAACACCCACAGCCTTTTACTGAGCAGTTGGATTTTCATATCCCGGGGTAACCTCTGTTGGGCTACCCACAGTGGTCTGTGCCCGTCAGGGTATATGGCTGTAGCCTAGTCAGTGGGCGTTGCTAAATAATTACCCGAGTCAAATGGGGAACTTAAAGTCTAGACATCGGTATATGCCTGAACTGCCATCTTGAATTCCAACCCCAAACCTTGAGTATTCAGGACTCTCCTGCCCACCTCCTTGGTGTGTCTGCTCTCTGGTGACCAGTTTCATGAACAACGGGAGGGTGCATTAACGGTAAGAAATAACAAACACATTGTGAACATGGCGCTGGTTCCCCATGCATGTTCAGCAACTCTTCTTTGAGGGGAACCGAGCATGGGGACCCTTGAGTGGGCGGGCTTGCTGCACAGATGTCAATGGAAACTGTAGCTTGTTTCTGTTTACTTTATTGGCCTACAAACCGAGCAGCATAGGGAGGCGCGCCCTGCTCGCTTATCCTGCATGGTCACGGGGTGCAGAGTCGGGAAATAGTTTCTGTTAATCTGATGTCTATGTGAGCCTGCAGGATGCCGCGCATAGAAACTGTGATTGTGTCTCTGAGATTCAAGCAGGGCTCTGTGTTTATATCATAGAAGCACATTTGTATTTTCTTTTTATTTATTTGAAAAACAGGGGTGTCAATTTCGATCAGAAATGACTTACAGCAACACATTTTCAGATGGTGCAGGCATTCCCATGAAGGGTGACTGTGCAGTAGCATTAAGATGAGAACAAGTAAAGAGCCAATTTATGAAGGTGTCAAAAAGAATAGGACATATACGAGGGACAAAACAAAACAAACAGAAACAAAATGTATATAAGAGAGCAGATGACTTACAAAAAGTAACATTAGCCTAAGGGTGCAAATGATTTGGTTCCATGTGTTATTAACGAAATAGGAAATAACAAAAAATGTTAATAAAAAATAAATTAAAAAAAAGATTTTTTAATTTTTTTATTTGGGGGGTCCCCCCGAAACCCCACGTTTCACTATGATTCTTACCCCACCCCAACTACTGCACTACCCGTTTTAACCCTGAACTTTAACACTAAGACTTTTGACAGAATTGATAGTGGCCGGACAAGGGCCAAGAGAGTCTGGCCAAACGTCAATGGTCCAGGCAGCCTGCGATTCAGCAGCACCTGTTATCATAATCTCAGTCTTTGCACCGTTCAACTTCAACTAGTTCTTTGCCATCCAGTCCCCCACTGCTTAAGGCAATTCCTCAATCCAGACGGGGATCTCTTTCTGGAGAATCAAGCTGAAAGAGTATCTGTGTATCGTCGGCGTAGGCATAGAACCTTTCCTTGTTGTCCTGGATTAAGTCTGCCAAGGGACATAGATATACATTGAAAAGCAGCTGGGACAGGGAAGATCCCTGCGGGACACCACAGGCCACGGACCTCGGAGAGGATTGAAAAGGAAATAACGACACTGTTTGCGTGCACTTCGAAAGAAAAGATGTAAACCAGGCAAGTGGTGCCGTGGAAATTCCTATTCTCTCCAGGCCCTTCAGCAGAATACCATGGTCAATAGTATCAAAGGCCACGGAGAGGTCGAGCAAAATCAAACTCCAACCTCCCTGCGGTCTTGGAGGCATGCCAAGTCATCCAGGACTGAAATCATTAACTATTCCCGCACCCCTCATGGGGCAGAAGCCAGATTGAAATGGATGTAAGAAGGCCTCCATAAGTTTCATGACACATGGTAACAGTGAAATTGGCCGACAATTAGAGGCCAAGGCTGGATCTAGCGGAGGCTTTTTCAATAGAGGGGAAACAAGAGCATGTTTCAAAGCCTCAGGAACAAAGCCCAGAGAAACAGAAGACTGCAAAGCTGCAGTAAAACGTGGGAGGACCTCGGCCGATAGGGTTAGAAGCACCCAGAGAGGAATCGAGTCGGCCAGTGAGGACGACTTCAACCTCTGAAGGGCCGCCCTGCCCATATCCTCTGTAACAACTTCAAACTGATCCACCCCAGGAATAACTATTTTGTTTCTCGGCTACTTCCAAAACCTATCTTCACGTTCATCTGTCCCATTACCCGCAATAGAATTACAAATTCTCTGAATCTTTTCATCAAAAAAAGAATGAATGAGATCACACTCTGGTTGTGAGCGCAGAGGATCAATAGAAGGGGATACAGATGAGAGCCCTTTTGCTACTTTGAAGAGTTCTCGTGCTGAGCAGGAAGCTGATATAATCCGCTCAGCAAAATGTTGAGATTTAGCGGCTTGGACGGCCCCCTGATACTGAAGCACTGACTGCTTACAGATAAGCTCAGAGCCCAAGTCATATCCCCTTCTCCATATGCGTTCCAATTGGCGGCATAGTTGCTTCATGGTCCTCAGCTCACCATTGAACCAAGGAGCTGAAGGCTTAGCTCGAGATCTACTAGCTTTGATTGGTGCAAGAGCATTTGCCACCTCTATCATCGCACTCACCAGAGCATCACAAGGATCCTGCTTCTCTTTAGCAATAAAATCACTAGTGCTTCCCACAAGATGTTTAACAACAGTGGTAGGAGATACCTTCCTCCACGGCCGCTGTTGGCAGGAAATATTAGGTGTGCCGCCAGCAGGGGTAGCACAGAAAAGGGTATAGGGAAGAACAACATGATTGGACCAAAGAACCGGCAATGGAGTAAATACTGCCACCTGATCTTTCTCAGACGAGAACATTAAACTAAGTACATTTCCCTTTCGATGCATTGCTAAATGATTACACAAAGAAAGTCCTAAATCAGCCAGTGCTAATCACATTTTTTGCATATATGTCAGTGGGATTATTGGGTCTAACATTAACATCTCCCATAATAAACAAATCAGGGTATGTCAAGACCAGATGAGCAACCAGGTGTGTGAAATCAAGAGCACCATTGGCTAACGACAGGGAGGGGGGGCCTGTAAACCACCAGTAGATACATCGATATATTGGGTGACCACGGACTCCGAGTCAACAACAGTTCACAGGGAAGATTATGGCTCACAGCAAGTATTGGAAAGGTTAGAGATGCTAAATGAATGAAAGCCAAGCCCCCACCTATTCGTGGGGGGTGGGGGGGCTCTGTCAAGATGAAGAATAGCATAATGCAAAGGGAGCACTTGCACAATATCAGGCTCAGCTGATGGAGTAAAGCAGGTCTCTGTTATACAGAGTAAATCGGGAGACGACCCCTGTAAAAGTGCAGCTATATCACCCCTGTGTGCTACTGCAGATCTTGCATTCATTAAAAAGCCCCTAAGGGTAGAAGGATGTTTATTACTAATGCTTTCTAAGTTACTGTCATTAGGACTGTTTACTTGCTCATCTGATCTCAAAGCAGTCTCTACTCTCTCGGTTGCTGTGGGAGAGAACCCTAGAAACGCTGTCGGGAAGCAAGTCTCCTTAGGGGCGGCCAAAGTCACCAGAGCAGCCCGATCGAAGAGCACTTGTGTGCTATTACGCGATTCTTCCCTTAATAGAGGGCTGCCCTTGCCCTTTTCTGAGACAGGCCAAACCCACGGCACTGCCGGGGCCCGGACGGGCACGGATGGGCTTGCCTTAAGCGCGCCTTCGGCATGCTGTAGCCATGCCCACTGCGCCCGTCCGCTGCTCCCGTCCGCTGAGTGGGTGGATTCCCCTACACATAAAAGCCATGGTGGGGATGACGCGTCGGAGGAGTGGTAAAGAAAATAGAAAGCAGACTAGTCTGCAGAATGAATCCCTTTCCCGAACGAAGGAGAATCCCCAAAGGCACTCAGAGCCCCAGCACAGTTACATCACAATACGATTTCTAAAATCAAGTGAGAGTCATAAATTGTAATGGAAGTTCAATTTTTAAAAAACATTAATATAGTAGAGACCTAATATCCAACCATGAATGCATCACTAGGGCAGTGGTGGGGTCAGGAAGGGGGGATGGAGCAGAGGGCAGGGGGAGCTCCCTCTTTAGCAAGTAAATGAAGTTTAATCCAAGCTTCTAAGAGATCCACAGTTTGGCGGGCTTTGATTGTTGTGGGCAGTGGGTCTCAATGGAGCGGGGCAAGTAGGGAGAAAGAGCAGAAGCAAGAGGAGGCCCAAGGAGGGCATGGGATGGTGAGGCTGGCTGCATCATAGGATTAGAGGGAATGAGATGGTGAGTAAACTGAGATACAATCAGACAGGTACTGAGGAGCAAGACCATTGGTAGCTTTGTAGACGAGGAGAAGGAATCTGAAAAGAGGGCAGATGTGCATGGAGAGGCAAGCAGCATGTTGTTGGTAGGTCCCAAGAATGGACCTAAAATCCAGCAACGACCTACAAATAGAGGCAAAACATTATGAAAGAAAAGTAAATCCGGCGGAACAGCGTTCTCGCGTCTAATTGCTAACCTCTGGAACAACATGCCCAAAAAACTAGGACCACAGAAGACCACATCACCATCAGGAAACAACTCAAAACCTAGTTATTCAACACACAATAACAGCCGCAAAGGGACACCAGCAGCAGTAACATTACAGATAAACAACTAGAGAGGAGGCGAGATGGGCTGATGAGCCACAACCAAGAACCTGGGTCGATACCATCAGGCGGCAACCAAAGAGTCACACCAGAAGCCCAACAAACCGACAGAATTACTAACCAACTTCCCCTTCCTGCTCCTCTGGCATAACCAACACCACTACTCCAGACTTTGGGCTAACCACACTACACATAAACAAATCACAAATCAATTGTATGTTCACACCCACCATCTCTGAGATGCTGGAAGCACACCTAAAGTGAACCACCCCACATAGTCCACAAATCATCAACAACGCAAGACAACACCAAGACACCAGATAGTCTTACAGCTACGGCCATCCGCGATCCTGGATCCCTTATGGACACTAATTAACCATTGCAATCAACCACAACCCACCCAACACAACACACTAGCAACAACACAAACACTAGCACACACCCGAGGCACTGAGTATTACCCATATGGTTTACAACGCATGGGGCCTGTAGGGTATTTTGTGGAGATTTGGGGCCTGACGGTATTTTCTTACCGCCGAAATATAACTTAGCAACAATCACTCCTGGTATTCAGATTGGGCCATGTACAACAATAATACAGTGAACATGCATTATTTCAGCACCCAGGCATGCATATTTGGTATGCGTGGGTGGTAGGCACGGTTGGTGGTATTTTGGTGAGCATAATTCCCTTGTTTTATTTGTGGCCCCAATGTCCAAAATCCCTTATCTTTGCTTAGATTTTTCGTGTGATCACTAGAGAGACCTCAGACCTACATTTTAGGAATACCACATTTTTCAGTGATAGTGTTGGTGTGCCACCATGGGCGAACTCACTGACTTATTTACGACAGAGAGCTATATATGGTAGTCTTGTGGTAATTTCCACTACCTTATATACGGTAGGGAGCTATGTTCAGAGAGTCTCTCTTCCCGTTGGCTCATGTACCTCCAACAAGCTATGCTACAGTCACTCACAATTATTCATACTGATTCTGACATGCACACATCTGTCTTAAAATGACCATTGCACTGTTTAAAAATCTCCCCACATCATCGGCATTGTAATGGTAAATAGTAAATACACCACCCGTCTGTTTTCAAATATTTTTCTGTATTATAAAAGTTGCATTTAAACACGATCTCACTCTTTACAGAAATAAATAAAATGGTACAGTAAAAGCATTGTCTATGACACACTGCAAAGAGAGTGGCGGAGAACAGAACTCAAATTGCAACATTAGCATTTGATTAAGGCATGCACAGGAATCCTACACTGACTGCATATTACCGTACACACTCAGCTCCCACACTTCTCATTACCTTATCTTTTTAGTTGTTCTCTTTGGCTGTTCTCTTTGTGAATGTGGCTCCCTTGGATTAACTCCAGCAAAAAGGAACGCTTGCCTTCTCAAACCGGGGTCATTGCCTGGAATTCTCAGCTTTTGCAGATAGGAACGCCTCAGCCAATGGAAAGGTCCTTCTTTCAGCTCTCCCCAATCTCGACTGCCAAATCTTGACTGTAGCAGGACGCAGGGATCTGCATTCAGTCAGGAGTCCCACAGCCAGGTCTTCTCCCCAGTAGTGCAGAAAAATGTCTGCCTGTCTTTTTCCCCGATACTGCCCACTAAAACTTTCATCTCAGCCCTCTGTATGACGTGTCCCAATGAAATCCATCATCTCTCATCCTCCTACTCTCAACAATAGCTTCGCTTATACATTTGCAATTGTTGCAAATCTGACTTCCTTCTTCCTGCAGTTACTGTGCACAAAAACACGGAGAATCAGGCAGAGAAGAGAAGAAAAAAAAATCTGCACACACATTAAAATGGCTTTCAGAGTATGCCTAATTCTGCAGTGGAGAACACATTTTATTAGTGGGTTATGTTAAATAAGGTTTTATTAGTCAGGTTAATGGTTAATAGGTTAGCTGTTAATTTTCAAATGTGTCTCTCGCACCATAGGCATTTCAGGTGAAAATAGTGTGCATTTTTAAATGAGCATGTGTGCTTTTAACTGTAAAATATATTTGCATCTTATATGTTAAAATCGTTTTTGACTGAATAGTCTGTCTTTCCTTGTTAATCAGGTAACCCATATAGCATTGCACCGCACCCTTGTGGTGGTGCTGCGAAAAAAATTGCTACCTGTGCAGTAGTGCTGTACTCTGTGCTGTTTGCTACCTGTGTAGTAGTGCTGTACTCTGTGCTGTTTGCTACCTGTGCAGTACTGCTGTACTCTGTACTGTAACACGCCAAATATCCTTACAGGCCTCCACACCAACTCCCACATGCAAAACAGCACTCACAGACACCAGTTCCTCCTGGTTCTGAACCTATCCTCTCATGCTATCCTCACTAACCTCCCCATCCCCCTTATTCTTCCAGAGCCACGCAAGCACCTGGAGACTACCCCTGGGTGGTAGTGGTGCGCGGTATAAATCATCATAATATAACAAGTGGGAGAGGATCTGGGTAGGTTGTAGAGAGTGTGGGTAGCAACATTGAGGACTTTGTCTAGAGGGAGGAAGGAGTAAAGAGGAAGGCCAAGGAATAGGCTTCAGCAGTCGTCAAGTTTGCTGAGCACAAGAGTGGGGATTAGAGTTTTTGTACAGTGGTTAGTAAGAAAAGGAAATATTTTCTAAGATTTGAGGAGGTTAATATGAGCAGCAGAAGCAGTGGTAGTGAGGAATTGTTGCAGTCGTAGGTCGCTGTTAAAGAGGACCCCAAGATGGTGAGCCTTGTATGAGAGAGCAAGAAGGTCAGGCGGGAAGGGTATAGGAGAGGGGAGGGTAACTATGGCATTGGAAGCTGGGAGAAAGATGACTTCCATTGTTGAAGAGTTCAGCATGAGGCAGAGGAGAACCATCCAGTGATGAATTGCAGGGAGACCATCTATAATTTTTTTTCGAGATGCCTGGGGTGAAGGAGAAAAAGGAGAACATTATTTAAGTGTCATCAACACAAAGGTGTAGAAAAAGCAAAACAATGAGATAAGCCTTCCTGGGACAGAGGTATAGAGGGTGAAGAGCAGAGGTCCAAGGACTGATCCTTGGGGACACTGACAGTGAGAGAAGTTCTGTCCGAGGTTTGCCAGATCCAAGAGATTTCAAAGGATCGACCTTTAAGGTAGAAGTGAATCCAGGCAAGAGCAGATTTGCGAAATCCAAGATCCTGCAGAATGAGGAGAGAGAAGAGTATTCGACTGTGTCAAAAGCAGCAGAATGGTCCAAAAGAATGAGTATGAAAGAGAGTTTGAAGTGGTGATTATTAGAGAGAAGGATGGCCACATGAATGAGTGCAGTCTCGTTGGAGTGATTACTGCGGAAGCCATTTTGAAGTGGATCTCTAAGGTCATTATCCTGTAGGTACTTAGTGATCTGGTTGAAGACCACCGACTCAAGGACTTTTCAATAATGGGGAAGGAGAGAAACTGGGCAATAGTTTGCTGGGATGTTTGGGTCAGCAGGGGTTTTCTTCAATAGGATTAAGATAGTTGCAGATTTCAAGGAGGCAGGGAAGAGTCCAACTGAGAGAGAGAGAGAGAGAGGATAAAGAGCTTGGAGAGATAAGGGCAAGTGAGTGGTTGCTGAGTTGGCGTCTTGCTGTCCTTCACTCTGCTTCACTGTCTCAAGAGCGAACCACTGCAGACCTTGGAATGTTTCTTTTGTAACCGGTCCCTGTCATTGTGGAACTTTGGGCCAAATCACTTGCTTCCTGCCGCCCATTTCCCAGCCACCCCATTATAAACAGCATTTCCGTGCGTCTTTGCGTGCGCGTTTTGGCAAGAGTGGTTGCTGAGTGGGCTGTCTTGCTGTCCTTCCCTCTGCTTCACTGTCTCAAGAGCGAACCACTGTGGACCATGACCATGGATCATTGCTGTGGACGCTGGCAGGAGAAATCGATGAGGAGGCAATGGACTTTATGAACACATCAGACAGGTCCATTTCCCCCTCACCTGATGTCCTGTACATTTGTCCGAACACAGGGGAATTGATACAGTTAGAGCCAGGTAACACACTGGGTAATACATTAATTCCAGTCAACCAACGATCTGAAGTTGGTTCTGGGGGGGAATTGACCCAAACCTGCCCTCAGGAATCACTGGATATTGAACATGTGCCCAATTTTAATTGGATAGAGGAATCACCCTCATGTATTGCCCCCACTCCTCGGAGGACAAGATTTGAGGAGCCAATTCAGGAGTCTTATTTCTTAATTTAAGCAATATGACCCGAGCGTCGGGGGCATTACCGACTCAGGTCATGCACCGGGGCCCATAGTTATACTTAATGAAGGCCCTGGGGCATGACCTGAGTCGGTAATGCCCCCGCCGCGAGGGTCATATTTCTATTAGTACCCCGGGCCGCAATATATGCGTAACCAGGGCACTAAAATCAATTTTTTCTGTCCCGAAAATCTGCAGAGTTTCGGGACAGAAAAGAAAAGAAAAAAAAACGACCAAGAAAATGGCCCCCGGGAAAGGGGAAACGGAGTCCGTTTTCTCTTTCCATGGCGGCCATCTGGAGCGGATGCGCTGGTCCGCTCCCGAAAAAAAAGAAGCAGAAGGTAAGTGGGGTTGCGAGGGCGGAAGGGAGGGAGGGGAAGGGAAGAAAAAAAAAAAAACATACCTGCGTCCGGCAGGGGACGATGGAAGCCTACAGCTGTGTGGAGGTGCTCCGAGTCTCCACACTGCTGGAGGCTGCCATCGTCCCGCACCAGGGATGCAGGAGCAAGAAGGTAAGTGGGGTGGGGTAGGGAGGCGGGAGGGGAAAAAAAAAAAAGCTTACCTCAGTCCCCGGCGGGGGGCGAAGGCAGCCTCTCAGCCGTGGGGAGGCTCGGAGCGGGGATGGCCCTGCTTCGAGCCTCCTCATTGGCTGAGGGGCTGCCACGCCCCTCCGCCGAGGACAAGGCGGCAGGAATCTCGGCCGAGAATCGAAGGATTCTCGGCCGGGTAAGGACCCGGCGAGAGCCAATCAGAATGCGTGTTGCATTCTGCTTGACTCTCGCTGGGTACTAATAATAAAAACTGCTCTAAGCGATTTTCCTTTCTGGAAGCTCCTGCGCTCAACAATACTTTGAGCGCCATGAATACTGCGCTCCTAGCCGTAGCGAAGTTGTATGAAGTACTAGATGGTAAAGTTAACCATCAGACCTCATTATTAGAACAATTTTGCAGTGGCTTGGCGGCCTTAAATCAACTCTAGCTTGCCAAGCCAGTTGCTAGCCAAGCTAATGTTGTAATGTCAACCTCTAGTTCACACCATGTCAGAGAGGTGGGCCCCCTTGTGTTTTCCACGGGTTTCTACGGAGAAAACATGTCTGCAATTGTGTGCTTTAAATGGTGATGGTTGTGAAGTGAGAAAGTGTTCTCTGCCTCTCGACGGCTGTAATCCACAGCCATCCTGTGAGAATCACTGCCCAACTAACAGTGCTTCTGATGTTTCAAGTGACGAACAACAAAACATCACTGAAGGCGGAGATAAGATGCCTGTGATCAATGCTGATGCACATGCATTGGGCGCTGTGATAGCACCAGGGACGGCCACGGTAACCACAGTGGAGCCGACTAACTATACACTTTTCTCCGCTGTGTATAATAAAACAATTACTAACAAGATTACGGCTGTAGTTACCGATCCTGTGTTAACTATCCCTAGGAAATCTATCACAAAGGGGCGGGGCACTAAATCGCGAGCATCAGGGCGTAAGTTTATTAAGGCATTATCTCTGACATTTGGTCCTAAGCATGTAAACCAAACCTTTATGCCATATGGGCCCCTGGATGAGCTGGTGACTCTCTCAGGCAGTATGAATATACCAGAAGCTGTACAAGTTAATACAAATAGGACATCACAGCAGAAAAACTACTCCTGCACCTCTTCCCTTCTCTGAATAACGTTAACAATAATGCTGACCCTAAATCTCTAGTGGAAATCTTCAATACTGCCATGTCCCAAGCCTTGGACTCCGCCGACCCACTAAAAATTTGCAAAGCCAGACAAAAATCCCACCTCAACGCATGGTTCACACCTCAACTTAAAGAGTTGAGATTACAGAAAAGAAAATTGCAAACGATCTGGCGCCACTCCTCGACTACTGTCAATAAGGCTAAATCAACAGAACTCTCCAAATACTACAAAAAAGAAATTACCATCACAAAAAAATATATATTCATAGATAGAATTGCAAAAGCTAGCTCCAACACTAAGGAACTGTTCTCCATCCTCCGTGAAATGGAAGTCCCAACTCCACCGGCAGACACTGTCCCGAAGGACAAGCCATGGTGCACTGCAATTCAAAAAGCCCTCCTAAACAAAATCTCTACTCTCCAACAGAAAATAGCAATCAAAATAGCCTCTCTGCCCCCCTCCGAGCAACAACCATCCCCTGACACAGGGTGTAACACAACTACTCCATTTACCTTTAAAGAAATCTCTATTCTTGACACGGAAAAAATCATTCTCTCTCTAAAACCATCGAACTGCAAGGGTGACAGTTGCCCGGCACAAATAATAAAGGATGCGGCTAGAGACCTTGCCCTATTTATCTCCAAGCTCATAAATGCTGCCTTTAATACCGATACAGTACCTAATAACCTCAAAGAATCTTGGGTCCTCCCCCTGCTTAAGAAACAAACACTATACCCTACCATCCGTACCAATTATAGACCAATGACCACTGTCCCCTTTCTACTTAAAATTATTGATAGAGTAGCCTATATTCAAATTCAGGAATACCTAGAAGCTAATCACCTACTAGGATCACGACAGTCTGGCTTCCGCCCACTCCACGGTACGGAAACTGCCCTGCTAGACCTTAAGACTCAAATTGACGTGTTGAAGGACAAGGGACAAACAGCTATGCTACTTCTCCTGGACCTCTCTGCAGCATTCGACCTAGTGGATCACACTGTTTTATGTAACCATCTTAGGTGGACGGCACACTTCTCAGGGGAAGCCATAGCCTGGGTCCAATCCTTCCTGGCCAACAGGACAATGCAAGTCTTTTCCCCACAAACGGATGCTGAGCGAACTCAAATCTCCTGTGGAGTACCCCAAGGATCCTGTGTCTCACCCACTATGTATAACATCTTTACTAAGCCTTTGTTCGACAAATTGGACAGACTGGGTATCACCTACACTCATTTTGCAGATGATACCCAGATCCTCATCCCCCTTTCGGGCAACTTTTTTGGAGGACACAGCCTTAGTAAACAGAGTATACCTCCTCATTCCGGCATAGATGGCATCTCATGGCCTCTGCCTGAATGACGATAAAACTGAGATACTAATCCTAGGCTCTGAAACTAACATAAAAAAACCTAGCCCTAACTATACCGCCTTCAGTATCGACAACAATCTCATCAAGGTGATGCCAGTGGCCAAAACACTAGGCTTCTATCTTGATGCCACTCTGTCGCTTAAGAAACAAGTCAACTCACTCGCATCCTCCACAGCTTATACCTGTAAGCTTATCCGAGCTTGCAGACCATTCCTCTCTACCTCGAGTTGCATCACCTTGGCCAATGCCCTTGTAATGTCGAGATTAGACTACTGTAATGCTCTCTACTCAGGTGCCAACAAAAATATCATCGACAAAATACAAAGAATGCAAAACAACACCCTAAGAGCAGCCCTGAATGTCCCTAGGAGAGAACACATCTCTGATGCTAGAAGAGAGGTTCATTGGCTAAAAATATCTGACAGGATACTTCTAAAAACAGCCTCCCTTACCTCCAAATGCTTAAACCACTTGGCCCCACCCTACCTTGCTGAAAGGATAAATAGAAGATCGTCCACACGTCCAACGAGAACAGCCAATGCCCATACCCTGGAAATGCCTAGATTTAAATGTGTCACAGCTGGAGGATCTAGCTTCCCAGTTATTGCAGCACAAACTTGGAATGCACTACCGTATGACCTCAGAAAGGAACAACCATATCCTAAATTTAGACTCAATGGGCCTCATTACGACCCTGGCGCTAAGGGGTCTGCGCCAGCGTTAGCTGCGCGGACCCCTTAACGCCAACTACGAGTTCCCGGGGCGCCATGGTCAGTTTTCCGCCCGCTTTTTGCGGGCGGAAAAATCCATGGCGCTCCGGGACCTTGGTGTTAATTACGCCACCGTATTTTACGGTGGCGTAATTAACTCCTTCCCCACTCCCATTGAGCCCTATGGGGCCGAAATGGGAATGGGGAAGGGTAAATGGGACAATGGGGACTTACCGCCCCGCCGACCTCGGAATGGGGCGGTAAGTCCGCCATCGGCCATGGCGTAAAGGGACTTTGCGCCATGGCCGGAAAGTCCGTGGATGGCGGAAAAAATCCGCCAGGGTCGTAATGAGGGCCAATGTAATTAAATGGCTACAAACGAATGACTGTTAGCTTACCTTCTCGGTACCTTGCACTCCTGTCTCTGCTGCATGTCTCTTAACTTGCTTCCTTCTGTATGCCACTGTAACCGTCCTGGCATCCTATTTTCAAACTGTCTTCTATATTTTGTGCTTCTTTGTACACATTATGTAACCAAGCTTAAGTTGTCTTGACCTCTACTGCGCCCGGCTACCTAATGGGTTTGGCGCGCAATACCAAATAAATAAACAAACAAACAAACATTCCAAAAAATAACAGCTTCTTCTGGCCGTGGAGATGTTCTAAATATTAGCACAGAAACATGTGAAGCGGACAGTAATAATATACAGACAAGTTTGATCACTGGAACGAGCGAAGACTGTTAGAGCCAACCGGCCCTCGCAGAGGTACGAGAGGAGATTAGAACCTCCATAAAGGTGTAATTGTCTCAAGTCCCTTGTGTGCAACCCAATCCATTGTGTAGTAAAAGATCACTGAACTTCACAGGTTTCTGGTGCTGAAACACAGGGCATCATACTAGAAAATCTAGCCACTATAATTCCTGGGGAGAGTTACACCCAAACAGTGCAAACATCTAATCCTTGCACTGACCTTTTATTACAAACTGACTACTCTAATATGCACCCAATTCCAGCTATGCCACTATATCCATCAAATAATTCAGGGGTTCCTTCACACTATCAAAACAAGGTTACACTTGTTCAAGCTCAGGTGCCCCCAGCTGTAAATTCTGCTCAAGTGGTACCCCTGGGACAGAACATGAGAGATATTATAAAATCCTCAATCGATGCATATATTGCAGAGACCAATCAGTGCTCTCGAGGTACCGAAAATGTACAACCACTGAGATATCCAGATGTGAGCCGGTTACTAAAAGGGACTGCTTCAGTCAGCTAATCTGACGACACTAGGAGATGATATATGCACTAGAGTAAACCTTTCAACTGGAATTCAAGGCTCTTCTCAAGCGCGAATACCATCCAATACTACATTTTTGGATGGAAACAAACAACAAACCCAATTTAGACCCCATTGTTTGGTGCTTAGATATCGAGAAGATCCCTACCCTAAATATTTACTGAACAGAGTGAGTATTCTGAATATATGTAGTGAAATTCCCACATTGTCAGCGTTATCATCAACAGACATTAACTTGGTTGAATTCACAAATATAAATGAACCATTTGAGGCTAGAATATACTCACATTCTACAATTGTGATGAATATTCTGTGGCAGTCTAAATCTGCTTTATATAATCTGGGTTTTAATTTATTCCAAGAACCAATCAACTCAGGTAATATGGTTGAGAAATCGCAAATTAAGACATACCAACCCATCAAGAAAAGGGAATTCCAGCAGATCACATATTTTGCTCCCAGAATGCTGACATCACAGGAATTTAATCCAAGATCATAACATGATGCTATTGTCAATATAGGCAGCTTACTTTCTTGGAATACAAGAGGGCATAAGCATTTATTTGATTTAGCAAGTAAAGATCTGGCCCAATATGAGCTAATAGCCCTACAGGAAACATGGCTTACAGAATGCCCTATATGGGCGTCCCATACTATTATTATGACACCTGCTATACAGAATGCAAGGTGTCACCCCAGTGGTGGACTCCTGTTAGCCATTAGTAAAGCCTCTGGGTTTGTGGGTGAGAAACTCGCTTCCCCCTCCTTGTATTTCCAAATTGTAAGGCTGCACAGAAACAACCAGATTTTAGTGATTGTAAACATCTATGGGAGTAAAAGGAATATTTCATCTGACGCCTTTTTCAGGCAACTGAATTCGATTCTTGACTGCTTGGCGCTTGAGCGGAATACATGCCAGACAATAATTGTGGGGGATTTAAATCTCCACTTGATCCCATATGGGGCACAAGGGCGGGCCGTTGATGAATTGATTTGGCTTAACATCATGAAAGAGAGAGGATTTGTTATGGTGAATGGTGCGATTGTGGGGGCTGTTCCAGCTCATTTTACCTGGAGTAGGGGGTTCCAGCAAGCAACCCTGGACTATGTTTATGTCCACAAAAATTTCCTGAATCATGTGCAATCCATGCAGGTGATAAAAACGAACCATAGTGACCATAATAAGCTTGTTATGCGCTACCTGATACAAGGAGCAGCACCGTGCATAGGATATGAACATGCATATTCAAATCTTGTTAATAATATTGGCTTACGAGTGCGTTGGAACCCCAATGAATTGGAACAGTTCCATCAAGCACAGTCATTTAGTCCCGCAAACTGCTATGTTACGGTGATGCAGATGTTCAAGCAGCTCAAAATGCAGGATTTGAGTGTTAGACACAAACACTGCCACCCCTTTGATCCTGTACTGCAGTGCATGAAAGCGGACCTACGTAGAGCCATACATAATTTAAAGTTCCTTCCGGAAGCTAATTGTCCATCAGCTAAAAAACAACTTAAGGCCTCATATAGAACATGGCTCAAGGGTCAGGGTCTGCTGCATTACCAATATAATGCGGAGATAATGTTGCGTCATATTCTTAAGAAATCCACACGTGGCATTTGGGCGTGCTTAAATGAGGCCACGCATAAAACACAGGAAGCAGTCCAGATAAATGCGATCCCAAATGAGATCTGGAAGGGCTATTGTGGCAAGTTATACTCTTCGCCATTTCCGAACTTGAACCCAAATACAGGCGTCTCGGGTATGTCACATCATTTTACAATTCTAAGTGATGACATTCAGCTGTGTATTAAAAATCTGAGTCGCTCGAGAGCAATAGGACCAGAAGGCCTTCACAACGGTACACTTAAAGATCATCCAAACGAATGGGCTAGCATACTATATCAGATATACAAACAAATACTTGCTACAGGATTTATTCCTGATTCCTGGAGGAAGTCTGTAATCCTACCCATATTTTAAAAAGCTAATCGTGATGATCCAGCTTCCTATCGCCCAATAGCGCTACTGGACTGCCGGGGATTTCTTTTTTTTTTTTTCTTTTTTTTTTTTTAAATTTAACTTTATTGGTTTTAAACAGCAAAGGTGAATCATGAGCAAGAAGCAAATTCAAACATACATAGGAACCATATATCGCTACTGCATCTTCTCCCAGCTCAGATTCAAATAGCGTAACTACAAAGACAATACAGTCAAGCGTGTGTCCACTCCGGACGAGTGAACTATATAACTCCCCTTCCCTCCCTCCCTCCCTCCCCTTTTATTGCTCATAACACTTCCGTGGCATGATGGCTGCTATAGTCTGAAGAAACTTGCGACGCGGCAACATCTGATAGTCGTTGTCTTTGCGAATCATGAATCGTTGGTAGCATGATCGGATGTGTGACAGGCACGGACCTCTGGACGATAAGGATCTCATTTTCCATACATCGTGGAAGGCAGTTGGTGAGTGCATTTATTGGCTAGGTGTTGGGTGGGCGTTCGGTCTTGACATGTAATGGCTTGCGAAGTCACCCCACGCTTCTTCGTGTTTCGCGGCCTTGTCGTGCAGGGCCGCCGTTATCTTCTCCATTGTGTAGATATTGGTGGCAACTTTCAGCCAATCTGTCTCGTTTGGCAGCCGTGGGGATTTCCATTTTATAACTAGGGCCGCCCTAGCCGCTAGAAGGAGGGGGGATACCAGTCCTTTCACATGGACCAATTCGTCATCGTCCTCCTCAAGACCGAACAACGTGAGTAGGGGGGAGGGTTCTCTGTCTATGCCATCTAGTCGCTTGATCCACCCTAGAACCTCCTGCCAGTAAATGCGCACTTTAGGGCACCCCCACCACATGTGCCAATAGTCTGCTTTCGCTCCGCAATGGCGCCAGCATCTGGGATCGGAGGTTTGGAACATCTTTGAAAGCCTAAGCGGATCATACTGCCAACGGTGGAGTAGCTTTACAGCGTGCAGTTTGTATTGAGTGGCAATAGACACTCTGGCGGGCGTGTGGCATATCCGGTCCCAGGCCTGTTGGTCAAACTCTCTGCCGAAATCTTTTTCCCACCTTCCTTTGAGGCGGAGGATCGGGGAATGGTCTTTGGTGATCAGAGCTCGATACATCCTGGATATCACCCCTTTGGTCGCAGTGGTCGTGTCTAAGATTATTTCGAAGGGCGTTAGGTCTCTGCGCGTGGTGGCTTTCCATTCCTCCCTTGACAGCACCCCTTTCAGCCGTAGGTACAGGAAGATCGGGATCGGGTGAATTTGGAGGGCGTCTTCCAGATCCGAAATTGGTATGAATTTCTCTTTCCTCCACAGCTGACCGACTCTTTCTAGGCCTGCGTCAAACCAGGCTTGATACCTGGCGTGTTCGGGGATCTTCTCACGGATGCCAGGTGACCAGAGGTGGCTCAGGGGTGAGGGCCATGTTGTAACTCCTGTCATAGCCTTACCCTTCTTCCAGATGTTCCACATGGCGCCCAGTATCGGGTGTTCACGTAATGGTTTTACGAGCTTGTTCCTGGGGACCCATAGCCATTCTGCGAGGGTGACGTTGCGGAGAAAGTCATTGTCCAGCTGGACCCACTGGAGGTCCTTCCTGTCTCTTAGGTGTGGGACCAGGATCCTCAATTGCGTTGCCTGATAATATATTTCTATATCTGGAAGACCTACGCCTCTGAGCTCCTTCGGTAGTATCAGGACATCGTACGCTATTCGTGGTTTTCTGCCATCCCAGAGGAAGTCGAGTATGGTTTTCTTAACCTGTCTGAAGAAGTGTTCTGGGATCGTGACTGGAAGGGCCTGAAACGGATACAGAAAGCGTGGGAGGCTTACCATCTTGATAGCGTTCAAGCGTCCCATCCAGGAGATTGTGAGCGGCTTCCATTTCAGTAGGTCAGTCTTTAGGGCAGCTAGGAGCTGGGGGAAGTTCGCCTCGTAGAGCTGCGTAAGATCTCTTGTTATATTGATCCCCAGATAGCGCAGCGTTGATTCCTGTATGGTCAGGCCGAGGTGTGCCAACTCCCTTTGTTGTTCAGGGGAGGGTACGTTAAGCGGGAAGAGGATGGACTTAGACCTATTGATTTTGAAACCAGATAGTGTTCCATATTCTTCGATGAGCTGGATCGCCCGCGGGACTGACGACAGGGGGTTGAGTACATGCAGCAGGATGTCATCCGCATACAGGGCCAACTTGTATTCCCTTCCGTTCACTCGGATACCTTCCACAGCAGAGTCCGCCCGGAGAGCTCTGGCTAGTGGTTCTAGGGACAGCGCAAAGAGTATCGCCGAGAGGGGGCATCCTTGTCTCGTTCCTCTGGTTAGTGGGAACCAGCGTGAAAATTGGGAGTTCACCATCACTGAGGCTTTCGGGGTCGAGTAGACAGCTTTGATCGCTCGACGGAGGACTGGTCCGAGGCCTATATGCTTCAGCGTGGCTTCCAAGAAGTGCCACTCGACCCTGTCAAATGCTTTTTCCGCGTCGATTGAGAGCAATGTTGGCATGTCCGGAGATGTTCTTGATTCATGTATTAGATGGAGGGTTTTACGAGTGGAGTCAGCGCCTTGTCGACCCTGGATAAAGCCGACCTGGTCGTTGTGGATCATCGAGGGCATATGCGTCTCTAGACGGGCTGTGAGGATTCTTGTGTATATTTTGGCGTCGATGTTTAGCAGTGATATCGGACGATATGAGGCACAATGCCTCGGGTCCTTTCCTTCTTTGGGGATTACTGCTATCAGGGCCTCTGAGAAGGACGCGGGGGCTACTCCAAAATGAAGGATGTTATTAAAGAGTTCAACCATGAAGGGGAGGAGGGTACTTTGAAAGGTCTTATAAAATCCTGCCGTGTAACCGTCATTCCCAGGGGCTTTTCCTGTCGGGAGTCTTTTAATAGCGTCTTCAACTTCCTCTGCTGTGATGGGGGAGTCCAATGCCTGTGCAATATCGGCTGGGAGAGAAGGCATGTTAACCGCCGATAGGTAATCCGTAATTGCCTCCAGGCCGGGGGCATCTTGTGAGGTGTAGAGCTTCTCATAGAACGTGGCAAAGGCTTCGGGGATATTGGGGGGGCAGCGGACTCTGGGTGGTTCTTCTTCTTGTATAGCGGGCACCCACCTCTCGCGACGCTGGCCTCGGAGTCTGGTAGCGAGTAGTGCCCCCGCCTTATTACCGTGTTCATAGTGCCTCTGCTTTAGACATCGGAGTCGATGCTCAATGGCTCCAGTTTCGAGTTGGCGCAGTTCCTCCCTTTTGGCATTGGCTTGTTCTATCTTGTGTAGCCTCTCCGTAGTCGCGGTTTGTGCCAGTTGATCCAGTTGGGTGATTTCAGTCCGTAACCTATTCTCTATCAGTTGTCGTTCCCTTTTTTTGGCCGCACCTTCTCTGATGAGCACCCCTCTCCAGGTGGCTTTGCCCGCCTCCCAGACTGTGTTCGTGGAGATGTCACCTGTGTTGTTTTCCTCAAAATAGTGGGTGATGTCCTGTTCGAGTTGTTCTCGAAAAGCCAAGTCTCTGAAAAGCGATTCATTGCAGCGCCATTTGACTGACCTCCGGGGGAGGGCCATCTGATCCAGTGTGACCGTCACCATATCGTGATCCGACCAGGTGACCGGAGATATATCGGTGTCTGTCATTGCCGTTGTGAGCGCAGGCGTTAGATATATATAGTCAATCCTGGAGTACGTGGCGTGTGGGGTCGAATAGAAGGTGTAGCCTGCGCGTGACGGGTTCCGGTGTCTCCAGGCATCTGTTAAGTTGTATACCTCCATCAAATCTGCCGCCCTCGAGTGTGCGCCGATGACTGGAGTGTTTGCAAGGGGGTCGCCAGCTTGTCTGTCGAGTTCAGGATCCATCCACGTATTGAGATCCCCACCCAGGATTACTTCGCCTTGTGCCTCAGTCATAACCTTAGGGATCGTTTGATGAAGAAACCGGGATTGGCCGGTGTTTGGTGCGTATATGGATGCGAGCGTGACAGCGGTGCCTTGTATATTGCCCACCAGGACCATAGTTCTTCCGCTCACGTCAGACCAGGATCTCATGAGCTCGAATTGTAGGGCCTTGTTGATCAGGATGCCCACCCCAGCCTTTTTTAAGGGGCCAGAACCCCAGTGTTCGGAGCCTAGTTTGGGATGTAACACTCTCCGTTCTTCTCCTCTGGAGTATCGAGTCTCTTGTAGAAAGAGGACGTCCAAGCCTGCCCTCTTGAATTCCCGCGATACAAGAGACCTCTTGGTGGGGGAGTTGAGGCCCTTGACGTTGAGAGTGCCGATTTTAAGGGTGCCGTACCTGTCACCTGCTACGTTACTTTTCGTGGTCATTGTTGCAAGTAGCGTGTTCATCATGTGTGTCGCGTCGTCTTCGGAAGTTAGTTGCCACAGTGGAAGTACATCGATAAGTGGTTCGTGCCTCACGAGGCATCGAATTTGCGATCAACCCACCCCCCTCCCCCTCCCTTCGGGTATTGTTCATCATACCCAGTGTTCTCGGTTCCAATCTAAGTACTACATCTTTCAACCCCATGTGAAACTGAGTCTCGAAGTGGATGGCGTCCGCGTTGGACCAGATGCACTCAGCCGGTCTTTCGGCGGACCGCCTGTGAGGGTTATAGCCTCGCAACCCCCTCCCCCCATGGTAGCGTATCATAGTTCTGAGCCCCCCTCCCCCCCATTTGATTGCTGAACATCAATCACAGGATAACAAGCAACAAGAACAATTATCTTAAGTATACAATAGAGAAAGAAAAGAAAATTCAACGATACGTGTGGGTACAATGGACGTCATTCGCCGGTCGATCTTCAGAAATGACAACAGTAGAAAGTGCACAATATAGGGTGTCCGGCGGGCCCATGACGTCGACCCACCACCGAGTACCAACTCCCTGGCCCATGGGTTCCGAGTAAGATTCTTCAGGGCAAGTGACGGGTGGGTGCCGTCTCATCCATTTACGTCCGGGGAGTCATTGGGACGTCTATATTTTCTTGCTCCCCTGACTTTATTCCGCTTCGGGCCCTGGGGTCTCCTTCTCTCTCCATCCCGTGCCGAGTCATTCTGTGTTTCCTCCCGCGGGTCCGGGTCCAGGAGCTCCGCAATGCAGTTCCGGATGCCGTCTTCGGATCGGAGCGCTATTCGTCTGCCCTCGTGCTCAAAGTTGAGGGAGAAGGGGTATCCCCACCTGTACCTCGTGCCTCGGTCCGTGAGCCACTTCGTGAGGGGGCTACAGAGACGTCGTAGAGCCAGCGTGAGCGAGGAAAGATCTTGAAAGATAGTTATCTTGGCCCCGCTGAGGGTGAGGGAGTCCGCGGATCGAGCCTTCGTGAGAATCTTTGTTCTGTCTTGGTATCTATGGAACTTGGCAAGGACGGATCTCGGGCCCCCTGGTGGGCCACCGGCTCTGTGTACCCGCTCAATTGCGGGCTCGTCCACATTCTCATCGGCAACTAGTATCCTAATGATATCATTTATGGTGTGTCTAAGGTCTGATTCCGTCTCACCCTCGCGCTCCGGGATCCCACAAAAGCAGAGGTTATTACGGCGCTCCCTGTTCTCTAAATCGTCAATTTTCAGTCGGATGTCTTCCTCTCTTCTCTCTATGTTGCTCATTCTGAGGTTCAGTTGGGTTTCCATTACATCAGTCGAGGCCTGGTTGTTTTCGACCCCCTCAAGCCTCTGTTCTATGTTATCGACCCGCTGGGTCATTCTATCGAGCTTGTCTCCTAAGTTTGCGCCCATGTTTCTGATCTCATTTAGGAGGGCGGCTATGTCCCCTTTGGTGGCCGCCGTACCCGCCTCGGGGTGCTCAGTCGCCATTGTTCCGTCGTTATCGGGGTCCAGATCTGGGGAGATGTATGCAAACCTGGCGAGTTTGCTGCGGGTGCTCATACGGTGTGTAGGTGCGAGGAGGCACACGCCCCTATGATGGGGGCCTTTCCCTCAGCACCAGGGCCCGATTGCTTGTCGGCGTGAGGGACGGGAGCGTGACTCGGGTATCCCAGGGAGCGGGGGTGGGAGACGGGAGGAGGCACACGCCCTGGGATCAGGGGCACTACCCTCCGTTCGTACTGTTCGTCTCCGGTGGTGGCCTCTGGTTCAATATCCTCAGCCACTCGGGTTCCACTGTCCTGCGCCGGTGTGGCCTTTGGAGTCTGTCTGGATTGTGCCTGTGAACATTCAGGGGCTAGGGGAGGCCCGGGTCAGGCTTGTAGGTGCGGGGCCCCGTCCGAAGTGTTGCCTGGCTGGTGAGGGAGTTCCGCGCCAAGCTCTGCAGCGCGGGGGGGGGCGATTCTCTGCTGGATGGTAAGGGATTTCGCCTCCTGCAGGTCCGGGATGCCCCTCCGTTGACGGGGTGGCGTTGCCGGCAGTCTCTGTACTCAGAAAAGGGGGCGCCCTCCGGGGGGCCCTGGAAAGCGCGCGCATAGTGCGGGCGGGAGACACTCACCCGACCTGGCGATAGCCGGTCCGCGAGGTTCCCGAAAGCTCTCCTGCGATCTGGAGGGGGGGCAGCGGTCGACTGAGGTGATGCTTCGGAGTGCGGGAGGCCGAGTAGGCCGTACGCGAGTTCGCGCAACTTCGGCGCTCGAGGAAGTGCTGCGTAGGAGGCCCGAAGGGGGCGGCTCTTGTCGGGGCGATTTCGCAGGAGAAATCGCTCCGATTTTCGTCGGAGTTTCGCCCAGAAGTCGGGGGCCAGGTCCAGGGGGCTCCGTCCGTCGTTGTTGCTCGGGTGGGGGGGGCCAAAAGTGGGGGCTCAAGGCACTTTTGGGGGTTAGGGGAGCGGAGCTCACACGGAGGAGTTCTGCATCCGTGCGCCCCCTGGCGGCCGATTTGGGGATTTCTTTTTTGCACGCTTAATTTTGAATACGTTTAATAAATGGTTGGATGAGAATATGCTTCGTGATCCATTCCAAACAGGGTTTCTGGCAGGTAAAGGGAGAGCTGTAAACACTATCAACCTAACTAGCATTATTCAGAAGGCGCAACAGCAGCAGCAGCCACTCTATACAGCCTTTATAGATTTCAAAATGGCTTTCGATGCTGTTCCTCGTGAGCTCCTTTCTAAGAAACTAATGGACAAAAGATGTCCTTGGTCTATCGTAAAGTGGCTTATTGATTTACATACAGATACCTCCTTCGAAATCAAACTATCGAACGATGGTCTTTTGTCTGAACCGATCAAGACCGCGTGTGGGCTGAAACAAGGTTGTCTGTTAACTTCAGCACTGTTTCCTTTTTTTAACTCAGATATTGGCTTAAGTTTTGATAACATTGTGGCAGATTCTCCAAAAATCAATGGGGTCAATGTGAAATATCTGCTTTATGCTGACGACATGGTGCTTTTCTCCAAGTCCCGAAAGGGTTACATGCTCTATTAAATGCTTTGGATGGCTATACTAAGAGAAACTGTATCACATTTAATCTGACGAAAACAAAGATTATACAATTTGGCAAACAAAAACCGTGGAATGCGATATACAGGTGGCCATTGCAAAATGTTAATATAGTTTCTGCCTCCTCTTATATGTACTTGGGTGTATATATAAGTAATTCACAAAAAAAGCATGCTACTCACCAGCACATAAAGCAGCGATTAATGACGCCATCTCACAAAGCCGACTAATTAGGAGTAAGTACTGTAAGTTTTCAATAACTCCATTATTCGTTTACTACAGGCAAACATTTATTCCAGTAATTCTGTATGGCACAGAGGCTGTCCCAGGCCAATCTCACCAATATTGGGCGATTATAGAGGGCTGTTACTGGAAGCGTGCCCTAAACCTTCCATTGTCGGAACCTATATGTATCCTGACACGCGAGCTAGGACTTCTATCTCTTTACTCAATCTATAAGTGGAAGTTATGTTCGTTATATCGAAAATGTATAATGAGTTTAGATCAACCTGGCCTGTTGGTTCTCATGTCAGCATATCTTCTAAGATCTGATGATGCAGTTGCGGTATTGTGGAGAAACATGGCTAAAAAGATTATTACCAATGTGGGTTTTTCCTTGGCATTATTGTTAGAAAATCCAGATAAGGCAAAAAAACGAGTATGGGAAGACGACTGGATAAAGACTAGGTCTGCATGCCAATTATATCAAAAATGTAAGAACAACCCTTACTGCCTTGAAACGATATGGGGTAACGGAGAGTTACCTAATCATGTTCCCTAATTCTCATCAGCGGAATGATTACCTAAGATTTTGCCTTAACATTTGGCCTACAAAGGAAGTTCTGTGTGCCCGCAGCATTATAACAAAAATTGAAATACGATGTCGGTTTTGTCAACTTGCCCCGGAAACAATGAAGCATCTATGTGTTGAATGCCCGATGTTATTATCAAAACGAATTTTACATTTTGCACATGTGTTCTCTGAATATATGACTGTAACACTAACACAATGTTGGAATTTGTTATTTCACAGCAATCTGAAAATTGTCAGGTATGCTATACTTAACTATTTGTATAGCCTGGGGCTACAGGAAAAAGTGATTACTTTGAGTCATTTGTAAGGGGCTGATTAGGACAGTGGCCCTCATTACAACTCAGGCGTTAAGGGTTTAACGGCACCGTCGGCGCCGTTAACCCTTAACGCCTGATTACAAGTGTCCCTTTGCGGGTTGGTGTTTAACGCCTGCTTTTAGCAGGTGTTAAAAATCCAACCCGCAAAGGGACTTTGGAGCTAATTACGGCACCGTAATTTACGGTGCCGTAATTAGCGCCTTCCCCATTCCCATTATGCCCTATGGGGGCAAAAATGGGAATGGGGAAGGGCAAATGGTGAATGGTGAATGGGGAATTACCGCCCCGCTCACCTTGGAATGGGGCGGTAATTCCGCAATCCACCATGGCGGAATCGTAACCTTAGCGGCATGGGCCATGGTGCTAATAGCACCATGGTCCTCCGCCAAGGTTGTAATGAGGGCCAGTGTGTTGTTTTATATCAAATAGATACTTATACTCTTTATTTATTTGTTTTCTAGGCTATGCATATTTTACATATTATGTAATTTTGTATTTGTGGTATGTTATGTAACATTTTAATTTGCTTTGTGATTTGTCTCTAAATTTTGTAAAGAATGGTTTTATGTTGAAAAATCAAGTTTTCTTGATTAAATCAACTTTAAAAAAAAATAATAATAATTGATGTCCATTTGGGGAACAAAGGGGTCGATAAGGTAGCAAGATAGGTTGGCACTGCGAAGGACTGGTGCTAATTCAATAAGGGAGAAGTAGTCGAGCGTAGAAGAGGTACTGGGAGAGGTGGTGGACATGCAGAGGGCTGGGAAGGGAGAGAGGTGGGCTGTGAGAGTGTTACACATTTTAGAGGAAAGCTAGTGAGCAACGTCATCAGCAGAAAGGGAGAAGGCAAGGAATATTGGCTTGCGAGGTGTTAGAAAAGATTGGAGGTAGATGCACGTTTGCAGGGGTGATTGTCAAGGGAGGAGATTGGTTTTGTGAAGTAGGAGGATTTGGCAGAATCCAGTGCAAAGGATAGGGCAGCAAGGGCATTTTTGTAGGCTAGAATTAGTGAAGGAGTCCCTAATTTGCACCAGCGTCGTAGGTCATGGTGTATGTTTGTTTTGAGGGTCTGAATTTCAGAGGTGCTCCAAAGCTGAGGACAGGGATGGAACGTGTGAATGTGTAAGCAGCATAATGTTGGTCAAATGGAGTCATAAGTGCATAGTGAAAGTCAGCGAAAGCACTGTGAATGTAAGAGGGATGAATTATAGAGAAAGACGAGATCAAGAGAGTTCCTACAATATAGGCTGGTTGTGGAGGGAGTAGATGGAGTGGTCAGATAGAAGGGATTTAAGTTCAAGGCAGGTGGCTGTAGAGGGCTTGGGGAGGTTAAAGTCACCCAGGATGACAGTGGGGGTGACTCAAGGTGAAGGGTCAGATCAGGGAAGAAGGAGTTGATAAGGTCAGGGGGTCGATAGAGATCCAGATGTGATGATTCCAATGGAGTCATCACGGATTCCCCGGCGGTGACCTCCTTCCATGTGGCCAGTGGACGGCAGCCGCTGCATGATCCTGTCCCTGAGGGCAGCTTTATGAGAGGGCACAACTACTGGGGAGATATTGTGACTTCATTTGATGAACCACAGTGTTCCCCCCCTTTTCCCTGAGGAAGACCCTCTGACAACCAACACCTTAATGGCATTTTGTCATCTAACAAATCCCCCTTGCAAAGGAAATCAAGAAACCTTGTCCTTACAATATTCTAGTCCAGCCTCCACCATTAACTCAAACACTCACACTGCACACATATCACCTTCTGTTTCTAATATGTCTTATTATAAAAAGCCTGCGAAAAGCCAATTGAGAGTTAAAAGCTCAATGACATCCATGGACTCCAACTCCCATAATCACTCAGGTATTGAGACGAGGAGGAGGAAGAAAGAGTGTGTGTGAAGTGACAGGTGCTCGAAGGACAACGTGCAGGTTAGTTGTTTTCTAAAGCCTATACTGCGCTGGACTTTTATAGATGTTGACCGCCCTAACAAGGGGAGCAGTGCAGGAGAAGACAGAAAACTCCAGGCAGAGGCTCGCGTGTGCGAGACCCACAGAAAACACTACTGGGACAGAAGGAAGGATGCCGCAGACAAGCAGAAAAAGCTGTGGAGCCACGGGGAGCTGTGCAGAAGCTCCTGGTTGTTGGGCCACTCATGGAAGCAGCGTTCCTCAATCCAGGCCGAGAGAGGACGCCAGCGTGTGATCGCGAAGCTGCACAGAACGCTGGGGAAACCTACGCTGACTCCCAAGTGGAAAGCGAATGAAGCAGCCATTCCACCCAGGCGCTGACAGAGATGGAGATGCTGAGAGAGACTGGTGAGTCTGCAGCTGAAGGCCTTCACAGATCTGGCAATGTGTTGTAGCACTGCTGGGGGCCAGGTACATCCGTGCAGAAGCAACTTCAAATTGTGTTTGCAGGAGTGCAACCCACAACCAGCTAAGCTGTTTTCTCTCGGTCCTGAGCCACTGGCCGCATGGACATTACGCCACACACAGCTCTGCCAATGCTTTTCAATCTGGCCTGCAGCACTCATAGCACTTCTGCACAGGGTCCACCATTGCTGGAGTGCAGAACTCCTGCTATTCAAGCACACAGTGCCAAACACTGCTCCCGGCCAGTGCACCTCAATCCTGACATGCAGCACTGCACATGACAAGCATACTATTGTAATGTGGGGTCCAGAGTGCACCCACATCCTGGCCAGCTGCACACCCACCCTTCTGTTGCTGTACCTACCGGCTTAGTCGCACAGCTCTAGCAATGTACCTCAATCCTGACATGCAGCACTGCAAATGACAAGCATACTGTTCTAATGTTGGTGTCACTGTGCACCCACATCCTCACCAGCTGCACACCCACCCTTCTCTTGCTGTACCTACCGGCTTTGTCACACAGCTCTAGCAATGTATCTCAATCCTCACACGCAGCACTGCACATGACAAGCATACTATTCTAATGTGGGATCCACAGTGCACCCACACCCTGGCCAGCTGCACACCCACCCTTCTGTTGCTGTACCTACTGGCTTAGTCACACAGCTCTAGCAATGTACCTCAATCCTGACACGCAGCACTGCAAATGACTTGCATACTATTCTTTTTTTTTATTTTTTAAAATGTGTCTTTATTATTTTCAATATATCAACATTCATTCAACATTACAACAACTTCCCCCACCGCTCCCCCCCGGGGACACGTGAGCTTTGATTCAGGGATTACATTATGCATTAAAAATGTCTGTGATCTTGATGTTGTGTGGGCACCATTGTTCCATAAAGCCTGACTCGAGGTACTCCAGGATTCCTCCCCATTCCATAGCAAACCTGTCCCTCGTTCCTTGGATTGTGTGTGTGACTTTTTCCATTGCCAGCTGGGCCCAGACTTTCTGGAGCCATGTGAAAATCAGTGGGGTGTCTTTCTTTTTCCAGTTCTGGGCTATTGTTGTCCATGCGCTATGAGGAGTCCCATAAAGCTTCTCCATTGTGCTTTTTTATATCTTCTTGCCGTGTCATCTCTCATTCCACACAACCAGACGCTCTCCCCTAGTTGTCCCACATCTGGAAATATTTTGCCCATTTCTCCCTTAACTTCTTCCCAAAACGGCACTATTCCTTTGCAGGCCCACCGGGTGTGTTTCCACGTCCCCACCTCTCCTCATTCCCTTCTGGATAGGTTTGACGTTTTTGGGAACATTGTATGAAGTCTCTCAGGGGTGTAGTGCCACTGTTAACAATTTTTATCCACATTTCTCTTGTTTGTGCAGATCTGGTCGTTTTTGGGATCCGAGTCCAAAGGTCCTCCCATTGTCTTCTTGTCGGTTCCTCCCCCAGAGTTCTGTTCCATTTGATCATATATGACCACTTAATTTCTTCATCCTGTGTATTTATAAAGGAACATAAAGTCGATACCCATCTCTTTGCCCCTGAGTTAGTTGTAACGTATTTCTCGAATGAGGTGAGAGTTCTCGTTGCTGCCTTTGCTATGTCTGGGGATTTTAACCAGTGTTTGAGTTGTTCGTGTATATATTTCTCCCGTGTGGAGCATGCTGCGAGTGGGAGGCATGATTCATATGATCTAATTTCTTTGTTAATGAACATTTCCCCAATTTTCGTTATTCCTGCCTCCTCCCAGCATTCATATGCCCCCTGCTCCATCCCCGGTGGGAACTGTGTGTTTCTACAGATGGGGGTGAATGGGCCTAGCGTGGTGGTCATTAAGCCCCTTTGTGTTTGTATGTCCCACGCCTCCATCGTTGTTTTCATTATTTCACTAATCCCTATGTTGGGGTGTCTGTGCTGTTTCTGTTTCCAGAGGAGTTCCACTAATGGAGTTCTTGCCACTGCTCTGTCCTGTGCTGCCCAGATCGGTTGTGGATCGTCGCCTAGCCACTCCCGTAGTACTTTTAACTGTGACGCTTGGTAGTATTTCTGGAAGTGAGGGAGCGCCAGACCCCTCCCTTGTTGGAGTGGACAAGACAGCCCTAGCAAGTCTTGGCGTTTTCCCTTTCCACACAAAGGTTGTGATTACCTTTGACAGTGTTTTAAAGAATGATCTGGGTACCCCTACTGGGAGGGCCTGAAAGTAGTATATTAGCTTTGGTAGGATGGTCATCTTTACCGCTTGGATCCTGCCCCACCAAGAGATCAGCAGAGGATTCCATCTTTCCAAATCTCTACGGAGCCTCGCAAGAAGCTGCGGATAGTTTGTACAGTATAGCTGTTCCACCCTGTGTGTAAGTGTTATTCCCAGGTATTTAATGCCGTCCCTCTCTATCTTGAGGTTTAGTGCTTTGGCTTCTCTCGCTATCTCCCCCCTGTCTCCCGCCAGAATTAGAATTTCCGATTTGTTCCTATTCATTTTTAAGCCTGAGATGGCCCCAAATTCTTCTAGATCCCCTACCGCTGCCGCCAATGTTCGGCCCGGCTCTTCTAATGCTAACAACATATCATCAGCATATGTGGTTACCTTGTGTTGTATGCCTGCCATGTCTATCCCTTTAATATGCGTGGCTTCTCTTAATTTCAGTAGTAGGGGTTCTAGAAAGATAGCGTATAATAGTGGGGAGAGCGGACATCCCTGTTTTGTTCCCTGGGATATGCGTACCATTTCCATAACCTCCCCATTGACGGCCACTCTGCAAGTTGGGGCATTATAGTTCGCTCTTATTCTTTCAATGAAGTTCTCCCCAAATCCCATGAAGTGCAGGGTCTTAAACAGCATGGACCATTCCACCCGGTCGAAAGCTTTCTCTGCATCCAGTGCAAGTAGAATTGCCGGGGTTTGCTTTATGCCAATCTTTTCCACCAAGTGAATGATCCTTCTAAGGTTGTCGTGAGTTTGTCTTCCTGGGATAAAGCCCGGTTGGTCAAGATGAATTAACTTAGGGAGAAGAGGGGAAAGTCTTGCTGCTAATATCTTAGTGTACATTTTTGCATCGATGTTTATTAGGGAGATTGGTCTATATGAAGCCGGGTATGAAGGGTCCTTTCCTGGTTTTTGAAATACTAGGACCTTCGCTTCGTTAGTTAGGACAGGATTAGCAGATCTGCATATTTTTTATAAAATGGGGCCGTGAAGCCATCCGGGCCTGGAGCTTTATGTATTGCGAGGTCATTTATTGCTTTTTAAACTTCCTCTTCTTTAATAGGGTCCTCTAAGGCCTGCCTGTCTGCTTCTGAGATTTATGGGAATGTGAGGGTTTTCAGATATGTGTCCTGTGCGTCTGCCTCCGGGTGGTCTGTGGAGTAAAGTTTCTGATAGTATTCTCTGAACACTTCCCGTATGTCTTGTGTGTGCGTGAGATCTTCCCCTGTCGTGTCTGTGATGCTTTTGATCATAATGTCTTTCTGTTTTGCGCGGAGTTGTCTCGCTAGTAGTCTATTTGCTTTGTTTGCTTTTATGTAGTACCTTTGTCTTAGGTATAGCAGGCTCCTTTCCCCTCCTTTTGTGCGTAGCATCTCTAGTTGGCCTTGAGTATGTCTAAGCGTCTTCTTTAGATCTCTAGAGGGCCGTGCCACTATTTTCCCTTGCAGTTCTGTTATTGATCTTTCCAGTTCCTTTTCCCACATATACCTCTGTTTCTCCTTCGTGATTTTCAATGCCATTATCTTCCCGCGGATCACCGCTTTAAACGCCTCCCAGACCGTCCTCATAGATACTTCCCCAGGGTCATTTTTTGTGAAATATTCTTCTATCATTTCCCTTATTGATTCCCCCGTCACCGGGTCTCGGATTATGTCCTCCGGTAATCTCCACCTCCATAGACCATTAGATTTCCCCGGGAGTTACACATCGAGCCATAGGGGTGCGTGGTCTGACAGTGCAATCGCCCCCTTTTCCAGCCCCTGGATCTTGCCCATAAGCCCAACTGAAGCCCAAAAGTAGTCAATTCTTGACATGGAGTTATGCACATGTGAAAAGTATGTATACCCTCTTTGCTCCCCCTTCAATTCGCTCCACACATCATTTAGGGCTAGTTGGTCCATTTGTTGCTTGAGGCGTTTTGCGACGGTGCCCGGTGGCCATGTATACTACCCGTGCTTCTGTCCAGTTGTGGGTCCCATGCCATATTCAGGTCTCCCCCCAAAATCACCTCCCCCCTTGCGAAGGTTTCAAGTTTTCCCAGGGTGTCTCTCAGAAATCCATCCTGTCCCACATTGGGCGCGTATACTGACGCGAGAGTGAACCGCTGCCCCTCCAATACCACGTTAGCGAACGCATACCTTCCCTCCTTATCTGTAATGGCGTCCTCCAGTTTGGCGTCCCTTCCATCCCTCACTGCTATAAGGACCCCCGATCTTTTTTCTGTTGTATTCGTCTGGGCCCAAATTTTAAATCCCCTTACACGGGTTTTCTGTTTGTCCTTTGCTCTGATATGGGTTTCCTGGAGGAGCAGGAGGTCCGCCCCTTCCCTTTTGAGTAGTTTCTCCAGTTTCACCCTTTTTGTGGGGTGATTCATAGGTTACAATGCGGACCTTCCCCATTTAAAAAGGCACATGTTCATTGTACTTGGAATCCCTTTCTTTGCCGCTGCTCTTGTTTTTGAGTCCCCATCCCCATGTCCCTTCCCCCTGAACCCCCCCCAACCGGTTTATAGTCATAAAACCGAAGTTCGAAATCTCCCAAAAAAAAATCTCCAAAAAAAAGGGCGAAAAAAAAAAATATCGAATTTGTTTGACTTTTTTTTCGATTTTTTTTTTGTAACCCCCCTTTTTTTCTATTTTTTTTTATTTTAACCCTTTTTTTACTTACCTGACCCAAAAAATACATATATAAAAAAAAAAAAAAAATTCGATATTTTTTTTTTCGGCCTTTTTTTTCGAGATTTTTGTTACTCGAGATTTTTTTTTCGGCCTTTTGACCGACCACCCCCCCCAACCATTAGCCATAAACCAAACAAGTTGCCCCCGAGCAGGGCGAGGGTTCCTACTGTTGCCAGGGCGTTCCGCCCACAGCTCCCTGCCCTTCATCCTCTCGGGGGAAATTTTTGTGGGGGATCCTAAACCCCACATTACCGTTTGTCCTTACCGGATTCCGAGCCGACGGGTCCCTCCCGGACCGGCCTCTCTGCCTCTCATGTAGTGGTTCTTATTCTCACCTTCCCCCCTTGCTGGCACCTTGCGTGGCTGTCGCTTGGGTGCCCACGGCGTCCCTTTTCTCTTTCTCCAATCATGGCATCTTCCTACGGCCTTCTCTTCCCGTGTTCGGCCTTTTTTGTTTTATCGTTTCCCATCCTTTATGTTTTCTCCTTTGCTCTCCACTAGACATTGCTTGATCCGCTTCCTCCCCTTAGATCTGGAGCCCCATTATGTTGAAGCCCTCTTCCCAGGTGGTCGCTCTTCTCTGTTTCCCTTCCCATGTGAAGGTCAGCCCAAATGGGAAGGTCCACTTTTACTGGATTTCTTTTGCCACCAGAGCCTTGACTAGTGGGGCCATCGCTCTTCTTTTTTGCAATGTGACCAGGGCCAGGTCCTGGTATAGTTGAATTTTTTGTCCGTTCATCCTGATGTGATCCATTTCTCTGGCCTTCCTCAGTATCTGCTCTTTTTGTGGGTATGAGGATAGCGCCACCAAGACGTCTCGTGGTCTTTCCCCCGCTGCTCTGGATCTTTTTGGTCCGACCCTGTGGACCCTGTCCACTCCGATTGTATCTGTCTCCGATGCATCCAGAATGTCTCTAAACACCTCCTTCACAGCAGTCATAAGGTCTTTGTCCAGTATTGTTTCTGCCATGTTTTTAATGCAAATGTTAGATCGCCTGGAGCGGTTCTCCAAATCCTCACACTGTATCTCCAGGTTATGGGTGAGTCTCACCAGGTGTTCCTGAGTTTCGCTAGCCTGTTGCGTTTCCTCCTCGACCCCCTGGACCGTTCTTTCCAATATGTCTGTTCTCTCCTCCAGTTTAGCCACGTCCACCCTGAGGTCCTGAACCGCCTGTTTCATGTCGTTTTTCATCGTCGTGAACTGTTCCTGAACTGAAGACATGAATTTTTCTTGTAGATCCTGGAACCATGATTGCATGTCATCCCTTGATGGTGGATGATGGGGATTTGTCTGCGACATGCCTTCGCCTTGTTGGTTGTCCTGAGGCTTCCCTTTCGTTTGCGACCTAGTGTCCGTTGACCACAATTGTTAAATGTTTGCTTCTTGCCTTGTGGACTGTGGGGTCTGTTGGGGAGCGTTATTCTTGCTTTTTGCCCTTGACATGTTCCGTCAGTTTTGCCGGGATGTGCGTGGGCTCCTGTAATGCCCCTGTGAGCTGTGAGATGTTTCCACTGATGTGCTCACGGAGCTTTCGTTCTGGAGTGCCCCGGGTCTCCCCCGTCCGTCGAATCCGCGACGCTTGGGGCCTACTTGGGTGGGCCCTTTCCCATTTGAGTGTATATCCCTTCCAGGTACGGGTTACCAATCTGATCAGCAGAGGGACTCCGCGCAGGTCTCATCGTTTCGGTAGGGTCTCCCTGTTGCGGTGTTCCCTCTGCCCCCAGGTCGTGTCCACTGAGGTGCCTTTCGTGCTGCCGGTGGGCACGTTCCTCTTTGCCCCTCTACTGAATACCGTCTCTGCACCCCTTCTTTATGAGATAATTAATGCTCCGGCTGTGGGCTGTTGGGGTTCCAGGGGAGATCCCGTGCCCCAGGGCTTGATTCCCCTCCACCGCTTCGCTCACCTCCGGGGGCTATTTCTAGCCGGCGTTCAACTCTCCGGTCTCTCGCTGCATCCGTGGTGCCCGCTCCGAGCGGGAGGCACTCGTCTTCCTTCGGCGCCGTGTGCGTGCTTCCCCCGGTGGGAGCGTATGCGTCTGCCGCCCCACGCTCCTTGGGCTTCCTATCCGTTACGCCTCCATGTACCTTGCTAGAGGGCCTGCACCCCGAGTGTCCAGCACCGGGTGTCTTCGATGGGTGTGGGGGAGGGGCCGGTGCGCCCGCTCCACCGTCCTCGGTAGCAGCTGCTTACTATTTCGATCCCACGAGAGAAGATGCCTTGGAGGAGCACCGGGAGGGAGCCCGCCCCTGTCACTCCGACTCCCCCTTCCTCGCTTCTGTGAGCAGCTAGCCCTCCTGATCCGTTCCGAAGTTGTTGCCGGCTCGGCAGCCGGGAGCTCCCGATGGGAGAGGGGCGGTCGCTGCCGCGCTCGCTTTCACGGTGTTCCCTGCGCCCCTTTGGTCTTGCTGCCGGACCGGAGGCTTCAGGGGCCGTTGGGGGGGCAATGCGCTCGCTTATTACGCTCGTTCCGCTGCTTCAATGTGCTAATTTCGGCGGCCCGGGGAGAGTGTGGCTTAGACGCGGCTCGTCACCCCGGTGGCCATCTTGGAATCCTTGCATACTATTCTAATGTGGGGTCCACAATGCACCCACAGCCTGACCAGCTGCACACCCACCCTTCAGTTGCTGTACCTACTGGCTTAGTCACACAGCTCTAGCAATGTACCTCAATCCTGACACGGAGCAATGCAAATGACAAGCATACTTTTCTAATGTGGGCCCCACGATGCACCCACCCCCTGGCCAGCTGCACACCCACCCTTCTATTGCTGTAGCAATGTACCTCAATTCTGTTGTAGAGCACACCTGGTTTTTGAGCATTGCCTCAAAAAACCCTTGTTTGAGGCGCCTTAGTCCTGCTTTGCAGCTGCCCCTGATGCTCTGAGACAAAAAATGCCTCTGAAAGCGCCTCACTGCGGTGCCTCATCTATTGCCCTCTGGAGAGGGGGTGCGCACACACCCCCTCACACCCAAACCCATCGCCCGGAGCAGGCCCACAGGCCGCTGAGCACCTGCTCCAGAGAAAGGTCCTTAGAAAGACATGTGTTTCCATGGTCGGCATTAGGCGGTGGGGGAGGCGGGTACCACCCTATACATGTATAAGACATGTTTCCATTCTATAGCACTCAGTCAGGGTCATGACCCAGGACTCGGGGTCAAGGTGGCATGTAGCTGTGCTGTGGAGGTAGGAATGAGCTTAGACTGATCTTCACTCGGACCTCTTTAGTTGGTAATCGGGGTGCAGCCATTCTGGTGCCAGGACCGGCCCGCCCGGCTGGATCCTTTCTAAGTGTTCTTGGAGCAAGCAGCGAGTGAGACAGGGGGGCGTTTTAGGAGCCCCAGCCTGGTCCTCACCTCATAACCTTTCTTTCTGATCCCCCCAAACAGAGTTAAGGAGAAGCGTCATCCCCAGTGACCCTGGACAAGTTGCTGTACAAGGGTCACCTGGCATTGCTGCGTTATTCTAATGCATGCGCTGGTTCTTTCTTTCTTAAGTGGGCACAGCAGCTGCCAGCTGGCTTAGGGCTGGGAGTAGCTACATACATGTAGCTCTGATCTCCCCTAAGGGTGTAAGATACTGGTTCTGCTCTGGACCTGGGAAAGAGTATGTTGCTGTGCCCAGCAGAAAGCTCAGAGGTCTGATGCCTATGAAATCACTTGGCATATTTGCTGATCTGGAAAAGCGGATGCCCGCAATATAGCAAAGACATTCTTCCAGATCCCTAATGGGGTCTTGTGATGCTTGCCTGAGGGTGGACATGAGTGATGCTGCTGTGCGATGCACCAGGGTATGCAAGGGCTCATGTTTAGCTTCCACCATACATAGGAGGGCCGAGGGCATCATTACGAGTACGGTGGTGTGCGGTGTGCGTAGTGCAGCGGTAATGGCGTCACCGATGTACGCTGGTGCACGTAGTGCGGTGGTAATTGCCTCACCGCTGTTTTACACGTTTGGCGATAAGTTGGAGAATTTACCTCCAGCACAAAATGGAGATAAATCTCCACCTTACTGCCAAAAGTTAGCAACATCTGCAGAATTACCGCCGGCGGTAACGCCTCTGAAATCCCCATGGAGTCCTATGAACTCTGAAAATGGGGATTAACACTGCTTTACCACCACTTGCGATCCCATGGGTGTAAGTGGCAGTAACAATAATCGAGTTTGGTGGTAATTCGGTGGAGAGCAACTATGAAAGGACTGTCATTAGGACTCAGGGCACTGGAGAAGGCCTGGCCATAAGAACTGGGAATCGACTGCGCTGGGGAACTGTCATGAATGTGTATTGCATGTCAACGCATGCAGTGCGTGTCTAGGTAGGGAGAGTGTATGCCCCCCCCCACTTCAATAAGGTAACCCGAGTGACAGAATGAACCTAGACACTCACGCGCATGGTGACAGGAAACAAGCACATTCTGACTGGGGGACTCCAACTTGAAACAATTATTTAATAGTGTCTCATGTTTGAAGATGTTTATTTGAATAGTAAAAATATTCATTGAACACATACATATAAAGTATCAGTAAAACAATGCATTGATGCTATTAAAATACACAAATGTTCAATACAATTTGTATTCACCTATTACAACATAGTTATAAAGCGGGCAGCTGCCTTCTCAAAAATCCCCTTCTTAAGAACATTGCAACCTTCAGGTACGCTAGCAAGGCCCATGCAGTTCGTTTCGTATCTGCCTTTAGTAAAAAGGACAGAGCTGGCCTGTATTGGTGCAGATTAGTGCATCTCAGGACTTGCAGTAAAGTCTGCTTTCTAATAATTCCATACCCAGGACAAAACAAAATGAAATGGGCCAGGTCTTCAACAGGGGCACCACAGACTGGGCAGCATGGATCACCCGGATACCCTGTCCAATTTACTGTGTTACCCCTCACACGTAGGCAATCAAACCAAGCCCTTGTAATGAGCCAACTCTGGTGACCCACCCTGGCCTCAGTAAGGTACGACTGAATAGTGGACATAACCATCGGCCTGGGAAGCCTGTGCTGCATTAGAGTGACTGGCCGCAAGTTCCCTGGTTACCACCTCCTTAAAAGATCTTACCTCCCTTGCTTGGAGCACCCTAGTGGTGAGAGGTGCTACCGGCAGATTAACCCTAGGCATGTGCTCTCTGACAAATGTTAACCAAGGTATTTTGTGCCACAGGTCCTTACTCAAGGTTGCCTTGATTATAAAGTGGCACAGCGAAGCATTAGAGTTGCCCCATATTCTAAGCCATAACAGGCCAGGGGCAGCGGCCCACTCGTCCTCCAAGAAGGTCATCCCCAATTCTCTGTGCACTGATGCACAGGAAGAAGAACCAGGGAGTCCCAGTAGCCTCTTGAGGTAGAGTTGCCCCATATTCTAAGCCATAACAGGCCAGGGGCAGCTGCCCACTCGTCCTCCAAGAAGGTCATCGCCAATTCTCTGTGCACTGATGCACAGGAAGAAGAACCAGGGAGTCCCAGTAGCCTCTTGAGGTAGAGTTGCCCCATATTCTAAGCCATAACAGGCCAGGGGCAGCTGCCCACTCGTCCTCCAAGAAGGTCATCCCCAATTCTCTGTGCACTGATGCACAGGAAGAAGAACCAGGGAGTCCCACGCTGCCCACTCGTCCTCCAAGAAGGTCATCCCCAATTCTCTTTGCACTGATGCACAGGAAGAAGAACCAGGGAGTCCCACGCTGCCCACTCGTCCTCACAGAAGGTCATCCCCAATTCTCTGTGCACTGATGCACAGGCCGAAGAACCAGGGAGTCCCAGTAGCCTCTTGAGGTAGAGTTGCCCCATATTCTAAGCCATAACAGGCCAGGGGCAGCTGCCCACTCGTCCTCCAAGAAGGTCATCGCCAATTCTCTGTGCACTGATGCACAGGAAGAAGAACCAGGGAGACCCAATAGTCTCTTGAGGTAGAGTTGCCCCATATTCTAAGCCATAACAGGCCAGGGGCAGCTGCCCACTCGTCCTCCAAGAAGGTCATCGCCAATTCTCTGTGCACTGATGCACAGGAAGAAGAACCAGGGAGACCCAATAGTCTCTTGAGGTAGAGTTGCCCCATATTCTAAGCCATATCAGGCCAGGGGCAGCTGCCCACTCGTCCTCCAAGAAGGTCATCGCCAATTCGCTGTGCACTGATGCACAGGAAGAAGAACCAGGGAGTCCCAATAGTCTCTTCATGTAACTATTTTCCTTAGCCTGCATGTCCCCAGGCTTTTGGCACCCCCAGAGAGATGCACCATAAAGGGAGGCTGCCTTGACTTGCATGGAGTACACTTTTGATTCCAGGTGTTGACCCTTACACTTTGTAGAGAAACGGGAGAGACCCCCAAGTATTGGCTCATTTTCAAAGACTGTTTGGTTACATGTGCCTTGCTTGTCAAAGATTCTGAAAATCTAACACCCAGATAGTCGTACTCCGTTACCCTCTGAATTATATTGCCTTTACAAATGATAGGACGCATTTTGAAGGACCGCAAATGGCCTGCCCCCCCACTCGCAGGAAGTCCACAGCAGTGTTCAACAAAGCCTGCAACAGCCCATTAATGTATAAGGTAAAGAGTAGCAGAGCCAATACACACCCTTGGCGAACACCCAATGTAATATCAAACCATTCGGTGCACCTCCCCCCTGTTCCAAACCAAACATTAGCTTTGGTGTTCGAGTGGATATGATATGACATTTGTAACGCGCCTATCGACAAGTCATCTCCCGCAGAACTTCCACAATGTCTGCTGGACACCCCATGGTCTCAAGGACGGGCCACAACTTGGCACAATCTACCTTGTCGAAGGCTGTGCTTAGGTCCATGAAAGCAAGATAAACCACTTCACCCTTGCAGATAACAAGGTTGGATATCAGTAGATACAAATTGAGCACCTGCTCCATGGTGCCCAAACCAGGGTGAAAACCAAATTGTATATCAGTTAAGATGTAGCTCTCAGTGAGCCAACACTCCAAGTTACCCAACAAGACCTGAACAACATTTTTGAAAACTGTATCCAGCAAAGAGATGAGGCGATTAATGTCCCCTTTTTTAAAGATGGGAAACATTGTTGCTCTCTTCCACGATGGTGGGTATTGCCCTGAGCTTAAACAGGCATTAAAAGCCATAGTCAGCGACGGGGCCCAAAGGTCAATCTGGCTCATAAAAAGGTCAGCAGGTATGGCATCTGGCCCGGGAGCTCGATTGCGGGACTGTACCCCAATTGCCTGGATCACCTCCTCCGGAGAGAAACGTAAAGCCACACCCCCACAGTGATTTTCCTTTCTTGCTCGACCATCATCGTACAAGTTTACAAAGTAGGAGACCCATTCTAATGCCCCCACATGAGTTCCCGATGGACTTTGAGTGGCCTTATCACGAGACCCCCCTGATACAAAGACCCAAAAACCCTTTGCATCGTTTACCCTAATGGCCTCCAGGAATTCCTCCCAGGCCATAACCTCCAACTCCAATAGATTGTATGATATGATATGGCGTTTATAAGGCGCCAATGCACAAGTGTTTCAAGGCGCGACGAGGCAGGGGGGGGAACAAGGGGAAGACAGACAGCGATCTTACTAGGCCAGGTCACAATAAGATCGCGCAAGTGCAGGGGAGGCGGGAAGGGGAAAGTGCAGAGGGGACGGGGCAGGGGGCAGTGCAGTACATGTGATCGACCGTCAGAATGTAAACAACACAATAGTGTGTGTGGGGGGGGGAGAGAGAGAGAGAGAGAGAATGAATTAGTTCGAGCCCCAAGGAAATGGAAGCATCCGCTGAAGGGCCATCCATCTTACTAAGTAGCGAGCCTAATTCCATAGGAACAATTGCAGTGAGTAGCCCTAGTACTCCACTATACTTTCTAAGAAAATACTGAAGTCCCTCCACTCACTGGAGCAGACCACTGTGTCATAAATAATCATTAAGATTGATGAAATACCGCCCTCCACCACGCGAGGGCGCACGAGCCTAATAATATCCGCATTGGGCCTGACATGCACATAAGAACCCGCGTCTAAACCAGCGCTGTCCCCTGGAGACTCTCATCATAGTTCTATGAAGGAAGCCGGTGTTGAGTTCTTCTAAAACTATTATTTAATTCCTCTTCAGATTATGCCCGGAAAGACGCCTTTGAGTCCTGAATCCTTCTTCCGGGTCATGGAGGTCGGAGGTCACTGCTTTTTGAAAGATCTCAATGGCGTTGCCACCCAGGAAATTGGGTGTGAACTTGGATTATTTTTGAGTTCTGTAGTTTGTATCCATTGTTCCTCATTGTTGAGATATTCTATTGAGTCACGTGTGGTTAGAGAGTTGCCATCACAGCTCTGACGTGGATATTACGTTGTGTGGTAAATGGAGGTATTTGTTTTTAATCTTTTTGAATTGCAATCATTACCAATTGACGCTGCATGACAGAGTGTCACGTGGCAATCTGGAAACACCTTGTGTGATGTCTAGTGCGCCTTATAAATAACCAATAAAATAACTACATCACATCAGTGCATGCACTTTGCAAGAGCTTCATCATGTTGCCAATTCTTTGCACTGTGATAGTCCCGCTTTTTTCCATATTTGCAGAATTATCGAGACAAGAGGTTGAAAGGTTTTGAAGTACGTGGTTGAGTGCAGCACTCGGGCACTCCTTTATCATGCGCAACGTGGAGTGCACGCTGAGTGCTGTGAGCTGTGAGCACCCTCTGCCTGACTGCTTCGTGGCGCTGCTCACTCTCCCACAAGTGCCGCTTTGACACTTTTTGACTCTGCTCTGGAGAAAGAGGACTTCACCTTTAACAGCGGATAATGTCCGCCTGGATGGACTCATTCAAACGCTCTACTCAAGCCACACCATTAGTGCAGGCTCCGGCATGAGGCCACACTCCCGCTCACCTCGAACCTTCCTAAAGTGAGGGTCGCGTGCACCGCGCATGCGCGCGCGCAACGTGGCGTGCACGTGAGTGCTGTTAGCTTGTTAGCTGTGCAGCTGCCAGCCCTCGACGGCCTCCCGCTCCTTGTGCTAACCTGGCTTTCTCTCCCATGGCCGGGTACACGCTTAAAACAGCAAGGCCTGATTGTGGGGGTTTTCTAAAGAATGCTGTTTTGCCCCCCCCTTCATCTGTATCATCGGAGCCCAGAGACTCTCACAGAGAGACCGCCCAGAGATGTAAAACTGTATTAAAAAACGCTCTAAATCCTTCTCCATGGACAAACGCGTGCTTTGGGCAATCTCGACCCAAAAACCAGCGGTCTCGGCCCCCGCGCATGCCCCCAGTATTCACAATGAGGATCACGGAGATTGCAAGCCCTCGCAATTTCTGCAAGCCTTACCGGCGGACGCACAGTCATCTCTACTTGCCCCAAATGACAGCGCGCATACCTGCGACTCCTTCGAGAACCAAATGACACCGAGACTAAAACTCTGCCTCAACCGCCCACAACTTATCCTGCGGCGCGATTTTCACATCACCCAATTTCACATGCTCAGGTGGCTACGAATATGATAGGAACAGGCTTAATAGCGCAGATCCCCATAGCTCTTCCTGCTCGATTACCGGATCCAACCTGGAAGAAGCCTGCCTCACCGCTACCAAACTCGCCCATGCGTCAATCATCTGAGAAGACTCTGGCTCTATCAGTGGCCCACATTATAACCAAATCAAGGAGCCCTCCCCAACTTCATCGCAGTCCCCAATACCGTCCCCAGAGTCAATAGAATCTTCACCGACACCACCGCCTCACCGCAAATGCCGTTTAATAAACCCACGGCGAGACCCTCCCTTGGATTTCAGCCCCACCCCCCTGTTGCCTGGGAAACAGCCTTACGTGCTATTACCAGAGACCTTCACAGTCTTATACACATTTCTGAAGTATTGGATAAAAAAGTAGAGGCCCAAAGCCATATGCTTGGCCTATTGGACTCCAAAGTTGACTGGGTAGCGACTGAACTACAACGTGTTGATCGCTTGTCTCATCCCAGTGTCAGCTTCCTGGCCCTTCCATCCCCTATCAATACTTCCCGTCATAATAGAAGCTTGGAAGATCCACCTAAGGTAATCGCAGTGGGTATAACATCTGCACTGGAGGCCTCGGCCTTGGGTGATGTACGAGACCCAGCTTCAGATGAAGCCCCGAGAATTGAGAATGAAACGATACCAACTTTGAAGGGTGAGGTTGCACCTTCAGTCTATGAAGTATTCCAAACAAACTCGAATAAGAAAAAATGAGGGAATAAAAGGGCAGTAAAGGACTAAATTGCTTGTTGCCAAAATCAGTATTAGGTGCAACCAAAAAGAAAACAAAAAACCAAACTACCCTAACAAACGCGGCAACGAGCAAGTCCAAAAGATTCCTAAGCAATTTAACGCCAATACGGCAAAAACAACTCTCCTCAAAAGAGAAAAAGCCCAAACCAAAAAAAAGGCCTATCCTGAGCAGATTAGACTCAGCAGCCCCCCAGTTTCCCACTCATATCCCAAACTCAGCCCTAAACCCCTCCACAGCTCTGGAGGTCCCAGTGCACTCGGATGAGTGGTTTCTTCTATCTGTCTACGCACTCTCTCACAACTTTCCCAGAGGAAACAACCGCACTCCCCAAACGGGTGCGTGGTGATTACTCGTTGATCACAGAAAGCATCAATAAAGCGCAGGACACCTTTCACCAGCGGAACCGTCTAACACTGGAAGAAAAAAGGTTGGGGCATCCCAGACAATCGAACTATAAGATCTCTGCAAGCAAACATCACAGCAGAGAACCCAGTTCACCGGGTAATGAACAAAAAAAGGCCGTAGGTTCTAAGATCCGTCCTAAGAACCTGCCAAATGCCCCTCATGGCAAAAAGAACAACTTTCCCTCATTCAAAGAGGACACCCTGAGGCTACAGATGGAAGCCAGACAACGCCATGACCCTTTCCTGAATAGATCTACTGCACTTGCAGTGTTCAAATGAACTCCAATAAGCCTATTATTGATACAGTCCAGAGATATTCAATGTATCAAAACCACTAATAACAGGCCCCCGTGAAATGATTGGGTCAGTTAAGGGTCACACATGGGCGTGGCAGCCTCGCTCAAGCGCTGGCACCTCAGCACCTGCGCATTAGCAGTGAATGCCAACACGCCGGAGCACTGCACGTGCCACTGCCCCCTGAACTGATTGAGTCAGTGAATCCAGTGTGCAGCCTGAGATTGTTAACTGCTTTGGCAGCGGCACTAGCTGCAGGCACAGCCCGCAAGCCCACAGCAGCCGTCTGCTGTGCGTGTGCTGCCAGGCCAGCCCAGCAGGCCACACATCCTGGGGCGGCACAGTAGGGTACCCATAATATTGTCACCCAAGGTACACGTATTTGCTGTTGGCTGTTGTGGAAATACACATGCAGTGGGTTGGTACTGTGTCAGACATTAATGCTTTTTGACTCGAAAGGGTCCGAAATCTATACATTCTAATTTTGTAAAGGTTGGCTCACTCTTGCTCCAGGACCATTTCATAATGTGCGTTTTGTTGAAGCGACAGCGGTGTGGGGAGATGTTTGTGGGGAGAGGAGACGTTAGGCGTGGGAAGGGCACGGTGTCCGACCTCTGCAGTGCGGCATTAAAAATTAATTTGAATACATGGTCAATGCACCTACGGCAGCATAGGTTTCAACCGCCCCCCGCCCCCGTCCCCACTAGCTGGACTTCTACTTCGCTCTGTACTTCTCTTCCCTTTCTGGTGCTGGGGCTGCATTTAGAGCGGGAAAGGCAGCATTTTGAATAGCAGGCGGCTAATATGTAAATCGGACCAGGGGGGAACTTACACCTGAATTGAGCAACTTCTGATCTGTGGATTAACAGGTACCCAAACGTGACAGGATCCTTACACGGTGATCAAATGAGGAGCTGTTGGGTTGTAAAGTGCCAAGAAACGGCAGTGAGAGAGTGCTGTGCGCTACATGAATAAGTCTGGCGGGACACCATGTGGGTTGTACTCCCTATTTTCACTGCACTGGGATGCCAGTGGCTCTCAAACGGCGAGTCAGTAGAGTCGGAGTAAAGCTGGAGACAGGGGTGGGCCTCGAGGCGCTACATTAGCCAAAGGCACCACCTTCTCCTCCACCCGATGCACTTAGTTTTGTGAATTCGCTGCGTTTTCTAAACGTATGTCCTTTGTGGGGCAGTTCCCTGGTGTGGCTGGGAATCGCGAGCTACATGGGGAGCAGGCTTCGGGATGCTGTCAGTGCTGACACGGGCTCAGCAGCGGAATGCTGGGATTTTAGTTGGGGGTCGGTCTCAGGAGGTCTCCAGCACTACAGCCCCACTTGCTTTGCTTCGTGGACTGTTTGCCCAAAGGATGAGCTGCGGCAGACCTTTGGGGTCACGCACCCCCCCCCTAATCCGTGTTCAGGGAGCTTTTCATGGGGCGTCCGCTTTTAGAGGGTGCTCAGCCCTCTGCTTCCCCAACCCCCACACGAGACAGGCTTTTTCAGCAGGCCTTGGTCCTGGGCGGACTATGTTGCCACCAGAAGCCCCGCTCAACACGGTTTAAAAAGTCCCCTCCTTTAGAGCGTCACCCCGTGTCAGAACTTGCACAACAAGCATTGGCAAGGCCAACAGTTTGGCTTTTGAGCAGGCATGGCAAAGGCGCCTACTAGGCACTCCCATAGTGGCATTAACTGCCCGTCGTGGCGCGAGTTCCTGGGCATCTAATAGCAGTGCCTGGCAAATGCCTGGTACTTAACACCAACCTCTTTTCTACAGCTGTTTCGAATCTTCCATAGTCCCGGAAGTAATACATGGCTGCAGTAAGCACCCCTCTTTATCAAGCTCCGGTTTCTCGCACATCGAACGCAGGAGAAGCACAAGCATAAAAAAGCGGCCGCTTGCTCCCGAAGTCGCCGTATGTCATGTGCATGCCTGCTTCAGTCCCCCAGTGACACTTACCAATCCGAATTAAATGTCAAGCATCACGCGAGTAGAGTGACCCCACCACTTTAGCTGCGCAAACGTGGGACCTGGTTTACTGCCGGGCCGTCACTATCACTGCGGCTATCGTCAGCATCTCTGTCATCTTCCTGATACTCAGAGTCTGTCTCTGAAGAGGCATCTGGCAAGGTTGTTGGAGTGTTGATGGGGTTATCCGTGTTGTCAAATGTTCTGAAGAAAGATGAATTCCGTGTGACTGTACCTCGTGCATTAGCTGCCGTTATCATCGAGCCCTGGATGTGGGTTGCTGTCAGGGGGTCCGGCTTGAAGGCAGGCATGTCCTTCGTGATTTGTTTTTGTCTTACCAAGACTTGATCCCCTACTCCGATTTGACTTTGTCTGGCCTGTCTTCTGGTGTCTGCATACTTTTTCATTTTGTCTTTGCTCTCTCTGTCTTTGCTTCTGGCCTTCCTTGTATGCAAGTGTTCAGCCTTGGCTCGTGTGTAGTGAGGGAGTCTTGTTTTGATGACGCGCCCAAACATTAACATTGATGGACATTCCCCCGTTGAACTGTGAGGCGTGTTCCGGTATTCTCGCAGCAAGGTGCAGATGGCTTGCATGAAGGACCCATTTGTGATGGAGCAGATCTGGAGCGTGCGTTTGAGGTTTCCCATAAAACGTTCCACCATTCCATTTGCTTGTGGCCAGAGTGGTGTGACTCTGTGGTGCTGAAATCGTAGGTGTTCTGCAAACATTGCAAAGTCATTTCCAGTGAAGGGGGGTCCATTGTCTGATTTGACTCTGGAGGGAATGCCATAGTCCGCAAAGGTTTTGTCCAGTGCTGGTATGACGGCTTGTGCACTAGTCGAGTGGATCAGGTGAACCTCTGGGAATCGCGACATTTCATCTATGATCACTAGCACGTATTTGCCATTTGCCAGTGGCCCAAACATGTCCACCGCAACTTCGTCCCACACTTGTAGAGGCATCACAGATGCTTGAACTGGTTCCGGAAATGTGCGAGGTGCCACTGCCTGGCATGGTAGGCATTTCTTTAGTAATTGTTCCACCCGCTAGTCTATGGATGGGAACCACACTTTTGTTCTTAATTGTCTTTTGGTTGATACTATCCCCCTGTGTCCAGCATGTGCAATGTCTAATATCTGGTTCTGCAGGGCAGCAGGGATGACTATTCTGTTTTCTTTGAGCAGTAAGCCTTCCGGTGACGTGGACAAGGTATCACGGACAAGTTTAAATGTGCGAAAGTGTTGTTCCTCTTCCGCGGACAAGAGTGATGCACCTCTTTGTCTGTTCTGCCACTGGTTGGATTTTAAATCAAAGAATAGGCGTCCCCGACCACATGAACCCAGGGGAGAACCAAAATAATATGTACCAAGAGGGGAGAGGGGTTCACATGTATACAACCGGAGAACAAATCGCCGGGATAAACTGCAACAAGCACAGGAGTCAAGTCGGGGGATAGATCAGGTCAAGGAAAGTAGAATTTCATCAATCTTTAATAGACACATATTCAATTATATCATACATAGTGCTGAAATTACAATAAAAGCAGCATAAAAACATACCATCAATACTCCACATTTCCTATTAAAGTGCATATTAGCTTAATAGTATTCCTAATATATTGGAATAAATACACTGAAAAAATTATAATGGTAATTTGAAATAACTAGAAAAAACAAAAAGAAAAAAATATTCAAAAAGAAAAAACCAAAAAGAAAAGGAAAAACAGAAAAGCGAGGGCACTCATCCAGGCAAGACTGAACACTCAGTATCTCCTGCGAGGTAAAAAAAGGTGTCCCCTATTCAATCCAATAAATTGTTATGGAAAACAGACAAGTATAGTCGCGTCGTGGCTTACTAGAACAGAAGCAATACTTGTCTCCAATCTGACCATGATAGTCAACAACCAGTACCTCGTACAGCAACCGACCATTTCATGGGCTGTACTGGTATCATACACAGGTGGTTTCGACGACTAATTAACACAGTCTAGGCAGTCTATCTCCTGCCCTAGCAGGAGAGAGAAGGCCTGACAGTCGTCTTCCTCAGGACAGGACAGATTAGATAATTTAATTGTGCAATTTAAACATTTCATTTCTTCACATATCTCAAGGCACAAAGCACTTAGTTACAGGCAATATGGAAATAGTTTTAAAATTCTTCCATGCAGACATTTTTCTTCATGTAGATCTTCCATAATTCACAACGATGAGATACTTCTCCATCTTAGTGATACTCAAAACTAGCATTTGTAAAAAGATATACATCAGGGAAAGAAGAAAGGAGAAAGAGCTAATTAGAACAATAGATAATTTTTTATTTAAACATTAAAATCACTCATTAAAATGTTCCCTTGACCTGATCTAGCAACCCCATGCATGACCCTATCCGTGCAGTAAAAAGTCATATTCCCATCTGTGTAAACTCCAGGGATAGCCCCACAATCTGTTCTAGGGAAGAACTAGAAGTGAGCAACTCCCGATCAATTTAGGGAGAAAACCAGGGGCCTGATCGTCCCTGCCTATTTATGCCGTGAATATGCAGTTAAGTCAATCCAGCCAGGCAATACGGGAAAGGGGAGCCTAAAGGAATTTCAAGCTCACACTGTCATCCCGTCGGTCAAAAAGCTCAAAAGCAGACTCCTGTGCTTGTTGCAGTTTACACTGGTTGGATTTTAGGCATGTTTGTATCATTTGGAGTAGGTGGTCTTTCTGTGTTGCCTCCAGAAGCTGTGCTGTGGTGACGGACTTGGGTAGCGCACTGTTGATCAGATAGCGTAGATATTGATTTGCTTTCTGTGACTGTCGTTCATCTTGCGCCGGGAGAGGATATCGTGACAGGAAATCTGCGGGATTGTTGTCCTTGCCAGGGCGGTGTATTATTTTGAAAGAGTACTCTTGTAGTCTTAAACCCCATCTGGCGATGCGTGGTGGCATTTTGGCTGTAGGTTTACCGTAGATAGTGGTAAGGGCCTGGTGGTCCGTGATTATGGTGAATGGTCGCCCATATAGGAATAAGTGGTAGTGTTCGCATGCCCACACTACTGCCAGGCTTTCCTTCTCCGGTTGGGAGTACGCACATTCTGTAGCAGAGAGACTTCGGCTTGCATAGGCTACTATTTTCTTCGGAGAGTCAGGTGGTGCTCCACGTTTTGATTGTGCTAATATGGCTCCTAAACCAACCGGGCTGGCATCTACTGTGAGTTCCGTGTCCAGCTCGGGGTCGTAGTACGCCATGCAGGAAGCGGTTGCAATCCTTCTTTTGATTTCTTGAAATGCTTCTTCGCAGGTGTCAGACCATTGGAACTCCTGGTTCTTCCCAGTGAGCAGACGTAGGGGCGTACTCACGGAGGCGAAGTCCTGGATATATCTGGTAGAATAGCTCGCCATTCCCAAGAATGAGCGTACTGCTGATACTGACGTGGGTGTAGGGGTCTCTACTAGTGCTTGGACCTTTTCCGGGTCAGGTTTTAGTCCATCTTTTGAGAAGATATGTCCGAAGAATTTGAGAGTGGATTTACTAATCTCACATTTGTCTGGATTGAGGGTGAGATGGGCGTTCTCTAACACCATGCAGACTCTCCGTAATGTGTCATCATGACTGTCTTGCGTAGTGCCAAATACCAGTATGTCGTCCGAGTAATTTAGGCAATTGGGGATGTGTTTGATCACCTGATGTATTTCGTTTTGGAAGATTTCTGCAGCTGACGATACCCCAAAGCTGAGTCTTTTATATCTGAAAAGACCTAGGTGAGTCGAGAAGGTGGTTATATATCTTGAGTCGGGGTGTAACTCCAGCTGGTGGTACCCTTTATTCAGGTCTAGCTTGGAAAATACTTTGGAGCCGTGTAATAGGTGCATCATATCAGTCATTCTTGGGGCCAGGTGTCGTTCCCGCTCTATGGCCATGTTTGGGGCCCTCATGTCAACGCATATGCGAATGCTGTCTTTGCTGTCCTTTTTCGGCAGCGGCACGATGGGGGACACCCACGGAGTTGGTCCCGATGCTGGCTCTATGATGTCCTGATTTAACAGCGATTGAATTTCATCCTCTACATGCTTTTGTATGTTGAGGGGTATGCCCCTATAATGTTGTGCTGTAGGCGGGATCTGCGGGTTGATATGCAACTTGACTTGTTTGTCCTTCAGTTTTCCTAAACCTCTGAACAGGGATGGGAACATTTTTGTCATCATGTCCTTTGGGCTCGTTGTGTATGCTGACATTATTTGATACATTATTTGAATGAGACCCATTTGAATTGCTGATTTGAAACTGAGAATGCTGCCACCTGGTACCTCCCCTTTTATGACGTAAATTTTGATCCTTTGACTCTTGTCCTTATATTGACAGTGGGCCGTAAACATCCCTTGACAATTGAGTGGCTTGTTGGAGCCGTATGGGTATATTAATGTGTCTGCTTCTTTCAGAGCATTCTTGTGGGTGAGTAATTTGTATGTTTCATCGTTTATGACATTGACTGTCGCTCCCGTATCGATCAGAAATTCTCTGTTTTGTCCATTAACTTGTAGTAGCAGAGTGGGGCTATATTCTGCGGCAATGCTATTTCCAATGGCGTGTACATATCCCCTTTTTCTGTCTCCGCTGGAGGAGGACGACTGAGACTCCCGTCTTCTGTGAGGCGAATCGTCTAGATATCTGATTTTTTGTCGGGAGTGTCGTCGTTGTGAGTCATGTCTGGTGCTGGCGTGTCTTGAATACTCTCTTCTTTCTTCCCGCCTTTTCTCCTCCCGAGGGGTGTCCCTTGACGAATATCGAGAATCGTGTCTGGAGACTGTGGGTGAATGTCTCTTGCGGGATCTTGAGCTTTCCCTTACCGGATGTTGGTCCTGCTGCCTCCGTGTGTCCCTGTTATTGTCCCCTGACTGGGAGAAATTGATGTTTCTGCATACTGATTTAAAGTGATTTTCGCCACCGCACTTGTCGCAGTTGTGTCCGATGGCGGGACATGGACCAACATGTGGAAATTTAAAGCCACACCTGTAACACTTTTTTTGTTCCGCAGGGTGAGGGTCCCTTGATGTCCTGATGGGGCATCCTGAAGCAGTGGAGGCAGACTGAGTAATTTTGATGTTACCTAGGGATTCTGTCTGCTGCATGAGCACGGAGTCAGCACGTGCGAGTTGCAGAATTTCTTCAAGTGTTCTGCTTTTCTGAAGTAGCTTTCTCCTGAATTCATGAGACGCGCAGCCGGCAATGGTTTGAGATTTTAGGGCTTCATCCTTCGAATATCTGTCGAAATCACAATACTTTGCTCTTTTCCTTAGTCGCATTACAAAATTGTCCACGGTTTCGCCGCTCTCTTGTGTCGACGTGTGGAAAATGTGTCGTTCGTAATCCACGTTTCGCAGCGGTGCAAAGTAGGCGTTCAGAGCGTCAATGATGCCTTGGAATGTGTCCGTGTTAGATTCAGGCATTTCGAAAACGATGTCCCGGACCACCGGGCCTAGTGAATGGAGCAGGATGCCTCTCAGACGGCGTTCCTCCCTCACCCCCGATGCGTCAATGTAGATGTGTAGTTCTTTGAGCCATCTGTTCCATCTAGGGGCAAGGCTACTAGTGTCCGCCATGTCAAACGGTGGTACCGCTTGTAGTTGTAATGATTCTGAACCGCTATCGTCTACGTGAGCGGCTTGGCGGGGTGTGGAGCTGGAGGAATGGCTCAGGGTTCCGCTGTCTGGATTGTCGTCCGACATGCTTGGTTGCTCACGGATGGAAATGAGGCCTTATACGTGGGGCGCACGCGCACGCGTATTGATACGCCAGTTCCCATGTGCGTTACGCGGAGAGTGTAGCACGTTAATCTCTTGGCACAGGCCTCAGCACAGATGCCGTTAGACAGGCGGTGACTCTTACTTGTCCAAAATTCTTGCGTTGCGTGGGTTGGAAACAGCTCCGGATGCTGATTCAAGCATGAAAAGCTGTGTTGGTGGCTATACGACTCTCTGGGCACCGGTGCTGTTCAGCAGAAAACTCGTCGCCATTGTTACAGGTTAAGCTGAAGGTATCGCGAGGCACCTCGCGGTAAGCAGGACGCGCTGTATTCATTAAATGAAGCAGGCCAATAAATCAGGAGCGGAGACAAATACGTCTTGACTGGACTTTAATGTAACTCGAACTGCCGAACTGGCGGTAAGCCCGCCTTCATAACCACGTGGGTCGCAGCCCACTCGTAACTGCAATAGGGAGAGGACTGTCCCCTTCAAGTACATTAATAACAATGAACATAGGACATTACAGGCACTAGTTATTAAAGGACATTTCAAAGCGTTTACAGAAAGCGCTACCCAATGGGCTTATGTTGCGTGCACGCACAAGTGCCCTCAGTGGAAAGATCTACTTTGTAGCCGAATCGCCTTGCCTTTTGCATATTGTGGGGGAGCCGCCGCGCCACACGCTCGAGTTTATGCAGCTCTTGAGAACTGCGCCTCTATTTCGTGGGAGGGACTTGCAGAATGTATGATTCAAAGTAGGTGTTTTTGGAGCATGGTTATTTGAAAACATGAGCGGTGCACCATCTGGGCGACACATGCCAAGGAAATACACATTGCAGCGCATTTCTGCCAAGGGAATTAAAGCAAGGTTGATAGCCAGAGAGAGGGCACACAATTCTATATCTACACACCGTGCCGTTGCACTTTCTGGGGATTAGGTGCATGGCTAAACCTACTGGACCAGACACTAGCAAAGGGCAGGGGGTCTAATGCTTCTGGAGCCAGTCTCACTGCAGAACATAGTGCTTTCATATTCCTGGCTGCAAGGCAACAATGCACGGCGCTAATGCGATAATGCCAGAGAGCAATGGGTGTTAACCTTTAGGTTTTGTATTTAGTAAATAATAGGGCTGAACTCATCCAAATTGTGATCTCTCCACTACGATTAAGCCATTCAAATCAAGGTTAATGCCTAAATAATCATTGGAGGTTGCACATGCAATCAAAGAGATCGTTTTTTTCTAATTGCATTGCCCACTACGTCCTCTGAATGTACACCGCAAAACAACCAAACAATCCCCTAATGAGCTCCTACGCAGAACGGCTAACTCACCGCGCCCCCTTACACCGCTGCTCTGTTAAAAGAAATGGATCAAGATGCTTGCGAAAAGGTCAGAACATTCGACCGGTTTGCCACGTCTCTTTTGCCAAATTTCTCAGTTAAAGCACCGGCGTGAGGTGCAATTTTTAAGTGAGTGCAGCTTAAATTGCATCGGAGCGTAATGTCCATCTGCGCCATAGTTCTGTCTCTCCCCGAGTGAAGTGCACCACACGCAGGGCCTGATTTACGAACCGTTTCTCAACGGACTGGTGTACGAGTACTCCAACCCAAACCACAGTTATAAATGGCACCCTGTTGCCCTGCAATCTAGTCCACTCTAAATCGTTATGTTTAAATCGCTGTGGCAGTGGCAAGCAAAATGAAATGAAATTATATTTTATTTATATCTGGCTAATACACAAGTGTTTCAGAGCGCGACCAGACAAAGGGAGGGGAACAGGGGAGAACAAAACACCGATCTTACTAGGCCCAGTGACAATGAGAATGCGTAAGTGCATGGAAAAAGGGAAAAGGGGGAAGGTGCATGGAGGGGGTGGGGTGGAGAAGTGGAACGTGCGGAACAGAGGAGAGAAACTAATAAATAATCTGCAGTGGTAGTGCAGCCAGCAAGTGGCAAGTGCTAGATTAGTCAACAAGGGTAGATCTGATAAGTGCAGAAGAAAAAGTGGGAGGGGGGCTGTATGGGTACAGGTACAGTGCGCAGTGCATGGGTTGGCCGGGAGGCAGTGCAGGAGGGTGGCAGGATGAGCAGGTACCTGGGCCCGAGTGACGGAGGGTGGCCAGGTGCACGATGCCGAGCGAGAAAAGAGATCAGCAGGGGAGAAGAGAAGCAAAGAGGAAGGTCTTGAGGTGCTTCCGGAACCGGAGATGGTTCTCCTCAAGTTTCAAGGTGGCTGGGAGGCTGTTCCAGAAGGAGGCCCCAGCCAAACAAAGAGCTCTACCACCAACTTGTTTCTTTGAAAAACGATTGACCCTGAGGGAGTTGGAGGTAGAGGAGCGAAGGGCTCGAAGGAGGAAGTATTTTACAGAGGGATAGTTGAAGGTATTTTGCACCCAGGCCCCAGAAAGACTTGTTTGTGACCAATGCAGAGGGTTTTACATTTAATCCTTGCATCCATTGGGAGCCAGTGAAGGGATTTCAGGGCTGGAGGGATACGATCCCAGGGCTTGAGGCCAAGGACAAGTCTCGCAGTCCTGTTTGAGATTAGTTGAAAAGGGCGGAGAGTAGAGGCCGGTAGATTTAGAAAGAGGCTGTTACAGTAGTCCAGCCTAGAGAGAACCAGAGCTTGGGAGACAGTGAGCTTCTGGGGGAGGGAGAGGAAAGGCAGAGTACCTCTAAGCAGGTGCAGTAAGAAGTTTGACTTTTTTGAGATGTCGGAGATGTGTGCGGAGAAGGAAAGTGTGGAGTCAAAGATGACCCCAAGGTTCTTAGCCTCGCAGGTAAGGGTAGGAGGAGTGTCAAGGGAGACCGGCCAGAGAGTGAGGGGAGTGCAGAAGAAAAAGTACAAAACACCAAAGTTGGAATTTAAAGGATCGGGTTTGCTGCCATCTCCCTAGTACTATGTTTAACTTTCCAGCGCTTAGAGAAACTGCTTAAATATAGAGTAAGGTAAAGACACTAAAGGCGTGGTACACCAATACAAACAGCAAGGTCAGGCTTGCGTGTGGGTGTATTTTGTCGGTGTCAAGCGTTTTTTGTTGTTAGTCGACACTACCTCATTCCTGTATCATTGCTCTCTCCTTCCCTCCATCCACACCCTTTCTCATCTAACACTCCAGCTCTGTGGAAATGGGCCCGACACATCTTTAGCTGGACCAGAGGACACCGAATAGGGTTTTTCCTGGGCATAAAGTCACTCACTGGTGGAGGCAAATCCTGTTTATTTGGTTGAATCAAACCAGAAGTTGACGGCTGAATCTTTCTATCTAGTAGAGGGGTGCAGTGGAGCACACATCATTTATTGTGGCTGGAGGCTGTTCCAAGAGCAGCCCTGCTTTGCTGCAGAGAGAGTGACTAACACATAGTCGGCAGGTGAGGTGCTCTAATTAAATTCAATTAATTCCTCACTGAATGGAAAATAACAATTTTTGTGACCGTCACATTTCCATTCTTTCCATCCTGCTGTGCTGCCTCTCCTCTTACTCATTCTTCTGCCATCCTGTCCCCCTGCTCATCCTGCTCCCTTTTTTTCACATTGTATATGGGCACCCTTCTAAATCTTCCCTCATGCTGCATCCTCTGCCTCCCTACTCCTTCTGACTCTCCAGATTCTTTCCACTTCTTCCCCCTTCCTTCAAGCCATAAGTGTCTCTGTGCCCTTCCCAATCTTTACTCCTGCTCCATCCTCTTCTGTCTTACTACTCTTACTCCCTCCTCTGCTCCTCGCCTTACTTCTTCTACGCTTGCTTGCCTCCTTACTCTTATACCATCCCTTTCCCCTGATTCTTTACTCTTCCCGATCTTCAAACTCTAACCATACCTCTTCGCTCTTACACCTTCTTCTTGTGCCTTACTCTTCCCCTCCTGTTTCCACTTTCCTGTGGATTCCTCAGCCATCCCCATCCTGTTGATTCCCATCCTCGCCATTCCGCTCTTCCTCTTCCCACGTGTCCCTTTCCCTTTCAGCCTGCCTCTTTTCTGCTCCTCTTCGCCCCTCTGGGTTGTGGACTATGGTGTTTCCCGCACTGTTACTCTCACCTGGACCCCACAGGGGTGTCGATCGGACCCGACAGCTGCGGTCTCCTTCAACGTGATGCGTAGTGCTGAGATGACTGTCTGGACTGGCCCGCCTAGTCTTGTCTGCTGGACCCAAAGAAGTATTTTCCTGCAAGTGGAGACAGGGATTAACCACCTGTGGGTTTTAGTGATGGCCTCCCAACTGTTCTCGCTCTCCCCCACTAATCACCTCTTATATCCCCTTAGTAACCTCACCTTATGTTTGTAAAAGATGATCTCTCCATCCTGCGTGTCTTGCAGGGGCGCGTAGATACCAGTTACTTCACTGGTTTGAAGGCGTTGGGAGAGTTCCGGTAAGTATTGACTCTGAAGTCCCTGGCGGGATTGGTAAGTATCAAGTTCAAAGAGTTCAATGTGCCCGATGTTCACTCTTGTCCCCTTCCTTCCTTAAGTTGCAACTGAGTTTGTGAGAAGAAGGTCTCGTAGCTGCTGCTGGTGTTCAGGTAAGAGTCTGTGTTACCCAGCGCTGTCCGGTAACTATTGCATGCGTTAACGTGTTGTTTTTCTCCCTCTTTACAGATGCGGCATATGAAAATGTGGAGAGTTATGGAATAATACCGCCGGTGGTAAATCAGGTAAGTCTATGGTGGTAAGAGGTTGTATTTGTTGATTCCCTTGGCTCACCTTGTTTTTTCTTGTGTCCCCTATGTGCCAGATTACGGCGAAGAAATGATGGAGACAGTGCCGGATCGAAAGATGCTGTGAGAACTGGTGAGTATGGCGCCGTGCTGGAGCTGGCGAAGTGACGCATGCAGGACTGATGCACTTTCCAGGTCCGGAGATGAAATGGTTACGGAATTAGGTGAGGAATTTGAAATAAGTTTGTTTTCTAACCTTGTCCTTTTCTTCTTCTTCATTCTAGGATGTCCGGATTCGAGGCAGGCGTGGCAGAAGACTGGATGCTGGCTGCAGGCACGCGGGCGTGGCAGAAGACTGGATGCTGGCTGCAGGCACGGTGAGCGTCACGCTGCCAGATGCAGAATAACGCGAAGCATGTGCTGCTGTTCGGGTGTGGTTTAAATAGTCTCCAAAGTAGTTCCAGATAAGAAGTTCCCTAGAGCCACGCCCGAGTAAAAAATAGTCCCTGTAACAAAATAGTCCCATCCAGGCCTCATGTAGGCTTGGACTCTTTTGCAGCATGGTCTGCATCAGGCAAGTAAAGTCTATGAGCCTGGCGCCTATGGTGCCAGGACTGATTTCTATGATGAGCCTGGCGCCTAAGGCGCCAGGACTGAACACAGACAGCCCCTAGCCGGGGCTGCTGAGGTTTAAACAAATGTCTGGATGCCTGCTCCCGGAGCTGAGGGCCTTGGTCCTGATGCCCGGGGGTAGGCATCATGACAGCACTCCCCCCCAAGGCCCCTCCTAAAATTGTTCTTCCCCCTGGCCCTGGGGTATCTGGGAAGTTCCGATGGAATCTTTTCACCAACCGAGGTGCATGAACGTGGTCGCTAGGCTCCCATGATCTTTCTTGTGGTCCGTAGCCCTTCCAATCGATCAAATAAAAAAGTTTTGATTTAATCATCTTGGAGTCCAGGATATTTTTTACCTCGAATTCAGGTTCTCCATCTATCAAGATGGGGTCAGGTGGTTTGGTTAATCTTGTCCCTGGTTGAACTGGTTTTAGAAGTGAAACATGAAAGACAGGATGAATTCGCATATTAGAGGGTAATTCCAATTTGACGGCCACCGGGTTGATAATGGCCTTAATGGTGTAAGGTCCCAAATATCTAGGATTAAAAGTCTGAGTTCCCTTCAAAGGTATATGTTTTGTAGCCAGCCAAACTTGATCCCCAATCTGGTATTGTGGAGTTTCACTTCTATGTTGATCAGCATTTTTCATGTATTTCTCTTTTGCTTGTTTCAAATGTTCTGTGGCTTCCTTAAAGGCTTGTGTAATAGTAGAGTGCAAATGACTAACTGCGGGCATTTCTAAGTGCTGAGGCGAATCAAGTTCTGAGGTTCGAGGGTGATGTCCATATATGGTATAAAAAGGGCTTTGTCCAGTTCCTGAATGTACAGAGTTATTGTATGCGTACTCTGAAATCCATAAAATATCTTTCCAATTGCTTTCGGTCTGGTGTAGCATGCAGCGTAGGTACTGTTCAAGGGTCTGGTTGGTCCTTTCCGTCTGACCATCGGTCTGGGGATGGTGAGTTGTTGATAGCCTCACGTCGATTTGTGCCAGTTGACAACATTTCTTCAAAAATGCGAGATAAATTGACTACCTCAGTCAGAAACCAATACGGAAGGGAATCCGTGTAATCGAACAATGTTTTCAAGGAACTCCTTGGCCAGAATCAAAGCAGAAGGTAACCCCTTTAAAGGAATAAAGTGGGCCATCTTGGAAAAAAGATCCACAATAACTGGGATGGTGTTAAATCTATTACATGGAGGTAGATCTGTAATAAAGTCTAAAGACAAGGTGTGCCATGGTGTAGGTGGAATATCCAAAGGTTGTAAAAGGCCAGCGGGTTTTTTCTTCTGGCTTTTGTTTTGGGCGCAAATGCCACAAGACATCACAAATGACTTTACATCTTTTCGCCAAGTGGGCCACCAGAACTGTCTCTTAATTTTTGCTTCAGTTTTTGCGATACCTGGGTGCCCTTCCATCAGGGTGTAATGGTAATTGGAGATGACTAGTTCTTGTATTTCCTTGTGTGGTAGAAATAGTCATCCTTGATAGTAAGGTAGGTCATTGACGACTGAGTAGTCCGGGCTTTTCTTTACCCAGTCCTGCAGGGTTGCTGGATCGAAGAGTTGTTGAATTTTTGAATGAATATCTTCTAGTGTCAGAGTAGTTATGCCAAGAATTCTTTGCTCGGGAATTATTGGCACCAGTTCCGGGTTTGCATATGCTTCTCCCATCCCTATTCGGGATAAGGCATCTGCTTTGCCATTTTTGCAGCCTTGTCGATAAGTGATCACGAAATCGAATTCGGCAAAGAACAATGCCCATCGAAGTTGTCGCGATGATTGGGCTTTGGCTGTTTTTAAATACTGCAGGTTCCGGTGATCGGTGATTACGGTAATAGTATGCCTGGCACCAAGAAGATAGTGCCGCCAAGCCTTAAAGGCGGATTTGACGGCTAATAGCTCTTTATCGGTAACCGCATAGTTTAAATCAGGTGCTGAGAACTTTCTGGACCAAAACGCTACTGGGTGAAGTTGACCGGTTTCAGGATCCTTCTGGGACAGGACAGCTCCCATGGCTAAACTGGATGCATGAGTTTCTACTATGTGTGGAAGCTCAGGGCATGGATGCTTTAAGACAGGTGCTGATGTGAATTTCGCTTTCAACTCTTGGAAGGCCTTTTCAGCCTCTTCGGTCCACAAGAAGCGTTTGTTTTTTCACAAAAGTGCTGTGATGGGGTGTACAACATGGGAGAAGTCCGGAATGAATCTGCGGTAGAAATTAGCAAATCCGAGCATGCTTTGTACCCCTTTGACTGAACTGGGTGATGGCCACTTGAGAATTGCGTCCACCTTTCGAGAGTCCATTCGGACTCCTTTTGGAGTCAGTATAAATCCAAGAAATTCAACTTCCGTAGTATGAAAAACAAATTTTTCCAATTTTGCATATAACTTGTGCTGGCGTAGTTTCTCAAGGACTGCACGCACGTGCTTAACATGGTCTGATTCTGAGGAGGAGTACACTAGAATATCATCTATGTATACGACGACACAGATGTCAATGAGTTCACGAAGGACATCGTTCATAAAATACTGGAAGGCTGCTGGTGCATTGCACAACCCGAAGGGCATCACCTGATATTCGAATAATCCGTACTTGGTGCGAAAGGCAGTCTTCCATTTGTCGCCTTTCTGGACACGTACCAGATGATATGCCCCTCGGAGATCTAACTTAGTGTAGATATAAGCATCCTTTACTTGGTCTAGTAATTTGGGGATCGGAGGCAATGGGTATCGGTTTTTAACCGTAATCTGATTTAATGCGCGGTAATCTATGCACGTTCTAAGGTCACCTTCCTTTTTTGGCACGAAGAATAAAGCTGAGGATGCAGGAGACTTGGAAGGACGAATAAAGCCATTAGCAAGGTATTGGTCCAAGTATTGCCGTAGGTGACGATTTTCAGGTTCCGTGAGGGCATAGATTCTACTGCATGGGGGTTGTGCACCGGGTAGGAGGTCGATTTGACAATCGTATGATCTGTGAGGAGGTAATGTATTGGCCTGTTCTTTTTGAAAAACATCCTGAAATTCTTGGTATTCCTGAGGTAACTGCACGATTGGGTTAACGACTGTAGCCAGGCCTTTGTTCAAAGTTTTCTCCGGGTAACAGGTGTGTGCACAATCCGGGAAGGTTATTCTCTTCTCTCGCCAATCTATACAAGGATTATGTATTTCCAACCATGGCATCCCCAGTATTATCTGGAACTGTGGGGCTTTGATTAGATCAAACACAATAGTCTCTCGATGCCCATCTTGACTCAACAGTGTCATCTCTGTAGTGGAACGAGTTACAGGCCCGAGGCAATCTCAGTTCCATCAACTGTGGTGACGACATTCGAAGTGGTCTTTTTGCAAAGAGGTAGATTCATCCTTGACACCAATTCGTGGTCCATATAGTTTCCTATGGCCGCGCTATCTATGTATGCCCTTACTGCGTGCATACGTGATGGCTGCCTGGAATCAAGTAGGACCATTGGGATGATCAGATGCAAGGTCTGAGTGTCCTTCTTTAAGCTCGGCAAGCGGACCTCTACGCTTGTCGGGTGTGGTCGTTTCCCGAATCAGGCTCTATGTGGCTTTTATCAGCAACTTCTACCACCTTCTTGGGTGGTTTTGTAGGGCAATCCTGTAGAAAATGTCCTGAGGTTCCACAGTACAGACACAACTGCATCTGTCGTCTTCTTTCTCTTTCCTTTTGAGTTAAGGGTCCTTTAACCCCCCCGATCTGCATAGGTTCAGATGCATCTGTTCCTTTGGGGGCAACGTTGGGTTTAACCAATACCCGGTTCTCGAACTTAGCTCGACCAGTCTTTCGGTTCTGAAGTCGGTGGTCTAGCTGCACCACTAAGTCTATAAATTCTGTGCAATCCTGAAGTGGGTTCACAACTTGAGCCAAGACATCTTTGAGTTCTCCCCGAAGCCCACGATGAAACAATGTAATTCGTTTTTCCTCCGGCCACCCGGTTTCCACCACCAACCTATTGAAGGTTGCAATATAGGTTAGCAGATCCTGGTTACCCTGTCGTAAGGATAAAAGTTCGTTGTCCAGGGCTTGACCCTGTAAGTGTCTGGCGAATAGTTTTTCCATGCTCCTTTGAAAACCCTGAAAATCCCGGAGAAGAGGATCATCCTGGTTGACTAATGGAAGGGACCAATCCGCTGCGCTGCCACTAAGATATGACAATACAAAAGGCTACTTTGGCTTGGTCATTTGGAAAGGCTCCCGGTCTGCATAAAAAGTGCAAGCGGCATTGGTTCATAAACACAGCGAACCTTTTGGGGTCCCCAGAAAAGCGTTCGGGTGGAGCTAACGGAATATTTCCTGGTAAAACCACTTGCACAGGATTGCTTGATGAAACGGGGGTTGGGTTTCCCCCATATCCAGGTAGGGGCGTTTGCCCAGCTTGGTTTTGCAGTAGTTGCCTAGCGAGATCATCAGTGCGCTCCTTTGAGACAATCAGTTCTCTCCTGAGGGCATTAGTCTCTTGGTGAGCGGCATGTACTTCCGCCCTAAGTTCCCCCAATAATTGGGCCAGTTGGTCGGTTTCCGAGATTTCCATAACACCCGGGTGGGTATTTGTAGAGAGGCTTTGCGTTCTGTTACGCTCACCTGGACCCCACAGGGGTGTCGATCAGATCCGGACAGCTGCGGTCTCCTTCAACGTGATGCGTAGTGCAGAGATGACTGTCTGGACTGGCCCGCCTAGTCTTGTCTGCTGGACCCAAAGAAGTATTTTCCTGCAAGTGGAGACAGGGATTAACCACCTGTGGGTTTTAGTGATGGCCTCCCAACTGTTCTCGCTCTCCCCCACTAATCACCTCCGATATCCCCTTAGTAACCTCACCTTATGTTTGTAAAAGATGAGCTCTCCATCCTGCGTGTCTTGCAGGGGCGCGTAGATACCAGTTACTTCACTGGTTTGAAGGCGTTGGGAGAGTTCCGGTAAGTATTGACTCTGAAGTCCCTGGCGGGATTGGTAAGTATCAAGTTCAAAGAGTTCAATGTGCCCGATGTTCACTCTTGTCCCCTTCCTTCCTTAAGTTGCAACTGAGTTTGTGAGAAGAAGGTCTCGTAGCTGCTGCTGGTGTTCAGGTAAGAGTCTGTGTTACCCAGCGCTGTCCGGTAACTATTGCATGCGTTAACGTGTTGTTTTTCTCCCTCTTTACAGATGCGGCATATGAAAATGTGGAGAGTTATGGAATAATACCGCCGGTGGTAAATCAGGTAAGTCTATGGTGGTAAGAGGTTGTATTTGTTGATTCCCTTGGCTCACCTTGTTTTTTCTTGTGTCCCCTATGTGCCAGATTACGGCGAAGAAATGATGGAGACAGTGCCGGATCGAAAGATGCTGTGAGAACTGGTGAGTATGGCGCCGTGCTGGAGCTGGCGAAGTGACGCATGCAGGACTGATGCACTTTCCAGGTCCGGAGATGAAATGGTTACGGAATTAGGTGAGGAATTTGAAATAAGTTTGTTTTCTAACCTTGTCCTTTTCTTCTTCTTCATTCTAGGATGTCCGGATTCGAGGCGGGCGTGGCAGAAGACTGGATGCTGGCTGCAGGCACGTGGGCGTGGCAGAAGACTGGATGCTGGCTGCAGGCACGGTGAGCGTCACGCTGCCAGCTGCAGAATAACGCGAAGCATGTGCTGCTGTTCGGGTGTGGTTTAAATAGTCTCCAAAGTAGTTCCAGATAAGAAGTTCCCTAGAGCCACGCCCGAGTAAAAAATAGTCCCTGTAACAAAATAGTCCCATCCAGGCCTCATGTAGGCTTGGACTCTTTTGCAGCATGGTCTGCATCAGGCAAGTAAAGTCTATGAGCCTGGCGCCTATGGTGCCAGGACTGATTTCTATGATGAGCCTGGCGCCTAAGGCGCCAGGACTGAACACAGACAGCCCCTAGCCGGGGCTGCTGAGGTTTAAACAAATGTCTGGATGCCTGCTCCCGGAGCTGAGGGCCTTGGTCCTGATGCCCGGGGGTAGGCATCATGACAGCACTCCCCCCCAAGGCCCCTCCTAAAATTGTTCTTCCCCCTGGCCCTGGGGTATCTGGGAAGTTCCGATGGAATCTTTTCACCAACCGAGGTGCATGATCGTGGTCGCTAGGCTCCCATGATCTTTCTTGTGGTCCGTAGCCCTTCCAATCGATCAAATAAAAAAGTTTTGATTTAATCATCTTGGAGTCCAGGATATTTTTTACCTCGAATTCAGGTTCTCCATCTATCAAGATGGGGTCAGGTGGTTTGGTTAATCTTGTCCCTGGTTGAACTGGTTTTAGAAGTGAAACATGAAAGACAGGATGAATTCGCATATTAGAGGGTAATTCCAATTTGACGGCCACCGGGTTGATAATGGCCTTAATGGTGTAAGGTTCCAAATATCTAGGATTAAAAGTCTGAGTTCCCTTCAAAGGTATATGTTTTGTAGCCAGCCAAACTTGATCCCCAATCTGGTATTGTGGAGTTTCACTTCTATGTTGATCAGCATTTTTCATGTATTTCTCGTTTGCTTGTTTCAAATGTTCTGTGGCTTCCTTAAAGGCTTGTGTAATAGTAGAGTGCAAATGACTAACTGCGGGCATTTCTAAGTGCTGAGGCGAATCAAGTTCTGAGGTTCGAGGGTGATGTCCATATATGGTATAAAAAGGGCTTTGTCCAGTTCCTGAATGTACAGAGTTATTGTATGCGTACTCGGAAATCCATAAAATATCTTTCCAATTGCTTTCGATCTGGTGTAGCATGCAGCGTAGGTACTGTTCAAGGGTCTGGTTGGTCCTTTCCGTCTGACCATCGGTCTGGGGATGGTGAGTTGTTGATAGCCTCACGTCGATTTGTGCCAGTTGACAACATTTCTTCAAAAATGCGAGATAAATTGACTACCTCAGTCAGAAACCAATACGGAAGGGAATCCGTGTAATCGAACAATGTTTTCAAGGAACTCCTTGGCCAGAATCAAAGCAGAAGGTAACCCCTTTAAAGGAATAAAGTGGGCCATCTTGGAAAAAAGATCCACAATAACTGGGATGGTGTTAAATCTATTACATGGAGGTAGATCTGTAATAAAGTCTAAAGACAAGGTGTGCCATGGTGTAGGTGGAATATCCAAAGGTTGTAAAAGGCCAGCGGGTTTTTTCTTCTGGCTTTTGTTTTGGGCGCAAATGCCACAAGACATCACAAATGACTTTACATCTTTTCGCCAAGTGGGCCACCAGAACTGTCTCTTAATTTTTGCTTCAGTTTTTGCGATACCTGGGTGCCCTTCCATCAGGGTGTAATGGTAATTGGAGATGACTAGTTCTTGTATTTCCTTGTGTGGTAGAAATAGTCATCCATGATAGTAAGGTAGGTCATTGACGACTGAGTAGTCCGGGCTTTTCTTTACCCAGTCCTGCAGGGTTGCTGGATCGAAGAGTTGTTGAATTTTTGAATGAATATCTTCTAGTGTCAGAGTAGTTATGCCAAGAATTCTTTGCTCGGGAATTATTGGCACCGGTTCCGGGTTTGCATATGCTTCTCCCATCCCTATTCGGGATAAGGCATCTGCTTTGCCATTTTTGCAGCCTTGTCGATAAGTGATCACGAAATCGAATTCGGCAAAGAACAATGCCCATCGAAGTTGTCGCGATGATTGGGCTTTGGCTGTTTTTAAATACTGCAGGTTCCGGTGATCGGTGATTACGGTAATAGTATGCCTGGCACCAAGAAGATAGTGCCGCCAAGCCTTAAAGGCGGATTTGACGGCTAATAGCTCTTTATCGGTAACCGCATAGTTTAAATCAGGTGCTGAGAACTTTCTGGACCAAAACGCTACTGGGTGAAGTTGACCGGTTTCAGGATCCTTCTGGGACAGGACAGCTCCCATGGCTAAACTGGATGCATGAGTTTCTACTATGTGTGGAAGCTCAGGGCATGGATGCTTTAAGACAGGTGCTGATGTGAATTTCGCTTTCAACTCTTGGAAGGCCTTTTCAGCCTCTTCGGTCCACAAGAAGCGTTTGTTTTTTCACAAAAGTGCTGTGATGGGGTGTACAACATGGGAGAAGTCCGGAATGAATCTGCGGTAGAAATTAGCAAATCCGAGCATGCTTTGTACCCCTTTGACTGAACTGGGTGATGGCCACTTGAGAATTGCGTCCACCTTTCGAGAGTCCATTCGGACTCCTTTTGGAGTCAGTATAAATCCAAGAAATTCAACTTCCGTAGTATGAAAAACAAATTTTTCCAATTTTGCATATAACTTGTGCTGGCGTAGTTTCTCAAGGACTGCACGTACGTGCTTAACATGGTCTGATTCTGAGGAGGAGTACACTAGAATATCATCTATGTATACGACGACACAGATGTCAATGAGTTCACGAAGGACATCGTTCATAAAATACTGGAAGGCTGCTGGTGCATTGCACAACCCGAAGGGCATCACCTGATATTCGAATAATCCGTACTTGGTGCGAAAGGCAGTCTTCCATTTGTCGCCTTTCTGGACACGTACCAGATGATATGCCCCTCGGAGATCTAACTTAGTGTAGATATAAGCATCCTTTACTTGGTCTAGTAATTTGGGGATCGGAGGCAATGGGTATCGGTTTTTAACCGTAATCTGATTTAATGCGCGGTAATCTATGCACGTTCTAAGGTCACCTTCCTTTTTTGGCACGAAGAATAAAGCTGAGGATGCAGGAGACTTGGAAGGACGAATAAAGCCATTAGCAAGGTATTGGTCCAAGTATTGCCGTAGGTGACGATTTTCAGGTTCCGTGAGGGCATAGATTCTACTGCATGGGGGTTGTGCACCGGGTAGGAGGTCGATTTGACAATCGTATGATCTGTGAGGAGGTAATGTATTGGCCTGTTCTTTTTGAAAAACATCCTGAAATTCTTGGTATTCCTGAGGTAACTGCACAATTGGGTTAACGACTGTAGCCAGGCCTTTGTTCAAAGTTTTCTCCGGGTAACAGGTGTGTGCACAATCCGGGAAGGTTATTCTCTTCTCTCGCCAATCTATACAAGGATTATGTATTTCCAACCATGGCATCCCCAGTATTATCTGGAACTGTGGGGCTTTGATTAGATCAAACACAATAGTCTCTCGATGCCCATCTTGACTCAACAGTGTCATCTCTGTAGTGGAACGAGTTACAGGCCCGAGGCAATCTCAGTTCCATCAACTGTGGTGACGACATTCGAAGTGGTCTTTTTGCAAAGAGGTAGATTCATCCTTGACACCAATTCGTGGTCCATATAGTTTCCTATGGCCGCGCTATCTATGTATGCCCTTACTGCGTGCATACGTGATGGCTGCCTGGGATCAAGTAGGACCATTGGGATGATCAGATGCAAGGTCTGAGTGTCCTTCTTTAAGCTCGGCAAGCGGACCTCTACGCTTGTCGGGTGTGGTCGTTTCCCGAATCAGGCTCTATGTGGCTTTTATCAGCAACTCCTACCACCTTCTTGGGTGGTTTTGTAGGGCAATCCTGTAGAAAATGTCCTGAGGTTCCACAGTACAGACACAACTGCATCTGTCGTCTTCTTTCTCTTTCCTTTTGAGTTAAGGGTCCTTTAACCCCCCCGATCTGCATAGGTTCAGATGCATCTGTTCCTTTGGGGGCAACGTTGGGTTTAACCAATACCCGGTTCTCGAACTTAGCTCGACCAGTCTTTCGGTTCTGAAGTCGGTGGTCTAGCTGCACCACTAAGTCTATAAATTCTGTGCAATCCTGAAGTGGGTTCACAACTTGAGCCAAGACATCTTTGAGTTCTCCCCGAAGCCCACGATGAAACAATGTAATTCGTTTTTCCTCCGGCCACCCGGTTTCCACCACCAACCTATTGAAGGTTGCAATATAGGTTAGCAGATCCTGGTTACCCTGTCGTAAGGATAAAAGTTCGTTGTCCAGGGCTTGACCCTGTAAGTGTCTGGCGAATAGTTTTTCCATGCTCCTTTGAAAACCCTGAAAATCCCGGAGAAGAGGATCATCCTGGTTGACTAATGGAATGGACCAATCCGCTGCGCTGCCACTAAGATATGACAATACAAAAGGTTACTTTGGCTTGGTCATTTGGAAAGGCTCCCGGTCTGCATAAAAAGTGCAAGCGGCATTGGTTCATAAACACAGCAAACCTTTTGGGGTCCCCAGAAAAGCGTTCGGGTGGAGCTAACGGAATATTTCCTGGTAAAACCACTTGCACAGGATTGCTTGATGAAACGGGGGTTGGGTTTCCCCCATATCCAGGTAGGGGCGTTTGCCCAGCTTGGTTTTGCAGTAGTTGCCTAGCGAGATCATCAGTGCGCTCCTTTGAGACAATCAGTTCTCTCCTGAGGGCATTAGTCTCTTGGTGAGCGGCATGTACTTCCGCCCTAAGTTCCCCCAATAATTGGGCCAGTTGGTCGGTTTCCGAGATTTCCATAACACCCGGGTGGGTATTTGTAGAGAGGCTTTGCGTTCTGTTACGCTCACCTGGACCCCACAGGGGTGTCGATCAGATCCGGACAGCTGCGGTCTCCTTCAACGTGATGCATAGTGCAGAGATGACTGTCTGGACTGGCCCGCCTAGTCTTGTCTGCTGGACCCAAAGAAGTATTTTCCTGCAAGTGGAGACAGGGATTAACCACCTGTGGGTTTTAGTGATGGCCTCCCAACTGTTCTCGCTCTCCCCCACTAAACACCTCCGATATCCCCTTAGTAACCTCACCTTATGTTTGTAAAAGATGAGCTCTCCATCCTGCGTGTACTGCAGGGGCGCATAGATACCAGTTACTTCACTGGTTTGAAGGCGTTGGGAGAGTTCCGGTAAGTATTGACTCTGAAGTCCCTGGCGGGATTGGTAAGTATCAAGTTCAAAGAGTTCAATGTGCCCGATGTTCACTCTTGTCCCCTTCCTTCCTTAAGTTGCAACTGAGTTTGTGAGAAGAAGGTCTCGTAGCTGCTGCTGGTGTTCAGGTAAGAGTCTGTGTTACCCAGCGCTGTCCGGTAACTATTGCATGCGTTAACGTGTTGTTTTTCTCCCTCTTTACAGATGCGGCATATGAAAATGTGGAGAGTTATGGAATAATACCGCCGGTGGTAAATCAGGTAAGTCTATGGTGGTAAGAGGTTGTATTTGTTGATTCCCTTGGCTCCCCTTGTTTTTTCTTGTGTCCCCTAGGTGCCAGATTACGGTGAAGAAATGATGGAGACAGTGCCGGATCGAAAGATGCTGTGAGAACTGATGAGTATGGCACTGTGCTGGAGCTGGCGAAGCGACGTGTGCAGGACTGATGCACTTTCCAGGTCCGGAGATGAAATCGTTCCGGAATTAGGTGAGGAATTTGAAATAAGTTTGTTTTCTAACCTTGTCCTTTTCTTCTTCTTTATTCTAGGAGCTTCAGATTCGAGGCGGGCGTGGCAGAACACTGGATGCTGGCTGCAGGCACGTGGACTTTGCAGAAGACTGGATGCTGGCTGCAGGCACGGTGAGCGTCACGCTGCTGGATGCAGAATAACGCGAAGCATGTGCTGCTGTTCGGATGTGGTTTAAATAGTCTCCAAAGTAGTTCCAGATAAGAAGTTCCCTAAAGCCACGCCCGAGTAAAAAATAGTCCCTGTAACAAAATAGTCCCATCCAGGCCTCATGTAGGCTTGGACTCTTTTGCAGCATGGTCTGCATCAGGTAAGTAAAGTCTATGAGCCTGGCGCCTATGGCGCCAGGACTGATTTCTATGATGAGCCTGGCGCCTAAGGCGCCAGGACTGAACCCAGACAGCCCCTAGCCGGGGCTGCTGAGGTTTAAACAAATGTCTGGATGCCTGCTCCCGGAGCGGAGGGCCTTGGTCCTGATGCCAGGGGGTAGGCATCATGACACGCACGGAATTACATGACTAAAGAGCTATCCAGATGTTCATATCCACTGGCCATATTGTGCAATCAGGGAGCCTGCCACTGTTTCTCCGCCCAACCCCTCTGCAGCTTGGCAGCACAGCAGCACGTCTGTGCCTAGTTCCTCCACAAGCACCCTCACAGAGATGTGGTCATATGATACATGATCGTTGACATGAACTTGCCTCAGAGTGGAATCTGTTTCTTATTGTCATATGCAGTTATTCTCACAGGGCTGATGTGAGGGTGTTGCACTGAAATGTGGTCACCAGGAGTATTGCTGATGGGTGCTTTTTTGTTGATGATTGTAGACTGTCACAAAGTGGACAGAGATCAATTGAAAACTCCAGTCAACCACATGTACAGGTATCATAATCTTTATTTCGGGTATTGTTACACTTATGGGCAAAAATAATAAAAAGGCAGAAAATCCTGTAAGCTTAATGGCCAGCTTAGCTTTTCCAAAAGGCCAGTATTCTTCCCTGGGGTATGGTCCCATCCAAGTGATTAAACATGTAGCCTTTGGGTGTAAGCAAAGTGCCTCTAAGCAACAGAGTAGGAAAGGCTGCTTTGTAGCAATGCTAATGAGTGCAGATATGAGAAGATAGGGCTCTCTGCACTGTATACATTTGATAAATGTCATGCCACAGTAAGCAATGGCTATGTGTTTATGTTCTCTGGAAACCCGGGCAGAACACTGGATTGTTATCTTTTATTTAGCTTGAGTAATCCATTGGGTTTATTTTCTTTCAGCTTGTGTGCATCATGGCAAATAGAAATACATTGTCTGGGTCACAGTATAGTAAACTCAGAAGAAAAAGGGAAAAAGCCAAAGCAAAACAGGAAGAGTATTTTCTTAAGTATTTTCGAGGCAATCCACTGCAAGATCAAGATGAAGATCGTTCAAAGGATCCTCCTGAAACTGAAGTTGAGATGGCAGATATAGCTACTGCCTCACAATTGGAAGCAGAATTGGAAGTGCAAACTCTCAATGTAGAAAATGAATGAACCGAATGAAGAATTGCAGGTTCAAGATTTGAGAAGATGTGAAAGTGCTGATGCCTCCATCAGCGTGAGCTATAGTGATCCTGCTACCTGGGACAATGTTCCCTCCAAAAGCAGTGATCATGTCTGACAAATCCTGGTAGAACATGGGCCAGAACAGGTTATGCAGTTTCTTTTCCCTAGAGATAGAAACAAAAGAACGTTTTCCTCAAACTTTTACAAACGTAGGCTTCCCAACGGAGATGCTGTGCACCGTCAGTGGCTACAGTATTCCATATCAATGGACACTGTGTTTTGCTTCTGTTGTATGCTGTTTTGCAGTAATCCAGCCAATGCCTCATCTCTTGCTAATAAAGGGTCAAGGGACTGGATAAACATGTCTGCAATTCTAGCAGCACATGAAGAAGGCAAGGAGCATTTAGAAAATATTCAAAAGTGGCAGGAACTGGCACTGCGAATGAAAAAGAATAAAACAATTGATGAAGAAAATGTGCGCCTAATTTAGCAAGAAGAGAAGATTTGGCAGCAAATCTTAGAATGACTGATTGCTTTAGTAAGAGTTCTCGGTATGCAAAATCTGGCCTTTCGTGGAACACATGAAAAACTGCATACATTTGGTAATGGAAACTTCCTGAAATGTATTGAATATCTAGCTTTGTTTGACCCACTGATGGGTGAGCATCTTTGTAAAATAACAGAAAAAAGACACACATTCACTACCTGGGGAAAGATATACAAAATGAACTGATTCAGCTTTTAGCCACAACTATTAAAGAGGAAATCCTGGCCTCAGTTCGGGCTGCCAAGTACTTTTCAATCATTCTAGATTGCACACCAGATGTCAGCCATGTTGAACAAATGACAATGATAGTTCGCTATGTGACCACCATGTCAGTGTTGGATTCCGATCATTGTGAGCCTGTGTGCATAAAAGAACATTTCTTAGGATTTGTGCCACTAAAAGAGATAACTGGAGCTAGTATGACAGCCACTATTCTCCACCAATTACAATAAATGTCCTTGCCCATTGAAAACCTGCGTGGCCAAGGCTATGATAATGGAAGTGATATGGGAAAGAAAATGGTGTACAACGAAGAATTGTGGATGTAAATCCCCGTGCTGTGTATGTTCCTTGCAGTGCACATTCTTTACATGTGGTTGGTAATGATGCAGCTAAGTGTTGCTTGGAGGCAACTGCTTTCTTTAACATGGTACAACGTATTTATGTTTATTTCTCTGGTTCAACACGCCGTTGGGAAGTTCTAAAGCGCCACGTTAAACATCTTACATTGAAACCACTGAGTGACACAAGATGGGAAAATTGAATCCGCTCCCATATCAGCTGGGTGATGTGTATGATGCACTAGTTGAGATATCAAATGACACTACGCAAACAGGATCATCTGGTAATATCTCTCGCATAGATGCCCAAGGTCTTGCAAAGGGTATTTCTAGCTTCAGGTTTGTAGTTTCCCTTGTTGTGTGGCATAACATTCTCTTTGAGATAAATGTGACAAGCAAACAACTTCAGACAAAAACACTTGATGTTTGTGATGCTATAAAACAACTGGAAGAAACCAATACGTTTCTTGGTGGGTGCAGGAGTGATGAAGGGTTTGAGAAAGTACTTATTGAAGCACGTAAACTGGCAGAAGAGTTGGAAATTCCTGCGTGCTTTGAACTTGATCATTCTGTACGTGTTCGAAGAAAGAAGAAGCAGTTCACATATGAAGCAGATGATGAGCCTATTGAAAACCCCAAGGAAAATTTCAAAGTTAACTTCTTTTTTGCAATTGTTGACGCAGCCCTTCAATCTGTAGAAGAGAGATTTACTCAAATGCATCAAATTAGTTCTGTGTTGGGCTTCCTTTATAACATACACAGTTTGAATACTGATAGATGCTTCCCACGCCTCATCAACTTCTTTTCCTCTCCTGCTGTCCCCCCTCCTCTGTCCTCAGCTACCTTGCCTCTACCCTCCCTCCCTCAGGGCGTACCTCTGATCTGTACCCTTCCCCGGAAGTCCTTCAAAGATGGCAACCTTCTCCACATTGCCACTCTTAACTCTCACTCTGCCATCAAACATTCCTCTGATATCTGTCTCCTTCTTGAGGAACTGGACCTTGACGTACTCGGTCTCACTGAGACGTGGCTCACGGCCAGCTCTGTCACCAGCTCTGACACACTCCTACCTGACGGCTACAAGATCCTCTCCGTGCCCAGGGCCAACCGTGCTGGGGGTGGGTGTGGCCCTTATCTTCCCTGAGTGGATTCCTGCCACTGCTATTCACACGCAGACCTACTCCTCTTTTGAATGTCTTGTCTGCCGACTCTCTCTCTCTCCTAGCCACTCCCTTACCGTGGCTACTATCTATCGGCCACCTGGTCAAATGTCCTCCTTCCTCTCCGAGTGGGCTGACCTCTCCTCCTCACTCCTGTCCTCAACCACTCAACTCCTCTTTCTTGGAGACTTGAACATCCACCTGGATGCATCCTGTCCCCCTCCGGACTCTTTCGTGACCTCTGTGACTCTCTCTCACTCTCTATTCTCCCGTCTGGGCCGACCCATTCTGTTGGGCACACTCTTGATGCCCTTATCTCTTCTGACCTTCCCCTCTCTGTCCCTCTCTCCACTCCTCGCTCCTGGAGTGATCACTTTCTCCTCTCCTCCCACCTTACCCTCCCTACCCCACAGGCAAAGCCACCCTCATCACTGCCATCTTCCTTCTCGGTCATCCGACCCATGAAGCGTGTGTCAGTTGAGGCTTTCGCTGCCACCTTCTCGGCCCCTCTTCCCCCCTCAGCTGACTCCCACCCTGACACAGCCCTCTCCACTCTCTACTCTGCTATTTCTGATACTCTTGATATCCTTGCCCCTGTCATGAGAATCCGCCTGAAGCCCAAAGCAAAATGTAACTCCTGGTATGACTCGGATCTCATCACCCTTAAACGCATGTGCAGGGTGGCAGAGAGGAAATGGCGTGCTTCATGTTCATCCTTTGACAAACTGGCCTGTCGCCTGCTCCAAAGGCAATACCGGCTCTCCGTTCTCACCAAGAAGAGAGCCCTTATCCAATTCGGCTGAACTCTTTAAAATCTGCAAGGAGCTGGCCAACCCTGCTGCAGTCTCTATCTCCTGTCCCCTCCCAGGCCCTCTGTACGGCATTGGCCTCTCACTTCATTAAAAAAACTCAGGACATCCTGTCCTCACTCTGCTCCTATCACCTCCCCCCCTCTATTCCCTGCCCGTCCTCTGGCCCTTCTGCAGCCACCCCTCCTCTCTCCTTCTCTGCCTTTCCCCTTTTTTCTGCTGATGAGGTTTCGAGACAAGTCCGATCTATGAAAGTCTCGTCAACACAGGTCCACCCCTGCTTCTCCAAAACTATTAAGGACCACATCGGCTCCTTGGCTCCTGCCCTTGCTGACTTCTGCAATCACTCCTTCGCCTCTGGAGTCTTCCCATCCCCTCTCAAGCACTCCCTTGTGCACCCCCTTCTTAAGAAACCCTCTTCCAACCCGTCCTGCCCAGCTAACTCTCGCCCTATCTCTATCACTCCTTTTCTGGGCAAGCTCCCGAAGAAACTTGCCATCTCCCAGATTAATCTACATGCCGAATCTGTAGGAAACCTTCATGACCATCAGTCTGGCTTCAGAGCTGCCAGAAGCATGGAAACTGCTCTCCTGAACATCCGTGAGGACCTGCTCTCGAACCTTGACTCTAACAATCCATGTGTTCTCATTTTGCTTGATCTCACTTCTGCCTTTGATACTGTCAACCATACCATCCTGCTCAACCGTCTCCGTGATAACCTGGGTATCACTGGTCAGGCTCTGGCTTGGCTGACCTCTTTCCTCTCAAATCGACCCTCCCAGGTCCAACTGGGCTCTTTCCTGTCTGACATCTTTTTCTCTACCTGTGGTGTTGTCTTGATATGGGCAAAATCTTCCTCGGGGCCAGCCCTTTGAGAGCAAAAAATACCCAATTCAGCCCAAAATACAGGTTCTATTGTGCTGAGCAGTGATCTCATGCTAGTGACAAATGACACCTTCAATAAGTTTTAGCATTTTTATTCTAAGCAGTGAATTTCATATACATTTGGGATTCAAGTTAGAGAAGATTACAAAGCATAAAACTTAGACAAATGCAAAATATAGAGAAACATGGAACTTAGATAAACATAGAGAAACATAGAGAAATATAGAGCAACACAGTCTTACGCCCCTTTAATCAGCACTAGGAGACCTTGGCCCTCATAAGCTAGCTGTCAAGCCCCGCTCAGAGGACAGAGCTGAAGGAGTGCCGTCAAGAGCTCCAATTCCGGGCACTTGATCTGCTCGAACCAAGTCCACAGGACGATCTCCCACCCGAGTCATGTGGGCATGTGTATTTTATAATCTCGTGCTGCCCGTCCATGACGCACAGTTCCAGAACTTTCCCTGTGCAAAATATAGGCTGGCTCATGGAAAAAACCCAACTCTGTTAATTTCCACTGCTCCTTCTGAGCCCCTCCCTGGCTCCCATCTGCGAAAGCTCAGGAATGTCTTATCAGTGCCTTCCCAGAGAAAAGGAAGATTAGCTTGGGGCCATGCAGGGCTACCGTTAGTGAGGCAGAATATTCTAAGGAAAGCAGGGATGTATTAACCCCATCTGCAAGCTCTAGAAGGCATGCACTCATAGCTTAGTGTTTATAGCGCTTAAGACTGGCTATCTAAGCGCTATATAGGTGCCATAATGTTCCAAACACTCCAAAAATGTCCATTAGCTACAGAGCTAGGGCCCTCTCCCTGCCTGTCTATCAACAATACATAATGTGACCTATCACTCATACTAGGCCTGCATATTCCTTGTAGCTCACTACTGCATAATGGAAGTGCTACAACAGACTACTGTCAGCATTTTTAGCACATACTTTGAATACACTATTGGCTTTCAGCGGCTAATGCTGTCATCTAAAGCCCTGATTGGCAAGGTTGCAATTTTGTGTATCACTACATTCCACCCCTATTCAACGTGTGTGCGACAAATGCTGACTAATACACATCAATATAGTATTTAGTGCAGTGATAAAGACCTTGGGGCTTTGCAAGAGGTTTAAGCAAACTACCTTCTAGCGGTTAGTCAGCGTGGCATGCAAGGTAAAACACTACCTAAACAAAAATGTACACAAAGTGAACAGTGACATATACCCTTGCCAAAACCTGGCCTACACAAAAATACCTACACAAAGTGAACATGGGCATTTACTCTAGCCAAAACCTGGCCTACACAAAAATACCTAAATCAATTTTGTATAACTGATTGTCAGTTAAAAAGCAGCATGCAGTTAGAATGTCAAGGCAATCCAGTGTAGTCTAATCTACAATGCACTATTGCATTTATGTATGGTTATAAATTCTAAAACCTGGCAGCCTTTCACTCTAAGGGCTTACCCTCCCCCTGATCCCAGGGCATTCAAACGTGACTATGGGCTGTGTGATTAGACATTTCCCCCATGTATGTGGAACCCAACCAGAAACCATCTAATTTCGTGAACAAGGTGAACCCATGGGCACCAGGTTATTTAAATAAAAACAATTCTACTAATTTACATCAAGGCATGGCATGTGTTATTCATGCAATCAAAAGCAAGCAATTCAATCCATATGTATGCTGGTAACTGTAGCTCTGCGTGCCAGTGTGTGGAGGATGGTCGCCCCCATTCAGTAAAAAGCCAACACCTGCTGATTAAACAATGTTTGCCATACAATGCATCGTGTGTATTTAGCAGTCTTGTTGACCTGCCCTATGGCAGAAAAAATGTCTTCATACCTAAAATTCTGCCATCTTCAGTGGTTGCCAATACTTGTAGCAGTGTTGGGCGTATCAATGAACCCCACTAGGCTAGAAGTTCTATAGCAGAGCTGGCATCAGAACCCATAGTGGCTAGCTTATTGTGCACAGTTTCTATGTCACAAGCATATAAAGCTCCTGCAATTAATGAATCTAGCTCCCTAGCTACGCGCACTCTAGTGATGGGCCATAGAAATGGACTCCATTTGTAGCAGCTTGGTAGTACTAAGGAAACATTGCCTCATGATAAATCTATGTCTAAGTGTATCACTGTAATAATGGAGGTGTGCATTACCAGTCTACAATTTACATGTTGCTTACTACTGGAAAATCTAACATGTTCACAGTGTCTACCTATTGTGACTTGGAGAATACCCTTCTTCAAGTGGGATATCTGCCATATACAATATTAGTTTTTGCTACAAACACCATACTACCCTCCGGCAGTGGCTGTTTCATCACACCATTGTGTAAAATGCATTTAGTCAAGTTATAGTCCATAAAATCTTGGCGAGAACACTCGCTGCATTTCTTGGTCAGAAAAACATCACATTAATCAAATTAAACAAATCATATCCATTCAGTGACAAAAGATGCCCGACAATGTGCCAGGCCAGTATGCTAGCAATTCCATGTGGATACTCATTTGTAGCGCTTTTCCAAAGAATTATTCCAAATGTCTACAATCAAAAGGTGACTCTTTGCATTGGTGTGCTGGAGACAGCTGTCCCCACAAAAGCATGAAACTGGTTGGTTTAACAAAAACCGTGTCACACTATGTGTCATAAAATCAAACATCAAGTCAGTCATGGTTTCATTTACCTGCCTTAAGCTGGCTGTAAAAGTATCCAGTGTTTCAAAGGTTACCATCTCAAATTAGAGCTCACACACTTGGCAGCATTACTTCAATTAAGAATCTTAACCTACGCACAGGTGACTTTGATGTGCGCACTCATCTTATCTCAAAATAAATTACGCTCCTGCTTGCATAATCCTGCTGCCCCAACAATTCATAAATCATTTTCCTGCCTACGTGCAACGTAGAAGTTTTTTTTTTTCTTCAAAAAGCAAAACATCTCTGGTTAAAGCAATTCAGTTGGAAGAGCAAAACCATTTCGTTTTTTCAGATTCATCTCAAAAGTGCATTTAAAAACCATTTTTCAATGTGTTAGCATTCAAGGGCTGTGTCACACAGCTGTTTGTGGTGCATGATGTCACAGTCCACAACTCATTGTCCATAGCCCTTTAAACAAGAAAGGCAAGACATGTCAATTAAGTTATTTCCAGCAACTGAATCATTTGAATGTGTAGCATCAAATATTTGATAACTAGCCAAGTCTGCACCGTGCCAGTTCAGCAAAAGTTATTACTCTGTTGGACACCTTTCGCAGGTTGCAGAACAAATGGCAGCATTGAGTGCGGTGCAGGACACGTTTAAAGTTGACTCGCATATTCTCTGAGATCAGTGTCACCCACATACTGCACACATTTACGCCAATAAGGGCACGCTATTGTCTTGCTTTTTTTGCCTAGGCAAAATACAAACAGAAATGTTAGGATGCCATTAAAAGTACGATGTCATTATTCATCAATATCAACGTTATCCACCCCTTCCCATAACACCACCCCATCTTCAAAGTCTCATCAGGTAACTACACACTTTGTCATTGCTACTGCAATTATTTATCACCCTTCTGCATGTTTCTGGGGGCTTATTTACACTCAACCATACGGGGTGTAACTGCCTAATCACAAACTCATTTGTGCAATGCGATCATAGTTGGTCAATGGTACCTCAGACTGATCTGTGCTTTTACAAAAGCCATATAATAAGTACCCAGGTCGCACAATGCTTTTCTTTTTTCACCAAAGCGATCACGAATGCCAGGCGCCAACTTGCTTCCAGTGTCTCATGATCTTGATTTAGTTTGCCCTGCTGGCATCACTCCATTTTTCAAAGGTAAAGTCTTTCAGTCCAATACCGCCTGCAGTTGTACAAGCAGCTTTGTTTATTTTTCTCCATACAACTAGTGTCTTCCAAGCCTCTGGTTTTTCACTTGTCATTTTCTCAAAGGGTGTTTGCTGAGTTCTTGGACCACCCCTTTGAGCGCGATAGTCTAAGTCAGTTTCTTTTGTTGCTTCAACAAATCATTCATTCTTGCACTAAGCCGTGAGGCTTTTGGATCATGGCTAATGTGCAGTGTTCATGTTGTACTCCAAAGCCCTGCTCTGCATGTTGTCTCTTGCAAAACGGCTAAGCACTTTTGTCAGTTTTGCTTCCATCTGGAATGCCATAATGTCTTTGTCAGTTAATCCAGTCCTGGCAATGTAGCTTGCATTTTGCCAGCTGTGTAGTTTCTCTTCTCAAAGCGCCTAGAGGTTTCTTCTCCAGTGCACAGCGCTTTACTTCAGTTCACATCACATGGTGCATGGGAATGCAGCTTGCACAGCAATAGCGTTTCACTTCACATCACATCACATGGTGCATGGGAATGCGGTTTGCATGGCAATGTCTGTTGCAATGGGCAGCTGTCTTTTCTTAGCCCATTCACAGATGCACAAGTTCCCCAAATGTTCAGATGTGATGTGCCCATCTGCCATTCTGCATGCAGCATTTGTTTTCCTTCCAGTGTTACTGGGCAAATTATTTACTTCTGATCAGCTCTGTTAGTGCATGCCGTTAGAAAGTACATCAGCATTTCTGTCTTTGCACCCCCTCTCCTCATTTTTTTTGCTCACACTGACTTTCTCACAGGGGATGGAATGCAGGAATGTCATTGTTTATCTTCCGTGTGCACCTGGCAGCGCCATGAGAACACAGCAAGCTTATCTCTTTGCCTATAACTCTTACACTGTGGCGGCTTCAATGGAAAGCACTCGTTTCAGACAGTTCATCCAGATTAACTCTTTCTTGCACTGCTTTTGTCCAGCAACTCAGAAAAGCTCCCATATCTGAAACACCATTTTATTAGTCAGGAGTGCATAAGCTCTGCTTTTGTTTGCCTTCGCGCACCTCGCCCAAGACAGCTTCAAGGCACAAGCTCTGCACACACAGCAAGACTCTTGTTTTCAAAAGAGGCACTTTCTCTTGTCATCAGATTCTACTCCATGTAATTTTGCCAAATGTCAAAGCGTCTTTTAGCCTATTTTAAACTGATTAATGTCTCATTTAAAAGCATACGTTTTTTTTTTCTCTCCTTCTTCCTCGTAGTTTTGTAGTTTTGCTTCACAAGCTCAATCCAATGCAATGTGCGATCTTTCAAAATAATCCGCAACCCACTAAATCTTTGTGCTGTCTTATCACACACAGATTTTTCATTCTGTTGTACCATTGCCAGAATATAACCACTTATTTCAGTGCATTTAAAAAATGCCATGTTTAGTGCAGCTCCCTGCACGGTTTTTCCTGCAAGAGCAACCCACACTCTATATTGCTTGTGGGCTGTTAAATGTGTCAACAACATTTTTCACCATGTACCACAGTCAACAGGTTACTATTTCCAAACATGCATCAGTTATAAGGCAACAGTCCAAATCTATGGCATAGCGTGGGAACAGTCAAAAATACTCCAGGGGCAATTTAGAAAATATAAATTGTTTTCCCCCCAAACCATTGCAAACTGATTCTGCAATTTCAAATCAATACACAAAAATCGAAAATCCAAATAACATTCACTCACTTTCCTTTTAAGTGAGTCTCTCACCCATTATAAGCATGGCACAGCTTAAAATGCAATATAACCATTTTAGTGTGTTTCCTTTAAACAGAATTCGCCACCACTAGCACATGGAATTTACAGTTGCCAAAAGAAAAACAAACCCTTTAGGCTCTCAGCACAGATGTTACTCTTTCTCCTAAGCACGGCTCATTCCCCACGTTATTTTTCAGGAATGTCAACACTTCAAAAGCATACATCAAAAAAGCGAACCTTCGCCTCCGAACATTACAGCCCCCTACTCGCTAGCACACTGGGGCTGAGTCAATGGTTAAATTACTATTCACAATTTGCATGTCAAATCCTTGCAATTATTTTTCCCTGCCCTCATGACAGAATAGCGTTGAGAACTCCGTCTCACTTTGCATTTCAAATTACAACTTTAAACTGGGGAAACCGCATGATAAAATTCTTTCCTAATTGAACATATATCTTTCTTGACCATTCATCGGAGCGCTTTAAACAAAGCCATTTCCTGCTTGTTTATCGCCTTGTACTCCCTGGCTCCATTCCCAAGCAATAAGTCAGTCACGACTGATTTACTGAAGGGAGTCTTAACCACACAAGCTATCGGCCACGGCAAGCCGACACAACATTGCTGCCTTTTGAAGTCTCAGAGCTGCAGTGAGACCACCAAGGAAATGCGACAGCCTGCTCCTCACTCTACACTGTGGTCTCTCACACAATTTGTCATTTCACAGCAAGGCACTGCTCTGCACAAATCCCACCGCTGCCACCAAATGTCTTGATGGGCAAAATCTTCCTCGGGGCCAGCCCTTTGAGAGCATAAAATACCCAATTCAGCCCAAAATACAGGTTCTATTGTGCTGAGCAGTGATCTCATGCTAGTGACAAATGACACCTTCAATAAGTTTTAGCATTTTTATTCTAAGCAGTGAATTTCATATACATTTGGGATTCAAGTTAGAGAAGATTACAAAGCATAAAACTTAGACAAATGCAAAATATAGAGAAACATGGAACTTAGATAAACATAGAGAAACATAGAGAAATATAGAGAAACACAGTCTTACGCCCCTTTAATCAGCACTAGGAGACCTTGGCCCTCATAAGCTAGCTGTCAAGCCCCGCTCAGTCAGAGAACAGTGCTGCAGGATGCCGTCAAGAGCTCCAATTCCGGGCACTTGATCTGCTCGAACCAAGTCCACAGGACGATCTCCCACCCGAGTCATGTGGGCATGTGTATTTTATAATCTCGTGCTGCCCGTCCATGACGCACAGTTCCAGAACTTTCCCTGTGCAAAATATAGGCTGGCTCATGGAAAAAACCCAACTCTGTTAATTTCCACTGCTCCTTCTGAGCCCCTCCCTGGCTCCCATCTGCGAAAGCTCAGGAATGTCTTATCAGTGCCTTCCCAAAGAAAAGGAAGATTAGCTTGGGGCCATGCAGGGCTACCGTTAGTGAGGCAGAATATTCTAAGGAAAGCAGGGATGTATTAACCCCATCTGCAAGCTCTAGAAGGCATGCACTCATAGCTTAGTGTTTATAGCGCTTAAGACTGGCTATCTAAGCGCTATATAGGTGCCATAATGTTCCAAACACTCCAAAAATGTCCATTAGCTACAGAGCTAGGGCCCTCTCCCTGCCTGTCTATCAACAATGCATAATGTGACCTATCACTCATACTAGGCCTGCATATTCCTTGTAGCTCACTACTGCGTATTGGAAGTGCTACAACAGACTACTGTCAGCATTTTTAGCACATACTTTGAATACACTATTGGCTTTCAGCGGCTAATGCTGTCATCTAAAGCCCTGATTGGCAAGGTTGCAATTTTGTGTATCACTACAGGTGTCCCCCAGGTTTCTAACCTCTCTCCCTGGCTGTTCAACCAGTATCTGGCACTTCTCGCCCACCACATCGCTGCTCTCTGCCCCAACTTTCAGTGCTATGCGGATGATATCCAGCTCATTTTCAGGCTACCCTCGGCCTCCTCTTCTCCTTCCCTCATCTCTGACTGTCTTTCTGCTATCCGGAAATGGTGTGCCGCCAACGATCTCTGCCTTAATGCCAGTAAGCCCGAGATTCTACTCATCCGCACACCCACTCCCTCCTTCCCTGCAGCTCTCTGGCCGGCCTCTCTTGGCCCTCTTCCTGCTCCTACCTGCAAGGCAAAAAACCTCGGGTCATCTTCGACTCCACACTCTCCTTCTCTCCTCACATTTCTGACGTTTCTAAGAAGTCACACTACCAGCTGCACCTCCTCAGAGGTATCCTTCCTTTCCTCTCCTTCCCCGAGAAGCTCACTGTCTCCAGAGCCCTGGTTCTCTCGAAGCTGGACTACTGTAACAGCCTCTATCTAAATCTTCCTGCCTCTACTCTCTGCTCTCTGCAACTCATCCAGAACAGGACTGCGAGACTTGTCCTTGGCCTCAAGCCCAGGGACCGTATCTCTCCAGAACTGAAATCGCTACACTGGCTCCCTGTGGCAGCGAGGATTAAGTTCAAAACCCTCTGCATTGTCCACAAGGCCTTCTGGGGCCTGGAGCCAAAATACCTTCAACTCTCCCTTCCTAAATATCTTCCTTCTCGAGCACTTCGCTCATCCGCCTCCAACTCCCTCAAGGTCAGCTGCTTCTCCAAGCAATGAGTTGGGGGGAGATCTCTCTCCGCAGCAGGGGCCTCCCTCTGGGACAGCCTTCCTGCCTCCCTGAAACTTGAGGAGAACCATCTCCGGTTCCGGAAGCACCTCAAAACCTTCCCCTTTGCTTCTGCTTTCTCTCCCCCTCTCCCCTGCTAAATCACTGAAACTGTACTGAATCAGCAACTGGGCCACTCACCAATCTCGGTCCTTGGCCCAGCCACTCTCCCCTGCACTGCCTTCCTGGCAACCCCTGCACTGCGGGACTGTCTCTGTATCCCTACAGCCCCCCTTCCCAGCACTTGTCTGCACTTATCTTGCACTTGCCACCAGCTGGCCCTTATTATTTATCTTGTTCGTTACTAACCCTGTACTGCACTTTTCCCCTCTCCCTTTCCCCCTCGCACTTTTCCCGTCCCCCCTACCCATGCACTTGCGCGATCTGAATGACACCTGGCCTAGTAGGATCGTTGTCTGTCTCCCCTTGCTCCCCCCTCCCTGCCTCGTCGCGCCTTGAAACACTTGTGTATAGGCGCGTTACAAATGCCATATCATATCATATCATATCATGTCAACAGGTGGCCCACTACTTCTACTGTTTCTTCGGATTTTGGATGGTTTTGGAGAGTCACTCACTGTTTTTCACTTTTTTAAGTGTTTTAAAAATAAGAAACATATTGCAAAGTATTGTTGAATTTATAAATATCATAGTAAGTAGTAAGTATTGGGACATGTTTAGTATTTTGTATCAGGTAGTGCTGCTTATGTGCTTACAGGTGTCTAGCAAGTATTATCAACATCGTTTTTCCTACTGTTTGTATTGCCTACGTATAATTTACAGAAGGGATTAGATCCACATACTTCAGTATTACATTTGTTGTTGCTATACTATCATTGACCTGTTTAATAAACCTGTATTTATGAAACACAGAGGTTTTCATTTGACTTCTGAAACCTAACACCGTAAGTGGATGTGAGAGTGAGGAAAGTGCAATGGAATCCATCCACAGCAGAAGACGTGAGCAATGTGTTCGGTGGAGGTAATGGGTTTGCGACAATCGGTAACAAAATGAGGACAGTTGGTTGAGATTGGTTAGAACCTGGAGTGGGGGGGGGGTGGCAATCCGACAGTTTGCCTAGGGTGGCAAAATTCCTTGCACCGTCCTTGGAAGGCAGAAGAAAAGAGGAAGGTCTTGAGGTGCTTCCAGAACTGGAGATGGTTCTCCTCAAGTTTTAGAGTGGCAGGGAGGCTGTTCCAGAGGGAGGCCCCAGCCGAAGACAGAGATCTACCCCCAGCTTGTTTCTTTGAAAAACGACTGACCCTGAGGGAGTTAGAGGTAGAGGAGCGAAAGAGCACGAGACGGGAGGTATTTGCAGAGGGATAGCTGCAGGTATATTGGACCCAGACCCTAGAAAGCCTTGTGGACAATGCAGAGGGTTTTGAATTTAATCCTTGCACCCACTGGGAGCCAATGGAGAGATTTCAGAGCTGGAGAGATACGATCCCAGGGCTTGAGGCCAAGAACAAGTCTTACGGTTCTGTCCTGGATTAGTTGCAGAGGGCAGAGAGTAGAGGCAGGTAGATTTAGAAAGAGGCTGTTACAATAGTCCAACAAAGAGAGAACCAGAGCTTGGGATACCATGAGCTTCTGGGGAAAGGAGAGGAGTCAAAGATGACCCCAAGGTTCTTAGCCTCGCAGGTGGGGGTAGGAGGAGGGCCAAGGGAGGCCGGCTAGAGAGTGAGGGGAAAGGATGGTGAAGGTGTGCCGATGAGGAGGATCTCCGTCTTGCTGGCATTCAGACAAAGATCATTGGCGGCGCACCAATCTTGAATGGCAGTTAGGCAATCAGAGATGAGAGAGGGAGAGGAGGTGGCAGAGGGCAGCCTGAAAATGAGTTGAGTGTCGTCAGCATAGCACTGGAAATTTGAGCAGAAAGTGGCAATGCAGTGTGCAAGAGTTGCCAGGTATTGGTTAAAACGCCAGGGCGAGAGGTTAGACCCCTGGGGAACACCAAAGGTAGAGAGGAAGATAGATGAAAGGAAGGACCCAAGTTGGACCTAGGAGGGTCGATCTGAGAGGAAATAGGTCAGCCAGGCCAGAGCCTGATCAGTGATACCCAGGTTTTCACGGAGACGGTTGAGCAGGACGGTATGGTTGATCGTGTCGAAGGCAGAAGAGAGATCGAGGAGGATGAGGACAGAGGGAATGTTATAGTCAAGGTTGGAGAGCAGATCTTCACGGATGTTCAGGAGAGCAGTTTCCATGCTTCTGGCGCTCTGAAGCCAGACTGGTGGTCATGGAGACAGCCAACAGAATTGGAGTGAAGGTTAAGCTGAGAGATGGCCAACTTTTCCAGGAGTTTGCCCAGAAAGGGAGTAATGGAAATTGGGCGATAGTTAGCTGGACAAGAAGGATCAGCTGTGGGTTTCTTGAGAAGAGGATGCACAAGGGAGTGCTTCAGAGGGGAGAGGAAGGATCCTGAGGCAAAGAGGATGCAGACATTCTATAAGGCATCAAGAAAGTATCAAAGATAAGAGTCATTTTGGGATCAAGATGAAGATGCTTATGCCACAGAAATAAATGAAGATATCAAGCTGTTTTACACGTATACATGCAAAGAAACGCAAGCAGATGAAGTATTGTTGAAGCTAGCTTTATAGTGAATAGATTGCGGAATGCGCCAACAGGTACATATATATTGGAGTCAGTAAAGAATGGATGTTTCCACCACGTACAATAGCAGAGCTGAGCAAAAGAAGGAAGGCCTCTGTTCCAGTATGTCGAAGTTAGAAAACAAGTGAATTACAGGCGAATCTCAGAAAGGCGAGGCTGGATGAGCCAAGAAGCCAGGGCTATATCAGGCTGGGCTGAACAAACATTGGATACAAATCGTGTGAAAGAATGAAGCTCCTGTTTAGACGGCATGGACAAGAACAAGTAGACGTCAGAGGTCTATTAGAAAAATAGTATTTTAATGCACCAAAAGCTCGATTTTGTTTTATTCAGTCATGCGGGGAGAAGAAGTTGGACGAGTATGATGGTCACACCTACGCATGAGGGCAGAGCATGCCTTCACTCCCCTGAATTCTCCAGAGCAAAGAACACTCCCAAGGACGAGTTCAAAGTCATAATTGACAGCAGACCACTGAGGTGATGATGGATGGTTATACTAATTGGTGGGAAGCTATGGTTAAGACGAGCTCACCAGCACCTGAAAGCTCAGCCTGCGTGCTGCTACACGTAGGTGGGAAGGTACTGACAGAGGTTAGAAGCCAACCAATGATAGAGGACAGCATGATTTAGGATCCTAGAGTTGTTTAGCCAATGGAATGTCGTATATGTAGTGACGTTCATAGTGACCTGTTTAAGGGGAAGGGCTTAGTTGCCCCACCTGATGTTAAGAAGCGAATCACTTTATTCCACTACCCCAGACGAATATGGATTGTATACTTAGATGATCCTTCTAGACCCTATCACACTTGCCACTAGGTTTTTGTAGTTTGCCACGTAGGATGAAGTTAGTAGTATGTGGGTTAACGTCACCTATGATGATTCTTTGCTATAAAAGAATGCTTTTTTAAGATGCATTGAGATGGAGGATTTACGTTGAGAGGTCAGTTGTACTCCCTGTTTTGAATAATTGATATTAAAACAGTTATCCTTTTGGCAACTACCTGAGTAGTTTCGATTATTGATGTTTGAATACTTTCTGCATCCCCATCCATCTCAACCGTATTGCTACCTCACCTTAAAGGGCTGGAAATCCTCCAGTTCACATGGTAGCAGAGATAGGATGGTTAGATACCCATCGAGATAAGTAAGCTTTGGGGTCCCGGAAATATCGCACAACCTCTGCCATTCGGCTGAAAGGACGTGAAGCTCCCTGTAGATAGCGGTTTAGTCTAAAGCAAGTCTTGTAGAAGGTAGGTTAGACGGGTTCCTTGTTTTCAGGCAGAAACCCCTCCCGGGTCTACAGGAAGATGAAGGAACGGAATGTTAGAGAGGCTACCGAAGTGAGGCGTACGATCCCAAAAGTCAGAAGTTGAAAAACACAAATGGTGAGTAAAACTGAGTTAAGTGGCAAAAGTGTGAATAGGCAGTTGGTAAAGAGAATGATAAGGGGAAAATAAGTAATGGAAAGAGTTTGGGATAACGTAACTTGAGAAACGATGAGCGTTGAATAATGAGTAAAATTGACTTGAGGAGAGGTCATGCAATTAAGAGGTATCATGAGGAGAGGCCACGATAAAGAGTACGCTCTAGGTTACCTGCGTTTTAAAGAACGGAACAGAAAGAATCACACCTAGAGCCCTTTAAGGGTGACGCAGAAGACAAACTCAGTTAAAGGAGGGTTTAAGGAGGTCGGTTCACATCCCAGATCGGGGTAGGACAGTCCTGCAGCATGAACTGTTATGTTATGTTATTTTGCATTTATATAGCGCCTTATATACCATTGGTATGGTCTGAAGGCGCTGGTAGGTTGAACGCCCTTGGGAACCGAAGTTCAGGTCATTCGAGAGAGTAGGGAGCGTCAACGGCGCGTGTGTGCACCGGGTATGTGTGCAGCCGGTGCGGTATTCGTGAAATAGCTGCTTCTTAGCAGTAGGTGTGATGGTTGAGATCAGGGGTATGTGTTCGTTCTGGCAGGATTTATCCAGACCGACTGTGGCTGCGCTAGGCCTAAGGAGAATGCCCGGCTTGGGGGTGTGTAACTGGCAGTGATTACTTAGAATGATGGGGAGTGAGCGGGAGATGTTAGTATGAGAACAGTTATAGCGAATGGTGTCATAGTATTTCTGTGTTCTAGTTGAGTGGTGGTGTAAAGAAGAGAGTAAGCGTGGGGTGTGATATGATGGGTTACATGTTCTTCCAAACGTTCCCTGCATTCCAGAACATACTATGTACGTCACGCAGTTCTATGCACTCCAGTCCGTTCTATGTACTTTTGTTCATTCCATGCGTCCCCGTGTGTGCTAGATACTCCGGTCTGCTCGACGCACTCATGCACTGCAGTCCGCCCCGCGCGCTCAGGTCCGCCCTGCACGCTCCATTCTGTTCCATGCATGCACTCCTGTCTGCCCCACGCATGCAGTCCTGTCTGCACCTGTATTTCGTATTCACCCACCCTACGCAGTCGCCCGCTTCCCGCATTCATCCGCTCCCGCACTCACGCGTTCCCGGCACTCATCTGCTCTCCGCACTCACCAGCTCCCCGCACTCACCAGCTCCCCGCACTCATCCACTCCCTCACTCCTCAGCTCTCCTCACTTCTCCGCTCTATGCATTCATCCGCTCTGTGCACTCATCTGCTCAATGCACTCGTGCTTTCCACGCATTCAACTCATCCGCTTCACGCACTCATTCGCTCACTTCATTCATCTGCTCCTGGCACGCATCATTACTGAAGCAATCACAACCCTAGCCATCGAGCACAACCATCTGATCATCCTTGGAGACTTCAATATCTGGTTTGACGATGAAACCACTACCTCACAAAAATCTCTAACCAGCCGCTGTGAGAGCTATAGGTGACCGGTCGAGTATGTCCATTTGTCCATCTGTTTTATGTGAATTATATATGGTGAAAAAACAATAGAACAATTGATAAAGGTGAAAAAGAGAACACAAGAATTGTAAATTCATTATTTATTTGTTGGTTTTGAATTGATGGTATTTAGTGAAAATATAGATTGAAGTAAAATTGTGATATAGAAGGTTTTGAGCCTGCAACGAGTGGTGCACGCTCATATTATTTTGTTTTTCTGAAACGTATCTTTTGCAAAGTGTAAAGGTGAGTATTGACAGTCAAGGAGTGACGTGTCAAAATGGAGGATATTACTCTGCTTATACATCTCTGCAAGCACGCACCCAAGCTTACGCAATACAGTGCAGAATGGGTCACGGGCATATCAGACAAAATATTCATGCCATGACCACAAGGGAGATCACTATTGAAGGCAATTCTGCAGCATATGACAATATACTTGCATGCTGCATATACGGGAAAAAGGTTAGACAAGCGACTAGCGAGCTTAGAGCTCTAGAAAATGTATCAGGAGGAGAGAGAGAAGACCTGCCTCCTGTAGATGGGATACTTAGAATATGCAAAGAGGGTGGTGAGGAGCCTTCTGCTCCACCCGCCGCGTCTAGAACAGAAGGCAAGAGTAAAACAGATAATGGGCTTTACCCATTAAGAAAGCTCCAGGTAGCAACGGGGCGTAGTAACTTGGCGAAATGAATTACATGTCCAAAACGGCGACGAGGATTCAAAGAAAATTATTGAGAGAGATGTAATCGCTAAGGTCCTGAGGGACAGGGAGGGACGTGATAAGGGAAGAAGCGAACAATCAAGTATATCTCTAGATATAGGATGGGACATAAAGGGATGGAAAGAAGAAAAAGATAAGACTGATGAGTTTGCATTTATACAGAACGAATGGATGGGTGGTCAGATTTTGCTCAAACTTGATGGTAAGAGCATTGAGGACGTGAGGCAAACGGTAAATCGAGTAGAACAGAAATTAAAAGATAACCGAAGGCAAAAGACGTAAAGATGAGGATATACAAAGGACAGATGAGAGAAGAGATAGGAAAAGAAGAGAGGAAGGAAGGAAAAGAAGAGAATTTGATGATGAGAAGGCAAAGAGCACGCAACAATGATCGTATGGAAAAGGAAGTAATGAATACTAATTCAGTAGAGACAAGGGAGGACTTAGAAAAGTCTGTCCCAGCATATGAGCCAATAGCAGGTCCGTCCAGAGCAAATCTGAAAAACGAGTTTGACTCTAGAAGTATTGGGGACGCAATTGATAAAATCTATCATAAGATGAGGACTAAGGAAGTATTGTAGGAAAAGGGTACAAATGATCGACTCGAGAGTACGCAGCTGTACGACAAAGAGGGAGCCTCATGTAGTTCTAAGCCAAAGGAGCTGACTCTGAATAGAGATGATGAGAGAAGTCACACAAGCTGGGGACAGGATATGTCAGACGAGGATAGAGAACCCGTTTATGGGGAGGTAGGTAATGCATGTGGCCCTGAAGGCCGTTTTTTGATGGACAAGGAGGTAAGATGGTTGGATTTAGGCCTCCCTATATCTCGGGCGTCAGGATCATTGACGCGGCTAAATTGACCTAAAGAGCGGTCCCATGGTCAAAAGGGGGACTCGCCACCATATGTGAGCAGGCTAAGGTCACTGCCAGGTAGAAGGTGGTGCAGAACCATTGTCCCTGCTATTGATAGACCAACGATGGGTGATGAATGCGAATTTGGGGTTTCAGAGATTCCTTTATTTAGAGAAGGGAGGAGCTAGGCCAGAGTATATACCTTGGCCACAGACAGAGAAGGATAATTCAAGATGCAGACTTCTGAGTTTAAATTCTGGCATTGGGAAGTGGATACACGAGTTAGAAAAAATGACAGGAGAAAACATGTTATCTATAGGGGACCTTAAAGGCCTCCTGATTACCATCCTTTGGGAAAAGGGCTGATGACGTTTGGTCAAGAGCAGGATATTCCAGTCTTACTGAGATGAACACTGCTCATAATGGAGCACTGTTTAATACTGAAGGGTGATGGGTTGGAAAGTGCATAGAGTGCTGTATCTGACATAAGAGCTATAATTGTGCCAAGGGCTGCCAGACGCAATACAGAAGCAGCTCAAAAAATTGGTGGGCATGGAAGCGAAGCCGTGGTCAGAAATACAGCTGACCATTGCGCATTATTGCAGGCTTTTGCAAGAAAAGAATCAAAAGAAAGACGACGTTAGGAAAGGCGAAAAGGCAAGGTTAGCGCAGAAAAAATGATCCAAATACGCCATTGAAGAGGCAATGCTGACTAGTGGAGATGGGTCAGGTTCACAGGTTCACAGCAAGCAACAAACATACCGCAGGTGAATAACTAAAGTCTGTTCCATCAAAACAACAGTGGATTTGCACCACGGGGAAGGGGACGCTTTCGAGGTGGGGGCTTCCAGAATAATCAGGGAAACTTCTAGGATAAGCAAGGTGGGTTTTTAAACACGCAGAACGATAATCAAGGCATGCAGGAGAGGCAAATGAAAAGACCTCTGCCTATATGGTGGACATATGGTATGCAGTATGGGCAATTTTCGTGCAGTAATCGTCGTGCAGTATGGGCAATTTTCAAGAGGGGGGACTGTAAACCCACCTGCATATTCAAAGCATAATGGAGATGGGTTTGCTCAGAATCAAATAGTGCAACAGACACAAGCGCCGAGAGTGCAGCAAGACTTTCAAACGCAGCAGTCACCAATGAATCCGACCATGTAGATACAGCATAGCACAAACGTGGGGCAATTCATGACTCATAGAATAAGGGAAGTCACTGTTGATGGAGGGAATCCTGTTTATAGATACAAGGATGAGAATGTATCCACAATAGGACGGCTCAATGAGAGATTTTAACATGTTTAATCCTATTGGTGAGGCCTAAATCCTCATGAGGAAACCGAGGGTTGATGATAATATAGAAGGCAAATCTTTTTGTTTTTAGTAGATACGGGTGTAAGGAGAGAGGCACATGACTGGACCCTTATTCTTATACTTGAGGCAGATATCTGTCCATATAGTGGGTCGAGATTTTAATGACCACGTTGAACATGACGATTTTGTTTAGTGATGAAGGCATAATGTGCTCAACACCAGGAATGCATTATTTAAACGAGAGTGAGTTTATTCTGACATTTACAGGAGGGATGGTCATATGAGGCGTGCCATTAGAACTAAACGTTTTTCACTATGGGGTACAAGCCCCCTGCATATTACAGTAGGGATTTTGGATCCAGTAGTGAGGGGTCATGTTCATTGCAAACAGTTTCTGGCAGCTGCCACGTTCACCATTAAGAAGGCTGCGAGTATAGTAATGGGATGTTCTATGACGTTATTTGTTGAGCATGCATTATTTGCCATTTTTGAAGAGCCTAAAGTCACGTTAAGCTCTCAGAGGGCTTCTGCCTATGAGGTGGTCATATCGAATCCAACGATTAAAATAATCAGATGCAGAATAGTGAATCCTGCCATGTTTATAGCGGAACCACTGGCAGAGGGTGAGCACGCACATGATTGTTCGAACTACGAGCAGTTCTATGATGAGCTCCCGAGGGTGAAGGAAAAAATGCATTGGCAACTGGGGAGATTCTCTTTATTGACGGTTCTTCGAGAATCGATCAAAATGATGGACAAAGATATACAGTGGCCGCTGTGGTAAAAGCACACGGCCAATGAAGAGTTTGAAATATTGATAAGTGCACGACTACTGTCGCACATTTTGGCACAAAGCTTCAGAATTAGTGGCGCTGATTGTCGCGCTTGAGAGACACGCAGACCAGGAAGTAATGGTGTACAGTGATTCTGTCTATGTGACGTCGACAGTGCACGCAGGGCTAGCACTTTGGAAGAGGAGGAGCTACCTCTGAGCTGATGACACTCCAGTGCAACACGCAGCCTTATTGGGCAGACTTGTTAGATCACTGCAACTCCCAGTAGCCATTGCAGTAGTTAGAATGTGCAGTTCACACTAAAAGAACAGATTTTATCTCACGTGGAAATTAAAAAGCAGATAAGAAAGTAAAATGAGTTGTATGTATAGGAATTATGTTGTTTGACATGCTTGATGTGAATGAAAGCATGATGGCGATGATGAGTGTGTTTAACTATTGTAATAATGTGTTTAGAACTTAGTTGGTAGGGATTCAAAGGGAAGCGCCTCGAGATAAGAAAGACTTGTGGACACGGAGAGGGTGTTCTTTAAACCCCTCTGAGGCATTGTGGCGACAAGACAGCACTGGTAAACCGGTGATGCCTGTAGCCTTACTAAGAGTGGCGTTGGAACAGCTGCACTTCCCAGCGCACGTTACTAGAGAGAACCTCGCCCCAACGAGTGCAGAGGGTTGGTTTGTTCCAAATATAGTAGAACACATCGCATTTTATGTAGTAAAGTGTATTGTATGTTAAAAGTGTACTGTTGGGCAACCATTGCCCACAATTAGAGGAGTTATTCCGAGACCTAATGGTCCCGTTCAGTATTTGCCTATCGACTAAAATCCACATGCTGCAAGTATGTAATGGATACAGATATATGATCGTAGTGGTATAACATTTTCGAGGTGGATTGAAGCTGGACCGCGTACGCGTCCAGACGCCACCTGTGCAGCCAAATGTTTAGTACAAAAAGAGGTTCCTAAAAATTGAGAATATGTGAAATGCTGAGATTGGATAATGACCCTTTTTCTGTGTTGATGAAGTCTGTGAATACATACGCTTGATGCTTAGAATAAAGCAAACGTTGTCATTTGCCTTGTCACCAGCAGGCGAACAAAGTCTGTGAGAGACTCCACAGCTTGCTTAAAGAGAGAATAGTTTCATTGAAATTGACCCTGAGGAAAGGATGGTTGTATTGCCTACCACTGGCATTGTATGCATTGAGAGATCAGCCAGGTTCAGACCACCAACTTACCCCTCACAAGATAGTGACAGGGAGGCGAATGAGAACACCTCTCATATCTCCGTCTAAAATTAGAAGTGATGCCCAGCCAACAGCAGAATTGTTAGGAAAGGATCTCCGCGATTACCTTACGTGTAGGACTTCAAGGATCTCTGTCATTTCAGATCAGCTCAAGCAACAGGGTTGTGGGGCAGCGCAGAACACAGAAGGAGATGCTACAACAACTGGAGCTGATCAGCTTTGTATTTCCAAACTTTTCCCCGGAGACACAGTAATAATTTGCAAACTTTGCTAGAAGGTGGCACGAGCTTTGTTTTAACGGCCCCTTCCTAGTGAAGAACATTATACCGTCTGCAGTCAAGGTACAAGGCAGACGCGCTTGGATATTCCTCAGCGACGTAAAGATCTCTGCTGGAGAATCCCCATCACCCCCACCCCCATCGGAAGTAAGCATCGGGGAAGAACCACAGCACATGCAGAACAGGTCTATGACGAAGAAGAAGGATGCAGAAGCTGTCAAATAAAGACAAAGAGTAGTATTGCACTGTGGCTTATGTCAAATTAAGACAAAGAGTAGTATTGCACTGTGACTTATGTCAAATAAAGACAAAGAGTAGTATTGCACTGTGGCTTATGTCAAATAAAGACAAAGAGTAGTATTGCACTGTGGCTTATGTCAAATGAAGACAAAGAGTAGTATTGCACTGTGGCTTATGTCAAATAAAGACAAAGAGTAGTATTGCACTGTGGCTTATGTCGGGACACTCTTTTTTAGTCACTGAGAAAGGAGTTAAGGGAAGCTTGTTGTTCTTGAGCCGCAGGAATATGTCGACATTGGACTGAGACATGCTTAAGTCTTGATCATAAAGGAGAGTATGCCAGATTTGGAGTTCCTGTTCTGCGACTGGAAGAGGGAGCAGTACCCCGATTCCTTTCTTACTGAAATTCTTTTTGGAGGTGCCCAATGACAACGTTTCCCGGACCATTCTTGCTGTTCTCGTGTTTATATTGTGCGCTTACCCTGCACTTGTGGGGAGAACTACTAGCGTTCATCTTTTCCTGTAAGATCCTAAGAATGGCCCAATCGTGAGGAGATTGCTTACAACTATCATTGAGCAGATCCTGCAGCTTCCTGAGTTCAGTCGGGAAAACACAAATGCCAGTTTCACTGGATAATGCGCATAGACTGGTCAGTTTAGTGTTTTACTATTTGGTTGACGAATGTCCACATCTTGTTGGGAGACAAACTGATGTTAGAACTTTCCTGAGAGACCCGAGAAACAATGCAGCGCTTAATCAAATATTGAGAGATATCATATTCCAAGTGAATGGGTACTCCGAGACAACCCTGAGAACTGAATGAGACTTTCGAGGAAGAAAATCCAAACGTCTACTGATTGAGGAACTTTTGTTTCATGCTGAAAGAAAATCTTCATGTCGTCTGGTCAGCGGCCAATCCGTGGCATCCATTGGGAATTTGTGTTTATCATCGAATACATCAGCCGGCTGAAGCTGATCGAGGAACTTTTTTAGCCAACTCAGCAGATTCCAGACGACGTGCATGATGTTGCCCCATTAAAGATTATTTTTTCCTTCCTTAAAAAGTAAAATGGGCAGCATCCGTAGCAATTTCATCATGACAGATCACGAGAGGCGGCCACGATGTGCAAAAAGCTCCTACCTTTGCATCATCTACACTTGTATTGTGTTCATGGTGGTATTGCTCTCACTTACAGTACGCACGGCTTACTATGTAGAGGCACATGAAGTAAAGATTCCTGTGTATCCTCCTGTGCAAAAGAAGGGTACAGACGTGGCAACTACTAGGCAGCCGAGACCTAAGGTAATTGTCCCTACTTTAAAGGAACACACGAGAGCACCTGTTCCTATGATAGATGTTCCTGAGTTACCTTTTGAAAGGAGGTCACGCATGGAGGTTATAGCAGACTCTTTATGGCCGTCATTTGTTGCTGCTAGAAAAGGCAGTTGAATAAGAAAAGACTTCTAGAACTTTCTCCTACTCAGCTAGCACATGTAATTACACCCAGTCCACTGATGAATGTTTCTATGATTGGTCCAGTAAGAAGAAACTATGCTGACATACTTCATGAGATGATTATAGAGGCTCATAAGAGAAGAACGAGACCTAGGAGAAGTGCTAGGGAGGATGTTCATGAGCTAAATGATTACCTGGACATTACATCACATTTGGGGAATAACATTTGCTATCAGCATATGAAGGAAGTGGGAAGGAGCTCCTCAAAGGAGGAATGCTTTGTATGTGCACTCCTGCCTTATAGCATGGGGAAGTCTAAGATCTTCATAGCTATTGAAATAGACGTCCAGACAGCACATTGTCTGTCACGCATAGCACTTGGTCGTGCAAGAGGCCAGTTCATGGGCCGAGAGGCCTATCTCAAATGGGCAACTGAAGGGACAGATCCAGATGAAGATGATTGTATCCAGGATACGAAGACAAGAAATAAGGCACAGACTAAGAATCTTGTGATGAAATACGAAAAACCTGGAGTAAAAGGAGCTGAAATCAGATGGGAAGCAAACAAAAGACTTGAGGTTGCAGGAACATCTGCAGAAGAAATACATTGATGGAAGAACAGAGGTCAGATGCAGATTTGGGGATTGGTGCTATCACCAGATGGTTGGGTAGAAGGTGCATTGATCTGCAGAGACTGGGTAATAATGGGTCACTACCAGCCAACTATTGAGAATGCACAAATGCTGTGTAAACCTCTATGGTCAAAACCTGCTAAGCTACTGACCTGGGTCGAAGACAAAGGAGGACCCTTGCAGATAGTGCCTTTGGAGAGTGCAAAGCTGTGTTTCAGAAACAATGGCACAAGAAAAGTTGGAGTCTGATCATGGATCATTATTGGGTTTGTGGATCCAAAGATTATGTGAAACTACCCAAAGATTGGAATGGAATATGCACACTGGTGAATGTTCATGTTCCAGCGTTGGTGATTCCTAAAAATGATTTGAATCTAGACAGTTTCCTGAAAGCAGATGCTCATTTGAGAAAGAAGAGGTCTGTGGAGCTGATAAATCGAATGAAGAGGGAGAACTATTTCTCTGCCAAGTCAATGGAAGCTTTTGACTCAATCCCGTATGAACATAGACTGTTCAGCCAGACTTCGTCAGTATTCACGTTGATCTTTATGCCAAGAATCCAGGTTGGAGCAAATACCAAATGGCTGCAGATTACCAGATAGGAATTGCTGCATATGATCAACACAACCATAAAGGCATTCAATGCTATCAGAGAAGAGCTGAGAGCCATAATACTGATGACTATTCAGAATAGATACGTCCGAGACTTGATCACAGCAATAGATGGAGGTGTTTGTGCAAAAATTGGAGAATCATGTTGCACCTTCATACCTTCTCACGATGACAAGAATGGCACCTTGACCAAGGCCATAGAGATGCTCACGAAGCTACACGTCCAGATGATAGACGAAGTAGGAAGCATTGCTGATGACAGCTGGTTTGGATCACTTTTTTCCTGGGTTCTACAATGGATGGCAGACATCTTCAAGTTCCTTGGAGCCCTAATCGTGTTAGTGTTGCTTGGATTCTGTGTGATCAAGATAATAATCTCACAGTGCAAGAAGACAGCAAAGAAAGCCGTAGGGATGAAAATCATTATCGATGTTGAATCAGGATGGAAGGCCAGAGATCTGACAGTTGAAGAGATCAGAGACGTTGTGAAGGCCAGTATCCATGCACCTGAGGGAACAAAGTTCCTGTATCCAAAGAACCATAAGAAGTATGTGGGAAGATGGATCTATTGCAGTCCAAGTGGACATTGCATGCTCATGACATGGAACAAGGATGAGCATGTGAAATCAGCTGGATGCCTGAGGGGAGTCATACAAATATGGATCCCAAAGAAGCATTTCTTCATACAAGGATGTTTAGATGTGAAGAATGATGGGAGAGTGGTTGATGAATCGCCCAGAGGGGGGAGTGTAGAGAAGGAGCTAAGTACCCCCACCTTAATCACCTCGTCCATAATGCCTATATGTTGGGAGCCAGAGTGTGAGACATGTGCGGTACCAGTGAAAATACTGATACCTAGGAGAATCTGGGAAGCAAGGTTCCTATTGAGAAAGCCATACCTGCATACGAGACAGTACGATGGTCGTTTCAATGAAATTCGCAAGAAACAGGATGGTTGAATGACGAAGAAGAATGGTGACGTCATGCAGAGCAGAACTGACGTACATAGAAGAGGTGCAAAGACTAGAGAATGCAGACATTCTATAAGGCATCAAGAAAGTATCGAAGATAAGAGTCATTTTGGGATCAAGATGAATAAGCTTATGCTACAAAATAGATGAAGATATCAAGCTGTTTTAGAAGTTCGATGAGCCAAGAATCCCAGGCCATATCATGCTTGGGTGAGCAGACATTGGATATAAATCGTGTGAAAGAATGAAGCTCCTGTTTAGGAGACATGGACAAAAACAAGAAGACGTCAGAGGTCTATTAGAAAAATAGTATTTTAATGCACCAAAAGCTCGATTTTGTGGTCTTCAGTCACGTGGGGAGAAGAAGTTGGACAAGCATGATGGTCCCACCTACGCACGAGGGCAGAGTGTGCCTTCACTCCCCTGATTTCTCCAGAGCAAAGAACACTCCCAAGGACGAGTTCAAAGCCCTAATTGACAGCAGACCACTGAGGTGATGATGGATGGTTATGCTAATTGGTGGGAAACTATGGTTAAGACGAGCTCACCAGCACCTGGAAGCTCAGCCTGCGTGCTGCTACACATAGGTGGGAAGGTACTGATGGAGGTTAGAAGCCAACCAATGATAGAGGACCGCATGATTAAGGGACCTATAGTTGTTTAGCCAATGGAACGTTTTATATGTAGTGACGTTCACAGTGACCTGTTTAAGGAGAAGGGCTTAGTTGCCCCACCTGATGTTAAGAAGCGAATCACTTTATTCCACTACCCTAGACAAATATGGATTGTATACTTAGATGATCCTTTTATACCCTATCACACTTGCCACTAGGTTTTTGTAGTTTGCCACGTAAGATGACGTTAGTAATATGTGGGTTAACGTCACCTATGATGATTTTTTGCTATAAAAGAGTACTTTTTTTAAGATGCATTGAGAGAGAGGACTTACGTTGAGATGTCCGTTGTACTCCCTGTTTTAGATAATTGATATTAAAACAGTTATCCTTTTGCCAACTACCTGAATCGTTTTGATTATTGATGTTTGAATAATTTCTGCAACCCCATCCGTCTCAAGTGTATTGCTACCTCATCTTAAAGGGCTGGAAAACTCCCAGTTCACCTTGGATAGTTCAAAGTACTAACTACAAAAGATATGTGGGTTCTGATGTTTAATGCAATAATTAAGTTTTTACTCAAACTGAATCTTGTAGATGATCAATAAAATTAATAAACTTAAACGCAAAATGGTCGTGAAACAGAATTATCTTGATTATGAAAAAAGATATATTGGGTAATGGGGCCAATAGGAGATCTATGCCCATGAATATACAGAATTGCGACTCACCTTCACAGAGCTTATGCATTGCATCTAGAGAGGCAAGTCCCCATCTCCCACATTAGTATAGCACGAATTCTAAAATGTCAAAGGTTTTAGATGTTTTAGATGCTGTTATTCGTAAATCATGTGTTAAGTGTATTGTAACTAATAACAACTATGTCAATATATAAATATAATCACCTATGCACTGGGTGAAAGCAAACAAGTCATTTGTATATTCCTGTCGATGCTGCTCTTTTTATAACTGCTCAATGAAGAAACTTCTGTGAAAGGTTGCTTTGCGACCAAAGTCACAAAATAACTGTCGGGTAATTATCCTGGGGGCCGACAGAGCCGTCCGCGGACCTCCGGGGCTGGCGAGGCCCCAACTCCTCCCTCGTTCCGAAAAGGGTATCACACACACCCAAGAGCAAGGTGACAACTGCTGTTTATTGTAACAACGGCAGGGATATGCTCAGACCGTATGCATCAGGTCAGCATTATTCGTCGTTCTTGGGGCTCGCAGGCCCTTTTAACAGCAGTGTGACGCGCACCTGCATCATCTGGGAAAACGTCACAAAACCTATCGCCACTATGGGATGGCTCCCCGAGTGGTAGGGTTAGTATGGTTATGCTATAGAGAAAAATATTAGTGGTTGAGGACGAGTCAGGTGGTACACTTGGGTTGTCCCTAACATTTGCTACAACAAAATTGTTATAAGGAGCCCTTAGGTGATTGGCTAGGAGTAATGGCGTCAGTGATGAGCCCCCTGTATTTTTATTGGTCCTCCCGCGAGCCCCCAAGCCTGGGATCATCGCCGTTCCCAGCCCGTGGGATACCTGTACTAGCAACAATGTGTAACTATGTGTCTGCGTCTAACAATGGATATGTCTGCTTGTGGCTGGTGAGTTGGTTCTTTCCCATCGCTGTAGGTGTCCAACTTGTCACTTCGTTGTTGCGACCTGTGTCCCAGACGTGGGACCCTGGCTCCTGTCGCTTGGCATCGTGTCAGTTCGGCTTCGTCACGTGTGAGGAGACCGTAGCTGAGGCAGAATTATGAGCATTAGATGTGTGTTTTTTCTGTTCTGTTGGCCTGGCATTGGCAGGCGTAACCTTGGCTGTGGGGTGCGGCGTGCGCTTTTTGTAGCAATATGGCCTTGGGTGTGAGATCATGGTGGGGCTCGTTTTGCATGCTCAGCGCTTTGGTTTCTGTCTTGAGAGGATTTTCGTTTGCGAGGCTCCTGCCCGGGGACTCTTGTTTGCGGCCTACTTGGGCCTAGTTCCTGCGTGGCGGTGCATAACCCATAGTATGGAGATTTTGTAGGGTGGCATATTATCATGAGCAGCATTAGGTTTGCATAGGGATAGGTGGTGGCTGAAGCGTCAGCAAGCATGTACACAAACTCTTCAGGCATCTTGCGTTTCTGCGTGGCTATAAAAGGCCTATGTGAAAAATAACAACGATGCATGTCAGTGAGTGTGTCAGTCCCTTATGTCATAGCACTGAGTATGTTCTTCGTGTAGGTTGGTGTGTGAGTGACCAGTGTGCATGGTGGCACATGTGTTGTTCGTTTGTTGGCTATGTCGTCGTGGCATCTCTAATGATGTGCATTTTTGTGGTAGTTGGTTTAGTCGAGCTGGTCCATGTTACAGGCATCGACCTGGACCTGTCGTGCTGGTGGGCATGCTCCTCGTCTTGGCATGTTCTTGAACCATGATAGTTTGTTTCTTATCGCCTCGTCTGGTAAGTAGGTGAACTCCTCTCGTGGGGGGTGCTTTGGTCGTGAACCCCTAGGCCAGGGTCCGGATGAGATTGGGGGGGTGGAGTTCTCCCATTCTCCCACTTCAGTCCCCCCTCAGGTCGACTTGTCGACCACAAAGTCATCCTTTTCCATATCACCTCTCAATCTCCAAATCTTTGTTACACCAGCCAGGTGTCCATAGTGGTTAACGTGATCTTCAAATGACCAGTACATATAGATACATCTGCCGCCTGGTTTGCAGTAAACCCATTTCCCAACGTAACTCCTTGGGTTCCTTGGGTTTTCTACCTTGACAGAAGGCGGGTCCATGTGTTTTTCTAGTACTTGTTTGCGCAATCTTTCCCTTTCCTGTATGATGATGTCTGTGTGCTTGTCGTCTTCTACTGGGAGTACGGTGTGCATGCCAGCCATCTCGATCCTTTCTTCATTTATATGCACCGCTCTGTTTTTACAAAATGTTATTCCCATCAATATAGCTACTCCTAATATAATGCATCCTGCTATGAATTTGAGGCCATCTAATAGCCAGGATGGCATCCATGACCATAGAAATGAGAACCAGCTGGCATCAGTCTTCACTCCTGAACTTTCTTCGGTCATTTTCGTGTGCATCATTGCAAGTTGTGACACTGCTTCAGTAAGAATAGCATTGTCGGCGTCATTAGCAGGGCTGAAAGTGCAACATGATTGTCAAATTTTTGCACAAACTCCTCCTTCCATGGCAGTCAGGAGATCCAGCACGTATCTATTCTGGAGGGCCACCATGCGAACTGCCCTTAGCTCTTCTTTGATCGCATTAAATCCCCTGACAGTGGAATTGATTGTCATTATCAGCTCCCATCTCGTTATCTGGAGCCATTTCGCATTGGCATATGCCTGCACTCCCGGATGCATTATTGATGAGAAAAACATTGCTGCCCTGCTAAATAGTCTGTGCTGAGAAGGAATGTCACTGAGAGCAGTCTCTGATCTTCCCCACAGGTGGTTTCCCGTCAGCCATTCTCCTTGTCTTTTCACTCTTGACAGGGTGGGTGTGTCGTTGCTGTTGACATCTTCCTCAGTCGTTACAGACCTTTTCTTCCTTCCACTTGATTCATCCATATTTGGGAAATGGTCCAAATTGATGTGTTCCTGAGGCACGACCAGGGATGGTACGTTGACATGTACCATGGTACAAATTCCATTCCATGACGGAGGCAGTGTGTGGTATGCTTTGTCTCCACAGGCCCAATAGTGGTCCATTATGACTGCAGTCCCAGCACCCCCCTCAGGTATCAGAACTGTCCTTTCACAGTTGGTGTTTCTTCCGACATCCACATCGCCGTGGTGTTCATAGCATAGTGTGGGTGCAGCCAGTGGTAGTATACTGATAGGGTCTACGTCCTTCTCCAGCCATGTCAACAGCAGTACGATTTCTGTCCATGCTGTCCAGCATCTGTGGTTCGTTTCGTTGATGGAGTCAATCATTTCTCTTGTCACCATGTCGCTCCCAGCAACTCCAATTACCCATCCGTCATTCGTATATATTTTCCCAATTATCGTTATTATTGGTCTTTCCCAGCACCCTTGTTCACCAGCACTTTCAGTTGCATACCAATCACACGGCAGGTAATTTAGTGTTACTTTCTTCGTTTCTCCTTTATCCGGACCATCCGTCATATATTTGTACCCTTCCGAATGTAAGTTCCTTTTGTGGTACATCGAGTATGTCTTAATGAAATTGTTTTCGTATGGGTATGAATCTCTTGTTCTCCACTTTATTCGTACCACCGTCCCTTCAAATTGTCCTTTTGTTTGGAATAGTGCCAAGTATATTATGCAGTCCGCTGTCTCTTCTGGTATTTCAGTGGCCACAAATGTTCTTGAAGCGCTCATAGCGTATGGGATCAGGGAGCACACATAGCAGTTATCCTTAGTAGTGTCCTTACCAATTTTGGTCATGTGTCTGTACCAAATGTTGTTTGAGACGTATGCTGAATCAGTGATGTATGAATCAATCCCCTTATCCTCACCATATGTGCTGCGTTTAACTCTATTACCCTTATCACTGGGGTCGCTCGTAACACCTGACACCATACCTGTTGCAGCAACTGGAAGGGGTGGGTTATGTTTGGGTACAGCCATAAATATAGAAGCATAGTGCGTCTGCCAGACAGAGGCAGCAAGTAGACCAGTGATGACCAACACGCCTAAAATTTTTATTACAGTAGCTAATATCACTGGCATTTTGCTCTTACCTTTTGCTGCTGTCCTGCAGCGTATTCTTGATGATGTTAAAGATGCCCGCCTGAAAATGTCTGAAGGGTAGCGTTATTTTTGTTAGATTGATGTTAGTTAGCACTCCCTACCAGATAGTCGTTTAGTGCCCAGGCGAAAAGCTGTTCCCACACTAATCTCAATGATCTATTTCTAAGGGCTGGTAATTGTTCGTAGAAATGTGGGAATGATTGTTCGATAGCTAGAACAAAGGTGTTGTAGTACGCTCGTACTCTCCTTCTTTTTGGATACTTTGGTCTCCTGATGTGGTATACAAATTGGTGTGACAGTGCTTCAGGGGGTATTATCATCTATGGGTAGCATTAACTCCTGGGTAATAATTCACTATTACACTCTAATACAGCAATACGCGAAACCTGCATGTGCGAGACAAAAAGAGAGAAAGAAAACATGCACGTGTCTGCAAAGTGTGGTGTACAAACAAATTGTTAGGCAATATTCTTCTTTTCCGTAATGATTCAAGATTGTGGGGACAGTGTTTTATTTACTCTGGGACCTCGTGACCATGGGGTGGGTTGATGGTGGCGATTGTCCAAAGTCATTGGGCGAGGATGGACCAGGGACAGTGTCACAATTGTCTTTTATTGCCGGTGTTGTTTCTTTTTCCATCGGTGGCGTGGCTAATGCTGTTTCTTTTTCTGTTGCTGTTGTTGTTACGGTGGCCCCGTTGTCTATGCGAGGGTGGGTCTGGCCGTTGTAGGGCTTGATGTCGTGGAGGTGATTCCACACCTTTTTTGTCACACAGTTTTACTGCTCTAGAAACTACTGCTTCTACCTTGTGGGGCCCCGTGAACCTGGGGCTGTTCCACGGTCTATTAAAGTTGCGAAGGAGAACGTTGTCTCCTTCGGCAATAGTCCACTGTTTTGGGGGATCTTGTTCCTCTGTTGTTTCTTCTTGTTGAGTGTTCTTCGACCCACCCCGTGTGCGTTCAAGCTGTTGAGAGATAAAGGCGACACTAGTAATCAAGGAAGACACATAATCATACATCTCGTCTCCAAATACATTTGCAGTACTTTCATTATCTGTGAATGCTCAAGAGGGTGGAGTTAGCGGAAGGTGCATCTGACGTCCATTCACCACCTTGTGGGGAGTGAGGTGGTGGTCAGACCCTGGTCTATTTCTCAGCTCAAACAGGGCCAAGGGGAGGCATTACAACCAGCTTTTCTTGGTTGTTTGTTGAATTTTTGCGATCTCTTCTTTTAGGAGGCCGTTTATGCGTTCACACATACCATTTGCTTGTGGGTGGTAAGCACATGCAAATTTGTGCTTGATACTGAGCAGTGCAGTAATGTGTTCGAACATTTCGTTTGCAAAGTGCGGCCCATTATCTGACCGCAGCAATTCACAAATTCCCCACCTCGGGAACACTTCCCTCACTAGAAACTTGGCTGCCCTGAATGCGTCCGCATGCGAGCATGGTCCAGCCTCAACCCACCTTGAGAATGGGCATACCACCACAATCATGTATCTTTGACCTTGACATAGGTTGATCATGTCAACGTAGTCAATGTGTAGGTGCAGGAAGGGTCCTTCTGGCCGGGGTATAGTACCTTTTATCACTTGCAGCGTGTGACCAGCGGTGAACTGTTGACAAGTTAGGCATCTGCTGATAAAGGCTGTTACATGGGAGTTTAACTCGGGACAGAACCATGCTTCCTTTATTCATGCTGAAATCACTTCCTTTCCTGTGTGTGTGCGATGATGCAATTGAGTTAGGGCTGTTTTCAATAGGGCTAGGGGCATCACTACCTTCCCTGTATTATTCTGACACCACAATGCATCTGTGGGGGACATTGTGCATCCTCTTTTTAGCCAGAGCTCTTTTTCAGCTATGGGTGCTGCTGCCTGTAATTCCATTATTTGTGTATCAGGGATGTGTGTATACCCACCCTTCATCAGTATCTGTCTTGCCCCCGACCTTCCCCTCCTCATTTCCTTTCATGGGGGGGGGTCCAAGGTTCTCCAAAGTACGTAGCATGTTTTGCATGTGCGTCTGCTGTTTCATTACCTTTTGAGATAGGGTCAACCCCATTTGTGTGGGCCTGACATTTTACCAGGGCTATTCCTTTCGAGCCTTCGATTACTTCTAGTAATTCTGCGAGGAGCAGGGCATGCTGTGCTGGGGTACCATCTGCTCTTCTGAACCCTCTTCTTTGCCATTTAACTAACCCTGAGTGGACTGTGGATGTGACATATGCACTGTCTGAGTAGATAGTAACTCTTTTTTCATAACTTTCTGTTAGTGCTACAATGAGGGCCACTAATTCTGCTGCTTGGGCTGAGTATTGTTGTGGAAGTTGAACACACTTCACGGGCACATACACCCAGTCCTCTGTCAACTTTACCACTGCTGCTCCTGTCCTTCTAATGCCATCACTTTGATCAATTGTTGAGGAACCATCGATGTACAATATTTCCCCCCCCCTCAAGGGCATTCTCCTCTACTTTCCTGGTGCTGGAATAAATCTCGATGGCCTGTGTACAATCATGAGCATAGTCTCCATCCTCAACTGGTTCTGCTATGAATCTAGCTGGGTTTACATTACTGCATCTTACAATCGTTAACTCTGGTCTGGAGAGAATAATTTCATAACCTCATGCTCTCTGTGTGGTCAATGTTGATTTGGGCTTGTTCAATATTGTGAAGAGTGCGTGTTCTACAAACAGTGTAGTGAGGCATCCCATTGTTATTGATGATGATTTCTCCACCGCCAAGGCTGCGGCTGCGAGACTTTGTTCGCACTGGAAGTGACCTAACATTACTGGGTCCAGGTGACCGCTGTAAAAAGCCACGGGCTTGTGACCCATGCTTGTCTTCTGTGTCAGTACTGCCCTCATGACTGCTGAGTCGCAATGTGAAAAAATGAAAAATTGGTGTTCATAATTTGGGGTGGCTAGAACTGGTGCTGTTGAGATGGCGTGTTTTAGTTCATCAAATGCCTCATTCATTTCCCGTGTCCATCCTAACTTTTTGTCCCCCTTCTGCGCGGGCAGGGGTCCTATGTATGAGCTGTAGACAAAAACCCATGCCCTGCAGTAGTTACAAAGGCCCAGAAATGGTTGGAGTTCTCTGACAGTTTGTGGGTGTGGTGTGCTTTGTATGGCCTGCGCTCTTTGTGGTGCAATGTTCTTTCCATTCTGCGAAATGAGCTGACCAATGTAGAGCACCTGTTCCTGGCAGTACTGTAGCTTCTCTTTGTCCACTTTGTACCCCTTCTCAGCCAATACTGTGAGCATTTTTACTGAGTCCTGTCTACACTGTCTTTCTGTAGTGCTGCTGATGATAATGTCGTCAACATACTGCAATACCGTGCTCTCCATTTCAATATTTCCCAAATCCATTTGTATCATCCTGTTAAAGATAGATGGTGATTCACAGTACCCTTGTGGCAACCTCGTGTGTTTCCATTTTGTGTTGCGGTATGTGAAGCTGGTCAGATCTTGTGAGTCAGGGTGCAGAGGGATCGAGAAAAAGGCGTTCTTGAGGTCAATCACGGTAAATCGTGATGCTTCTGCTGGTATTCCACATAGTATGGTGGCTGGGTTAGCTGCTATGGGGTACTCTGCTTCTACAATGTAATTTAAGGGCCGGAGGTCTTGAATGAAGCGCCAAGACCCTCCTTTCGCTTTGCGCACTGGGTACACAGCAGTGTTGCACGGTGAGTCTGAAGGTATTAGTATACCATTGTTTATCAGGGCTGTTATTGTTTCGTATATGCCCTCATCTGCCTCTTTTGATAGCTGGTATTGTTTCACTCTGGGCAATATAGCACCCTTTTTCAGTTTAATTTTCACTCCACCAATGCTTTTGATGCAGCCAACGTCATATGGACTGGGGGTCCACAGAGAGGTAGGTACAGCTGCCAAGTCTTCCTCATAGAATGGTACTGGTGTGGGTGTAGGTGCTCCTAGTGCTATTGACATTCTGTGTGCCACCTGCTTGTATGTTACTTTCAACCATATGTTGACCCTCATTCCAAACACCATCTCTCCTTTTCCATTATCGTCAGAGAATAATTCCTCATCATACAATTGTGTGAGCCTGCATCCCTCTGCCAGTGCTATTACCGCTCTCCATGCATTCCCCTCTCTGTCCTGGGCATGTACTGCAATGTAATCTGCAGTTTCTATAATGCTCTCAATTTCCACTGAAATCATTTGGCCCTCTCTTTCATTTGCTGGTGTTTCTGGCCTGAAGAGGTAGGCTGCTGACCTTCTCCAAATCAATCCTTCAATTCCAGGTAACCATGCTATTGCCATGTCTGTCCCATACTGGAATAAGTTGCCATCTACTGGCTCTGCCCGGGCCACTGTTTGGCCGCAGTATGATTGCAAAATTTGTCATGCTGTGAGCATGTTGATGCCTGGAGTGGAGCAAATTATGCCCTTCTCGGTAAAGGAGATGGCCATATTCAATCTACTCATGATGTCTCTCCCAAGTATGTTTACTGGTGACTGTTTTGAATACAGAAGTGGAAGAGACATATCTTGATCTCCTACAGATAAGGAGATATTATCAGTAAAGGGAACCAACCCTCAAGCCCCAGAGAATCCTTGAGTGTGCTTAGCTTTGCCTGACAATTTAAACTCCCCTCCCTTATACAAGACCTTGTGGCCCCGGTGTCAACTAGGAAGGAACATTTTTTGTAACCTATCGCTACCTGTATGTGTGGTTCCTCCGCACAATTAGGTGTTACTGATAGGATGGGACACATCAAAGACATGTGTGGGCTGTCCTATTGTGGGTACAGTGATTGGCCGTTTCCTGTGTAGGGGTTGTGACCCAATATCGTTACTTTTCCCAGCTGTGTCTGTTGCGTAACTTGGTTGGTCGTGGACACTGTAGTATCTTGTACTTGCGGCAATTGCTGTTGTTGTGTAACTGGTTGCACTTGTAGCTGCTGTTGGGGTTGTGTTTGCGGATGTTGTATGTAGTTTGGCTGTTGCAGGTATGGTTGCTGTTGTGGAAGCGTTTGTTGTTGTAGCAGTGGTTGCTGTGTGCCCTGCTGTTGCTGGTAAGGTTGTTGCTCCCCCCATGCTTGTTGTGGTACGTTTACTCTACAAGAGCGTGACATGTGTCCCACCATTCCACATACCGAACAGGTTGGTGGTTCTCTCAATTGCCATGGGAAAGTTCCCCCGTTATCTTGATACCCTTGCTGACCATTTTGGTTGTAACCCATGAACCCTCCCCCTTGTTGTGCATGTGGGCCATAACCTCTCCCTCTTGTTGAGTAACCCCGCCCCCTGTAATTGTTACTTTACCCATTCCCCATTTGCATACCTCCGCCCCCTGTGTATGCCGTGTATGGAGGGGGTGGCAGCATTTGTTGTGTTATCACTTGTGCTGGCCGCTGTAATTGCGTAACTTGTTGTTGTGTTATGTCCTGTTGCACTGTGGGTTGCGCTACGATGGGTGCTGTGCTCAGAGCCCCCTCCATGGCGTATTTAGCGAGTTTCTTTTGTACCAATTTTGCCTCCTCTCCTTTCCTATCCTCTTCCTTTTGTTTCATCTTTTCCTGCCGTAGCCTGCAATGGTGTACAATAGTGAGTTGAATTTCTGGCCATCCTTTCACTTCCATTCCCACTATCTTTTTCAGTTGCCTTTGTACATGATCCGGGAGACCCCGTATTAGTATATGGTAGAACAGTGCTATGGTTTTATCCCACGGTTCCCGCGTTTCTAAGCGCCACTTCTCCTTGATCTCCTGGATGTAATCAACAGGATCTTCATCCTCACACATCTTACGTGATGTTATTGCTCCTATGTCTGAAGTATCTGGGTACTGTACCCTTAATGCCTACCAAAGCGCATGGCGGCAGTTGTCAAATGGTGCTCCATCATGTGACGGGTCACTTATTGTGACGCCCGGGAATCCCGCCCGCTTCCAAATATCATCTGCGGCGTCCCCCAATAAGGAAATTAGTAGCCCTTTTACATCTCCCACCGCTAGTCTTAGCCCTGCAGTCTGTTTTTCCATCTCATATATCCATTTCCCAGCTCCTCCGCTCATTGATGGAAGCCTGCATTTAATATTTTCCTTATCAGCATGCTTCCAGGGGACGTACTGTGGTCTAACCCCGCCCCTCTCTAGCAGCAGCATTACGTTGTATCTTCTCCCTTCCCCTGCAGCGTGTATGTTGATGCTACTGAGTTCATCGTCTAGTTCCATATCAGTTGATTCGTCAATTATATTTGTTATATTACTGCGTTGCCGCGCCCCCCCCCTTCCTCATGTTCCTCTTCTCTCAATGTGAGTGGGGTTGGTCGTTCCTCCAGTCTGCGCCCGGGGAGGTCTCTAAGCCTGTTGACGTACAGAGTTTGTGCGGGAACTGGTGTCATTGGGCGTTAGTGTGGGGTGTGCGCAGCCGCTGGTGGTGATTCCTTTGTGTCTTCCTTGCCATTTTTACTTACTGTCCATTGTTCTCCCCTCCTCTCACATGCCCATGGCGATTCGCAGTTTGTGCGTGTTATGTATAGTTTCTCCAAACTTTCACTCCTGCTGTCTCTTTCATTGATTCTCCAATCGTCCCCTTCCTCGCTGCAAAAGTCATCCATAAGTGTTCTTCCCCATTCTGTGCGTTTTCCTCCCACTGTCACCGTTTTTAGATCTATCAGGTCTGTGCTTGTGTACTCACCTTCCCTCATCGCATTTCCCTGTATTGATGTTGTTGCCACCTCTGAGTCGTGGCCTGTGTATGGTCCAGTTGCACGTTGCATTCTCTTGTTCTCCTTCCCTTCCAATGACTATCCCACTACCTCACCTCCTATCTCCGTTCGTCTTTTATTTATACCCTCCAATACTTCTGCGCATACCCGTGCTAGAGCTTTGTCATCCTTTTCCTTACTCCCTAATAATCCCCCCTCCGTTTTCAATATACTCTCAATTATTTTCCCTTCTTTGTACTTACGTGTACTTTCAGATGTAATCCTCTTCTTCCACAGTTCCATTTCCTTCTCTCTCTCCTCCCTTTCCTCCTCCAATCTTCTCAGTTCCCGCTGCTCTGTGCGTAACATTCTTTCCGCTACTACCCTTAGGTGTTCTTCATCTTTTTTCTTCAATTCCTTCAGCTTCTTCATCCTCTCTTCCTCCTCCCTGTTCTCCCTTCTTGCCCGTCTTTTATCTTTTGTTTCTTGCTTGAACTGTCTGATTAGTGCGCTTCATACGTCCCTCAATTCCGCCAACCTTTCCTCCAGCATTTCTTCCTCTTCCTTAGGTGTTCTGTCCTCTCCCTCTCTACTTACCTCGAGCCTTGTCTGCGCTCCATTCCCTTTTTCATTGGCCATTCTTGTTACTATTCCCTCCTCTTCCGTTGTCGGTGGTCCTTGTAGTTTTACTAGCACCTTAGCTGCTCATCTTCTCTTATGTTGGTGATGTCCCTGACTGTCTTTTTTCCGGTCTCTGTTGCCACCTGCTCTGCGCCTACCCTGACGGCGCCTTTCGCCCCCACCCCCCCTCTGAAAACTGTCTGTAGTAGTGTATGGTGGAGGGCTGTACTTCGGGTTTGAATACCCTACAGCGGCTGTTAGTTGCTGTCTCGCGGCTTCTCTTAGTTCTGTGACCGGATACAATCCCCCTTCCTCCTTCTTCACTGCACTATTTATGGGTACATCTTCTTCCTTTTCTGTTTTTACCCTAACTTCAGGTACTGCGAGCTGTCCTCCTGTCCCGCTCTCCTTTGTTCCAGCTCTGGGTGGGTTGTTTCCTGGCGTACTTCTGCCCTCTCCTTCCATCCTCTCCTCTTTCAACTCCTTCTCTTCCCTTGTCCCCTTCTCTTCCTTTACTTCTTGTGTCGCGAACATGCCCATAGCCCCTGCTCTGGCTCCCTGGAACATCTTCCATAAATTAAACATTTCTATGTTACTAGCTAATTTCTTTCCTTTGTAAGTATTGTGTATGTGTGTCAAAAGTGAGTTTTGAGTGTACGTGTCAAAGCTGCCATTAGGCGGCCAAGGATTTCGTATTTTATTATCTGTTCCTTGTGTCCATGCAATACTATACTTAATAAGTTTCTCCTTGTGTGGTGACAGTGACGTGCAAATGTGTTGGAGGAGTGTGGTTAGGGTACTTCCTCCCATCCTTAGCCAAGCACCTGCCCCCGATCCATAATATGTATCCATGGTGTAACTTTCTTTTACTTTTACGCAAACCCTTTTACCTGGCCCCGAAATTGGGGTCTTTCGACTGTCCGCTGAAAAGAAATGCAAGTGCAACAGTACCAATCTTTTATTTTTTCTCACTTTTATTTTTGAGCTACAGCCCCCTTCGGCCAAGGTGCACAAAGCCCCGTGCGGCTACGTGCCCTGTGTGGCGTGCCTTTGGGCTACCACGAAATCCTGTCCCTCCCCTTTTTCGGTTCTCGTTGTCGAGTGTGACCGGCGTTCTCCGTGCACAGCCACCTCTTCCCACTTGCCACTCCCTTCCTGGGTGCTGCCGCCGTTCTCCGTGCGCGGCCACTTGACTCTTTTTGCCCCACCTTTTTCTCTTACCACCTGTTCGCAACCACCCGTGATAGAAGTGAGATGGTCGTTGTGTCCTATGCAGGCCCTATGGGTGACGTCACCAACTTTTACAAGAAATCTCAAGTACGTACAATTTCCAAACTACTGAACGTGCGTAATTCTGATACTGTTATCCCCTCGTAACCCCACAGCTGTCTTCCCATTTCGACTGGAATGGAGTAACCACCATCAATTATCCATTATAATTGGACTGCACCCGCTGCGTCGCCTCGCGTGTGATACGCCCCCTCTCCAGGGGAGCTTAACCAGCCAATTATCTTCCGCACTTGGAAACAATAAAGCTACCTCCTGCAGGGAAACATCATCCACTTACTGAACTACAATGCTCACTCAGCAGGAAACCTCATCTACTCAATTGATCTATAACGTCAATTCATAGGAAATCCACACCCCCGTACATGTAATCGCCCTCCAGACCAACCAGCGCGGCACTCCGTCTGATACGTGGGGAGTCACTACCCTATCCAATAACCTTATAAACACAAGAAGGGACCACTGCCACCGCTCCGATCCTAACTACAATTCACGTGCCGTTCACCACCAATATGCCGAATTTGGCGACAATGTACAATTACCCACCAACCTATTTACAATACCTCCCTCTCCCACACATCACATTGCTTGTTGGGCGTGTTGTACTCACCAAGTACTTGTGATCCGGGGCCGCTCAGCCGTGTGCAACCCTCCAAAGCAGCTTGCCACCTCCCCTCGTCTAGATCATGTCTGGACACTCGCCAACTGCGGGCGGGATACTTTTCAAGCCGGCTCCCGATGGCCAATATCCAGATTGCGCTGTCCGGTCGCCTCGCAGTTCCGCGATGGTCCTGTAGTCCTCAAAAGGGGGGCAACGGCAGAGGGGGCCTCGCTGCCGGGGTGCCTCGTTGCAAGAGGCCTTGGGGCAATATCGCAAATTTAGATTCGATCTTAATTAGATCTCAGCAGTGCCTCCAACTTGTTGGGGTAATTATCCCGGGGGCCGACAGAGCTGTTCGCGGACCTCTGGGGCTGGGGAGGCCCCAACTCCTCCCTCGTTCCGAAAAGAGTATCACACACACCCAAGAGCAAGGTGACAACTGCTGTTTATTGTAACAACAGCAGGGATATGCTCAGACCGTATGCATCAGGTCAGCATTATTTGTCGTTCTTGGGGCTCGCAGGCCCTTTTAACAGCAGTGTGACGCGCTACCTGCGTCACCTGGGAAAACGTCACAAAACCTATCGACACTATGGGTTGGCTCCCCGAGTGGTAGTGTTAGTATGGTTATGCTATAGAGAAAAATATTAGTGGTTGAGGACGAGTCAGGTGGTACACTTGGGTTGTCCCTAACATTTGCTACAACAAAATTGTTACAAGGAGCCCTTAGGTGATTGGCTAGGAGTAATGGCGTCAGTGATGAGCACCCTGTATTTTGATTGGTCCTCCCGCGAGCCCCCAAGCCTGGGATCATCGCCGTTCCCAGCCCGTGGGATACCTGTACTAGCAACAATGTGTAACTATGTGTCTGCGTCTAACAATGGATATGTCTGCTTGTGGCTGGTGAGCTGGTTCTTTCCCATCGCTGTAGGTGTCCAACTTGTCGCTTCGTTGTTGCGACCTGTGTCCCAGACGTGGGACCCTGGCTCCTGTCGCTTGGCATCGTGTCAGTTCGGCTTGGTCACGTGTGAGGAGACCGTAGCTGAGGCAGAATTATGAGCATTAGATTTTCTGTTCTGTTGGCCTGGCATTGGCAGGCGTAACCTTGGCTGTGGGGTGCGGCGTGCGCTTTTTGTAGCAATATGGCCTTGGGTGTGAGATCACGGTGGGGCTCGTTTTGCATGCTCAGCGCTTTGGTTTCTGTCTTGAGAGGATTTTCGTTTGCGAGGCTCCTGCCTGGGGACTCTTGTTTGCGGCCTACTTGGGCCTAGTTCCTGCGTGGCGGTGCATAACCCATAGTATGGAGATTTTGTAGGGTGGCATATTATCATGAGCAGCATTAGGTTTGCATAGGGATAGGTGGTGGCTGAAGCGTCAGCAAGCATGTACACAAACTCTTCAGACGTCTTGCGTTTCTGCGTGGCTATAAAAGGCCTATGTGAAAAATAACAACGATGCATGTCAGTGAGTGTGTCCGTCCCTTATGTCATAGCACTGAGTATGTTCTTCGTGTAGATTGGTGTGTGAGTGACCAGTGTGCATGGTGGCACGTGTGTTGTTCGTTTGTTGGCTATGTCGTCGTGGCATCTCTAATGATGTGCATCGTTGTGGTAGTTGGTTTAGTTGAGCTGGTCCATGTTACAGGCCTCGGCCTGAACCTGTCGTGCTGGTGGGCATGCTCCTCGTCTTGGTATGTTCTTGAACCATGATAGCTTGTTTCTTATCGCCTCGTCTGGTAAGTAGGTGAACTGCTCTCGTGGGAGGTGCTTTGGTCGTGAACCCCTAGGCCAGGGTCCGGATGAGATTGGGGGGGTGGAGTTCTCCCATTCTCCCTTTTCATAACACTAAAAAAAACCACACTTTTTAGTATGAGAGAGAGAGAGTGAGAGACGAAAACCAAAACATGAATTAGTTCTCTTCATAAAAATGATCAGGGCAATGCTGCGGGACACAACCTGAGAAACCGAAGAAAGGAGCCACAAGGAGATGGAACCATCCGCCGAAGGGCCATCCATCTTACTAAGTAGTGAGCCTATTTCCATATGAACAATTGCAGTGAGTAGCCCTAGTACTCCACTATACTTTCTAAGAAAATAGTGAAGTCCCTCCACTCACTGTGTCATAAATAATCATTAAGATTTATGAAATACCGACTTCTAGCACGCGAGGGCGCTCGAGCCTAATAATATCTGTGTTGGGCCTGACATACACATAAGAACCCACGTGTAAAGCAGCGCCGGGTCCTCGAGACTCTCATCATAGATCTATGAATGAAGCTGGTGTTGAGTTCTTCTAAAGTTATTATTTAATTCCTCTTCCGATTATGCCCGGAAAGACGATTCCTGAATCCGTCTTCCGGGTCATGGAGGTCGGAGGTCGCTGCTTTTTGAAAGATCTCAATGGCGTTGCCACCCAGGAGATTGGGTGTGAACTTGAGTCACGTGTGGTTAGAGAGTTGCCATCACAGCTGTGACACGGATATTATGTTGAGTGGTAAATGGAGGTATTTGTTTTTAATCTTTTTGAATTGCAATCATTACCAATTGACGCTGCATGACAGAGTGTCACGTGGCAATCTGGAAACACCTTGTGTGATGTCTAGGGCGCCTTATAAATAACCAATAAAAGAACTACATCACATCAGTGCATGCGCTTTGCAAGAGCTTCATCATGTTGCCAGTTATTTGCACTGATGATAGTCCCGCTTTTTTTCCATATTTGCAGAATTATCGAGACGAGAGGTTGAAAGGTTGTGAACTACGGGGTTGAGTGCAGCACTCGGGCACTCCTTTATCATGCGCAACGTGGAGTGCACGCTGAGTGCTGTGAGCTGTGAGCACCCTCTGCCTGACTGCTTCGTGGCGCTGCTCACTCTCCCACAAGTGCTGCTTTGACACTTTTTGACTCTGCTCTGGAGAAAGAGCACTTCACCTTTAACAGCGGACGATGTGCGCCTGGATGGACTCATTCAAACGCTCTACTCAAGCCACACCATTAGTGCAGGCTCCGGCGTGAGGCCACACTCCCTCTCACCTCTCACCTTCTTAAAGTGAGGGTCGCGTGCACCGCGCATGCGCGCGCGCAACGTGGCGTGCACGTGAGTGCTGTGAGCTTGTTAGCTGTGCAGCTGCCAGCCCTCGACGGCCTCCCGCTCCTTGTGCTAACCTGGCTTTCTCTCCCATGGCCGGGTACACGCTTAAAACAGCAATGCCTGATTGTGGGGGTTTTCTAAAGAATGCTGTTTTGCCCCCCCAACCCCTTTTTTCTGTATCAAAACTGAGCTAAAAAAACGCCTGAAATCCATCTGCATGGACAAACGAGTGCTTTGGGCAATCTCGATCCAAAAACCAGCGGTCTCGGCCCCCGCGCATGCCCCCAGTATTCACAATGAGGATCACGGAGATTGCAATCCCTCGCAATTTCTGCAAGCCTTACCGGCGGACGCACAGTCATCTCTAGTTGCCCCAAATGACAGCGCGCATACCTGCGACTCCTTCGAGAATCCAAATGATACCGAGACTAAAACTCTGCAACCGCCCGCGACTTATCCTGCGGCGCGATTGTCGCATCACCCGATTTCATATGCTCAGGCGGCTACGAATATGATAGGAACAGGCTTAATAGCGCAGATCCCCATAGCTCCTCCTGCTCGATTACCGGATCCAACCTGGAAGAAGCCTGCCTCAGCTCTACCAAACTCGCCCATGCGTCAATCATCTGAGAAGACTCTGGCTCTATGAGTGGCCCACATTATAACCAAATCAAGGAGCCCTCCCCCAACTTCATCGCAGTCCCCAATACCGTCCCCAGAGTCAGTAGAATCTTCACTGACACCACCGCCTCACCGCAAATGCCGTTTAATAAACCCACGGCGAGACCCTCCCTTGGATTTCAACCCCATTCCCTTGTTGCCTGGGAAACAGCCTTAAATGCTATTACCAGAGGCCTTCACAGTCTTATAGACATTTCTGAAGTATTGGATAAAAAAGTAGAGGCCCAAAGCCATATGCTTGGCCTATTGGACTCCAAAGTTGACTGGGTAGCGACTGAACTACAACGTGCTGATCGCTTGTCTCATCCCGGTGTCAGCTTCATGGCCCTTCCATCCCCTATCAATACTTCCCGTCATAATAGAAGCTTGGAAGATCCACCTGAGGTCATCGCAGTGGGTATAACATCTGCACTGGAGGCCGCGGCTTTGGGTGATGTACGAGATCCAGCTTCAGATGAAGCACCGAGAATTGAGAAGGAAACGATACCAACTGTGAAGGGTGAGGTTGCACCTTCAGTCTATGAAGTATTCCAAACAAACTCGAATAAGAAAAATGAGGGAATAGAAGGGCAGTAAAGGACTAAATTGCTTGTTGCCAAAATCAGTATTAGGTGCAGCCAAACAGAAAACAAAAAACCAAACTACCCTAACAAACGCGGCAACGAGCAAGTCCAAAATATTCCGAAGCAATTTAACGCCAATACGGCAAAAACAACTCTCCTCAAAAGAGAAAAAGCCCAATCCAAAAAAGGCCTATCCTGAGCAGATTAGACTCAGCAGCCTCCCAGTTTCCCACTCATATCCCAAACTCAGCCCTAAACCCCTCCACAGCTCTGGAGGTCCCAGTGCACTCGGATGAGTGGTTTCTTCTATCTGTCTACGCACTCTCACAACTTTCCCAGAGGAAACAACCGCACTCCCCAAACGGGTGCGTGGTGATTACTCGTTGATCACAGAAAGCATCAATGAAGCGCAGGACACCTTTCACGAGGGGAACCGTCCTAACACTGGAAGAAAAAAGGTTGGGGCAGCCCAGACAATCGAACTATAAGATCCTCTGCAAGCAAACATCACAGCAGAGAACCCAGTTCACCGGGTAATGAACAAAAAAAAGGCCGTAGGTTCTAAGATCCGTCCTAAGAACCTGCCAAATGCCCCTCATGGCAAAAAGAACAACTTTCCCTCATTCAAAGAGGACACCCTGAGGCTACAGATGCTAGACAGACAACGCCATGACCCTTTCCTGAATAGATCTACTGCACTTGCAGTGTTCAAATGAACTCCAATAAGCCTATAATTTATACAGTCCAGAGATATTCAATATATCAAAAACACTAATAACAGGCCCTCGTGAAATGATTGGGTCAGTTAAGGGTCACACATGGGCGTGGCAGCCTCGCTCAAGCGCTGGCGCCTCAGCACCTGCTCATTAGCAGTGAATGCCAACACGCCGGAGCACTGCACGTGCCACTGCCCCCTGAACTGATTGAGTCAGTGAATCCAGTGTGCAGCCTGAGATTGGTAACTGCTTTGGCAGCGGCACTAGCTGCAGGCACAGCCCGCAAGCCCACAGCAGCCCTCTGCTGTGCGTGTGCTGCCAGGCCAGCCCAGCAGGCCACACATCCTGGGGCGGCACAGTAGGGTACCCATAATATTGTCACCCAAGGTACACGTATTTGCTGGAAATACACATGCAGTGGGTTGGTACTGTGTCAGACATTAATGCTTTTTGACTCGAAAGGGTCCGACATCTATACATTCTAATTGTGTAAAGGTTGGCTCACTCTTGCTCCAGGACCATTTCATAATCTGCGTTTTGTTGAAGCGACAGCGGTGTGGGGAGATGTTTGTGGGGAGAGGAGACGTTAGGCGTGGGAAGGGCACGGTGTCCGACCACTGCAGTGCGGCATTAAACATGAATTTGAATACATGGTCAATGCCCCAACGGCAGCAGAGGTTTCAACCGCCCCCCGCCCCCGCCCCCACTAGCTGGACTTCTACTTCGCTCTGTACTTCTCTTCGCTTTCTGGGGCTGGGGCTGCATTTAGAGCGGGAAAGGCAGCATTTTGAATAGCAGGCGGCTAATATGGAAATCGGACCAGGGGGGAACTTACACCTGAATTGAGCAACTTCTGATCTGTGGATTAACAGGTACCCAAAAGTGACAGGATCCTTACACGGTGATCAAATGAGGAGCTGTTGGGTTGTAAAGTGCCAAGAAACGGCAGTGAGCGAGTGCTGTGCGCTACATGAATAAGTCTGGCGGGACACCATGTGGGTTGTACTCCCTATTTTCACTGCACTGGGATGCCAGTGGCTCTCAAACGGTGAGTCAGTAGAGTCGGAGTAAAGCTGGAGACAGGGGTGGGCCTCGAGGCGCTACATTAGCCAAAGGCACCGCCTTCTCCTCCACCCGATGCACTTAGTTTTGTGAATTCGCTGCGTTTTCTAAACGTATGTCCTTTGTGGGGCAGTTCCCTGGTGTGGCTGGGAAACGCGAGCCACATGGGGAGCAGGCTTAGGGATGCTGTCCGTGCTGACACGGGCTCAGCAGCGGAATGCTGGGATTTTAGTTGGGGCTCGGTCTCAGGAGGTCTCCAGCACTACAGCCCCATTTGCTTTGCTCCGTGGACTGTTTGCCCAAAGGATGAGCTGCGGCAGACCTTTGGGGTCACGCACCCGCCCCCTAATCCGTGTTCAGGGAGCTTTTCATGGGGCGTCCGCTTTTAGAGGGTGCTCAGCCCTCTGCTTCCCCAACCCCCACACGAGACAGGCTTTTTCAGCAGGCCTTGGTCCTGGGCGGACTATGTTGCCACCAGAAGCCCCGGCAGTCTGGGACTTCAGCCCAGCTCAACACGGTTTAAAAAGTCCCCTCCTTTAGAGCCTCACCCCGTGTCAGAACTTGCACAACAAGCATTGGCAAGGCCAACAGTTTGGCTTTTGTGCAGGCATGGCAAAGGCGCTTACTAGGCACTCCCATAGTGGTATTAACTGCCCGTCGTGGCGCGAGTTCCTGGGCACCTAATAGCAGTGCCTGGCAAATGCCTGGTACTTAATACCAACCTCTTTTCTACAGCTGTTTCTAATCTTCCATAGTCCCGGAAGTAATACATGGCTGCAGTAAGCACCCCTCTTTATCAAGCTCCGGTTTCTCGCACATCGAACGCAGGAGAAGCACAAGCATAAAAAAGCGGCCGCTTGCTCCCGAAGTCGCCGTATGTCATGTGCATGCCTGTTTCAGCCCCCCAGTGACACTTACCAATCCGAATTAAATGTCAAGCATCACGCGAGTAGAGTGACCCCACCACTTTAAAGAACGCACTAGTTACTAGGCCCAGTGACAATGAGAATGCGTAAGTGCCTGAAAAAAAGGGAAAGGGGGGAGGTGCATGGAGGGGGTGGGGTGGAGAAGTGGAACGTGCGGAACAGAGGAGAGAAACTAATAAATAATCTGCAGTGGTAGTGCAGCCAGCAAGTGGCAAGTGCTAGATTAGTCAATAAGGGTATATCTGATAAGTGCAGAAGAAAAAGTGGGAGTGGGGCTGTATGGGTACAGGTACAGTGCGCAGTGCATGGGTTGGCCGGGAGGCAGTGCAGGAGGGTGGCAGGATGAGCAGGTACCTGGGCCCGAGTGACAGAGGGTGGCCAGGTGCACGATGCCGAGAGAGAAAAGAGATCAGCAGGGGAGAAGAGAAGCAAAGAGGAAGGTCTTGAGGTGCTTCCGGAACCAGAGATGGTTCTCCTCAAATTTCAAGGTGCCTGGGAGGCTGTTCCAAAGGGAGTCACCAGCCGAAGACAGAGATTTACCCCCAGCTTGTTTCTTTGAAAAACGATTGACCCTGAGGGAGTTAGAAGTAGAGGAGCGAAGGGCTCGAAGGAGGAAGTATTTTACATAGGGATAGTTGAAGGTATTTTGCACCCAGGCCCCAGAAAGACTTGTGACCAATGCAGAGGGTTTTACATTTAATCCTTGCATCCATTGGGAGCCAGTGAAGGGATTTCAGGGCTGGAGAGATACGATCCCAGGGCTTCAGGCCAAGGACAAGTCCCGCAGTCCTGTTTGAGATTAGTTGAAAAGGGCGGAGAGTAGAGGCCGGTAGATTTAGAAAGAGGCTGTTGCAATAGTCCAGCCTAGAGAGAACCAGAGCTTGGGAGACAGTGAGCTTCTGGGGGAGGGAGAGGAAAGGCAGAGTACCTCTGAGGAGGTGCAGTAGGAAGTTTGACTTTTTTGAGATGTCGGAGATGTGTGTGGAGAAGGAAAGTGTGGAGTCAAAGATGATCCCAAGGTTCTTAGCCTCGCAGGTAAGGGTAGGAGGAGTGTCAAGGGAGACCGGCCAGAGAGTGAGGGGAGTGCAGAAGAAAAAGTATAAAATACCAAAGTTGGAATTTAAAGGATCGGGTTTGCTGCCATCTCCCTAGTACTATGTTTAACTTTCCAGCGCTTAGAAAAACTGCTTAAATATAGAGTAAGGTAAAGACACTAAAGGCATGGTATACCAATAAAAACAGCAAGGTCAGGCTTGAGTGTGGGTGTATTTTGTCGGTGTCAACCGTTTTTTATTGTTAGTCGACACTACCTCATTCCTGTATCATTGCTCTCTCCTTCCCTCCATCCACACCCTTTCTCATCTAACACTCCAGCTCTGTTGAAATGAGCCCGACACATCTTTAGCTGGACCAGAGGACACTGAATAGGGTTTTTCCTGGGCATAAAGTCACTCACTGGTGGAGGCAAATCCTGTTTATTTGGTCTAATCAAACCAGAAGTTGACGGCTGAATCTTTCTATCTAGTAGAGGAGTGCAGTGGAGCACACATCATTTATTCTGGCTGGAGGCTGTTCCAAGAGCGGCCCTGCTTTGCTGCAGAGAGAGTGACTAACACATAGTCGGCAGGTGAGGTGCTCTAATAAAATTCAATTAATTCCTCACTGAATGGAAAATAACAATTTTTGTGACCGTCACATTTCCATTCTTTCCATCCTGCTGTGCTGCCTCTCCTCTTACTCATTCTTCTGCCATCCTGTCCCCCTGCTCATCCTGCTCCCTTTTTTTCTCATTGTATATGGGCACCCTTCTAAATCTTCCCTCATGCTGCATCCTCTGCCTCCCTACTCCTTCTGAATCTCCAGATTCTTTCCACTTCTTCCCCCTTCCTTCAAGCCATAAGTGTCTCTGTGCCCTTCCCAATCTTTACTCCTGCTCCATCCTCTACTGTTTTACTACTCTTACTCCCTCCTCTGCTCCTCGCCTTACTTCTTCTACGCTTGCTTGCCTTCTTACTCTTATACCATCCCTTTCCCCTGATTCTTTACTCTTCCCGATCTTCAAACTCTAACCATACCTCTTCGCTCTTACACCTTCTTCTTGTGCCTTACTCTTCCCCTCCTGTTTCCACTTTCCTGTGGATTCCTCAGCCATCCCCATCCTGTTGATTCCCATCCTCGCCATTCCGCTCTTCCTCTTCCCACGTGTCCCTTTCCCTTTCAGCCTGCCTCTTTTCTGCTCCTCTTCGCCCCTCTGGGTTGTGGACTATGGTGTTTCCCGCACTGTTACTCTCACGTGGACCCCACAGGGGTGTCGATCGGACCCGACAGCTGCAGACTCCTTCAACGTGATGCGTAGTGCTGAGATGACTGTCTGGACTGGCCCGCCTAGTCTTGTCTGCTGGACCCGAAGAAGTATTTTCCTGCAAGTGGAGACAGGGATTAACCACCTGTGGGTTTTAGTGATGGCCTCCCAACTGTTCTCGCTCTCCCCCACTAATCACCTCCGATATCCCTTTAGTAACCTCACCTTATGTTCGTAAAAGATGAGCTCTCCATCCTGCGTGTCTTGCAGGGGCGCGTAGATACCAGTTACTTCACTGGTTTGAAGGCGTTGGGAGAGTTCCGGTAAGTATTGACTCTGAAGTCCCTGGCGGGATTGGTAAGTATCAAGTTCAAAGAGTTCACTGTGCCCGATGTTCACTCTTGTCCCCTTCCTTCCTTAAGTTGCAACTGAGTTTGTGAGAAGAAGGTCTCGTAGCTGCTGCTGGTGTTCAGGTAAGAGTCTGTGTTACCCAACGCTGTCCGGTAACTATTGCATGCGTTAACATGTTGTTTTTCTCCCTCTTTACAGATGCGGCATATGAAGATATGGAGAATAATACCGCCGATGGTAAATCAGGTAAGTCTATGGTGGTAAGAGGTTGTATTTGTTGATTCCCTTGGCTCACCTTGTTATTCTTGTGTCCCCTAGGTGCCGGAGTACGGCGAAGAAATGATGGAGACAGTGCCGGATCGAAAGATGCTGTGAGAACTGGTGAGTATGGCGCCGTGCTGGAGCTGGCGAAGTGACGCGTGCAGGACTGATGCACTTTCCAGGTCCAGAGATGAAATGGTTCCGGAATTAGGTGAGGAATTTGAAATAAGTTCGTTTTCTAACCTTGTCCTTTTCTTCTTCTTCATTCTAGGAGCTCCGGATTCGAGGCGGGCGTGGCAGAAGACTGGATGCTGGCTGCAGGCACGCGGGCGTGGCAGAAGACTGGATGCTGGCTGCAGGCACGGTGAGCGTCACGCTGCTAGATGCAGAATAACGCGAAGCATGTGCTGCTGTTCGGGTGTGGTTTAAATAGTCTCCAAAGTAGTTCCAGATAAGAAGTTCCCTAGAGCCACGCCCGAGTAAAAAATAGTCCCTGTAACAAAATAGTCCTATCCAGGCCTCATGTAGGCTTGGACTCTTTTGCAGCATGGTCTGCATCAGGTAAGTAAAGTCTATGAGCCTGGCGCCTATGGTGCCAGGACTGATTTCTATGATGAGCCTGGCGCCTAAGGCGCCAGGACTGAACCCAGACAGCCCCTAGCCGGGGCTGCTGAGGTTTAAACAAGTGTCTGGATGCCTGCTCCCGGAGCTGAGGGCCTTGGGCCTGATGCCCGGGGGTAGGCATCATGACAGCACTCCCCCCCAAGGCCCCTCCTAAAGTTGTTCTTCCCCCTGGCCCTGGGGTGTCTGGGAAATTCCGATGGAATCTTTTCACCAACCGAGGTGCATGAACGTGGTCGCTAGGCTCCCATGATCTTTCTTGTGGTCCGTAGCCCTTTCAATCGATCAAATAAAAAAGATTTGATTTAATCATCTTGGAGTCCAGGATATTTTTTACCTCGAATTCAGGTTCTCCATCTATCAAGATGGGGTCAGGTGGTTTGGTTAATCTTGTCCCTGGTTGAACTGGTTTTAGAAGTGAAACATGAAAGACAGGATGAATTCGAATATTAGAGGGTAATTCCAATTTGACGGCCACTGGGTTGATAATGGCCTTAATGGTGTAAGGTCCCAAATATCTAGGATTAAAAGTCTGAGTTCCCTTCAGAGGTATATGTTTTGTAGCCAGCCAAACCTGATCCCCAATCTGGTATTGTGGAGTTTCACTTCTATGTTGATCAGCATTTTTCTTGTATTTCTCTTTTGCTTGTTTCAAATGTTCTGTGGCTTCCTTAAAGGCTTGTGTAATAGTAGAGTGCAAATGACTAACTGCAGGCATTTCTAAGTACTGAGGCGAATCAAGTTCTGAGGTTCGAGGGTGATGTCCATATATGGTATAAAAAGGGCTTTGTCCGGTTCCTGAATGTACAGAGTTATTGTATGCGTACTCGGAAATCCATAAAATATCTTTCCAATTGCTTTCGGTCTGGTGTAGCATGCAGCGTAGGTACTGTTCAAGGGTCTGGTTGGTCCTTTCCGTCTGACCATCGGTCTGGGGATGGTGAGTTGTTGATAGCCTCACGTCGATTTGTGCCAGTTGACAATATTTCTTCCAAAAATGCGAGATAAATTGACTACCTCGGTCAGAAACCAATACGGAAGGGAATCCGTGTAATCGAACAATGTTTTCGAGGAACTCCTTGGCCAGAATCAAAGCAGAAGCTCACCCCTTTAAAGGAATAAAGTGGGCCATCTTGGAAAAAAGATCCACAATAACTGGGATGGTGTTAAATCTATTACATGGAGGTAGATCTGTAATAAAGTCTAAAGACAAGGTGTGCCATGGTGTAGGTGGAACATCCAAAGGTTGTAAAAGGCCAGCAGGTTTTTTCTTCTGGCTTTTGTTTTGGGCGCAAATGCCACAAGACATCACAAATGACTTTACATCTTTTCGCCAAGTGGGCCACCAGAACTGTCTCTTAATTTTCGCTTCAGTTTTTACGATACCTGGGTGCCCTTCCATCAGGGTGTAATGGTAATTGGAGATGACTAGTTCTTGTATTTCCTTGTATGGTAGAAATAGTCATCCTTGATAGTAAGGTAGGTCATTGACGACTGAGTAGTCCGGGCTTTTCTTTACCCAGTCCTGCAGGGTTGCTGGATCGAAGAGTTGTTGAATTTTTGAATGAATATCTTCTAGTGTCTGGAGAGTAGTTATGCCAAGAATTCTTTGCTCGGGAATTATTGGCACCGATTCTGGGTTTGCATATGCTTCTCCCATCCCTATTCGGGATAAGGCATCTGCTTTGCCATTTTTGCAGCCTAGTCGATAAGTGATCACGAAATCGAATTTCGGCAAAGAACAATGCCCATCAAAGTTGTCGCGATGATTGGGCTTTGGCTGTTTTTAAATACTGCAGGTTCCGGTGATCGGTGATTACGGTAATAGTATGCCTGGCACCAAGAAGATAGTGCCGCCAAGCCTTAAAGGCGGATTTGACGGCTAATAGCTCTTTATCGGTAACCGCATAGTTTAACTCAGGTGCTGAGAACTTTCTGGACCAAAACGCTACTGGGTGAAGTTGAACGGTTTCAGGATCCTTCTGGGACAGGACAGCTCCCAAGGCTAAACTGGATGCATCAGTTTCTACTATGTGTGGAAGCTCAGGGCATGGATGCTTTAAGACAGGTGCTGATGTGAATTTCGCTTTCAGCTCTTGGAAGGCCTTTTCAGCCTCTTCGGTCCACAAGAAGCGTTTGTTTTTTCACAAAAGTGCTGTGATGGGGTGTACAACATGGGAGAAGTCCGGAATGAATCTGCGGTAGAAATTAGCAAATCCGAGCATGCTTTGTACCACTTTGACTGAACTGGGTGATGGCCACTTGAGAATTGCGTCCACCTTTCGAGAGTCCATTCGGACTCCTTTTGGAGTCAGTATAAATCCAAGAAATTCAACTTCCGTAGTATGAAAAACACATTTTTCCAATTTTGCATATAACTTGTGCTGGCGTAGTTTCTCACGACTGCACGCACGTGCTTAACATGGTCTGATTCTGAGGAGGAGTACACTAGAATATCATCTATGTATACAACGACACAGACGTCAATGAGTTCACGAAGGACATCGTTCATAAAATACTGGAAGGCTGCTGGTGCATTGCACAACCCGAAGGGTATCACCTGATATTCGAATAATCCGTACTTGGTGCGAAAGGCAGTCTTCCATTTGTCGCCTTTCTTGACATGTACCAGATGATATGCGCCCCGGAGATCTAACTTAGTGTAGATACAAGCATCCTTCACTTGGTCTAGTAATTTGGGGATCAGAGGCAATGGGTATCGGTTTTTAACCGTAATCTGATTTAATGCGCGGTAATCTATGCACGTTCTAAGGTCACCTTCCTTTTTTGGCACGAAGAATAAAGCTGAGGATGCAGGAGACTTGGAAGGACGAATAAAGCCATTAGCAAGGTATTGGTCCAAGTATTGCCGTAGGTGATGATTTTCAGGTTCCGTGAGGGCATAGATTCTACTGCATGGGGGTTGTGCACCGGGTAGGAGGTCGATTTGACAATCGTATGATCTGTGAGGAGGTAATGTATTGGCCTGTTCTTTTTGAAAAACATCCTGAAATTCTTGGTATTCCTGAGGTAACTGCACGATTGGGTTAACGACTGTAGCCAGGCCTTTGTTCAAAGATTTCTCCGGGTAACAGGTGTGTGCACAATCCGGAAAGGTTATTCTCTTCTCTCGCCAATCTATACAAGGATTATGTGTTTCCAACCATGGCATCCCCAGTATTATCTGGAACTGTGGGGCTTTGATTAGATCAAACACAATAGTCTCTCGATGACCATCTTGACTCAACAGTGTCATCTCTGTAGTGGAACGAGTTACAGGCCCCGAGGCAATCTCAGTTCCATCAACTGTGGTGACGACATCCGAAGTGGTCTTTTTGCAAAGAGGTAGATTCATCCTTGACACCAATTCGTGGTCCATATAGTTTCCTATGGCCCCGCTATCTATGTATGCCCTTACTGCGTGCATACGTGATGGCTGCCTGGGATCAAGTAGGACCATTAGGATGATCAGATGCGAGGTCTGAGTGTCCTTCTTTAAGCTCGGCAAGCGGACCTCTACGCTTGTCGGGTGTGGTCGATTCCCGAATCAGGCTCTATGTGGCTTTTATCAGCAACTCCTACCACCTTCTTGGGTGGTTTTGTAGGGCAATCCTGTAGAAAATGTCCTGAGGTTCCACAGAACAGACACAACTGCATCTGTCGTCTTCTTTCTCTTTCCTTTTGAGTTAAGGGTCCTTTAACCCCCCCAATCTGCATAGGTTCAGATGCATCTGTTCATTTGGGGGCAACGTTGGGTTTAACCAATACCCGGTTCTCGAACTTAGCTCGACCAGTCTTTCGGTTCTGAAGTCGGTGGTCTAGCTGGACCACTAAGTCTATAAATTCTGTGCAATCCTGAGGTGGGTTCACAACTTGAGCCAAGACATCTTTGAGTTCTCCCCGAAGCCCACGATGAAACAATGTAATTCGTTTTTCCTCCGGCCACCCGGTTTCCACCACCAACCTATTGAAGGTTGCAATATAGGTTAGCAGATCCTGGTTACCTTGTCATAAGGATAAAAGTTCGTTGTCCAGGGCTTGACCCTGTAAGTGTCTGGCGAATAGTTTTTCCATGCTCCTTTGAAAACCCTGAAAATCCCGGAGAAGAGGATCATCCTGGTTGACTAATGGAATGGACCAATCTGCTGCGCTGCCACTAAGATATGACAATACAAAGGCTACTTTGGCTTGGTCATTTGGAAAGGCTCCCGGTCTGCATAAAAAGTGCAAGCGGCATTGGTTCATAAACACAGCAAACCTTTTGGGGTCCACAGCAAAGCGTTCGGGTGGAGCTAACGGAATATTTCCTGGTAAAACCACTTGCACAGGATTGCTTGATGAAACGGGGGTTGGGTTTCCCCCATATCCAGGTAGGGGCGTTTGCCCAGCTTGGTTTTGCAGTAGTTGCCTAGCGAGATCATCAGTGCGCTCCTTTGAGACAATCAGTTCTCTCCTGAGGGCATTAGTCTCTTGGCGAGCGGCATGTACTTCCGCCCTAAGTTCCCCCAATAATTGGGCCAGTTGGTCGGTTTCCTAGATTTCCATAACACCCGGGTGGGTATTTGTAGAGAGGCTTTGCGTTCTGTTACGCTCACCTGGACCCCACAGGGGTGTCGATCAGATCCGGACAGCTGCGGTCTCCTTCAACGTGATGCGTAGTGCAGAGATGACTGTCTGGACTGGCCCGCCTAGTCTTGTCTGCTGGACCCAAAGAAGTATTTTCCTGCAAGTGGAGACAGGGATTAGCCACCTGTGGGTTTTAGTGATGGCCTCCCAACTGTTCTCGCTCTCCCCCACTAATCACCTCCGATATCCCCCTAGTAACATCACCTTATGTTTGTAAAAGATGAGCTCTCCATCCTGCGTGTCTTGCAGGGGCGCGTAGATACCAGTTACTTCACTGGTTTGAAGGCGTTGGGAGAGTTCCGGTAAGTATTGACTCTGAAGTCCCTGGCGGGATTGGTAAGTATCAAGGTCAAAGAGTTCAATGTGCCCGATGTTCACTCTTGTCCCCTTCCTTCCTTAAGTTGCAACTGAGTTTGTGAGAAGAAGGTCTCGTAGCTGCTGCTGGTGTTCAGGTAAGAGTCTGTGCTACCCAACGCTGTCCGGTAACTATTGCATGCGTTAACATGTTGTTTTTCTCCCTCTTTACAGATGCGGCATATGAAGATATGGAGAATAATACCGCCGATGGTAAATCAGGTAAGTCTATGGTGGTAAGAGGTTGTATTTGTTGATTCCCTTGGCTCACCTTGTTATTCTTGTGTCCCCTAGGTGCCGGAGTACGGCGAAGAAATGATGGAGACAGTGCCGGATCGAAAGATGCTGTGAGAACTGGTGAGTATGGCGCCGTGCTGGAGCTGGCGAAGCGACGCGTGCAGGACTGATGCACTTTCCAGGTCCAGAGATGAAATGGATCCGGAATTAGGTGAGGAATTTGAAATAAGTTCGTTTTCTAACCTTGTCCTTTTCTTCTTCTTTATTCTAGGAGCTCCGGATTCGAGGCGAGCGTGGCAGAAGACTGGATGCTGGCTGCAGGCACGTGGGCGTGGCAGAAGACTGGATGCTGGCTGCAGGCACGGTGAGCGTCACGCTGCTGGATGCAGAATAACGCAAAGCATGTGCTGCTGTTCGGGTGTGGTTTAAATAGTCTCCAAAGTAGTTCCAGGTAAGAAGTTCCCTAGAGCCACGCCCGAGTAAAAAATAGTCCCTGTAACAAAATAGTCCCATCCAGGCCTCATGTAGGCTTGGACTCTTTTGCAGCATGGTCTGCATCAGGTAAGTAAAGTCTATGAGCCTGGCGCCTATGGTGCCAGGACTGATTTCTATGATGAGCCTGGCGCCTAAGGTGCCAGGACTGAACCCAGACAGCCCCTAGCCGGGGCTGCTGAGGTTTAAACAAATGTCTGGATGCCTGCTCCCGGAGCTGAGGGCCTCGGTCCTGATGCCCGGGGGTAGGCATCATGACACGCACGCAATTACATGACTAAAGAGCTATCCAGATGTTCATATCCACTGGCCATATTGTGCAATCAGGGAGCCTGCCAGTGTTTCTCCGCCCAACCCCTCTGCAGCTTGGCACAAGCACCCTCACAGAGATGTGGTCATATGATACATGATCGTTGACATGAACTTGCCTCAGAGTGGAATCTGTTTCTTATTGTCATATGCAGTTATTCTCACAGGGCTGATGTGAGGGTGTTGCACTGAAATGTGGTCACCAGGAGTATTGCTGATGGGTGCTTTTTTGTTGATGATTGTAGACTGTCACAAAGTGGACAGAGATCAATTGAAAACTCCAGTCAACCACATGTACAGGTATCATAATCTTTATTTCGGGTATTGTTACACTTATGGGCAAAAATAAGCAAAAGGCAGAAAATCCTGTAAGCTTAATGGCCAGCGTAGCTTTTCCAAAAGGCCAGTATTCTTCCCTGGGGTATGGTCCCATCCAAGTGATTAAACATGTAGCCTTTGGGTGTAAGCAAAGTGCCTCTAAGCAACAGAAATGTCTCTGTCATTCTCCAAGTCTGAGTCTTTGCTCCTTCCCAGTTGCTTGATGACATGGCACAGGCAGATATTTCTTAAAATGATAGATTTAAAAGCGTGCCCGAAATGAATGGAAATACTGGTGTTTCTGCAGGAAGTGGGGTATGGGGCTAACTTTGGGAGGAGTAGGAAAGGCTGCTTTGTAGCAATGCTAATGAGTGCAGATATGAGAAGATAGGGCTCTCTGCAGTGTATACATTTGATAAATGTCATGCCACAGTAAGCAATGGCTATGTGTTTATGTTCTCTTGGAAACCCGGGCAGAACACTGGATTGTTATCTTTTATTTAGCTTGAGTAATCCATTGGGTTTCTTTTCTTTCAGCTTGTCTGCATCATGGCAAATAGAAAGACATTGTCTGGGTCACAGTATAGTAAACTCAGAAGAAAAAGGGAAAAAGCTAAAGCAAAACAGGAAGAGTATTTTCTGAAGTATTTTCGAGGCAATCCACTGCAAGATCAAGATGAAGATCGTTCGAAGGATCCTCCTGAAACTGAAGTTGAGATGGCAGATATAGCTCCTGCCTCACAATTGGAAGCAGAATTGGAAGTGCAAACTCTCAATCTAGAAAATGAATGAACCGAATGAAGAATTGCAGGTTCAAGATTTGAGAAGATGTGAAAGTGCTGATGCCTCCATCAGCGTGAGCTATAGTGATCCTGCTACCTGGGACAATGTTCCCTCCAAAAGCATTGATCATGTCCGACAAATCCTGGTAGAACATGGGCCAGAACAGGTTATGCAGTTTCTTTTCCCTAGAGATAGAAACAAAAGAAAGTTTTCCTCAAACTTTTACAAACGTAGGCTTCCCAACGGAGATGCTGTGCACCGTCAGTGGCTACAGTATTCCATATCAATGGACACTGTGTTTTGCTTCTGTTGTAAGCTGTTTTGCAGTAATCCAGCCAATGCCTCATCTCTTGCTAATAAAGGGTCAAGGGACTGGATAAACATGTCTGCAATTCTAGCAGCACATGAAGAAGGCAAGGAGCATTTAGAAAATATTTAAAAGTGGCAGGAACTGGCACTGCGAATGAAAAAGAATAAAACAATTCATGAAGAAAATGTGCGCCTCATTAAGCAAGAAGAGAAGTATTGGCAGCAAATCTTAGAACGACTGATTGCTTTAGTAAGAGTTCTCGGTATGCAAAATCTGGCCTTTCGTGGAACACATGAAAAACTGCATACATTTGGTAATGGAAACTTCCTGAAATGTATTGAATATCTAGCTTTGTTTGACCCACTGATGGGTGAGCATCTTTGTAAAATAACAGAAAAAAAGACACACATTCACTACCTGGGGAAAGATATACAAAATGAACTGATTCAGCTTTTAGCCACAACTATTAAAGAGGAAATCCTGGCCTCAGTTCGGGCTGCCAAGTACTTTTCAATCATTCTAGATTGCACACCAGATGTCAGCCATGTTGAACAAATGACAATGATAGTTCGCTATGTGACCACCATGTCAGTGTTGGATTCTGATCATTGTGAGGCTGTGTGCATAAAAGAACCTTTCTTAGGATTTGTGCCACTAAAAGAGACAACTGGAGCTAGTATGACAGCCACTATTCTCCACCAAGTACAAGAAATGTCCTTGCCCATTGAAAACCTGCGTGGCCAAGGCTATGATAATGGAAGTGATATGGGAAAGAAAATGGTGTACAACGAAGAATTGTGGATGTAAATCCCCGTGCTGTGTATGTTCCTTGCAGTGCACATTCTTTAAATTTGGTTGTTAATGATGCAGCTAAGTGTTGCTTGGAGGCAACTGCTTTCTTTAACATGGTACAACGTATTTATGTTTATTTCTCTGGTTCAACACGCCGTTGGGAAGTTCTAAAGCACCACGTTAAACATCTTACATTGAAACCACTGAGTGACACAAGATGGCAAAGTCGAATCCGCTCCGATATCAGCTGCGTGATGTGCATGATGCACTAGTTGAGATATCAAATGACACCACGCAAACAGGATCATCTGGTAATATCTCTCGCATAGATGCCCAAGGTCTTGCAAAGGGTATTTCTAGCTTCAGGTTTGTAGTTTCCCTTGTTGTGTGGCACAACATTCTCTTTGAGATAAATGTGACAAGCAAACAACTTCAGACAAAAACACTTGATGTTTGTGATGCAACAACTGGAAGAAACCAATACGTTTCTTGGTGGGTGCAGGAGTGATGAAGGGTTTGAGAAAGTACTTATTGAAGCACGTAAACTGGCAGAAGAGTTGGAAATTCCTGCGTGCTTTGAACTTGATCATTCTGTACGTGTTCGAAGAAAGAAGAAGCAGTTCACATATGAAGCAGATGATGAGCCTATTGAAAACCCCAAGGAAAATTTCAAAGTTAACTTCTTTTTTGCAATTGTTGACGCAGCCCTTCAATCTGTAGAAGAGAGATTTACTCAAATGCATCAAATTAGTTCTGTGTTTGGCTTCCTTTATAACATACACAGTTTGAATACTGAGGCAGCACATCAAATGTTTGACCACTGCTTGAAGCTAGAGAAAGCTTTACAACATGGGGATTTGAAGGACATTAATGCATCAGATTTGTGCAATGAATTGAAAGTAATTGCAAGAAGAGTTCCAAATAGGTCATATTTGTACCCACAAGATGTACTGAAATTTGTATGCAACAATAATATGTCAAACAGTATGCCCAACACATGTATCACTCTCCAGATTCTCTTAACCCTGCCTGTTTCAGTGACAAGTGGCGAAAGAAGCTTTTCAAAGCTAAAGTTGATCAAAAGTTATATTCGATCTTCTATGATGCAAGAAAGACTTTTTGGCCTAGCAACCTTGTCAATAGAGCATGACATTGCTCAACACATTGATATCAAGAACCTTGTTTCCACATTTGCAAAAATTAAAGCTCGGAAAGTTAATTTCTAATGTGCATTTTCACTTGTTTTAACACATATCTGCTATGAAGTCACATGCATTCCTAGACACGTGTGTTTTATATGTCATGTATCATACTTGATGGCTTTGGTGACTCAGACAAAAGATTCATGGTTTGTCACTCTATCTCACCTATCTTTTCTAACTGTTTCTCCATTGACTATCCTGCTCTTCTCACTAAATCTGGTAGGAAAAAGTGTAAAAAGGACATCCTGGTCTCCAACCCAGGCCTCCCTATCGCTGACACCTACACCAGTGCCTCCTCTAAGGAAACTCTGACTGACATCCTCTTTTTCGTGCCTTCACCTGACCTATGGACCCTTCATATGGTCTCTGTGCTCTCTCCTTTCTCCTCTTCTCCCATTAATGGTGGCACCCGCTGGGATGTCCTCTTGTCCTCCTTCCACTCCTCTAAGGCCATCATTAATGTCTACGCTAATGGGACTGTCTTGGTCCAAGGCCCTCAGGCAACCTTCATCTCTTTCATAGACGCTTCCTATGCCTCATCAACTTCCTTTCCTCTCCTGCTGTCCCCCTTCCTCTGTCCTCGGCTACCTTGCCTCTACCCTCCCTCCCTGCCCCCTCCCGTGCTCCTTCTTCTCCTCCGCAGGGCGTACCTCTGATCTGTACCCCTCCCCGGAAGTCCTTCAAAGATGGCAACCTTCTCCACATTGCCACTCTTAACTCTCGCTCTGCCGTCAAACATTCCTCTGATATCTGCCGCCTTCTTGAGGAACTGGACCTTGACGTACTCGGTCTCACTGAGACATGGCTCACGGCCAGCTCTGTCACCAGCTTTGACACACTCCTACCTGACGGCTACAAGATCCTCTCCGTGCCCAGGGCCAACCGTGCTGGGGGTGGGTGTGGCCATTATCTTCCCTGAGTGGATTCCTGCCACTGCTATTCCCACGCAGACCTACTCCTCTTTTGAATGTCTTGTCTGCCGACTCTCTCTCTCTCCTAGCCACTCCCTTACCGTGGCTACTATCTATCGGCCACCTGGTCACATTTCCTCCTTCCTCTCCGAGTGGGCTGACCTCTCCTCCTCACTCCTGTCCTCAACCACTCAACTCCTCTTTCTTGGAGACTTCAACATCCACCTGGATGCATCCTGTCCCCCTCTGGACTCTTTCGCGACCTCTGTGACTCTCTCTCACTCTCTATTCTCCCGTCTGGGCCGACCCATTCTGCTGGGCACACTCTTGATGCCCTTATCTCTTCTGACCTTCCCCTCTCTGTCCCTCTCTCCACTCCTCTCTCCTGGAGTGATCACTTTCTCCTCTCCTCCCACCTTACCCTCCCTACCCCACAGGCAAAGCCACCCTCATCACTGCCATCTTCCTTCTCGGTCATCCGACCCATGAAGCGTGTGTCAGTTGAGGCTTTCTCTGCCACCTTCTCGCCCCCTCTTCCCCCCTCAGCTGACTCCCACCCTGACACAGCCCTCTCCACTCTCTACTCTGCTATATCTGATACTCTTGATATCCTTGCCCCTGTCATGAGAATCCGCCTGAAGCCCAAAGCAAAATGTAACTGCTGGTATGACTCGGATCTCATCACCCTTAAACGCATGTGCAGGGTGGCAGAGAGGAAATGGCGTGCTTCATGTTCATCCTTTGACAAACTGGCCTGTCGCCTGCTCCAAAGGCAATACCGGCTCTCCGTTCTCACCAAGAAGAGAGCCCTTATCCAATTCGGCTGAACTCTTTAAAATCTGCAAGGAGCTGGCCAACCCTGCTGCAGTCTCTACCTCTCCTGTCCCCTCCCAGGCCCTCTGTACGGCATTGGCCTCTCACTTCATTTCAAAAACTCAGGACATCCTGTCCTCACTCTCCTCCTATCACCTCCCCCCTCTATTCCCTGCCCGTTCTCTGGCCCTTCTGCAGCCACCCCTCCTCTCTCCTTCTCTGCCTTTCCCCTTTTTTCTGCTGATGAGGTTTCGAGACAAGTCCGATCTATGAAAGTCTCGTCAACACAGGTCCACCCCTGCTCCTCCAAAACTATTAAGGACCACATCGGCTCCTTGGCTCCTGCCCTTGCTGACTTCTGCAATCACTCCTTCACCTCTGGAGTCTTCCCATCCCCTCTCAAGCACTCCCTTGTGCACCCCCTTCTTAAATAACCCTCTTCCGACCCGTCCTGCCCAGCTAACTCTCGCCCTATCTCTATCACTCCTTTCCTGGGCAAGCTCCTGGAGAAACTTGCCATCTCCCAGCTTAATCTCCATGCCGAATCTGTAGGAAACTTTCATGACCATCAGTCTGGATTCAGAGCTGCCAGAAGCACGGAAACTGCTCTCCTGAACATCCATGAGGACCTGCTCTCGAACCTTGACTCTAACATTCCATGTGTTCTCATTTTGCTTGATCTCTCTTCTGCCTTTGATACTGTCAACCATACCATCCTGCTCAACTGTCTCCGTGATAACCTGGGTATCACTGGTCAGGCTCTGGCTTGGCTGACCTCTTTCCTCTCAAATCGACCCTCCCAGGTCCAACTGGGGTCTTTCCTGTCTGACATCTTTTTCTCTACCTGTGGTGTCCCCCAGGGTTCTAACCTCTCTCCCTGGCTGTTCAACTAGTATCTGGCACTTCTCGCCCACCGCATCGCTGCTGTCTGCCCCAACTTTCAGTGCTATGCGGATGATATCCAGCTCATTTTCAGGCTACCCTCGGCCTCCTCTTCTCCTTCCCTCATCTCTGACTGTCTTTCTGCTATCCAGAAATGGTGTGCCGCCAACGATCTCTGCCTTAATGTCAGTAAGCCCGAGATTCTACTCATCGGCACACCCACTCCCTCCTTCCCTGCAGCTCTCTGGCCGGCCTCTCTTGGCCCTCTTCCTGCTCCTACCTGCAAGGCAAAAAACCTCAGGTCATCTTCGACTCCACACTCTCCTTCTCTCCTCACATTTCTGACGTTTCTAAGAAGTCACACTACCAGCTGCACCTCCTCAGAGGTATTCTTCCTTTCCTCTCCTTCCCCGAGAAGCTCACTGTCTCCAGAGCCCTGGTTCTCTCGAAGCTGGACTACTGTAACAGCCTCTATCTAAATCTTCCTGCCTCTACTCTCTGCTCTCTGCAACTCATCCAGAACAGGACTGCGAGACTTGTCCTTGGCCTCAAGCCCAGGGACCGTATCTCTCCAGAACTGAAATCGCTACACTGGCTCCCTGTGGCAGCGAGGATTAAGTTCAAAACCCTCTGCATTGTCCACAAGGCCTTCTGGGGCCAAAATACCTTCAACTCTCCCTTCCTAAATATCTTCCTTCTCGAGCACTTCGCTCATCCGCCTCCAACTCCCTCAGGGTCAGCCGCTTCTCCAAGCAATGAGTTGGGGGGAGATCTCTCTCCGCAGCAGGGGCCTCCCTCTGGAACAGCCTTCCTGCCTCCCTGAAACTTGAGGAGAACCATCTCCGGTTCCGGAAGCACCTCAAAACCTTCCCCTTTGCTTCTGCTTTCTCTCCCCCTCTCCCCTGCTAAATCACTGAAACTGTACTGAATCAGCAACTGGGCCACTAACCAATCTCGGTCCTTGGCCCAGCCACTCTCCCCTGCACTGCCTTCCTGGCAACCCCTGCACTGCGGGACTGTCTCTGTATCCCTACAGCCCCCCTTCCCAGCACTTGTCTGCACTTATCTTGCACTTGCCACCAGCTGGCCCTTATTATTTATCTTGTTCGTTACTAACCCTGTACTGCACTTTCCCCTCTCCCTTTCCCCCTCACACTTTTCCCGTCCCCCCTACCCATGCACTTGCGCGATCTGAATGACACCTGGCCTAGTAGGATCGTTGTCTGTCTCCCCTTGCTCCCCCCTCCCTGCCTCGTCGCGCCTTGAAACACTTGAGTATAGGCGCGTTACAAATGCCATATCATATCATATCATATCATGTCAACAGGTGGCCCACTACTTCTACTGTTTCTTCGGATTTTGGATGGTTTTGGAGAGTCACTCACTGTTTTTCACTTTTTTAAGTGTTTTAAAAATAAGAAACATATTGCAAAGTATTGTTGAATTTATAAATATCATAGTAAGTAGTAAGTATTGGGACATGTTTAGTATTTTGTATCAGGTAGTGCTGCTTATGTGCTTACAGGTGTCTAGCAAGTATTATCAACATCGTTTTTCCTACTGTTTGTATTGCCTACGTATAATTTACAGAAAGGATTAGATCCACATACCTCAGTATTACATTTGTTGTTGCTATACTATCATTGACCTGTTTAATAAACCTGTATTTATGAAACACAGAGGTTTTAATTTGACTTCTAAAACCTAACACCGTAAGTGGATGTGAGAGTGAGGAAAGTGCAATGGAATCCATCCACAGCAGAAGACGTGAGCAATGTGTTCGGTGGAGGTAATGGGTTTGCGACAATCGGTAACAAAATGAGGACAGTTGGTTGAGATTGGTTAGAACCTGGAGTGGGGGGGGGTGGCAATCCGACAGTTTGCCTAGGGTGGCAAAATTCCTTGCACCGGCCCTGGAAGGCAGAAGAAAAGAGGAAGCTCTTGAGGTGCTTCCAGAACTGGAGATGGTTCTCCTCAAGTTTTAGAGTGGCAGGGAGGCTGTTCCAGAGGGAGGCCCCAGCCGAAGACAGAGATCTACCCCCAGCTCGTTTCTTTGAAAAACGACTGACCCTGAGGGAGTTAGAGGTAGAGGAGCGAAGAGCATGAGATGGGACATATTTGCGGAGGGATAGCTGCAGGTATATTGGACCCAGACCCCAGAAAGCCTTGTGGACAATGCAGAGGGTTTTGAATTTAATCCTTGCATCCACTGGGAGCCAATGGAGAGATTTCAGAGCTGGAGAGATATGATCCCAGGGCTTGAGGCCAAGGACAAGTCTCGCTGTCCTTTTTTGGATTAGTTGCAGAGGGCGTAGAGTAGAGGCAGGTAGATTTAGAAAGAGGCTGTTACAATAGTCCAACAAAGAGAGAACCAGAGCTTGGGATACCATGAGCTTCTGGGGAAAGGAGAGGAAAGGCAGAGTACTTCTGAGCAGGTGCAGTAGGAAATTTGACTTTTTAGAGACCTCAGAGATGTGGGCGGAGAAGGAAAGGGTGGAGTCAAAGATGACCCCAAGGTTCTTAGCCTCGCAGGTGGGGGTAGGAGGAGGGCCAATGGAGGCCGGCCATAGAGTGAGGGGAAAGGATGGTGAAGGTGTGCCGATGAGGCGGATCTCCGTCTTGCTGGCATTCAGACAAAGATCATTGGCGGCGCACCAATCTTGAATGGCAGTTAGGCAATCAGAGATGAGAGAGGGAGAGAAGGTGGCAGAGGGCAGCCTGAAAATGAGTTGAGTGTCATCAGCATAGCACTGGAAATTTGAGCAGAAAGTGGCAATACAGTGTGCAAGAGTTGCCAGGTATTGGTTGAAAAGCCAGGGCGAGAGGTTAGACCCCTGGGGAACACCAAAGGTAGAGAGGAAGATAGATGAAAGGAAGGATCCAAGTTGGACCTAGGAGGGTCGATCTGAGAGGAAAGAGGTCAGCCAGGCCAGAGCCTGATCAGTGATACCCAGGTTTTCACGGAGACGGTTGAGCAGGATGGTATGGTTGACCGTGTCGAAGGCAGAAGAGAGATCGAGGAGGATGAGGACAGAGGGAATGTTATAGTCAAGGTTGGAGAGCAGATCTTCACGGATGTTCAGGAGAGCAGTTTCCGTGCTTCTGGCGGCTCTGAAGCCAGACTGGTGGTCATGGAGACAGCCAACAGAATTGGAGTGAAGGTTAAGCTGCGAGATGGCCAACTTTTCCAGGAGTTTGCCCAGAAAGGGAGTAATGGAAATTGGGCGATAGTTAGCTGGACAAGAAGGATCAGCTGTGGGTTTCTTGAGAAGAGGATGCACAAGGGAGTGCTTCAGAGGGGAGGGGAAGGATCCTGAGGCAAAGGAGTGGTTGCAAAAATCAGAAAGGGCCGGAGCAAGGGTGTCAGATGCAGAGACTAGAGGATGCAGACATTCTATAAGGCATCAAGAAAGTATCAAAGATAAGAGTCATTTTGGGATCAAGATGAAGATGCTTATGCCACAGAAATAAATGAAGATATCAAGCTGCTTTACACGTATACATGCAAAGAAACACAAGCAGATGAAGTATTGTTGAGGCTAGCTTGATAGTGAATAGATTGCGGAATGCGCCAACAGGTACATATATATTCGAGTCAGTAAAGAATGGATGTTTCCACCACGTACAATAGCAGAGCTGAGCAAAAGAAGGAAGGCCTCTTTTCCAGTATGTCGAAGTTAGAAAACAAGTGAATTACAGGCGAATCTCAGAAAGGCGAGGCTGGATGAGCCAAGAAGCCAAGGCTATATCAGGCTGGGCTCAACAAACATTGGATACAAATCGTGTGAAAGAATGAAGCTCCTGTTTAGACGGCATGGACAAGAACAAGAAGACGTCAGAGGTCTATTAGAAAAATAGTATTTTAATGCACCAATAGCTCGATTTTGTTTTCTTCAGTCTCGTAGGGAGAAGAAGTTGGACGAGTATGATGGTCACACCTACGCATGAGGGCAGAGCATGCCTTCACTCCCCTGAATTCTCCAGAGCAAAGAACACTCCCAAGGACGAGTTCAAAGTCATAATTGACAGCAGACCACTGAGGTGATGATGGATGGTTATACTAATTGGTGGGAAGCTATGGTTAAGACGAGCTCACCAGCACCTGAAAGCTCAGCCTGCGTGCTGCTACACGTAGGTGGGAAGGTACTGACAGAGGTTAGAAGCCAACCAATGATAGAGGACAGCATGATTTAGGATCCTAGAGTTGTTTAGCCAATGGAATGTCGTATATGTAGTGACGTTCATAGTGACCTGTTTAAGGGGAAGGGCTTAGTTGCCCCACCTGATGTTAAGAAGCAAATCACTTTATTCCACTACCCTAGACGAATATGGATTGTATACTTAGATGATCCTTCTAGAACCTATCACACTTGCCACTAGGTTTTTGTAGTTTGCCACGTAGGATGAAGTTAGTAGTACGTGGGTTAACGTCACCTCTGATGATTCTTTGCTATAAAAGAATGCTTTTTTAAGATGCATTGAGATGGAGGATTTACGTTGAGAGGTCAGTTGTACTCCCTGTTTTGAATAATTGATATTAAAACAGTTATCCTTTTGCCAACTACCTGAGTAGTTTTAATTATTGATGTTTCAATACTTTCTGCATCCCCATCCATCTCAACCGTATTGCTACCTCACCTTAAAGGGCTGGAAATCCTCCAGTTCACATGGTAGCAGAGATAGGATGGTTAGATACCCATCGTGATAAGTAAGCTTTGGGGTCCCGGAAAATCGCACAACCTCTGCCATTTGGCTGAAAGGACGTGAAGCTCCCTGTAGATAGCGGTTTAGTCTAAAGCAAGTCTTGTACAAGGTAGGTTAGACGGGTTCCTTGTTTTCAGGCAGAAACCCCTCCCGGGTCTACAGGAAGATGAAGGAACGGAACGTTAGAGAGGCTACCGAAGAGAGGCGCACGATCCCAAAAGTCAGAAGTTGAAAAACACAAATGGTGAGTAAAACTGAGTTAGGTGGCAAAAGTGTGAATAGGCAGTTGATAAGGGGAAATAAGTAATGGAGGGAGTTTGGGATAACGTAACTTGAGAAATGATGAGCGTTGAATAATGAGTAAAATTGACTTGAGGAGAGGCCATGCAATTAAGAGGTATCGTGAGGAGAGGCCACGATAAAGAGTACGCCCCAGGTTACCTGCGTTTTAAAGAACGGAACAGAAAGAATCACACCTAGAGCCCTTTAAGGGTGACGCAGAAGACGAACTCAGTTAAAGGAGGGTTTAAGGAGGTTGGTTCACATCCCATATCGGGGTAGGACAGTCCTGCAGCATGGACTGTTATGTTATGTTATTTTGCATTTATATAGCGCCTTAAATACCATTGGTATGGTCTGAAGGCGCTGGTAGGTTGAACGTCCTTGGGAACCGAAGTTTAGGTCAGTCGAGAGAGTAGGGAGAGTCAACGGCGCGTGTGTGCACCGGGTATGTGTGCAGCCGGTGCGGTATTCGTGAAATAGCTGCTTCTTAGCGGTAGGTGTGATGGTTGAGATCAGGGGTATGTGTTCGTTCTGGCAGGATTTATCCAGACCGACTGTGGCTGCGCTAGGCCTGAGGAGAATGCCCGGCTGGGGGTGTGTAACTGGCAGTGATTACTTAGAATGATGGGGAGTGAGCGGGAGATGTTAGTATGAGAACAGTTATAGCGAATGGTGTCATAGTATTTCTGTGTTCTAGTTGAGTGGTGGTGTAAAGAAGAGAGTAAGCGTGGGGTGTGATATGATGGGTTACATGTTCTTCCAAACGTTCCCTGCATTCCAGAACATACTATGTACGTCACGCAGTTCTATGCACTCCAGTCCGTTCTATGTACTTTTGTTCATTCCATGCGTCCCCGTGTGTGCTAGACACTCCGGTCTGCTCGACGCACTCATGCACTGCAGTCCGCCCCGCGCGCTCAGGTCCGCCCTGCACGCTCCATTCTGTCCCATGCATGCACTCCTGTCTGCCCCACGCATGCAGTCCTGTCTGCACCTGTATTTCGTATTCACCCACCCTACGCAGTCGCCCGCTCCCCGCATTCCTCCGCTCCCGCACTCACGCGTTCCCGGCACTCATCTGCTCTCTGCACTCACCAGCTCCCTGCACTCACCAGCTCCCCGCACTCATCCACTCCCTCACTCCTCAGCTCTCCTCACTTCTCCGCTCTATGCATTCATCCGCTCTGTGCACTCATCTGCTCAATGCACTCGTGCTTTCCACGCATTCAACTCATCCGCTTCACGCACTCATTCGCTCACTTCATTCATCTGCTCCTGGCACGCATCATTACTGAAGCAATCACAACCCTAGCCATCGAGCACACTTTAAACACTTTGTTGGCAACCTTTTTTTGGGCTTTGTTCCCGGCGAATTCCTTCTTTTTAGCTTTTTATATTGTTTGAAGGGTTTTGTCAGCTGTGGTATTGCATCAATACCTTGGTTGCCACTGGTAGAGTTAAGTCATTTATCAAATTCCTTTGCATTTCCACTTGCGACTTCCCTTTGCATATTATCCATGAGTGCCAAATAATTGTCTCCACACTTGATTGTTCTTTCAAAAATCCTTTATATTTTATTTCTTTTTTACATTTTTTTCCTTCTTCAAATATAATATTTCCTCTCTACACGTGTTTCACCTTTGTTTAAATCACAAAGGATCTTCAGGAGAGATGTGGTAATAGTTTTATCTTTAAAAAACAAAAACATATATATTTAGTAAAGCATAATTCGCCAAAGAAAGAATCAGTTGTTTTAAGAAAAAAAACATCTTTTTTACTTATTTTTCATTCTTACATTTTCAACCTTTTTCAAGAGACAAATCATTGATAAAATATATCTCCAAGGAATTGACACTCACCAAGTATGTTTTTGCCTCAATTCTTTTTGTGTTTCCTGAAGGTTTTACTATTCTATTTCCTTCGGGTGTTTGTTTACCCTGTTACAATAAGAGAACATATATTAGTCTAATTTAGGGTATCTAGTGGAATTAAATTATATTGCTAGAGAGTTTACATTTCAGTGTGCTGACAAGGTTTTAAGCAAGAGAGGGAATTTGGGGTTTTCCTAGCTTACCTTGTGTGCTGCAGTGATCCGCTTGTCACTCTGGCTCCTATTCTCGCGCTCTATTTACTAGTGAATCGCGCGTTATATTCTATTTACGTGTGACGTCATCACGCACATTTTTACGTGTGCGCGGTGACGTCATCACGCATTTTCATGCGTTACTGCGGCCATTTTTGATGCCGCAATCATTAATACACATGATTTGCTTCATCATGTTCTTATTGTTAGATTTTTTATGTAAAACTAGTTTTGAGATAAGTCACATTTACAAATTAACATTGATGTTAATGTTATACCTTACTAATGTGCATGTTTACCGTACTAGTGTGCAATTTATCACGTTTACAAATTAACAATCATGTAAATGTTTTCACGTACCAACGTTCATCTCACTTGCCACTTTAAATGTCACATTTTTACAAGATGAACCAAAATATCACGAAAAACTTCATATTTGTATTTCATACTGCAAATGAAAAAACCGGGGGAACTGTAAAGTCAGGTTACTCTTAGAGCCAATTACAAAGCTCATTCTCAGAGTTTAGTCCATTCTCGCATGTATCCATAAAACAAATCCAACGAGATTCTCTTTGTCTTAGAATCTGTTCCTTGTTTCCACCTCTAGGCAGATCTCCAATTTTGTCTATTCCATAAATTTTCAATTGTTCCACATTTAGGTTTTTATGTTCCATTAGACAGTGTAGCGATAAAGGATACCTTAGATCTTGATTCCTTATGGCACATAAGTGCTCAAATACTCTTGCTTTTAGACTCCTTATTGTGCTTCCTATATATATTTTTTCACAAATACATTCTATAACATACACCACATATTTACTGTTACAGTTAATGAACTGTTTCATTTTGTGCTCTTTTCCATTGGGTAACATAATTGTTTTCTTTCCATTAACCATTTGCGAACATAATTTACAACTTCCACATTTAAATGAACCAAAAATTGGTTGGTGATGGAACATGCTCCTAATGTCCTTCTTTTCCGTAGATTTTAAATGACTTGGACTTAGCTTATTTCTCAATGTTGGCGCTTTCCTAAAACATATTCCTGGTTTTTCATCTATATGTTTTAGTAGAGAATTATCCAATTTTAATATTCTCCAGTGTTTTGTTAAGGTTTTTCTTAGCTTCGAAGCATCTGAGCCATAGGTGGTAATAAATTTCGTTTTGGTAGGTTGTTTTTCTCTTCTTGGTTTGTCTCTCAACAAATACTCTCTTGAGATTCTTTCCGCTTTTTTAATTGATTCCTTGATTTTTTTCTCTTGATATCCTCTTTGTGTAAACTTTGTGATCATTCTTTCAATATTGGTTTCGAATGCTTCTTTTGTACTACAGTTCCTCTTGATTCTCAGTACCTCTCCATATGGAATATTTGATATGATATGTTTTGGATGATTGCTTTGAGCATGTAGTAAGCTGTTTCCAGCAGTTGGTTTGACATATAAATTTGTGAGGATTTTTTCTTGTGCTGCATAAATTTCAAGGTCTAGAAATTGAATTTTTTCTTTGCTAAAATTGGTTGTAAATTTTAGGTTGTATTCATTTTCATTTAGCTATTCCACATACTGATCAAATTCTAATTGGCTTCCTTCCCAAATCACAAAAACGTCATCGATAAACCTACCCCAAAAGATGATATTCTTGGAGTGGGTAAAGGCCTTGTGCTTCCAGGCATGCTTGATTTCAAAATAACCCATAAATAAATTGGCATATGTGGCGCAAATTTTGACCCCATCGCGGTGCCTTGCTTTTGCCTATAGACTTTCTGGTTAAAGCAAAATATGTTGTTCTGTAAGGCAAAGTTTAACATTTCCAAAATCATATTGTTCTCCTCTTTATATGATACCGATCTTGTTTTCAAAAAGAATTCAGAAGCAGTGATTCCTTGATTATGGTTTATACTTGTGTATAGTGATACAACATCTAACGTTGCCAGATTGTAGTTGTTTTGCCAAGGGATTGAATCCAATTGTTGAATAATATGTTTTGTGTCTCTTATAAAAGATGCCAATTGCATTGTTAGCGGTTGCAGATGTATGTCGATGAATTGTGAAATTTTTTCCGTGATCGAACCTATTCCATTTATTATGGGTCTAAAAGTTGGATATTCATTATATTTCTTGTGTATCTTTGGGAGGAAGTAAATCGTAGACATTACTGGATTCTGAACGTTCATATATCTGTATTCCTCCTCTGTTAAGAGACCAATTTCAAGCCAATTTTTGCTCATTTCATTCCAAGTTTGAGCTATTTGCTTTAATGGATTTTGCTCCAGTGTTTCATAGTTTTGTTGTTCATTTAATTGCTTAGAGACTTCCCTTATATAGTCTTGTCTGTTCATTAGAACCAGTTTTCCTCCTTTGTCAGCCATTTTTACGATAAGTTCCTCATTTCTAGATAACTTTTGAATTGCATGCCATTCTTTTAGTGTCAGGTTGTAATTTATCCTGTTTTTTTGGTTTCCTAAATAATTTTTCCTTAGATCCTCTTTCACAGCTTTATGGAAAAGGTCAATCACATTTTCTGAGTTGAAATTTGGTGTGAATCTAGAAGTTGGTTTAAGTTTTGTTTCTTCTGATAGAAAAGTGTCTATTTCTTGCTCCTCAATATATTGTTGTACTGTAATTTCATCTTCTCCAGCTAAATTCAATAGATCAACTGTTTGCTCTACAAGGACTTCCGTTAATGCTGAAGGGGTTGGTATCACTTCAATTTGAGTTTTTTGCTTGGGATTCTCCTCAAAGTATTTCTTTAATTTTAATTTCCTACAAAATCTGTAAAGATCTAGTTGCATCTGAAAATAATCCATTTTGTTAGAAGGGCTAAAGGAAAGACCTTTGTTTAATGCTGAATTTAAATCAGTATCTATTTCCTGGTTAGAAAGGTTGAGAACTATGTCTATCTCTGATTCCCTCTCAGCTGTGATCTTGTTAGCATTCCTTGTTTTCTTCTTTGGTCATTTTTGTCCTCCTCTCTTACCTCTCCACCGCTTGATACTGTTGTCAAAATATTTCGTTGTGACCTTACGTTGGTATTTGAGTTCATTGCATTTGATCTTTGACTTTTTTTGTGTAGCCGTAGCTCTTCCAAAAAAGGACACTCCTGTTCATTTTCTCGGGTGTCTTCTTCTCCCAGTATTGTATTGTCTTCTTCATCTCTAGACTCTATTCTTTGCTCAACATCACTGGCAGAGTCTAAGTCTGATGATAACGACGATACCTGTGGGCTAACAATTTTTGTAGCTCCCGGTTTTGTTGATGATTTAGTTTTATACAGTGGTTTTTGATCATATTTCCTTTGAAATGTATAAATTCTTTTTTGTAAATAATCATTTTCATCTCGGATGAATTTCCTCTGTTTTTTCATTTTTAACTCTTCCTCAAATTTTTGAAGATACTCATCCATTATCTGATAGTTTTTATAGGTGACCTCCGGTAAGTTCAATTTTTCTATTTTAAGCTATCGAGCACAACCATCTGATCATCCTTGGAGACTTCAATATCTGGTTTGACGATGAAACCACTACCTCACAAAAATCTCTAACAAGCCGCTGTGAGAGCTATAGGTGACCGGTCGAGTATGTCCATTTGTCCATCTGTTTTATGTGAATTATATATGGTGAAAAAACAATAGAACAATTGATAAAGGTGAAAAAGAGAACACAAGAATTGTAAATTCATTATTTATTTGTTGGTTTTGAATTGATGGTATTTAGTGAAAATATAGATTGAAGTAAAATTGTGATATAGAAGGTTTTGAGCCTGCAACGAGTGGTGCACGCTCATATTATTTTGTTTTTCTGAAACGTATCTTTTGCAAAGTGTAAAGGTGAGTATTGACAGTCAAAGAGTGACGTGTCAAAATGGAGGATATTACTCTGCTTATACATCTCTGCAAGCACTCACCCAAGCTTACGCAGTACAGTGCAGAATGGGTTAAGGGCATATCAGACAAAATATTCATGCCATGACCACAAGGGAGATCACTATTGAAGGCAATTCTGCAGCATATGACAATATACTTGCATGCTGCATATACGGAAAAAAGGTTAGACAAGCGACTAGCGAGCTTAGAGCTCTAGAAAATGTATCAGGAGGAGAGAGAGAAGACCTGCCTCCTGTAGATGGGATACTTAGAATATGCAGAGGGGGGTGAGGAGCCTTCTGCTCCACCCGCCGCGTCTAGAACAGAAGGCAAGAGTAAAACAGATAATGGGCTTTACCCATTAAGAAAGCTCCAGGTAGTAACGGGGTGTAGTAACCTGGCGAAATTAATCACATGTTCAAAACCGCGACGAGGATTCAAAGAAAATTATTGAGAGAGATGTAATCGCTAAGGTCCTGAGGGACAGGGAGGGACGCGATAAGGGAAGAAGCGAACAACCAAGTATATCTCTAAATATAGGATGGGACATAAAGGGATGGAAAGAAGAAAAAGATAAGACTGATGAGTTTGCATTTATACAGAACGAATGGATGGGTGGTCAGATTTTGCTCAAACTTGATGGTAAGAGCATTGAGGACGTGAGGCAAAGGGTAAATTGAGAAGAACAGAAATTAAAAGATAACCAAAGGCAAAAGACGTAAAGATGAGGATATACAAAGGACAGATGAGAGAAGAGATAGGAAAAGAAGAGAGGAAGGAAGGAAAAGAAGAGAATTTGATGATGAGAAGGCAAAGAGCACGCAACAATGATCGTATGGAAAAGGAAGTAATGAATCCTAATTCAGTAGAGACATGGGAGGATTTAGAAAAGTCTGTCCCAGCATATGAGCCAATACCAGGTCCGTCCAGAGCAAATCTGAAAAACGAGTTTGACTCTAGAAGTATTGGGGACGCAATTGATAAAATCTATCATAAGATGAGGACTAAGGAAGTATTGTAGGAAAAGGGTAAAAATGATCGACTCGAGAGTACGCAGCTGTACGACAAAGAGGGAGCCTCATGTAGTTCTAAGCCAAAGGAGCTGTCTTTAGATAGACTGACTCTGAATAGAGATGATGAATAGAGAAGTCACACAAGCTGGGGACAGGATATGTCAGACGAGGATAGAGAACCCGTTCATGGGGAGGTAGGTAATGCATGTGGCCCTGAAGGCCGTTTTTTGATGGACAAGGAGGTAAGATGGTTGGATTTAGGCCTCCCTATATCTCGGGCGTCAGGATCATTGACGCGGCTAAATCGACCTAAAGAGCGGTCCCATGGTCAGAGGGGGGACTCGCCACCATATGTGAGGAGGCTAAGGTCACTGCCAGGTAGAAGGTGGTGCAGAACCATTGTCCCTGCTATTGATAGACCAACGATGGGTGATGAATGCGAATTTGGGGTTTCAGAGATTCCTTTATTTAGAGAAGGGAGGAGCTAGGCCACAGTATATACCTTGGCCACAGACAGAGAAGGATAATTCAAGATGCAGACTTCTGAGTTTAAATTCTGGCATTGGGAAGTGGATACACGAGTTAGAAAAAATGACAGGAGAAAACATGCTATCTATAGGGGACCTTAAAGGCCTCCTGATTACCATCCTTTGGTAAAAGGGCTGATGACGTTTGGTCAAGAGCAGGATATTCCAGTCTTACTGAGATGAACACTGCTCATAATGGAGCACCGTTTAATACTGAAGGGTGATGGGTTGGAAAGTGCTTAGAGTGCTGTATCTGACATAAGAGCTATAATTGTGCCAAGGGCTGCCAGACGCAATACAGAAGCAGCTCAAAAAATTGGTGGGCATGGAAGCGAAGCCGTGGTCAGAAATACAGCTGACCATTGCGCATTATTGCAGGCTTTTGCAAGAAAAGAATCAAAAGAAAGACGACGGTAGGAAAGGCGAAAAGGCAAGGTTAGCGCAGAAAAAATTATCCAAATACGCCATTGAAGAGGCAATGCTGACTAGTGGAGATGGGTCAGGTTCACAGCAAGCAACAAACATACAGCAGGTGAATAACTAAAGTCTGTTCCATCAAAACAACAGTGGATTTGCACCACGGGGAAGGGGACGCTTTCGAGGTGGGGGCTTCCAGAATAATCAGGGAAACATCTAGGATAAACAAGGTGGGTTTTTAAACACGCAGAACGATAATCAAGGCATGCAGGAGAGGCAAATGAAAAGACCTCTGCCTATATGGTGGACATATGGTATGCAGTATGGGCAATTTTCATGCAGTAATCGTCGTGCAGTATGGGCAATTTTCAAGAGGGGGGACTGTAAACCCGCCTGCATATTCACAGCATAATGGAGATGGGTTTGCTCAGAATCAAACAGTGCAACAGACACAAGCGCCGAGAGTGCAGCAAGACTTTCAAACGCAGCAGTCACCAATGAATCCGACCATGTAGATACAGCATAGCACAAACGCGGGGCAATTCATGACTCATAGAATAAGGGAAGTCACTGTTGATGGAGGGAATCCTGTTTATAGATACAAGGATGAGAATGTATCCACAATAGGACGGCTCAATGAGAGATTTTAACATGTTTAATCCTATTGGTGAGGCCTAAATCCTCATGAGGGAACCGAGGGTTGATGATAATATAGAAGGCAAATCTTTTTGTTTTTAGTAGATACGGGTGTAAGGAGAGAGGGACATGACTGGACCCTTATTCTTATACTTGAGGCAGATATCTGTCCATATAGTGGGTCGAGATTTTAATGACCACGTTGAACATGACGATTTTGTTTAGTGATGAAGGCATAATGTGCTCAACACCAGGAATGCATTATTTAAACGAGAGTGAGTTTATTCTGACATTTACAGGAGGGATGGTCATATGAGGCGTGCCATTAGAACTAAATGTTTTTCACTATGGGGTACAAGCCCCCTGCATATTACAGTAGGGATTTTGGACCCAGTAGTGAGGGGTCATGTTCATTGCAAACAGTTTCTGGCAGCTGCCACATTCACCATTAAGAAGGCTGCGAGTATAGTAATGGGATGTTCTATGACGTTATTTGTTGAGCATGCATTATTTGCCATTTTTGAAGAGCCTAAAGTCACGTTGAGCTCTCAGAGGGCTTCTGCCTATGAGGTGGTCATATCGAATCCAACGATTAAAATAATCAGATGCAGAATAGTGAATCCTGCCATGTTTATAGCGGAACCACTGGCAGAGGGTGAGCACGCACATGATTGTTCGAACTACGAGCAGTTCTATGATGAGCTCCCAAGGGTGAAGGAAAAATGCATTGGCAACTGGGGAGATTCTCTTTATTGACGGTTCTTCGAGAATCGATCAAAATGATGGACAAAGATATACAGTGGCCGCTGTGGTAAAAGCACACGGCCAATGAAGAGTTTGAAATATTGATAAGTGCACGACTACTGTCGCACATTTTGGCACAAAGCTTCAGAATTAGTGGCGCTGATTGTCGCGCTTGAGAGACACGCAGACCAGGAAGTAATGGTGTACTGTGATTCTGTCTATGTGACATCGACAGTGCACGCAGGGCTAGCACTTTGGAAGAGGAGGAGCTACCTCTGAGCGGATGACACTCCAGTGCAACACGCAGCCTTATTGGGCAGACTCATTAGATCACTGCAACTCCCAGTAGCCATTGCAGTAGTTAGAATGTGCAGTTCACACTAAAAGAACAGATTTTATCTCACGTGGAAATTAAAAAGCAGATAAGAAAGTAAAATGAGTTGTATGTATAGGAATTATGTTGTTTGACATGCTTGATGTGAATGAAAGCATGATGGCGATGATGAGTGTGTTTAACTATTGTAATAATGTGTTTAGAACTTAGTTGGTAGGGATTCAAAGGGAAGCGCCTCGAGATAAGAAAGACTTGTGGACACGGAGAGGGTGTTCTTTAAACCCCTCTGAGGCATTGTGGCGACAAGACAGCACTGATAAACCGGTGATGCCTGTAGCCTTACTAAGGGTGGCGTTGGAACAGCTGCACTACCCAGCGCACGTTACTAGAGAGAACCTCGCCCCAACGAGTGCAGAGGGTTGGTTTGTTCCAAATATAGTAGAACACATCGCATTTTATGTAGTAAAGTGTATCGTATGTTAAAAGTGTACTGTTGGGCAACCATTGCCCACAATTAGAGGAGTTATTCCGAGACCTAATGGTCCCGTTCAGTATTTGCCTATCGACTAAAATCCACATGCTGCAAGTATGTAATGGATACAGATATATGATCGTAGTGGTATAACATTTTCGAGGTGGATTGAAGCTGGACCGCGTACGCGTCCAGACGCCACCTGTGCAGCCAAATGTTTAGTACAAAAAGAGGTTCCTAAAAATTGAGAATATGTGAAATGCTGAGATTGGATAATGACCCTTTTTCTGTGTTAATGAAGTCTGTGAATATATACGCTTGTTGCTTAGAATAAAGCAAACGTTGTCATTTGCCTTGTCACCAGCAGGCGAACAAAGTCTGTGAGAGACTCAACAGCTTGCTTAAAGAGAGAATAGTTTCATTGAAATTGACCCTGAGGAAAGGATGGTTGTATTGCCTACCACTGGCATTGTATGCGTTGAGAGATCAGCCGGGTTCAGACCACCAACTTACCCCTCACAAGATAGTGACAGGGAGGCGAATGAGAACACCTCTCATGTCTCCGTCTAAAATTAGAAGTGATGCCCAGCCAACAGCAGAATTGTTAGGAAAGGATCTCCGCGATTACCTTACGTGTATGACTTCAAGGATCTCTGTCATTTCAGATCAGCTCAAGCGACAGGGTTGTGGGGCAGCGCAGAACACAGAAGGAGATGCTACAACAACCGGAGCTGATCAGCTTTGTATTTCCAAACTTTTCCCCGGAGACACAGTAATAATTTGCAAACTTTGCTAGAAGGTGGCACGAGCTTTGTTTTAAAGGCCCCTTCCTAGTGAAGAACATTATACCGTCTGCAGTCAAGGTACAAGGCAGACGCGCTTGGATATTCCTCAGCGACGTAAAGATCTCTGCTGGAGAATCCCCATCACCCCCAGCCCCATCGGAAGTAAGCATCGGGGAAGAACCACAGCACATGCAGAACAGGTCTATGACGAAGAAGAAGGATGCAGAAGCTGTCAAATAAAGTCAAAGAGTAGTATTGCACTGTGGCTTATGTCAAATAAAGACAAAGAGTGGTATTGCACTGTGGCTTATGTCGGGACACTCTTTTTAGTCACTGAGAAAGGAGTTAAGGGAAGCTTGTTGTTCTTGAGCCGCAGGAATATGTCGACATTGGACTGAGACATGCTTAAGTCTTGATCATAAAGGAGAGTATGCCAGATTTGGAGTTCCTGTTCTGCGACTGGAAGAGGGAGCAGTACCCCGATTCCTTTCTTACTGAAATTCTTTTCGGAGGTGCCCAATGACAACGTTTCCCGGACCATTCTTGCTGTTCTCGTGTTTATATTGTGCGCTTACCCTGCACTTGTGGGGAGAACTACTAGCGTTCATCTTTTCCTGCAAGATCCTAAGAATGGCCCAATCGTGAGGAGATTGCTTACAACTATCATTGAGCAGATCCTGCAGCTTCCTGAGTTCAGTGGGGAAAACACAAATGCCATTGTCACTGGATAATGCGCATAGACTGGTCAGTTTAGTGTTTTACTATTTGGTTGACGAATGTCCACATCTTGTTGGGAGACAAACTGATGTTAGAACTTTCCTGAGAGACCCGAGAAACAATGCAGCGCTTAATCAAATATTGAGAGATATCATATTCCAAGTGAATGGGTACTCCGAGACAACCCTGAGAACTGAATGAGACTTTCGAGGAAGAAAATCCAAACGTCTACTGATTGAGGAACTTTTGTTTCATGCTGAAAGAAAATCTTCATGTCGTCTGGTCAGCGGCCAATCCGTGGCATCCATTGGGAATTTGTGTTTATCATCGAATAAATCAGCCGGCTGAAGCTGATCGAGGAACTTTTTTAGCCAACTTAGCAGATTCCAGACGACGTGCATGATGTTGCCCCATTAAAGATTATTTTTTCCTTCCTTAAAAAGTAAAATGGGCAGCATCCGTAGCAATTTCATCATGACAGATCACGAGAGGCGTCCACGATGTGCAAAAAGCTCCTACCTTTGCATCATCTACACTTGTATTGTGTTCATGGTGGTATTGCTCTCACTTACAGTACGCACGGCTTACTATGTAGAGACACACATGAAGTAAAGATTCCTGTGTATCCTCCTGTGCAAAAGAAGGGTACAGATGTGGCAACTACTAGGCAGCCGAGACCTAAGGTAATTGTCCCTACTTTAAAGGAACACACGAGAGCACCTGTTCCTATGATAGATGTACCTGAGTTACTTTTTGAAAGGAGGTCACGCATGGAGGTTATAGCAGACTCTTTATGGCCGTCATTTGTTGCTGCTAGAAAAGGCAGTTGAATAAGAAAAGACTTCTAGAACTTTCTCCTACTCAGCTAGCACATGTAATTACACCCAGTCCACTGATGAATGTTTATATGATTGGTCCAGTAAGAAGAAACTATGCTGACATACTTCATGAGATGATTATAGAGGCTCATAAGAGAAGAACGAGACCTAAGAGAAGTGCTAGGGAGGATGATCATGAGCTAAATGATTACCTGGACATTACATCACATTTGGGGAATAACATTTGCTATCAGCATATGAAGGAAGTGGGAAGGAGGACCTCAAAGGAGGAATGCTTTGTATGTGCACTCCTGCCTTATAGCATGGGGAAGTCTAAAATCTTCATAGCTATTGAAATAGACGTTCTGACAGCACATTGTCTGTCACACATAGCACTTGGTTGTGCAAGAGGCCAGTTCATGGGCCAAGAGGCCTATCTCAAATGGGCAACTGAATGGACAGATCCAGATGAAGATGATTGTATCCAGGATACGAAGACAAGAAATAAGGCACAGACTAAGAATCTTGTGATCAAATACGAAAAACCTGGAGTAAAAGGAGCTGAAATCAGATGGGAAGCAAACAAAAGACTTGAGGTTGCAGGAACATCTGCAGAAGAAATACATAGATGGAAGAACAGAGGTCAGATGCAGATTTGGGGATCGGTGCTATCACCAGATGGTTGGGAAGAAAGTGCGGTGATCTGCAGAGACTGGGTAATAATGGGTCACTACCAGCCAACTATTGAGAATGCACAAATGCTGTGTAAACCTCTATGGTCGAAACCCTCTAAGCTACTGACCTGGGTCTAAGACAGAGGAGGACCCTTGCAGATAGTGCCTTTGGAGAGTGCAAAGCTGTGTTTCAGAAACAATGGCACAAGAAAAGTTGGAGTCTGATCATGGATCATTATTGGGCTTGTGGATCCAAAGATTATGTGAAACTACCCAAAGATTGGAATGGAATATGCACACTGGTGAATGTTCATGTTCCAGCATTGGTGATTCCTAAAAATGATTTGAATCTAGACAGTTTCCTGAAAGCAGATGCTCATTTGAGAAAGAAGAGGTCTGTGGAGCTGATAAATCGAATGAAGAGGGAGAACTATTTCTCTGCCAAGTCAATGGAAGCTTTTGACTCAATCCCGTATGAACACAGACTGTTCAGCCAGACTTCGTCAGTATTCACGTTGATCTTTATGCCAAGAATCCAGGTTGGAGCAAATACCAAATGGCTGCAGATTACCAGATATGAATTGCTGCAGATGATCAACACAACCATAAAGGCATTTAATGCTATCAGAGAAGAGCTGAGGGCCATAATACTGATGACTATTCAGAATAGATACGTCCGAGACTTGATCACAGCAATGGATGGAGGTGTTTGTGCAAAAATTGGAGAATCATGTTGCACGTTCATACCTTCTCACAATGACAAGAATGGTACCTTGACCAAGGCCATAGAGATGCTTACGAAGCTACACGTCCAGATGATAGACGAAGTAGGAAGCATTGCTGATGACAGCTGGTTTGGATCACTTTTTTCCTGGGTTCTACAATGGATGGCAGACATCTTCAAGTTCCTTGGAGCCCTAATCGTGTTAGTGTTGCTTGGATTCTGTGTGATCAAGATAATAATCTCACAGTGCAAGAAGACAGCAAAGAAAGCCATAGGGATGAAAATCATGATTGATGTTGAATCAGGATGGAAGGCCAGAGATCTGACAGTTGAAGAGATCAGAGACGTTGTGAAGGCCAGTATCCATGCACCTGAGGGAACAAAGTTCCTGTATCCAAAGAACCATAAGAAGTATGTGGGAAGATGGATCTATTGCAGTCCAAGTGGACAGTGCATGCTCATGAATTGGAACAAGGATGAGCATGTGAAATCAGCTGGATGCCTGAGGGGAGTCATAAAAATATGGATCCCAAAGAAGCATTTCTTCATACAAGGATGTTTAGATGTGAAGAATGATGGGAGAGTGGTTGATGAATCGCCCAGAGGGGGGAGTGTAGAGAAGGAGCTAAGTACCCCCACCTTAATCACCTCGCCCATAGTGCCTATATGTTGAGAGCCAGAGTGTGAGACACGTGCGGTACCAGTGAAAATACTGATACCTAGGAGAATCTGGGAAGCAAGGTTCCTATTGAGAAAGCCATGCCTGCATACGAGACAGTACGATGGTCGTTTCAATGAAATTCCGCAAGAAACAGGACGGTTGAATGACGAAGAAGAATGGTGACGTCATGCAGAGCAGAACTGACGTACATAGAAGAGGTGCAGAGACTAGAGAATGCAGACATTCTACAAGGCATCAAGAAAGTATCGAAGATAAGAGTCATTTGGGGATCAAGATGAATAAGCTTATGCTACAAAATAGATGAAGATATCAAGCTGTTTTAGAAGCTCGATGAGCCAAGAATCCCAGGCCATATCATGCTTGGGTGAGCAGACATTGGATACAAATCGTGTGAAAGAATGAAGCTCCTGTTTAGGAGACATGGACAAAAACAAGAAGGCGTCAGAGGTCTATTAGAAAAATAGTATTTTAATGCACCAAAAGCTCGATTTTGTGGTTTTCAGTCACGTGGGGAGAAGTAGTTGGACAAGCATGATGGTCACACCTACGCACGAGGGCAGAGTGTGCCTTCACTCCCCTGATTTCTCCAGAGAAAAGAACACTCCCAAGGACGAGTTCAAAGCCCTAATTGACAGCAGACCACTGAGGTGATGATGGATGGTTATGCTAATTGGTGGGAAACTATGGTTAAGACGAGCTCACCAGCACCTGGAAGCTCAGCCTGCGTGCTGCTACACATAGGTGGGAAGGTACTGATGGAGGTTAGAAGCCAACCAATGAAAGAGTACCGCATGATTAAGGGACCTATAGTTGTTTAGCCAATGGAACGTTTTATATGTAGTGATGTTCATAGTGACCTGTTTAAGGAGAAGGGCTTAGTTGCCCCACCTGATGTTAAGAAGTGAATCACTTTATTCCACTACCCTAGACGAATATGGATTGTATACTTAGATGATCCTTTTAGACCCTATCACACTTGCCACTAGGTTTTTGTAGTTTGCCACGTAAAATGACGTTAGTAATATGTGGGTTAACGTCACCTATGATGATTTTTTGCTATAAAATAGTACTTTTTTTAAGATGCATTGAGAGAGAGGACTTAGGTTGAGATGTCCATTGTACTCCCTGTTTTAGATAATTGATATTAAAACAGTTATCCTTTTGCCAACTACCTGAATCGTTTTGATTATTGATGTTTGAATAATTCCTGCAACCCCATCCGTCTCAAGTGTATTGCTACCTCATCTTAAAGGGCTGGAAAACTCCCAGTTCACCTTGGATAGTTCAAAGTACTAACTACAAAAGATATGTGGGTTCTGATGTTTAATGCAATAATTACGTTTTTACTCAAACTGAATCTTGTAGATGATCAATAAAATTAATAAACTTAAACGCAAAATGGTTGTGAAACAGAATGATCTTGATTATGAAAAAAGATATATTGGGTAATGGGGCCAATAGGAGATCTATGCCCATGAATATACAGAATTGCGACTCACTTTCACAGAGCTTATGCATTGCATCTAGAGAGGCAGGTCCCCATCTCCCACATTAGTATAGCACGAATTCTAAAATGTCAAAGGTTTTAGATGTTTTAGATACTGTTATTCGTGAATCATGTGTTAAGTGTATTGTAACTAATAACAACTATGTCAATATATAAATATAATCACCTATGCACTGGGTGAAAGCAAACAAGTCATTTGTATATTCCTGTCGATGCTGCTCTTTTTATATCTGCTCAATGAAGAAACTTCTGTGAAAGGTTGCTTTGCGACCAAAGTCACAAAATAACTGTCGGGGTAATTATCCCGGGGGCCGACAGAGCCGTCCGCGGACCTCCGGGGCTGGCGAGGCCCCAACTCCTCCCTCGTTCCGAAAAGAGTATCACACACACCCAAGAGCAAGGTGACAACTGCTGTTTATTGTAACAACGGCAGGGATATGCTCAGACAGTATGCATCAGGTCAGCATTATTCGTCGTTCTTGGGGCTCGCAGGCCCTTTTAACAGCAGTGTGACGCGCTACCTGCATCATCTTGGAACACGTCACAAAACCTATCGCCACTATGGGTTGGCTCCCCGAGTGGTAGGGTTAGTATGGTTATGCTATAGAGAAAAATATTAGTGGTTGAGGACGAGTCAGGTGGTACACTTGGGTTGTCCCTAACATTTGCTACAACAAAATTGTTATAAGGAGCCCTTAGGTGATTGGCTAGGAGTAATGGCATCAGTGATGAGCCCCCTGTATTTTTATTGGTCCTCCCGCGAGCCCCCAAGCCTGGGATCATCGCCGTTCCCAGCCCGTGGGATACCTGTACTAGCAACAATGTGTAACTATGTGTCTGCGTCTAACAATGGATATGTCTGCTTGTGGCTGGTGAGCTGGTTCTTTCCCATCGCTGTAGGTGTCCAACTTGTCGCTTCGTTGTTGCGACCTGTGTCCCAGACGTGGGACCCTGGCTCCTGTCGCTTGGCATCGTGTCAGTTCGACTTGGTCACGTGTGAGGAGACCGTAGCTGAGGCAGAATTATGAGCATTAGATTTGTGTTTTTTCTGTTCTGTTGGCCTGGCATTGGCAGGCGTAACCTTGGCTGTGGGGTGCGGCGTGCCCTTTTTGTAGCAATATGGCCTTGGGTGTGAGATCACGGTGGGGCTCGTTTTGCATGCTCAGCGCTTTGGTTTCTGTCTTGAGAGGATTTTCGTTTGCGAGGCTCCTGCCCGGGGACTCTTGCTTGCAGCCTACTTGGGCCTAGTTCCTGTGTGGCGCTGCATAACCCATAGTATGGAGATTTTGTAGGGTGGCATATTATCATGAGCAGCATTAGGTTTGCATAGGGATAGGTGGTGGCTGAAGCGTCAGCAAGCATGTACACGAACTCTTCAGGCGTCTTGCGTTTCTGCGTGGCTATAAAAGGCCTATGTGAAAAATAACAACGATGCATGTCAGTGAGTGTGTCAGTCCCTTATGTCATAGCACTGAGTATGTTCTTCGTGTAGATTGGTGTGTGAGTGACCAGTGTGCATGGTGGCACGTGTGTTGTTCGTTTATTGGCTATGTCGTCGTGGCATCTCTAATGATGTGCAACTTTGTGGTAGTTGGTTCAGTCGAGCTGGTCCATGTTACAGGCATCGGCCTGGACCTGTCGTGCTGGTGGACATGCTCCTCGTCTTGGCATGTTCTTGAACCATGATAGTTTGTTTCTTATCGCCTCGTCTGGTAAGTAGGTGAACTCCTCTCGTCGGGGGTGCTTTGGTCGTGAACCCCTAGGCCAGGGTCCGGAAGAGATTGGGGGGGTGGAGTTCTCCCATTCTCCCACTTCAGTCCCCCCTCAGGTCGACTTGTTGACCACAAAATCATCCTTTTCCATATCACCTCTCAATCTCCAAATCTTTGTTACACCAGCCAGGTGTCCATAGTGGTTAACGTGATCTTCAAATGACCAGTACATATAGATACATCTGCCGCCTGGTTTGCAGTAAACCCACTTCCCAACGTAACTCCTTGGGTTCCTTGGGTTTTCTACCTTGACAGAAGGCGGGTCCATGTGTTTTTCTAGTACTTGTTTGCGCAATCTTTCCCTTTCCTGTATGAAGATGTCTGTGTGCTTGTCGTCTTCTACTGGGAGTACGGTGTGCATTCCAGCCATCTCGATCCTTTCTTCATTTATATACACCGCTCTGTTTTTACAAAATGTTATTCCCATCAATATAGCTACTCCTAATATAATGCATCCTGCTATGAATTTGAGGCCATCTAATAGCCAGGATGGCATCCATGACCATAGAAATGAGAACCAGCTGGCATCAGTCTTCACTCCTGAACTTTCTTCGGTCATTTTCGTGTGCATCATTGCAAGTTGTGACACTGCTTCAGTAAGAGTGGCATTGTCTGCGTCATTAGCAGGGCTGAAAGTGCAACATGATTGTCCAATTTTTGCACAAACTCCTCCTTCCATGGCAGTCAGGAGATCTAGCACGTATCTATTCTGGAGGGCCACCATGCAAACTGCCCTTAGCTCTTCTTTGATCGCATTAAATCCCCTGACAGTGGAATTGATTGTCATCATCAGCTCCCATCTCGTTATCTGGAGCCATTTTTCGCATTGGCATATGCCTGCACTCCCAGATGCATTATTGATGAGAAAAACATTGCTGCCCTGCTAAATAGTCTGTGCTGAGAAGGAATGTCACTGAGAGCAGTCTCTGATCTTCCCCACAGGTAGTTTCCCGTCAGCCATTCTCCTTGTCTTTTCACTCTTGACAGGGTGGGTGTGTCGTTGCTGTTGACATCTTCCTCAGTCGTTACAGACCTTTTCTTCCTTCCACTTGATTCATCCATATTTGGGAAATGGTCCAAATTGATGTGTTCCTGAGGCACGACCAGGGATGGTACGTTGACATGTACCATGGTACAAATTCCATTCCATGACGGAGGCAGTGTGTGGTATGCTTTGTCTCCACAGGCCCAATAGTGGTCCATTATGACTGCAGTCCCAGCACCCCCCTCTGGTATCAGAACTGTCCTTTCACAGTTGGTGTTTCTTCCGACATCCACATCGTCGTGGTGTTCATAGCATAGTGTGGGTGCAGCCAGTGGTAGTATACTGATAGGGTCTTCGTCCTTCTCCAGCCATGTCAACAGCGGTACAATTTCTGTCCATGCTGTCCAGCATCTGTGGTTCATTTCGTTGATGGAGTCAATCATTTCTCTTGTCACCATGTCGCTCCCAGCAACTCCAACTACCCATCCGTCATTCATATATATTTTCCCAATTATCGTTATTATTGGTCTTTCCCAGCACCCTTGTTCACCAGCACTTTCAGTTGCATACCAATCACACGGCAGGTAATTTAGTGTTACTTTCTTCGTTTCTCCTTTATCCGGACCATCCGTCATATATTTGTACCCTTCCGAATGTAAGTTCCTTTTGTGGTACATCGAGTATGTCTTAATGAAATTGTTTTCGTATGGGTATGAATCTCTTGTTCTCCACTTTATTCGTACCACCGTCCCTTCAAATTGTCCTTTTGTTTGGAATAGTGCCAAGTATATTATGCAGTCCGCTGTCTCTTCTGGTATTTCAGTGGCCACAAATGTTCTTGAAGCGCTCATAGCGTATGGGATCAGGGAGCACACATAGCAGTTATCCTTAGTAGTATCCTTACCAATTTTGGTCATGTGTCTGTACCAAATGTTGTTTGAGACGTATGCTGAATCAGTGATGTATGAATCAATCCCCTTATCCTCACCATATGTGCTGCGTTTAACTCTATTACCCTTATCACTGGGGTCGCTCGTACCACCTGACACCATACCTGTTGCAGCAACTGGAATGGGTGGGTTATGTTTGGGTACAGCCATAAATATAGAAGCATAGTGCGTCTGCCAGACAGAGGCAGCAAGTAGACCAGTGATGACCAACACGCCTAAAATTTGTATTACAGTAGCTAATATCACTGGCATTTTGCTCTTACCTTTTGCTGCTGTCCTGCAGCGTATTCTTGATGATGTTAAAGATGCCCGCCTGAAAATGTCTGAAGGGTAGCGTTATTTTTGTTAGATTGATGTTAGTTAGCACTCCCTACCAGATAGTCGTTTAGTGCCCAGGCGAAAAGCTGTTCCCACACTAATCTCAATGATCTATTTCTAAGGGCTGGTAATTGTTCGTAGAAATGTGGGAATGATTGTTCGATAGCTAGAACAAAGGTGTTGTAGTACGCTCGTACTCTCCTTCTTTTTGGATACTTTGGTCTCCTGATGTGGTATACAAATTGGTGTGACAGTGCTTCAGGGGGTATTATCATCTATGGGTAGCATTAACTCCTGGGTAATAATGCACTATTACACTCTAATACAGCAATACGCGAAACCTGCATGTGCGAGACAAAAAGAGAGAAAGAAAACATGCACGTGTCTGCAAAGTGTGGTGTACAAACAAATTGTTAGGCAATATTCTTCTTTTCCGTAATGATTCAAGATTGTGGGGACAGTGTTTTATTTACTCTGGGACCTCGTGGCCATGGGGGGGGGTTGTTGGAGATTGTCCAAAGTCATTGGGCGAGGATGGGCCAGGGACAGTGTCACAATTGTCTTTTATTGCCGGTGTTGTTTCTTTTTCCATCGGTGGCGTGGCTAATGCTGTTTCTTTTTCTGTTGCTGTTGTTGTTACGGTGGCCCCGTTGTCTATGCGAGGGTGGGTCTGGCATTGTAGGGCTTGATGTCGTGGAGGTGATTCCACACCTTTTTGTCACACAGTTTTACTGCTCTAGAAACTACTGTTTCTACCTTGTGGGGCCCCGTGAACCTGGGGCTGTTCCACTGTCTATTAAAGTTGCGAAGGAGAACGTTGTCTCTTCGGCAATAGTCCACTGTTTTGGGGGATCTTGTTCCTCTGTTGTTTCTTCTTGTTGAGTGTTCTTCGACCCACCCCGTGTGCGTTCAAGCTGTTGAGAGATAAAGGCGACACTAGTAATCAAGGAAGACACATAATCATACATCTCGTCTCCAAATACATTTGCAATACTTTCATTATCTGTGAATGCTCAAGAGGGTGGAGTTAGCGGAAGGTGCATCTGACGTCCAGTCACCACCTCGTGGGGAGTGAGGTGGTGGTCAGACCCTGGTCTATTTCTCAGCTCAAACAGGGCCAAGGGGAGGCAGTACAACCAGCTTTTCTTGGTTGTCTGTTGAATTTTTGCGATCTCTTCTTTTAGGAGGCCGTTTATGCGTTCACACACACCATTTGCTTGTGGGTGGTAAGCACATGCAAATTTGTGCTTGATACTGAGCAGTGCAGTAATGTGTTCGAACATTTCGTTTGCAAAGTGCGGCCCATTATCTGACCGCAGCAATTCGCAAACTCCCCACCTCGGGAACACTTCCCTCACTAGAAACTTGACTGCCCTGAATGCGTCCGCATGCGAGCATGGTCCAGCCTCAACCCACCTTGAGAATGGGCATACCACCATAATCATGTATCTTTGACCTTGACATAGGTTGATCATGTCAACGTAGTCAATGTGTAGGTGCAGGAAGGGTCCTTCTGGCTGGGGTATAGTACCTTTTATCACTTGCAGCGTGTGACCAGCGGTGAACTGTTGACAAGTTAGGCATCTGCTGATAAAGGCTGTTACATGGAAGTTTAACTCGGACAGAACCATGCTTCCTTTATTCGTGCTGAAATCACTTCCTTTCCTGTGTGTGTGCGATGATGCAATTGAGTTAGGGCTGTTCTCAATAGGGCTAGGGGCATCACTACCTTCCCTGTATTATTCTGACGCCACAATGCATCTGTGGGGGACATTGTGCATCCTCTTTTTAGCCAAAGCTCTTTTTCAGCCATGGGCGCTGCTGCCTGTAATTCCATTATTTGTGTATCAGGGATGTGTGTATACCCACCCTTCATCAGTATCTGTCTTGCCCCCGACCTTCCCCTCCTCATTTCCTTTCCTGGGGGGGTCCAAGGTTCTCCAAAGTACGCAGCATGTTTTGCATGTGCGTCTGCTGTTTCATTACCTTTTGAGATAGGGTCAACCCCATTTGTGTGGGCCTGACATTTTACCAGGGCTATTTCTTTCGAGCCTTCGATTACTTCTAGTAATTCTGCGAGGAGCAGGGCATGTTGTACTGGGGTACCATCTGCTCTTCTGAACCCTCTTCTTTGCCATTTAACTAACCCTGAGTGGACTGTGGATGTGACATATGCACTGTCTGAGTAGATAGTAACTCTTTTTTCATAACTTTCTGTTAGTGCTACAATGAGGGCCACTAATTCTGCTGCTTGGGCTGAGTATTGTTGTGGAAGTTGAACACACTTCACAGGCACATACACCCAGTCCTCTGTCAACTTTACCACTGCTGCTCCTGTCCTTCTAATGCCATCACTTTGATCAATTGTTGAGGAACCATCGATGTACAATATTTCCCCCCCCCCCTCAAGGGCATTCTCCTCTACTTTCCTGGCGCTGGAATAAATCTCGATGGCCTGTGTACAATCATGAGCATAGTCTCCATCCTCAACTGGTTCCGCTATGAATCTAGCTGGGTTTACATTACTGCATCTTACAATCGTTAACTCTGGTCTGGAGAGAATAATTTCATAACCTCATGCTCTCTGTGTGGTCAATGTTGATTTGGGCTTGTTCAATATTGTGAAGAGTGCGTGTTCTACAAACAGTGTAGTGGGGCATCCCATTGTTATTGATGATGATTTCTCCACCGCAAAGGCTGCGGCTGCGAGACTTTGTTCGCACGGGAAGTGACCTAACATTACTGGGTCCAGGTGACCGCTGTAAAAAGCCACAGGCTTGTGACCCATGCTTGTCTTCTGTGTCAGTACTGCCTTCATGACTGCTGAGTCGCAATGTGAAAAAATGAAAAATTGGTGTTCATAATTTGGGGTGGCTAGAACTGGTGCTGTTGAGATGGCGTGTTTTAGTTCATCAAATGCCTCATTCATTTCCCGTGTCCATCCCAACTTTTTGTCCCCCTTCTGCGCATCTCTGAGTGCTTTGAGCAGGGGTCCTATGTATGAGCTGTAGTCAAAAACCCATGCCCTGCAGTAGTTACAAAGGCCCAGAAATGGTTGGAGTTCTCTGACAGTTTGTGGGTGTGGTGTGCTTTGTATGGCCTGCGCTCTTTGTGGTGCAATGTTCTTTCCATTCTGCGAAATGAGCTGACCAATGTAGAGCACCTGTTCCTGCCAGTGCTGTAGCTTCTCTTTGTCCACTTTGTACCCCTTCTCAGCCAATACTGTGAGCATTCTTATTGAGTCCTGTCTACACTGTCTTTCTGTAGTGCTGCAGATGATGATGTCGTCAACATACTGCAATACCGTGCTCTCCATTTCAATATTTCCCAAATCCATTTGTATCACCCTGTTAAAGATAGATGGTGATTCACAGTACCCTTGTGGCAACCTCGTGTGTTTCCATTTTGTGTTGCGGTATGTGAAGCTGGTCAGATCTTGTGAGTCAGGGTGCAGAGGGATCGAGAAAAAGGCGTTCTTGAGGTCAATCACAGAAAATCGTGATGCATCTGCTGGTATTCCACATAGTATGGTGGCTGGGTTAGCTGCTATGGGGTACTCTGCTTCTACAATGTAATTTAAGGGCCGGAGGTCTTGAATGAAGCGCCAAGACCCTCCTTTCGCTTTGCGCACTGGGTACACAGCAGTGTTGCACGGTGAGTCTGAAGGTATTAGTATACCATTGTTTATCAGGGCTGTTATTGTTTCGTATATGCCCTCATCTGCCTCTTTTGATAGCTGGTATTGTTTCACTCTGGGCAATATAGCACCCTTTTTCAGTTTAATTTTCACTCCACCAATGCTTTTGATGCAGCCAACGTCATATGGACTGGTGGTCCACAGAGAGGTAGGTACAGCTGCCAAGTCTTCCTCATAGAATGGTACTGGTGTGGGTGTAGGTGCTCCTAGTGCTATTGACATTCTGTGTGCCACCTGCTTGTATGTTACTTTCAACCATATTTTGACGCTCATTCCAAACACCATCTCTCCTTTTCCATTATCGTCAGAGAATAATTCCTCATCATACAATTGTGTGAGCCTGCATCCCTCTGCCAGTGCTATTACCGCTCTCCATGCATTCCCCTCTCTGTCCTGGGCATATACTGCAATGTAATCTGCAGTTGCTATAATGCTCTCAATGTCCACTGAAATCATTTGGCCCTCTCTTTCATTTGCTGGTGTTTCTGGCCTGAAGAGGTAGGCTGCTGGCCTTCTCCAAATCAATCCTTCAATTCCAGGTAACCATGCTATTGCCATGTCTGCCCCATACTGGAATAAGTCGCCATCTACTGGCTCTGCCCGGGCCACTGTTTGGCCGCAGTATGATTGCAAAATTTGTCATGCTATGAGCATGTTGATGCCTGGAGTGGAGCAAATTATGCCCTTCTCGGTAAAGGAGATGGTCATATTCAATCTACTCATGATGTCTCTCCCAAGTATGTTTACTGGTGACTGTTTTGAATACAGAAGTGGAAGAGACATATCTTGATCTCCTACAGATAAGGAGATAATATCAGTAAAGGGAACCAACCCTCGAGCCCCAGAGAATCCTTGAGTGTGCATAGCTTCGCCTGACAATTTAAACTCCCCCTCCCTTATACAAGACCTTGTGGCCCCGGTGTCAACTAGGAAGGAACATTTTTTGTAACCTATCGCTACCTGTATGCATGGTTCCTCCGCACAATTAGGTGTTACTGATAGGATGGGACACATCAAAGACATCTGTGGGCTGTCCTATTGTGGGTACAGTGATTGGCCGTTTCCTGTGTAGGGGTTGTGACCCAATATCGTTACTTTTCCCAGCTGTGTCTGTTGCGTAACTTGGTTGGTCGTGGACACTGTAGTATCTTGTACTTGCGGCAATTGCTGTTGTTGTGTAACTGGTTGCACTTGTAGCTGCTGTTGGGGTTGTGTTTGCGGTTGTTGTATGTAGTTTGGCTGTTGCAGGTATGGTTGCTGTTGTGGAAGCGTTTGTTGTTGTAGCAGTGGTTGCTGTGTGCCCTGCTGTGTGCCCTGCTGTTGCTGGTAAGGTTGTTGCTCCCCCCATGCTTGTTGTGGTACGTTTACTCTACAAGAGCGTGACATGTGTCCCACCTTTCCACATACCGAACAGGTTGGTGGTTCTCTCAATTGCCATGGGAAAGTTCCCCCGTTATCTTGATACCCTTGCTGACCATTTTGGTTGTAACCCATGAACCCTCCCCCATGTGGGCCATAACCTCTCCCTCTTGTTGAGTAACCCCGCCCCCTGTAATTGTTACTATACCCATTCCCCATTTGCATACCTTCGCCCCCTGTGTATGCCGTGTATGGAGGGGTGGCAGCTTTTTTTGTGTTATCACTTGTGCTGGCTGCTGTAATTGCGTAACTTGTTGTTGTGTTATGTCCTGTTGCACTGTGGGTTGCGCTACGATGGGTGCTGTGATCAGAGCCCCCTCCATGGCATATTTTTTTGTACCAATTTTGCCTCCTCTCCTTTCCTATCCTCTTCCTTTTGTTTCATCTTTTCCGCCGTAGCCTGCAATGGTGTACAATAGTGAGTTGAATTTCTGGCCATCCTTTCACTTCCATTCCCACTATCTTTTTCAGTTGCCTTTGTACATGCTCCGGGAGACCCGTATTAGTATATGGTAGAACAGTGCTATGGTTTTATCCCACGGTTCCCGCGTTTCTAAGCGCCACTTCTCCTTGATCTCCTGGATGTAATCAACAGGATCTTCATCCTCACGCATCTTACGTGATGTTATTGCTCCTATGTCTGAAGTATCTGGGTACTGTACCCTTAATGCCTGCCAAAGCGCATGGCGGCAGTTGTCAAATGGTGCTCCATCATGTGACGGGTCACTTATTGTGACGCCCGGGAATCCCGCCCGCTTCCAAATATCATCTGCGGCGTCCCCCAATAAGGAAATGAGTAGCCCTTTCACATCTCCCACCGCTAGTCTTAGCCCTGCAGTCTGTTTTTCCATCTCATATATCCATTTCCCAGCTCCTCCGCTCATTGATGGAAGCCTGCATTTAATATTTTCCTTATCAGCATGCTTCCAGGGGACGTACTGTGGTCTAACACCGCCCCTCTCTAGCAGCAGCATTACGTTGTATCTCCTCCCTTCCCCTGCAGCATGTATGTTGATGCTACTGAGTTCATCGTCTAGTTCCATATCAGTTGATTCGTCAATTATATTTGTTATATTACTGCGTTGGCGCGCCCCCCCCTTCCTCATGTTCCTCTTCTCTCAATGTGGGTGGGGTTGGTCGTTCCTCCAGTCTGCGCCCGGGGAGGTCTCTAAGCCTGTTGACGTACAGAGTTTGTGCGGGAACTGGTGTCAGTGGCCGTTGGTGTGGGGTGTGCGCAGCCGCTGGTGGTGATTCCTTTGTGTCTTCCTTGCCATTTTTACTTACTGTCCGTTGTCCTCCCCTCCTCTCACATGCCCATGGCGATTCGCAGTTTGTGCGTGTTATGTATAGTTTCTCCAAACTTTCACTCCTGCTGTCTCTTTCATTGATGCTCCAAGCGTCCCCTTCCTCGCTGCGAAAGTCATCCATAAGTGTTCTTCCCCATTCTGTGCGTTTTCCTCCCACTGTCACCGTTTTTAGATCTATCAGGTCTGTGCTTGTGTACTCACCTTCCCTCATCGCATTTCCCTGTGTTGATGTTGTTGCCACCTCTGAGTCGTGGCCTGTGTATGGTCCAGTTGCACGTTGCATTCTCTTGTTCTCCTTCCCTTCCAATGACTATCCCACTACCTCACCTCCTATCTCCGTTCGTTTTTTATTTATACCTTCCAATACTTCTGCGCATACCTGTGCTAGAGCTTTGTCATCCTTTTCCTTACTCCCTAATAATCCCCCCTCCGTTTTCAATATACTCTCAATTATTTTCCCTTCTTTGTACTTACGTGTACTTTCAGATGTAATCCTCTTCTTCCACAGTTCCATTTCCTTCTCTCTCTCCTCCCTTTCCTCCTCCAATCTTCTCAGTTGCCGCTGCTCTTTGCGTAACATTCTTTCTGCTACTGCCCTTAGGTGTTCTTCATCTTTTTTCTTCAATTCCTTCAGCTTCTTCATCCTCTCTTCCTCCTCCCTGTTCTCCCTTCTTTCCCGTCTTTTATCTTTTGTTTCTTGCTTGAACTGTCTGATTAGTGCGCTTCGTACGTCCCTCAATTCCGCCAACCTTTCCTCCAGCATTTCTTCCTCTTCCTTAGGTGTTCTGTCCTCTCCCTCTCTACTTACCTCGAGCCTTGTCTGCGCTCCATTCCCTTTTTCATTGGCCATTCTTGTTACTATTCCCTCCTCTTCCGTTGTCGGTGGTCCTTGTAGTTTTACTAGCACCTTAGCTGCTCATCTTCTCTTATGTTGGTGATGTCCCTGACTGTCTTTTTTCCGGTCGCTGTTGCCACCTGCTCTGCGCCTACCCTGACGGCGCCTTTCGCCCCCACCCCCCCTCTGAAAACTGTCTGTAGTAGTGTATGGTGGAGGGCTGTACGTCGGGTTTGAATACCCTACAGCGGCTGTTAGTTGCTGTCTCGCGGCTTCTCTTAGTTCTGTGACCGGATACAATCCCCCTTCCTCCTTCTTCACTGCACTATTTATGGGTACATCTTCTTCCTTTTCTGTTTTTACCCTAACTTCAGGTACTGCGAGCTGTCCTCCTGTCCCGCTCTCCTTTGTTCCAGCTATGGGTGGGTTGTTTCCTGGCGTACCTCTGCCCTCTCCTTCCATCCTCTCCTCTTTCAACTCCTTCTCTTCCCTTGTCCCCTTCTCTTCCTTTACTTCTTGTGTCGCGAACATGCCCATAGCCGCTGCTCTGGCTCCCTGGAACATCTTCCATAAATTAAACATTTCTATGTTACTAGCTAATTTCTTTCCTTTGTAAGTATTGTGTATGTGTGTCAAAAGTGAGTTTTGAGTGTACGTGTCAAAGCTGCCATTAGGCGGCCAAGGATTTCGTGTTTTATTATCTGTTCCTTGTGTCCATGCAATACTATACTTAATAAGTTTCTCCTTGTGTGGTGACAGTGACGTGCAAATGTGTTGGAGGGGTGTGGTTAGGGCACTTCCTCCCATCCTTAGCCCAGCATCTGCCCCCGATCCATAATATGTATCCATGGTGTAACTTTCTTTTACTTTTACGCAAACCCTTTTACCTGGCCCCGAAATTGGGGTCTTTCGACTGTCCGCTGAAAAGAAATGCAAGTGCAATAGTACCAATCTTACATTTATTTTTCCTCACTTTTATTTTTGAGCTACAGCCCCCTTCGGCCAAGGTGCACAAAGCCCCCTGCGGCTACGTGCCCTGTGTGGCGTGCCTTTGGGCTACCACGAAATCCTGTCCCTCCCCTTTTTCGGTTCTCGTTGTCGAGCGTGACCGGCGTTCTCCGTGCACAGCCACCTCTTCCCACTTGCCACTCCCTTCCTGGGTGCTGCCGCCGTTCTCCGTGCGCGGCCACTTCACTCTTTTTGCCCCACCTTTTTCTCTTACCACCTGTTCGCAACCACCCGTGATAGAAGTGAGATGGTCGTTGTGTCCTATGCAGGCCCTATGGGTGACGTCACCAACTTTTACAAGAAATCTCAAGTACGTACAATTTCCAAACTACTGAACGCGCGTAATTCTGATACTGTTATCCCCTCGTAACCCCACAGCTGTCTTCCCGTTTCGACTGGAATGGAGTAACCACCATCAATTATCCATTATAATTGGACTGCACCCGCTGCGACGCCTCGTGTGTGATATGCCCCCTCTCCAGGGGAGCTTAACCAGCCAATTATCTTCCGCACTTGGAAACAATAAAGCTACCTCCTGCAGGGAAACATCATCCACTTACTGAACTACAATGCTCACTCAGCAGGAAACCTCATCTACTCAATTGATCTATAACGTCAATTCATAGGAAATCCACACCCCCGTACATGTAATCGCCCTCCAGACCAACCAGCGCGGCACTCCGTCTGATAGGTGGGGAGTCACTACCCTACCCAATAACCTTATAAACACAAGAAGGGACCACTGCCACCGCTCCGATCCTAACTACAATTCACGTGCCGTTCACCACCAATATACCGAATTTGGCGACAATGTACAATTACCCACCAACCTATTTACAATACCTCCCTCTCCCACCATCACATTGCTTCTTGGGCGTGTTGTACTCACCAAGTACTCGTGATCCGGGGCCGCTCAGCCGTGTGCAACCCTCCAAAGCGGCTCGCCACCTCCCCTCGTCTAGACCATGTCTGGACACTCGCCAACCGCGGGCGGGATACTTTTCAAGCCGGCTCCCGATGGCCAATATCCGGATTGCGCTGTCCGGTCGCCTCGCAGTTCCGCGATGGTCCTGTAGTCCTCAAAAGGGGGGCAACGGCAGAGGGGGCCTCGCTGCAGGGGTGCCTCGTTGCAAGAGGCCTTGGGGCAATATCGTAAATTTAGATTCGATCTTAATCAGATCTCAGCAGTACCTCCAACTTGTCGGGGTAATTATCCCGGGGGCCGACAGAGCCGTTCACGGACCTCTGGGGCTGGGGAGGCCCCAACTCCTCCCTCGTTCCGAAAAGAGTATCACACACACCCATGAGCAAGGTGACAACTGCTGTTTATTGTAACAACGGCAGGGATATGCTCAGACCGTATGCATCAGGTCAGCATTATTCGTCGTTCTTGGGGCTCGCAGGCCCTTTTAACAGCAGTGTGACGCGCTACCTGCATCATCTTGGAAAACGTCACAAAACCTATCGCCACTAGGGGTTGGCTCCCCGAGTGGTAGGGTTAGTATGGTTATGCTATAGAGAAAAATATTAGTGGTTGAGGACGAGTCAGGTGGTACACTTGGGTTGTCCCTAACATTTGCTACAACAAAATTGTTATAAGGAGCCCTTAGGTGATTGGCTAGGAGTAATGGCGTCAGTGATGAGCCCCCTGTATTTTTATTGGTCCTCCCACGAGCCCCCAAGCCTGGGATCATCGCCGTTCCCAGCCCGCGGGATACCTGTACTAGCAACAATGTGTAACTATGTGTCTGCGTCTAACAATGGATATGTCTGCTTGTGGCTGGTGAGCTGGTTCTTTCCCATCACTGTAGGTGTCCAACTTGTCGCTTTGTTGTTGCGACCTGTGTCCCAGACGTGGGACCCTGGCTCCTGTCGCTTGGCATCGTGTCAGTTTGGCTTGGTCACGTGTGAGGAGACCGTAGCTGAGGCAGAATTATGAGCATCAGATTTGTGTTTTTTCTGTTCTGTTGGCCTGGCATTGGCAGGCGTAACCTTGGCTGTGGGGTGCGGCGTGCGCTTTTTGTAGCAATATGGCCTTGGGTGTGAGATCACGGTGGGGCTCGTTTTGCATGCTCAGCGCTTTGGTTTCTGTCTTGAGAGGATTTTCGTTTGCGAGGCTCCTGCCCGGGGACTCTTGCTTGCGGCCTACTTGGGCCTAGTTCCTGCGTGGCGGTGCATAACCCATAGTATGGAGATTTTGTAGGGTGGCATATTATCATGAGCAGCATTAGGTTTGCATAGGGATAGGTGGTGGCTGAAGCGTCAGCAAGCATGTACACGAACTCTTCAGGCGTCTTGCGTTTCTGCGTGGCTATAAAAGGCCTATGTGAAAAATAGCAACGATGCATGTCAGTGAGTGTGTCAGTCCCTTATGTCATAGCACTGAGTATGTTCTTCGTGTAGATTGGTGTGTGAGTGACCAGTGTGCATGGTGGCACGTGTGTTGTTCGTTTGTTGGCTATGTCGTCGTGGCATCTCTAATGATGTGCATCTTTGTGGTAGTTGGTTTAGTCGAGCTGGTCCATGTTACAGGCATCGGCCTGGACCTGTCGTGCTGGTGGGCATGCTCCTCGTCTTGGCATGTTTTTGAACCATGATAGCTTGTTTCTTATCGCCTCGTCTGGTAAGTAGGTGAACTCCTCTCGTGGGGGGTGCTTTGGTCGTGAACCCCTTGGCCAGGGTCCGGATGAGATTGGGGGGTGGAGTTCTCCCATTCTCCCACTTCATAACACTAAAAAAAAACACACACTTTTTAGTGTGAGAGAGAGAGAGTGAGAGACGAAAAACAAAACATGAATTAGTTCTCTTCATAAAAATGATCATGGCAATGCTGCGGGACACAACCTGAGAAACCAAAGAAAGGAGCCCCAAGGAAATGGAAACATCCGCCGAAGGGCCATCCATCTTACTAAGCAGTGAGCCTATTTCCATATGAGCAATTGCAGTGAGTAACCCCTAGTACTCCACTATACTTTCTAAGAAAATAGTGAAGTCCCTCTACTCACTGTTGCAGACCACTGTGTCAGAAATAATCATTAAGATTTATGAAATACCGTCTTCCACCACGCGAGGGAGCTCGCACCAAATAATATCCATGTTGGTCCTGACATGAACATAAGAACCCGCGTCTAAACCAGCGCCGGGTCCTCGAGACTCTCATCATAGTTCCATGAAGGAAGCTGGTGTTGAGTTCTTCTAACACTATTATTTCATTCCTATTCCGATTATGCCCGGAAAGGCGCCTTTGATTATTGAATCCGTGTCTTCCGGGTCATGGAAGTCGGAGGTCGCTGCTTTTTGAAAGATCTCAATGGCGTTGCCACCCAGGAAATTGGGTGTGAACTTGGATTCTTTTTGAGTTCTGTAGTTTGTATCCATTGTTCCTCATTGTTGAGATGTTCTATTGAGTCACGTGTGTTAGAGAGTGGCCATCACAGCCCTGACACGGATATTATGTTGAGTGGTAAATGGAGGTATTTGTTTTTAATCTTTTTGAATTGCAATCATTGCCAATTGACGCTGCATGACACAGGGTCACGTGGCAATCTGGAAACACCTTGTGTGATGTCTAGTGCGCCTTATAAATAACCAATAAAATAAATACATCACATCAGTGCATGCACTTTGCAAGAGCTTCATCATGTTGCCAGTTCTTCGCACCGTGATAGTCGCCCCTTTTTCCATATTTGCAGAATTATCGAGACTAGAGGTTGAAAGGTTGTGAAGTACGGGGTTGAGTGCAGCACTCGGGAACTCATTTATAATTATGATGAGAACCTTGAGGACACAGCAAGGATAATATTCTGTTTCTCAGCCTCAGCATTACTGTAGCCAATATAGCCTGGCTGCTGTCCCACTTATTGTGTCTGTGATACTTGTGCTGACTTCTTGCTCTTGGCCTCTATGTAACCTGCTCCTCACTTGTATCTACACTCTGCACTTGTAACCTTTTGCGCTTATTGTACGTGTAACCTGTTTTATCTGTTAAGTTGAATGCGCCCAGATACCTCAGGGTTAGGCTGCGCTATAAAAATAAATAAACTAAACTAAACACAGCGCTGCTTTGACGTGGGTGCTTATGTGCACGTCAGGCTCAACAGGGATAGTATTTGGTTCGAGCGCCCTCGCGTGGTGGAAGGCGGTATTTCATAAATCTTAATGATTATTTATGACACAGTGGTCTGCAACAGTGAGTGTAGAGGACTTCACTATTTTCTTAGAAAGTATAGCGGAGTAACAGGGCTACTCACTGCAATTGTTCCTGTGGAAATAGGCTCACTACTTAGTAAGATGGATGGCCCTGCGGCGGATGCTTCCATTTCCTTGTGGCTCTTTAATTTGGTTTCTCAGGTTGTGTCCCGCAGCATTGCCTTCATCATTTTTATGAAGAGAACTAATTCATGTTTTGTTTTTCCCTCTCACTCTCTCCTGATCGACCAACTTGCAAATGTGTTGCCCTTTTGTTTGGCTTATTGTTACAAATATTATGTTGTTTACAATCTGATGTTTTAATTGTATGACTAGAGAACCTGTGACTAGTACTGAGAGACTGTGACCAGTACTGAGAGACTGTGACTAGGACTAGCGCTAAGGCACTGGCCAGAACTGAGAGGCTGTGACTAGTACGGAGAGACTGTGACTAGTACTGAGAGGCTGTGACTAGGACTAGCACTAAGGCACTGGCCAGAACTGAGAGACTGACTGAAACGGAGGGACTGCAACTTGGACTAGTACTGAGAGGCTGTGACTAGTACTGAGAGGCTGTGACTAGTACTGAGAGACTGTGACTAGTACTGAGAGGCTATAACTAGGACTAGAACTGAGGCACTGGCCAGAACTGAGAGACTGACTGAAACCAGTGCTCATAGAAAGTGAAAAGGACTGATGAACTGTGACTAGAATGGGAGAATGACTGTGAATGGGTCATATAGTGTGTGCCCAGGGCTGGGGAGCTGAGAGACTGTTACTAGGACTGAGAGACTGTGACTAAAACTAGAACTAAGAGCCAGACTACGGGCTCCCCCTTAGACACTGCAATCCGTAGGGTGAACGGCAGGAACATATATAATTCATACATTCTAAGTCCTGATGGACACACAGTTAATACTCTCTGTTGTTGATATGGAGGAAAATACAACGACCAGTGATGCAACCAAAGCATGACACACGCTTGTCAGTTGCCATGCCAACAAATTATTATGCCTCCTTACACCCTTTCCCTTCTCTCTGTAGCAGTGGTTTGCCCACAAAGCGGCCCTAAAGTGCCACCATAAGCACCAAAACCACAAATGAGGAATAATACAGCAAGAAATCACCACTTTTTCCTATGTGTCATTCAGTATAAAAAGGAAACAGAAAAACTTGGAACCTTTAGATCAATGCAAAAGTTTCCCGATTGCCGGTAGTTCTGGGACCAGCGAACTTCACCTTTAGGACATATAGAGGCAGGGACTGGGAAATCTGGAGGTTAGGGGGAGCCATCAGCTATGTGATGGAACCCCAGGAACTGTTATACAGGGGGACCTCAGATGGACCATGATGTGATGGAGCCCCAGGCACTGTTACACAGGGGGACCTCAGATGGACCACGATGTGATGGAGCCCCAGGCACTGCTATACAGGGGGACCTCAGATGGACCACGATGTGATGGAGCCCCAGGCACTGCTATACAGGGGGACCTCAGATGGACCATGATGTGATGGAACCCAGGCACTGTTATACAGGGGGACCTCAGATGGACCATGATGTGATGGAACCCAAGGCACTGTTACACAGGGGGGCCTCAGATGGACCATGATGTGATGGAGCCCCAGGCACTGCTATACAGGGGGACCTCAGATGGACCATGATGTGATGGAACCCCAGGCACTGCTATACAGGGGGACCTCAGATGGACCATGATGTGATGGAACCCCAGGCACTGCTATACAGGGGGACCTCACATGGACCATGATGTGATGGAGCCCCAGGCACTGCTATACAGGGGGACCTCAGATGTACCATGATGTGATGGAGCCCCAGGCACTGCTATACAGGGGGACCTCAGATGGACCATGATGTGATGGAGCCCCAGGCACTGCTATACAGGGGGACCTCAGGTGGACCACCATGTGATGGAGCCCCAGGAACTGTTTATACAGGGGGACCTCAGATGGACCACGATGTGATGGAACCCCAGGCACTGCTATACAGGGGGACCTCAGATGGACCATGATGTGATGGAGCCCCAGGCACTGCTATACAGGGGGACCTCAGATGGACCTCAGGCACTGCTACACAGGGGGGCCTCAGAAGACCACGATGTGATGGAACGCCAGGCACTGCTATACAGGGGGACCTCAGATGGACCTTGATGTGATGGAGCCCCTGGCACTGCTATGCAGGGGGACCTCAGATGGACCATTTTGTGATGGAGCCCAGGCACTGTTATACAGGGGGGACCTCAGATGGACCATGATGTGATGGAACCCAAGGCACTGTTATACAGGGGGACCTCAGATGGACCATGATGTGATGGAGCCCCAGGCACTGCTATACAGGGGGCCCTCAGATGGACCATGATGTGATGGAGCCCCAGGCACTGCTATACAGGGGGCCCTCAGATGGACCATGATGTGATGGAGCCCCAGGCACTGCTATACAGGGGGACCTCAGATGGACCATGATGTGATGGAACCCCAGGCACTGCAATACAGGGGGGACCTCAGATGGACTATGATGTGATGGAACCCAAGGCACTGTTATACAGGGGGACCTCAGAAGGACCATGATGTGATGGAACCCCAGGCACTGCTATACAAAGGGTCCTCAGATGGACCATGATGTGGTGGAGCCCCAGGCACTGCTATACAGGGGGACCTCAGATGGACCACGATGTGATGGAACCCCAGGCACTGTTATACAGGGGGACCTCAGATGGACCATGATGTGATGGAACCCCAGGCACTGTTATACAGGGGGACCTCAGAAGGGCCATGATGTGATGGAACCCCAGGCACTCCTATAAAGGGGGGACCTCAGATGGACCATGATGTCATGGAACCCCAGGCACTGCTATAAAGGGGGACCTCAGATGGACCATGATGTGATGGAGCCCCAGGCACTGCTATACAGGGGGACCTCATATGCACCATGAATTTCCCTCCAGTTATCCCCTCAAGGAGAGCTCCCTCATTCAGCTCAACAGGAAATGTGTTTCAAAAGAAAGGAGTGAAAGTGCCTTGTAATATCACATCTGGAGGGAAATGGTGATGGGGTGGGAGGGAAGCCAGGGAAATTGGGCTAAAGATACCTTGTAGAAAGACGACTGGTGTCATGCTTCTGCATCTCTGCCTCTGAGTGGTAGGGCCATGCGCGGGCTTGAGCTGCCTAGATGGGGCCACGCGTGGGCTTGAGTTGGCGGGGCCACGCGCCGGCTTGACTTGCCTAGGTGGGGCCATGCGCCGGCTTGAGCTGCCTTGGGGCCATGCGCTGGCTTGAGCTGCCTAGGCGGGGCCACGCGCCGGCTTGAGCTGGCGGGACCACGCGCCGGCTTGAGCTGGCGGGGCCACGCGCCGGCTTGAGCTGGTGGGGCCACGTGCCGGGCCACGCGCCGGCTTGAGCTGGCGGCCAGAGACCAAAAGCATGCAAGACACAGATGTGCTCCTGAGTGAAGGGCAACTAATTCTGGGCTGGGGCTGGAATATATATCTGCTGCTAATGGTAAAACATGTGGATGTGTGTCTGAATCTAAATGCTCAGACTGAAATGGCGGTAACACCTCCCGCAAATGAAGGACTCTTCATCAAATCGCACCTTTCCTCCCTCAGCAATAAAGGCAATTGTCTGTTGGCCCAGTAACCAATTCTAACACAAGGCCTCAAAAGGGTCAACTACAGGGACGTTAGTACAAAAGGGTGCACACGCCTGGCATTTGCAAGAACACATATATATATCTTGTTTGCTAAACCACTTAACCCAATAAGGATAAGAACACAGCAAAAGGCTTTCTCATGCGAACAATTTAATCCAAGTGATTTACAAGTACAAATCGCAAGAGCAGTCGAACACTATATGGTGTCATCTAGATCAGAATTGACCAAAGAAAAAACGAAGACAATGTCAAATAACTTGGCCCCAGTGTGCGATACTAAGTCAGATGTTACAGCAGCACCGCAAACCTCTCCTCGTAATTTGATGAATGAGGCCAGCGACCGAAGATTTGCCCAAGGTACAAGCAATCCTTTAAATGCACATTCCAACATACAAACTAACACCATTAAATTCCATCGATTGATTCTTAAATGTAGGGCATCACCATATCAAATGTATGATTTAAATAGAGCGAGTGAACTTGCCATCTTTGAGGATGTAGCGAGCCTACAAGATATTGCCTCTAATGACATCCATCAAGTTGAGTTCCTTAATAGCACTGACCTTTCTCTTGTTCGGTTGTGGTTATCATCTAATGTTGTTAGGAACTTATTATGGCAAGCTCGCATGGATTTATTTGTCCTTGGTTTCATCCTTGCTCATGATCCTACCTGTCCTGACCAACTAGTTAGTCAACATGATAGATTTAAATCAAATCTTTATAAGACAAATAATGAAAAATGTTCTTGGCATGCACCACAAAGAGTGAACAGAACTGGCTTTGAACAAAATGAGATGAAGCTGCAGTCATAAGCATTCCGGTCTAATGATCAGCTGAACATCTCAGTGCTCAGCTGGAACACATGTGGTTTTACACATTTATTGAATACTAGTGCCAACTTCTTAAACTCTTATGATATTGTGATACTGCAAGAAACTTGGCTGTCTGAGAAACCATCTTGGGACAATCATAGTATCCTCCTGCATCCAGCCAAAGTTGCTTTACGAGGCAGACCAATGTCAGGTTTGTTAGTGGCCATTAAAAACACTAAAAATCTACAAATTTCGTTTTATGAAGCTCTGAATTTGGTTCTTCAGATGGTCAAGATTTCTTTGGGCAAGGCACTTTTGCGATAATTAATGTGTATCGTAACCCACTGGGGCTAACAGATGTAAAGTTCTATAAAGATCTAGCACATTTGTTGGAGACTGTCTCCCAAGCACCAGACATTAGCAATGTTATAGTAGCAGGAGATCTAAATCTGTATCTATTGGACCTTCGGAGCCACGCATTAAAGCAGCATAATGATAAATGGCTATCTCTAATGGATGCTCGAGGATTGGTGGTGTGTAATGGGCCAATTGCTGGTGACATTCCAGCACATTATACCTGGCAGCCAGGCCAGAGCCACTCCATTATTGACTATGTTTTTGCTGATAGATACACCTTTCAATGCACCGCAGACTTTACACTGATGACATGTTCTCACAGTGATCATGACGCCTTAGTACTTGGCATAACACTTAATCGTGAGGTGGCAAGCCTGCAGGTCCAAGACTATGCCCATACAGTGACAGTAAATAATGCCAGGACTAGATTTCCTTGGAATAAGCAATCTTTAACAGCTTTCAACAATAATATAAGTAAATCTGGTACATTTGAAATGTGGCCTTGTGAATGTTATACAGCACATTTACATTTATATCAAAGTCAGGCTCCGAACTCACTAGGTATTCGCTTTAAGCCAAGAAATGAATACGACCTCAAGTTCAAACCAGAAAAGCCATGTTCCGTAAAGAAAAAAGAGCAATTCTCACTTCTTCAGAGTTGGGAAAGAGCAGATTGATTAAAAGTGCCAAATGCAAATTGCGGAACTGGTTAAGATCTTACCGACCACAACTGCTACCGGCTGATGGAGAGGAGATCTTACGCGCAATCGTTGTCAAAAACACGGCCCAGATTTGGATGTTACTTAACAACGCTAGTCATCTTAATCAAAGACCGGTTCAAGACAATGGGGTTAGTGACTCAGAATGGGTGCAACATTTTACAACTTTATATGCACCCATATCTGGGAGTATCTGTGCTCTGAAATTGGGACCTTCTTGTTATCATGGTCTGCAAATTTTAGAAGAAGATATTCTGCATCACATCAGCAAAGTTAGGTCGTCATGAGCCCCAGGCCCAGATGATCTGAACAATTGTATGTTCAAAGATCAACCTAGCCTATGGGCCAGAATTTTGCTTCATATTTTCAACCATGTCATAGAATCATCTGAAATTCCTGATTCTTGGAGACGGTCAATTATTGTACCAATTTTCAAGAGAGGCGATTGATCGTGTGCTACCAACTACCGACCGATCGCCCTCTTGGACGGCCCTGGTAAATTCTTATTGCGAGATTTCTCACAATGGACTAATAGGGAAGTGCGATTTGACCCTTTCCAAATGGGTTTTGTCTCAGGCTTGGGCCCTTCCGTTAATCTGCTTATTCTCAACTCATTATTAACCCATCATGCTTCCATACAGCAGCCATTGTATTGGATTTTTATTGGTCTTAAAGCTGCTTTTGATTCTGTATCGAGAGAATTGTTGATTACAAAGTGAGTTCAGAAGGGTTGCCCGGCATATTTAACATCACTGATTAATGACATCCACACTGGTAATACTATACAGGTGAGATTAACTTTAGATGGAAAACTAACTATTCCAATTAACACCTATAGAGGACTACGCCAAGGGTGTACTTTGGCAGCTAAATTATTTAATTTTTTTATTTCAGATGTTGGTAAGTCATTCGAGAATACAATGACTGACTCGCCAAAGCGAGCCAATAAGATAATCAGCTATTTGCTTTATGCTGATGATCTTATCATTATGTCCAAAACACCAATTGGACTACAAAGAATGCCTGATGCTCTGGCAAATTATGTATGTAAGAACCATCTGACTATAAACATCAACAAGACTAAAGTCATGCAGTGTCTGGGAAGCAAGAAGACCACATTTAAGAACTAGTGTTGGTTGTTAGATGGACAAAAGCTTGAATGTGTGTCTCAGTGCACATATTTGGGAGTCAATGTAGCAAAGGCGTATGATATGAGACAGCATATAGATATTTTGAAAACTAAATTAAATACGGGGATATCCCACGCAAAGATCATTCAGAGTAAATATGGCAAATGTACCATGGCCCCTGCCCTCACTTATTATAAACATAAACTTACGCCGACTCTTCTATACGCTGCAGAAACAAAACCAATTATAGCAGAAAAAAATCTGGACTAGTTTTGAAGGAAAATTCTGCCATAAAGTGCTGCATTTGCCACCTTGTGTCCCAACGGTGTGGGTGAGACATGAGCTGGGGGTGATTTCCCTGTATGCCCGCTACATATGGCAAATGATTGCCCTATTCAGGAAATGTCTAATCTCTGTGCAGTCCCCTCTGGTTGTTGGCATATTGGCAATTTACATATTTACTTCAAAAGATAAGTGTATATCGAGCTGGCGCAAATTAGTTGTTCACACGATGGCCTGTATTGAAGTTACCCTATTGACTTTGATCCAAAATCCCACAAGAGTTAAGACCAAACTATTTCAATGGGACTGGTGCCAAACAATAACAAAGTGTAACATCTACAAAGACTTTAGTAGCAATCCATTCCAACCCAAAAAAATATGGTACCGTGGAGGCATATATAATTAAATGTCCGTCACGCAGGCATCGCTTAGAATGTATGCGCTACGGTTTAACTTGAGGCCAACGAAAGAAGTTTTAGCCAAAGGAAGGTGATTAAATATTCTGAATACAGATGCAGGCTCTGTTGCTCAGTTACACAGAGTGAGGCCTTACTACACATTTCAGTGGAACGCACCTCTCTAAACGACCAAAGAAAGCAGCATTTCAAATGTGTTTTGAAGGAATATAGAAATGCTGATTGTGATTTTCATTGGCTACTAATACGTGCTGGTTTCCTCGCACGAGTGAGATTAGGAGCTCTCAGCTTTCTCCGTTCTTTGAAAATGGATGAAAACTTAAGTCCAGTGTAGGAACAGACTTCTATGATGTTTGCCCTGTTTGCTTGTCCTACTACAGGGCTTTTTTCTTTTGGTGCAAATTTAGATATTTGAATTCTCTTGATTGAGATGCAAAAGATTATGTTTAAAGTCTTTTCTTCTTTTATCTTTTTCTTCTTGTTTCTTTTTTACTATAGATGATTGAATGTATTGTTTAATGATTGTATTTTGTAATTTCTGATCCAAATTTAGTATAAAAAAATTGTAAAATTGAATTATTTCAGCTAAAGCAATAAAAAAGAAAATGGAAATAAAAGTCAAGGAAATGAGATTAAAGGGCACAAAGCTGAGTGGCTGAGCAGGGTCTCACTGGAGGCCAAGACAGGCTGGCACTGGCCTATAGGGCAACAGGGCAATGCCCGAACCAAAAATGCAAAATGCTGGTGTGGGCCACTTTTATGGCCAATGTGGGCAAGTTTGATGAGTTACTTCACCATGCGGCGAGTAGTTTTGACCATTGTTGCTGAATAAATATTCTTTGAATTGCACAATTTGCATCACATTTTATCAACAAAAGAAAACCTCCATTGGGTACTTTTCAAACAGTCTGTCACAAAAGGAATGAATTGCCATGTGCAACTGTGGGCCACTTTTTCATTGGTGCCCGAGACCATGTTATGACCCAGCCCGACCCTGGGTTAAGACATATGTGAAATGCAAAGTCTGCCTATAGAGATGGTTTCTGATTGTGGAGACATGCTGTGCACTAGAGGGTCATGGGGGTCACGAGACAGGTATCATTCCGCAAGAGGTGTCTGGCGAGTGCTGAAATGGGTGGCCGCACAAAGGAAAAGAAAAGAAAAGAAAGGGGTGGCCGTGCAGGGGAAAAGGAAGAGGTAGCCATGGAGGAAAAAAGAAAAGAAAAGAAAGGGGGGCCGCAGAGGGAAAAAAAGAGAAAAGAAAGGGGGGGCTGTGGAGGAAAAAAATAAAAGAAAGGGGCTGCCGCAGAGGAAAAAAGAAAAGAAAAGAAAAAAGAAAGGGGAGGCCACAGAGGAAAAAAAAAGAAAAGAAAAGGGTGGCCACGGAGAGAAAGAAAAAGAAAAGAAAGGGGCAGCTGCAGAGGAAAAGAAAGGGGTGGCCACGGAGGAAATAAGAAAAGAAAGGGGTGGCCACGGAGGAAATAAGAAAAGACAGGGGTGGCCACAGAGGAAAAGAAAGGGGTGGCCACGGAGGATATAAGAAAAGAAAGGGGTGGCCGCAGAGGAAAAGAAAGGGGTGGCAACAGAGGAAATAAGAAAAGAAAGGGGGTGGCCACAGAGGGAAAGAAAGGGGTGGCCGTGGAGGATATAAGAAAAGAAAGGGGTGGCCGCAGAGGGAAAGTAGTGAGGTAGTTTAAATGATTTTAGGGTCTTCCTGGCTGGAGGTCTGAGGGGAGGGGAAAGGCCAAGATGCGATTGCTTGAGCATATAGTACATGGAACACATGTCTCTACACACACACTGTGTTAGACTGGGATATACTCAGTAATTAACTACCTAGGGGTGTTACAATTGATTTGCTCATTAGTTGTTAGGATTCAACAACTCATCTGCCTTGTATTATTGAGCAGATTGTGTACCTCTGGCACTGGTGGAGTCCTAGCACCCTGAGGAATTTGTAAGGTTTGGTTAGTTGGAAGCAGGAATTAAAGATCATTTTCTGGTGTATTGGCAAGAGTCATGAGGGACTCTGTATTCTGTTAGAAGGAGGACGGTGTGTTAGTGAGCTGTGATATGTGTCTGTGACTTTATTCACAAGCTTTGAAGGCAAAGTGTGGAAATGGCAAATAACAAAATCCTATGCAACCAAAAGAAAGGGTTAACAAGCAATGAAGGGTGTCCCAAAGAAGAAGGAATGTCACGCGGAAATGCCAGTAAACAGGAAGTGAGCAAGGAGGCAATTGACGAAATATGCAATAAACCAGAGAGGATGAGGAAATGGCGACATATTTCCATCAACAAAAAACCCAGGAGATGGAGGAAGCTACAGGTGGAACGGTCTGTCAAGATGATGCCAGTTGGACAGAAATTGATAAGAACTCACTGTTAAATCTGTGTTATCCGTTGCAAACAAGCATAGCTGCACAGGCAGTACCACCCCAACATATAGATGTGGTTACCTTGGATACACAGATAGGGTCGGTAGTGGAACAGCAGATGGTGGAGGAGGGGAAGGAGTCCAGTGTGCGATTGAGCATGATACTGCAGCTGTTTGAAGATCCAGTAGAGGGGGAGGAAACACTCCAATGGTAACTCCTCTACGGAGCTGATGACAGTGATTACAACCATGCAATTTGCCCTCAAAGTATTATTAAAACTGGATGGCAGGCTTAATGAGGAAATGAATATACGCGGGGAGATTGAAGAAAATCGAGGCTATGTTGACAGCAACTAAAGAAACAGGGTCACCCATTGGTGAAAGTGTTGAAAAGCAAAAATTAAACAGTGCTGGTGGTGATGTACAAACTGAAGTGGTTGTTATTGAATCACAACCAGCACCTCAAATATAGGTGACGATACAGAAAGATCTTTCCAACATATGAGCCACAGACAACGACGCCTGCTGAAAAATAAGAAACCATCACCAGGAATTGAGACTCGGCCGTGGGGGGCAAAATCACAACTATGGCCCCTGCGGCTCCCCCCATAACAGTAAGCAAAAGAGCTAAGAAAAAAGCCAGCGGAGTCGGTTGCAGAGTATTCTGGTCTGTACTGAACTCTGTTTCTCTGCTTGGTTACATGTTACTTGCTACCAGCGCTCTCAACGAGGATCAGCGTGGACCTGCAGTCCACTTTCTACTTCTATTCACATCAGCAAATACTGACCCCTGCCGCGGAGCAGCCACGGAGTCGGTTGCAGAGTCTTCTGGTCTGTATTGAACTCTGTTTCTCTGCTTGGTTACCTGTTACCTGCTACCTCCACTCTCAACGAGGATCAGCGTGGACCTGCAGTCCACTTTCTACTTCTATTCACATCAACAAATACTGACCACCGCCGTGGAGCGGCCGTGGAGTCCGTTGCAGAGTCTTCTGGTCTGTACTGAACTCTGTTTCTCTGCTTGGTTACCTGTTACCTGCTACCTGCGCCCTCAACGAGGATCAGCGTGGACCTGCAGTCCACTATCTACTTCTATTCCCAATAACAAATACCGACCCCCGCCGAGGAGCGGCAGCGGAGTCAGTTGCAGAGTCTTCTGGTCTGTACTGAACTCTGTTTCTCTGCTTGGTTACCTGTTACCTGCTACCTGCGCTCTCAACGAACATCAGTGTGGACCTGCAGTCCACTTTCTACTTCTATTCACATCAACAAATACCGACCCCCACCGCAGAGCGGCCATGGAGTCGGTTGCAGAGTCTTCTGGTCTGTACTGAACTCTGTTTCTCTGCTTGGTTACCTGTTACCTACTACCTGCGCTCTCAACGAGGATCAGCGTGGACCTGCAGTCGACCTTCTACTTCTGTTCACAACAACAAATACGGACCCCCGCCGCGGAGCGGCCGCAGAGTCGGTTGCAGAGTCTTCTGGTCTGTATGAACTCTGTTTCTCTGCTTGGTTACCTGTTACCTGCTACCTGCGCTCTCAACGAACATCAGCGTGAACCTGCAGTCCACTTTCTACTTCTATTCACATCAACAAATACCGACCCCCACCGCAGAGCAGCCATGGAGTCGGTTGCAGAGTCTTCTGGTCTGTACTGAACTCTGTTTCTCTGCTTGGTTACCTGTTACATGCTACGTGCGCTCTCAACGAGGATCACCGTGGACCTGCAGTCCACTTTCTACTTCTATTCACATCAACAAATACCGCCCCCTGCCCCGGAGCGGCCGCTGAGTGGGTTGCAGAGTCTTCTGGTCCTTCACGTCCGCTGTTCGCTGCGCTGAATAAGGCTAAAGCAACTGTAGAGTACGGAAAGCAGCGCAAGGACTCACAAGGATTACGGTAAGACCGGAAAACGGGGGGTCACATTGGAAGGGGAGGCTTCAAATTGAGAGCTATTGTGAATCTGCTGTGAGCTTGACTGGAGACTGGTGACTCTTCTGAGACTTTCTCGAGAATCTAGCCTTCAAGCCCTTAAGTCCTGAACCACTCCCCCGGAGAAGTAGCCCTGCGTGCTACCATTCCCCTAAAAGTTTATACTGTTCCATCTGCAAGGGGACAGCCATGAACTCAATTTAAACATGACGCAGCAAGCTATTTCTGCCTAGGCGCTTTAATCTGAGTGAAACTCTTCGTAATGAGATTACGAAGTACAGCTATCCCAGACTCATTAATACCGCCAGAGGGGTATGGATCATACTTAGAGCCCCAGCCCCAGCAAGGGATGGGTACCCCAGTTGCAATTACCAACACGCTCCCTTTACCTGATACTGCTATGATAACAACACAGGCTCAAGTTCACGTTCAAGTCTCTCCATTTCTAAGAGGTGAGGGGGCACTTGAGACTGAGCCACAACTATCAGTGGCACAATGCTGGAAACGTGGCCTAGAATATACTGTCACAACGAAAAAGATCCACAAGAAAATTAAAGAACATTTCAGCAAAAAAAGAAATAAAAGCCTGAATGACGTTGAAGGGGAGTTAGATCTTACTCGGCTCTTGCCATACGTCCCACAAACCCCTTTGGAGGGGGTAATGGAGAAAAAACGAATATCCCCAGGGAAAGCAGGGATATTGTTGACCTGGTTTTTGAGGAAGAACGCTTGGTTACTTCACAAGCTCAAGAACCAGAAAGAAGACTAGAAAGCACTAATATAAGTCAGGTATCCCCATTGATTGTAGGCAAAGTAGGAAACCATCAAATCAACGAGGGCACTCTGTCGGCTTTGCATTTTGTGCTTAATTCACTGGTCTCAGTCTTCGAGTTACTAAAAACGGAGGTTCACTCCCAAGCTGGGATTTTACTGGAACTTACTAATGAAACAGCAAAGTGCAAATCGACAATGATGGGACTGAGGACTGCCATTAATTCCATATCTATTCCAACTTTGAAAGAGGTTAGAATAGAAGTGGCGAAGCAAGGCTTGGATATACCCTCAATACAAGTTCTTCTGAACTCCAAAAACGCAAAGGAAGAGGACTCTCATCAAATGCTGAAAGAACTATTGCAGCTCTTGAAAACCTGGCTGCCCACCTGCCCCAAGCATAGAGGGGGAAAGGGTAAATGACCCAGGTTCTGCATTCGATGATACCCCTCTATCAGAATTTACACTTGAAGAATTCAGGAGAATGGCTAATATGGTGGAGGACGGGTTGGAGATAATTACAATAGCCTCATCCCTGGAAACTAAAGAGGTCTTGGAAGATAAGGAAACGGCAGAACCGTCTTGGACATCAACAAATTGTCCGAATTATAGAGGACGAAGAAGAATGAAAAGGAGATAAGGTGGGAAAAAGAGATCAAGAACGCTCCCACCTCAACCAGGAGGTCCTACCAAGAAATCTAAGAATCAGAAGAATCTAAAAGTCACGAATACAGGAGTGAATCTCTTTTTGAAGAACATCACTCTATCAGCAAGTAGTGACTCCTCTGACGCACAGCTTACAGTCAGTCCTGATGGGGGCGGACCAGGAAAAACCTCAGCTCCAAATCTGGTCGTGAATAAAACCTTGAAATCCGGAAAACACAATAAAAAGTCCCAAAAGGGCCAAAAAGAAACATCAAAAGAAGCAACCAATAGTAGAAAAGTGAGTGTGGGGCTTCAAACAGACTCACAGGTTAATCCCCCAAAGGAGCTGGAGTCAGTATTGGGGACAAATGCCCCAATGGGGACCGCAGCAGTGAACAAGCCACAGCAAGGGAAAACACTGCTTAACAATCAGCAGGGCCCCTTAACGAAGGGCATTAAATGGGCCCCAATATTCATGAAGGAAAATACATCTGTTGATCCTTTGCATCACACCTCGATGGGGGTGAGTGTGAAATTTACGCCTATATTCTTGAAGTCGGGCAAAAAGATACCATCCATTTCAAGTACCGAATTAGTACAATCAGCTCCTAGGGTGGAAGGGGAAAAAAGTCAAGGAAAATCTCCTACCCAGAAGGGTACTGGTAAGTGTAAATCAATTCAAATTGAAGAGCCCAAGAAAGGCTAATGGGGTCCAGTATGCTGATGATGGATACACACAGTCATTGGATCAAAATGAGAAAGAAGTCACTGGGCCTCATTATAATGTTGGCGGACACGGTATGAACGGTGCCGGTAAGGCACCGGCACCGTTCATACCGTGCCGCCGAATTACGAGTTCTGCTCGCGGGTGCCTGACCTGGCGGGCTGTGCGGCACCCACGAGCATAACTCGTAATTGCACCGGCACCGTTATCAACGGTGCCGGTGCAACCATGCTCCCCACCCCCATTCTGCCCTATGGGGCAGAATAGGGATCGGCAGCCCGGCAACACCACCTCCTGCGAATGGGCAATTGCCGGCCCATTCAACTCGTAATGGGCCGGTTATTGCCAAATCACAGGTGGCGGTGCCGGTAGCGAGTTTGGCAGTACTCGTGCCTGTAAAACAGTAGAGCTGCCGGCGCCGTTAACCCTCTACCACCTCATTACGAGGTCTGCTCGTGGGTCCCGCTAAAGACGTCTGGTAAAACCAGGCATCCTTAGCGGGACCGGATAGCAGACCAGGATGCTAACAACGGGCCCTTCATTAACGGGCCCGTTGTTAGCATCCTCCCCATTCCCATTGAGCCGTATGGGGGCTCAAATGGGAATGGGGATGTACCGGGTACGGGTCCTGGGAAAGGGAATTACTGGGCCCTCCAAGGTCAGAATGGCCCGGTAATTCCCTATTCCAGGAATCCGGACCCGGTACCCGGTATGGGGGAAGCCATGCCGCTAAAAGCGGCATGGCTACCTCCATACTCGTAATGAGGCCCATAGATTGCAGGCCAAAGAGGTAAAGATAAATTATAATCACTGGTCAAAGAACCACAGGATGTCTCGTCTACAAAATGACAGAGAACTAATGCTGCAGCTATTAAGTGAAAGGAATACCAGAAACATTTGGTCAGTAATTGGCCAGCTAGAACCTTGTTCTAGTAACACGTTATGTAACCTGATTACTGAACCCAGGTGGTTGGACTATCTGTCTGAAATGTTTAAGAACACAAGGGAGGACTATTTTAAGGTACATCCAGACACTCTCTGGCAGTTGTCCATCAGTGAAGCAGACCTTGCAGATATAATGGTGAAATCATCAACATCTAGGGCTGCAGGTCCGAATGGTCTTACATATCAGGTTCTTAAGAATATCCCAGGGCTTTGTTCTAAGCTTTTAAATCAGCTCTTCAGAGAAATTCTTAAGGGACGCTCCTTTCCACCTTCATGGAAAACTGTGCTAGTCATACCATTCTTCAAGGGGGGCGATCGGTTATACCCGGCGAATTATCGCCCGATCGCCCTCCTTGACATAGACAGCAACATTTTCATGAAATTGCTGCTCATTGAAGTATCAAAATGGGCAGATGATGCACAGATTATGTCTTGCCATCAAACAGGTTTTAGGCGTGGCCTTTCCACCAGCCTGAATGGCCTGATTCTAAATCTGACAAGTGAATATACTACGATTAAAGGTGAAGCCCCGCTATATGGGGCCTGGATCGATTTATCCAAGGCTTTCGACCAAGTCGATAGGGCACTCCTCTGGTCTAAACTATGAAGTTGGGGGATTCCAGAGGTTTTGCTCGCAATGTTGATCGAATTGCACAAAGATACACAAATAAGAGTGCACCTTGAGCCCAGGGGCATCTAACTGAATTAATAAAAGTGGAAAAAGGAGTTAGGCAGGTGTGTCTGGCAGCCCCTATGTTCTTCAACTTGTTTCTGGCAGGCCTGGGTATATTCTTGGAATCGTCTGCATTGGCCAGTCTGGTGATAAATGGGAGAAGATTTCACTGGCTGGCCTATGCAGACGACATTGTACTGCTAGATAAGACTGCAATAGGTCGACAGCGGCTGTTAACTAAACTGGGTGAATATGCTAGTCTAAATGGGCTGTCTATCAACCCTAAGAAATCTAAGGTTGGAGTGTTTAAGCATCCCCGTAAACAAATTGGTTATGCATGCTGGACCCTGGAGGGGTGAAACATTTTGATGAGAAAGGACATTCATTCTCTGATTTCCAATGGTGTATACTAAAAAAAATCAAGGGTAGATCCCAAGACGAAATCAACAGGAAATTAATCAATTTGGAACAGAAGTTAATTTTTCTCAGTAATAGTCACATAACAGGTTTGAACGAGAATATTGAGTGGCACAATATTAAATAAGAACGCCTTGGGCCTCTTAAGGACATGTGATTGTTGCACTTTCTGGTGGTAACCTATTTCTAGGCTCAAGAATGAAGAAAAATGTTAAGTGTCATAATGCGATGGCTGGATTTGTTAGTTTTGGCTTCATCCAGACTTATACCCGTTTCATGAGGGTTTCCCTTCATTGTCTCTTTGGGTGTTCCCGGTAACCAGGGACATACATTAGGGATAGAACTGTGTACTGTATGCTGGCGATTAGAGAGCGTTCTATTGGCCCACCAGGGTTCCAGTGTAATCTTGTGGGGCAGTTTGTCCTTTCATTTTACCCATCCTTTATGAATTCACTGTGGTGGTATGAGGTAACACCGTCTTGGCCCATCACAAATGGGTTGTACTTTGCGAGCCTCGTTTTCCTTGCCCGGACGGTTGCCTGACTTTGCCTGACTTGGGCGGTCGGCATGACGTGCGACGTCATCACACGTCATTCAGCGCGTTACCGTCATGACGTTGCGGATGTGTCCCGCTATGGTTTTGTTCAATCGGCTGATCACCGGCACTCTAGAGGATTTGTCCGCTGGTTGCCGTATTTGGATTCCAGCTGTCTACATTAATTGTATGACGGGACGTGCAACTTTTCTGTAATAAGTGAGTGCGAGGACAGATTGTTCTGAGAAATTGAGGATCGTGTCAAGGAGTGTTTCGCTGATAGTGGGTCCATTAGGTGGAGCTTACTCGATTCTTATTTATTTCTAGAACGAGTGGGAATTCGACCTGATAGAGAAATGAGGTCCGGTTTTGCAGGACGCTGAATCGATTGCTGATTGGAGGACGATTGGAATAGCCCTTGGTAGGTAAGAACTTCCAGGGTTAGGCAGACTCATGGGGCTGTATGAGCACTCTGCCGAGTAGCTGGTTTATGAAATCTTGAATTTTAATATGACCCCCACGTTATTGGATAAGTTACAACTACCTATGATTGGTGTATTGGCCCTGTCAGTATAAATTGGTGAGACCACATTATGGTTTGGTAATAGACTATTCATAGTACTCGATAGTGTTTTCTGCCTACTCTAATAGTGAAGAGTCAGAATGTGTTTGACTTGTGAGGTACAAGACATGTAATTCTTGGTACCATGGTTCAGGTATATGATTTACTGTATACTGGACACCCTTTTGGTGATGAGGGATTGGCTATGGTGTATACATTTAACCTATCATGCCTGTATCAGTGATACGTTTGTGTTGTGTTTTTTATCCTCAGAGATAGCAATTGGTGTACGAATAGGAAGATTCTACCTAAAGCACAGGACTACTTCTGCCCCTGATGAATGTCCGGTTACGTTGAACACAGAGGACAGAAACTTATATAAGTTGGGCTTTGTCACACAATGGAAAATGAGATTCATTAAGTTGCCATGAGTGTGGTGTGCTGGTTGAATATTTCAGCATACGAGTTTCAATACGAGCTTCAATACTGGGAAGTGGCAGTGATTTTAACATGTATATGACTATGTGATGTGTATATGTTTTTTAAATAATTTTTGTACTACTTGTGCTTAGCAAGAGATTAATATATTAAAAATGATATTTTGTGAAGAAAATGTTTTCTGATGATGATTTTAAACACAGAATGCAGCCTATATCTGTTTAAGGGCTGTGCTTTGAAATTGCTATCGGAGATAAATGTGTATTGTTCCTTCCTTTTGTAGAAAAAGATATCTTATATCCTCACTTAGTAGGAGGGAATATCACCGAAGTGTGGGGTTTCCCCTGTAGAATAATTCCTCCCTGGAGGGGCAAGTCATCCCACGGGGGGAGGAGTTAACCTATTTGGGTTCTAAAATCTATGCTTCCCTGGCAATTCATAAAGTGGAGTCCGATGTAACAGGGAAAATCCTGCCGATTATACCCCAGATGCTGAAGCTAAATGTTGAATACTGTAGATTTTCTATCCTTCCCTTAATCAGATTTTACACGGCAAAGGCAGTTCCAGTGATACTATATGGCCTAGAAGCAAAGCCCTTACTCTGGAATAGAAATTAGAGCAAACTTGAGGGTTGCCTGTGGAAGAAGACTCTCGGACTTCCAATTAGTACACCATCGTGGAGTCTGAGATTTGAATTAGGCCTAAAATCTTTGAGTTGTTTAGCCGATTGGAAATTGGTTTCTCTCTATCGGGAAATTATTACAGCACAGAATTGTTCCCTTTATGGGGATATTAAAGCACATCTTGATCAATCAAAGTCTAAGATCTTAACAAATCTAGAATCAAGAGTGATGGAGATTCTAGCAAAGGCTGATTTAAATCTGGAAACAAGTTTGTAATCCGCAGAAGGTAAGGGGAGCCTTGGAATTGTATGATTGGATTGAAACAATTGCAAGACTGCGGGACCCTGCTTTGCCAAACCAATTTCTGGCGGCCGATAAAAAACTGGGCTGTCTGCCGCGTTATCTAGTAAAGTTCCCTGATAGGCAAATTAGAAATAATTTTCTTAGAATAAGGTTGAACCTGATTCATACTGGGGAAGGTTTGGCCAAGCATAACCAAGGGGATAAAGCCCACAAACTATGTAAAATATGTACCATTCCCTCAAACCAATCATTAAGGCATCTTTTGATGGACTTGCGAGGGAACCTGGAGTTTAAGATCATCCCTTTTTAGGAGATTTGTGGAACTGGACGAGGGGTTGATCTCGGAATTTCTTTGGGATAGAATGATCTCCGCTTTTGAGGTAGGCCTGACTTCCACTGTAGTCCAAATCTTGAAAGACTGCAACATAATCATCTGACGTTGCAGGTTTTGGAAAAGTTGAAATAACGTAATTGGAAAATTATCTCTCGCTTTTTGATGCTCCACTTATGATGGCTATAAAAAGAATGGTGCTGCCTGTTAGTCTTTGTCGGGTCTAATGAACAATTGTGTTCTAGTGAAATACTGTACCTTAGTCGCTGTAAAACAGGTAGGGGTGAGGAAGTATTGGTTTTTATTAGAATCTGATTTGTATGTTTATGTTCGGTTAAGAGTGATATAAATGTTTTGTCTTTATTTTTTATCTGTTTTGTTTTTTTGTAAAGGTTTTTTACCAAATACAAATTATTAAAAATACATTTTTTTAAAAGCCAGCAGACAAAAAAAAACTGGAAATGAGTAAAGCAGCCAACTTAACTAATTTACTCTTAAGGAATCAGCAGGAGGAGAATTTGGGTCAGAAGAGTGACAAATCTAATGAAATGACAAGAGTTTCTGAAATAAGAACTGACACAGTCATTGAGAGATGTTCTACTCTAGAGCCCAAACAAAAAATAAAGATGGTAAAAGTCAGACCAAATGGTAATGATACTCCTGCGAGTGACCCGAATGTGAAATGTGAAGTAAGCGTAAGCAACTTGCTGGCGGTTACCAGGATATATTCCATTAGGAAAGATCATCCTATCAATGGATCAGGGGTGCTGAGCATCTTGGCACAGATTCCTCAACTCCGGGGATTGGGTAACGATGCCCTGGAATTTGTGGAAATTATTAAAGACACTAAAATGAATACCTCTCTCCTGCGTCGTGCCTCTGGGGTTATTGCTGATTTGATGAGAACGTATTCACTGCAATTCCCTAAATTGGGCTTTACGCCATCTGACAGTTACCAGCTTCCGCACAAATGAAACAGACAAAGCCACTTAAAGCCTTCTTGGGGCATAAGAATCAATTAAATCAACCAAAGCCTCCTCGACCCAAAGATAAAAAAAACAGAGTGATCACAAACAGGGATGGGACTGGTTGGGGACATTTATTCCACAATCCTTGAGAAAAGAAACTGAATTGGATTGGTGACATGGACCACTAGGGGCTTCCACCATTGGCTGGACCCTGATAGAACATTACAATTGTTGGAAGCGAATGAAATATTTATGATACAGGAAAGTTGGGTGATGGATTATTTAATCATGGATGGATTCGTCATGTACCAAAATAAGGCTGAAAGAGGTCCATGAGGTCAACCCTTTGGAGGACTGGTGACTGGTATGAAATATGGACTCGAAAGTAAAATGATTGAGACATTTCCGGTTTCGAAGCATATATGAACAATTTAAACGATTTTTCAAACAGAAGGCTTAAGAAGAAGGGCTTTGTTGATTAATATATATGATCCGCTGGTGGAAGCAAGACTGAGGGCATTCAAAAGTGTATATTGAGACTGTTAATGGCCTGGGGTAATTGTGAGCGTGATGTCATAGTCTCAGGAGGTGACTTAAATGCCTATTGCTATGACATCACAGAGATTGAGGCGAATGTTACTGTTAATGTTAAATATCTTATCTTTTTAAGGGGGCAGCTCGCCTGTGGGCCTAAGTGCGCAGCATGTAAGAGAAGAAACAGGAAGTCTAGAAAACCAAAAGGAGACGGGAAGAAGTAAGAAGCTTAGTCATTGGAATTAAAGAGATGAGCTTTTAGGGATCTCTTAAATGAGGAAAGTTCAGGGCAAAGACGAAGATCAGTGGGCAGCGTGTTACACATGCGCGGTGCAATAGAATCAAAGCAGGTGCTGCCAAATCGAGCCACTCTATAGCGAGGCTGCTCGAGTCTATTAGAATTGTTAGATCGGAGAGGACAGGAGATACAGGGTTGCGTAATCCCGAATGAATAGGTGATGGAAAAAGTACAGCTACCACAGACCAATACAAATAGGTCAGAAAGAAAATGGTCTGAGCGAATGTGACGTGTTCATGTTGAATGGGAGAAGGCTCAGTGATATCCCAGGGGCATATACTTGGCGTGGGGTAACTAATGAAACCACCTTAGATGACATATATTGCACTGGAAATCGCATCCCCTATGCTACGGATCTTAGGGTAATTTCGAATAGAAATATTGACCGTTGCCCAATTATAGTGCATTTTGTAACCTCTGAAGAAACTAAAATCAGTTTCCACAATGTGGGAGGCGAGATGGATACAGGGAGAAATAAAATAAGATGGAACGATCCAAATTTAGTCCAAATTCACACTTTTATGAGCAGTTTGGCTATATTAGATAGAAGGGAGATGGCTGTTAAAAGTTCAGATGCAATGGAAGTGTGGATTACGAAAACGACAGAAAAATGTGCAATGGTCACTACGTCCATAGCATTTCAAGCGGGGAGGCCAGTTATGAAAAGATATGATAAAGAGATTGTGTTTGCCAAGCGTACAATGACACTGGATACTAGACAAATAAAGAGGGAAGAGTTCGAAGATACCGTGAAAAAGGTTTTGATTAAGAAGGTAAAAAAAGGCTAGATGAATTGGCTAAAAAGGCACAAATGCTCTCTGGAGAATAGTCAATGACAAAACATGTTAAAAACACTCGCTGGGGGTAAGGTGAAGTTGGTGTGGGAGCCACTGAATGTGCAACGATGTAATTCACACAGAACCATGGTTAACCCGATCCCAGCGGCCACTTGGGTTGCATATATAGGGAAAACATTCATGCATGAGGAACAATGTGCAATGCCTGAAGTAGGGAGGCCAATTGTACTATTTGAACTAGAATTTGACCTGGTTGATATTAATATGATTTCTAAATTAAAATGCTCTATATCGTCAGCAGCAAAGGGAATGGCCAATCTAGTCCTAAAACAAAACCCGGAATCAATGGGTGGGGATTTGGTTGGTTTTGTTTCAGAAGGTTTGTGACGATGGATTGATCCCGAGCTCCTGGAAGAGAGCTGTGTTGATCCCTATTTTTAAGAAAGGGATGTAGAAAGTTGCCGATGAATTACCGTCTGCTCTCACTGATGGACATTACTGGCAAGCCTTTTGCCTCCCTATTGCTAAAGGCCCGGCAAGAATGGGTTGAGGAGTAAGAAGTGCTTGGCACTTCTCAAACAGTATTTCGGCGGGGAACATCAACATCTCATGATATCCTGTTGCTGGATTCTCTGGTTGGTAATGCCAAGCGTAAAGGGGCATTGCCATTGTAGGTCCTTTACGTGGATGGAAAATCTGCCTTCCATACAGTGAATCGTAAAATATTATGGAGGAAATTGCAGACGTTGGGTATTGCTCCATGACTGGTGGAGGCAATTGTACAGTTGCACAAATCAACTCGAGTACATGTGGAGCTGGATTGTGGGGGAGCCAGCACAGATGGGATATACACTAACAAGGGGGTGAAGCAGGGATGTGTGCTGGCTCCCCTACTGTTTAACATCTATACAGACGATCTTCCCATCCAGTTGGATGGTGTTAATTGGAGTCCTCAGTATATAAGAAGACAAAGCTGCAGTGCAGATGCCAGAGATATAGAACATAAATACTCAAAGTAGTTCGAAAGGGGGACCAGTCGAGGTTAAAAGGTAAATATCAAATTTTAATAATGATGACTCATAAAGTTTAAAACATCTAATTAAATAAAGTGGTCCACAGTACAATACTTTAACATCCAATATATAAAACAACAACAAGGAATACGTAGCAGGCTTGGATAGCCAGTTAAAACAGTTTCACAGAAAGAACAAACACAGAGGGTACTTGTAAAACAAATAGTATAGTACCCAACCTAGTTCGGATAATTGTGCCATAGATTTTAATCTATGTTTACAGTCCAGAGAATTGTCTCGACATGTTTCTGTTCCTCAGGGCAATAGTATGGAACATTCATCAGGAGGGAAAACTTTAACAACATAGCCTAGTTTTCAATCGGAGTGATAATCACAACAACAAAAGTTTCATAGCATCTAGCATGGGACCGGTGGGGGCTCTCTACTATCACTAGTAGGTACTGGTAGTTGACCAAGTCGGTCCTTAAGAAGTAGGTCAGAAAAGGACTGTCTGCAAATAAGGTAGGAAATGGGGAAAAAATCCCTACATTCCGCACTTATGGAGAACGTCCGCGGCGAAAAAGTGCTCGGCACCAGTTAGTGCGGCTCCGTGAATCTAATGAAAGCGCGGAGTAGTCATGGCTACTCGCTAGCATCGGCCTCTCCGCGCTTTCATTAGATTCACGGAGTCTCATCTGACGGGAAAAAGAACCCTCAAACAAAAAAAGATTATTGGTCAAACAGAAAAATAACATTTCCAAAATCATAGTAGTGTGACTCAATAAGTTTAAAGAACGTGAATCCAAGAAATGCTTGCAGGCCCTCAACCCTATGTCATGATCGATGGAGGCATATAACGAAACAACATCTAAAGTGGCTAAAATAAGACCGTCTTCCCATGAAATGTCACTAATATGTTGCAACAAATCCTTGGTATCACGTAAATAAGATGGTAAAACTGAAACAACCAAAATCAAAGTCTCATCTATAAACTGTGCCAAGTGCTCTAACAAGGAACCACATAAAGTGACAATGGGTCTGCCAGGTTAAAGATTTGTGTGTCTTGGGAAGAAAATAAATTGTGGGTATGGTGAAACAAGAAGGGACAAGGAATTTGCACAAATCCTCATCTAGTAAACCATGCTCCAACCACTTGGCACACAGTGACGTCAATTTCAACTGGATCTCAGCAAAAGGGTAGCAGGCAAAGGGAGGTAACATAAATGATCACGAAGTTGCCTATTTGCTTCCGCCACATAACTGACACGATCCTGTAATACAATATTAGACCCCTTGTCCGCCTGTTTAATCACTATGTTGGGAAAGTTCTCCAGCTCAGACATGGCTTTGCGTTGGGGCAGGGTGAGATTTTGTTTATGATGAAACATAGAGCTTTTGCGTAATTTTCGGAGATCACTGACGCATAAATCGTGAAAAGCTTCAATGCAACCCCCATCCGGAATGGGTGGGTTAAATCTGGATTTCGATTTAAGTTTGGTACGAACATCCCAGTTTGGATCAATGTCAAAGTCTGAAAAGTCAAAATTGGAGGGATCAAAGGAGTCATCATAAAGTGAAGCCAAACTGACCAATGAGGGAACATCGGAAATACAAAGATCAGTGCGACCTGTGCGTAGCGTAGATGGCCTACTGTTGCTAGGATTCATGGCAAAAAACGTTTTTAATTTGATCTTCCAAAAGAATTTATCAAAATCAAGTCGTAATTGTACATAATCAAAGGAGGTAGTAGGGCAAAAGTTTAGACCCAAGGACAAAAGTGCCAATTGGGAGTTGGTAAGAACATGGGAAGAGAGATTTATAATTTGGCATTTATTCATGGTGGGTTTCATTGTTTCGCTCCAGAGCGTGCTGATCTGCCCTGTTGATTGGTTTTTGAGCCGTCTCCCACGCTGGCCTCGGCGGGTTTTCTTGCCGCCGGTATTTTGTAACCTATAAATGTCACTTCTAATTTGTCTCTTGCATACAGCTGTTAAATGAGAACATCATATTCACACTTTTTGTGGTTTGGGTGAGCATCTCGCTTTGCAGATTCTCACTTTGGAAGGAAAAACAAAAATGACATTCTATTTATTTTACACATGAAATTAACTCTGTTTCACTGCAGCTGCTGGGACCACAATCTGGCATTTTATTGAAGATACTGTGCACTGCGGTTTCTTGAATATCATTGCAGCTCTTCGTGGATTTGTCAACATCATTGCCACGTGTCTTTCTCTTTCTTCGTTAAATGCATTTGCGCATATTTTAGCATCTCGCAGTTGAGGCCCATTTTCTTTTCTTCCTTTTGATTTTGGATTCACTGGGCCTTATGTCCGACATCATTCCTGCGCTGGCCTTTCATTCTGGTGAGCCCTCATACTGACTCTGGCCTCTTTATTTATGGCATCTGGGGTTATTTCACCCCACACAGTCTGAGGTTTGGTAAGATCGATCCCTATGGAAATGATTCACCTGGAATTTGACCTAATGTCCTTATTTATTTATTTATTTGATTTATTTTTACATTTATAATGCGCACAAACCAAACAGGCATCCAGGCGCAGCGTTTAGGGAGGCAGAAAGGGAGGGGGAAATGCATGAAGAAGGAGAGAGTTACAGTACCATGTTCATGAGGGGCACCGCCAGGAGCGGTGCAGCAAGTCAAAAGTGTGGGTTAGCGTCAGTTAAAGAGACAGGTTTTTAGTTGTTTCCTAAAAGGCCAGTCGCGAGGCTCGGCCCGCAAGTAGGAGGGGAGGTTGTTCTAGAGGTGGGCAGCAGTGACCGGAAAGCTGGCGCCCCATGCTCTTCTACATTTGAAATACAGAGTGGCCCTGAAGGTTGCACTAGGAAGATCTTGTAGTTCGGGTGGACTTGGTCTTGGCTATCCGTTGAGAGAGGTAGATAGGTGCTGTGTTGGTGAGGCATTGGTGAGTTATGGAGAGTATTTTGAAGTTGATTCTGTCTTTGATAGGTAGCCAGTGTGCTGCTTTTTTATGGGCTGAGACATGGTCCCTCTTTGCTAGACCCAGAGCTGCTTGGATAGCGTTATTCTGGAAGGACTGGAGTTTCAAGAGGTTACGTTCTGCAGTGCCAGCGAAGAGGCAGTTGCAATAATCCAGCGGGGTGCCAATACTGCCCTGGCAATAGTCAAGTGGTCCTCTTCGGAGAGGAGGTGGTTAGCGGCTATCAGTAGTTTGGTGGTGTGGGCTGTTGAGGATGCAATTGCGTTGACTTGGCGTGTCATGCTGAGACTAGCGTCCAAGTAAACGCCAAGTGTTTTGACAGAGGTAGACACCAGGATAGGGCAGGCATCAATGGTGAAAGAGTGGACTCTAGGGTCGGGTTTGGCAAGGCGTGAGTGAGGGCTTACAATCAGGATTTCAGTTTTTTCATCGTTTAAGCAGAGTTGCTGTAAGGCCATCCAAGCTTGAATGGTGTCATAAATGGTGTTGATGTGTTTAGCGTCCTGGTCATAGATTCCTGAGAGGGGGGATAATGATCTGGGTGTCGTCAGCATAGTTAGTATAAGAGATGCCCAGAGAGTCAATGAGGTCGAAAAGGGGTTTGGTGTCAATGTTGTAAAGAGTTGGGGAGACACAAGAGCCATGAGGGACACCGCAGGGGACTTGGGTATAAGGCCTGAATTACCCAACTAACCGGCCTCTAGCTGCTTGTGAATGTTCGGAGGTTGGGTTTGGACATACTGATGTTCCAGGAAATGAGGCTCTTCACTGGGGAGGAAGGATGCATCCTGTGCACGCTCATAGGGCAGTCCTACTGGGCTTCAGGAGAATTGATAAAGGGGTGTGTGGGCATAGTGGGCCTCATAACGGGCCCGGCGGCAACCATGCTGTTCAAACCGGCGGCCGGGAAGTCAGGCGCCAGCAATTTTGTTAGTCCCCATTCCCATGGAGTCCTACACGACTCCATGGGAATGGGGACACAGGAGCACTGGCATCGTTAACAGAAGCTCCCGTGAGAACTCTGCGAGTGGATGCCATCCCGCCCAGCAGGTCTGAGTTGTAGTGTGCCGGTCCGGAAACAACAGTGCCGGTAATCCGCTGTTTTCTGGACCGGCACCATTGTAATGAGGCCCATTGTTTCATAAAAGGTTGAGAGTGATTGACCCGCAGGTGACAAGGGCAAAGGAAGGATGGGTTCTGGTGGTTAAATGTTGCATAGGAGGGGTCAATATGGTGGTGGCAACAGTATATTCCCCTAATCAGGGGCAAGCTGCCTTTTGTAGCGACGCCTTGGATTTGATCCTGAAAGAGACACAGGGGCCGTTGTTGATAGGGGGAGATTTCAATATGTGGGAGGACCCGGACCTGGATAGGAGGGTGCTACGGGAAGGAGGCTCGCGGAAGGAGTTAGAGTAGGATGTGTGTAGATGGAATAATCCTAGCATAGGGGGTTATACTTGTCCCTTACACCCCATGGAACATATAAATGGATTTATTACTTGTGTGTGGCTAGGGAATTACTGGGATAGGTTGTATCTTGTGAATCGGTTCCGACTGGGTGGTCGGATCATGATTTGGTGATTACAGAGGTTGTAATGTGTGGCTTGAACTCACGTGACACACTGTAGAGGAGTAATGAAGGGACGTAGTTTTCGCAGATGAAATGCAGAGAGGTACAGTGAATATCTTGATGTTAATGATACTGGGGCGGTGGATACCTGCACGGTCTGGGAGGCGGCAAAGGCAACATGGAGGCGCCTGTTGATTAGGGAGGGGGCGAGAAGAAAGAGGTAAAGATTGTTATTGGGAGACACATTACGTCAAGAGATAGAGGTCCTTGAAGGAAGAATCCAAAGTTCAAAGGTTGTGGAGCTAGGTCCTCTTGCTGAAGTAAGGGGGAAGAAGTGGGAGCTCAAGCATCTGGAGACCAGAGATGTGGTTTGGGAATTGCAGATTCTGAAACAAAGGTTTTATGAGAATGGGGATTTGGCTGTCTCACTGTTGGTGGCCAGGCTCAGGTCGCATCGAGCTGAGAGATGCGTGGAGGAAATAGAGATGCCGGAGGGAGGGTTGAGCTCTAAGCTGGTGAGCTTCTGCAGGGTTTTGCAGCATTTTATGGGGCCCTCTATGGTGTTCAATCGGTGATGGATATCGGCAAGTTGATCAGTATTTGAGAGATACTCCCCTTCCGAGGTTGAGTTCAGAGATGGTACAATTGTTGGAAGCCTCTTTCACTCAGGAAGAGATCCAGAGAGCCATATCCAAAATGCGCACAGGCAAGGCACCCGGGGATGATGGTTTCACAATTAGGTTTCACAAGTAATTCACACCATTGAGTGGCCTGTTGTGAGAAACCTGAAGGTGTCTCACCCGCTAGTCCCCGGGGATCTGTCATCCAGGTGGGCAGGACACGGCCATCGTTTTTGGATCCAGTTCCTGGTGGTGGACCAGTGCAGGAGGATCACCTGTATGAGGGGTCTTCTGGGAGTGGAAGTGGGACACCGGATGACGAGACGCGGTACCCCCTTCCCTGTAACACCTTTACCCTATCCTAACCGGTAGGCTACTTAGAAATTCATCCACCCCCCCATTTCCGACACAAACACTTTCCCATGGACAGCTCACTGTGAAAGAAAACGGACTAACACCCGAGCTGTATACCTGACATGTCCCACTACAATGGTCAGGCAGGGTCAGGCAATTACTGATCATTACACACACCTGACTTCCATCACACTTCACCACACAGATAAAAGGCGGAGCATGAAAGGACACTCTGAGCAAGGCAAATCGCACGAGGAAGCAGCAGTACCAAGATGGCAGTTTAATGCAAGGTGGAAGACGGCAAGACCGAAGAGGATTGCAAGTACTTAAGTGCCCTTGACCTTTTTACCGAAAGCCAGTATCTTTCCTGAGCCTTCGAGAATAAGAAACATAAGACCTGGAATCAAAGCTGAAGAATCCTGTATGGTGTGTATGAGGTATCCGGGGCTCTCCCGTCTCGACAGTCAAGGCGGGGTGAATCCATTGCCGCTTTGGTACTGTCCTTGGCTCCTACACCAAAGCAGCACCAGTGAAGCCTGCACAGCCGGTGAGTTGGGGAGACTGATACCAAACCGGTCTGTGTGGTAACCAAGGTTGCAAGCGGCAACATTGTGTAAAGAATATTGAAGAGAACAGTGCATGAAATGAATGTGGCGAGCGACACGAATATAATTAAAACAGTAGATGAGTGATGGAACTTTGAAGCTAAGATACGATACCATAGACTGAGTGGTCTGCCACCACGTGGGTGCTCATTCGAAAGTCTCTGTTAGGTATCCAATGAAAAGGTGACAAAGGTTAAAACAAGAGGAATTGTGAAATTGAAGTGGTCCTGCAACGGGTCAAGCCAAACCCTGTGCACATTCGAAAGTCTTCGATATTTGATGTGAAAGTGAGATTAGTCCGAGCCTGGCTAAGGGAGACTAATTGTATGTGTTATAAGGAATCTGAGCCCAGCTGAGGGGGATCCGGGGTGAACCGTGCGTTGCCTGTAAAAAAGAGTATACTACGAACATTTTGTTAAAGGGATCTGAGCCCGGATGAGGGGGATCTGGGGTGAATAGTAAATCACCTGAAGTGAATACTTGTGCAAATCAAAGCAGAAGAACTTATTGTTTTTGAACTGTATCCTCGTGCTAAAGAAGCCATAGACTGTGCTACGCTCGAGTGAACCGCCTTGTCCCGTGCTGAAAACGTGGGGAAGGGAGGCCAACGGCCTGAACAACCTGACATATCATTTTGAACACTTCTTCCTTTTCATAACATTGTTCCCCACACTATTTGTATTAAGGGGTAAGGATTGACAATAGTTTTGTTTTCGTATAGGCCCTTTTATTTTGACAAAGACACCACTAGGATTGCGTTATTATTATTTGATGGTCGTAGCTTGCTCCCATCTTTAGATATAGGTTTAGATAGGTATTTATCAAACCCTTTTGAAGTTCAATAAGCACTCTTGAACTGTGGTCACTTGTGTCTGTCTTACTGTTGATGCCATGCCTTCCTTACACCGTTTTTAGTGAAACTGTGTAATTCAGTTTTGGAAACTGGAAGGCCCCCCCATGTTTTGTCAAGCTTTGGTTGCAGTTATACCACAAGCGAAAAAAGATCCTAAAAGGTGTGCATCGTACAGGCCCATATCATTGCTTAAAGTGGACGTGAACAGTTTTACCAGGACGCTTGCATCAAGATTTGAACAGGTCATGCTGCACCTGGTTCATCCAGACCAGGTGGCGTTTATTACGAGGAGGTAGGGGTGGATATGCTGCGAAAGACGCTGACCCTAATGGATCTGGCGAGGGGAAAGGGGGGAAACCTAGCGCTCCTCCTCTGGACGCGGAGAATGTGTTCGATAGGGTGGGAGTTCATGTATGCAGTCCTGGGGAAACGTGGGTTTGGGAGTAGTGTTCTCAATGGGATAAGGGCTATTTACACTGACCCAAGTGCGAGAGTTGCAGTAAATGGGAATGTCTCGGGATGATTTGGCCTACACAGAGGGACGAGACAAGGCTGTCCGCTGTCTCCGAGGCTGTTCTCTCTCTCTCTCTGGAATCATTATGGGAAAGGATCCGGGCCTCGCCTCGGGCAGAGGGTGTGTAGGTGGTGATAAGGAGTTCAAGTTGGGGATGTATGCGGATGATATTCTTCTACACCTGAAGAACCCCTGCAGATCAGTTCTGGCTGTGTTTGAAATCATTGAAGAATATGGGTCATTCTTGGGTTTTGAAATTTATAGAAGCAAATTGGTTCTTTTCCCATTGGATGGAGACGCGGACAGGGATATGGCCACCCTGGAGCCTTTGATGCTGGAGGTCCGCCTTGAGAACATCTCGGGGTTAAGGTCACCCAGTCTCTTGAGGGCCTCTGTGAACCGAGCTTCCCCCCATTGTTTGGGTCTTTGTGTAATGAAATGGGCCTGCGGGGTAAGCTAACTCTCTCTTGGAGGGGGCGGCTTAGTGCCCTGAAAATGAATTTCCTAACCAGGGTTCTTTATTTGTTCTAAATGTTGCTGATTAAGATACTAGAATCGATGTTGGGGGACATAAAGGGACGAATGTTGTGTTTTCTATGGCAGGGCAAAACACAGAGGGAGGCTTATGAGACATTAATTCTACCCAAAGAAATGGAAGGGGTCGTACTTCTGGACCTGCGTACATACTATTGGGCAGCGCAGTAGAGATTGCTGAATCTGGAAAATTAGGTGGATATGTATTTCTTTACTTTTACATTTATAGAGTGCGCTAAGCCTTTGGGCATCAAGGCGCTGTTACATAAACCAGTTACTCATGCGTACAGAATACAGAAGAGAGCATTATTTACATTAGTGTTCGTCAGACATCATGGGTTTATGGACATACCTCACAGAGGAAGGAGCCATAGTAGTCAGCGTTAGGAGAACATCAACCTTTTTAGCGCTTTCCTGAAGGTCCAATAAGACTGCTCGGCCCGCAGGGTAAGCGGCGTAAGTTCCATTGTTTGGACGCGATTACTGCAGAGCTAGAACCTCCAGCTTTGGCCCGCTTGAATTTCGGCTGAGTGATGCGGCGGGCATAGGCTGCTCTGGTCGGTCTGCCAGAGGATGTTTTGGTGATTTTTTTGTGATAAGTAAGGTGGGGCATCTTTGGATAGGCATCTATGCATGATGGAAAGTGTTTCTTAAAAGGACCCGCTCACGGATATGGAGTCAGTGGGCATTTTTTCTTACCGCAGTGATATGATCAGCTTTAGGAATATTAAGCGCGGCTCTGAGTGCGTTATTCTGTATAACCTGCATTTTCCGAACACTGATATCAGTATTACCTGCAAAGAGGGCATTGCAATAGTCGAGCGTTGATCCTATGGTGGCTCGGGCTATAGTCAAGCAGCTATCAGTAGAGAGGAGTGGTCTGGAGGCGTTGATTAGTTTGCTATTGTATGCGGCAGAGGAGGCAATGGCGTTAACTTGCCGTGATAGCGAAAGTGAAGCATCCAGATACACGCCAAGTGTTTTCCCAAAGGGTGAGACAGGTGTTGCGGTCCTATCAATGTTGAAGGATGAGTATAGGGGGTGATTGCTAGCCGACTGACTACCTCATGGTATTCAATAGCACCTGCACTCAGAGGGGAGGGAAGGGAGAGGGACGCGGGGGGAGGTTGGTATAAAAGTTTGACTATGTTGATGGATTGGCCGGCGAGTTTTGATGTAACGTGTTTTGAAAACAGAAAAATAAAGATTTATTTTAAAAAAGGGATCATGGGAAGTTGCGTTAACAGAGGTACAGTATCCCCATACCTGGGACACTTTTTCCAGAAGCAAAGTGGAATTCACAATCCGCTGTGAAAATCCTTTGGAAATATGTCATGGCTCATTCCCTCATGGGTATTACAAGAGCGTATCCAAAGTCATAACGAGCATCAACAAGAAGCTGGCAGACATTGAAACACAAAGCCATATCAAACTGACTCTAGACACCTACTTAAGGAAAGTATTTCTTATAAGGCCTGAGCAAGGTAGCAAATTCACCTGCGCTGGGAAACTCTTTAGGGTTTTGGGAACGGTACAGAACACAGGTGAATATGATCCTCACAACAAAACCTGTGCGGATATTAATGGGGGGTACCACCCTCTCTTCTGTACGGTGACATTGTAGAATCTCAGAGGGTGGGTGACAGTTTCACGCCCCTGCTCAGGATCATGCCAATCAAGGGGTTAAGCAATGGCGTTATGAATATTCAGTATATCAAAAGCGACCATGTGCTGGTGTGTAAAGGCCATTTTGACACCATCAACATCTCGATAATGGATGACCAGGCATCATCCATCTCATTCAAGTTTGGAAAGGGGATCATGAAACTACACCTGCAACCTTGTAAGAGTTTTGACTACTTATGTTGGTGGTGAAAAACGATGGGGACCCTTCCCTTTACAGGGATTATTACATGGCCCAGGTGGGTCATGGAATGCCAGCCTTCCAGGGGGCGCTAGTCATGTACGGCGCTGGTTTGGGGGGTATATAATGAAGCGTATTCAGAACAGCCATGCTGTTCTTAGAAGGGGGTTACCAACTCTCCATGACATTTCAAAGGTTTTTATTAGAGAAAGTGCAAAGGGGATTGCTAAGGGCTTTCCCTCTCTCTCATCTAGCGTGGGCGGTTTTCTCTTTAGCCCAGATGTCCTTGAACCCCAGGATGGCCTCTAGAGATCGGTGACCTCTACTGCCTCTGCCTGCCTGCTTGTGATGGCCTAAGAGCAAACACCCTTTCCATCTAACTCCCCATGGGAACAATCTAGGTGACACCTAACCAAGGTCATACAATATCATTTCTACAAGAAGAGATGCCTTCCAGACACTCGGGTCCCACTTGGTCTTTTCCTTTCACACCCTTGTACTCCTGGCCCTGATGTTCTATCCTTTCTCGCCTTACCTCCTACCCTCCTCCTCTTCTTTCTTCCACTCTCCTTTGTCTCTCCCTCTTTATCTCTCTCTCCTCCTGTCCTACTAATGTTCTCCCCATTACTACTACTCTGCCCTCCCCATCTACTACGAGTCTCCACTCCACCCACACCTTCTCCCACAGTCACTCTCCTTTCACTCCCCCAGTTACCTTCTTATTCACTCTCACTCACCCCTACTCTGATAGTCTCACTCTCGCGCCTTGCACGCACACTCGCACACAAGTGCCACTTTTTCTCACCAACCAATACCTCACCTTGCACACTTCAGCAATCCTTCTACAGTCTCCTCTGCACTGTCCTTCCTCCACTTTGTCTTTTGGTCCGCCTTCTCCTCCCTTGACTTCATCCGAACAAACCACACCGTCCTGTTTCATGTATGCCTTTCATCCTCCTCCTTCCCCTCCATTGTGTCACTTCCAGAGCTCGTTCCCTGGGCCAATCGCTGTCTTTCTTCCCCCAGGGGTGGCATTACAGTTAAGCAAAGACATATAATGGGTGTTAAGCCCCGCCCCCTTTTTGAACACATGTCCGCTAGTATTCAGGAATGGAGGCCTGCTCTCAACAAAGGCAATGTCCCAGTTCGTAATGGGCTGAGAATTGTGATAGCCACATGGCTCTATGGACCGTTCCATGGCACCGTTACAGGTATATTTAATGTCTGTGGTACATAGAGCACTGGGATCGCCGCTTCGCTCCGCGTTCCTGTTGCAGGGAAACTGAGTGTCTGTGGCGAACAGAGCGCTGGGATCGCCACTTCAAGGTGCGGGCCACTCCACAGTCCTGTTGAAAGTAGAATGCAGGTCTGTGTTGCACTGGAATTGTTACTTTGATGCAGGGAATGCTCTGCCGGTTCATCATTTCTCGCTGTCTCTCTCCAGGTGGGGTTGCTCGTTCTTTCTTCCACCACTTTGCCTTCTGGGAAAGGTACACCTATGGGACAAAAAGAAAGACTGTCCAGCAGATTGTGCAACAGAGGTATGGGGCAAGAAAAGGTGGTACTCATTTCAGACATACTGGCACATGTGGAAGGGACAGGGACCCTCCCAGCTCTCACAGTCCACCTATGAGGTGGGACTGGCCCTGGTGAAAACCCTGGTAGACCACCCACCCCAGGCTGAGAGGGGTCCACATCCCCTCTTGACAGGGCCAGGTTCCTTACCCCATCACATAAGAAAATGCAATGAATGAAATAAAATATTTGGAAGAGTAGTGCTTAGAGCACACACGTGGGGACGCTGTTGAAACAGACAATGTTTTATTTCTGAGAGGCCCTGAATGTACAGGAGCAGCAGGCAGAGCAAAATCACAGTCATGTTTTGGAGGTCGCGCAGCGAGAAGTGGGATTATTTAGAATATACAGGAAATCCCACAATGCAATGCAAGCAGGACATTAGCCTCTGCCCGGGTGCTGGTGCTCCCAGTGACATGTTAGACAACAGCAAAGAAGGCATGTTTAGGTGCCTGAGACCCAGAACTGGAATCACATGGGTGCTAGACCCCAGATGAGGTCTTGTTGCATCTGTCCGCTGTCAATGGTGGTCTATATCATGTGGCTAGGCTGAGCAAATAGTGCAGGTCTCATATGCAGCTGCAAAACCAAGCCCTCCGAAGTGGCAAGGATGCTGTTAGGAAGTTCATCGTTAATGTAATATCTTACTGACTTTTCTGTATAAGCCTCATTGTGTGAAACCCCATAAAAACCCTGATGTTTTTGTGCTTGGCGACCATATTTTTGGGACAGTGATACTCTGCCAGTTTCTCTATTTCTGCACAGCTGTATGCAAATACATCCTGTCTCTAGCGTTGCTGCCTGCGTGGCAGCTGCATGTGAATATCCTGCCTCTAGCATTGCTGCCTGGGTTGCAGCTGCATGGAAATACATCATGCCTCTAGCATCGCTGCCTGGGTCACAGCTGCATGGGAATACATCATGCCTCTAGCATTGCTGCCTGGGTCGCAGCTGCATGGAAATAAATCCTGCCTCTAGCATTGCTGCCTGGGCTGCAGCTGCATGGGAATACATCCCGCCTCTAGCATTGCTGCCTGGGTTGCAGCTGCATGGGAATACACCCTGCCTCTAGCATTGCTGCCCAGGTCGCAGCTGCATGGGAATACATCCCGCCTCTAGCATCGCTGCCTGGGTCACAGCTGCATGGAAATACATCCTACCCCTATCATTGCTGCCCAGGTCGCTGATGCATGGGAATACATCCTGCCTCTAGCATTGCTGCATGGGTCGCAGCTGCATGGAAATACATCCTGCCTCTATCATCACTGCCCGGGTCGCATCTGCATGGGAATACATCCTGCCTCTAGCATTTCTGCCTGGGTCGCAGCTGCATGGGAATGCATCCTGCCTCTAGCACTGCTGCCTGGGTCCCAACTGCATGGAAATACATCCTGCCTCTAGCATTGCTGCCTGGGTCGCAGCTGCATGGAAATACATCCTGCCTCTGACATTGCTGCCTGGGTCGCAACTGCATGGAAATACATCCTGCCTCTGGCATTGCTGCCTGGGTCGCAGCTGCATGGAAATAAATCCTGCCTCTAGCATTGCTGCCCGGGTCGCAGCTGCATGGAAATACATCACGCCTCTAGCACTGCTGCCCGGGTCGCAACTGCATGGAAATACATCCTGCCTCTAGCATTGCTGCTCGGGTCACAGCTGCAGGGAAATACATCCCGCCTCTAGCATTGTTGCTTGGGTCGCAACTGCATGGAAATACATCCTGCCTCTAAAATTGCTGCTCGGGTCGCAGCTGCAGGGAAATACATCCTGCCTCTAGCATTGCTGCCTTGGTCGCAGCTGCATGGAAATACATCCCACCTCTGGCATTGCTGCCTGGGTCGCAGCTGCATCGGAATACATCCCATCTCTAGCATTGCTGCCCGGGTCGCATCTGCATGGAAATACATCCTGCCTCTGGCATTGCTGCCTGCGTCACAGCTGCATGGGAATACATCCCGCCTCTAGCATTGCTGCCTGGGTCGTAGCTGCATGGGAATACATTCCGCCTCTAGTATTGCTGACTGGGTCGCAGCTGCATGGAAATGCATCCCGCTTCTAGCATAGCTGCCTGGGTCGCAGCTGCATGGGAATACATCCTGCCTCTAGCATTGCTGCCTGGGTCGCAGCTGCATGGAAATGCATTCTGCCTCTAGCATCGCTGCCTAGGTCGCAGCTGCATGGGAAAACACCCTGCCTCTAGCATTGCTGACTGGGTCGCAGCTGCATGGAAATGCATCCCGCTTCTAGCATCGCTGCCTGGGTCGCAGCTGCATGGGAATACATCCTGCCTCTAGCATTGCTGCCTGGGTCGCAGCTGCATGGAAATGCATCCTGCCTCTAGCATCGCTGCCTAGGTCACAGCTGCATGGGAAAACACACTGCCTCTAGCATTTCTGCCTGGGTCGCAGCTGCATGGGAATATATCCCGACTCTAGCACCGCTGCCTGGGTCGCAGCTGCATGCAAATACATCCTGCCTCTAGCATTGCTGCCCAGGTTGCTGCTGCATGGGAATACATACTGCCTCTAGCATCGCTGCATGGGTCGCAGCTGCATGGAAATACATCCTGCCTTTAGCATTTCTGCCCGGGTCGCAGCTGCATGGGAATGCATCCTGCCTCTAGCACTGCTGCCTGGGTCCCAGCTGCATGGAAATACATCCTGCCTCTAGCATTGCTGCCTGGGTCGCAGCTGCATGGAAAAACATCCCGCCTCTGGCATTGCTGCCAGGGTCGCAACTGCATGGAAATACATCCCGCCTCTAGCATTGCTGCCTGGGTCGCAGCTGCATGGGAATACATTCCGCCTCTAGCATTGCTGACTGGGTCGCAGCTGCATGGAAATGCATCCCGCTTCTAGCATCGCTGCCTGGGTCGCAGCTGCATGGGAATACATCCTGCCTCTAGCATTGCTGCCTGGGTCGCAGCTGCATGGAAATGCATTCTGCCTCTAGCATCGCTGCCTAGGTCGCAGATGCATGGGAAAACACCCTGCCTCTAGCATTGCTGACTGGGTCGCAGCTGCATGGAAATGCATCCCGCTTCTAGCATCGCTGCCTGGGTCGCAGCTGCATGGGAATACATCCTGCCTCTAGCATTGCTGCCTGGGTTGCAGCTGCATGGAAATGCATCCTGCCTCTAGCATCGCTGCCTAGGTCACAGCTGCATGGGAAAACACCTTGCCTCTAGCATTTCTGCATGGGTCGCAGCTGCATGGGAATATATCCCGACTCTAGCACCGCTGCCTGGGTCGCAGCTGCATGCAAATACATCCTGCCTTTAGCATTGTTGCCCAGGTTGCTGCTGCATGGGAATACATCCTGCCTCTAGCATCGCTGCCTGTGTTGCAGCTGCATGGGAATACATCCTGCCCCTAGCACTGCTGCCTGGGTCCCAGCTGCATGGAAATACATCCTGCCTCTAGCATTGCTGCCTGGGTCCCAGCTGCATGGAAAAACATCCCACCTCTGGCATTGCTGCAAGGGTCGCAACTGCATGGAAATACATCCCGCCTCTAGCATTGCTGCCTGGGTCGCAGCTGCATGGGAATACATCCCGCCTCTAGCATTGCTGCCTGGGTCGCAGCTGCATGGGAATACACCCTGCCTCTAGCATCGCTGCCTGGGTCGCAGCTGCATGGGAATACATCCTGCCTCTGGCATTGTTGCCTGGGTCACAGCTGCATGGCAAGGCATCCTGCCTCTAGCATTGCTGCCTGGGTCGCAGCTGCATGGAAGGCATCCAGCCTCTAGCATTGCTGCCTGGGTCGCAGCTGCATGGGAATACATCCTGCCTCTAGCATTGCTGCCTGGGTCGCATCTGCATGGAAATGCATCCTGCCTCAAGCATCGCTGCCTAGGTCACAGCTGCATGGGAATACATCCTGCCTCTAGCACTGCTGCCTGGGTCCCAGCTGCATGGAAATACATCCTGCCTCTAGCATTGCTGCCTGGGTCGCAGCTGCATGGAAAAACATCCCACCTCTGGCATTGCTGCCAGGGTCGCAACTGCATGGAAATACATCCCGCCTCTAGCATTGCTGCCTGGGTCGCAGCTGCATGGGAATACATCCCGCCTCTAGCATCGCTGCCTGCGTCGCAGCTGCATGGGAATACATCCTGCCTCTGGCATTGTTGCCTGGGTCACAGCTGCATGGCAAGACATCCTGCCTCTAGCATTGCTGCCTGGGTCGCAGCTGCATGGAAGGCATCCAGCCTCTAGCATTGCTGCCTGGGTCGCAGCTGCATGGGAATACATCCTGCCTCTAGCATTGCTGCCTGGGTCGCAGCTGCATGGAAATGCATCCTGCCTCTAGCATCGCTGCCTAGGTCACAGCTGCATGGGAAAACACCCTGCCTCTAGCATTTCTGCCTGGGTCGCAGCTGCATGGGAATATATCCCGACTCTAGCACCGCTGCCTGGGTCGCAGCTGCATGCAAATACATCCTGCCTCTAGCATTGCTGCCCAGGTTGCTGCTGCATGGGAATACATCCTGCCTCTAGCATCGCTGCATGGGTCGCAGCTGCATGGAAATACATCCTGCCTTTAGCATTTCTGCCCGAGTCGCAGCTGCATGGGAATGCATCCTGCCTCTAGCACTGCTGCCTGGGTCCCAGCTGCATGGAAATACATCCTGTCTCTAGCATTGCTGCCTGGGTCGCAGCTGCATGGAAAAACATCCCGCCTCTGGCATTGCTGCCAGGGTCGCAACTGCATGGGAATACATTCCGCCTCTAGCATTGCTGACTGGGTCGCAGCTGCATGGAAATGCATCCCGCTTCTAGCATCGCTGCCTGGGTCGCAGCTGCATGGGAATACATCCTGCCTCTAGCATTGCTGCCTGGGTCGCAGCTGCATGGAAATGCATTCTGCCTCTAGCATCGCTGCCTAGGTCTCAGCTGCATGGGAAAACACCCTGCCTCTAGCATTGCTGACTGGGTCGCAGCTGCATGGAAATGCATCCCGCTTCTAGCATCGCTGCCTGGGTCGCAGCTGCATGGGAATACATCCTGCCTCTAGCATCGCTGCCTAGGTCACAGCTGCATGGGAAAACACCTTGACTCTAGCATTTCTGCGTGGGTCGCAGCTGCATGGGAATATATCCCGACTCTAGCACCGCTGCCTGGGTCGCAGCTGCATGCAAATACATCCTGCCTCTAGCATTGCTGCCCAGGTTGCTGCTGCATGGGAATACATCCTGCCTCTAGCATCGCTGCATGGGTCGCAGCTGCATGGAAATACATCCTGCCTTTAGCATTTGTGCCCGGGTCGCAGTTGCATGGGAATGCATCCTGCCTCTAGCACTGCTGCCTGGGTCCCAGCTGCATGGAAATACATCCTGCCTCTAGCATTGCTGCCTGGGTCGCAGCTGCATGGAAAAACATCCCGCCTCTGGCATTGCTGCCAGGGTCGCAACTGCATGGAAATACATCCCGCCTCTAGCATTGCTGCCTGGGTCGCAGCTGCATGGGAATACATCCCGCCTCTAGCAGTGCTGCCTGGGTCGCAGCTGCATGGGAATACACCCTGCCTCTAGCATCGCTGCCTGGGTCGCAGCTGCATGGGAATACATCCTGCCTCTGGCATTGTTGCCTGGGTCACAGCTGCATGGCAAGGCATCCTGCCTCTAGCATTGCTGCCTGGGTCGCAGCTGCATGGAAGGCATCCAGCCTCTAGCATTGCTGCCTGGGTCGCAGCTCCATGGGAATACATTCCGCCTCTAGCATCGCTGCCAGGGTTGCAGGTGCATGGGAATACTTCCTGCCCTAGCATTGCTGACTGGGTCGCAGCTGCATGGCAAGGCATCCTGCCTCTAGCATTGCTGCCTGGGTCGCAGCTGCATGCAAGGCATCCTGCCTCTAGCATTGCTGCCTGGGTCGCAGCTGCATGGGAATACATCCTGCCTCTAGCATCACTGCCTGGGTCGCAGCTGCATGGGAATACATCCTGCCTCTGGCATTGTTGCCTGGGTCACAGCTGCATGGCAAGGCATCCTGCCTCTAGCATTGCTGCCTGGGTCGCAGCTGCATGCAAGGCATCCTGCCTCTAGCATTGCTGCCTGGGTCGCAGCTGCATGGCAAGGCATCCTGCCTCTAGCATCGCTGCCTGGGTCGCAGCTGCATGGAAATACATCCTGCCTCTAGCATTGCTGCCTGGGTCGCTTATTGGATTACCTCGGAAGTGGAATCAGGAAAAACTGTGCAGACCCACAATTTGTGACAACACACCATTTGCTGTAGGTCTGGGACATGGGTGGGTTCTCACACACTGCTCTTCATTTCTGAGGCTGTGCAGGAATGCATAGTTTGCACTATAGCTCTTTTGCACTATGGCTCTGGGGCGAAAGGAGGCTGTGCATAATGCTTCCCATTCCAGACACTAGCGTCCAGGAGTACAAGGTATGTGTGCTGTATGTAGGTCAAGGAGACTCGTGGGGGGCAGTCTCCCGGGGAAGATGGGTAACGTTGTGGATATGATGGCACTCATTATAGCCACAGTGAACCCCTAAAGGTGGAGGTCCAGGACGTGCAGCTGCACAGTGAAGAGAACCACACACCTGAGTGTGTGCCAGGTATCTCTGCAGCATAGAGCTCACACAGTGTGTCCTATAAAGAAGGGCCCAAGAGCACACTGTGTGTGACTTGACTGGTGGCAAAAGGCACCCTCAGAAGGGTGCCCAGGAGCACAAGTAGAGTATGTTAAAGAGCAGGAATCAAAGAGTCTGTCCAAAGTAGCACAGTGTGCATTAGACGGGTCTGGGACCTTAGGGTGCACGCCGTATAGGAGGCTGACTAAGGGCACACAATGCATATTATGTGAAGGGTCTGAGCTCACAAAGGTCACAGTGTGGTCTATAGTAAGATACTCAAGAGCACACGATGTTCATATGGCAAGCTTGGGACCAAAGGGTTGCCACAGAATAAGGCAGACCAAATGTACAAGATGCATATGTGACCAGACAGGAACCACATATCCCACGATGCCCTCGCCCCCAGAGAGCACACATGCCATGGATAGAACCTATGTACATGATATGCGCTGGTTTCAGAATCAGGTGCTGGACGGGGGCTGCCCAAGAGTACACGCGATGAATGTTGCATGTCTTGGGATCCTAAACTCATGGTGAGTGGGGGCTGCCCAAGAGTACATGGGGTGTAAGTGGCAAGTCTTGGGCGCACATATCTCATTTAGTATTTAGTATTTATTTTATTTATATAGCGCACCAGGCCCCAGGGCATCCGGGCGCGTCACTTAGTTACAAGCATAAAAACAGAACAGTGAAGTATGTACAGTCATTGCTTTAGGAGAAAATATACGAAATATACAAATTATATAGGAGAAATGCAATATATAGGCATTGCATCAGGAGAGAAGATACACATTATAGAAAGATATACAAGTTATAAAAGAAATGCAGTATATGTACAGATTACAGTAAAGGATATAACAGAGGGCTGTTAACAGTAAAGTTGTAGCTCATGGGCGCACGGTCAAGGCAGGTCTTGGGCACACAGCCAGGTTTTTGACTTTGCGCTTGAAGGCCGGGAAGGTAGGTTCAGCTCTGAGAGGATTAGGTAGTGAGTTCCATAGTTTTGAGGCTAGGACCGGAATGAGTAAAGGCTGCCACACAGTACAGGGGGTGTGTGTGGGGGGTATGTCTTGGGAACCTAAATCTCCTACTGAGTTCCAGGATGCCCAACAGTACAATGGTGTGTCTGGCATGTTTGGGACCTTGCATCTCATACTGTGTGGAGGCTGCCACAGAGGACAGGGTGTGTGTGTGGCATGTCTTGGTCAGTAATGCACTGCACAGCAGCTGCTATGCCCCATTATGGAATCCCACAGGACATGCAGTAATTCTGCATGGACAGTTGCTGCAGCTTTACATGTCAATATTAACTCCATGTCAGAGCAGCAGATTGTTGGTGTGGGTCCTAAACCCATAAACTTGCAAAGCGGTGGCCTGGCTTCCAATGAGGCTCTTCCTTTAAGGAAATACATAAATGGAGGTTGTTCCCCAATGAACCCCTAAAATCTCACTTCTTTTGACTGCAGCCCCTCTTCTGACTCCAGTCCTCTTTCCCCACTGCTCAACTGCAGCCCCCCACATGGCAAGCTCTCTGCAGATGGGCAATGGTTGGACCCAGCCCTGGGGCACAGTCCCATCACACGCAAGGTTGGTGCTACTCAACTGCACCCCCACTTCACCCAATGGCGAGCTCTCTGCAGATGGGCAATGGTTGGAGCCCTGGGGCGCAGCCCCATCACATGCGAGGCTGGTGCTACTCGACGCCGGGGGAAGAATAGACATGTTCGGCTCAACTCTCATAGGATGGAGGATAAGCCTTTTTTGGGCTATTGGGGGTTGACTATAAAACATATCCTCCTCAATTACAAAGCCAATGGTACTGGCTTTGCCAGTGCTTGGTTCTTTTTGTTTACATCTCACAGTGACAGGCCATTTAAGTGTAAATCACTGTGAAATGTGTTCTTAGCAAGGAGGTGGTGCTGGGAGTCTACTGTACATTAGTGTCAGTACCAGATGCAACGCCTGTGGCTTCACTTCTGGCCTATAACATGGGTGTGGGCCGATAATGCATGTTAAAGCCTCCCCTCCCCCCGGGTTGCCTTTTCACAGTAAATCGTAGTTAATGTTAAGGTTTCTGCTTAACCTTTACTCAATGCAAGTAACGTGGCATGTGCCCAGCATGTGACCTCACACATGACCTCGTGTGCGTGTGCCATGTGTGGATATCCCAAGCCTCTCTGTGGGTGCTCCTGCTGAGGGTGCAAGTCTCGGGACCATAAGTCTCCCACCGCAGGAGGGTCTGCTGAGGAGAAAGGATATGAGCATTGATGACCTTAGGACCTCTATGAACAGAGTGTCTTCCAAGATGGATGAGCTATGGATTGTAAACCAGTCTATGGGAGCAGCTAGAAGACTGAGGGAGCATTCTCTATAAAATGTACATTAGCCTATGGGAGCAGCTAGAAGACTGAGGGAGCATTCTCTATAAAATGTACATTAGCCTATGGGAGCAGCTGGAAGACTGAGAGAGCATTCTCTATAGACTGTACATTATCCTATGGGGGCAGCTGGGAGTCTAAGGGAGTGTTCTCTATAGAATGTACATTAGCCTATGGGGGCAGCTAGAAGACTGAGGGAGCATTCTCTATAGACTGTACATTAGCCTATGGGAGCAGCTAGAAGACTGAGGGAGCATTCTCTATAGACTACATTATCCTATGGGAGCAGCTGGGAGTCTAAGGGAGTGTTCTCTATAGAATGTACATTAGCCTATGGGGGCAGCTAGAAGACTGAGGGAGCATTCTCTATAGACTGTACATTAGCCTATGGGAGCAGCTAGGAGTCTAAGGGAGCATTCTCTATAGACTGTACATTAGCCTATGGGAGTACCTAGGAGTCTGAGGGAGCATTCTCTATAGACGGTACATTAGCCTATGGGAGCAGCTGGGAGTCTGAGGGAGCATTCTCTATAGACTGTACATTAGCCTATGGGAGCAGCTGGGAGTCTGAGGGAGCATTCGCTATAGACTGTACATTAGCCCATGGGGGAGCAGCTAGAAGACTGGGGGAGTATTCTCTCTAGACTGTACATTAGCCTATGGGAGTACCTAGGAGTCTGAGGGAGCATTCTCTATAGATGGTACATTAGCCTATGGGAGCAGCTGGGAGTTTGAGGGAGCATTCTCTATAGACTGTACATTAGCCTATGGGAGCAGCTAGGAGTCTGAGGGAGCATTCTTTATAGACTGTCCATTAGCCTATGGCAGCAGGTCGGAGTCTGCGGGAGCATTCTTTATAGACTGTTTATTAGCCTATGGCAGCAGTTGGGAGCCTGAGGGAGGTGTACATTAGCCTATGGGAGAAGCTAGGAGTCTGAGGGAGCATTCTTTATAGTCTGTACATTAGCCTATGGGAGCAGCTGGGAGTCTGAGGGAGCATTCTTTATAGACTGTACATTAGCCTATGGTAGTATCTAGGAGTCTGAGGGAGCATTCTTTATAGACTGTCCATTATCCTATGGGAGCAGCAACAATTCTGAGGGAGCATTCTTTATAGACTGTCCCTTAGCCTATAGGAGCACCTAGGAGTCTGAAGGTGCATACACTCTAGACTGTCTGTTAGCCTGTGGAAGCACCTAGGAGTCTGAAGGAGCATTCTTTATAGACTGTCCATTAGCCTATGGGAGCACCTAGGAGTCTGAGGGAGCATACACTCTAGACTGTCTGTTAGCCTATGGGAGCAGCTGGGAGTCTGAGGGAGCATGCATTATAGACTGTCCATTAGACTATGGGAGTACCTGGGAGTCTGAGGGAACATAGACTGTCCATTAGCCTATGGGAGCAGCTGGGAGTCTGAGGGAGCATATATTATAGACTGTCCATTTGCCTATGGGAGCAGCTGGGAGTCTGAGGGAGCATATATTGTAGACTGTAAGTGATCTTAAGAACATATTATTTATAGACTATATACAAGCATAGGTGACCAGCGAGGCTGTCCTGGGACCCTTCTGCCTTGTTCTGTGTAGATTATGTATTTGCAGGATATCTTTTGACTAACAAACTGGTTTTATTCTTTTAGGATAAACTTTACAGCCAGATGGAACATCTGAAAAAAGAGCTGAAGGAGATGCAGGAGTGGGGAGAGGAAGAAAGCAGGAAATCATCCGAGCTTGAGGTGAGAGTAATGCCTTCATATATGTGTAGAGAGGCTCAGGGCAGAGAGGCACGAGGGTGTCTTTCGAGAGTCCATGGAACAGTGCTGGATGGCTGAGATGTGAGACATCCCCCGAGAGTATTGTATTGAATTGATTGTTTATATAGCGCTTATACACAATGTGTTTCAAAGTGCTTCAAGGCAGCGAGCGAACAAGGGAGAATACAGCGACATTCTTATAAGTCCTTGATACATTAAGAATGTGAAATTAACTATCATACTCGGCCTGGCGACATTTCAGATAGTGCAAGAGATGTTGACAGTGATAAGGAGGGGGGGGGGGTGGGAAGGAGAATTAGACAGACAAGCGGCTACCTTACTAGGCCTGATGACAATTTTGGTAGTGCCGGAATTTAACAAGAGGTGGGGCGGAGGGGAATCAGGGAGAAGGAGAACAAAACGAGCAACTATCCCAGTAGGCCTTAAACAGGGTTGTTTTCACACAAGCATGTGTTTGATCTCATAGTTCAAACTAAAAATGTTTTCCTATAGAGCAGAACTGAGATGGTTGATAACTTTTCCCCTTGAAGAGAGAATTATGAAAGTGAAATTACCTAAGCAAAAATGTAGGAATTGGAGGCGAGGCTCTAGGAGCGTTTTAGCCCAAAGAGATGCTGAGCACATGTTTGCAGCTATTTCCAGCAAAAACAGTGCAGAGATTTGGTTTCTGTTAAACTTTACAGGTCAACCCCATAGCCGAGGAAACCTGGGTAGCCCATTTTGCTGCACTATTCGCCCTTGATTTTGGTAACGACAATGTTCAAGGAAAGGGTGACAAACCATGAGTGGATACTTTCCTTTGACTTGGATGACATCTTGGAGATTATAGCTAAAGCTACTAATTCGCAAGCAACGGGTCCAGATGGACTATCCAACGCAATGTTTAAGGCTTATCCACAAGAATGGGCCCATATCCTGGAAACTTTGTTTCTTAGAATCCTCAACATGTTTCAGTTCACGACTCATTGTTGCAGAACATTCAGCGGGAGTATATATCATTTCCTACGCTATGTAAACACACAAATAATTCAACAGAGCGTTCTAATGAACAGGCTGATTTTTCTTTTTACAATTTTAACATTTCTGCATCTTCTATCCTCACATTCTGGGTTCACACATACACCCTTTTTGTAGAAATCTGCAGATAACAAAAGCATTTTTAAAAAGGGGGAGAGTTATTATCTCAAATTACTGTTATTTACTTTCAATGTGGTATGCATCTCTGAGGAGATTATAATTACCTTTCCTGGTGAGATTACTACCTTAGTATCCTCTTCATCATTGTCCCATAATGGTAAATCCCCTGTGTGCAAATGACAGGGCGTACCATTAATTTTGTAACATATAATTAATATATGAAGAATATATCATACGGTCGAATGATGCTGATAACTCAAGAAAGGCGCTTTTTATCTTAAAGTTAAAAATTTGAAAATACCTTAGTGTCACGTCTTTATCTTGACTTTCATCGTTGCACAAAGATCTGAAGCATTAGAAATGCATTAGTTCTTCAATCTGAACAACATTCAACATATTTTTTATATCAAGCATTTTGTAAAAATAACTATTCTTTTTCTTGTTGAATTTAATTTAGAAAAAGAGCATGTCTAGAATTCCCAGCACTAGGGTAAGTAATTCAGTGTTAGAGGACCATCAAACCTTCTGTGTTATAGATATTCAGTTTGAACCTCACTTCATGCCTGTTGATAAAGGTATTCCTGTTACTACCCCTATTGTTGATCTAATTTACTTAAAATTGACACGTATTGCCAAGAAACCCACAATACTGAACTAGTTACTAACTTACCATAATCACAGCACAGTCAGTCATGAATTCTCCAGTATTTCCACCTCCCAAGAGTTTTCTCGTTTGAATAAACCCGGTATTTTATGTCCCTATAGAACCAATTGTCGTCAAGGATGAATTCCCACTGCTAGACCAGCAATCTCTTTCGGCTGCTGGACCAACCAATCAGCTGTCTCTGAGGGACATCACATACTATCGAGCATGGCGAAACTGGATGCGTGCAAATGAAAAAAGCTGTAGGGGTACACATATTGGTAATAACAATGTTCTAAACCAGACAGAGAGAGGTTCTGGTATTTGTGCCCCTCTAACACCCATTCTGATCCATAAATCCATAATAGTGGAATGACTAGACCGATACTCTCAACCAGTCCTTGCATGAACTTGACGGCCATTTCTAGAGGAACAATATATGAACTAGAACGTTGCTGTCAGTCTGCTGACCATTAGCTTATAAATCATTGCCCATCGGGGGGTGCGGGGGGTAGTGGAGTAGCAGCAAAGAAGTGCTGCCCGCCCCGTGATTGAGGGCCCGAAAGGTATTTGCACCAAAAACGGCAGTGCTAAACCTCGGAACAAAATCGATGAGGAGGTGAATCCTTGTGGTACACATGGGTGAAGTCTGGAGGTCAGGGAGGACCTGTGGAGGAGGGAACGGAGTGAGCTCCGGAATGGCTGGGAGGAGGAGCTCAGGATGAAAGTAATGGACCGGTAGGTTGGGATGCAGAGAGAGGGGCACAGGGGCCTGGAACCGGGGCTGGAGCTGGAATTATCACCACAGTCCTCTGTGTGGAGGTGGGAGATAGAGTCCCCCCACCCCCGGCTACCCCTCCTGGAATCACAGAGTCCTGAATCCTGAAGCTTAGTTCCATTCACAGTGCTTTGAGGGAGTGAGACTCGGTGACAACAGAAAGTTTACCTGCAGAAGCAAACCGGAGCGCGCCCTCCCAGAGTCTGACTCCTGTCGGTGTCTGTGACTTCCTAACACATCTATCCCCGCCTGGCAGTGGAACTATAGAACCAGAGACTGCAGTATCTCTGGAACACATCGACAACCACAACCAGCTATGTATTACCACCTACCGCTAGCTGACACACTACACTAGCAGCCAGACACTAGCACCAACGAGGGGTCGGGTCTACTAATAACAACCACCCATTGGTCTTCGGTACTGTAAGGAAGGCATGATCTCACACAGTGAAGACAGACACAAGTGATCACAGTTCAAGGGTGTTTATTGAACTTCAATGGGTTGGATGAACGCCTATCTAACCCTATATTTAAGGATGTGACCAGGCTACAACCATCAAAGTAAAAATAACACAGTCCTAGTGGAGTCTTTTCAAAATAAAAAGGGCCTATGCTAATAAACCTATTGCCAATCCCTTCTTCTAAATACAAATGTTGTGGGAAAATGATGAATGCAAAAGAAAGAGTGTTCAAGAAAAAATATGTCAGGACAGCCGGTCAATTAGCTTCCCTTCCCCACGTTTTCAGCATGCGGCAAGGTGGCACACTCGAGTTTAGCAAAGATTCTGGCTTCTCCAGCACAAGGATGCAGTTCAGGATATAAACCAGGGCCTTCTGCGACAAAGTCTCTTTCCCAATAAAGTCTCTCATTCGTAAAATGGCTTGGAATCAAAATACAACGTCAAAGTTACTTTCTCTTCAGGAGTCTCACGCTTACAAAGGGCCTCATTACACGGTAGGCGGTAACCATGGCGCTATTAGCGCCATGGTTGCCGCCGGTATTTTACCGTGTCCGCCTTGGTGGATGGCGGAATTACCGCCCTACTCCAAGGTGAGCGGGGGCGGTAATTCCCCATTCACCAAGGCACTTCCCCATTCCCATTTTTGCCCCCACAGGGCTCAATGGCAATGGGGAAGGTGCTAATTACGGTACCGCAAATTGCGGTACCGTAATTAGCACCAAGGTCCCTTTGCGGCACCCTACTTTAACGGCTGGTAAAACCAGCCGTTAAGGTCGGGTCCCGCAAAGGGAACTCGTAGTAAGGCGGTAAGGGTTTACCGGTACCGGTGCCCTTACCGGTACCGGTAAACCCTTACCGCCTACCGTGTAATGAGGCCAAAAGTCTCGGGTGCATTGTTTACCCTGGGTCTCTCTCAGCCGGGCTCCGACCCCTTTGTTACACCAATTCACAATAGGTCTCTCTCGATCGGGCTCGGACCTTGCACTCTCGCTTTCCCCTTTTTCACAGTTCGATAAATTCACAATAGGTCTCACTCAGCCGGGCTCAGACCTTGATGCATTTATTCCTAATCGAAGACTTTCCACTGTGCAATGGATTTTACTTATATCCTTGCAGGACCACTTTGATTCATTCTTATTCGATTTCTATTCTTTGTTTTCACATTATGAAATGATATGATAGGTTATTTATAACGCGCTTAATACCCAGAGGTTTCTAAGCGCGGACCCGGGGATCGAACCTGTGGTGCTCCGCGTCGTCTTGCTTCCAAGGCGAGCACGCTGACCCCTGAGCTATCCTCCGATTGACATATTACACTTCCTTTTGCCACTTTTTGTGGGATACATCAGTCAGAGACCTTCAATTGGGCACACACGCAGTGCCAAACCACTCTGCTATTTTTTATCTTCGTTCATGTTAAATTTTCAAACAATTCATCAGCCGTCTGGCCTTTAGCTGCGTCTTTCATCAAACGCTTCAACGTTCGCTTTTTCATGTAACAATGTTACTGCTTGCAACCTTCGTTTCAACACAGACCGGTCTAGTGCAGTTTTCTTCAACTCACCGGCTGTGTTGATTTCTCTGTATGCGGCTTTGTTCTCGGAGCCAAAGACGATACCACAGTGGCTGCTGCTCCTCCCAGACTCGGTCATTCATGCAGGAGGGCCTCGGAAATCTCAGGCACACAATGCAGGATTCTTCGGTTTCCCTTGTTGGCCTTACACGTGCTGCTTTCAAGTTCCTACGAGTATAACGATCACTCGTCGAAAAGGTCAAGGGTATCTCCTTCCTTGTTCTCCTTTCTCGGTCTGCTGTCTCTCTCCATTGGCTCACCTGCTACCTGGGAAGAACCACGCCTTCGTGTGCTTTGCCTCACTCAAATTGTGCTCTCGTACTCTGCCTTTTATCTGTGTGGGGAAGTTCAATTGAAGTCAGGTGTGTATTGTCAAAGATAATTGCCTGACTCTGCCTGACCATGGTAGTCAGACAGGTCAGGTACATTGCTCAGTTATTAGTCTGTTTTCTCCCAGAGTGGGCGGTCGGTGTAGCAGTGTTCGTGTAGGGAAGGGGAGGGAGTTAAAGTTCCCCGGTATCCTACCTGGTAGGAGGGGTTAAAGGTGTTAGAGGGAAAGGGATACTGCATCTCGCCATCAGGTGTCCCACTCCCACTCCCCAAGTACCCCTGACCCAGATGATCCTCCCGCACTGGCCCACCCCCAGGGTCTGGATCCAAAGGGGATGGCCGTGCCCTGGCCACCTGAGAGAGAGATCCGTGGGGACTAGCGGGTGAGACACCCTCTGGTTTCTCACAGTACCCAGCGCCAACCAGCAAGGAACACAAGTAGCTACTACAACCCATCGTCAGGCGCTGGGAGTCGCCTCCAGACAATCGGCTAACCAGAGCCCTATGACCGAACGGAATTGGGGCAAGGGACACATCAGGATTTTAAAAAAGCCCCCTCCCCAGGTCAACAGTGAAACGGTGCATGGGAAGCCCTGCAGAAGAGGGGCTGGTAAAAGGAGCTATTACAAGGAGGCACGGCAACAAAGGAGATAGAGGGAGCGGGGCAGGACAGAGTGCAGAGGGAATTGTCTGGAAGACTATACAGAGGGCAAAAGTGTGATACCCACGCTACACCCAATTATGAAAATGGATAAGTATAAGGGCAAGAAACCAAACCATCAGTTTAAGATTGATGCATATAGGACAGGAGGGCCCAAAACACAACAAGCACCGGAGACAAGACCATAGTCGACAATGGAGGAAACGGGAAACACAGAATCTCAGGCTACCCAGGAAATCTTGAGAGCCGTACACGAGGCAAAGACAAAGCTGGAGCAAAGGATAGATGCAGTAGGTCTGGATGTCAGTCTCCGGAGATAGTACCTGCATAAGTGTCAGCGCGAGTAGGAGAAGCGGAAGAGAGTATATCGTCTGTCGAAGATGTAATAACCCCCTTGAGACATGATAAAAATGTAGAAAAGGACGCAGCAGATGGAAGAAAGATGGGCCCACATGTGCTGTCTAAATGTTTCTCAATTGAAAGGGCACGTAGTACGAAGTAAGGAGCCACTGCGAGGTGTCCCACCAAGACAAATCATTGCCAAACTGTTAAATTACCGCGATCGAGATGTAATCTTACAAGCAGCAAGAAAGAAGGGAACTCTGGAGTATAATGGGGCAAGGATTGCAATATACCCTGACTTCACCAAAGCGGTACAAAATGCACAGCAATCCTTTGACGCGGTGCACAGGAAGCTAGGGGGAAAAGAAATGAAGTATGCCACAATTTATCCAGCAACACTAAAAGTCTGCAGACCTCAGGGAGTTAGGTTCGTCACGCGCCCTACTGATGCATGGGTCTGGACAGAAACAATCGGCCCACAGCAATGCATAAAGCAGAAGGGGCAAAAGAAAAATGCAGGAACAGAAATGGCCCCCACGGTGAGAAGGGAAAAGCAGTTGGAAGTCAGTTAACAGCAGATATGCAAGATAGACTGCAAATAATTGACATTGATGTGGGCCCAGGAGGTGGGTGGAGTGGGGAGGGGGAGAATGAGAGCAACAACAGTGAATAAGCAACAGACTCAAGTGGGTAAAAATCAAGATTTCGGGTAGAGCGGCCAGCAGGCATAGCCCCCCTTGCAAATCCCGAGACCCCTATCAAGGGTTCGGACGAGCAATAGTTGTTTTGGGGTCAACAGATAAGTTGGGGGGAAATATAGGGTGGGGGAGGGTGGTGTTGTTGGGTTTGTTCGAGAGGTCAAGGGGCAGGGAGCGAGAGAATATGGGTAGTTAGACATGCACAAATGCAGTTCGGTATACATCTTGACTTAACAACAAGGCAAGGGATCTCGCACCTGGGAAAGGACAACGCAGAGGCAAATGACACTACACGGAACGATGCAAGGAGAATGTAGGGTTGTGAAATGCCGAAATTATGAGATGTAGAGAGGGGCTGGTGACAATGTATTTGATGAGGCAGAAAGCCTGCATAGTACTATTGCAGGAAACGCACTTGATGGCTCAGAGTGTAGGTTTCTGGGCAGGGGTCAATACACGTTGGTGGAACATGCGGGATACTACAGAAGCTCCAGCGGGGTGGCAGTCCACATCAGTCGTATGTTACTCACTGCACCTATACTGCTAGGGGCGATGTCGTCTCGGAGGTAGACAAAGCCACAAGGCCGGGATCGACAACGAGCTTGATTGGAAAACGACCTCCCAGAATACAAGCATCCTCAACTTGAGGGAAACTCTTTTTTACGACACACCCCTCTGCTGTATTAAAAGACAGACAGAGGAGTTGATCTCACAAAAGAGCGGGGAACACACGCACCGCTTACACCAATGCTGAAAAAGAAATAACAAGCGTTAATGGCCCGAACACCAATAAACACATGCAATCTCACTAGAGAGCGGAACAAGTACCTTGTTATTGTCTTGCTAAGGACAGGATTCCCAAACCAAAAGAAACCATGGGTAATGAGTACTGGATAGACAAAAGAACCCCTAATACCACCCCACTCCCAGTCAGGGTTCAATTCTTACCACCAAAATGTAGGTCAAAGCCGAACCAAAAGGTAACAACGATGGGAGAAAATAACAAACGGGAAGGTTAGTGTAGGATACTACCCCGGGTGGCACTAGGGACGCACTGGCGACGGGATGGTGCACTGATCAGCAGAGCGTTCAATGTGCACTAGAATTTCCAAGGGTTGAGCGGTTCGTTACTGGAGAAAGTTCACTATACGGATGTTAAACAATAGCATGAAGAAAGGTAATCCAAAGTTGCTGGTAGTTGCAAGGCGTTATGGTACAGGTAGTTCGGGAGCACTGCTATGAGGGAGCTGGGTGATAGAGAGCAGAAATACAATTTGTTCCCAGAAATAACTCAGATAGCTTACCACAGCATGAAGAATTAAAGTTGCATAAGGACAGTGAAGCGCTGAAGGTGTCAAAAGGCGATGCTGCCCTACTGCAGTATGCCGCAAGGTACGGGAAGCAGAGTTTGGAGGGAAGCGGGCTGGAGTAGGAGAGGAGTCCCACACCAGTAAGCATCGTAATGGAATCAGAGAGAGATAGCAGGTCAAGGCAGTCCGAGGTCATATAGCAGAAAGGCAAAATTTTAGCAGAATCGAGAGGCAAGGTCAGGTCCAAAAACGAAGCAGGAGTCAAAAGCCGGATATCCACAAGTAAGTCTCAAGCAAGGACGAAAAGTAGTTTGTCGGAGGAACGGAATGGCACAACTTCAATTAGAAGCACTGGAGCACAGGAAGGGACGACTATTTAACTTCCTGGGAGGGCGGAGACAGAACGTGGACAGGCCGTCGTAGCGTACGCTGGTTCCTCTCGTGACTCGGGAGGAATGTCTTTGTTGTCAATCTCCATGGCAACCTCCATTTACTCCACATGAAAGGGCTGCCAGACCGAATCTTGCCGCAGGATTGTTGTCCGTTCTTGGGTGATTTCCGAGGTCGCTACGTGGCCACAGACCTGCGCGTGACATCATAGCATTCCATTCCAGTTGGGTCAAGTGGAGAGAGAAGGGGAGGACGATATCTGGTAGTGACCGGGGGAATTATGGGGGGAAGCAATTACCATACTGAATGTGTACGCACCTCCACCATTACAACCGGACTTACTTAACAAGATACAGGCGATATTGGCAACACATGGTGCAAATGTAACCATAGTGAGAGGTGACTTTACTGACGTCCTTCACGGACGAATAGATGTCCTCAGATGGGGGAACTCCCGGGCGGGAGACGCGCACCAAACTGGTGACCTTTTTGGAGGCAACAGGATTAGGGGATGTCTGGAGAGGGTTACACTCCGGTAAAAGACAGTTCTCGTACTATTGCTGAGCACACGACTCAATGTCTCGCTTAGACTACTTTTTGGTACAATGTACCATCACCGGAAGGGTATTGGAAGCGGAATACCTGACAAGAGGGATATCGGATTATGCCCCGCTGTATATTACGATAAGAGGGGAGGGACTGCAGGGGAAAGGGGAGTGGGGACTAAACACATACCACCTAGGGATTGAGACAATACGGGAGGAGATGAAAGACTGTACAGGGAAATACTTTGAATTGAATGAGGGCACAGTGAAGAGTGGCTGCACACTTTGGGAAGTATAACACAGTAGTAGTAGTAGTAGAAAGAAAGGAAAAGCTGGAGACACTAGAAGAAGAAGAGGTGGCTAGGACAGAAAAGAGGAACGTAGACGAACAAGCAATAGAATCTAAAATAGAGATGCTAAAAGTTGCTGGGCAATACAAAGAAGTGGTGACAGATGAGGCAAAAAAGGCATGCTGGGCCATGAAAGCCAGAGTGTATGAACTCGGGTCCAAAGGTGAAAGGATGCTTGCATGGTTGGAGAAACGGGAGGAGGAGTCCAGATGGGTTAAGGGCATCGGTAATGAGGAGGGAACAATCTACACGGAAGGGGAAAAAATAGTAGACAACTTCGCACATTTTTACCAGGGGCTATACAGTGCGGTCCCAGGGCCTACAGAGATCCTACAGAGATTGAAATTGGGAGATACTTAGATGGGGTAAACCTGCCACAGGTAGCTGAACAAACGCGACCAGTAATGGATATTGATATAACGATGGAGGAAGTACAAGAGGTAATTAAGAGCTTAAATTCGGGGAAACCCCAGGACCAAATGGAATCCCGAATGAATTTTGGAAATAAATCAGAGACAATGTGGTCAAGCCAATGTGGGACATGTTCATGGAAAGCTGTGCACAAGGCACACTCTGACTTGAGAACGGCTACAATAGTGATAATACACAAAAAAGGTAAACCCACCGATAAATGTGCCTCGTACCGTCCCATATCTTTGCTGAATGGAGAGGCAAAGGTCCTAGCCAAGATACTAGCAACCTGGCTAGTAGGGGTAATACGCAAGCTAATGAACTCGGGTCAATGTGGTTTTGTTCCAGGAAGAGCAAAAGGATGTACTTGAGAAGGGCACATTACACTTTAGTATTATCTGACTCATTGGAGGGTCCCCAGGCAATAATGGCACTAGAGAAGGCCTTTGGTTTGGTGCAATAGGCCTGGGCCCCAACTACTAAATGCACAACCACTCGCGAAAGTTAGAGTGAATGGGCACATATCCTGTATCTTCCCGCTCCAGAGGGGCATGAGACAAGGATGTCCACTGTCGCTGCTGCTATCCTTCATAGCGATCGAACCACTAGCTGAGTGCATTAGAGCGGATCCTACAATTCAAGGGTTCTGATGGCCCAGGAACTGGGAAGATAAAATCTCTCTATATGCAGACGATCTTCTGATATATCTGAGGGATCCCAGAAGAACGGGCCCAAGGGTAATGGATACCACACGGGAGTTCCAGTCTGGAGAGTTAACTGGGAGAAATCAGTCATAATACCAGTACAGCAGGGAAAAGATGCAGTCCCTGAGAAATGACCCCTCGGGGTGGAGCAAGGGGGATTTAAGTATCTGGGTATAACCGTGCAAAAAGGAAGAACATGTGTTTCTTAAAAATAATCTAGAACCAATAAATCGCATACTACAAGAAGACGCTGAACATTGGTCTAACCTACCTATAACACTGCTCGGAAGGGTCAATTTATTAAAAATGATGGCACTGCCCAGACTGCTATATGTCTTGCAGAACACTTCGGTGAAAACAACCAAGATACAGTTCACAAGCATCGAAGCTATAAAGAGGACTATTATGGGGTGACAAGAATCCATGCATAGCCCTGCGGATGCTCTCAAAAGCGGTATATGAAGGAGGGGTAGGACTGCCGGATATATGGAAATGCTACTGGGCGGCCCATCTGCTGGTAGCAAAGGAGTGGGTATTTGTTGGGGAAATCTAGCTCACACAAGACTGAAACTGTCCCGAATGGAAGGCTGAATCACCTTACAGATACTGTACGGAAGCCAGGGCGAAGGGTACTCTCGAGATTGGTGCAGATCAGGAAGGAAGTCACACACGCAATGGGATGGAAGGGGAAAGCTACCAGACAGTCCCCACTGTGGGAAAATCCCAATATTAGATATAAAAGCTAGGGAGGCAGCCACATTCGGTGGAAAAGGAAATATGCAGACTGGGAGATATAGTGGATAATAGAGATTACCCATTCCAACAATGCAGGAAAAATATGGACTGGGCCCGGAAGAATTCTTCAAATACATGAGACTAAAACACGCTGTAGAAGCTCAATTTGGAGGGGAATTGGACTTCCCCAAACACCCCCTCATCGCCCGGAGATTAATCTATTCACAGAGAAAATAGAGGGGAAAGGGATAACAACACTATATCAAGTCATAAATAACCCGTCCCCCATGTCACACCTGAAAGGGAGATGGGAAAGAGACCCAGGAACCCAGGAGGAGGAAAAATGGATAGAAGCGCGAGTGGCTTCAAGAGAGGTTAATGTATCATCCAGGATGAGGCTCATACAATACAACATTCTGCACAGAGTACACCATTCCAGAGATAGACTGCATAACAGGGGTAGAGTAACGCATGGCCGGTGTCTCAAATGTGGAAGGGAAGTGGGAACATTCCTAAAATGATGTTACTGCATATAAGAGGGGAGTGTGAAGGAAGTAGAGGGGAAGAGACACTGATACACATACCATCGATGGTGGTAAAAAGGGACCTAGTGGCAAAATGGAAGACCTAGGAAATGCCCACTATGGGAACCTGAGAGATTGGAATGGGCCATTTTAGTAGAATGGAGCAGATCATGTACATGAATAGGGCGGTGGGTCCATGAGGAAGTGTCAGAAGATATGGGGGAAATGGGACATGGATGCCTGAGAGAAGGGGCACATCGGTACGAGATACTACAGGAGGGGGGAGGCAGGGGATTGGGGGCAAGGGAAGGAAGGGGATAGAATGAGGGAGAGGAAGGAGGAATGGGATAGGACGATTGGTCAACACTAACAAAAATGTGTATTTGAACACGAATATGATGAATAATATTGGAATATGGAGAACACTTAATAAAAAATGGTTTATAAACAATAATCATTGCCAATCGGTAATTCACGTGTGTTAGGTTTATGATTTTAAGAGTTATTGAGAGGGAACCACTGCAGGTGTTATATGTAAGATATTGTATGATAGTTAATATAATAATCAGAAATATAATGCGTCTATTGTTTGTTTAAATCTATTTTTAAGGGAAACATTATGAAGCAGAGAGAGAACATCCTTAGTACATTTGAGCACCTGAAGCAGTTCCTGGAGAAGGAGAAACAGCAGCTGCTCAGCAGACTGGAGAAGGAGCAAGAGGAGAAGATGAAGAAGATTCAGGAGAAACTGACCCGACTGGAGAAGCAGCAAAGCACCCACAGGGGCCTGATCACAGAGCTGGAGAGGACGTGCCAGCAGCAGGACGTGGATCTACTGAAGGTGAGAGGGAATCAGAAACCTATAGAACTAGAGCAGCAATCCACCCATAGGGGCCTGATCCCAGAGATGGAACAGAGGTATCAGCAGCAGGACAGGGAGCTACAGAGGGTGAGACGGGATCAGGGATCTATGGACCTGTAGGAGCAGCAATCCACTGACTGGAACCTGATCCCAGAGATAGAACAGAGGTATCAGCAGCAGGACAGGGATCTACTGAAGGTGAGACAGGAATCTATAGACCTGTACGAGCAACGATCCACTGCCAGGGACCTGACCCCTGAGCTGGCGAGGAAGTGTTAGCAACAGGACGTGGATCTACTGAAGGTGAGAGGGGATCAGAAACCTATAGAACTAGAGCAGCAATCCACCCACAGGGACCTGATCCCAGAGATAGAACGGGTTCAGCAGGACAGGGAGTTACTAAAAATCCCCCCTTGCTCCCAAAGGTACAGAGAAAGGAAACCTATAAATGGTGGCCTACATGAACTGCCTTTCCCTTCTGTGAAGAAACAGGATGAAGCATTTGTAAACATGTATAAGCAAAATAGTTCTAAAGTCAAAAATAGTAAATTACCATTTAGAACTAACTTTGCTGTTTGGGACTCCAAGTCCCATAATCCCAAGAGTACTGGGATGAAGAAGATGGCTGAAGACCAATGCAGACCTGAAGGTCAGGCAATTAGGCTTAACAGCATACCCGAGGGAGGCTGAGAGGCTTAAAAAGCTTCTTCTTGTGTAGGCCATTAGTTGTGGTTGTGGCTGGAGGGGCAGTAGCAGTTGTAGCAGCAGCAGAAGCAGCTGTGGCAGGAGAAAGTGGCAGAGGAAAGCACGTTGCTGGCAGAATCCACAGAGGTGGGAGGAAAGAAATGACACAAGGATTATTCCAGTTGCTAGTCCTGAGTTGGTCCTTTTCCCCCAAAGCCTGGATTGCAGAGGTTGCGCAGCGGGAAGCTTAAGATTTGAAAGCTTTACCCCATGTGAACCTTATTTTAGAGATTTCACAGCAAGAAGCATCCAGCACACCATGCCTGGAGGCTGGCATGCTCCAGGGGGTCATGGTGAGCTGAACTCCATGCCTCTGGGGTGGGACCGAAGGCAGCTTGCTGAGGGAAGTATGCCGAGCCGAGAACACCACTGTAGTAGAAGTCCAGCAGCCTGTGTCAGTGGCCCAAGAGGCCGGTGAGTGTTTCTGCGCATTCTCAAGCCTTCAGGCATTGTCAGGCAGGCAATTGTAACCAGTTGCTTTCACTCGCGAGGGAGTGAAATTGACTGAAGCTGACCGGAGCGTGTCAGACAATGGAGTGCAACAATTGTAGCACTCGTTTATAGACGAATATGCTGTGGAAGGAGGTTTTGAACATTATAAATGATTAAAAAACAGCTTTAACAAAATTAATAAGGGTTGCGTGTGCCTAAAAGTGATTTTAACACGAAGACCAAGCCTGAGTAAAGTCACAATAACTGTATCCTGTGAAACCGGGTATTAAACCTCAATATTGTGACCCAAAGAAAACAAGCATTACAATAAGCCAAGAGTTGGACAAGCATTGCCCTCAGCCAAATGAAGCTAAAGTAAAGGTTTCTTTGAGAATAACTGTTGTTAGCAGAGGAAAAGAGGCTAATATAACATCTTTAAAGGTAGAGCTTGTAAATGAATGACTATGGTGTGAAAGGAACAGCAACTAGTCATGAATTAACATTGTCAAAGCCAATAGAGGTTGAATTGAAAGTACTTGGTTTGTGGCTTAACAAAAAGACAAGAGTGGTTGAAAAGTGGCCCTATAAGAAAGTTGATGTTCAGGAGATAAAGAGACATTGCTTGCGGTAGGGGAGGCATGGTGTCACAAGTATGACACTGACACAATGGGTACAATTTGTAAAACCTTTATTGAAATGTTTACTGTTGGAGAAACTCCAATTCTGCCCTATAACCAAGATGGGAGTAGTCTCGACCATCAAATAATTAATACTGTAGTCCTAGTGGAGTCTGTCAAATCAAAATGACCTATGTTAACAAAACCTAATGCCTGCCCTATTCTTTGTATAAAAGTGTAAAAAGGAAAAATGTATGCGAAAGGAAAATCAATGTTCAAATAAGTAAGTGTGGTTGAACAAGCTCTCCTCCTCATATTAAACCTCCCAGAATAAGGCTGTCCCTGTAGGCAGGATGACACACTCTGGCGCAGCTTCTATAAAAATAAACAGTTCACCACGTGGATCGAGGCCCGCCTGATCTTCCACGTTTAAGTCTCTTTTCTTTGACTTCAAAACAAGGTTACATCCAAAACAGTTCACGAAGGTCCCCCTCTGCCGAGCTCAGAACTCACAAAAAATAAAGATCAACACAAAGAAGTAAGGGGCTCCTTTCCCCAAGCTTGTCTCACTTTGGGTCTCCCTCTGTCGGGCTCGGACCCCTCTAAATATGTAATTCAACACAAACAAGCAAGGAGGCTCCCTTCCCCAAGCTTATCTCACTTCGGGTTTCCCTCTGTCTGGCTCAGACCCCTTTTCAGAATGTCTCTTCAATGCAAGCAAGTCGAAGACTTAAATTGTGCAATGGATTTAACTATGACCTTCACAGGACCACTTCGACTAAATGTCACTTGGAGTTCTCTTCTTTATTTCACTTTTGCTGATCATACGCTTATGTTTCAAACAGTTCACTTGTAACGGAGACTTTCGACTGGGCTACTTCCTTTCACCTGACCACTCCGTTACATAGTATCGCTGTCTTTGCAGCTACTTGTTCACTTTAAAGTTCATTCAGAGGTCTGCCTTTCCTCACGTTTCATTCACACGCATGCAGCCTCCACTTGCGATAAATGTTGCTACTTCAAAAACCTCTTAACACACACCGGTCTTTCAGATCGTTTTCCTAACACACCGGCTGTGTGTTTCTGTTCTGGATTTTTACAATTTTCAGTTCATGAGTCCAGGTTAGTACTACAGGCTTGACCTCGCCTCCCCAACTCGTCCGTTCACCCAGGATGGTCTCTGGTGGCCTCGAAACACAATGCAATCTTCACTTGTGGGATCTGGCCTTCTCCACGTGTCTTCCGCGGCCTGTTGGAGGCAACGACCTCTGGTAAGGAATTCTTGGGGTTTCCGTCCCGCTGCTTCTGTCCCTCGGTCCGTCGTTATGCTCCAGTAGGCTTACCTTCTTCCCAGAAGTCCTGCTCGTACTCGTGTTCTGCCTTGCTCAGAGTGTGTCTCTGGGTGCTGCCTTTTATTTGTATGAGGAGAGCTAATCGGTATCAGGTGTATGCATTTAGCATTGAGTACCTGACTTTGTCTGACCCTATTAGCGGGACATGTCCAGTGTGTGTAAGTGGATGTTGTTACTGTCAGCCACCCTCTGCACAGTGTTTTTGTAAAAAGGGGGAAGGCGGGTTGGGACCTCAGAGCATCCTAAAACATAGGATGGGTTGGAAGTAGAAGTCCTGGTATAAAGTGACCCAGGCAGAAGTGGAAGTGGAGGCCCTGGTATAAAGTGACCCAGGCAGAAGTGGAAGTCCTGGTATAAAGTGACCCAGGCGGAAGTGGAAGTCCTGTTATAAAGTGACCCAGGCGGAAGTGGAAGTGCTGGTATAAAGTGACCCAGGCAGAAGTGGAAGTGGAAGTCCTGGTATAAAGTGACCCAGAAAGAAGTGGAAGTGGAAGTCCTGGTATAAAGTGACCCAGGCGGAAGTGGAATTGGAAGTCCTGGTATAACGTGACCCAGGCAGAAGTGGAAGTGGAAGTCCTGGTATAAAGGACCCAGGCAGAACTGGAAGTGGAAGTCCTGGTATAAAGTGACCCAGGCAGAAGTGGAATTGGAAGTCCTGGTATAACGTGACCCAGGCAGAAGTGGAAGTGGAAGTCCTGTTATAAAGTGACCCAGGCGGAAGTGGAAGTCCTGGTATAAAGTGACCAAGGCGGAAGTGGAAGTTCTGGTATAAAGTGACCCAGGCGGAAGTGGAAGTGCTGGTATAAAGTGACCCAGGCAGAAGTGGAAGTGGAGGTCCTGGTATAAAGTGACCCAGGCGGAAGTGGAAGTCCTGGTATAAAGTGACCCAGGCGGAAGTGGAAGTGCTGGTATAAAGTGACCCAGGCAGACGTGGAAGTGGAAGTCCTGGTATAACGTGACCCAGGTGGAAGTGGAAGTCCTGGTATAACGTGACCCAGGCAGAAGTGGAAGTGGAAGTCCTGGTATAAATTGACCCAGAGAGAAGTGGAAGTGGATGTCCTGGTATAAAGTGACCCAGGCAGAATTGGAAGTGGAAGTCCTGGTATAAAGTGACCCAGACTGAAGTGGAAGTGGAAGTCCTGGTATAAAGTGACCCAGGCAGAAGTGGAAGTGGAAGTCCTGGTATAAAGTGACCCAGGCAGAAGTGGAAGTGCTGGTATAAAGTGACCCAGACTGAAGTGGAAGTGGAAGTCCTGGTATAAGGTGACCCAGGCAGAAGTGGAAGTGGAAGTCCTGGTATAAAGTGACCCAGAGAGAAGTGGAAGTGGAGGTCCTGGTATAAAGTGACCCAGGCAGAAGTGGAAGTGGAAGTCCTGGTATAAAGTGACCCAGAGAGAAGTGGAAGTGGATGTCCTGGTATAAAGTGACCCAGACAGAAGTGGAAGTGGAAGTCCTGGTATAAAGTGACCCAGACTGAAGTGGAGGTGGAAGTCCTGGTATAAAGTGACCCAGGCAGAAGTGGAAGTGGAAGTGCTGGTATAAAGTGACCCAGGCAGAAGTGGAAGTGGAAGTCCTGGTATAAAGTGACCCAGGCAGAAGTGGAAGTGGAAGTCCTGGTATAACGTGACCCAGGCAGAAGTGGAATTGGAAGTCCTGGTATAAAGTGACCCAGGCAGAAGTGGAATTGGAAGTCCTGGTATAAGGTGACCCATGCAGAAGTGGAAGTGGAGGCCCTGGTATAAAGTGACCCAGACAGAAGTGGAAGTCCTGGTATAATGTGACCCAGGCAGAAGTGGAAGTGTTAGTCCTGGTATAAAGTGACCCAGGCAGAAGTGGAAGTCCTGGTATAAAGTCACCCAGGCGGAAGTGGAAGTCCTGGTATAAAGTGATCCAGACAGAAGTAGAAGTGGAAGTCCTGGTATAAAGTGACCCAGACAGAAGAGGAAGTGGAAGTCCTGGTATAAAGTGACCCAGGCGGAAGTGGAAGTGGAAGTCCTGGTATAAAGTGACCCAGGCAGAAGTGGAAGTGGAAGTGCTGGTATAAAGTGACCCAGGCGGAAGTGGAATTGGAAGTCCTGGTATAAAGTGACCCAGGCAGAAGTGGAATTGGAAGTCCTGGTATAAGGTGACACAGAGAGAAGTGGAAGTGGATGTCCTGGTATAAAGTGACCCAGACAGAAGTGGAAGTGGAAGTCCTGGTATAAAGTGACCCAGACTGAAGTGGAAGTGGAAGTCCTGGTATAAAGTGACCCAGGCAGAAGTGGAAGTGGAAGTGCTGGTATAAAGTGACCCAGGCGGAAGTGGAATTGGAAGTCCTGGTATAAAGTGACCCAGGCAGAAGTGGAATTGGAAGTCCTGGTATAAGGTGACACAGAGAGAAGTGGAAGTGGATGTCCTGGTATAAAGTGACCCAGACAGAAGTGGAAGTGGAAGTCCTAGTATAAAGTGACCCAGGCAGAAGTGGAAGTGGAAGTCCTGGTATAAAGTGACCCAGGCAGAAGTGGAAGTGGAAGTCCTGGTATAACGTGACCCAGGCAGAAGTGGAATTGGAAGTCCTGGTATAAAGTGACCCAGGCAGAAGTGGAATTGGAAGTCCTGGTATAAGGTGACCCAGGCAGAAGTGGAAGTGGAGGCCCTGGTATAAAGTGACCCAGACAGAAGTGGAAGTCCTGGTATAAAGTGACCCAGGCAGAAGTGGAAGTGTTAGTCCTGGTATAAAGTGACCCAGGCAGAAGTGGAAGTCCTGGTATAAAGTCACCCAGGCGGAAGTGGAAGTCCTGGTATAAAGTGACCCAGACAGAAGTAGAAGTGGAAGTCCTGGTATAAAGTGACCCAGACAGAAGAGGAAGTGGAAGTCCTGGTATAAAGTGACCCAGGCGGAAGTGGAAGTGGAAGTCCTGGTATAAAGTGACACAGACATAAGTGGAAGTGGAAGTCCTGGTATAAAGGGACCCATGCAGATGTGGAGGTGGAAGTCCTGGCATAAAGTGACCCAGGCAGAAGTGGAAGTCCTGGTATAAAATGACCCAGGTGGAAGTGGAAGTCCTGGTATGATGTGACCCAGGCAGAAGTGGAAGTGGACGTCCTGGTATAAAGTGACCCAGGCAGAAGTGGAAGTGGAAGTCCTGGCATAAAGTGACCCAGGCAGAAGTGGAAGTCCTGGCATAAAGTGACCCAGGCAGAAGTGGAAGTGGAGACCCTGGCATAAAGTGACCCAGGCAGACGTTGAAGTGGAAGTCCTGGTATAAAGTGATCCAGGCAGAAGTGGAAGTGGAAGTCCTGGCATAAAGTGACCCAGGCAGAAGTGGAAGTCCTGGCATAAAGTGACCCAGGCAGAAGTGGAAGTGGAGACTCTGGTATAAAGTGACCCAGACAGAAGTGGAAGTCCTGGTATAAAGTGACCCAGACAGAAGTGGAAGTGGAAGTCCTGGTATAAATTGACCCAGGCAGAAGTGGAAGTGGAAGTCCTGGTATAAGGTGACCCAGGCAGAAGTGGAATTGGAAGTCCTGGTATAAAGTGACCCAGGCAGAAGTGGAATTGGAAGTCCTGGTATAAAGTGACCCAGGCAGAAGAGGAAATGGAAGTCCTGGTATAAAGTGACCCAGGCAGAAGAGGAAGTGGAGACCCTGGTATAAAGTGACCCAGACAGAAGTGGAAGTGGAAGTGCTGGTATAAAGTGACCCATACAGAAGTGGAAGTGGAAGTCCTGGTATAAGGTGACCCAGGGAGAAGTGGAATTGGAAGTCCTGGTATAAAGTGACCCAGGCAGAAGTGGAAGTGGAAGTCCTGGTATAAAGTGACCCAGGCAGAAGAGGAAGTGGAGACCCTGGTATAAAGTGACCCAGACAGAAGTGGACGTGGAAGTCCTGGTATAAAGTGACCCAGACAGAAGTGGAAGTGGAAGTCCTGGTATAAAGTGACCCAGGCAGAAGAGGAAGTGGAAGTCCTGGTATAAAGTGACCCAGACAGAAGTGGAAGTGGAAGTCCTGGTATAAAGTGACCCAGACAGAAGTGGAAGTGGAAGTCCTGGTATAAAGTGACCCAGACAGAAGTGGAAGTGGAAGTCCTGGTATAAAGTGACCCAGGCAGAAGTGGAAGTGGAAGTCCTGGTATAAGGTGACCCAGGCAGAAGTGGAAGTGGAAGTCCTAGTATAAAGTGACCCAGACAGAAGTGGAAGTGGAAGTCCTGGTATAAAGTGACCCAGACAGAAGTGGAAGTGGACCTCCTGGTATAAAGTGACCCAGACAGAAGTGGAAGTGGAAGTCCTGGTATAAAGTGATCCAGACAGAAGTGGAAGTGGAATTCCTGGTATGAAGTGACCCAGACAGAAGTGGAAGTGGAAGTCCTGGTATAAAGTGACCCAGGCACAAGTGGAAGTGGAAGTCCTGGTATAAGATGACCCAGACAGAAGTGGAAGTGGAAGTCCTGGTATAAAGTGACCCAGGCAGAAGAGGAAGTGGAGACCCTGGTATAAAGTGACCCAGACAGAAGTGGAAGTGGAAGTCCTGGTATAAAGTGACCCAGACAGAAGTGGAAGTGGAAGTCCTGGTATAAATTGACCCAGGCAGAAGTGGAAGTGGAAGTCCTGGTATAAGGTGACCCAGGGAGAAGTGGAATTGGAAGTCCTGGTATAAAGTGACCCAGGCAGAAGTGGAAGTCCTGGTATAAAGTGACCCAGGCAGAAGTGGAAGTCCTGGTATAAAGTGACCCAAGCAGAAGTGAAGGTCCTGGTATAAAGTGACCCAGACAGATGTGGAAGTGGAAGTCCTGGTATAAAGTGATCCAGGCAGAAGTTAACGTAGAAGTCCTGGTATAAGGTGACCCAGGGAGAAGTGGAATTGGAAGTCCTGGTATAAAGTGACCCAGGCAGAAGTGGAAGTCCTGGTATAAAGTGACCCAGGCAGAAGTGGAAGTCCTGGTATAAAGTGACCCAGGCAGAAGTGAAGGTCCTAGTATAAAGTGACCCAGACAGAAGTGGAAGTGGAAGTCCTGGTATAAAGTGACCCAGGCGGAAGTGGAAGTCCTGGTATAAAGTGACCCAGGCCGAAGTGGAAGTGGAAGTCCTGGTATAAAGTGACCCAGGCCGAAGTGGAAGTGGAAGTCCCGGTATAAAGTGACCCACGCAGAAGTGGAAGTGGAAGTCCTGGTATAAAGTGACCCAGGCCGAAGTGGAAGTCCTGGTATAAAGTGACCCAGGCAGAAGTGGAAGTGGAAGTCCTGGTATAAAGTGACCCAGGCCGAAGTGGAAGTGGAAGTCCTGGTATAAAGTGACCCAGGCAGAAGTGGAAGTGGAAGTCCTGGTATAAAGTGACCCAGGCCGAAGTGGAAGTCCTGGTATAAAGTGACCCAGGCAGAAGTGGAAGTGGAAATCCTGGTATAAGGTGACCCAGGGAGAAGTGGAATTGGAAGTCCTGGTATAAAGTGACCCAGGCAGAAGTGGAAGTCCTGGTATAAAGTGACCCAGGCAGAAGTGGAAGTCCTGGTATAAAGTGACCCAAGCAGAAGTGAAGGTCCTGGTATAAAGTGACCCAGACAGATGTGGAAGTGGAAGTCCTGGTATAAAGTGATCCAGGCAGAAGTTAACGTAGAAGTCCTGGTATAAGGTGACCCAGGGAGAAGTGGAATTGGAAGTCCTGGTATAAAGTGACCCAAGCAGAAGTGGAAGTCCTGGTATAAAGTGACCCAGGCAGAAGTGGAAGTCCTGGTATAAAGTGACCCAGGCAGAAGTGAAGGTCCTAGTATAAAGTGACCCTGATGGAAGTGGAAGTCCTGGTATAAAGTGACCCAGGCAGAAGTGGAAGTGGAAGTCCTGGCATAAAGTGACCCAGGCAGAAGTGGAAGTGGAAGTCCTGGCATAAAGTGACCCAGGCAGAAGTGGAAGTGGAAGTCCGGGTATAAAGTGACCCAGGCCGAAGTGGAAGTCCTGGTATAAAGTGACCCAGGCCGAAGTGGAAGTGGAAGTCCTGGTATAAAGTGACCCAGGCCGAAGTGGAAGTGGAAGTCCTGGTATAAAGTGGCCCAGGCAGAAGTGGAAGTCCTGGTATAAAGTGACCCAGGCAGAAGTGGAAGTGGAAGTCCTAGTATAAAGTGACCCAGACAGAAGTGGAAGTGGAAGTCCTGGTATAAAGTGACCCAGGCAGAAGTGGAAGTGGAAGTCCTGGCATAAAGTGACCCAGGCAGAAGTGGAAGTGGAAGTCCTGGCATAAAGTGACCCAGGCAGAAGTGGAAGTGGAAGTCCTGGTATAAAGTGACCCAGGCCGAAGTGGAAGTCCTGGTATAAAGTGACCCAGGCCGAAGTGGAAGTGGAAGTCCTGGTATAAAGTGACCCAGGCCGAAGTGGAAGTGGAAGTCCTGGTATAAAGTGGCCCAGGCAGAAGAGGAAGTGGAAGTCCTGGTATAAAGTGGCCCAGGCAGAAGAGGAAGTGGAAGTCCTGGTATAAAGTGACCCAGGCAGAAGTGGAAGTGGAAGTCCTAGCATAAAGTGACCCAGGCAGAAGTGGAAGTGGAAGTCCTGGTACAAAGTGACCCAGGCCGAAGTGGAAGTCCTGGTATAAAGTGACCCAGGCCGAAGTGGAAGTGGAAGTCCTGGTATAAAGTGACCCAGGCCGAAGTGGAAGTGGAAGTCCTGGTATAAAGTGGCCCAGGCCGAAGTGGAAGTGGAAGTCCTGGTATAAAGTGACCCAGGCAGAAGTGGAAGTGGAAGTCCTGGTATAAAGTGACCCAGGCAGAAGTGGAAGTGGAAGACCTGGCATAAAGTGACCCAGGCAGAAGTGGAAGTGGAAGTCCTGGCATAAAGTGACCCAGGCAGAAGTGGAAGTGGAAGTCCTGGTATAAAGTGACCCAGGCCGAAGTGGAAGTGGAAGTCCTGGTATAAAGTGACCCAGGCCGAAGTGGAAGTGGAAGTCCTGGTATAAAGTGACCCAGGCAGAAGTGGAAGTGGAAGTCCTGGTATAAAGTGACCCAGGCAGAAGTGGAAGTGGAAGTCCTGGCATAAAGTGACCCAGGCAGAAGTGGAAGTCCTGGCATAAAGTGACCCAGGCAGAAGTGGAAGTGGAGACCCTGGCATAAAGTGACCCAGGCAGACGTTGAAGTGGAAGTCCTGGTATAAAGTGACCCAGGCAGAAGTGGAAGTGGAAGTCCTGGCATAAAGTGACCCAGGCAGAAGTGGAAGTCCTGGCATAAAGTGACCCAGGCAGAAGTGGAAGTGGAGACCCTGGTATAAAGTGACCCAGACAGAAGTGGAAGTCCTGGTATAAAGTGACCCAGACAGAAGTGGAAGTGGAAGTCCTGGTATAAATTGACCCAGGCAGAAGTGGAAGTGGAAGTCCTGGTATAAGGTGACCCAGGCAGAAGTGGAATTGGAAGTCCTGGTATAAGGTGACCCAGGCAGAAGTGGAATTGGAAGTCCTGGTATAAAGTGACCCAGGCAGAAGAGGAAATGGAAGTCCTGGTATAAAGTGACCCAGGCAGAAGAGGAAGTGGAGACCCTGGTATAAAGTGACCCAGACAGAAGTGGAAGTGGAAGTGCTGGTATAAAGTGACCCAGGCAGAAGTGGAAGTGGAAGTCCTGGTATAAAGTGACCCAGGCAGAAGAGGAAGTGGAGACCCTGGTATAAAGTGACCCAGACAGAAGTGGAAGTGGAAGTCCTGGTATAAAGTGACCCAGGCAGAAGAGGAAGTGGAAGTCCTGGTATAAAGTGACCCAGACAGAAGTGGAAGTGGAAGTCCTGGTATAAAGTGACCCAGACAGAAGTGGAAGTGGAAGTCCTGGTATAAAGTGACCCAGACAGAAGTGGAAGTGGAGGTCCTGGTATAAAGTGACCCAGACAGAAGTGGAAGTGGAAGTCCTGGTATAAAGTGACCCAGGCAGAAGTGGAAGTGGAAGTCCTGGTATAAGGTGACCCAGGCAGAAGTGGAAGTGGAAGTCCTAGTATAAAGTGACCCAGACAGAAGTGGAAGTGGAAGTCCTGGTATAAAGTGACCCAGACAGAAGTGGAAGTGGACGTCCTGGTATAAAGTGACCCAGACAGAAGTGGAAGTGGAAGTCCTGGTATAAAGTGATCCAGACAGAAGTGGAAGTGGAATTCCTGGTATGAAGTGACCCAGACAGAAGTGGAAGTGGAAGTCCTGGTATAAAGTGACCCAGGCACAAGTGGAAGTGGAAGTCCTGGTATAAGATGACCCAGACAGAAGTGGAAGTGGAAGTCCTGGAATAAAGTGACCCAGGCAGAAGAGGAAGTGGAGACCCTGGTATAAAGTGACCCAGACAGAAGTGGAAGTGGAAGTCCTGGTATAAAGTGACCCAGACAGAAGTGGAAGTGGAAGTCCTGGTATAAATTGACCCAGGCAGAAGTGGAAGTGGAAGTCCTGGTATAAGGTGACCCAGGGAGAAGTGGAATTGGAAGTCCTGGTATAAAGTGACCCAGGCAGAAGTGGAAGTCCTGGTATAAAGTGACCCAGGCAGAAGTGGAAGTCCTGGTATAAAGTGACCCAAGCAGAAGTGAAGGTCCTGGTATAAAGTGACCCAGACAGATGTGGAAGTGGAAGTCCTGGTATAAAGTGATCCAGGCAGAAGTTAACGTAGAAGTCCTGGTATAAGGTGACCCAGGGAGAAGTGGAATTGGAAGTCCTGGTATAAAGTGACCCAGGCAGAAGTGGAAGTCCTGGTATAAAGTGACCCAGGCAGAAGTGGAAGTCCTGGTATAAAGTGACCCAGGCAGAAGTGAAGGTCCTAGTATAAAGTGACCCAGACAGAAGTGGAAGTGGAAGTCCTGGTATAAAGTGACCCAGGCGGAAGTGGAAGTCCTGGTATAAAGTGACCCAGGCCGAAGTGGAAGTGGAAGTCCTGGTATAAAGTGACCCAGGCCGAAGTGGAAGTCCTGGTATAAAGTGACCCAGGCAGAAGTGGAAGTGGAAGTCCTGGTATAAAGTGACCCAGGCCGAAGTGGAAGTGGAAGTCCTGGTATAAAGTGACCCAGGCAGAAGTGGAAGTGGAAGTCCTGGTATAAAGTGACCCAGGCCGAAGTGGAAGTCCTGGTATAAAGTGACCCAGGCAGAAGTGGAAGTGGAAATCCTGGTATAAGGTGACCCAGGGAGAAGTGGAATTGGAAGTCCTGGTATAAAGTGACCCAGGCAGAAGTGGAAGTCCTGGTATAAAGTGACCCAGGCAGAAGTGGAAGTCCTGGTATAAAGTGACCCAAGCAGAAGTGAAGGTCCTGGTATAAAGTGACCCAGACAGATGTGGAAGTGGAAGTCCTGGTATAAAGTGATCCAGGCAGAAGTTAACGTAGAAGTCCTGGTATAAGGTGACCCAGGGAGAAGTGGAATTGGAAGTCCTGGTATAAAGTGACCCAAGCAGAAGTGGAAGTCCTGGTATAAAGTGACCCAGGCAGAAGTGGAAGTCCTGGTATAAAGTGACCCAGGCAGAAGTGAAGGTCCTAGTATAAAGTGACCCTGATGGAAGTGGAAGTCCTGGTATAAAGTGACCCAGGCAGAAGTGGAAGTGGAAGTCCTGGCATAAAGTGACCCAGGCAGAAGTGGAAGTGGAAGTCCTGGCATAAAGTGACCCAGGCAGAAGTGGAAGTGGAAGTCCGGGTATAAAGTGACCCAGGCCGAAGTGGAAGTCCTGGTATAAAGTGACCCAGGCCGAAGTGGAAGTGGAAGTCCTGGTATAAAGTGACCCAGGCCGAAGTGGAAGTGGAAGTCCTGGTATAAAGTGGCCCAGACAGAAGTGGAAGTCCTGGTATAAAGTGACCCAGGCAGAAGTGGAAGTGGAAGTCCTAGTATAAAGTGACCCAGACAGAAGTGGAAGTGGAAGTCCTGGTATAAAGTGACCCAGGCAGAAGTGGAAGTGGAAGTCCTGGCATAAAGTGACCCAGGCAGAAGTGGAAGTGGAAGTCCTGGCATAAAGTGACCCAGGCAGAAGTGGAAGTGGAAGTCCTGGTATAAAGTGACCCAGGCCGAAGTGGAAGTCCTGGTATAAAGTGACCCAGGCCGAAGTGGAAGTGGAAGTCCTGGTATAAAGTGACCCAGGCCGAAGTGGAAGTGGAAGTCCTGGTATAAAGTGGCCCAGGCAGAAGAGGAAGTGGAATTCCTGGTATAAAGTGGCCCAGGCAGAAGAGGAAGTGGAAGTCCTGGTATAAAGTGACCCAGGCAGAAGTGGAAGTGGAAGTCCTAGCATAAAGTGACCCAGGCAGAAGTGGAAGTGGAAGTCCTGGTATAAAGTGACCCAGGCCGAAGTGGAAGTCCTGGTATAAAGTGACCCAGGCCGAAGTGGAAGTGGAAGTCCTGGTATAAAGTGACCCAGGCCGAAGTGGAAGTGGAAGTCCTGGTATAAAGTGGCCCAGGCCGAAGTGGAAGTGGAAGTCCTGGTATAAAGTGACCCAGGCAGAAGTGGAAGTGGAAGTCCTGGTATAAAGTGACCCAGGCAGAAGTGGAAGTGGAAGACCTGGCATAAAGTGACCCAGGCAGAAGTGGAAGTGGAAGTCCTGGCATAAAGTGACCCAGGCAGAAGTGGAAGTGGAAGTCCTGGTATAAAGTGACCCAGGCCGAAGTGGAAGTGGAAGTCCTGGTATAAAGTGACCCAGGCCGAAGTGGAAGTGGAAGTCCTGGTATAAAGTGACCCAGGCAGAAGTGGAAGTGGAAGTCCTGGTATAAAGTGACCCAGGCAGAAGTGGAAGTGGAAGTCCTGGCTTAAAGTGACCCAGGCAGAAGTGGAAGTCCTGGCATAAAGTGACCCAGGCAGAAGTGGAAGTGGAGACCCTGGCATAAAGTGACCCAGGCAGACGTTGAAGTGGAAGTCCTGGTATAAAGTGACCCAGGCAGAAGTGGAAGTGGAAGTCCTGGCATAAAGTGACCCAGGCAGAAGTGGAAGTCCTGGCATAAAGTGACCCAGGCAGAAGTGGAAGTGGAGACCCTGGTATAAAGTGACCCAGACAGAAGTGGAAGTCCTGGTATAAAGTGACCCAGACAGAAGTGGAAGTGGAAGTCCTGGTATAAATTGACCCAGGCAGAAGTGGAAGTGGAAGTCCTGGTATAAGGTGACCCAGGCAGAAGTGGAATTGGAAGTCCTGGTATAAAGTGACCCAGGCAGAAGTGGAATTGGAAGTCCTGGTATAAAGTGACCCAGGCAAAAGAGGAAATGGAAGTCCTGGTATAAAGTGACCCAGGCAGAAGAGGAAGTGGAGACCCTGGTATAAAGTGACCCAGACAGAAGTGGAAGTGGAAGTGCTGGTATAAAGTGACCCAGGCAGAAGTGGAAGTGGAAGTCCTGGTATAAAGTGACCCAGGCAGAAGAGGAAGTGGAGACCCTGGTATAAAGTGACCCAGACAGAAGTGGAAGTGGAAGTCCTGGTATAAAGTGACCCAGGCAGAAGAGGAAGTGGAAGTCCTGGTATAAAGTGACCCAGACAGAAGTGGAAGTGGAAGTCCTGGTATAAAGTGACCCAGACAGAAGTGGAAGTGGAAGTCCTGGTATAAAGTGACCCAGACAGAAGTGGAAGTGGAGGTCCTGGTATAAAGTGACCCAGACAGAAGTGGAAGTGGAAGTCCTGGTATAAAGTGACCCAGGCAGAAGTGGAAGTGGAAGTCCTGGTATAAGGTGACCCAGGCAGAAGTGGAAGTGGAAGTCCTAGTATAAAGTGACCCAGACAGAAGTGGAAGTGGAAGTCCTGGTATAAAGTGACCCAGACAGAAGTGGAAGTGGACGTCCTGGTATAAAGTGACCCAGACAGAAGTGGAAGTGGAAGTCCTGGTATAAAGTGATCCAGACAGAAGTGGAAGTGGAATTCCTGGTATGAAGTGACCCAGACAGAAGTGGAAGTGGAAGTCCTGGTATAAAGTGACCCAGGCACAAGTGGAAGTGGAAGTCCTGGTATAAGATGACCCAGACAGAAGTGGAAGTGGAAGTCCTGGAATAAAGTGACCCAGGCAGAAGAGGAAGTGGAGACCCTGGTATAAAGTGACCCAGACAGAAGTGGAAGTGGAAGTCCTGGTATAAAGTGACCCAGACAGAAGTGGAAGTGGAAGTCCTGGTATAAATTGACCCAGGCAGAAGTGGAAGTGGAAGTCCTGGTATAAGGTGACCCAGGGAGAAGTGGAATTGGAAGTCCTGGTATAAAGTGACCCAGGCAGAAGTGGAAGTCCTGGTATAAAGTGACCCAGGCAGAAGTGGAAGTCCTGGTATAAAGTGACCCAAGCAGAAGTGAAGGTCCTGGTATAAAGTGACCCAGACAGATGTGGAAGTGGAAGTCCTGGTATAAAGTGATCCAGGCAGAAGTTAACGTAGAAGTCCTGGTATAAGGTGACCCAGGGAGAAGTGGAATTGGAAGTCCTGGTATAAAGTGACCCAGGCAGAAGTGGAAGTCCTGGTATAAAGTGACCCAGGCAGAAGTGGAAGTCCTGGTATAAAGTGACCCAGGCAGAAGTGAAGGTCCTAGTATAAAGTGACCCAGACAGAAGTGGAAGTGGAAGTCCTGGTATAAAGTGACCCAGGCGGAAGTGGAAGTCCTGGTATAAAGTGACCCAGGCCGAAGTGGAAGTGGAAGTCCTGGTATAAAGTGACCCAGGCCGAAGTGGAAGTGGAAGTCCCGGTATAAAGTGACCCAGGCAGAAGTGGAAGTGGAAGTCCTGGTATAAAGTGACCCAGGCCGAAGTGGAAGTCCTGGTATAAAGTGACCCAGGCAGAAGTGGAAGTGGAAGTCCTGGTATAAAGTGACCCAGGCCGAAGTGGAAGTGGAAGTCCTGGTATAAAGTGACCCAGGCAGAAGTAGAAGTGGAAGTCCTGGTATAAAGTGACCCAGGCCGAAGTGGAAGTCCTGGTATAAAGTGACCCAGGCAGAAGTGGAAGTGGAAATCCTGGTATAAGGTGACCCAGGGAGAAGTGGAATTGGAAGTCCTGGTATAAAGTGACCCAGGCAGAAGTGGAAGTCCTGGTATAAAGTGACCCAGGCAGAAGTGGAAGTCCTGGTATAAAGTGACCCAAGCAGAAGTGAAGGTCCTGGTATAAAGTGACCCAGACAGATGTGGAAGTGGAAGTCCTGGTATAAAGTGATCCAGGCAGAAGTTAACGTAGAAGTCCTGGTATAAGGTGACCCAGGGAGAAGTGGAATTGGAAGTCCTGGTATAAAGTGACCCAAGCAGAAGTGGAAGTCCTGGTATAAAGTGACCCAGGCAGAAGTGGAAGTCCTGGTATAAAGTGACCCAGGCAGAAGTGAAGGTCCTAGTATAAAGTGACCCAGACGGAAGTGGAAGTCCTGGTATAAAGTGACCCAGGCAGAAGTGGAAGTGGAAGTCCTGGCATAAAGTGACCCAGGCAGAAGTGGAAGTGGAAGTCCTGGCATAAAGTGACCCAGGCAGAAGTGGAAGTGGAAGTCCTGGTATAAAGTGACCCAGGCCGAAGTGGAAGTCCTGGTATAAAGTGACCCAGGCCGAAGTGGAAGTGGAAGTCCTGGTATAAAGTGACCCAGGCCGAAGTGGAAGTGGAAGTCCTGGTATAAAGTGGCCCAGACAGAAGTGGAAGTCCTGGTATAAAGTGACCCAGGCAGAAGTGGAAGTGGAAGTCCTGGTATAAAGTGTCCCAGGCAGAAGTGGAAGTGGAAGTCCTGGTATAAAGTGACCCAGGCAGAAGTGGAAGTCCTGGTATAAAGTGACCCAGGCAGAAGTGAAGGTCCTAGTATAAAGTGACCCAGACAGAAGTGGAAGTGGAAGTCCTGGTATAAAGTGACCCAGGCAGAAGTGGAAGTGGAAGTCCTGGCATAAAGTGACCCAGGCAGAAGTGGAAGTGGAAGTCCTGGCATAAAGTGACCCAGGCAGAAGTGGAAGTGGAAGTCCTGGTATAAAGTGACCCAGGCCGAAGTGGAAGTCCTGGTATAAAGTGACCCAGGCCGAAGTGGAAGTGGAAGTCCTGGTATAAAGTGACCCAGGCCGAAGTGGAAGTGGAAGTCCTGGTATAAAGTGGCCCAGGCAGAAGAGGAAGTGGAAGTCCTGGTATAAAGTGACCCAGGCAGAAGTGGAAGTGGAAGTCCTGGCATAAAGTGACCCAGGCAGAAGTGGAAGTGGAAGTCCTGGCATAAAGTGACCCAGGCAGAAGTGGAAGTGGAAGTCCTGGTATAAAGTGACCCAGGCCGAAGTGGAAGTCCTGGTATAAAGCGACCCAGGCCGAAGTGGAAGTGGAAGTCCTGGTATAAAGTGACCCAGGCCGAAGTGGAAGTGGAAGTCCTGGTATAAAGTGGCCCAGGCTGAAGTGGAAGTGGAAGTCCTGGTATAAAGTGACCCAGGCAGAAGTGGAAGTGGAAGTCCTGGTATAAAGTGACCCAGGCAGAAGTGGAAGTGGAAGTCCTGGCATAAAGTGACCCAGGCAGAAGTGGAAGTGGAAGTCCTGGCATAAAGTGACCCAGGCAGAAGTGGAAGTGGAAGTCCTGGTATAAAGTGACCCAGGCCGAAGTGGAAGTGGAAGTCCTGGTATAAAGTGACCCAGGCCGAAGTGGAAGTGGAAGTCCTGGTATAAAGTGACCCAGGCAGAAGTGGAAGTGGAAGTCCTGGTATAAAGTGACCCAGGCAGAAGTGGAAGTGGAAGTCCTGGCATAAAGTGACCCAGGCAGAAGTGGAAGTGGAAGTCCTGGCATAAAGTGACCCAGGCAGAAGTGGAAGTCCTGGTATAAAGTGACCCAGGCCGAAGTGGAAGTGGAAGTCCTGGTATAAAGTGACCCAGGCCGAAGTGGAAGTGGAAGTCCTGGTATAAAGTGGCCCAGGCAGAAGAGGAAGTGGAAGTCCTGGTATAAAGTGACCCAGGCAGAAGTGGAAGTGGAAGTCCTGGTATAAAGTGGCCTAGACAGAAGTGGAAGTCCTGGTATAAAGTGACCCAGGCAGAAGTGGAAGTGGAAGTCCTGGTATAAAGTGACCCAGGCAGAAGAGGAAGTGGAAGTCCTGGTATAAAGGGACCCAGGCAGAAGTGGAAGTGGAAGTCCTGGTATAAAGTGGCCTAGACAGAAGTGGAAGTCCTGGTATAAAGTGACCCAGGCAGAAGTGGAAGTGGAGGTCCTTGTATAAAGTGACCCAGGCAGAATTTGAATGTACTGTGAAGGAAGCAGGTGTTGCTCACGGTGTTAGGAGAGAAACACTGTGGCCTTATCCTGACAAAGAAGTGGTTGTGTTTAATGGTGCTGAGAGAGAAGCACTGTGATGAGATTTCAACTAAACTGTGTTTGTGAATCAACTAAGTTGTGATGGAAAACATCCTAACCAAGAATCCCATTGGTACTGTTTAAGGAGCTTTGACTTGTGCATTTCCTGGAGGAAAATTATCTCTTATGTGTTGAACTGTGGAGTGTTGGAAGTTTTTCTTAACAAACTGACTTGGCCAAAAACTGTGTTGGAACTTTGTTTCAACCCTTGATTTTCTTGTTGTTTTGTGTTATTCAACTGAACTAACCTTGACTTAAAACCTGGGGAAGGGGAATTCGCTCAGGTTACAATCAAAGACTTGAATGTGTTGCTAATACAAGTATTGCCATATGTTTTCTTGTTTATGTATAAGTGTGAGGGCTGGAGTGCTTGCCTTCGTTTATTTAGGCAGATAAATCTCTGTTAGAGATGGGCAAGTGAGGCGTAGGTTTGCACTTTTGATTTAATAAAACAGCATTCTTAAATGATCTAAAAGTTGTCCGCCTCACATTTCTGGCCCATCACACTACCGAAACAAAACTGAGAACATTCTCTGCTCCTCAAACCAGGGGTCAGGTTAGCAAAAGCTTTGATGCCCGAGTGTGGTCGTTAGCGCTCTACAAATCACACACATAACATAAACTATCAAGAAAAAGAGAGGGGGAGAGAAAGATGGACACGGGAAAGAGAGAGGTGGCAGAGAGAAAGGGGGAATAGAGGGAGAGGGACAGATGGGGAAGGAGGGAGGGGAAAGAGAGGTGAAGGGGAATGAAGGGAGTGTTAGGGAGGGACAGAAATGGACTGGTAGGGGAGGATGCGGGGGGGTGGAAGGGACAGGGAAGCAGAGGGATGGAGGGACACAGAGATGGAAGGAGAGAGAAAACTAGACAGCAATGACTCTGAGAGGGAGCGCACACCAGACTACACTAGTGCTACCGATAAACCACACTGACAGAGAGAACCAGAGTGAGCACACCACACTGTCCATACAGAGAGAACCAAGAGAGTGCACTTCACAATACACCTCAGAAAGAGAGGGACAGCATGAAAGACCGCTCTCGCCCACTGATACACCACTGTGCAGAGAGTGGCACAATCACAGAACTGGACAGGGAGAGAGTGAGAGAGAGAGAGAGAGAGAGAGAGAGAGAGCGGCACACCCACAGAGCTGGCAAAGGACAGAGAGCAAGATACGGCGATAGAGCCTGGAGAGAAAGAGACAGGGAATGATAGGGGGAGGCAGAGAGAGAGACACACAGAGCGAGCGAGAGCGATGGGGAATGGGGTGAGAGAAAAACAGACAGCACTGATGGAGAGAGAGAGAGAAAGCCTGTACCATACCATGGATCTAGAGAATAATTGTCACTGAGACAGCGCAGAGAGAGAGAGAGAGAGCGCTAGGTCAGCGAATGCTGTACTGTGACAGCTAGTCTAGTCCAATGCCCCAGTAATGCCCTCTAATGCTGAGTGCAGTATGTGCAGTTTCACATTTGTGCAGTTGTTGACATCATATGTAAAGTGCAGCTTCAAACTCCTCTAATGCCAGTTAGTGCCTGGCATGCCTGTAAAGTCACTGTATGTCATGTTCATTCCCATTTGTGTAGGTGCTGCAGATGCAAAGTGCCACCTCAGCACCTCTCAGTAATGCCATCTAATCGCAGTTAATGCCTTGTATGTATGACAAAGTCACTACATGTAAGTGCAGCCTCAAATACCCCAGTAATGTCCGGCTCTGGGCCACTTGTCCGAGCCAGATGTTCCCCCCCACCCCCACCTTTCATTCACAGTGGCTCTAGTTCCCAGCACAAACAATGTAGCTATGGCTCTGGCACCAACATTTGATCGCCAGTTATGGATGCCCCGCGCTGTCGCTGCAGGCTACTACTCTGCTTCCCAGACACCACGTTGGCGACATCAAGGTGATGTGTGGCATGATGGAGCCTTGTGTCTTCTCTAGAATTTCAGCAACCATTAGAAACCAGGACAAACAGCATGACTCCTTGTGCATCTCTATGACCCACACACACGCAAACACACACACAAACATGCACACACACACATTGAGCATCTACCTTCCTACACATGCACACTTGTGAACCTGCAACGCACACTGCACTGAGTACAGGGAACCATGTCCAAGCTGGCAGAGTGTGTCAGCAAAACCAGCAGCTCAGAAGAAACTGTTTAGAAACCCCAGGATATGGCTTTAAAGCGAGAGGACTGTAGGTCACCTTCAAGGTTTTGGGTGACGTTTTGCTTCCATTACTCAGAAACACCAGATAGGGTGTGGGTCTGTGTCTGATTTTGTGATCCGCAGCTTGGCATTGTTTGACCAGAAACGTCCCAGAAGGCTCAACTGATTCCTAGACTAGATAATGCAGCAACCTAACTCTTTCCTTGAATGACAGGTCAGGGTCTCTGTAAAATGGAAATCAACGTTTAGAACAATGTGGGATGACTATTTATCTTGTCCTCTTTCTCTTTCTCTCTCTAGGATGTGAAGAGTGTCTTGAGCAGGTATGTCTCCTCTTGCCTTGATGTGCCCTCAATGTGGACTCACTTTTATCCCGGTGGATGTCCTCTGTTACTCACATTTATTACACACTACAGACCCCGGCTCCATCTTAACTTCTGGGAGATTTAGCATTTCTATGTGTGATTTAAAAATATATATACCCCCTGTATGCTTGCTTCCCTGACTTGTATTAGCACTTAGCTAATTCCATCATCACTGATCCAAGGGAACTAGCAAAGATGGCTGACTTGTGGGTCTCTCACCGAGTTCCCCACAGTGATCAGGGGACAGGTAAGGCCGGCCAACATTCTCCCTTCTTACAGGGCCTCAAAGTAGAAGTGGGTAACCCCTCGTGGCTGGGTCCAAAAAGACGGATGGCACCACTAACCCAAAGGTGAGTGGTGGTTCCTCAGTAATTCCCAGACTCCCTAGCACCTGCTGGGACTGTAGAAAAACTGACCATCCCAGAGGTCAGCCTAGCTGTCCTAAAAAGCTTGCTGAGCAGAGTGCCTAAAGCATGGCCTCTGGGCACTGGGAGACTTGCCCTTGTGCAGACATCCCAGAGATGTCTTCAGCTTTGCTTAATGTGGGAGGGTCAAGCCCCAGAAAGGGGACAGGGAGAGGGGTATTTCCCTCCAATACGTAGTATGTCTATTCCATTATAGTGCACAGCCACCCTACCACTGGAATCAGAGACACTACTTCCAGTGCCACTGTTATTGACAGCACTTTCTTTGGGCCAGAGGTTCTAACAAATAGTCCTCTGCAGGCCACTAAGTTATCTAGTGCCCCCTTAAAACGTTCCCTGTCGCTAACATTTCCCTTCAGATAGTTAATGGGAAGTTAGCTCTCCCTGTTAGTGTCCATGAAAATGTCCCTGGCAATTTTTTCCTGGGAATGACTTGGAAGAGAGAGGTATCTTTAAAGGCACCGCTCTCATCCCAGGAATTGTGAAGTTAAATTCCACCCAACATTTCTATGGGTTTTTACCGGGCATTTTTCATCACTGATATGATTTTCACTGCTTCTTTCTGTAAAGGATGGGTGGAGGCCCATTAATATCCCTGTCCCCCCCCAGCCCGCCACCCTCTCCCCTACCAACCCCCACCTCAGTGAAAAATTGGCAGTAAACAAATACAATGAAAAGTATATGGCAAAAAGTGATCTATGTCTTTTAATCACCTACTAAAATCTCACCTGTCCTAAAAGTCGTCTTGAAATGATCACCTACCGAAATCTCAACCTCATAAACTTACACTTAATTTACCAAAAAGTTAACCCCCCCAAATCTCGCTATTAGTATTTAAACATAAAGATATGAAAGTGAAGCAATACAAACGGGGGCAATCCTCCCTTTACCCCCCAATTCTATCAGAATGTAGATATCCCCGAGCCCTCCCTCTCCTCCTGGGCATCTCTCATTCAGAATGTTTCATGTAGAGATTCCTGAGCCCACCCTATCCTCCCTGGGGGGTCTCTCCTTCAAAACATATCATGCAGAGATTCCTGAGCCCACCCTCTCCTCTGCAGGGGTCTCTCATTCAGAATGTATCAGCATGTAGAGATCTCTGTGCCCACCCACTCCTTTCAGGGGGTCTCTCATTCAGAATGTATCAGAATATAGATATCCCTGAGCCCACCCTCTCATCCCCGGGGGTCTGTCATTCAGAATGTATCAGCATGTAGAGATCCCTGTGCCCACTGTAAGAAAGGCCTGGTATCAAAGCAAGACAGACACAAGTGATCACAGTTCAATGGTGTTTATTAAACTGTAAAATGGGTGAGATATATGCCTTATCTAAACCTAATTCTAAGATGGGTGCAAGCTACGACCATCAAATGATAATAATATGTCCAAGTGGAGTCTAGTCAAATATAAAAGGCCTATACCAAGAAACCTATTGCCAATCCTTACTGCTATGTTACAAACTATGTGTGGGATAATGTTCACAAGAAAGAAAGAGTGTTCACAAAATGATGTCAGGAGGTTATTGCCGGGGTCTCCCTCCCCCACGTTTTCTAGCACAGGGCAAGACGGGACTCGTGAGCGCAGCACACTCCTGGGCTTCTTCAGCACACCGTTACAGTTCCTTTTCTTTTTATATCAGGACCGTCTGTGTCCAAGACTCTTTCATGCAATGTCCCTGGCTTCAGAGGGCCTGATGTATCACAAAACGACAAAACAAAGGTTCCTTCTATTTCTCTTTACGTCAGGCGATTACTCTTCACCCGTGGATCCCCCTCAGCCGGACTCCTATCTTCTCACAACGTTAGCCTCCCTGAGTCGGGCTCAGACCAACCACTCACTGTGGACATCCCTCAGTCGGGTTCACGTTTGCCATCACAATCTGCTGCATTTTCAATTACAATCTCTTTACTTGTAGTATCAGAGAGTCTCAATCTCTTTTTAAACATCCAGCTAGTTTAGGTCTCCCTCATCCGCGCTCAGACCTTCTAAAGCACTTGCAACTTCACTCACATAGACTTCCGAAGGGCGATCACGTCTCGCTGGGTCGCTCTTAGTGTCTATAACAAGTGCTGGTTTCACACACCTACGTGTTGCCACAGCATTTCCCTCAGTCGGGCACAAACGCCTGTTTCACAATTCCCTCGGATACTTAAACATTTAACAACGTGTCAAAGACTTTCGATTGTACAAGGGATTTGGCTGGACCCTTGTATGACCACCTTGACACCTCACTTCGGCCTTCCCTATGGCCTCCTGGTACTTGTTGTTTCTATATCTTTTACGTTCAACACAGTCTTTGTTCAGGACAGATGGTAACAGCCCGAGGCCTCCGAATGAGTGCCCATGAGACGCCGGACCATTCTATCTCTGGTACCAAATCGATCACAAATGAGCTTTGTACCTTTAATCTTCTTAATGTTGCCACTGCAGCTTTGAGCCTAACACAGTGAGGCCCTTTATCAGGTTCTTCCGACTCACCGGCTTTGCTGAACTCGTTGGTGTTTCTTTTGCTGCTGTAGTCAAGGACGGTACCACGATGGCAACCTCATTTCTCCGCCCTGGTAATCAGTGCGGGAGTGTTCCATATACCACTGACATCCGTCACACCATTCGCCAACTGCGATTCCCGGCCTTATATTTCTTTTGTCAGAGGCTTTGCGGGACTGGGTTGAAAAGGGCATGGGCAACTCCCTCCTTGATGTCCTTTCAGGTCTCGCCACCTTTCTCCTTCTTTTGACTTGCGTCCTGGAATCGCTGCTTCCTCATGCACTTGGCCTTGCTCAGAGTGTGTTCTCGTGCTCCGCCTTTTATCCCCATGGGGAAGGGAAAAGGCAGTCAGGTGTGTGTAGTTATCGCCAATTGCCTGATTCTGCCTGGCCCTTGTTTGGGACATGTCAGGTATACGTCTCTGATGTTAGTCCGTTGTCTTTCATGGTAATCGGTCTGTGAGAACATGTTTGTGCCAAAAAAGGGGAGAGGTTTAGTTTATAGATATCCTACAGAGTAGGGTGGGGAAAAGGTGTTATAAGGAAGGGGATACCGCATCTCACCCTTCAGTGTCCCACTTCCACTCCCCGAAGACCCCTCACCCATGTGATCCTCCCGCACCAGGAACTGGATCCGATAGCGATGGCCGTGTCCTGGCCACCTGGATGACAGATCTCTGGGGACTAATAAGTGAGACACCTTCAGGTTTCTCACACCATCCTCTCCTCCCTGGGGGTCTCTCATTCAGAATGTATCAAAATGTAGAGATTCCCAAACCCACCCTGTCCTACCCAGGGATCTCTTATTCAAAATGTATCAGAATGTAGAGATCCCGAGCCCACCGTCTCCTCCTTCCATCTTTAGGAATGGGGTCTCTTTTTCCTCCCCCTTATCTCACCGTTTAGACCCCCTTTACTCTTACTTGTCACTGGAGGCCGAGGGTTATATACAGCATCTTTCTATAATTCTCAGGTGCAGTGAAGTGAAGGCTCTGAAGCCCCAGGAAGATGCCCCTGGAATAGAGACGATGCTGCTGAGAATTAGACGCCATGCGCAGCTGCTCGCAGAATTAAAAGGTAGATATGAGTCCAGGCCCACCCGAGAGGTAATGTTGATCGGGAAGGCTTTTCTAATCATCGCAACACACTTATTTAATTGAAATACATGTAAATATGCACAGCTCAATGAAAAACCAATATGTTGGCATTCTTGTACTTGTATCGGGCACAGGTAGATAGCAAGCAATGGAGAGTGTCACGATGGTTGAGTCCAGGAGCCGAGAGCCGCATCCCCTGAATGCTATTACCGGCTGCACCGAGTGTTTAGAGGAATTCCTTATATAGCAAGGTCTTTTGTTTTTTTGTAAACTGCAGGCATAATGGTGCTGTGCGGAGGTGGGTTAGGGTCGTGTGCCACAGAGCTGGCGCATAATGGGTGATCTTTCTCTTCCTGTTTTTTTGCTTGTGGGCATTTATTTATTTCCAGTCTTGCAAAGATGTGGCATCTGGAATTGCTCTGGCTTCCTAATGTGACCAGTTCCTTGGCTAGGTACCGGTGTGGCTGTGTTACCTCAGCCTTGTATGTAATGTAGGCTATTTTAAAGATGTTTTGGGCCGTTAGAAAGGTTGGGGGAAATGCAGTCAAACTGTTTGATGCCGATGATATGTGTGGTGCGAGGGTTGAGGGGGAGGTCAGAGAGGGGTAGGTTTCCACTTCCAGGTGGCCTAGAACTGGGGACTACTGCAGGCCTGAAACCCGAGGCTGGCCAGAAAGATTTGATTGTGTGCAGTCCTGCTAGTGGCTACCAAGCCGTCTGGGCATTTTTGTCACTTGGGGATAGCTTTGGCAATAACTCTTTGAGGTCCATGCCAGTTAGCCATGATTGGATGAGTGTTTGATTGGATGAGCCATGATTGGATGAGTGATTGATTGGATGAGTGATTGATTGGATGAGTGTTTGATTGGATGAGTGTTTGATTGTTTGATTGGATGAGTATTTGATTGGTGGGGTTCCCGAGAGGTAAAAACATGTTTTTTGAGGGGTCGATTATAAGAAATTAACCGGTCATCCATGACTGGATGAAAAATCTAAATGCACATACATTTCACTGAAAATGCACTCATTGAGTTGTACATAAAACTCATCAAATCTAGCAAAATATATAGTGGTGTGAAAACAGATTAAGTCAAAATAACTCCTAAAAAAGGATAAACGGAAGGACTGACACAAATCATTAAAGAAGGGGAGGGGGAGAAGTTAGAAGGGGACAATAAAAGGCTAACCAGTCTTTTACCATTTTACTTTAGAGAAGGGAGGAATACAACTTTAAAATAAATTATAATGCAGAAAAAATAAACCAAACGGTTGTTGATATTAAAAGGAGACGTGCCAAAAGACTTCTTTCATTAAGAAAAATGTGGTGCAAAAATGAAAAGAGATTTTATTTCGGTCAGAAGTATTGTGGTGAAAAGACCGATCCGGTAGGATATGTGCGGCTTGGACCCTCCCCTTCCTGCAGTGGAAACTGAACGCTTCTGCAGGAAAGGCTGCAAGGGCTGTAGTCGTCCTATACCATGTGTTGGAGGTCGTAATGACGCATGTACATATGTTGATAGTGTACGGTTAGTGGTTTTGCTTCCCTGTGATTTTCATTGATAAGAGTTGGTTCAAGGCCCAGGGACGTCATTTGGGGGTCGCCTTGCGAGAAAGAGAAAAAAAAAAGTGTGTTTTTTTTTTTGGTAATGCAAGCTCCTGGGCTGTGGCCAGCACCATGTGGCTCTTTACTTCTGGAGTGGCTGGCTTTCTTGTTAAAGCCCCTTAAAAAAAGAAGAAAAAGAAGAACAGGAGTGCCACAAGTCTAATACTTTCAGCATTGACCCTAAATAAGAAAGATTAGGAATACCAAATAATGTGGATTTCTGTACAATAATTGCTAGAGTCATTAAAGGTTTATTTCAGGCACACTTCAGGAGGTGAGTCACTGATTTAGTCTGTTCCTAAACGCCTCAACTCAGCCTTTCATCCTCCTGAGGTCGATAAATGAGTACCAACACAGGTTGGGTGATATTGGGTGTATATTTTTTCTATATAAAGCGCTTAAGCGTAAGTGCTATATAATAACACATCATCATTTGGTCATGGACGTCCGCTTGCATTAACAGTAATTTGGTAATATGGGCCTATATACACTGATGTTAACAATACATATGATGATTGTATGAAATGTACATCACATTATAGCGATATAGTAACCATATTTTTCGTAGTGTACAATGCTATGTGATAGCACTTCCTGTTTTGTCAACGGGTGAAAGGTCACGTTCCATCGCATCCAGTGATATCACTTCGGGGTGGGGTCAAATGACATCACTTCCTGTGATGTCACCAGGGGCCAAGGGCCGTGTGATGTCACTTCCGCTACCCCTGGCATTTTGGTGAAATGACGTCCCTGTCAAGGCCTAATAAATAGGAGTGCATTTGTATACATTCTGCCTCACTTGAGTTATTAGAGTGCTTTGTGTGTGCTTAATTGAACCCATCACCACCCACATTCTCCCAAGTCTAGGCCTTACTGCCCAGTCACACTACCTTGATAGAGTTTGGCTAGACATTAGTGTCGTCCTGGTCACCAGAGTAGGGGGGCCTCTCAGAATCTATCCATAGGGCTGAGTCTGAAGATCCATCTTTACCACCTCAGTGAACAGCCTCAGTAGACCATGTTTCCAGATTAGAGAACCCCAAAAGGCCAATAAAGACATTATTTATATCCTGAGAGCGCTGCATCTGGGACCCCTTGGCCTCTGAATAGTAGGTCATACTGTACTCGTGACACAACAGTCTGGCCAACAATGTCTCAGGCATATCGGCTTCCCAGACTTCTGGACTTGGACCGGCTCAGACAATAATTTAGCTTCCCGGTCGGCTAGAGCCTGAAACTTAGCATTGACGCCTTTAGGGCTTGTGGTGTTGGGGTAATAGGGTACGTTTGTTCTAATGCACAAAGTTACTCTCCCAATGCAGTCAATTTCAATCCTTCGGATTTGAGAGATGCACAGGTAGGGGGTAATGCAATACCTCAGGGTCACTTTTAAATCCCCCCGAAGTATTGCTTGCAAGGACACTGAGCCAGTATTGCGTTCAAAATAGGAGGTCCTTTTATCGGTTTAGGACGAAATGACCGAAAATAAATGGTCGCATTGACCATAAGTTCTAAAAATGCTACCACCAAAGGTTTGAACACCAAAAGTTCTAATCTTTGGTGGTAGCATTGTAAAAAACAAAAAACGGGGGCTGTGGGGGTGTCCCCCGCATCGCCCCACTCACTATACTTCATGGTATAGTGAGCAGGGGTTGCGGGGGACACGCCCGCAGCCTTCCGTTACAAAAAAAAAGACAAGGACCCTGCAATGCCGGTTCCCGATCCCGGAAGTGAAAGGGGACTGGCGCTGCAGGAACCCAGCCTGAAGATGCAGGTAAGTGGGGTTTGTTTATGTTGGGGGTGGGGGTGTGCTGAGGGTGTGGGTGGGGGGGTGTTATGGGTGTGTTGTGTGTGCGTGAGAATGTATGTGTGTTTGCATGAGAAAGGTGCAAACTTTTGGTAGTTCGCACCTTTCTCATGCGAACGATTTGCCTGCGGTACTTTCAGTCCTTTTATCAGATCTAGTGGCATGATCTGCCTGATCCAATAAAGAGGCTACATTATCTCTGATCTTAATGCTCTTTTCCCTGGTCCTTTACTGTGTGCTGAGAATGTTAAGCTCTGAAAGAGTGAGATCTGTGGGTGTGTGACCTGCCCTATGGGGTGCCGGAGAGGACAAGCCGAAACATGACAATTGGACACACAGGGTGGTGGGGTGCAGTGGTGGGAGCTAGATGGGGGGGCATTAGGGGAAGAGCAGGGAGCGGGGGTGCATTGATGGGAGCTGGAGGGGAGGCGTTGGGGGAAGGGCAGGGAGTGGGGGTGCAGTGGTGGGAGCTGGGAGGAGGCATTAGGGGAAGGACAGGGAGTGGTGGTGCAGTGGTGGGAGCTGGAGGGGAGGCTTTAGGGGAAGGGCCAGGAGTGGGGGTGCAGTGGTGGGAGCTGGGGGGGAGGCATTAGGGGAAGGGCAGAGAGTGGGGGTGCAGTGGTGGGAGCTGGAGGGGAGGCAATAGGGGAAGGGCAGGGAGTGGGGGTGCAGTGGTGGGAGCTGGAGGGGAGGCATTAGGGGAAGGGTAGGGAGTAGGGGTGCAGTGGTGGGAGCTGGAGGGGAGGCATTGGAAGGGCAGGGAGTGGGGGTGCAGTGGTGGGAGCTGGAGAGGAGGGATAAGGGGAAGGGCAGGGAGTGGGGGTGCAGGGGTGGGAGCTGGAGGGGAGACATTAGGGGAAGGGCAGAGAGTGGGGGTGCAGTGGTGTGAGCTGGAGGGGAGGCATTAGAGGAAGGGCAGGGAGTGGGGGTGCAGTGGTGGGTGCTGGAGAGGAGGCATTAGGGGAAGGGCAGGGAGTGTGGGTGCAGTGGTGGGAGCTGGAGGGGAGGCAATAGGGGAAGGGCAGGGAGTGGGGGTGCAGTGGTGGGAGCTGGAGGGGAGGCATTGGGCGAAGGGCAGGGAGTGGGGTGCAGTGGTGGGAGCTGGAGGGGAGGCATTAGAGGAAGGGCAGGGAGTGGGGTGCAGTGGTGGGAGCTGGAGGGGAGGCATTAGGGGAAGGGCAGGGAGTGGGGGTACAGTGGTGGGATTTGGGGGAGGCATTAGGGAAAGGGCAGGGAGTGGTGGTGCAGTGGTGGGAGCTGGAGGGGAGGCATTAGGGGAAGGGCCGAGAGTGGGGGTGCAGTGGTGGGAGCTGGGGGGGAGGCATTAGGGGAAGGGTAGGGAGTAGGGGTGCATAGTGGGAGCTGGAGGGGAGGCATTAGGGGAAGGGCAGGGAGTGGGAGGTGCAGTGGTGGGAGCTGGAGGGGAGTCATTGGGGCAGGGAGTGGGGGTGCAGTGGTGGGAGCTGGAGAGGAGGCATTGGGGAAGGGCAAGGAGTGGGGGTGCAGTGGTGGAAGCTAGAGGGGGCATTAGGGGAAGGGCAGGGAGTGGGGGTGTGATGGTGGGAGCTGGAGGGGAGGCAGGGCAAGGGCAGGGAGTGTGGGTGTGATGGTGGGAGCTGGAGAGGAGGCATTAGGGGAAGGGCAGGGAGTGGGGGTGCAGTGGTGGGAGGTGGAGGGGGGCATTAGGGGAAGGGCAGGGAGTGGGGGTGCAGTGGTGGGAGCTAGAGGGGAGGCATTAGGGGAAGGGCAGGGAGTGCAGTGGTGGGAGCTAGAGGGGAGGCATTAGGGGAAGGGCAGGGAGTGCAGTGGTGGGAGCTGGAGGGAAGGCATTAGGGGAAGGGCAGGGAGTCGGGGTGCAGTGGTGGGAGCTGGAGGGGAGGCATTAGGGGAAGTGCAGGGAGTGGGGGTGCATTGATGGGAGCTGGAGGGGAGGCGTTGGGCGAAGGGCAGGGAGTGGGGGTTGCAGTGGTGGGAGCTGGAGGGGAGGCGGTAGAGGAAGAGCAGGGAGCGGGGGTGCATTGATGGGAGCTGGAGGGGAGGCGTTGGGGGAAGGGCAGGGAGTGGGGGTGCAGTGGTGGGAGCTGGAGGGGAGGCATTAGGGGAAGGGCAGGGAGTGGGGGTGCAGTGGTGGGAGCTGGAGGGGAGGCATTAGGGGAAGTGCAGGGAGTGGGGGTGCACTGCTGGGAGCTGGAGGGGAGGCATTAGGGGAAGGGCTGGGAGTGGGGTGCACTGCTGGGAGCTGGAGGGGAGGCATTGGGCGAAGGGCAGGGAGTGGGGGTTGCAGTGGTGGGAGCTAGATGGGGGGGCATTAGGGGAAGAGCAGGGAGCGGGGGTGCATTGATGGGAGCTGGAGTGGAGGCATTGGGCGAAGGGCAGGGAGTGGGGGTGCAGTGGTGTGAGCTGGAGGGGAGGCATTAGAGGAAGGGCAGGGAGTGGGGGTGCAGTGGTGGGTGCTGGAGAGGAGGCATTAGGGGAAGGGCAGGGAGTGGGGGTGCAGTGGTGGGAGGTGGAGGGGCGGCATTAGGGGAAAGGCAGGGAGTGGGGGTGAGGTGGTGGGTGCTGGAGAGGAGGCATTAGGGGAAGGGCAGGGAGTGGGGGTGCAGTGGTGGGAGGTGGAGGGGCGGCATTAGGGGAAGGGCAGGGAGTGGGGGTGTAGTGGTGGGAGCTGGAGGGGAGGCATTGGGGGAAGGGCAGGGAGTGGGGGTGCAGTGGTGGGAGCTGGAGAGGAGGCATTAGGGGAGGGGCAGGGAGTGGGGGGTGCAGTGGTGGGAGCTGGAGGGGAGGCATTAGGGGAAGGGCAGGGAGTGGGGGTGCAGTGGTGGGAGCTGGAGGGGAGGCATTAGGGGAAGGGCAGAGAGTGGGGTGCAGTGGTGGGAACTGGAGGGGAGGCACTAGGGGAAGGGCAGGGAGTGGGGTGCAGTGGTGGGAGCTGGAGGGGAGGCATTAGAGGAAGGGCAGGGAGTGGGGTGCAGTGGTGGGAGCTGGAGGGGAGGGATAAGGGGAAGGGCAGGGAGTGGGGGTGCACGGGTGGGAGCTGGAGGGGAGACATTAGGGGAAGGGCAGGGAGTGGGGGTGCAGTGGTGTGAGCTGGAGGGGAGGCATTAGAGGAAGGGCAGGGAGTGGGGGTGCATTGGTGGGTGCTGGAGGGGAGGCATTAGGGGAGGGGCAGGGAGTGGGGGGTGCAGTGGTGGGAGCTGGAGGGGAGGCATTAGGGGAAGGGCAGGGAGTGGGGGTGCAGTGGTGGGAGCTGGAGGGGAGGCATTAGGGGAAGGGCAGAGAGTGGGGTGCAGTGGTGGGAACTGGAGGGGAGGCACTAGGGGAAGGGCAGGGAGTGGGGTGCAGTGGTGGGAGCTGGAGGGGAGGCATTAGAGGAAGGGCAGGGAGTGGGGTGCAGTGGTGGGAGCTGGAGGGGAGGGATAAGGGGAAGGGCAGGGAGTGGGGGTGCACGGGTGGGAGCTGGAGGGGAGACATTAGGGGAAGGGCAGGGAGTGGGGGTGCAGTGGTGTGAGCTGGAGGGGAGGCATTAGAGGAAGGGCAGGGAGTGGGGGTGCATTGGTGGGTGCTGGAGAGGAGGCATTAGGGGAAGGGCAGGGAGTGGGGGTGCAGTGGTGGGAGCTGGAGGGGAGGCATTAGGGGAAGGGCAGAGAGTGGGGTGCAGTGGTGGGAACTGGAGGGGAGGCACTAGGGGAAGGGCAGGGAGTGGGGTGCAGTGGTGGGAGCTGGAGGGGAGGCATTAGAGGAAGGGCAGGGAGTGGGGTGCAGTGGTGGGAGCTGGAGGGGAGGCATTAGAGGAAGGGCAGGGAGTGGGGTGCAGTGGTGGGAGCTGGAGGGGAGGGATAAGGGGAAGGGCAGGGAGTGGGGGTGCACGGGTGGGAGCTGGAGGGGAGATATTAGGGGAAGGGCAGGGAGTGGGGGTGCAGTGGTGGGAGCTGGAGGGGAGGCATTAGGGGAGGGGCAGGGAGTGGGGGGTGCAGTGGTGGGAGCTGGAGGGGAGGCATTAGGGGAAGGGCAGGGAGTGGGGGTGCAGTGGTGGGAGCTGGAGGGGAGGCATTAGGGGAAGGGCAGAGAGTGGGGTGCAGTGGTGGGAACTGGAGGGGAGGCACTAGGGGAAGGGCAGGGAGTGGGGTGCAGTGGTGGGAGCTGGAGGGGAGGCATTAGAGGAAGGGCAGGGAGTGGGGTGCAGTGGTGGGAGCTGGAGGGGAGGGATAAGGGGAAGGGCAGGGAGTGGGGGTGCACGGGTGGGAGCTGGAGGGGAGACATTAGGGGAAGGGCAGGGAGTGGGGGTGCAGTGGTGTGAGCTGGAGGGGAGGCATTAGAGGAAGGGCAGGGAGTGGGGATGCATTGGTGGGTGCTGGAGAGGAGGCATTAGGGGAAGGGCAGGGAGTGGGGGTGCAGTGGTGGGAGCTGAAGGGGAGGGATAAGGGGAAGGGCAGGGAGTGGGGGTGCACGGGTGGGAGCTGGAGGGGAGACATTAGGGGAAAGGCAGGGAGTGGGGGTGCAGGGGTGGGAGCTGGAGGGGAGGCATTAAGGGAAGGGCAGGGAGTGGGGGTGCAGTGGTGGGAGGTGGAGGGGCGGCATTATGGGAAGGGCAGGGAGTGGGGGTGCAGTGGTGTTAGCTGGAGGGGAGGCATTAGAGGAAGGGCAGGGCGTGGGGTGCAGTGGTGGGAGCTGGAGGGGAGGGATAAGGGGAAGGGCAGGGAGTGGGGGTGCAGGGGTGGGAGTTGAAGGGGAGACATTAGGGGAAGGGCAGGGAGTGGGGGTGCAGTGGTGTGAGCTGGAGGGGAGGCATTAGGGGAAGGGCAGGGAGTGGGGGGTGCAGTGGTGGGAGGTGGAGGGGAGGCATTAGGGGAAGGGCAGGGAGTGGGGGTGCAGTGGTGGGAGGTGGAGGGGAGGCATTAGGGGAAGGGCAGGGAGTACTGGGTTATGTTTTACAGTAAAAACGTTTGGGATCTAATGCATCACTTGTTTTTCTTTTATTACAGAAACATTTCCTGCAGAAATGGGTAAGTTCCATTAATGGTAATAAATATATTATATTTAACATACTTCAATGTCTCGCTGCTTTGTCTGATTTCACAAACCCTTAATTTTCTTCTTACTTTCAGATTGGAGATACGTGAAATCCTGTGAACGTGAGTACTTGTGATTTACAAATCCCAAACTAACCCTCCATGAGTCCTCCTGGATCTCAGGAGTCACTGTCAGGTGAGGCAGCTTGAGTCCCCTGCAGTGACACTCGGTCATAGGAAAGCAACATGAGTCACAGAGAGTCACCAGTAGGTGAGGCAGCTTGAGTCCCCTGCAGTGACACTCGGTCATAGGAAAGGAACATGAGTCACAGAGAGTCACCAGTAGGTGAGGCGGCATGAGGCCCCTGCAGTGACACTCGGTCATAGGAAAGGAACATGAGTCACAGAGTCACCTTCCTGTTTGAGGTGCCTGAGCACCACCAAACTGCCGCGGTTGAACCACCGGAGCTGGTTTCAATCTCGGCTCCTGGGCTAGCGGGCTCAATCCAACCAAAGCACATGGTCCAGGATAATGCATTTTCCTACACTCCAGGCCTCTTGTTGCCCGGACACGTGAGCAGAATATCAGCCCACCCATTAGCCAAAACCTGCATTAGTGTCACGTAAAGTAGGGCTGCGAGGGCTCCTCATATACAGGAACTGCCCTGTTCAGCCTCAGGTTCCCCTATACCTGCATCCCCTATCCCACAATATATAAAGCCTCTTTTATTATAAGGATTTTTTTGCAGATGTTTATTCTACTGTCAATAACTTATTTTTGAAGTCCCACGTCTAAGTGCTTGCATCTTACTTTCACCAATAGAGTACATGTACTCACACAATGGGCCTCATTCCAAGTCCGGCGGTAACCGTGCTGGAAAAACCGGCAGGTTGCCACCGGACCTGGAATGAATTACCTGCTCCAGACTTGCCGGTTTTACCGGGGCATTACAGCCCCGGCGGTCCTGTAATTCCGGAGCCGCCATTCCGTTACTCCCCATTCCCATGGATTCCCATAGGACTCCATGGGAATGGGAAGTATGGAAACACTGGCACCGTAATTAACGGTGCCAGTGTTTCCATTTCCGTCTGCAGGCGGGTGGCGTTACTCCCGCCAGACAACACCTGGCGGGAGTAACACCACCCACCTGAAGGACTCATAGTTTACCGGTCCGGAAACAACGGCCCAATATCTTCTTCCATTGATTTTATCCTAATTGATTTGAAAAAGAACAAGCATTGGCAATGCCAACAGTTTGGGTTTTGAGTCAGCAAAGTCACTTGTGGTGTGAGTACCTGAGCGTCTAACAGCAGTGCTTGGCAAATGCCTAATACTTGTACACAAGCCAAAACTGCTGGCTGTGCCAATGTTTGTTTTTACCAGGACTTCAGTGAAGGACACAGATAGTGCTTATAAATCGAGTGGTTGAAAGGAGACCCTGTTCCGACATTTTGATTACACCAATAGAGCATTGGCAGCTGCAACATCTGTTTCTCAGCTGTGTGCCCACAATCTTTGGGAGCTGGCATAGCCTGGTGTAAGCAAGTGTGTTTTGGCAGCATTCTGGATGTGCTGCGGCTGAATGGGACAGAACTTCTACTGAGTAAGCAGTGATTAAAGGACCTAAAGACCCTGGGTTCCGTAATGGTGAGGCTCCATGGGGCTGAGAGGAATTTATAATTAAGGTCGATTTATTTTGTATAAATGTAGAATCCCTGGGCGTGAATTATTTAATTCCATGATCTGCAGCGGTTCGTTTAATGGGCTCTTTTCTAAGGCCATTTCACTGGGCGCGCGGCCGTGCTCAGCCTTCCCTCAGGGTAACCTATAGCTGCAGATTTGTCTGTGGGGACTGCGACTGTTCCCAAGTGCGAGGGTTCGTGCCCAACCTCGCACGCCCACTAGACAATTGCTGTTATTATCACACAAGGAAAAGCGGCCTGAAAGTAGCGACCTCAGAAGGGTGAAAGACAGAGTCTGTCCGGCTGCCAGGATCCCGAACGTGCAACCGCAGGTTTATCAATCTTACACATTCGGTTTCGCACAGCACCTACCATGCACTCGGGGCACCAAAAAACTGCACCGTTTTAACAATTCAAGTGGGCAGCATTTCGTGCCATCGTTTTTAGTTCTTCTCTGCCATTACAGAACGGTTGCAGACTGCAGCCATATGCAAATTAAGCTTGGACCTATCCCAGAGCAGCGCATGTCACGTCCTATCGGCATGCAAACACACGTTACCCTACGCTTGCTGTCCTCTACCACTGTCTTTGTTTTCACGTAACACTGACCTGCTCTGCAGTTAATTGGATGGTTTGTTGGTGTGGAGCCCACCAGGCCCATTTCCAATGTGGCTACCTGGAAACCCAGACTTACAGCCCTATAGTTACCAGAAGCACCAGAAGGCAATGTGATGCAGAATGGAAAGCAAAGGCTTCCTTTAACATCCCAAAAATATTGGTCCTCACATCTGTTCCTTGCATTGAATTGCTCTTTAAAAAGGCCCTGGCAATGCCAACAGTGTTGGCACTTTTATAGGCAATAGATAGGCATTTGCCAGGCACTGCCATCATATGCACAGACATTCACACCATTTGCCAGCTGTTGCAGTCTTATGATCTTGTAGTACCGTTATGGCAATCCCTGGCAAATGCCCATCTCATGCTTACACACACATCAAAACTGTTGGCCTTGCCAATGCTTGTCCACGAGCATGGAGGGGGAGTCGGGATCTCAAGGGTTGGGGAAGGCTCCTAAGGCTTGAAGTGAGGGTGCGGAAGTAAAGGGATTTGACAAAAAAGCAGGGTCAAAACATCTGGTGGCTGATTTGGGCCGAATCTAAAAGCTCTGCAAATAGTTTTTACACATAGCCGGCCAGGTAGCTCGACAAGTCAAGCTCATGCTGTTGTTAGATCAACCCCACAGATCTTTCTCCTTCAGAAACGGATGCCTGTGAAACAAAGAAGGAACTCTTTAATGTGCCCATTCCCTGGGTCAGGGCTTGACCCCACCAAACTACCACCTCACAGTCAGTGGGTGTCGGCTGCCCACTCCAGACTGAATACGTTACTTTTAGACTCTTCTGTCACCAGCAAGGCACCGCACATTACCTAGATGTGTGCTTTTGTCCCTGGGAGGCACCAGGCATTACCTATATTTTTGTTTCTGGCACAGTGGTTGTACACCATAACAACTGACATAAAATCAATAATTGCTCCCATAGCCAAGCAGAGCTGCACGGGATAGCAGACCAGTGTGATGTGTGGTCTATTAGCTCAGAAACCACTATGTAATGTTTGCCATTGGTGTTTTAATACTGCCATGGGCACCGAGTTACGGTGAACTGTTACTTTCCCCCAGGATGCTTATTTGCACCCTCACGCCCTCTACCCCACACTCTTGATCAGTTGAACTTGCGGGAGGACATGAGAGAGCGCGTAAAGTTCGGACCTTGCTATAAAACGTTACCTTCCAGGAAAGCCTACAAACCCAGCCCTCCCATTGCAACCGACTTATCTGTCACTTCATGCGGTGGCGGCCATAAGCTCACTGGTATGTAGACCTTCTCGCCCCTCTCCTCATCCGGGAGCATGCACCACTGCCTCTGGCTTTTGATCTGGAAGGCCCGGGGCATGGTTGCGCTATGCAGAGCTCTGTGCTCCTTCGCGCGCCACCACTGGAACGTTGATTTGGACCCGGGCCCTTGATTTAATTACAGCCCGTGATGTATGGCAGCCTGCCTTAGCCACGTGAGTGACTTACTTGGGGTGGGCACAATGATGAGGAAAAGCTCAGATTACAGTGCCAGCCAGGACCAGCGACACCCAATGCGTTCTGCACTCTCCTCACTGGTGGCATACCCAGGCCCGATTCTGGGCAGGGTGCCATTGACTTTGGGTGGGCGCTATTGGTCTGGAACTGTTACCTGACGACCCCCCCTCCCGACATCACATGACATCACACACACACACACTACTACTCACTTACCTTAGCTTGAGTCGAGTCTCTCTCTAGGCTCCCTCGAAAACCAAACGCTGTCGCGGAGGCCGGCACCAGCCTGTTCAGTCTCAGTCAGCACGTGTCGCTGCCTGGCTGCTCCACTTCGCTCTGGACAAACGCAGGCTGCACAGGGGCAGCAGTGCACTGCGCAGGGGCAACCAAATGCTCAGGCGCGCGGTACTCAGCGAGCAGAAGTACTTTTAGCCTGCAGTCTGCAGAACTTGTACTTTTGCACACTGACGGCTGCAGCCTGCAGAATTATTTCCACACGCTGCATGCAACTGCAGGCAGTGGCAGAGACGCAGTGCACTGTGCACAACACTTACATATTCTTTGGGGATACATGCCATTATATACCCCCACTTAAAATTGTGGGGGGGATTTGTCCCCCCCTGTGCCTCCCACGTCCTACGCCCATGCTTGCCAGCCCCTTACATGTGAGGTGGTTAGCAAGGCTGTTGCTATGCCGTAAATCCTGACTTTGCAGGAGTGGCGGACTTGATATATTGCTGCCACTCTCGGATACATCAGAATCCATTTCCTCATGGAAAAGTGTCATTCTACTGAGACACGGCACTTTTCCATTTTAACATGCACCTCTGAATCAGGCCCAGAGACACATCACCTTTCCATTTTAACATGCACCTCTGAATCAGGCCCAGAGACACAGCACTTTTCCATTTTAACATGCACCTCTGAATCAGGCCCACTTCTGCAATGTAACTAGCAGGAAAGCGATGCCGCGGGTGATTAAGGCCTCTGCACTGCAAGTGGCTTGTGAATCTAATTCGAGATCAGTGATCAAGCAAACAGCCTTATTAATATTACCTGGATTCCAACTCACCCTTGGTTTATAGTAAGTTGCTGATGGGGTCACTATCATGAGCTGGCTCAGTGTAATTTATATAGGAGAAGAGGGGAAAGTGGTCACTTTCTGTTCTTGTTAAGACCTTCATATTTGGGTACATGTTGATGTTTACAAAGACATACTCGATAATTGATGCACTATTGTCAGTCACTCTGGTATATCACTCTGGCGATACACCTGGGCAAAGACCGTTTAGCATGATAAAGCCTCGGGAGTAAATCATAAATGTTGATGATTAATAGAGAAGTTGTATGGCCACACTTCGGGGCCCAATTAATAATAGCAGCAAGCACTGAGTCGCCTGAAGTGCTGATCTTGGTGATTTGGTAAGTATTATCAACACTAATGATCAATCGTCCTTTTGGTCGCCCTTGAGTCCCCTTGTAGCCATAGTTTGAATGGAATGGCGGCTGCCGATTTCCAAGTTATCCTGGAGCCAGGTTTCCTGTAATGCCAATACACAAAAATTGGGGAGGTTATCTAATAAACCTTCAGGTTCAGTGAAGTGGGAGAAGCCTCAGGTGTTCCAGGACAAAATGGTAAAAGTGTGACTAGTCTCTATATGGATTTTGTGGTTGGAGAATTGAAGGTAACCACTGCCAGCTGGTAGCAGCCGACCCTCTTTCTCTTCCAAGGGAGAGTGAACACCAACATGTCTTAACTCAAAAACATCAATGGCGACAATAATAGCGTTGCCTTGTCAGCTGGGAGATAGTGTTGATTGATTAAGTTTGACCCCCATAGGTTGGATGTTGAGGAGTCTAGTTGAAAGCAAAGGAACAGGTCTACTAGTTTTCAGTACTCCCCTATCTAGATTCAACATGGCTGAACCCAAGAGCATCAATGGTGACGGTAATAGCATTGTGTTATAATTAAAGATGATGCGTACAACAAGCACCTGTACGTTCATGGCACCCCATCCGGCAAGCTAATGATCTCCAACTGCCACTCATCGAACACCAGCACGTCACACACGCACCACATTCCAGGATTCTATCACTTGAACCCACCAAGACCCAATACAACACCTCTCCCCCGTAAAGGGCCAACAAACCCAATACACCACTTCTCCCCCGTAAAGGTCAGCAAACTTAAGACAACAATACAACACTTCTTCCCCCGTAACCTCACAGCGGAGAACATCAACCAACCTCACCACGAGACACTAACTAAACTCCATACTTGACACCTAACGTGTGGCCAACACGTAAAAGAGCAAGTACGTCCGCAATTACCCGCAAGAACCCGTACCTCTAAAGCAACTATCAAATCTACCCTACTATACCGCAGTCCGACCAAAATTAACTTCAACGCGGACCCTTAATCTGGCACTCCACCTACACAGGCACACATGAACTCCACTACTAACCAACAACCAACCCACCAAACTTCCATAGACACCGCTATTCCTACCTTCCTACCAAAAGGAACAAAACACCATAAAACCCAACAAGGAACACCATAACAGGACCAAAAACCCTCAAGGTCTAAAAACAATAAAACGAACATCCACCGGTCCCGAGCTGCCCCTCGGAACTAGGCCTGCCACATCTAACATCCCAACAATAGTGACAAAACTAACTTACCGAACCCCCAGTGCACGAACCTCCTTCCGCCCCAAGCTGCCCCTCGAGGCCTCAAGCCTGCCACGCTTGAGCACAAACAAGCTCCAAACCTGAGCAACAAGCACAATAGCCCAAAATGGTCCCACGTTCCACAAACTCCTAGCAGAAAAACACCACTAGGCCAAACTAAACACCATAAAAGCGACAGCCACATTCTCTATTACCCAGATACAACCCCCTACTTGATAAAACAACAACATCCGCTACCACCACCTACTACCTCCAGCTACCACGTGACCCCAGGTCACAGTCTCCCGTAACCCAGCTCCTAACATGACCCCAAGTCACAGCCTCTAACATAACCCCAAGGCACAGCCTCTAACATGACCCCAAGTCACAGCCTCTAACGCTACGGCACCAAACCATTGCCAAAAAGTGCACGTTAACCCCTGCACAACGAGTTACCAACATTGTACCAACATTGCAACCCAGAACATCGACAACACCACACCCACAAGACTAAAATAACATGGGTTCACCTCCCCAAATCCAAGGGTCACGCAAAACAGGACCGGGCCGGTATCCTACCACGCCCCAACGAACACAGCCTAACCACAACTCAACACCATGAGCCCTAAACACATACTAGGCCACACGCACACACTCATGTGAATAATTAACAACTCAACATTGAACCGCCCGGCTTTCAATGCACCCACTGTTATTTGTATGCACGACCTCACAACACGCATACAACCGCGCATACAAACACACATGCAACCACCATACAACTGTGCATACAAACACGCATGCAACCACCAAGACACACACTGTGACCACAAATGGTTGCAATAAAATGTCCCAATTCTTGAAACAGGGAAAACACTGCAAAATCGCGCAGAAATTACTCCCGCCCCCCACCCCCCAAACCCTGAAGAGAGTGGCGAGAGTCACACCATCTTGAGGAACAACAACCCACCCTCATGTCCGTCCCACCTGCAAGGGAAAATAATGTAACACAACACATCATAAAACTTTAAAACATACATGGATACTCCTTCCCGGAACATTCCAAACACAGTAATTACATAATAAGAAGGGCCACAACATGAACACTCGTACTACACACACACACCGCACAGGCCCGACGCTAACAATACATTACTAAGAGGCCAATTAGGTTGCCTCCCATAGGTTGGCTGTAGAGGGTCTAGAAGAAAGCAAAGGAACAGGTCTACTGGATTTCAGTACCCCCCTCTCTAGATTCAGGCCACACTTTCTAGATGGAGCTTTAACAATAGAACAGTCATGACCTAATTGCCCCAAAATCTGCATCATGTGACGTGATAAATCTAGTCCAGCGGGATTGTGAAAATAAACTATCGCGCTAGCATAGTACGAGTCTTCTAGGAGGTCAACAATCGCGATGTCCTCGGTTTGTAGACACCGCGGAGGAATGATGTCATGAACTAAATGGAAGAGGGTTGTTCGATTTAGATAATAGTTCCGACCGACATAAACAAGGCTCTGTACTTTGAGGGCCAAGCAGTCAGCATCTGAATTAGAATGAGGTTGGTAGAGGCCCCTCTTCCCATTTACTGATTTAGCGCCTCCATTTTCCTCATGGACGGATAGTAGGTGGAGCCGTTAGGGTGCGTGTCCGAAGCAATGGCGTTAGATGTTATCCCATGATTGTCCTCTGGAAAAGGGTTTCCCAAATCTTCCAGAATGTGGGAATCTTCGGGTAATGGTTGGCACTTAATAGTTTCTGTAGTCTGTATAAATGGGCCAGTGCTTTTAGGGGGAACAGGAGTTCCTGCCGATGTTGTCTTTATTTCTTGAGGCACCTCTAGTGGAAAGAGTATTGGACTCAGCAGCTGGAAGCCTTTTGATGTAGTTTTGTTTTTTAGTAGGATGTTAAGCGAAGACTTTGGTCTTATTTCCTTCTAATGGTAGAGTGCCATATGAACCCTTAGCATTGATCACAAGGGTAGTAACTCTGGAGCTGGAATTAATCAAGCCAGGCGTGTTGCTCAGGCTGGATTGCTGCTAAAATCAGCCTGTTTAGTATGAGCCTTTTTCTTGTGCGCCTTCTTTTTGCTCTCTTTACCATTCTTTATTTATTTGTTGGCAGGTACATTAGTGATTGAGCCCTCCTTTGACTCATTGTTGTCGATGATCACACAGTTATCCAAGCTTAAGGACCAAGCGCAGTCGCCTCCCACATTGAACGATTGCAGGAGTCATTGACCATGAGCTTCTGTGGAATCCTCCTGCATTTACCAGGTGTAAATAGCAGGCAGAGTCCATAGGGCATCCATTGGTTTAATGCCAGCATGGAATTGTGTGCTGGTATTAAACCGTGTGCTGTTTTGGGCTGGAGCAAGGATATATGATGGACAGTGTTCTTCTGTTCAGTGCCCCAGTCTCCTCAAAACAAAAAGAAAATCCCACACATTGGTAAAAAGACAGGATTTCATGTGTAATGCCTGTCTTAACACTTATTCCCCAAGCAGGGTTTTGCAAAATGACCAGCTGTCTTTCTTCCCTACTCTCTCTCTCGCTTTCATTCTCTTTGTCATCCCTTTTTAATGCCTCTTTCCAACTTTTCTCTCGCTGCTTTTTCTTGATGTCCATATTCTCCCATCACTCGCTCTCATTTATCTGTCTCTAATCTCTGCTTGTTTCACCCAGTCTCTCATCTCTGCTTGTCTCTCCCGGTCTCTCTTGTCTCTCATCTCTACTTGTTTCTTCCGGTAGCTTATTTCTGCTCATTTTTCCCAGTCTCTCATCTCTACTTGTTTCTCCCGGTTGCTCATCTCTGCTTGTTTCTCCCAGTCTCTCTGTCTCTCATCTCTGCTTGTTTCTCCTGGTTTGTCTGTCTCTCATCTCTGCTTGTTTCTCCTTGTCTCTCATCTCTACTTGTTTCTCCCAGTTGCTCATCTCTGCTTGTTTCTCCCAGTCTCTCTGTCTCTCATCTCTGCTTGTTTCCTCCGGTTTCTCTGTCTCTCATCTCTACTTGTTTCTCCTTGTCTCTCATCTCTACTTGTTTCTCCCGGTTGCTCATATCTGCTTGTTTCTCCCAGTCTCTCTGTCTCTCATCTCTGCTTGTTTCTCCCATTCTCTCTGTCTCTCTTCTCTGCTTGTTTCTCCTGGTCGCTCTGTCTTTTATCTCTGCTTGTTTCTCCCGGTTTGTCTGTCTCTCATCTCTGCTTGTTTCTCCTTGTCTCTCATCTCTACTTGTTTCTCCCAGTTGCTCATCTCTGCTTGTTTCTCCCAGTCTCTCTGTCTCTCATCTCTGCTTGTTTCCTCCGGTTTCTCTGTCTCTCATCTCTACTTGTTTCTCCTTGTCTCTCATCTCTACTTGTTTCTCCCGGTTGCTCATCTCTGCTTGTTTCTCCCAGTCTCTCTGTCTCTCATCTCTGCTTGTTTCTCCCATTCTCTCTGTCTCTCTTCTCTGCTTGTTTCTCCTGGTCGCTCTGTCTTTTATCTCTGCTTGTTTCTCCCGGTCTCTTTGTCTCTCATCTCTGCTTGTTTCTCCCATTCTCTATTTCTCTTTTATCTGCTTGTGTCTCCTGGTCTCTCTGTCTCTCATCTCTACTTGTTTATCCCTGTCTCTCATCTTTACTTGTGTGTCCCTGTTTCTCATCACTTCTTGCTTTGCCCGGTCTCTCATCACTGCTTGCTTCTCCCAATCTCTCTGTCTCTCATCTCTACTTGTTTCTCCATGTATTTCATCTCTGCTCGTTTCTCCTGGTCTCTCTGTCTCTCGTCTCTGCTTGTTTCTCCCGGTCTCTCTGTCTCTCATCTCTGCTTGTTTCTCCCGGTCTCTCTGTCTCTCATCTCTGCTTGTGTCTCCCGGTCTCTCTGTCTCTCATCTCCACTTGTTGCTCCCTGTCTCTCATCTCTGCTTGTTTCTCCTGGTCTCTCTGTCTCTCATCTCTGCATGTTTCTCCCTCTCTCTAATCTCTGCTTGTTTCTCCCGGTCTCTCTGTGTCATCTCTGCTTGTTTCTCCCGATCTCTCTGTCTCTTATCTCTGCTTGTTTCTCCCGGTCTCTCTGTCTCTCATCTCTACTTGTTTCTCCCTGTCTCTCAGCTCTGCTTGTTTCTCCGGGTCTCTCTGTCTCTCATCTCTGCTTGTTTCTCCCAGTCTCTCTGTCTCTCATTGCTGCTTGTTGCTCCCGGTCTCTCTGTCTCTCATCGCTGCTTGTAGCTTCCTGTCTCTCCTGTGCCTCTTCCTCTTGTTCCTCCTATTACTTTGTTTATCCTACCCGCCTCTATTTCCATTTTGTCTGCTTCTTTCTCCCCGTGTCTGTCTCTCCTCTGCCTCTTCCCTGCCTCTCTCCTCTCTGGCTCCCCATCTCTCTTCTCTGCATTTTGCTCTTGGTCCCCCTTTTACTACCTCTCTCATAGATGCCTTTCTCTCCACTCTGCCTCGGTGTCTCCTCTCTGCCTCGTGCTCATGTGCCTTTTATCTCCCTCTCTTTCCTATCAACCTCTCTCTCTCCACTCTGCCTGCTTCTTCCTCTCTGTCCTCGTTGCCTGCTTCTTTCTCTCTCTCTCTTCCACTCACTCTTTCTCTTCACATTTCCCTCACTCTCCCTGCTTATCTGTTTCTTTGTACTCTGTCTCCTGCTGTTTCTCTCATTCTTACCTCAGTGTATTTTGTTCTGTTTCTTCCTCTCCCCGTTCTTGTTTGTTTTTTGTTTTGTTTGTTTTATTTGCTTATATAGCACGCTGAACCCGAAAGTATCCGGGAGCTTTACTTGGGGTACATAGTTACAATTGTTATACAAGAAACAGTAAGAGATACAGTGCTGGTCTTTCTCCAGCATGGGGTCTGGCATGGATTCACATGCTCATGAATATTCCCCGTCGTCAGGCTGGGAATTCTCAGTAAAGAAAAAATCAGTTTCAGTTTCGTTTCTGAACTGTCTTTCTACTATTAACCAATCACTGGTCTCTGGGTCATACTGCCCCCAGCCAATGACTGCCATCTACCTAAGCCCCTCCTCTGGCAGCCATCTTCAGATTTTTACTGCACGTTCATGTGTTGGGAGTCCTCGTGCTGTAGCTCTCGAGCTTTTACTGCGTATTGCGTTTTTTTCAAAGAGTTTACTCTTATTTTTTCGGTCAATTCGAGCTTCAAGCTCCACCAATTCTTCTTCCGATCAACAGGGACCCGTTTCGGAAATTTCTACGCCCCTCAAGGGTGGATTTTCGTCGAATTACACTTCTTGGAGGATTCCAGAAGACCTTTGAGGCCTACCCCGATTCGGACATGGCCCAGGACAAAGGAGATTCGACGCCTACTGGATCCAAACTGTTTAGGAACTGCCCAGGATGTGGACTGCAGAACGTCTTTAAGGAGGACGAGCACTCCCGGTGCCTCTACTGCCTACACGCCGACAAGTCGCACGCGGAGGAGGACTGTACGTTCTGCAAGAACATGTCCGTCCGGACCATGAAGGACCATCGTAAACGACTTGCTGACTGGCTGGATGCGAAGTGCCCAGCAGCAGGTGAGAAGAAGAAGTCCGAGTGGTCCTCTAAGACCTTTGAGGGCGCTCCGGCGACGGGGGCCCAACAAAAGGCAAAGCACTGCAAGTCCGCGGGCACCGGGAGCGCCGTTGGTTCGGGCTCCTCAGCTGCCAGGCAGTGCGCAATGTCACCGACACCATCATCCACGAGCCAATGCTCTGGCTCGGTGAAAAGGAAGTCAGAGAACCCAGGTAAGCTTCGGGAGAAGCCCCGTTCGATCCCGACAGAGAAACCTAAGGGGGGGGCGAGGGGGTGACCCTCCCAGTAAGGTGAAGGCCTCAGACGCGCCCAAGGTCGTGAAGGCCATGATTCACCCGGCGAAGGCCTCGATTGAAGGAGTCGTGGCGGCCCTGGCGAAGCCTGCGGTGGCTACCCCAGTGGAGACGATTTCCGGGCCTAGAGTTTCCCTGCCACCCCAGAGGGAAACATCTTTCCAGCCTATCGAGAAGACCCCCGTGAAACACTGGGACGAGAAAGGGGGGGCACAGTAGCCCTAACGGATACAGATACTACCTCCGAGAATGAGCTGGCTGGTGTCAAAGCTATCCAGGACAAGAAGTTCGAGGAGGTCAGGACCTACGGGAAGGATCCTGACAAAGTGGACGTAGAGAGCAACGGTGGAGCCGACGAGGAGCTGCGGGCCGTGGAGGAAACGGAGGACCCCGCGCCCCAGCCATCGCTCCAGTCGCAACCGATGGCTGCGCCACAGGACAATTCAGGAGCTATCTTGATGGCTTTGCAGACCCTGTGTACGGAGATAAGGACAAGGTTGCCCTTACCCCCACCGGACGATCCAGCGGCGCCTGGACCGTCGGGGAGCCCACTGAGCAAGCAGAGGCGAGTCCATCCTCCTCCTCCCTTCCAGCCTTGACCCCCATCCCCTCCTCCGAGGGACGAGACGGGACAGAGACGGCGACGACGGGGACTGACGACGGTGGCAATGACGGAATGGATCTCCCGTCATCTCCCGCCCGGGCTCCTCCCCCCCCCCCGACGAAATTGTCTCCTTTCACGCCATGATCGCCAGGGCCTCAGAGGTTTTCCAGCTGTGCCCGAGGAACAAAAGAAAGAGGGATTTCTTTACCAATGACGGGAAGCCAACAGGAAAACCGTACTCTCGGTCCAGCTGTTGTACGACATATGGGACGAGGGTCTGTCCCTTCTGAAGAACCCTTCCACGGCGCCTGCGAAGAGAGACCAGTACGAGAAGAAGTACCGGGTCCCGGATTCCGCTCCTATGTGCCTCAGGGCGCAACCGACCCCAGATTCCGTAGTCTCCGCGGCTACCAAGAAGAAAGCGGCAGGGGCGACGGCATCATCCTCCACTTCACCGCCGGACAGCGAGGGAAAGAAGCTAGACACCATGGGATGTCGAGTCATCTCGTCGGCAGCGACTACCATTAAGGCGGCCAACGCCCTCACGATCGTGGCCCGCTATGATAGGGAGCTTTGGTTCAAGATCGCCCCTATCCTGGACTTCCTCCCGGATGACAAGAGGGCGGAGGCCCTGGAAATCCTGCAAGAAGGCCAGGTGGTGTTGGATCACGCCATCACTGTAGCTACGGACATCGCCGGTTTTCGTCAGATGGGCAACAGCGTTTGCCTGTGCCAGTGCGGTTGGCTCAGGGCCACCGACTTCCGTCAGGATGTGCAGACCAGGGTACTGGACATGTCCTTCGACGGAAACAACCTGTTCGGGAAAGCGGTGGATGAGTCGCTACAGGCCATCAAAGCGGACACCGAGACGGCCCGTGCCCTAGGCATTCTTCATCAACGACGGCCGTCCTTTCGGACCTCCGGAGGCAAATCTCAAGGTGCCTTCAAAAGATTCGGTGGCAGTTCATCGTCGTACCGCCAAGCTGCCCGTTCCTCGTCGCAGGAAGATTACAGAGGCCGCAGCAAGGCCGGTGGTTAGCATTGTTGTCGCCAAGGAGCCCAGGGTGGCAAGGCCTCAGCGAAACAGGACTGAACCGGCCGTGACGTCGGGCCCCCAGCTAAGTACCCCGGTGGGAGGCCGGCTGGTGAACTTCGTCGGCGTGTGGGAGTCCATCTCCACCAACCGTTGGGTGCTGAATGCCCTGGCCCACGGTCACACTCTGGAGTTCCAAAGAAAGTACCCCCATTTCCCACCTGTGGCCAGAAAAGAAAACCACGTTCCACAGCTGCTTCTGGAGGTACGAGCCATGCTGAGAAAGGGCGTGATAGAACTCGTCCCAAAGCGGTCTGGGGCTCCAGAGTATACTCACGGTACTTCCTCGTCCGAAAGAAGACCGGCGGCTGGCGGCCCATCCTGGACCTTTGGCGCCTCAACAAATACATCAAAGCCCAGAAGTTCCGGATGGTTACCCTTCAGCACGTGCTGGGGCAGCTGGAGGAAGGCGACTTCTTATCGTCGCTGGACTTGGAGGATGCTTACTTTCACATCCCCATACACAAAGGACATCGAAAGTTCCTAACTTTCGTGGTCCAAGGGCGGCACTACCAGTTCAAAGCCCTGCACTTCGGGTTGAAGTCGGCTCCAAGGGTCTTTACCAAGTGCCTGGCACCGGTGGCGGCACGGCTGCGCCTGCAGGGGATTCACATATACCACTACCTGGATGATTGGCTCATCCGAGCAAAGTCAAGAGAACTCGCCGTCGACCACACAGCGAAGACCGTCCGCCTGCTCACGGAACTGGGATTCTCGATCATCTTTGCAAAGTCCCACTTGGTACCGTCGCAGGACGCCCTGTTCCTGGGAGCCAGACTCGACACAGTGGTGCGGTTGGCCTCACCGTCGGAGGAAAGGATGTGGGCCATCCTGGGCGAGGTACAACAGCTGTTGACCATGGAAGTGGCCAGGGTGAGGGCCATCAAGTCCCTACTCGGCATGATGTCATTGTGCATCTACCTCGTGCGTCTGTGCAGGTTGCGGATGCGGCCACTGCAGGAGTTCCTCGACGCCCGTTGGATGCTAGTGGCGGGAATCTTCGAAGACAAGATCCCACTCAACGAGACTTTCCGTCATGCGATCTGGTGGTGGGGCACCCGTGCGCATCTCGCGGCGGGCATGGACTTCCAGACCCCAGAGCACCAGGAAACGGCAAGAGGCCTTTGGCCCCCAGAGGAGAGGTCCCTGCACATCAACGTCCTGGAGCTCTGGGCTGTGTTCTGGGCCCTCATGTCTTTCCTTCCGTCCCTCAAGGGCAAAGTGGTATGGGTCTTCACCGACAACACCACCATGATGTTCTACATACGGAAGCAGGGGGGTACCAGATCCCCAGCCCTATCCAGGGAAGCGCAGGATCTGTGGCACTGGGCCGTCACCCAGGGGATATTCCTGGTACCTTTTCATCTGGCAGGAGTGAAAAACACTGTCGCCCACTCACTCAGCAGGGAGCTGCGCTCCTGCCACGAGTGGGAACTTCGGCAGGATCAAGTGGATCTCCTATTCCGATGGTGGGGCAGTCCCCAGATCGATCTGTTCGCGACGGCGATGAACACCAAGTGCCGGAGGTTCACCAGCAGGTTTCCCCAGCTGGGGAGCATGGGCGATGCATTCTCCTTCCCCTGGGACAGCCTGTTCCTGTATGCGTTCCCACCATTGCCGTTGCTTCTGCGACTCATCAGTCAACTCAGACGGTCCTGGTGCAGGATGATCCTCGTCGCACTGGCGTGGCCGAGGCAGATATGGTTCCTGGACCTTCTGGACATGTCAGCGTCCCCCCCAGTCAAACTGCTGACGGACGTGGATCTTCACGCCAGGGAAGGAGGCGCCATCCTACATCACGACCCGGGATCGCTGAACCTGCAGGCTTGGCTCCTGCAGCACTAGAGTTCGGAGGCTACGACATCCCGGTGGACTGCAAGGAAGTACTTGCAAAGGCCAGGGCATCCTCAACTCTTAAGTGCTATGGACATAAGTGGAATAGGTTCTCTGTTGGTGCCGTGCACAGAAGATCAACCCCCTACGGATCATGGCCCCTCAAGTGCTGCCGTACTTGCTGTCGCTGGCCAAGGCGGGGCTGGCACATGCCTCCATCAAAATCCATCTGGCGGCTATCTCCCGCTACACCAGAACTCCGGCGCGGTCGTCGCATCCCCTTGACGTGGCCCCTAGGGGCCCCGCGTGTTTTGGAAACAAGGCACAATTACCAAACACGAATGATTACGCCAGACACGAGGTTCAATTCCCAAAAGCTAGGGTTTATTGCAAAACAAAGAGCTTCAGTTGGCCAACTGGTCTCGCATCCCGCAACGTGTGTCACCAGACCTCGAAGGACGCAAGAGAGCGAGCAATTTTACAACAGTTACATATATACAAATCAAGGCTCTTACTATCAGCTATGACATGTTCAATACCGCCCATAATGTATTTCCTGCGAAATGTATTTGATGATTGACAATTATGACCATTATGACACAAATGTGACACCTTCGGACCTTGGTTTTAGCAACAGTTTCATTCTGCGGATTCTACAGACATGTTTCTTTGTTTAATAGAACACACTGCTCTTGTTCCTTGCAAGCAGACTACGTACAGGGGAGAGTCACATTCCAGGCTCCGCTATCTCTTGGTTTCTATTCATGTGCTAGGGGTCAGGCCGCTCGCCCAGGCTCGGCGAGGGGGGGCCGTGGAATGAAGCATAATTCAAACCATCAATTACTTGTTTTTCTCATTTATGCCGCACCAGCGAGACTAGCTGGCATCTGGCATCTGTATAGTGATTAAATGCCTCGCTTCTTACTTTCAAGGACTTGTGCGGGAGGAGATCGGGGCATTCCTATCTAGGTTTGGCAGCATCATGTTTCAATATGTAACTCGTGGCCTCGCTCTCCTGAATGAGCTTCAACGGAATAGAATAGTGTTAACAGCAAAGCAGTTTTGAACAGAAAAGTAATGAGCGAAGGTTATTCAAAATGGCAAATTCTATTTCTACAAAATGGAGTCTGTTCAGTCAAGCTCATGAATTTGTACTATTCGTGTCTATCAAGCTATCAAAGCTGAATATATGATGTTGTTGGTTTTCGGCCAACTAAACATATTACCTATATTATGGTAGAGTAATTTCTAAACTAACAGCCTGGTGAAGGAGTTCATGAAAGGACTGTTCCGCTCGTTCCCGCCGGTGAAGGCTCCGGCCCTGGCGTGGGAGCTCAATGTGGTGCTGACCAGGCTCATGGGTCTGCCCTTCGAGCCCCTGCACTCGGCACCGCTGAAGTTCCTATCGTGGAAGACAGCTTTTCTTGTGGCCATCACTTCCGCACGACGAGTGGGAGAGATCCAGGCCCTCTCCTGTAAGCCTCCATATCTGACATTCCACGAGACGAGGGTAGTACTGAGGACGCACCCCTCCTTCATGCCCAAGGTGCCGTCGGACTTCCATCTCAACGAGCCCTTGGTGTTACCTGTTTTCTTCCCGTCGCTTTCGTCGCCGGCTGAGAGGACTTTGCACTCGCTGGATGTGGCTAGAGCGCTGAAGTTCTACGTGGACCGCACAAAGAGTTTTCGGAAGACATCACAGCTGTTTGTGAACTTTGGACCTGTGAACTAAGGGAAGGCCCTCTCGAAGGCTTCCATTTCCAGATGGCTCTCCGGCTGCATCATGCACTGTCACCGGTTGGCAAACCGACCTTTGCCCGGCCGTCCGAGAGCCCATTCAACCAGAGCGATCGCTGCTACTACGGCGTTCCGGTCTGGTGTGCCCCTGCTGGACATCTGCAGGGCTGCTACGTGGAGGTCGACGCACACCTTCACGAGATTCTACTGCATCGACCGGGATTCCAGAGAGGAGTCCAGAGTCAGCCAGGCAGTGCTGCGCAACCTGCTTGCTTGAAGGTGAACCTAGTGAGGAGGTAAGAGATGCTTAATGTTGAGTTGTTGAAATGCTTAATGTTGAGCCTTGCCACCTCCTGTGGTTGTGCATGTGTGTACTGCTATATATTCTTGTATTCATGAGCATGTGAATCCATGCCAGACCCCATGCTGGAGAAGGAACAAGTTACTTACCTGTAACTGTTGTTCTCCAGCATGGGTCTGGCATGGATTCACATGCGAACCCTCCCGCCTACCCCTCTGTGGCTCTTCTCTTGATCCTACTGCCACTTTACGTGCTACCCAATCTGAAGATGGCTGCCAGAGGAGGGGCTTAGGTAGAGGGCAGTCATTGGCTGGGGGCAGTATGACCCAGAGACCAGTGATTGGTTATTAGGAGAAAGACAGTTCCGAAACGAAACTGAAACTGATTTTTTCTTTACTGAGGACTCCCAGCCTGACGACGGGGAATATTCATGAGCATGTGAATCCATGCCAGACCCATGCACTGGAGAACAGTTACAGGTAAGTAACTTGTTCCTTCTCTCTTCTCTGCCCAGTTTTCTCCCCCTCTCCTTTGTCTCTGCTTTTCTTTCTTGCTATGTTTTCTTTCTGTCTATCTTCTCCTGTCTCAACCCTTTACATCTCAATCTGCTTGTCTTTCTGCCCGTGTTCGTCTTTCTCTCACCCTTCTTGTCTCTATAGCTCCTCCTTGCCTGTTGCTCTCTTTATTTCATGCTATCTTTTTCTCTGCCTGCTTATCTTTCTTTTCGCTGTGTTTCTCTGTCTGTCTTTCTTTCTTGCTGTGTTTCTCTGTTTGCCTGTCTTTCGTGCTTGCTATGTTTCACTCTGCCTACCAGTTTTTTTTGTTGCTGTTTCTCTCTGTCTGTCTTTCTTTCTTGCTGTGTTTCTCTCTGCCTGCCTCTTTCTTGGTGTTTCTCTCTGCCTGCCTCTTTCTTGCTGTGTTTCTCTCTGCCTGCCTCTTTCTTGCTGTGTTTCTCTCTGCCTGCCTCTTTCTTGCTGTGTTTCTCTCAGCCTGCCTCTTTCTTGCTGTGTTTCTCTTCCTGCCTGCCTGTCTTTTTTTCTTGCTGTGTTTCTCTCTGTCTGTCTTTCTTTCTTGCTGTGTTTCTCTCTGCCTGTCTTTCTTTCTTGCTGTGTTTCTCTCGCTGTCCCTCTGGGTTTATTTCATACTTTCATCCAATCCCTCACATATGGAATCTCAAGGACTATCCAGCATTTGCATTAAAAACACGAGAGAAGCGCCTGTTGGAAGGTGGGGATGAGGAGGGGGGCAAGGCGCGGGCCGATTCATGGACACCCCTGCCTTTAGTTCTTTATTTCTCTCCCTCCTCTTTAGTTTTCTGTCTCCTACCCTCTGTCCTCCCTGCCTCTCTCCCTCTCTCCCTGTGCTGTGATTTCTATCTCCCTTGCTGTCTGCCTATTGGTCACCGGCCCCTCTATTTCCTCTCTGCGTGTCTTTTTCTCTGTCTTTTCCTATTATCTATCTATCTCCCTTTCATTCTCCCCATTCTCTGCCCCCTCTGCAGTGGTGTACCGAGTGAGGGGGTGGGGGGGGCAAGCTGCCCCCCCACAGGCTCTTTTGAGAACCTGACCGGGACGTTTGTCACTGGGACACCACTCCCGTTCGGCACCTCAATCAGGGTGCCCCACGGAAAGGTGTCCCGCTGGGAGGACAATGTGTGCTGAGCAATTCCTGCTCAGCACACATTGTCCTGGCAGCAGGACACCTTACCCTTCCCCGTGCCAGGACAATGTTCCAAGGAGCTCAGGGCAGCAGCAGAGGGGCTCTCAAGTTGCTCTGTGTCAACAGAGCATTTCAATGTGAGCCATTAGGCACTGATGGAGGGAGGGTTGACTAATAGCAGGGTCTTTTGTTCTTTTAGAAATGTGCATGGAAGGGAGGGATCAGCAGTGAGAAGGGTGCATAATGCTGCAGGCTTTATGAAATCATGACTATGGCTTTACCCAAGGGGGATTTCTTAGGCTAACATTAATCTGCATGATGCTATGGTGACTTTGCATGCAGGATGGGGAGAATAAAGCTAAAGCCAACATATTTCTATAATGATGTATATAGTGTAAAGTTAATTATGAAAGGGTAGTTTCGTATGTGATGTGCTTTGCTTCCAAGGCATTGCTTTAAAAAAAAAGTATTGTTTAAGCACATGAAATGCAAAGGGAAACCTTAATAAATATCTATATCAACTAAAACTGGGAAGATGTGCTCAGTTGCTTAAATTATCCAGATCCCGGTTTCACCATTTAACCAAAGTGTGTGATCCTGGGCAGATCATTTAATCACAGGGGGCCTCATTAGGACCCTGGCGGTAAGGGGTTTGCGCCAGCGTTAGCTGCGCCGACCCCTTACCGCCAACTACGAGATTCCAGAGCGCCATGGACACTTTTCCGCCCGCTTTTTGCGGGCGGAAAAAACCATGGCGCTCTGGGACCTTGGTGTTAATTACGCCACCGTATTTTACGGTGGCGTAATTAACTCCTTCCCCACTCCCATTGAGCCCTATGGGGCCGAAATGGGAATGGGGAAGGGTAAATGGGACAATGGGGACTTACCGCCCCGCCGACCTCGGAATGGGGCGGTAAGTCCGCCATCGGCCATGGCGTAAAGGGACTTTGCGCCATGGCCGGAAAGTCCGTGGATGGCGGTAAAAATCCGCCAGGGTCCTAATGAGGCCCACTGTGTCTTATCTGCAGCCCTGTGATCCACTTCAGAGCTTATGTAAATATATCAGGCTGTTATTTAAAAAAAAAGCCTGACTATAGAGTTGCTGCATAAATAACAATCGTGCAATTTAGGGATTTTGCACCACAAAGGTATTTGCCACGTGGCTTACTTATGGCAACTTATTCTAAAGTCACTTTCATGGGGCCTCCAGGTATCAGAGACTGCTGATGCTGCTTGCGATGTGCTTTTCTGGGAAGTCCCTTCTGTTGGTGCAGTCCATATGCACATTAGGAGGTTTGCATGTACTTTGCCCCAGAGCCTGGACAGAGCTCTAACAGATGAGTTTCCTGCATCTGTAATGATTCTGCAGTTTTATTTATTATTTGTTATGTGGTAAAATTCCATCTACCACTAATGTTACCAACAAAGTAGATTGGGGCCGGGGTGGGTGGTTTGTGGGTGGGAGTGAGACCATATGGACTTGTGCGCACTGCATTTGGGGGAAAGGTAGCAGGACGTTTTTCAGGCTCTCCCCCCCATCCCCCCCCGCTCTTGCAATGCTGGATACTCCCCTGCCCCTATGTCTTCCTCTCCCACTCACCTTTACTCCATCTTTTCTCTCTCTGCTTCTCTTGAGTCCATGTTCTCTGTTCTTCCGCCCTCCTCTGTCTTTTCCTAGTGTCTCTCCCCTTTGCAGGCCTGTATTCCCTCCTCTGTCTCAGTCTGTCTCAGTCTGTCTGTCTATCTCTCTCTCCTGTATGGCTGTCTCTGTCTTTCCATTTGTGTCTTCCTGGTTAAGTTTCTGTCCATGCTCCTCTGTCACTCACCCGGTCTCCCTCTGTCGCTGTTTTCTTGTCGCCTCTTTCTCTTTGCCTGTATTTCTCTGGCCTCCTCTGTTAGTTTCCCGCCCTTTTCTCTCCTGGTCTCCTGTCGCTACATGTCTCTTTCTTTGCTATTTCATTCTTTTTCCCGTTTCTCCTCTGTGTGTTAGTTTGTCTCTCTGTCTTTCTTGCTTGTCTCCTCTTCTTTCTATGTCTCTTTTCCCCTCGCTCGACTGTGCCTCGTCGTCCTCTCCACTCTGCTTATCGCCCTCACTCGCTCTCCTCTAGTCTCTAGCTTTCCTGTTGTTTCTCTGTGTTGAGTCTATCTGTCTCTTTCATGTTGTTTCTCTGTTAGCCTGTCTCTCTTTCCTGTTTCTCTGTGTTAGTCTGTCTCTTTATTTCCTGTTGTTTCTCTGTGTTAGTCTGTCTCTCTCTTTCCTGTTGTTTCTCTGTTAGCCTGTCTCTCTTTCCTCTGGTTTCTGTGTTAGTCTTTCTCTTTCCTTTTGTTTCACTGTGTTTGTCTGTTTCTCTTTCCTGTTGTTTCTCTGGGTTAGTTGTCTCCATTTTTACTGTTGTGTGTCTGTGTTAGTCTGTCTCTTTCTTTCCTGTTGCTTCTCTGTGTTAGTCTGTCTCTTTCCTGTTTCTCTGTGTTAGTCTGTCTCTTTCCTGTTGTTTCCCTCGGTTAGCCTGTCTCTCTCTTTCCTGTTGCTTCTCTGTGCTAGTCTGTCTCTCTCCTTCCTATTGCTTTTCTCTCGCATCTCTGCTTGGTCTCTCCCCTCCCTTCTGATCTCTCTTTCATCTCTGCCTGTCCCACTCTGTCTTTTTCTCCCAGTCTATACCTGTCGCTGTCTCTGATCTCTGTCTGTCTCTGTGCTGTCTCTTCACCCCTTCACTTCCTTTGCTCGGCAGAGCTGCAGGGCACTCTCTGGCCGGGAGTGAGGTGTGTAAAGATGTCGGAAGAGAAGGGGGGGGGGGGGATTTTCCAGGAGTTCACTCTGTTGTATCACGAGGCTGCCTGGGGGGTGCGGGGAGGGGGGGGGTCTGAATAATATGAGATGGGTTATAAGTGTCTCTCTCTGTTCCACCGCCTCTGTCTCCCGTTCACTGTCTCTCCTCTCTTCCTCTCTCTGCTTCTCATCGTGGCCATGTTGCTCTCTCTCTCTCTTCATGTGTCTCTCTCCCACTCATCTTTTCCTCCATGTTCTGCTCTCTCTGCATCTCCGGCGGTCCCCTCTCGTGTCTCTTTGTCGTTATTGCTCTGTCTTTTCTGTTTTTAATCTGCAATATGTCTCTATTTCTATCCGACATTCACAGTCGGTCTCCTCTCTTGCGTGTTTCCAGTCTACCTTTGTGAGTCTCTCTACTGTCTGTCTCTACGTTCTGTCAGTGTCTCGTCTCTGCTGTTTGGTCTCTCCCTCTTTTATCTGCAGATCTCTTGCACCCGCCTCACTGTCTCCTCTCTGCCCACCTCTCTTCTGTATCGCTATCCCAAGACTCCATCCCACTCTCCTCTCGGCGTCTCTGCTGTTTCGTCTCTCCCTCTCTTCACTGCAGATCTCTTGTACCCGCCTCTCTCTCCTCTCTGCCTGCCTCTCTTCTGTGTCCCTCTCCCTTCCACTCGCTTCTCTGCTGTCTCGTCTCTCCCTCTCTTCTCTGCAGCTCTCTTGTACCCGCCGCTCTCTCCTCTCTGCCTGCCTCTCTTCTGTGTCCCTCTCCCTCCCACCCTCTTCTCAGCTTCTCTTCTCTGCTGTCTCGTCTCCCTCTCTCTTCTCACTGTCTCCTCTCTGCCTGCCTCTCTTCTGTGTCCCTCTCCCTGCCACTCTTCTCTCTGCTTTTCTGCTGTCTCGTCTCTCCCTCACTTCTCTGCAGATCTCTTGTACCCGCCTGTCTCCTCTCTGCCTGCCTCTCTTCTGTGCCCCTCTCCCTCCCACTCTCTTCTCTGCTGTCTCGTCTTTCCCTCTCTTCTCTGCAGATCTCTTGTACCCGCCGCTCTCTCCTCTCTGCCTGCCTCTCTTCTGTGTCCCTCTCTCTCCCACCCTCCTCTCAGCTTCTCTTCTCTGCTGTCTCGTCTCCCTCTCTCTTCTCACTGTCTCCTCTCTGCCTGCCTCTCTTCTGTGTCCCTCTCCCTCCCACTCTCCTCTCAGCTTCTCTGCTGTCTCGTCTCCCTCTCTCTTCTCACTGTCTCCTCTCTGCCTGCCTCTCTTCTGTGCCCCTCTCCCTCCCACTCTCCTCTCGGCTTCTCTTCTCTGCTGTCTCGTCTCCCCCTCTCTTCTCACTCTCTCCTCTCTGCCTGTCTCTCTTCTGTGTCCCTCTCCCTCCCACTCTCCTCTCGGCTTCTCTTCTCTGCTGTCTCGTCTCTCCCTATCTTCTCACTGTCTCCTCTCTGCCTGCCTCTCTTCTGTGTCCCTCTACCTCCCACTCTCCTCTCGGCTTCTCTTCTCTGCTGTCTCGTCTCCCCCTCTCTTCTCACTCTCTCCTCTCTCCCTGTCTCTCTTCTGTGTCCCTCTCCCTCCCACTCTCCTCTCGGCTTCTCTTCTCTGCTGTCTCGTCTCTCCCTCTCTTCTCACTCTCTCCTCTCTGCCTGCCTCTCTTCTGTGTCCCTCTCCCTCCCACTCTCCTCTCGGCTTCTCTTCTCTGCTGTCTCATCTCCCCCTCTCTTCTCACTCTCTCCTCTCTGCCTGTCTCTCTTCTGTGTCCCTCTCCCTCCCACTCTCCTCTCAGCTTCTCTTCTCTGCTGTCTCATCTCTCCCTCTCTTCTCACGCTCTTCTCTCTGCCTGTCTCTCATCTGTGTCCCTCTCCCTCCCACTCTCCTCTCAGCTTCTCTTCTCTGCTGTCTCATCTCTCCCTCTCTTCTCACTCTCTCCTCTCTGCCTGTCTCTCTTCTGTGTCCCTCTCCCTCCCACTTTCCTCTCTGCTGTCTCTTCTCTGCTGTCTCATCTCTCCCTCTCTTCCCACTCTCTCCTCTCTGCCTGCCTCTCTTCTGTGTCCCTCTCCCTCCCACTCTCCTCTCAGCTTCTCTTCTCTGCTTTCTCGCCTCTCCCTCTCTTCTCACTCTCTCCTCTCTGCCTGTCTCTCTTCTGTGTCTCTCTCTTTGCCTTTCTCGCTCATTCCTCCCTTCTTGCGTTCTTCTCTTCGTTTTTCATCGCCCCCGCCCCTTGCAGACCCGAAGACCACCTGGGACCTGAGATGGAGGTGGAGAATGGGGAATTGTGGGGAGAGGGGGGGGGAGCTCTCCGTTACCTCTTGAATTTGGGGGTCACTTGGGGTTTCATTTAAGAATCTAGGAACAGCCGCATTCGCCTGGGATGTGGGTGGGGTCTGCAGGTGCCTGGCGACAGGAGGCTGTGATTGGCTGAGCTCTCCCTGTTGGTGTGATTGACAGGCTGTTGGCGCCCTGTGATTGGCTGGTTTCTGAGCCGGGCTTCTCTCTTGCAGGTGAGGTGACTCTGGATTCTGGCACCGCTCATCCTCTGCTCATCGTGTCCGCGGACGGGAGAAGCGTGAGACGCGGACCCCGAGCCCAGGACCTGCCCGACACCCCCCAGAGATTCACTATACACTGGATCGTCCTGGGGAGGGAGGGGCTGAGCTCCGGGGGGCATTACTGGGAGGTGGAGGTGGGGGGCAGCCCGGGCTGGATCCTGGGGGTGTGTGATGAGTCTGTGCCCAGGAAGGAGGGGCTCACACTATCACCTGCGCGAGGATTCTGGACAGTGGAGCTCTGGGATGGTAAATACTGGGCTCTCACCTCCCCTCACACCCGCCTGACCCCCCGCGCTCCCCCCGGGGTCCTGGGCCTCTTCCTGGACTATGAGGCGGGCAGGCTCTCGGTCTACGATGCTCAGGACCGGGCTCTGCTCTTCACCTTCCCCGGGGCCCCCTTCCCCCGCACCCTGCGGCCCTACTTCTGTACATGGAGCACCGAGGGGGGGCTGCGGATCCTCCCGGTGGCAGGAGGGGACTAAGAGCAGCGGAGCCCGGCAGCAGGTAAGAGGGGGGGCTGTGTCTGGGGGGGGGCTGGGTCTGTGAGGGCGGCAAAGGGGGGGACTGTGTCTGGAGGGGGGACTGGAGGGGGCTGCAGGTAAGGGGGGCTGTGTCTGGGGGGGCATGCAGGCAAGGGGGCTGTGTCTGTAAGGGCGGGGCACAGGGGAGGCTGGGGGGGCTGCAGGTAAGGGGGGCTGTGTCTGGGGAGCTGCAGGTAACGGGGGATGTGTCTGTGAGGGCGGTGAAGGGGGGGCTGCAGGTGAGGGGGGGCGGTGTCTGCTGTGAGTGTGGGGCACGGGGGACTGTAGGTAAGGGGGCTGTGGCTGTGAGGGGGGCTGCAGGTGAGGGGGGCTGTGTCTGGGGGGGCTGTGTCTGAGGGCAGGGCATGCAGGTAAGGAGGGCTGTGTCTGTGACTAAGTGGGGTACGGGGGGCTGTGGCTGTGAGGGGGGGCTGCAGGTAAGGGGGCTGTCTGTGAGGGGGCAGGTAAGAGGGGGCGCTGTGTCTGTTTTTGTCCCCCCCCCCTGGTTTTTCCTCCCCCCCCCTTGGTTTTTCCTCCTTTTAATGTGCTTTAACTGGGATTTCCACGCTTTACTCGTGACCCTGTGTGGCTCTCGCCTGTATATTGCTAAACTGTAGCAGCTTTGCTCACACGCAGGGGAGTTGCTAGGTCTGGAAAAGACCCTGGGCTAAGCTGATGTCAGAACTGTTGGGACTGGGGGCTAGCTAGTCTTTTGGCTGTAGCTCCTGAGATTCTATCCAGGGCTACAACCAAAAGATCAGGGGCTATAGCCCCCTTAGCCCCCCCCCTAGCAACGCCCCTGCTCACACGTCACCCGCTTCCGCACCAGAAGGGCCTTTCAATGTTACATTTATTATATACTGTCCTGCTATAGGCTCTTGGTGTGGAGTCATTTCTTCAGTGATATTTCCTGCCCTTTGGAGTTTCACTTATATTTTACGGCTCATCTCTATGGCAGGAAAGCCACTTTACTTGGTTCTGAATCACTTTCTTTCTCGGTAACTGCTAGTCTCCCATTCCCTAGCCAACACTGTCCCCTAGTGGCATATTTAGGAAGGGGTTATTTACATCCATTGGTAGGTCTCTTTCTCGCTACTATTGCTTTGTCGGTAACTGCTAGTCTCCCATTCCCGAGCCAACACTGTCCCCTAGTGGCACATTTAGGAAGGGGATATTTACATCCATTGGTAGGTCTCTTTCTCGCTACTATTGCTTTGTCGGTAACTGCTAGTTTCCCATTCCCTGGCCAACACTGGCCCCTAGTGGCACATTTAGGAAGGGGTTATTTACATCCATTGGTAGCTCTTACTTGCTTATGAATCTTTGTCTTTCTCGGGGCAGGACGATTTGGCGCAGCCAGTTCGGCGCGGCACGATTCGCCGCGACCGCTTCGGCGCAGGAGACATTTTGGCGCGGGAACGTTTCGCAGCAGGGCTCTTTTGGCGCAACGGATTCGTTTTTTTTTTTTTCCTAATGTATGGTATTGCATTATGGTGCTGAAATATGTGACTAGTGGACACTTCAGGAGCACTACCAGTTTGGTCTAACGGTTACATTTTCCCCCGCAGATGCTCACAGGCAATGGTTCGCGGCTGAGCGACAGCTTTCATTTTTTTCTTGTCATATATGTGTGTGTGTGTGTGTGTGTATATATATATATATTACACACACACATATATTCATATTCCCTGCTTTCACTCGCAAAAAAACAGGACATATAACATGCATTCTCTTATCACGATAGCGGATTATGTTGGTAAAATATGTCCCTTGTGTATATTCATACAGGACGGCGAGTTTGGCCTTGTGGTTACGCTCTTCGCCCCCCCCCCCCTTCACAGGCCACGGTTCGCGGCTGAGATACAGCTTTTTTTTTTTTTAACCTTTCTTTTATTTCACCATTAAAATAAAAATAATAGTATGTTTTGCTATTTAGAAAAATAACAAAGGTACAGCTCAGCCACGTACCATGGTCTGGAGGACTGCGGGCAGAGAACTTAACCACAAGGCCAAACTGCTCCTGTGAGTTCAATGTGCACAAGTGACCTATTTTACCAGCATCATTCAATATGTTAATAAAAACATATATATATAAATATATAATTGCTGGATCAGACGTGGCTGCAATATCAGCCACGTCCAAACGTCCCTCGCGCCGAATCGGCTGCGCCAAAAAGGGGTGTACCGCCCATTCCCTAGCCAGCACTGACCCCTACTGGCACATTTAGGAAGGGTTTTCTTTTAATTTTCTTTTATTGATATCGTTGAAATAAATCAACTTTTCAATATAAAACTTTACATTCAATTAATCATAAGTAAAATTTAGCACAATCTTCATAATTATGAGATGAATATTACACGTTTAACAATCATTAAAAAGGGAAAAGAGAAAATTATTCAGTTGATATAAAACTTCAAACAAATTAAGAGCTGACGAAACACACACAGAGTAAAAGGCACCAGTAAATAAACACAAAATTCTTCAACAAGTCAATTTCACTGCATAGAGAAAGTTGACAACTGCAATTTGTAAGGAGACCTTTGTCGTGCACAGTAGGGTGGTCCACCTTTGTACTGAATCCAAATTCTCCAAGTAGCTACAATGACAGGAGAAACATTTCAGGCGCTCCTCAACTAGGGCTGGACACAACGATAAAATGTGTTCCAGGGTTTCTGTGACCTTAGTGTCGAGGCAGAATCTGCAGAAAATTACATCCCCCTCGCAACTCTTGCGTTGAGCCAGTAGTTCGCGGGTGTGCCATAAATTCAAACGCATTCTCAGAAAACCTGATCATATTTTTTTTACAGGGGAACTTTAGGAGATATGGTTCTATATATCCCAGCCTCTTGTGTCTAAATTTTTCAGGTATTGCAGATTTATATTGGAGACATTTGGATCGAGTCTTGATCCAATCATTACGATAAATTAGCTGTTTTATTTGTCAGGATTTATCAAAAGCACATGAAGAGATGCATCTGCTTCCACTAGAATGTAATAGACGGCCCGTAACCACTGCTTAACAAAATGATTTGTAGTTTGGAAAATGTAATACGACAGGAATTGCAAGACATTGTATTCTCGATTAGGCATCAGACATTTCCGAAGAAGGGCACAAGTTCTCCACTGGTATTGCGCATTCAGGGAGGTTGGGCCTAGTTCGTAACGCACCCAAACTATTGGGATGCATTGTGGAAGTTGAAGAATTGCTTTGCAAAATGTGCCTTCTAGCCTATCTAAGACTCCTGACTGCCAGGGTGATTGTGACTCAAGACCATATAAAATACATGGAGTCGCTTTTTGTTTCCAGTAGAGCACTGCCGGTTTCATAGTAATAGCACCAGAACGGTGCATTATGATTTTAGTCTGTGAAATGGCCGAATCAAGTTTACGCTTCACAACATCCAAATGAGCAGTAACTGAGGCACTGCCATCAAAGACCATGCCCAAATAAACATAGCTCGATACCGTAGCCAATTTTATTTGGTTAATGGTCCAACAAGACGTGGATCTGGCCGTGTTATGTGGTCTATAGATGACAATTTGGGTTTTATCAGTGTTAACCCGCAGTTCGTTAGCCACTATGTAGCTTTTGAAACCATCAAGTAGTTTTTGGAGGCCACACAGGGTTTTTTAAATTAACACCAAATCATCGGCATACATAAGGGTCTGAATTTTATGGCTGTTTATTTTGGGTGAGTCCGATGATATTGCCTCGAAAACCTGACGTACATCATACATAAAATAATGAAAGATTGCGGACGCCAAAAGGCAGCCTTGCTTTAGGCCGCGAGCAGTGGGGATGGCCCTGGATAGTAGGCCTTCTAGATTTAATCTAATATGCACTGATGTCTTGCAATGGAGTGATTGAATAATTTGCTCTAATGTCTGAGGGCACTTGTCTCTGGTGAGTTTAGCAAAAAGAATTGGACGGGAAATGGCATGAAAAGCCGTATGGAGATCCACAAAAGCAAAATATAGTGCTTGTTTGGAACTTTGTGCTTGGGATTTAATAGCATTTAGGCAAAGCAAGTTGATGTTTGTACCCAGGCCAGTCAGAAAGCCCCTCTGAAAAGGGTCTCTTGTGTGGGAGGCTTTAGTCCATATGTTGAAATCCTGCAGGATAAGTTTGGAGAAAAGCTTGCCAGGCGCATCTAAAAGGGCAATGGGCCTATAGTTGCAGGGAAGGGTACGATCACCCTTCTCGTGGATTGGTGCAATGATGGAGGTTTTCCATGAGTGTGGAATGTTACGTAAAATCATAATGTGTGGAAAAAGATTGTTCAAGATTTTACCCCACATTGAAGAATTTGATTTAAACATAAAGTTGCTAAGGCCGTCAGGGCCTTTGGCTCTAGAAGAACTAAAATGTTTAATGTAACCCTTAAGAATAAAAGGGGAGCAATCAAGCGACCAAATCTGAGGGCTGTCTGGTAACTGGGCCAGAATCACAAAGGACGGATCCGCATATAAATTGTTGTAGTGCTCGATCCACTGGGCCTCGGTTACACTAAGAACCTGTAAAATACCCTGGCTCTTGTGGGCACATTGATTGAAGGTGGCCCAGGTTTCAGCTGTGTTTTTATTCGCCATTAATCTGAGCATGTGCTCGCTATCCGCTTGCAGGATGTGTGCTCGATATTGACGTATCCAATTGCGGCACCTGCATTTGACTGCTCTCAATTGCTGAATGCAATTGGACTGGTTTAGTTTACAGATGAACCTTCTTTCACGATGGTATTCAGTCTTTCTAGCTTTGACTAGAGGATTGAAAGAGTGTTTGTGGGGGGTCTCTGCTTGATTACCATGTCTCACTGAATGCTGGAATGTGATGAGAGGATTAGTTTACTGTTTTGGATTATCAGAGTTGTTGTTAGAAATGACCAAATGGAATAAGGCTGATAAGTTGTTATCTGACCAACGAAAACGGCATTGTTGACCACCAAGTCGGTCGGATAATAGGACTTGTGAGGAGATACATAATTCCAATTTATTGTGAGAACCAGCAAATGGTGATCACTGTGCACCTGAGTGATAATTTGGAAAGATTTTATCTGCCCAGTTAGGTCGGTATGAGTATACATATAATCTATTGTAGTGCATACCGACCCTCTTTGCCACGTTGGCTGGGCTGGGATATCGCCTTGTATTGAACCATTGGTCATGTGGAAATACCGTTCCATAATAAAGGAAGACCACCGCTTAACCGTAGCAATGGCGGTTTTCCCTTTAGGATGGAGACAATCTAAATTGAGGTCTCCCACAATAAGGGTGTCCGTAATGTCCGAAGAGAGAAGTACCACATCCAGGAGTCTGGTCAAGCCCGCATAGAAAGCAGTGTCAGTGAGCCCAAGAGGGTTACGATAAATGTTGATTAATGCAATAGTATGCAATGGGCATCAGATTTTACAAGCTGAATAAAAACAGATACCGAGGCCCAAGCCTGAATAGCAAATCCTCTAGACATATTTACTAGTAGGCCTGATGACGGTCGGCCCTTTTGGCCAGCCATAGCTGGAAGTAGGACGATCTCGTAGTTATTCCATGCTGGGGTTTGCAAAAGCCAAGTTTCTTGTAGTGCTATTATATCAATTACAGGTGGGACACCAGCAATGGAAGTTTGCAAGTGTGCGTGCAACAGTACTGTGGCATCCTTTCGATGTCACTAGTGGTTATGACATGTGAGGCTGAGCACCATAGATGTTATATACAGTTGTTTCACTCGAATGGGTGTGAGAAACCATTTGTTTTACATATGTTCCCACAGTCATACGTGCTGGATCTTGTGCTAGTAAAAAGCCTGTGTTAAACAATTGCATTTTTGATTTCCACACAGTATTTAGGACAATTCCCGAAGGTATCCATAAGCGCACCACCGAACAAGTTTGTTCGATGTCGCTTGAACAAATATCTTTGAGTTCCACTATTTCGGAAAAAATATTTATCACACTACGTCGATTAAGATCGTAGGTGCCAAAATTCCCTCCCCGACATTTTAAAATCAATTAATGACATTTCCGGGACGCTGAGGCCTGGAGTTTGGTTGCCAGTGCTGAGACATTTTGTGGCTGAGGGTTGATAGGTTTAGTAGCATCGTTAGGTTGATGTCGAGGCATTTCCATGCAACGGGCTAGAGCAGCCTGGGGCAGACTGAAAGATGGCATAGAATGCTGAGGCATGTCTGCTATCATTGGCAAGGGACCTGGAAGCAGCCATTGGAGCAGATTCACATTTGTTTCACGTGCCTTTTGGCGCGGGTTAGAGAGGATGGGCTGGGTACAAGATGCTAAATACGCATCCACCGCCTCACGTATTTGAGTTGTTGAAAATTCAGAAACAGTTTTGGTTCTCGAGTTGGTAACAGGGATCATGCTGTTATCACACGCAACCTGGCCCATTGAGCTTTTCTCAGGGGCGAGATGCTTTCGCGTGGGTGGCAGTTCTAATTCGCGGATTAGCGCATCCAAGGGAGGGTAGATTGAAGCCGCTGTGATACTAGACGCTGGCTGCACCACAGGGGCATAGGGCCTGGAGGAGGGGCATAGGGCCTGGAGGATGGGCATAGGGCCTAGAGGAAGACTCCAAAAGGCCCCGGCTCAGCGGTAGGGCAGACAGGTTCTCTTTTAATGGTAGCACCGAGTCAACTGCCAAAGCTGCTGTTAGAGCCTGCACAGGTAGGCTAGTTTTCTCAGCGCTAAGACTAGATGGCACAGCAGGGGCTGATATTGGCATGGGGAGTACAGGGACTAACAGAGGCACTGAGCACTGAGTGGCTTGCACGGCGTCTGTTGTCTCCGACACTGGTTTCAAAGTTTGAAAAAAGGTTTTCATTGTTTGTTTCGGAACCCTCAATGTGAGGTGTTTGGGTTCTTTTTGGCTGCGGGGCGAGACACCTTTGAGGCCTTTTTTCTTTTTCTCAGAACCAGTAAACAAGGTATGTTATTCCCTTCCTTGGCTTGCGTCGATTGTTCTGTTACTTTTGTATCTAGTCCTTCAAATAGTTTGTACAGGCTTTGCAAATGTAACTGCATAGCAGCTAGGGTGACATAGATCACCGGAGGGGGGGCAGGAGCCACCGCTATTACAGCATCCAATGTGGAGGGCGGAGGCACAGGCTGCACACTTTGGGTTGGGGGGATTGTTAGCACGGGAGGGGCGGCCGGCAGAGCCGCTACTGACGTATCCAACGTGCAGGGAGAGAGGGGAATAGGCATGTTTGGAAAAATGCAGTCTTCCACCGAACGCCGAGAGGAACATTCTTGTGTAGCTTGAGCCTGCACTCTTCTGGGAGTGGGGTAGACAAAGGATATGGATGGAGAACTGGGGGAAGACTCTGTGCCTGAAGTGAGATCTGTTACACCTTGTGGATCCGTGAGCATAGAATTTTGAGACTCACAGTGGCTAGCATAAATTGAGAGATCGGGGTCAGAGCACGGGGAGGAAGTTCGTGGCCTCGCTACAATGGCCCTCATTACGACCCTGGCGTAGGACCATGGTGCAATTTGCACCATGGTCCATGGCGCAAAGCTGCCAACTCCGCCATGGGGGTTGGCGGACTTACCGCCCCATTCCGACCTTGGCGGGGCGGTAAGTCCCCAATCCCCATTTACCCTTCCCCATTCCCATTTTTGCCCCATAGGGTATAATGGGAGTGGGGAAGGCGTTAATTACGCCACCGTAAATTACGGTGGCGTAATTAACAACAGGTCCCGTAGCGCCATGGATTTTTCCGCCCGGAAAAACCAGGCGAAAAAAGCACCATGGCGCTACGGGAACTCGTAGTAAGGCGGAAAGGTACGCCATGCATTACGCTGGCGTAAACCCCTTTCCGCCAGGGTCGTAATGAGGGCCAATGGATATAATAAGTGGCACCGTTGCCGCTGGCTGCGCAGCCAAGCAGTACTTAAACAGTACTTGCGACAGGTGCGCGCGCAAGATGGCTTAAATAGGAAAAGCCCAATCTCATTTCAAATGGAGGGAGGAGCTCTAAACAAAAAAAAGGAAAACATTTATCAGCAAATGGAAAATGTATCCACAAAGTCCACAAAGTCCACAAAGTGCTCGTGCTTGGATCCAGTTCACCTCCTTAAAGGGTCCACAGCAAAAGCGGCAAAAGCGGCAAAGAGCAGCCGAGACAGCAGCCGTGGCAGCCAAGCAGTACTTAAGAGACAGCAGCCGTGGCAGCCAAGCAGTACTTAAGAGGCAGCAGCCGTGGCAGCCAAGCAGCACTTAAGAGACAGCAGCCGTGGCAGCCAAGCAGTACTTAAGAGGCAGCAGCCGTGGCAGCCAAGCAGCACTTAAGAGACAGCAGCCGTGGCAGCCAAGCAGTACTTAAGAGACAGCCGCCGTGGCAGCCAAGCAGTACTTAAGAGACAGCAGCCGTGGCAGCCAAGCAGCACTTAAGAGACAGCAGCCGTGGCAGCCAAGCAGCACTTAAGAGACAGCAGCCGTGGCAGCCAAGCAGCACTAAAGAGACAGCAGCCGTGGCAGCCAAGCAGCACTTAAGAGACAGCAGCCGTGGCAGCCAAGCAGTACTTAAGAGACAGCAGCCGTGGCAGCCAAGCAGTACTTAAGAGGCAGCAGCCATGGCAGCCAAGCAGTACTTAAGAGACAGCAGCCGTGGCAGCCAAGCAGTACTTAAGAGACAGCAGCCGTGGCAGCCAAGCAGTACTTAAGAGACAGCAGCCATGGCAGCCAAGCAGTACTTAAGAGGCAGCAGCCGTGGCAGCCAAGCAGCACTTAAGAGACAGCAGCCGTGGCAGCCAAGCAGTACTTAAGAGACAGCAGCCATGGCAGCCAAGCAGTACTTAAGAGACAGCAGCCGTGGCAGCCAAGCAGTACTTAAGAGACAGCAGCCGTGGCAGCCAAGCAGTACTTAAGAGACAGCAGCCATGGCAGCCAAGCAGTACTTAAGAGGCAGCAGCCGTGGCAGCCAAGCAGTACTTAAGAGACAGCAGCCATGGCAGCCAAGCAGTACTTAAGAGGCAGCAGCCGTGGCAGCCAAGCAGCACTTAAGAGACAGCAGCCGTGGCAGCCAAGCAGAACTTAAGAGACAGCAGCCATGGCAGCCAAGCAGTACTTAAGAGACAGCAGCCGTGGCAGCCAAGCAGTACTTAAGAGACAGCAGCCGTGGCAGCCAAGCAGTACTTAAGAGGCAGCAGCCATGGCAGCCAAGCAGTACTTAAGAGACAGCAGCCGTGGCAGCCAAGCAGTACTTAAGAGACAGCAGCCGTGGCAGCCAAGCAGTACTTAAGAGACAGCAGCCATGGCAGCCAAGCAGTACTTAAGAGGCAGCAGCCGTGGCAGCCAAGCAGCACTTAAGAGACAGCAGCCGTGGCAGCCAAGCAGTACTTAAGAGACAGCAGCCATGGCAGCCAAGCAGTACTTAAGAGACAGCAGCCGTGGCAGCCAAGCAGTACTTAAGAGACAGCAGCCGTGGCAGCCAAGCAGTACTTAAGAGACAGCAGCCATGGCAGCCAAGCAGTACTTAAGAGGCAGCAGCCGTGGCAGCCAAGCAGTACTTAAGAGACAGCAGCCGTGGCAGCCAAGCAGTACTTAAGAGACAGCAGCCGTGGCAGCCAAGCAGTACTTAAGAGACAGCAGCCATGGCAGCCAAGCAGTACTTAAGAGGCAGCAGCCGTGGCAGCCAAGCAGCACTTAAGAGACAGCAGCCGTGGCAGCCAAGCAGTACTTAAGAGACAGCAGCCATGGCAGCCAAGCAGTACTTAAGAGGCAGCAGCCGTGGCAGCCAAGCAGTACTTAAGAGACAGCAGCCATGGCAGCCAAGCAGTACTTAAGAGACAGCAGCCGTGGCAGCCAAGCAGTACTTAAGAGACAGCAGCCGTGGCAGCCAAGCAGTACTTAAGAGACAGCAGCCGTGGCAGCCAAGCAGTACTTAAGAGACAGCAGCCATGGCAGCCAAGCAGTACTTAAGAGGCAGCAGCCGTGGCAGCCAAGCAGCACTTAAGAGACAGCAGCCGTGGCAGCCAAGCAGTACTTAAGAGACAGCAGCCGTGGCAGCCAAGCAGTACTTAAGAGACAGCAGCCGTGGAGCCAAGCAGTACTTAAACAGTACTTGCGACAGGTGCAAGATGGTTTAAGTAGGAAAAGCCCAATCTCGTTTGAAATGGAGGGAGGAGCTCATCAGATACTCGTCTACAGGACATGAGAGCCAAGGGGTTATTTACATCCCCATATTTTTTTAGTATTTATTAAAAACTGTTTCATGGTTTTCTTTTTGCTGTTCTCTCTTGGCGACTTCTTTTCAAACCACATGGTCTTCAGCTCTATCTTTGTTTTATTTCATCCCGTTACACAGATGCACTAACTAAATACACATTCATGTGTGCAATGATATGTTCCTTTCTATGCTTGCATTGTACGTATGTCTCACTATTGACTCTTGGCAACTATCAATTCATTATTATATTTTCTGAGAGAGTTTTACTAACTACTTGCACTTACCTCTGACCATCTCCCCTTCTCTAAACATTTGCACAAAACTAGGATAATTTTTCTCTTTGCTCCTTTTACCGCCTTTTCTTACTTTCTTCGCTTACTCCTAATATTTACTCCTTATATCTTCTCCAGTTCATCACATTAACACTGTGCGTGATTTATGCAGTGAAGAAAACGTTAAAAGGACGTTATGGTTTAGTTGCTCCAATAAAAACCTTTTGAAATTTAGAAAAACAACGTTAAAGGAACTTGTACCACACAAGCCTACCTCTGTGACATTTACTGTGTGTGTTATTTGGGTAGATGTGTATTAATAAACAGCTAGAAGTAACTTTAAGCAGAATAGGTCATATATAGTGGGCACATAGTGTGCATCTAATGTGGAAGTTGGATTAGTGGGAAGCTGTGTAATAGCTCCTAGTTCCCAGAGGCAGCTCCTTCTCACTGTTTGATGCTTGACTTCTCCTGCTCTTCACACCTTTATTCCAATCCCTTCCTCACCCTCCTTGTCATTACTGTGTGGGGTCCATGGCATTACCCATGTTCTATGTGATACTTGGCAATACCCCGTCTCCAGACCGAGCTCATCCTCCTCGGGAGATCTATGAAGCAGCTCCAGTCCAAAGGATGCTGATGGAAATTACTTGATGGATTCACCCCCCACTCACCCCCCAGGCACAGCCTCTTGGATTCAACATCCCCTGCAACCGCTCCTTCAAAGATCAAGTTGCTAATAAGACCTGGACAGCCTGGCACCAGCTCTCACAAAGCCTTTCATGCCCACCTCACACAAGAGGCGTGCAGCGGCATAGGAGGAGATGGAAAAACGCAGTGCAAACATAGTTATCAGAGCATATGGAGAACCAGACCAGAGGGGCCTGTGAACTGCTTACTGCTGAGAGGAAGTGGGATGCTAGATTGAGTCAGAAAGGCATGGAAGCAAACACATATGACTGAGAATCAAGAGGGAGTTTGATGAGCTGAAGAGGAGAGTAGACCTGCTGTACAGCCAGCAGCAGGTGACCCCCAGGGGAGAGTAGAACTATTGGGCGGCCAGCAGCAGGTGACCCCCAGGGGAGAGGAGAGCTGCTGGGCAGCCAGCAGCAGGTGACCCCCAGGGGAGAGTAGAACTATTGGGCGGCCAGCAGCAGGTGATCCCCAGGGGAGACTATGTGCCAGTCGTGAGGGAGAGGGGGGACGCATTCTAGTGTTTCTCCCTGGGCACCAAGTTGGCTAGAAACTTCCCTGCATACAACAAGCATGGCTATCACCCCCTCTCCTTCCTCTAAAAAGTGTTACACAATGAGAGAAAATCCAGATTCACCATGCACCCACAGGCGCTGGCGCTCCCACAGGCGCTGGCGCTCCCACAGGCGCTGGTGCACCCACAGGCGCTGGCGCTCCCACAGGCGCTGGTCCACGCACAGGCGCTGGCGCTCCCACATGCACTGGTGCTCCCACAGGCGCTGGTCCACGCACAGGCGCTGGCGCTCCCACAGGCGCTGGTCCACGCACAGGCGCTGGCGCTCCCACAGGCGCTGGTGCTCCCACAGGCGCTGGTGCACTCACAGGCGCTGGAGCTCCCACAGGTAGCGGTGCACCCACAGGCGCTGGTCCACCAGTTCTAAAGAATGGGCAAATGATGGACTTGTTCTCACACTTCCCAAATAAATGCAACTCAACCTTGAGTGCTCGCTTTCTACCCCTGAGCAAAGTCTGATAAATGGGTGTCTAAGTTGGAACAGGCTTTTACCTGGAGCAGATTAAATGCAAGCATTGGCAAAGCCGCTAGTTTTGGCGTCTGTAGTTTATTTCATTGTACATTAGCATGGAGGGAGGGAGTGATGTGAGAAACCTGAAGGTGTCTCTCTAGCTAGTCCCCGGGGATCTGTAATCCCGGTAGCCAGGACACGGCCATTGCTATTGGATCCAGTTCCTGGGGGTGGACCAGTGAGGGAGGATCACCCAGATGGGGGGGCCCTCGGGGAGTGGGACACCGATGGGCGAGACGCGGTATCCCTCTTCCCTTAATACCTTTTCCCCATCCTCTCACGTAGGACATGCCAAACCACTGCCCCCCCCTTTTCCACCACGAACACTAGGACCGTTTATGTGACATGTCCCAATACCTGGGTTCAGGCAATTGATCACAATCACACACACCTGACGGCCTTTTCCCTTCCCCACAGGGATAAAAGGTGGAGCCAGAGAGCACAGTTCAGAGAAGGGGAATCCAGCAGACAGCACGACGAGGCGGTTGCTACGCGGCAATTCAAAAGGAGAAGGAAGGTGGCGGAAGTTGAGAGAGTGTCGAGGAGAGAAGCGACCTTGCCCTTTTCGTCTCAAGCCTGTGAAACCTTAATCGGGGAAAGACCACAAACAGAAGCCCCACTGTTCTGCACCAGGTGTCAGAGGTACACGGGGCCAGCCTATGCTGATAGGCAGGAGCGAGGGAAGCGCCCGTGCCCATGGTACCAGCCTTGACTCCAAGGAAGCCAAAAGCCAAGCGGCTCATCACAGCCGGTGAGTCGATGGGAGAACTGATAAGCACCGTGCTGTGATGAAATGAGAATTGCAATGTGGCAAATGTTTGAACTTTAAAGAGAAGTGAATTTGAAGACAAATGAACTTTGAGTGAATTGTTTGAACTGAAAGGGCAAAACCAGCGACAGGGGAAAGCGACACCCCTGGGTGTTGACTCGAGAGACTCTGGTTGAGCCCCATAGTGAGAAACTACAGTAACCGGAAGGCCATAGGAGGGCCTGCCAAAGAGGAAGCAAAGTCAACCACACCATCCTGCTCAACCGTCTCCGTGATAACCTGGGTATCGCTGGTCAGGCTCTGGCGTGGCTGACCTCCTTCCTCTCCAATCGACCCTCCCAGGTCCAACTGGGTTCCTTCCTCTCTGACATCTTTTTCTCTACCTGTGGTGTCCCCCAGGGTTCTAACCTCTCCCCCTAGCTGTTCAACCAGTATCTGGCACTTCTCACCCACCGCATCGCTGCTCTCTGCCCCAACTTTCAGTGCTATGCGGATGATACCCAGCTCATTTTCAGGCTACCCTCGGCCTCCTCTTCCCCTTCCCTCATCTCTGACTGTCTCTCTGCTATCCAGGAATGGTGTGCAGCCAACGACCTCTGCCTTAATGCCAGTAAGACTGAGATTCTACTTATCGGCACACCCACTCCCTCCTTCCCTGCAGCTCTCTGGCCGGCCTCCCTTGGCCCTCTTCCTGCGCCTACCTGCAAGGCAAAAAACCTCGGGGTCATCTTCGACTCCACACTCTCTTTCTCTCCACACATCTCTGACGTCTCTAAGAAGTCACACTACCAGCTACACCTCCTCAGAGGGATCCTTCCTTTCCTCTCCTTCCCCCAGAAGCTCACTGTCTCCAGAGCCCTGGTTCTCTCAAAGCTGGACTACTATAACAGCCTCTATCTAAATTTTCCTGCCTCTACTCTCCGCCCTTTGCAACTCATCCAGAACAGGACTGCGAGACTTGTCCTTGGCCTCAATCCCAAGGACCATATCTCTCCAGGACTGAAATCACTACACTGGCTCCCAGTGGCTGCGAGGATTAAGTTCAAAACTTTCTGCATTGTCCACAAGGCCTTCTGGGGCCTTGGGCCAAAATACCTTCAACTCTCTCTTCCTAAATATCTTCCTTCTCGAGCTCTTCGCTCATCCACCTCCAACTCCCTCAGGGTCAGCGCTTCTCCAAGCAACAAGCTGGGGGTAGATCTCTCTCCACAGCAGGGGCCTCCCTCTGGAACAGCCTTCCTGCCTCCCTGAAATTTGAGGAGAAACATCTCCGGTTCCGGAAGCACCTCAAAACCTTCCTCTTTGCCTCCGCTTTCTCTCCCTCTCTCCCCTGCTAAAATCACTGAACCTGCACCGAATCTGCTACTGGGCCACTCACCGATCTTGGTCCTTGGCCCAGCCACTCTTCCCTGCACTGCCTACCTGCACTACGGGACTGTCTCTGTATCCCACAGCCCCTTCTCCCGGCACTTACCTTGCACTTGCCACCAGCTGGCCCTATTATTTATCTTGTATTTCTACTAACCATGTACTGCACTTTCCTTGTACTTGCCACCAGCTGGCCCTATTATTTATCTTGTATTCTACTAACCATGTACAGCACTTTCCCCCTCGCACTTTTCCCAGTCCCCTCTACCCTTGCACTTGCGCGGTCTGAATGACACCAGGCCTAGTAGGATCGTTGTCTGTCTCCCCGTGTCCCCCCCGCCTCGTCGCGCCTTGAAACACTTGTGTATAGGCGCGTTACAAATGCCATATCATATCATATAAAGTGGTCATTGTAAAGGTGGATTTCTGAACTGTGACCTGCTTGCTGGGCAGAGGTTCAGAAGGCCAGCCTAGTTTCTTGGAACAGGGTAACCTTCTGGACAAGCCAGACCAATCAAGGTAGCATTGGCGGCGGTCAAGTCTAGGCCTCAGGAGGGGTGAGGGTGATTGAAATCCCACAATGAGCACACTCAGTAAATGACACTACAAATTACTCTGTCAGGTGTATATATCAAAAATACATATACATTTATTAAAGGCCTTTGAAATCATACACAAAGCAAATCTCGGCAGTAATAACTAAAGCAACACAACACTACTATTACACATATATAAAGTCACCAATGGCCTAAAGGAATAGTACGCAGTAAGGGTCCACAACCTGTAAAGAAGGGGAGCATAGAGTTAAGGCAGTTCTTCACTTTTCAAACCCTAACTGAGAGGCCGTCCAATCCCTAAGATGAGTGGAGCCTTGTACTCAAAAGTACTTTCGGTGCTGGTGGACGCGATCGTGCGGTTGAGCCAAGACGGGGTCTCTTCAAGGGGCTGTAGCGACTCAGGAAGGTGGGTGAGGCAGTGAAGAATACATTCCCACTATTCAAGGAGGGTCTCCCCAAGAGGGCAGAACAGGATCCAAGAGTTGGGAATAGCTCGGTAGCACAGGCTACCTCGATAAATATGAGTGGCCCTTGGGGGACACGCGTGTGTAAAAATGGATGGATGTGCCAAGGGCCGCCGGTAAGAGTTGCAAGTACTCTCCGACCCTTGGCGCACTTCGGACCAAACTTCAGCAGTCACGTCCACTTCAGTCGCAGGTTCAAATCCTGCAATTGCACGGCTCTGCGGCTTTCTGGGGCTGCGCTCCAGGGATGATTCCATGGTGGGACAGTGGCGATTTCTCCGCTCCTGATGAAGGGATCAAGCCAATTCCGCTGCAGCAAGTCTGAGGGCACAGGGGGGCACTTCAGCAAGGCACCCATGAAGTTCGTCTCCACAGCTGGGCGACACGGTGTCCGCGTATCCTCGGGTTCAGGCGACTCTCCTAATTCCAGACCTAGCAATGCTAGGTGTACGAAACCCGGCGAGAGAGTGCCTTATACCCAGGGCTTACAGTCTCCAAATTCTCAAGTGTCAACTCGAGACAGTGGCAGTTCCAGGGCATAGGTCCCATGCAAGCTAGTCAGTTCACTGGTTGGTCCAGGAACACTTCAGAGAAGGCTCGCTTACAGGTTCAGTTGGAGGTGCCGAGAATAGTTAGTCCCACTATTCCAATGGGTCCAAGCGCCTTTGCAGACCTTCTAGGTTTGATCGGACGACAGCCTGCTCAGGGTGCCAAACCTTCCCGCGGGTCACCAGCAGTTCCTCGGCTCTGCTTCTTGGTTTCAGGATACTTGGCGTCTTTCCTAAGTTTGGTGTGAACTCAATAGATCGACCTGGAAAGGGTGTAGGATGCCTTCTCTTATCCAGAATCTTCTTTGCGCCAAAACGAAGAGCACCCAATGGGAGATCTGCTCACATACAGCGATCCCAGATGTGGACCAATCATGGACCACAGTGGTCCCAGTCATTCTCAGCACACCAGACATCCTGGCACCCAGGATATGTATTCGAACTACAGAGTCCAGCCCACATCTTGGAGGCACACACACAAGGCATGCAGAATCCTGCGAAAGCTTTGGTTTGCCCGTGGGTCTGCATGACCAAATAAGGAACTTCCCGGGTCTGCTCGACCTGGGGAAGGCAACGGGACAGGATGGCCTAGCAGTCATATGTGAGGGTCGAGCAAAAGCCCTGTACAATCAAAAGTCTTTGATCCGCAAGTTGGTAAGGGAAGTGAATCCCGTCTGGTAAAAGAAAGTGAAAGTTTTGAGCTAAAGGTCGAAAGTGAGGAGAAGAAAGGTAAAAGTGAACCCAGAGAAGGAAGGTTCACTGAACTGTACTTGAGAAAAGGATATCGTTAAGAGAAAGAAGGGTCGACCCCAGAAGAGGGGGAACCCATCACCCCGTGAATATTTGGGAACAAACGTTTGGTTTGTTAAAGGAACTTATTGTTTTGGATTGTTTGAATGCAACAGGCCCGACGGCAAGAGACTTTCTGAGGAAACGAGACTTGGCCATCAACGGTCCTGAGAAATGGCACTGAAGCTGTCGTCTCGTGCTGGAATAGCCCGAGATAGAACTGTGCTCCAAGCTCCCATCCTATCCCGTGCTAAAAACATTGGGAAGGGAGACCCAAGCCACTACACCCCGACTTCTGATTTGAGAACACTTCTTTCTTTTCTTAAGAAATATCCTTCACCCCTTTTTTGTAGTAGTAGTGAGGAATGAGGAATGGGTTTATTAGTAGAGGCCCTTTTTATTTTGACTTGACACTACTAGGACTGCCTTATGTTTCATTTGATGGTCGACTTAAGTCCCCATCTTAGATTTAGGCGTAGATTAGGCATTTTTCCAACTTGCTCATTCAATAAACACCCTTGAACTGTGATCACTTGTCTGCCTTACATTTGTCACCATGAGTTCCTCACAGTGAGGAATGACAGCACAGGGAGTAAGAAATGAGAGCATGGGAGGAAATGAAGGGCAACACCAGGGGGTGAGGGAAGCAATGTGGGGGAGAGGAATAAAGAATTAATGGCAGCACGAGGGAGAATACAAAAATCCAATAGATGACAGCCAGGCCAGCAAGAGTACGCAGGAGCATTGTACAACATTGGAAGGAACGTATGATGGCACAAGGGGGGGTGATGGTGTAAAGGGGAGGAAGGAATGATGGTGCAAAGAGGAGGAGGGAATGACGGCGTAAAGGGGAGGAGGGAATGACAGCGTAAAGGGGAGGAGGGAATGACGGCATAAAGGGGAGGAAGGAATGACGGTGCAAAGGGGAAAAGGAATGACAGCGCAAAGGGGAGGAGGAATGACAGAGCAAAGAGGAGGAGGAAATGACAGAGCAAAGAGGAGGAAGGTATGATGGCACAAGGCGGGGGGACGAGGGTACAAAGAGGAGAAAGCAATGAAGGCGCAAAGGGGAGAAATGAATGAAGGCGGGAAGGGGGGAAAGAATGACGGCGCAAAGAGGAGGAAGAAATGACGGCACAAAGGGGAGGAAGGTATGACGGCACAAGGCGGGGGGATGAGGGTAAAAAGGGGAGAAAGGAATGAGGGCGCAAAGGGGAGAAAGGAATGAAGGCGGGAAGGGGAGGAAAGAATGACGGCGCAAAGAGGAGGAATGAATGACGGCACAAAGGGGAGGATGGTATAACGGCGCAAAGGGGAGGAAGGTATGACGGCGCAAAGGGGAGGAAGGTATGACGGCCCGAGGGGAGGACTGAATGACAGCGCAAAGGGTAGGAATGAATGACGGCGCAAAGGATAGGAATGAATGACTGCACAAAGGGGACAAAGGAATGACGGCGCAAAGGGGAGGAAGGAATGACAGCACAACAGGGAGGAAGGAATGACGGCGCAACGGGGTGGAAGGAATGACTGCGCAACGGGGTGGAAAGAATGACGGCGCAACGGGGTGGAAGGAATGACGGCGCAAAGGGGAGGAAGGAATGACGGCGCAAAGGGGAGGAAGGAATGATGAAGCAAAAGGGAAGAAGGAATCACGGCACAAAAGAGAGGAAGGTATGACGGCGCACAGGGCAGGAAGGCATGACGGCGCACAGGGCAGGAAGGCATGACGGCGCACAGGGGAGGAAGGTATGACGACGCACAGGGGAGGAAAGTATGATGGCGCAAAGCGGAGGAAGGAATGACGGCGCAAAGGGTGGAAAGAAGTGACATCCAAGGTGGTAAGGACTGACCCAAGGCGGTAAGGACTGAGTGCAAAGTGGTAAGAATCACAAGGCAAGGGTGAAGGAATGATGGCGCCCGAGGTGAAGGAATGGTGGCGCCCGGGGTGAAGGAATGAGGGCGCCCGGGGTGAAGGAATGATGGCGCCCGAGGTGAAGGAATGATGGCGCCCGAGGTGAAGGAATGACAGCGCCCGAGGGGAAGGAATGACGACACACAAGAGAGGAATGTACTGAAGAAAAAAATTGAAACAGAAAACAAAATGCTTTTCAGTTTTGTTTGTGCAATTTGAAATGACTCTGTAGTATTCTAGCATCATATATGCTATGTTGTGTTGTGTGATTATGTGATTGAGTAGTGGAGCTCGGAATGTTGGTGCGAGGCCTGGAATGGGGCGAGTGTGAGGATTCCAGGGAGGACGGTTGGAGACTGGCAGGGAGAGAGCCAAGGGAAGCAGAAGCACATCACCTCATCTCCTATCTTACTTTCCCACTGTAACCTGTAACATTAAAGAAGACTTACCTTTTCTACAATACTGGCTCTGGTGTGGTTCCTGAGTATTCCTGCCTGTGTTCTAACCACACCCCAAGATACATCAGACTCAAATTGAAAAGAAACTACCAGACTGTAGACATACATTCAGTGGCAGGTGTTGAGTGAGTTTGTTTTTTGCTGCCTCCTCCAAGGTTTGAATCCAATCCCAGATTTTTAATCTCGATTTGGTTTTGTTTGGGTTTTCTTCTAATTCACTTTCCGAACTTCCTATTTCTACGAACAGGTTGTTATTTTTTTTGCCCATGCTGTCAGCATCTTGTTTCATTTATTTTCCATTTCCTCTCTGATTAGATCGAAAGTTTTGAAGTTAGAGATTTTGATTTTTGGGTACAGCATCAAGCCGTTTAGCAGGACCGTTGCTTTCATGGAGACCAGCGCGAGTTCTCTTCTCATTGACGCGGTTGGGGTTGATTGCGGTAAATGTAATGTTCCTTTCCATAGGAAACCTTCCAATCTGGACCAGATGGTGTCTGGAATCTCGGGCATCGCTTCTGTGCCGTATAGTATGGTCGGGATTGCTTTCGACTTGTAGAAGTTTATTGTTGCTTGTATCGAGAACCTGCCGTATTTTCTGTCCATTTTCTTTGTTTGTGCCGTCACCAGTTTTGTTTTTGCCCACAGTGTTTCCTGCATTTGAGATTCTTTTCTGCTGCAGTTGATAGTCACTCTTAAGTATGTAAAAGAGGTGACTCTTTCCAGCTTTTGTCCCGCGATTGACCATTTTGCGCTTTCTTTTGGTTTGTGGTGTTTTTCCAAGATTAATATTTTCGTTTTTTGCATGTTGATTTCCAGGTCGTTTTCCTTAGTGTATGCCTGCAGCCCGTCTAGTCGCCGTTGAAGACCTATTGCCGTGTGGTCGAGCAATATTATGTCATCTGCATACAATAGGCGAGTGATTTTGGCGGTTCCTAGTTGTGGGGGAAAAATCCTTAGGTTCATCTCGTGGTGCCCAATGTCGCTTTTGTAAGCGTTGTACAATGCCGGTGCTAGTGGGCAGCCTTGTTTTACTCCTCTTGCAGTTTCGATTTCTTTTGATAGCTGTCCAGTGCCACTGAGCCTCACTGGCATGGTGGTGTTTGAGTAGAGACTTTTGATTGGGGCTAGAATTGGATTTGGACAGTTCCATATTATCAGTTTGTGCCAGAGTCTGTCCCTGTTAACTCTGTCGAATGCTTGGCTTAAATCCACGAACGCCAGGAATATTCTTGGTCCCCCGTCCAGGATTTTCGCCTTCATGGAACTTAGAGCAAAGATGTTTGCCAGTGTTCCGGAGTTTTTGACAAAACCTTCCTGAAAAGGATCTCTACTTTTCGAAGATGTTGCCCACAGACTAAAGCCATCCAAGAGGAAGGATCCAAATAGCTTGCCCAGCACATCCAGAAGTGCTAGCGGGTGGTAGTTCATGGGGTCCGTTTTTTCCTTTTTCTCGTAGATGGGGACTATGTTGGCAGATGTCCAGGACGGTGGTAAACTTTTTGATCTGATACAGTAATCGAAGATGTCTGTGATTAAGGGGACCCAGGTTTCTCTGTTCCCTTTCAGGTCCTGGTTGGTGATCCCGTCCGGGCCCGAGGCCCGTGAAGATTTTCGTTTTTTGATTGTCTTCAATCAAGTCTCTGTCGTAGGCCAATTGCCATGGCGTAGTTGTTTGTGGCTCTTTGTACTGGGTGTCTGTTTCTGGTATACGGAAAAGTTTGGAAAAGTGTTTGATCCATGTTTTTTCCCCTATGTTATTCATCAGCGTGTCTTGTGTGAGTTGGTTTGTCGAGTTGATCAGAGACCAGAAATCTTTCGTTTTTTTGCCACTGGGACATCTTAGCATTGCCTCCGAGTCTTCTTGGTACAGCATGTGTTTGTGATGTTTCAGCCAAGATTTGTAGATTGTTTTTGCCGTGTTAGCTTCTGTTATGTTTTTTTTGGTTGGTCCTTTCTTGCCTATTCTAATAGCGTGTCTCATGGCCTTTCTTTTCTCCATCAATTTCTCGTTTCTGGAATGTAGGAATGTTGTAGTTTGCGTGGCGTTCTTCTTTCTTGCTCACAGATAAGGCCGTAGTAATGGTCTGTAGTCCAGTTTTCCCAGGGCCTGATTGGATGTCCTTGTAAGAAATAACATTGAGGTCAACACTGCATTATATGACAATGACTAAAGGTGGCAATTATACATACATCCTACAGATGTCTTCACAACGTATGTATAATTGCAGCCTTTGTTGCCAGAGCAAATGGAGGCCCATAGGAGAGGCTGAGCCCAAAACACATGCAGATCACTGTGCACTGCTAAAGAAGCAAACCCGTGATATGAAACCTAAATCCCTATTGGCAAACACCATGTAAAACTCACAATCATTTGTTTAAATAGCAGAAGGCCATTTAAGGTAACAAATGGTGCATTTTGCTTTGGATCCGTAGAGGATCGCTAGTTACCATGCCAACCAGACACTTTTTTCCGAAACCCCATCTCTTTCTCTTTTCTCTGTAGCGATGGTTTCAGCGTTATGCTGGTGCTTTGCACTACCAACATGCGCCAAAACCAAAAAAAGGTACCATTAGCATCTACTCCAGCGGTGGGCAACTTGTGGCCCACCAGATGTTTTGGTCTGCATCTCCCATCGGTATACAGTCTTTATAACTAAACTGTTATATAGACATGCACTTATACCGAAACCTTTACAATGACACACATAACAAATATGTGGGGGTGGAGTAAAGGGTTAAATCTTGTGGGAAAACGGTTGCGGTGGGTTTTTCGAGGTGGAAAACGGGATTGTGGGAGTTTTTCGTTGTAACATTTTCAAGTGCATTCAACATATAATGTCTCCTTCTATAGACATGTAACCCTCCCATCCACCCTAGCCAGCACTGTCAATAGTGAGAGGTCATGGAAACATCTGGAGGGACGCAAGTTGCCCACCATCTACTCCAATGGAACAGTCATGTTCCGAGCAAACCACGGTCCTCTCCTGGCTCTTGGAAAGATTCTGCCAGATCTCCGAAGAAAGGCGAGCAATATATTCTAGAATGATGGACTGTGGGAGGCCTAACCACAACCACCTCCATAATTACTGCACCACTTGGCGGCAGCCTAACCTCAACCACCTCCATAATTACTGCACCACTTGGCGGCAGCCTAACCTCAACCACCTCCATAATTACTGCACCACTTGGCGGCAGCCTAACCTCAACCACCTCCATAATTACTGCACCACTTGGCGGCAGCCTAACCTCAACCACCTCCATAATTACTGCACCACTTGGCGGCAGCCTAACCTCAACCACTTCCATAATTACTGCACCACTTGGCGGCAGCCTAACCTCAACCACCTCCATAATTACTGCACCACTTGGCGGCAGCCTAACCTCAACCACCTCCATAATTACTGCACCACTTGGCGGCAGCCTAACCTCAACCACCTCCATAATGACTGCACCACTTGGCGGCAGCCTAACCTCAACCACCTCCATAATTACTGCACCACTTGGCGGCAGCCTAACCTCAACCACCTCCATAATTACTGCACCACTTGGCGGCAGCCTAACCTCAACCACCTCCATAATTACTGCACCACTTGGCGGCAGCCTAACCTCAACCACCTCCATAATTACTGCACCACTTGGCGGCAGCCTAACCTCAACCACCTCCATAATTACTGCACCACTTGGCGGCAGCCTAACCTCAACCACCTCCATAATTACTGCACCACTTGGCGGCAGCCTAACCTCAACCACCTCCATAATTACTGCACCACTTGGCGGCAGCCTAACCTCAACCACCTCCATAATTACTGCACCACTTGGCGGCAGCCTAACCTCAACCACCTCCATAATGACTGCACCACTTGGCGGCAGTCTAACCTCAACCACCTCCATAATGACTGCACCACTTGGCGGCAGTGGCAACAATAGCGATAACTCGCTTTCTTCTGAGAAATACCAGCCACTCTAACCTCAACCCGAGTTTCCCCAGTCAAGAAAGAGACAAAAATACCAACAAGAACCCAGTTACACCAGCTAGACAAGAGTAAACCCCTCCCCAGAACAAACATTGCTAACACCAAATCCACAGGGGCCAGACAACTAGTAGCAGGGAGACAGGAAGTGACCCACACGTTTCAAATTAAAACCTAACTTGATTACCTTTGGGGAACATAAACGCTGAACCAGCAACTAAGAATGTGTCGAATATCACCAACTTCTTTAAGGAATTTCAATTCAACCTAATGGCCACACCGGAAACCTGTTTCTCTGGTGAGCTCAGGCCTAGGCGTGCTCACCCCACCCTCACCTGAGATAGTGACTCGTCATAGGATAAACAGGAGAAGGGGGCGTGGCTGTAATTCACTCGACTTAATACTCTTCAGTGTGCGACCCTCGAAGCACTAATATGCAAAAGTATAATTGACACTGAAACCTCGATCGCTTGCATAGTAGTGTAGAGGCCACTTGGTACCAATATTGATATCTGCTCTCAAGCGTGTTAGATACTCCAGATAAGATGCTGATCATGGGGAGTATTTTGCCACTACTATGAACAATTATAATTTAATTAACTGCCATGTCCTGGATAGTGTAATAACACTAAATATCCCTCCATCAGAGGCTACACATATCTCTGTACCCTGGTCTAACCCCCAACGCATCTAATGCAATTGCCCCACCAGGCCAATAATACAGGCAATGGCCCAGGGGAATCCCTCCCAGAAGTTATCAGACATTCTTCTGGTTTCTGCTTCTCATGGGTCTATGAAGACTCCTGTAAATCGCCACATGTCTAGCAACCCTTGGAAGAGCTGGATCAGGAAATTACCCGCGCTCTCCATTTGCTGGATCCTTATACTAAGAAAACCACTGGAGCCTCCCCAAGAAAAGAGCAAACCAATAGTTCAATGATAGCCTGAACACTCAAAAGGGAACAACTAAGGAGGCCACCAGGGGGGCGCACGGATGTGCTCGACCTCTGTGTGAGCTCTGAGGTCCACGGTCCGAAAAGTGGCATGAGCCCCCATTGAATGGCCCCCCGTCCCGCAAAGGTTGATCAGGACTGCAGTGTGAATACCCCCGCCAGGAGTTGAGCGAAAATTCGGAGAAAATCGGTTCAGGATTACTCGAGAAACCGTCTCTTTTGTGACGTCTCTAAAGATCTTGACAAACCTGGCCCGTGCTTCTCAAAAGGGACGTAGGGGGATCACTTCCCGATTCCCATGTGGATTTGGCGGTGGAACGAAGCCACAGAAGAGGATCGTAGCCACAGGGATCCTACACCCAGGTGCTCCACATGTGACCAGCAAGAGCAGCGCCCCCCGCACCCCAGGAGGACAAGACACGGTGGCGGACGAGGGTAAAGATCAGCGCTCCATGTGAGCATCTAAGGTGAGCCGGCCAAAGCCTTTCGTTCCTTTGGTGCCGTGCCCCGACCCGGCTCCCTCTCCCTCAGCGTGCTGGCAAACCAGCCCTGTGCACCCGGACAGCATAAAGGCAACATACTGCGGGGCCCTGACCACAAGCGCGAACACCCGCGTACCACGGTGCTCAAATTGCCGCAGTGTGCAGGGTAGGCATATTGCTCCCCCGTATCACAAGCAAAAATAGCAGATTAGGAGCGGCTCCCCCTCCGGACAACGGACTACGTGAAATTTCCCTGCGAGACTACGCCCCGATCCCGCGACGCCCGCTCAAGGTCTAAACCGAGTGGCGACAACCCAGGGAGCGCACAAAGGAGGACCCCTACTCGAAACATTACAGTATGTGCTAGCCTCACACAAAGTTCAACCCGTCATGGCCTCCGCTCCACGCCTGTGACTGCTTGGGATCTTTTTCCCAGAGCCCATACCCTGCCCACCCCACACGAGTCATTGAACTCTGGGCACGCCAGAGTACATTGTGGGCCTGATTCACCCCCCTCTCGGTCACCGAGAGCCCAGAGCAACAGCTGACGGGCACCTCAGTGTTAAACAATAAAGACACGCTTCCACCCTGCAGGACTCAGAGATTAAGCGCGGCAATCCGCGTAGCATGGCACACAGTTGGAAGATCGCCGCGGCTCGTAAAACAAAGATAGGACTCTCCTGCATCGCAGACGAGCGCAGTGGCCAGAGAGCTGCCCTGCCGTTGGGACACTGACCATGAGGTTTACACAACAAGCAAGTGCTTGAAATCCACGACCTCACGGACCTCGGATCGTCTCAAAGCACCCACAGGAAGCAACATTCCGACCCCTGTGCATCCCACAGGATACATCAGCTGAGTGGCAACAACCCAACGATTGAGGGGGATAAAAGGACTCCTTTGGAGCACGTAATACAAACTGTCGGCACCGGGGTCTCACAAGGCCAAACCTGTCACAATCGCTGCCCCATGTATGCAGTTGCTGAGGATCTTCTCTAGGGGTCACCCTACACCAATTACTGGACACCAAATACACCAGAGGACGCCGGTGACTTGAATCAACCCACTGACCTGGATCTCAAACCTGAAAACATATACGCCTCACCATATAAGCTGAAACACTGGACATGAGCGCATCGTAAAAATTGACCCCAATCTGTGGCACTGACATTAGACTGAGATAACGGTGGGCAGAGGAGAGGCAGAATCCTGGAGGTGACACCAGGTGCATGAGCGCGATCCGAACAGGGCTTCGCTCCTGGAACCATTTTAGAGACGCCCATCTAATAACCAGGCTGATTTGTCCTGGGTGACCCAGTATACCCAAGGGGGTGTGAGGATGATAAAGAGGCCTCCACGAATCACCCCGCGCATCAGTACAAGCGACATAGGTGCCTAGTCCCGACCCGGAGAGACATAAGAGACAAGCCTTTCCTCAACAGGGGCAGATCCAAAGCTATCTCCGCACAAAGACAGCGCAAGTAAGGCCCGGACGGATTGAAACGAAAGTGGAGCCTTGTACATCTGAGTAAGGAATACAGCCCCTACATACCACCGTCAACGCAACTTGACGTACAACACGAAGGGATACCAGAGGGTTGGGCCCCCGACATCGGGGCGTGTACCCTCCTCTAAGTGCGACTTGCACAACAGTCACAAGGTGAAGATCATCCTCAGACACACGATCCGCCTATAGATCGGCGTCCACGGGATAGCACCGATATTCACTGGCTGATACTGACTTAAGGAGGCTGGACCACCCTCCACTCTCCACCGCATGTTCCTAAAACAAGTGCCCAACTTCCGTGACTCTGACACACGACACCTATCGGGGGGGTTGGGCCCCCTCTTCAGGGGCGTGTGCCCTCCTCCGCAGATTGCCTACACTGGAATCAAAAGCACGCTCATAGAGGACTAGGAGAGCGGAATGGAGTGTCATACTAGAACGAGCCGGCACAGAGGGGGTGATTTCAAGGTGCAAAAGCTGATGCAGTAGCTAACTGCAGGCAATATAGCGCACCCTGCGGATCCAGGATCATCTAAAAGGCACATGGACATAAAACAAAAGCTTGCAGCATATCGGTTTGTTTCACACCGCACTGACCCATGTCATTCACCAGACGCCAGAATGACGACACCGGGAACAGAAGCGGCCGCAAATAAAGATGACGTAGCGGCCCTGCTGAGCAAAATCAAAAGCATGCGGGCAGACATCGGTGGAAAAGTTGACAAAATAACCCAGAGAATTGACAAGATGGAAGAAAGACTAGAAGAGGTTGAACATAATCAAACCTCCCTAGGTACACTTGAGTCCCAAATAGACCACAGGATCACGGAGATTGAAGTCAAGGAGGAAGAGTTCCGTCTAAAACTCGAGGATTTGGAAAACCGGGAACGACGGAACAACCTGCATATCTTCGGCATTCCAGACAGAGAAGGGTAAACTGAACAGGATTTGAAAAAGGCTCTCCACACGATCATGAAAATCCTATTTGAAGATGAATCCATCGATGAACTCAAAATTGATCCCATACATAGAGCCGGAGGGACCGCTGGGGGACCAAAGGCAATACTAGCACGGTTTCACAACTATGCTGATAAAGCAAGGGTCCTCGAGAAAGCCAAGTGCACTCCACAGATCCTCCTAGACATGGCGAGAGTGTCGGTCTTCCATGACTTGTCGTCACTGGCACTGGCCATGAGAAGGATGTGTATGCCACTTACCAAATGGCTCAGAGAAAAAGGTATCCGCTATTGCTGGGGCTACCCGTTCTCCCTTACGTTTGAGTGGGAAGGAAGCACAATACGACTGAGAACGAAGAAGGATATCCAATCACGCATAGCTGACTTGTTGGGTGACCAAGAGGACAGCGAGAATCAAGGAGCGAGACAAGACGACGACAGACAATGGCGCATACAAGGCCCGAGGCGGAGGCGAATTCCAGGATCCAGGAAATATAGGAGGATGAACGCCTCGCCAAGTATGGACCACTGAGGGCTCTATAGGTCCGCCATGGGGCGACCTGGACTGACTTTGTAGCTGGCAGGACACACTGATGTCTGCGACAAGGTCTCCTGGGGAGGATCGCTGGTGGTCACATAAGTGAGTGGGGACCATGGGGGCAGGCGCTCAACGCCCGAATGGTACTGCTGACCTTTTTGGAGATCTCATGGAAAGAGAGGAACCTCCTTCAGTGATTAGTTGGTACCAGGGCAGAAGGAACTACGGACGTCCTGCACTCCGTTGAGTGTCAAGAGGTACTCACGAGAGGGCCAAGTTAGAGTTGAATTAATGGGGAAATGTGACAAATTTGGGGATCCGGGAGGGCGTGGAGGGGGGGGATGGAAATGGGGACTCAATGGTTAATTGGTTGTTTTGTGAAGGGACCGTGGCAATTCCGGTTCTCACTGGTGTTCCGACAAGCCGTTTCGGACGCTGCGAAAAGATCAGGTGGGGAGATGGGAGGGGGGAGGGCAGAAACAAAGCGTTTTGTAAGTACAGGATATGTGGTACACATTATTCCACATGCGAAAGAGATTTGTTACGGTCTATCATGTGAACACGACAACTCACAGATAGGTAATGGCTGCAAAACTTATATCAAAGAAAGGTGAGCTCTCTAGAATCTGTACAATGGGCTTAACTTCCCTACAAAACGATCTCTGGTGTGCATGGAATTTCGGAGATCTGGGATAGATGTTCTCTTTTTGCAAGAGACCAAGTACGCGCATGGAGAGGAACGTAGGATTCTCCAATCTAGGCTGGGAACGGAATACTGGGGATCGAGCCCTCTCAAGAAGGCGGGAGTAGGGATGCTCATTAGAAAGGGGTTGAACCTAAAGGTCTCTAAGGTATGGACAGATGTTGAAGGGAGAGCACTCATGGTGGTAGGTACTATGGGTGGCCTGACGGTCACACTAGCAACTCTGTATGCCCCTAATGCAGGACAGGCCAGGTTTCTAAAGAGAACGGTATCAAAAATAATGTTGGAAGCCACTGGCCATGTGATACTGGGAGGAGATTTTAACCTTTGGGCCAACACTAGAATGGATAGACAAGCAGCTAACCCCGATCTGTCCGAACCCGCTGATGCGGGACGAATGGCAGTAGTGGAAATGATGGGGACATACGGGCTACGAGATGTTTGCCGGGAATTAAACCCGAGTGCGACAGGCTACACTTTCTACTCCGCTCCCCACGACACTTATACTAGAATTTACTATATATACATCTCGGAAGAATTGAGAGAAGTAACGGACCGTTCTGAGATAGAACCTATCACCTGGTCGGATCATGATATGGTTATCGCCGATATAAACCTAGGTGCCTTTCAACGCAAAGGGACTAAGTGTCGATGCAATGAGACTCTCTGGAAAGACCTTGTCTTTCGAACAGAAATGGAAACCGAGATAAAGGAGTACTTGAAGGCTAATAACACGAGCGGTGTATCAAAGAGAACAGTATGGGACGCAGGGAAAGCGACGTAGAGGGGGATACTGATCAGGGAGGGCGCCAAGAAGAAAAGAGAAAGGGAGCTGATAGAATGCAAGTTAAGGGAGGAGATAGTATGCTTGGATTGGGCCGCACGGAACGCTACTGAGGGCAGGGCAGAGGAAATTGCAGTGACCAGACAAAAGCGGGAACGAACTCCCTCTCCTTGAGGAGGCGCAAGTTGTTCGTAAACACCAACTCCTTAAACAAAAGCAGTATGAGAAGGGTGACAAGGCAGATGCCCTCCTGACAGCTAGATTATGAGGCCAGAGGGAAGATAGATGGGTGTCAGCCATAGTCGAGGGGGAAGGGGACATCCACGGCAGGCAGGGTAAGAACGTCCCAGAAATGTTTGCGTGGTTTTATGAACATCCTATATAAATCCGAACGACCCAAGATAGAGCTGAAATAGAGGGGTACTTGGGAGGCACGGAGATACCGAAATTCACTTGGGCGGAGGAAGACGCGTTGGATGCCCCGATCACGGATGAAGCGGTAGAAAAGGCAGTAAAGAGGTTGCCAATAGGAAAGGCTCCTGGGAATAACGGCTACACGGTTGGCTTTTACAAGCCCTTCCTGTCGCCCCTCTTCCCTTTTTTGGTTGAACTATTTAACGACATATTGGAAACAGGTATTGCGCCAGATTCCTTCTCGGAGGCACTCATTACTGGTATACCCAAGGAAGGGAGGGACCCCAAACACTGCGGATGATACAGCCCGATATCGCTACTTAATATTGACATGAAGATATACATGATATCCTAGCGTCTAGGCTGGAGATATATATATGCCCTGGCTCATACATTCAGGTCAGGTGGGATTTATTCTGGGGAGACAGGGGTCGGATACGATGCGCAAAACATTGCACCCGATACATGAATCGAAGACAATGGCAGGGGAAACTGCTCTTATTTCCGTCGATCCTGAGAAAGCCTTCGACAGAGTAGAGTGGGGGTTTCTGGAGGCGGTCCTGAATAAGGTTAGACTGGGCCAGAGATTCAGAAGGGGCGTGAAAGTAGTCTATATGTCTCCCAAAGCCTCAGTATCAGTTAACTCTGAATACTCAAGATGGTTTGACTTGGGTAGAGGAACGATACAAGGCTGCTCTCTGTCCGCAATATTGTTCGCTTTATTGCTTGTACCTCTCGCACAAGAAATCAGATCTGACCACTTAGTTGAAGGAATTATAGTGCAAGGGAAGGAATACAAGATAGCCCTATATGCCGACGACCTGTTACTACATGTCATAAACCCACTAGCATCTATGCCATACAATTAATAGAACTTTACGGAGACCTCTCTGGTTTTAAAATTAACGAATCCAAGTCAATTCTATTCCCCCTGAACGAACCTACACAGCAACACAGAGATAGATATTCAGTATTAGGCCTCGTCATTGGAGAAACCACATTGCGATACCTACGGATAAACCGCACACGAAATCTATACGCCTTATATGAAGCCAACTTTCCCCCGTTGTTCGACAAGTTTCAGGCTGATCTAACCAAGTGGCAGAAGCTTACGATCTCATGGATGGGGAGGTTAAATGCAGTGAAGATGGTGTGCCTCCCAAGGTTTCTGTATCCATTCCAGATGCTCCCAAAAAGGATACCAAAACCGTTTTTTAGAGAGGTGAAGAAGGCCACTCTGAAATTCCTGTGGCAGGGGAGAAAATCGAGAATAGCATATCGGGAATTGACATTACCCAAGGAGAAAGGGGGGGTGGGCTTGCCAGACTTCGAAAAATATTATGCAGCGACACTATTAAGGATCCTAGTACCCCACTTGAGGAATGAAACGCATTTAAAATGGGTAAACCTCGACAATCACAGTTTTGCCGCGGCCACCTTATAGGAGTGGCTCTGGGTACCGAGGGACAAACTGACCCGTAGGATCCGACAACACCCTATCCTAGGCACTATCTGGGAAATTTGGAGGGAGGGCGCAGACATATGGGGTATTACATCCTGGCCTTCCCCTCTGAGCCATATTTGGGCACCAGGGATACAAGAAGAGATTCCAGATCACAGTAGGTTTCAATCGTGGTTTGAGGCTGACAACTCTGGAAGGAAGGTAATTTCCTCACAATCACGGAACTCGAAGGCGCATTGAACATAGGACCTGTCCCGGTTTTCCATTTCCTTCAACTTAAGGGCACGCTAATGAGGAAGTCATGGAGGGAAAAATACAGAGAGCCCCGACTCCCTTTGAATCACTTCTCGACACTCTCACTGAATCCAAAGGGCTGATCTCCATTATGTATAAAACACTAATTGATGCTGGGAAAGGGTCCACCATCAAACTAAAGAATAGGTGGGAGAAAGACATGGATTTAGAAATAGACCAGATCTATGGTGTGCAGGGGGACCACACTGGTGTCAATTACCTCTCTGTACAAATTGTATGCCACCAAGCTCCTCCATAGATGGCAATATGACCCACACAGGTTGTCCAAAATGTTTCAATCAGTGAGCCCCTTATGCTGGCGACAATGTGGTGAAAGGGCCGATTGTTGGCACATGTGGCGGGGATGTCCCCAGATCAGGGTATATTGGAATGAAGTCCTGATATGGCTTAAAGACATAGGGCCTCATTACACAGTAGGCGGTAGGGGATTACCGGCACCGGTAAGGGCACCGGTGCCGGTAATCCCCTACCGCCCTACTACGAGGTCCCTCAGCGGGTCCCGTCCTTAACGTGTGGTCAGACCACACGTTAAGGAAGGGACCCGCTGAGGGATTTCAGAGCAAATAACGGTACCGCAAATTGTTTACATTTGAATTACATATGGCATGGGGACTTACCGGGTCCTCCAGCATCGGAATGACCCGGTAAGTTCCCATTCCGCCTACCCGGACCCAGAAGGCGGTAAGGGGTAGCCATGGCACTAATAGCGCCATGGCTACCGCCTACCGTGTAATGAGGCCCAAAGATGGAATCCACCGTGAACTCACGCCCTTTTTTGTTTTGTTTGGTTTGGAAAGAGAGGAGGATGAATTTACGAGGGTGACTGGGTTAGTTGTGCCCCTTCTCCTGGCGGCACAGGCATGTGTGGTGATGCAATGGAAGGCAGTCATGGCCCCGAGCAAGAACGAATGGATGAATGTCGCCACCAACATTTGTGTGATGGAAACAATTAAGGCGGCCCTGCATGGGAGATCCACACAATGAACATATCCAAAGCTGAGTATTGCTACACAGCAAGCCTAGATGCACTCAAAAGGGACATACCATCCCTCTATTTTAATCAAAATTAATTTAAACATTTAGCGCCCAAAAAGGCGTAAATTCTACGGTGTACAAACACCGCCTAGCTTACTTTGGTTTACAAAGGTAAATGTAATCACACAATTTTGCAGCGTTAATAACAATGAATTGTAACTACAAGTAGCAAAGTAAATGGAACACTCAGAACCCAAACATAAGAGCTAACGTTTGGATTTTAATCTTCATAATCCAACAAGTCGTACATGAGTGAAACAAAACTAGAACAGACAGTGTTCTCTATTATTCATAGGAAAAGGGCACCCACGGATGTTCAGTATAACATAAGTAAGAACAAAAAAAGGCGTTGATGGACAACAGCTCTACTAGAGTAACACAAATGCAAATCTGTATAACAATTACAGTTCACAGTGCTCGAAATGCATAGGTTCAACCATTAAAATTTACAAATGAAATCTCATATTAAGATGTAACAAAATAAGGCCGACGCGTTTCGGTTCGAAGAACCATCTTCAGGGGATAGACTTCATTTTTCATAAGCATAACCATTAGATCATAGCACAATGAGACATAATGAATGGACTTCATTAACAAATACGTAACCGGTACCTAAACAAAAGTACAGCGTGGAACTTTAAGGTGTGGAATTCAAAGCACACATGGACATGGGAAGGGAAATGATGTACTCTGATATGTTCTGATCACCTAGGAAACATTTGAATATACTCTAGAGAGCACCTTTGTTATCTGAACCACGGTATTAATAGAGACCTCAGGTAAAATCACACTTACAAACCGAGTTATTATGAATAAAGCATTGTTCCTGGGAGGGTGGGGGGAGGATGCGGAGGGGGTATGTTTCGCAGAAGGGTGGGTATGAAGGGTTAGGGATTTTGTGGGTCAATTGTGCACCAAATCATACCTGTATGATGTTTAATCTGTTCTGTTGGAAACTCAATAAAGTCAAATTTAAAACAGAAAAAAAGGGAACAACTAGAAAATAAATGAGGAGACCCCAAACTGAACACAACAAACTATTCTTCAAAATCCAAGCAGGAGGCTTCTATGCGCTGATTGGAAGGAAAATGAAAGATTACTCGAAACACCTGTAGTGTCGGATTTTGCTCCCAAACCTTTACGATGTTCCGGGAACCCCAACTAGCTTCTAGAGCATTATTGAGACCCCTAGGATGAAAGTTGAGTCTTTTTTAAAATGGGTAGTTCTGTCCAGCATCATACAGTCTCCATGATCATGTTATGGTGCAAGGTCCAGCATCATGCAGTCTCCGTAATCATGTTATGGTGCAAGGTCCAGCATCATTCAGTCTCCATGATCATGTTACGGTACAAGGTCCAGCATCATAGAAGTCTCTGTGATTATGTTATGGTGCAAGGTCCAGCATCATAGAAGTCTCTGTGATTATGTTATGGTGCTAGGTCCAGCATCATACAGTCTCCAGGATCATGTTATGGTGCAAGGTCCAGCATCATACAGTCTCCATGATCATGTTATGGCGTGATCATGTTATGGTGCAAGGTCCAGCATCATACAGTCTCCGTGATCATGTTATGGTGCAAGGTCCAGCGTCATACAGTCTCTGTGATTAGGTTATGGTGTGAGGTCCAGCATCATACAGTCTCCATGATCATGTTATAGTGCAAGGTCCAGCATCATACAGTCTCTGTGATCATGTCATGGTGCAAGGTCCAGCATCATACAGTCTCCATGATCATGTTATGGTGCAAGGCCCAGCATCATACCGTCTCCATGATCATGTTATGGTGCAAGATCCAGCATCATACAGTCTCCATGATCATGTTATGGTGCAAGGTCCAGCATCATACAGTTTCCGTGATCATGTTATGGTGCAAGGTCCAGCATCATACAGTCTCCATGATCATTTATTGGTGCAATGCCCAGCATCATACCGTCTCCATGATCATGTTATGGTGCAAGATCCAGCATCATACAGTCTCCATGATCATGTTATGGTGCAAGGTCCAGCATCATACAATCTCTGTGATCATGTTATGGTGCAAGGTCCAGCATCATACAGTTTCTGTGATCATGTTATGGTGCAGGGTTAATCTATTGTGGCCCATACGTTGATCTGGCTATACTGCAATGCTAAGAGCATGAACCTGAGCCATTGCAGACATAGCCTAGACAGCTTAATCCAATTAATGCCCTCCACCATCACTGGCAATGCCCCAGGAGCCAGAAATTGAACCACATCAGCCAAGAGAAATGGCCCTTTTAGAACAGAGCTACTCGCAGCCGGGTTGTGCCAGAAAGAACCAGCTCTAGACATTGGGCTAAACTCCTCTGAACTTCCTTAAGCCCTTTAAATCAGGAGGGGCTTTAAAATGTATATCTGGACAACAGTGGAGTCCAACGTGCAGTGTGTTTTGTGTGGGAAGGCCGAGCAAGGACACACTTGCCACTGACCTCTCATGAGGGGGAATTTGATGGTTAGTTGTTATATTTAAACACTGATCGGTATAGGGGATGAACTACAAATAATAGGGATTGTCCTAAAGCAAACGGCGCACAGGGTGTACCTACACAAAGTGGGGGTTTTTGTCCAGGTGTCCAACACTTTAGTTGGTTCTGGGTCAAATCATAAAGTTCTTAACTTATTCTTACAAGTTCTTGTCTCTACTTGAGACGCTCTAAACTACAATGTAAATTAGCAAAATAGTCGGCCAACGAAAAGTTCCAGCACCTAGTCTTCATAAGTCTTTTAACCCCCTGGTTCCCCTAAACTAGCAGCACAAATGTTCCAAGTTCTTAGTCCAATGTTAAGGCTTCACAAACCTAATCTTCAAAGTACAACTCTGTCATCTAGAGGTTTTCCTCAGAGTCATTAGGGATCTAAAAAAAAGGACCCTATCTCGGAGGCCAGGAGGGTCTTCAGTGGCTTCCTATAAAAGACAGAATCTCCTTTCCCCTTCTGCTGATCACCCACAAATGTTTAAGGAACAAAGCCCCAGTTTATCGGAAGCAAGAATTGACACACAAGGCTAATATGCATAATTTAAGATCAAATAATACCAGTCAATTAAAAATCCCAGCCTGCAGACTGGCTCAGGTGAGGAAGGGAGCGTTTTCCGCTGCGGCTCCATCTGCCGGGAATTCTATTCCTCAGAATCTTAGAGAGGAAACCTCTACGCCGGTCTTTAGAAAGAAACTAAAGACATTTCTGTTTCATTAGACTGATCTCGCCCCTGCTGCTGATATGGCTTTTGGAAGTGGGGTTAAGTGGCTAGCAGTTTGCAGTTCGCTGGCTGCTGGTGTGGGCTGACCAGATATCATTTACCCTCTGCCGAAAACACTGCCATTCATCATCTGGCGGAGTCAAGGAGCAAAGTCCCAGTCTGCCCCAGTCTGCTCCCAGCCCGCTCTCCCGAGCGAGAAATGACTCTGTCTGCAGACGGCCCATTGAACCGGAAAAAATCCTCGCAGCAACGGCGCACCCCAATTCCTTGGTCTATGATGAAGGCAGCCATTGGTCCCAAGGTAAGCAAAGCGACTGGTCGCGCGCTTTTGGCTGCGAATGGTTTAGCAATGACTGTGGCGACAATTTCCTCACCGCTTCCAGCCTCGTCGCAGCTTGACGAGTTATGTGCAGCATCGGACGTTTCAAGTCCACTCGCTCTGCCTACCGTTCATTCTGCCATGATAGCGGTCTTTCCTGGAAATCTCTGTCCCTCGAATGCCTCTGCCACTACTGCCGACAACAATCGAGCTGCCCAGTGTGAACAGCCTGTAAGCTCGCTCGCCGAGGAATCAGATCTGTTAGTCTGCAGCGCGGACAAGGCAGACCTATTGAGTGCATCTAGTGCTCCTGTTTTCAGTCCGGCTCATCGGTTTGACGACCTGGCGCCTGCTACACAACAACTATTGCAATCTGCCTCTCTGGCTACAGTGTCCTCAAAGACTAACAACTCTAGGAACCTTGTTGTATCAGCTACTGAGAAAAGACTCTTGTCCCATTTAGTGTCTGATGAAGAGCTTTTAAAAATCTCCAACCTTGCTGTGGAAAATCATTTGGCGCCCTCATTGTCTTCCAAAACCCTTTAAAGGCCCAATGGGTGCTTATGCCGACGCCTGTTTCCACTTTTCCTTCTTCTGCCAAAGACATTCTGATACAGGAGAAAACCTCTAGTTGTCTTTCTGCTCATTCGTGCCATCCTCAGTTTGGTCCAGCCGATGGCAAAAACATAATGAGGCCCTTTGTTACTGTTCCAGGCCTCCTGCCTTCAACAAATCCAATTTGGTTCCTTAATCGATCTTAGCGGACTAAATATAGCAGGTCGAGTTGCGCCAGGAGCTGTATTTGAAAGCACTGAACCCGACAATGATAGCGCTCTGGCATGCCAAGCACCTGATGCTGGTCGACTCTCCACGTCGAACGCTAATGAACAGTCTATAGACGTCCATCCACTTGGCACTCCTCGGCCATCGGCTCATGAATCTAATCCACCTCCTATTCCTCCTGACCGGAGTGCGATAGCGCGAGCTAGTCGCCTACAAAGAGTCGCAGAGCTCAAGGCAAAACGCACCTCCACCATTCCTCCCTTGTGTGCCAATCCCATGTTGAATGCTAGTACTCCGCATTCCATGCTGCCGCAGTTTGGAGAAGAAAGGCAAGTGCCAAAGTATGCCAAAAATGTCTCTGCCTTTAATCCGCACGACAGCTTGGATAATTCAGCTTGTTCTTGGACACCCCACGGCTTTGTACCTCAACCGCTTGGAATTTCAACGGAGGCACTTTCACAGATACACAACAATGTTCTAGCTGCCTCTGCTGTTGCCCTAGTCCTGTTCACAAACATTTTTGAATCTCTGATAGGGACAATAAGTGATCAAGGCGCTGCAATATCTAATCTAATGGCAAAAATTGATAAATTTGAACACTTCAAGTTTCCTACAAGCTCAAATGGTGTCAAATGCTGAAAATGCGGCAAGATGGCAAGACAGGCTAAGTGACCTAGCGGCACGACATCACTGCCAATATGATTCCCTAATGGAGGGCCTGCTGGAATCAGTGAAATGGACGAGAAAAAATGCCACTATCCCCTCCCAGGGGCCCTCCAACACATGTGACAATTCACTTGGAATCTTACATCCTCAAGTCGTGCTTGCTCGCGCTACAGCTGCTAATGAGCCGGTCAAGCCTGACCAAATAGTGAGCTCCATGGCTGCCTCTCATGAAGATTTGAATCCTAACCTGAACGCTCAAGGCCTTGTGCCTCAAGCAAGTGGTCTCACAGCACACGAGACACCGATTCAAGGAAATGTACCTGTTCCAATTGCTATGTCAGCAAATTCTTTCAACATATTTAAAGGTCCTGCAAAAAACATTACCACAAGTCTTGAAATTAAATTGAAAAAAACTTCGGGAAAACAAGCATTGCATCCCAAGAAAAAAACGATACCCCCGAAACAAATACAACAAAAGGTTAAAAAAATGTATAAGAAACATTACTACTCCAAAGAAGCCAAGTTTGTTTATCCGACCAGCTCATACAACTTCTGCGACAATTACTGCCACCAATGTACCATCAAGGTTAACAGAAGCTCCCATGATACGTTTACGGATTCCAGCAAAACGTCGGCGAACAGCATCAAACGACTCCTCCATGGGTAATGCGACCTCAGATGCTTCCACCGACTTATGCAATCTATCGACCTATTCGGTTGATCTTGACAGCTCTTTCAACGCTTCAATGGAAGCACAAGCTTTTAAATTAAGTGGGTCGATGTTGATGAGGAGTTCCGAGGCAAGTGTAACCCCGAGGATACCGCAATCGGGACCTAATGTAAGAAAACTCTCTCCTCCAATCAAGAAGGTTCCTCAGCAATCCTTAAGCGCAAAGCTAAACCCTAAACATACGCTGAATCAATTAAAATTGTGATTGCCTCAAGTTCAGCGAGTCTCCAGACCTGTCCATCCCGAGAATCCATCCTGTAAGTTGAAAATTCGCCTGCAAAATATTAATTCGGATGGCAACGAAGTAAACCTAACTCGAGCAAACATCTTAAAATTATTCGCATGTATTCCACCTTTTGAGGGCCATCTCATCAGACGACATTAAAATTGTGGAAAACTTAACTGAAATGTCATCCGACCAAGTTCTTCTTCATATTTCATCTGCTGCAGTGAAAAATATGTTACGCCACGCAAATGAGGATTTCTTGCTTTACGGTTTTGACCTCACTCTTGAACCTTCTGCCACGAGACCCGTTCCATCTTTCAAGGCAAACCTTGACCCAGAAGAAAGACACAGAGCCGCTCAGCGATCAGCCCTGCATCAATCTCTAGCTTCATCACCTGATATTCTGGATACCGCCACACATCAGTCTTTTGAAAGAAGGGCTAACAATGTGAGAAGATTCCCAAATGGACCACGAAAATAACAATGAGCCAACGCCATACAACAAGAATTAATCCTGTTGTCATGGAATATGAGAGGATTCAAGCATCTGTTCAAAACATTCCATGAACCTTTGGAGGATGTGTTCGTCATATGTCTGCAAGAAACGTGGTTATGCGATCCCACTACTCGCGATGGATTCACCATTTTGATAAACCCGGCTGGTAAAAACCCCAAGGGTCGTCCTTTTGCAGGCTTGATGACACTTTTGAAAATCCAGAATTGGTGGTCGCTAGTAGCCTCTTCGAATCCAAATCCTTTTTCGCAAAGCACTCTGATTAAATTATCGCTAAGATCCTCCTGTTCAAACCTCTTAATAATCAACGGATACTGGAATCCCGCGATGATTTCATCTTCATCCTTCATCCCGTCAGTATTGAATGAAATCGACCACACCTTTATAGCCTATGACAACGTCTCTGTGATTATTTGTGGCGACCTTAATTGCAGTTGGTTTATATTTGATCCAGCTACCAAGTCAAATGCCCGGCTTCCTGATGACGAAGTTATCTCTACAGGACAAACTTGGTCTAGCGATCTTTTAAAACGCAACTGTCAGATGTTGAATGGATCAATAAAAGGTGATCTTCCGCCAAATCCGACGTGGCATAACATGTCGCGAACAAGTACTCTGGACTATATCTGGGCCTTGACGGGTATTCTTGACAAAGCCATCTCTCTCAACGTGCAGCCAATGTTACTTAGTGATCATGACCTGCTGCGGTTTGTTTGGCATGAAGAGAAAGGTAACACATCAACAAACTATTCCTTCCAAATACAAACGAACGCCGCGGGCAACCGATTGACATCCAACGGATTTGCAATTGCTTCACTAACCCACAGAATAAATGCACTCCAAATAGTAGAATATACGCCTTTGCTGATAGACGACACATTGAAAATCTCAAATTCAAGAACTTTTGGGTCATCGCCGAAACATCTATACAGTGATGAAATAGCATTGGCAAAAAAACTACTAAGGAAAGACCTTCGACTAATTAAAAGAGAGCTGAGTGACCCATGCAGCAAGGCAAGGAAAGTCAAGGAACGGCAGCAAATATATCGAATTGGTTAAGATCCCATTCGATCATCATTGACCAAGGACGCGCAGAAACAATGCTAAAGTTATTAGCACTGAAAAATACACGTGAAATCTGGGCCATCTTGAATATGGGCCGATCCAAATCCACTCGAGTAATTTCTAATGAAATTACAAGTAACAAATGGCAAGAATATTTTACTTCAATTTATGAAAAACCTGCGTGCGAAGAATCCACGCCGTCTGATGTGACATCCGCCATTTGGGACATTGCACATTCAAGCTCCTTCTAGGAAGGTGTAATCGTTAAGCTGAAGAATTCGAGAGCTGCTGGACCAGATCAAATTTCAAATCTGATGCTCAAAAAGCACAGAGAACACTGGGCCAAATTCATCCACGAGCTGTTTCTCCAGATTACAAATAGTAGGAAGCTTCCTTCCTCTTGCAATTGTAGTCCCTATATATAAGAAGGGCAGTCGGCTGATCCTGCAAATTATCGCCCGATTGCCCTTCTCGATACCATCGGGAAAATCTTTGGCTCCTTCTTGCGCCAACAGTTGGTGAATTGGGCACTTTTAGCTGGTAAATTCGACTGCCGTCAAATAGGCTTTACGAAACATGTACGTCCCGATGTGAATCTCACAATCTTGTCATTTCTAAAGTTGTCAGCAATGGAAGCGAAAAAAAGAATCTTCTTTGCATTTGTTGACCTTCGACAAGCATTTGACGCCATCAACCGCAGCAAATTATGGGCAAAACTACGTTCATGGCAATGCCCAGATCATCTGTTGGCACCCATCATTGCCCTGCACTCTAACACTTCCATCCAAATAAGAGTGAACTCACAGGGTGACCTCACTGAATCAATAAAAACATTCAAAGGCGTCAAACAAGGCTGTCCCCTCGCTGCATATCTTTTTAAACTCTTCCTAGCGGATCTACCGGAGTGGTTAAAGTCAGTCCATTGTTTCCCGTCTAAGTTAAATGGATCCTCTGTTAACCATCTGGTTATGCAGATGACATAGTGTTGGTAGATCAGACCCACATTGGCCTACAACATCTCATTTCTCGACTACATGAGTTTCTAACTGCCAACAAATTATGCCTAAATGCAGAAAAAACAAAAATCATGTGCATCGGACGAGTCATGTCAAAGAAGGATAGGTCCTTCAGATGGTTTATTGAAAATAAGGCTTTAAATGTCATTAAGTCAATTCGTTACCTAGGTGTAATGGTCAACAATTCGATCTGCGAAGCGGCCTGGACAAGCGATTTGGAGAACAAAACAAAAATCTTGAGTCTTCAAGCTGCTAAAATTAATAAATCCCAGGAGGATAGCTCAGTGGCAGCGTGCGCGTCTTGGAAGCAAGACGACACCAAGCAACAACAGGTTTGATCCCCGGGTCCGCGCTTAGAAACCTCTGGGTGTTTAAGCGCGTTATAAATACGAAACTAAGAAAACAAAAAAAACACAAATACGCAACTAAGAAAAACAAACAATTCCTGTAACAGCGCCTCGATGCCTGCGGGCTGTGTGAGCGCTTTATAAATGTAAAATAAATAAAATAAAGACTACGGGAAATTTTCCATCACTCCCATTGTAATGTTCTACCTTCAAAAAGTAGTTCCAACACTCACCTTTGGCGGCGAAGCAGCCTTGAATGTCAATCACAACCTATGGCATAAATTGGAGGGAAAATTTTGGCTGCGCGCTCTGGCCCTTCCTAACTACATCTCTGAGATATGAGTTAGGGCTGAGATATGAGTTAGCCTTGAATTCAATTTATATGACACTTGTTTGGAAATCTTTATCCATCTTACGCAAAATACAACTTGGCTCCTCCATTCCGGCATACAACATCTTCGGGATGGAAAAAGAAGATGTTGACAATTCCCTCATACACCTATGGAAGTCCAAATTAAATGCAATCATGGTGGAAGCAAGTATATCCGGAGAAGAGCTAATCCTTCGCCTACAACATGCTAAAAAGAAGCTAGCAATATGGGATTGGATCTCTACTCATAACAGTCGACTAGCTCTGAAATCTACCTTGCCAACTACCAGAGGTTTGGTTAAATTACATTGCCAACCAAAATATCTCACAAACTGTCCATCTCGTCATCATAGGGCACAGTTCCTAAGATTTCGATTAAACGCTTTAAACACAAATGAAATGCTCTGGCTGCCTAAGAACAAAGAAACAGTCTCTAACTATTGCCGATTCTGCACATCAACGGAAGTTGAGTCTCTAAAGCATCTAGCGACCATATGCCCAATGTTGACCAATGTTCGTGAAGTGCATTTAAGCGAATAACACCACAAATCTATGTGCCCGACGATTGGTGGGAACATGTTGTAGCAGGACACAACATCAAGCTTTCTTGCAATCTAATTAATTTTTTTGATGAAGTCTTAAAATCAGTCCATAACTGAAACTGAAACTGAATGACACGTCAAAACAGTTTGGTTTCCTTTTTCTGATTTTGTAACAACATTGTGTATTTTTGTCTGGCAAAATGCACTATTCTAATCTATTAGGAAGGAGATGAAAATCTATTTTTGAAATGTAACAAAAGCTTGATAGAATATATCAGGCTGACGTTTTACAATAAAATAAAAAAATAAATAAATTTAAAAAAATATATGGCTTTTCTGATGACACCGGCCTTGTATTCTCTGTCCCACTGTATGTCTGGCGCACTCTTGCCTCCGGGTTAATGGTGCGCGATATAAATTAATTAAAGTAAAGTAGTAGTTACTCACTCTGGTCACTCCGTTAGACCTCTCTGTTTTCACCTTTGGTCTCAATAACTCTTCCAGGTTTCATGCTTCATGGTTCTCTCTCCTTCAGGCTGTTCCTCTGCCTTGCAACAGTCACTTGTAGACTTCTCCCAGCCCTTGCGTTACTCAGGGCTTACAGTACATCCCTCCCAGTCTTTGGGTTTGTCAGGATTCACAACGGGGCTCTCCCAGGCCTCGGGTTTGTCAGGATTCACAACAGGTTTCTCCCAGACCTTGAGTGTTCTTTCTGCATTCATAGCAGCAGTAATGGGTGCCATCCCTCCTCCCCCCCAAAATTGGGACCTTGTTAGGCAGCCAATGTTGTCACCCTCCTGCCATGGCTCAGGTCTTTCTCCCTTTTACCCGAGGATCTCCAGGGTTGCTAAGACAAAAAAGCTTTGCCTGGCTGTCTAAGATGGATGGGTGTTAGGAAAGATTTCCATTTATGTGTAATTTTCAATCCAGTTGTGAACACCCCAACTTTTTGTTGTTGTCTGACCATCCTAGCCTGACTTTTGCCAGTGGAGCACAGCCTTCTAGGTTATGGGGAAACTGACATGCCCTTAATGACAGTCAGTACTGGGAGACTTTGTTTCCCTTAGCCTTTCACTTGTTGCAAGTTCTTTGCAACATTTTGTACCAGTGCACAAAGTACCTTACGGTTTAGTGCGCTGGGGTCTTCCTTTCGTTTCTAAAGGCCCTAGACACCCTCAAAGGATTTTTCAGTAGAAGTACAGATGTGCCTTGGAAAGAGCTGGTGGCAGCTGTTATTTTTCTCATATTTTTAACCCTTTCTTTCGATCCATATCGTGTTTACTGCGTTTGGCCCTAGACAGTGTCTTGGCCCCAAAATGGCCATTCCACGAGGTCCTTTGTTCTGTCCTTTGGCCATCTTGTCCCTTTGCATTCCCCAGGTCGAGCAGACCCGGGTCAGTCCTTATTTGTTCATGCACTTTCCTGCGAAACCCAAAGTTTATGCAGGCTTCTGCATGCCTTGTGTGTGTGCCTCCAGGATGTGGGCTGGACTGTCTAGTTCCAATACACTTCCTGGGTGCCAGAGAGTCTGGTGTACTGGGAACAGGGCTTTAAGTGGGCCGGGGCCTGCCGGGGCTGGGCCCCGGCAGGCTCTGAAATTTCGTTTTGAGGCGGGGCCCTGACAGGGCCCACTAATCTCCCCTGGCAGCCCCGGACACTACACGAAAAGGCATTTTTTTCTACAGCCTGAAGCTCTCGCTCATGTGCGAGAGCTTCAGGCTTCAGAAAAAAATGCCTTTCAGCCACAATGGTGGTGCAGCACCTGCAAGGCATCCCTTTAATCAAGTGATGCACGTGGGCCGGCGCCACCATTATGGAGAAACGTGAAGCCGCTGGAAGCAGAGGCTTTGCTTTCTAAATACTGAAGCTCCCGCAGATTCGCGGGAGTTTCAGTCTTTAGGAAAAAGGCCCCTGCTTCCAGTGGCCTCACCCTTTCAGCCTTAATGGTGACGCTGCCCCTCCCCAGCTGGCGAGGCGCAGCACCACCATTAAGGCTGAATAGGCGAGGCGCTGTCCCCTGCCAGGCAAGCCTATACAAAATAAATGCAGAGATCAGCACCCTCTCCCCCATAGGGGAGAGGGTGCTAATCTCTACAAAAGGCTGCCTGGCAGGGGTGCCAGTAGCCCATTGAGCCGGGGCTCGTCAAGGGGGCATGGCCTAACGGGCCATCAAGACCCCCGTTGTTAGGCCACGCCCCCTCGATGGGCCCCAGCTCGATTTGTAGTGCCACTTAAGGCACTGGCTGGGAATGACTGGGACCACTGTGGTCTGTGATTGGTCCACGTCTGGCATGGCTATATGTGAGCAGGTCTCTCATTGGGTCCTCCTCGCTTTGGCGCAAAGGAGATTCTGTATAAGAGAGGGGCCCAAACACCCATACCAGGCCGATCTCTTGAGTTGTCACTGAACCTAGGATAGGATCCAAGCATCCTGAAACTAAGAAGCCGAGTCGAGGAACCGCTGGTGACCCGCTGGAAGGTTTGGCACCCTGCGCCCGCTGTTGTCCCGCAGGACCCCCCTGCTTCTGATTGAACTAGAAGGTCTGCAAAGCCGCTTCGCCCCATTTGAATAGTGGGACGAACTATTCACGGCACCTCAACCTTAACCTTCAAGTGAGCCTTTTCGGAAGTTATTCCTGGGCCAACCAGTGAACTGACCAGCTTGCGCAGGACCTTTGCTCTGGAACCACCGCCATCTCGAGTTAACTCTTGAGACTTTTGAGATCCTAAGTACTGGGTCCAAGGCACTATCCTGCTGAGTTTCATACACCTAGGCCCCCTAGGTCTGGAATTAGGAGAGTACGCCTGAACCCGAGTACACGCGGTCACCGTGTCACCCAGCTGTGCGTACGAACGTTGTGGATGCGCTGCTGCTGTGCCCCCCCCTATGCCCTGAGACGAGCTGCAGTGAAATCGAGTTGATCCCTTCACCAGGAGGGGAGAAATCGCCACTGTCCCGCCACGGAATCATCCCTGGTACTCAGCCGCTGCAAGCTGCAGAGCCGCTCTTTTGCAGCATTTGAACCCGCAACTGAAGTGGACTCGACTGCTGAAGTTTGGTCCGGAGTGCGCCTTGGATCGGTGAGTAATTGCAACCCTTACTATGGCCCCTGGCGCATCCATCAATTTATACACATGAGTGTCCGGTGAGGGCTACTCACCTTTATCTTAGAGTCTGTTCTGCACTCTTGGGGAGACCCTCCTCGAATAGTGGGAACTTATTCATCACTGCCTCACCTGCCTTCCTGAGCTGCTACAGCCCCTGCAAGAGACCCCTTACTGTGTGCCATTCCTTTAGGCCTTTGGTTCTGTATATGTGTTCTATAGTAGTGTGGTTTTGGTTTAAGTATTACTGTTGATCTTTACTTGTGTTTGATTTAAAAGGCCTTTAATAAATGTATATGCATTTTTTATATATACCTGACTAAGAGTAATTTGTAGTGTCCTTCACTGTGTGTGCTCATTGTGGGCTTTTGATCATCCTCACCCCTCCTGAGACCTAGTCTTGACCGCTGCTAATGCTACCTTGATTGGTCTGACTTGTCCAGAAGGTTACCCTGTTCCAAGAAACTAGTCTGGCCTTCTGAACCTCTGCCCACCAGGTCAGAGTTCCAGAATACATCTTAACAAATTGGTGTACAGCGGTGGGATAGGATCGAAGGTACCCAGTGTTGCATACTGGTAAAGGTGCTCAGATTACACTTACCCAGGACATATAGTGACCTTAGTAGTAAAATACTGTAAAAGCTAAATGACCTATCTTATAATATGGAAACAGTTACCACATAACCTTAAATGCTTCTAGGTTAGAAACATTGAGAATGCTGTGTACTGAGAGAGGCTTGCCTGCTCAAGGTACAAAGATTGAAATGATCCAAAGGATCATGGAGTGGCAAGAGTTGCACCTCAATGCCATTACCACAGATGACAGTGCAGAATGTGGTGGAGCTGCACTCACTGCCAGAACCGACAGTTCTATCGCTGCACTTGTCCATGATGACAGGGATGATGTAAAGTTTCCTCTGCCAGCTCCGATGCTAATACCACATGCCAGTTATCTGGGAAAAGTGACACAGCAATCCAACCTCCTTTGGTACCACTCACAGTTGTGGGGGTACCATTTGAAAGGGTAGGGATTGACATTGTTGGTCCCCGTGACCCACAAACATCCTCAGGCAATAGGTTTATCCTGGGGCTGGTCGACCATGCCACCAGATATCCTGAGGCCATCCCAATGAAGACTGTGACTGCCAAGTCAGTTGCAAAAGCTTTACTTGGCATATTTTCTAGGGTTGGCTTCCCTAAAGAAGTTGTGTCTGATAGGGGCAGAAACTTTATGTCAAAGTATATGCAGGCCATGTGGAAGGAGTTTGGGGTTACTTACAAATCTTTCTCAGCCCATCACCCCCAAACCAATGGTCTAGTTGAGAGGTTTAATAGAACTATGAAAAGCATGATGGGGGCTCTGGAAGAACCCCAAAGAAGAAAATGGGATCTTCTATTACCATGCGTGTTGTGTGCCTACAGAGAGGTACCTAGGAGGGTGTTGGTTTCAGCCCCTTTCAGCTTCTTCTTGGTCGTCCTGTAAGGGGACCCTTAGCAATAGTCAAGGAGGGGTGGGAGATGCATACTCGCCCTATCACTACCAACATAGTGCACTATGTGCTAGGACTCAGAAAAAGAATGGTACTCCTGATGGGTCTGGCTAGTGAGAGGTTGAAGGCTGGGCAAGCTCTGGTGAAACATTGGTATGACCAGAAGGCTTCCCTCATCAACTTTACACCTGGTTAGCAAGTCCTAATCATGAATCCTATAAGGCCTAGAGATTTGCAGGACACCTGGTCAGGCACTTACACTGTGGCGGAGTCACTGGGTGAGGTTAACTATTTCAATTTTCAATTTATTAGATATACATGTATAACACAATACATACATCATTAACATACAAGCTTTGCTTGTCCAAGTGTTAAAAAAGGTCCATAACATGTTAAAATACATTCTCCAATACATTTAAAAATGTCAACAATTTTAAAATAGAACAGTACTATAAAGTATATCAGGTTAGTCTCATTGTACTATAAAGTATATCAGGTTAGTCTCATTGTACTATAAAGTATATCAGGTTAGTCTCATTGTACTATAAAGTATATCAGGTTAGTCTCATTGTACTATAAAGTATATCAGGTTAGTCTCATTGTACTATAAAGTATATCAGGTTAGTCTCATTGTACTATAAAGTATATCAGGTTAGTCTCATTGTACTATAAAGTATATCAGGTTAGTCTCATTGTACTATAAAGTATATCAGGTTAGTCTCATTGTACTATAAAGTATATCAGGTTAGTCTCATTGTACTATAAAGTATATCAGGTTAGTCTCATTGTACTATAAAGTATATCAGGTTAGTCTCATTGTACTATAAAGTATATCAGGTTAGTCTCATTGTACTATAAAGTATATCAGGTTAGTCTCATTGTACTATAAAGTATATCAGGTTAGTCTCATTTTCTCTCATAAAATTCATCCACAACTCATTGTTGTTAAGCACATCAATAGAGTTGTCATATGATTTAAAATACTTCGATCGCAAATTCACTAGACTCTCACAATTCATTATTACATGGTGGAGGGATTCGGTTACAATATTTCCGCACAGCCGACAGTTCCTCTGTGCTTGAGTTAATCTCAATCTCTTTCCTTTCATCTCCAATACTTCAGATGCATTGAATTTAAGCAGCTAGTAAGTGCGGAATGTTCTAGTGCTGGGGTACGCCTTTATATACATGGGGGACATCGTTCGAGTTAATCTCTCTTCACAATAACTACCACTGTGTGCCAATGAGGCCAGGCTCACCCATGTTTTCAGTTGTGGTGTGGTCCATGTTGGATCACTACCCTGCCTCATGTGCATATTTTCCATGGAGCCCATAGTACCACCAGGCACAGCTCCATCGAGACTCAAAAGAGCATTCACATACGGGACAATGATTGTGTCCGTCTCCAATTTGCATAACTTTTCATATGACATGACACATTGACTCATATATGCATATCGTATCCCCATGATGTTATACTCCAGGTACAAATATTCCACACTCACACAATTGGGCAATCAAAACTGTTTTCTTAGTATCTTAGCTTCTAACCTCACACGGCGAGTGACAAATTTGTGGCCACAAATTTCAACTGCATACATGAGGACTGATAGTATTTTTGCCATGTATATGGTGATTACCGCAGCAGCTGAGTAGCCATTGTTTCTCCCAATAAAGATACTCAAAGTGTTGGTCAGAACAAGACATCTGGTTTCGAGAGCTTTCCATTGTTGCTCCCATGTAACTTTTCATCAATGATGATACCAAGGTACTTGTATCTGGACACCTGTTCGATCATTTTGTCAGTCAAATTCCATTTATATATTCTCGGGCGGCGTTTATGCGAGAAGACCATTATTTTGCTATTTTCCACATTAATAGTTAGTCCATTCTCCCCAGAGTAGCTCACTAGTGAATTAAGCATGTGCTGCAGACCTGCTGGCGTGTAATCAAACAGCAACAGGTCATCAGCATATGTCAACCACCCGATTAGTACATTTTTAACTTTCACTGGATTAGCTTCGGGGATAGAAAAGGCTGCTTTCATGTCGGCCAAATACAGGTTAAAGAGAATAGCGGCAATCATGCACCCTTGTTTGACCCCACATCTTGTTTCCATGAAATCGGAGAGTCTGCCTGCTGCGTTTAGTCTAATTCTTACTGTTGTGTCAGTATGTAACAACATCAGCATGCACAATCGACCCAATGGAATGCCCCAAGAATGCAGTTTATGCATTACCGTGTCAAAGGCAGCGGAAAAATGGATATACACGCAATAGACGTCCAGATTCCTTTTATGCCATGCGTCTTCTACTCCTGTTGTTAGTATCATCAGGTTATGGATGGTGTTTGATTTATCCCTAAAACCAATTTGATTGATTGGGAGTATGTTGTTTTCCGTAATCTATGTGTTGAGTTCTTTTAACAGTACTCTTGTGAAGATCTTAGACGGGATGTCCAGAATTGCTAGTAGTCTAAAATTTGCTGGTTTATCCCACGCCCCCTTCTTGTGGACAGTGAGAATGTTACTTGTTTTCCACGAGGGTGGGATCACCCCAGTAGTACCAATTTGTTTGAATAAGAGGAGTAGGGCTGCACCCCATAATTCTGGTTGCTTTTTGAGGACTAGGTTACATATCCCATCCAGACCTGCAGCGCGTGAGTTTTGTAGACTTTCGATTATCACTATGATGTCTAAAGCTGTAGCCTTACAGTCCCAGATCACATTTGGAATTGGAAGGATATGCCCAGGCGACCCGACTCTTCCTAGAGTTTCTTTAATGTATTGTCCCCACATTTCTTCTGTGATGCAATTAACAGTCAGGTCACGTTTTCTGTTTTTGCTCAGCAATTGCCATATCCCTTTGTTGTGTTTAATAATGCTTCTCTAGCAATATTTTGCCACAATTTAATCTCATTATCGCTTTTGTGTTTTTTTAACCATCGTTTATGGTTTTGTTTTAAAATTTTAACGGTACATGCAACTTAAAATTCAGACAGCCGAAGGTCATTTGGCCTTAATATACTTTTTATGGTGGCGCGTAGGACCTTTTTTGTTTCATTTATTTTTTTGTCATTCCCCGCACGTATTGGCAAGACAATATTCGAACGTTCACCTACTGTTTTGTATGTTCTTACTTCTGCCACAATAGATTGAATCTTACACATGATTTGGGAATAGATGGGGATCAGCGAGGTGTTACTATTAATTCGCAGCTGACCTTCCCGTATGAATTCTGGTAGTAAACGCGTCACTACTTGTGAGGCTTTTTCGACATTGTGTTGGTGCCAGAAAATACGTTTTTTTTCCCTCACTTGTGTAAACCCCTCCATTGGCATCATACACAGGGGCTTCTTCTGTTTGCATGGGATTCACCAAGAGGAGACATAACGGCAGGTGGTCGCTCTCCACTCTAGCGACTATTCCCATGTCTCTTATGTGACCTAGGCCCATGAAGTTTGCATAAACGTAATCTAGTGTTGCAGCCGCCTTCCCCTCAACTCTAGTGAAGGCGTTATCTGCATCACTAGATGTGTGGCCATTAAGTTTAACTAATTTATGTGAATGTAATAGCTTATGCCACCGAATACCTTGTTTCTTATAGGTTATCTTACTTGGGTCAGATCGTCGCGGATGGCCTGGGCACGCATCATTGGTGTCCAAACCACCAATTGTAGCGTTCAGGTCACCCATTAGCCATATGGGCTAGCGCTGGTTATAAGCCTTTAGCACCAGGTCGACACTGAGCATATTAGCTTTAGTCATTACCATATTTGGAGGGTCATACACGTTAATGACTACAATTGTGGTATTAGAATAGGAGAGTTGTGTTACCAGCACATTCTGCGTAGACATTGCTAGTTTTACAATCGTCCAGGGGGAGGAAACAGATACTAGTAGCCCTCCTTTCGGTCTACCAAAGGGACCTTTGGTGGCAATTTGGTGTACAGTGCCTCTGTCGTCTAACTGTACTTCAGCGGTTAGCCACGTTTCTTGGAGCGCTACCACACTGAAGATGGACATATTGGATATTAGGCCATCATCTACAAACACATGTGTATGCCCTCTAGTGTTCCACGAGTATAGTAGACAAAGTGAGTTTGGCCATTGTCGTGTTTCTATGAAGTGTTTTTTAAAGGTCAGGGGTAGCCATTGCCAGTAGCCTTCTGGAATGTTGTACCATTGCCAGTAGCCTTCTGGAATGTTGTACCATTGCCACCTTCTGGAATGTTGTTTGTATTGCACATTCCTTTATGTGGCGCATTGAGAGGTACATCGTTTGCACTAGACCGCTCCTCAACATTGGGAGGGTTTGTGCGGGAGCTTGGACACTCCTTATTTATGTTGTTGTTTTTACTAATGGGAACCTTGTTTGCGGCCGCTGTACGGCCACCATGTGTATTCTGTCCTTCAGTTAATGCTTCATTGCAGTGTTTAGTCAGTGGTATCTCAACTCTTTGGGTGGAGTAACCCAGTCGCAATAAATCCTTCTCATACCCCATGATGTATGCCAAAGTGGACTCAGCTTCACAACACACATTGGTAATGTATCGGTTCATAATTTCAAGCTGATCTACTAATCTTATGTCATTTGTTGTAATAACTCTCAACGGGACAATGGATTGGAAACTGCATAGGACTGCCGCCCGATTTAGCGGAGCAATAGGCCTTTCCTGATGGACTTGGGTGATTGGTAATACTGGCATCCTCTGATTCTGATTTGTTTTACAGGGGCACTGTTTCTAGGGACTTCAGTAGCAGAATTACCCGTCACCCATTCCTCCGGAAGTGTCGTTTGCACCTTTTCAACTAGCCCAGTCGTCATTTGTGAATTACGTGCTACAGTTGCTGGCTTGTTCACAATAGTTCTCTCCTTCACAGCTACTGAAGCTGGGACCTCAATGATCTCATCCCATGTCATTCCTGCTGCAGGGTTAGGCTTTTGTGGGGTCACTTTTTGGGAGTTATTTGCCGCTTGGACCGGAGTTGCGATTAGCTCTTGCATTACTTTTAGGAGTTTTTGTTTCTTTCTGTTCACTATTCTTGTTTTGTACATGCACGCATGGTGTATACACTGGGCTCTCTTTTTCCCAGCTTTTACCCCACTTTGCACAAGAAGCCCACTTGCTAGTTCACTGCTCTTTCCAGCAGTTGCAACTTTTTCCTTTTCAATTATTTGGGCAGTTTGTTCCTTGTTTTGACACCCTTTGCACTCATTCTTCCTCATGTTTGTGTGGATCAACAGCGATTGGACATCAATCTGAGTTTCCAAGTGATTACATTTCGCCAGCAACATGGATAAAAGATGTTCTAGTGCATCGAACATGTCATCAGAATTCATGCTAGCGTCCATAGCATTTGCGCTATTTGACTCTCCCAGTGCAATGTGTGCATTTGGGGCGAGGGCTGTGGCCTTCCCTGTATCAGGCCACCCCTTAGACCCAAAGCCGTAGATCGCTGGAATTATTGGGTCATATGTTATGGGGCCAGGTACCTTTATTTCATGATTGCTACTGGATATTACCTCAGCCTCAACACATTCCGTTTTTAGGTCTCGCGTTGGGGAGAGTAATGGCACTTAGGGGGCATGATATGATGCGGCATTTATAACGCGCCTATACACAAGTGTTTCAAAGCGCGACGAGGCAAGGGAGGGGGAACAGAGGGAAGACCGACAACGATCTTACTAGGCCAAGTGTCATTCAGATCGCGCAAGTGCAAAGGAAGGTGGGGGGGGGGGAGTGCAGTGCATGGGATAATAGAATAACAAGATAAATAAACGGCCAGCAGGTGGCAAGTGCAGGGTGAGTGCAGAACAAAAGTGCTAGTGGGGGGACTGTCGACATACTGAAAACATTCCGCAGGGGTTGCCAGGGAGGCAGTGCAGGCGTGCATCTGGCAAGGCTAGGGCCCGAGATACGATGGGTGGCCAGGTAACCAGTGCAGTTTCAGTAACAGCCAGGACTTTAGCAGGGGAGAGGGGGAGAGAAAGCAGAAGCAAAGAGGAGGGTTTTCAGGTGCTTCCGGAACTGCAGGTGGTTCTCCTCAAGTTTCAGGGAGGCAGGGAGGCTTTTCCAGAGGGAGGCCCCTGCCGAAGAGAGATCTGCCACCAACTCGTTGCTTGGAGAAGCGACTGACCCTGAGGGAGTTGGAGGCGGATGAGCGAAGAGCTCGGGAGGGAAGGTAACTAGGAAGAGAGAGTTGAAGGTATTGTGGCCCCAGACCCCAGAAGGCCTTGTGGACGATGCAGAGGGTTTTGAACTTAATCCTCGCAGCCACTGGGAGCTAGTGCAGAGATTTCAGTCCTGGAGAGATACGATCCCTGGGCTTGAGGCCAAGGACAAGTCTCGCAGTCCTGTTCTGGATAGCTCAAGTACTCAATGTCATGTTCTTCCAACTCACAAGCAGGCATATCAATTGAGCTAGATGCAGTTTTACACGGCTCATTGTGTATCAAAACATCAGTCTGATTTTTAGAATCAGCATATTCATTTGAGTCAGTACATTGGGCATTACATATTTCTGCGGTGGGCGCAGCCACTCTTGGGATAAATACTGATGCTAGGGGATTGGGTACAACAACCGTTGGACTTGATAGGTGGGTACCAATAACCATATCCCTCATGGTTGTTTCTACAACACTACCGCCTAGTTTTAATGGAGCTTTACTGCACAATACATCAGACAATAATTTGCTTCTTAAGCAGCCCACTTCAGATGCCAACGCGCATGCCAGGTCCTCTGCAGCTTCGAGTTGTTATTCCAGTGGCAGTAATAAATTCTTGAGACACAATTGGTAATTTGTTAAAATATTCCGTAATCACATTACCTTGTATTGCAGTTTTTTTTGGTCTTGAGATAATTTTCGGTATTTGAGTAATCACTCGTGGCAGAAGGAAGAGGGTGATGGCTAACACTTGCTAATTCTAGGACTGGTCACAGAGCTGGTCGAGGAAATGCTTGGGGGAGAACTTAGAGAGGTGTGGATTATATCTCCATTGTAGACTCACACCACACACTTGGGCCAGGAGCAGTAGTGGCGGTGGTGGCTGCAGGCTTGCCCGCTTGCTCCGCTGCGAGCAGCGAACAGCCGAACAGCCACTTCCCAGCCACTTCAGGAGCACGCGCGGGCTGCTTTTTATGAGGTAGTCAAAGGGGCATGGTCAACCTAAAAAAAAGTACATATAATATGATATTTAGGCACTATAAACCTGGTGATGAGTGATAATTAATTTAAAATTGCCAAATTAAGGTATAAGTAGTCCATTAGGTAGATGTCCATGGGTGTAAGCCGTACCAAGCACTATTCTGGAAACACGTGTAGGAAGTCCTCCACAGCCGAACAGCCACTTCCCAGCCACTTCAGGAGGGCGCGCGCAGGAGCGCACGGGGGCTGCTTTTTATGAGGTAGTCAAGGGGGCGTGGTCAACCTAAAAAAAGTACATATAATATGATATTTAGGCACTATAAAACCTGGTGATGACTGATAATTAATTTAAAATTGCTAAATTAAGGTATAAGTAGTCCATTAGGTAGATGTCCATGGGTGTAAGCCGTACCAAGCACTATTCTGGAAACACGTGTAGGAAGTCCTCCACAGCCGAACAGCCACTTCCCAGCCACTTCAGGAGCACGTGCGCAGGAGCGCGCGGGGGCTGCATTTTATTAGGTAGTCAAGGGGGCATGGTCAACCAAGTACTATTCTGGAAAAACGTGTAGGAAGTCCTCCACAGCCGAACAGCCACTTCCCAGCCACTTCAGGAGCTATTTAGTGGACCTTGGAAGGGCTGGTTAGGCTCCAAAAGTGTTCCATGTAAATAGGCTGAAGGCTTTCATCCCAAGAGTGGAAATAGCTGCACTGCTGTTGGCTTCAAATGTAGAGGAGGAAGAGTCAGAACCTCTTCCTGATCTATTTCCAGGCAGTCCTTCAGACAGCTCCATTGAGGGTGACCATGTGGCCCCTCACCTGACTTCTATCCAACAAGATGAGGTGAGAAGTTTGCTGAGGCAGTTCTCCCCCTTGTTTTCACAAGCTCCCGGTTTGACACCTTGGTGCAAACATGACATTGTCACAGGAGATAGTGTACCTACTAAAAGTAGAAGATACAGAATGTCGAGTAAGGTGAGATCTTACATCAAGACAGAGGTCAACAAGATGTTAGATCTTGGGGTGATTGAACCCTCCAGTAGTCCTTGGTCCAGTCCTGTGGTTTTGGTTCCAAAGGCAGATACCTCTGAGCTGAGGGTCTGTGTGGATTACAGGGCTCTGAATACTGTCACCAAGACAGATGCACACCCCTTGCCTAGAACTGATGAGCTGGTGGATACTCTGGGTGCTTCCAAGTACCTCAGCACATTTGACCTCACTGCAGAGTATTGGCAAATAGCCCTAGCAGAACATGCCAAGGAGATGACAGCTTTCACAACACCAGAGGGTCTTTACCAGTTCAGGGTAATGCCTTTTGGGTTGAAGAATGCACCTGCCACTTTTCAGAGACATGTGAATCATGTCCTTAATGGGTTGGATGAATTCTGTCTTGCATATCTGGATGATATAGCAGTTTTCAGTGCCACCTGTGAGGATCATGTGAAACACCTCAGAATTGTGTTGCGGGCTGTTCAGAAGGCCCACTTGACTATAAAGGCTAGCAAGTGCCAGATTGGTCAAGGTTCAGTAGTCTACCTTGGACATGAAGTAGGGTGAGGGAGGATACAGCCTCTACCCAGTAAGGTACAAGCAGGACAAGACTGGCCTACCACCACTACACAAACCCAGGTGAGAGCCTTTTTAGGACTCACAGGGTATTACAGAAACCTTATGGCAGACTATGGCACCATAGCTGCCCCTCTGACTGCTCTCACAACTCCAAATGATTGTGAGAAGGCCTTCAATGGCTTAAAAGACGCCTTGTGCCAGGCCCCTGTTCTCAGGGCCCCTGATTACCAAATAACTTTTATTGTGCAGACAGATGCCTCTGACACTGGGATAGGAGCTGTACTATCACAAGTAGATGAGATGGTTAAGGAACACCCTATTGGTTTTATCAGTCGCCAGCTTAAGGACAGAGAGCTCAGATGGTCCACAGTAGAGAAAGAAGGTTTCTCTGTTGTGTGGGCCCTAAGGAAGCTGAGGCCCTACCTCTCTGGGCCCCACGTCACTGTGCAAACTGACCATAAGCCCTTAAAGTGGCTGATGAACATGAAGGGAGAGAATCCTAAGTTGCTCAGGTTGTCCGCAAGCCTGCAAAGGTTTGACTTCACTAGTGATCACAGGCCAGGTGTTCAACATAGCAATGCTGATGGGTTGTCCATAAGGTTTAACCGACCTGAACAAGAAGCTCATCCAGGGTTGGATTAGTTCCCCCTGTCCATGGTCTGGGAGGCGCGAGTGTTAGGAAGGTTTTCCATTTGTGTGTAATTTTCCTTCCAGTTGTGAACCCCCCAGCTTTTTGCTGTTGTCTGTTCATCCTAGCCTAAATTTTGCCAGTGGAGCAAAGCCTTCTGCTGCACTCCGCTGGGTTTTCGCTCACTTTGTTATGGGGAAACTGACATGACCTTAAAGACAGTCAGTACTGGGAGACTTTGTTTCCCTTAGCCTTTCACTCTGTTTCAAGTTCTTTGCAACATTTTTACCACTGCACAAAGTACCTTACAATATAGTGGGCGGGGGTCTTCCTTTCGTGTCTTAAGGCCCTAGACACCCTCTAAGGATTTTTTGGTAGAAGTACAGATGTGCCTTGGACAGCACTGGTGGCAGCTGTTATTTTTCTCATATTTTAAATCCTTTCTTTCGGTCCATATCGTGTTTACCGCGTTTGGCCCTGGACAGTGGCTTGGCCCCAAAATGGCCATTCCACAAGGTCCTTTGTTCTGTCCTTTGGCCATCTTGTCCCTTTGCCTTCCCCAGGTCGAGCAAACCTGGGTCAGTCCTTATTTGGTCATGCATTCTCCCGCGAAACACCAAGCTTTCCCAGGCTACTGCATGCCTTGTGTGTGTGCCTCAGGATGTGGGCTAGACTGTCTAGTTCCAATACACATCCTGGGTGCCAGAGAGTCTGGTGTGCTGGGAAATAGAGTACACAGAGTAATTTTTCTCACGTGGTAATAACCTGCGACTGGTATAATGTATGGGGTGTTCCATTCCGTCGCAGACTTGGGACAGAACGGCTCTTAATCCTGTAAGGGAGGCGTCTGTCGGTAAAACAAACCTCTTTGAGAAGTCGACTACCTTCGTTTTGACATGGTGTTTGCTTCAATTTTTTTTTTTAAATGTCTTTATTGGCATTTGTGAGTAAACTTGTACAAGGATAAGATTCTGAAAGCAGTTACATTCAAAATGCAATAACTGGCGTAAATGTGATATGGTGATCAGCTTATAACCAACGACAAAACTATTAATAAAGAACAAACAAACTAAGGAAGAAAGGGAAAAGAAGAGAAAAGAAATAACAATAACAGTAACAGTGACTGTCCCAACTCTCGGTGTGGTTTCTTAATCAATGTCGCCAGGTTCGGGGAGTGGGTCCGGAGGCGGGTATCGGCTTTGCTCCCTCAGTACGGTTGCTGGGTGGAGCCCTTGGGTGTGGTGGGCTAATCTGTAGTGTCTGTTGCTTTCTAGGATGCAAGGGGGGTGGGTTCAAGGAGGTTTGTAGCTCGTTGCAAAGACCATGTCTCTAAGGAGGGCTTTCCAGGCCTCCAGCACATTGCTCACATCGTCGCCGCCACATTTGTTTCCCTCCTCCCAGGCTACAGTCTCAGCCGTAGTCCATCTTTCCATTTCCCTGATCCAGGGGTCATACCTGGGGCCCGCTGGGGCCTTCCAGGCCATGGCAATTGTTCTCTTAACTAGAAGGCAGGCCATATCCATAAGCTTCGTCAAGTGTTTGATTTTACCAAGTCTCGGATAGGTGCCCAGTAGGCACTCCTTGGGTGTCCACTCGTAAGTTTCTAGGCCAGCATTCCTGCAGGTCCGTTCAGCGGCCTGCCAGAGTTTCTGAGATTTGGAACAGGTCCAAAACATGTGAATCATGTCCGCCAGGTCTGAGGAGCACCAGGGGCACCTTGAGTCCGCTTTGTTGTTGAACGTGGATATCCGGTGAGGGGTCATATACGTTCTGTAGAGTACGTTCAGTTGGATCAGTCTAAACCTGGCGTTTCTGGATACCTCCTTTGGATATATCAGGGCTCTCGCCCATTCGGCCTCTGTGATTTCAGTCCGGAGGTCTGCCTCCCATTTTACCTTCAGCCGGGCGCTCTTTGGGTTGGGTCGATCGTTCAGTTGAGTGTACAACCTGGACGTCGGTCTCCATCCGTCACCAACGTCATACATTTCTCTCAGGAGGGGGTGAGTTTCTGGTTCCTCAGGCCATGCGACCCAGTTCTTTCTGGCCACATGTCTCACTTTTTGGTACCAGAGGAAATGGCCCAGTGGTAGTCCATCTCCTTCTCGAAGCGACTCGAAGTCCCTGAAGAGGCCATCATGAAACATGTCCCCCCATGTGTAGAGACCATGGTTCTCCCATCTCCTCATAGTTGCCAGGTCGGTGGAGGTTTTGCAGACATCCGTCATCATGGGGGTGTCGGGTGTATAAGAGCGTTGCAGGCCCGCCATGGATCTCACCTTGTTCCATACCCGCCTTCCAACCTCTAGTATAGTGGGTGGGTTGGGGGGTCCAAGTCGGGGGTTCCAGAGTAGCTCCTTGGGATACAGCGGTGAAGAGGAGTGGGATAGAAGTTCTAGCTCAGCTGAAGGTTCATCTGAGAGCCATTTTGCCAGGTGTGTCGACTGAGCCGCCAGAAAGTATCTCTGGAAGTCGGGGAGCTGAATGCCGCCCTCTGCGTAAGGGAGTGTGAGGGTATTCAGTGTGAGTCGGTGCCGGGCTCGTCCCCAGAGGAAGTCCCTGATCAGAGAGTCGAGTGTCCTGAAAAAGGGTGGGGGAATGTAATACACCACGTTGGTGAAATAGTAGAGGAACCTGGGGAGGATTATCATTTTAGCTATCGCCGCCCTCCCCATCATGGAGAGCGGGAGCTTTGACCAGAACTGTATGGATCTCCGCACTCCGCCCATTGCGGCCTCCGTGTTGGCTTTGTGGGTGGATATTGGTGAATGTGTGATGTTGAGGCCTAGGTATCGAAAAGTGTCCACCTGCCAACGGATCCCGATCTCAGGAAGCTCCTCCTCAGGTTTATTTTTCAGTCTTGCTAGTGGGAACGCGCAAGACTTCTGCCTGCTAAATCTTATCCCCGAGTATCTTGCAAAGTTGTCCAGAACATCCAATACAATCGGGGCATTCTCCAAGGGGTCGCGCAGGTATAGGAGGACGTCGTCGGCATATAACGAGATGATGTTGTCTGATCCTCCAATGCTGATGCCAGCGTCAAAGAACTGCTTCCTGAAGTATATTGCCACCGGCTCCAGGCCTAGAATGTACAGCATTGGAGACAGTGGGCATCCCTGTCTGGTACCCCTCTGGATGGGCCAGGCCCTCGATATCATGACACCCGTTTTAACTCTTGCCAATGGGTCGCTGTACAGGACCTCTATCCAGCGGATGAAGTGTTCGCCAAGTCCGAACTCCCTCAGGGTTTCGATCAGCCACTCCCAGTAAATAGAGTCAAAGGCTTTTATGGCATCCAGTGAGAGTACTGCTAGATCTTCCTCGCTTTCAGACGTCTGTGAAATGATATGTTGGAGCCTCCTGAGATTGGCGGAGGTGTTACGCCCCGGAACGAAGCCATTCTGGTCCTCATGTACCAGGGAACCGATCACCCTCGAGAGCCTTTTGGCCAATATGGTCGTCAATATTTTGCCGTCGTAGTTTAGGAGCGCCAGTGGGCGATATGAGTCACATCTATCGGCTGGTTTGCCTGGCTTGAGCATCGGGACGATGAGGGTTTCTCTCATAGTGTTAGGGAGAGTGCCCGACTCGTATGCCTCCGTATATACTGCGTGTAGTATAGGAGAGGTGATCTCCTCGTAGGCCTTGTAGAATTCTGGGATGAGTCCATCTGTGCCAGGAGCCTTGCCTGTGGAGAGGGATCTGATTGCATCTGTGATGTCCTCCACCGTAATAGGCTCCCCAAGTTTGTCCTGTTGTTCCTGGCTCAGCCTAGGCAGTCCCACCTCAGCCAGCGTATCCTTTATATCTGCTATGGGGACCTTCGTCTCATGAGTGTATAGGTCGTTATAGAATTCCGTGAAGGTATCATTAATCTCTTGTCGTGTTCTGCAGGTCTTTTCGTTCGTATCTTTGATCTCCTTGAGGGCCTGTCTCGGGTGCTCTTTCCTGCATAGCCATGCGAGTATTCTGCCCGGTTTGTCAGCTTCCCTGTGGGCCTTCGAGGTGCGCACAGAGAAGTCAAACTTCGAGAGTCTTTCCCATGCCTCCCTGCAATCCTCTCTGATCAGTTTCAGTTCAGCCTCCCTTTCGGTGGTTGGTGGGGCGCCACTTTCAAGTCGCTTTATTCTCTCCTCCACGACCTCCAGTTCTCTCCTCAGTTGTCGCCTTATCCCGCCCGCCTCGGCGATTATCTCCCCCCTTGTCACTACTTTCAGCGCCTCCCAAAGCGTGCTCCACTTCTCGACCGAACCCTTATTTATCGCTAAATATTCTTCCAGCTTTTCTCTTAGGGTTTCCTTGAATGCTGGGTCGGTCAAGGCATCTGATGGCATGCGCCACGTCGGGATGGGGGGGCGGGGGCCCTTGAGGGAGAGCTGCAACAGCAAGGGGGAGTGATCAGATATTGTTCTGCCCATGTATTCTGCCAATTCAACTTGCGGGGTTAGTTCGTTGGCGATGAAGAAGTAGTCCAGTCTCGTGTGGAGGCTATGGGGAGCCGAGTAGAATGAATATGATCTATCCGAGGGGTGGAGGTCTCTCCAAATGTCCGTCAGGTGTAGGTCTGCCACCATCCTGGGGAGGGCCCCAGGAGAGGCGCTATGGGGCATGCGTGGAGCTGTCGATCTGTCCAGTTCCGGGTTCATAATAGAGTTGAAGTCCCCCCCCCATATGAACGTATACTCTCGGTAGTGCAGCAATTTTGCGCATAGGTCCTTGATGTGTGAGGGTATATTGTGCTGGGGAAAATACGAGTTTACTATACACAGGGGAGTGTTCTCAAGCATGCCCCACACTATTGCATACCTGCCCTCTTTATCCAGCTCCGTTCCCATTTGTTGAAATGGTGTGTCCGGGCTCACCCATGTATAGACTCCTCTTGCGTACTTTGAGAAGGATGCGCCGCTACCCTGGCCTCCCCAGTATTTCAGGATTTTGTCTGTGGCCTCCAAGGTGAGATGTGTTTCTTGCAGGAGGGCCAATGATATTTTTTTCCTCTTTAGATAAGAAAAAATCCGGTTTCTTCTTATGTATGTTCCCATCCCTCTAACGTTCCATGTAATTAGCTTGAGTCTTGCTGCCATTGCATAAGTGGGTTCCTCGATGAGGGGAGTGCCACCCCTTCTCCCAGTGTTGCATGAGCCGTATTGTAGGGTGGGTGATGAGCCATTTGTGTGGGGTGGGTAGGCCCGCCTAGGCCCAGGAAATCTTTATTCATCCGGGTTGGGACAGTCATAACAATAACAACTTGGAACAAGTAACTAAAACTAATGCACCCAGCTTCAGCCACCGGGGTGGAGCGCTCGGGGGCCCTCGCGCCGTCCGACCTAGTCCAGGACATGGTGTTTGCTTCAAGATGTTATAGCATACCTCGTCGTCCTCGCTCCACTGAAGTTTCTGGGGTTCAGAGTTTTTAAGTTTCTGCAAACTGTGCCGTTTTATCCCAATAGTTGGGGATAAACCTACAGTAATAATCGATTAACCCAAGGAAAGCTCTATGATCTCTTTTGGTCTTGGGAGTTGGAGTATCCAAAACGGCTTTTACTTTTTCATGTTGGGGCTGTACAGTTCCATTGCCTACGACGAAGCCAAGATATTTTATGGCTGATTGGGCTAGCATACATTTGGCTGGATTTCCAGTTAAACCAGCATTTCTAAGGACTTTCATGATAGTATAAAGATGGAAAAGATGGTTTTCCCAGGTCTTACTATAAATGACGATATCGTCAATGTAAGCCCCGCAAAGTCCTAATAGGGTTGTATGACGTTATCAATAAGACATTGGAACATAGCTGGTGCACTATGTAGGCCAAAAGGAAGGACCTTAAACTGGAATAACACTAGGGGTGTTGAAAATGCAGTTTTTTCCCTATCTGTCCCATATACGTGGACTTGCCAGTACCCTTTTTTTAAGTCTAGGGCTGATAAACTAGGGACAGCCACCTATCTATCAATTGGGTCATCTATACGTGGCATGGGATAGGCATTAAAGTCCGATATGGCATTGACTAATGCAGAATCTCCAAGATCGGTCGGGTTTTGTAACTAACACGAGAGGAGAGGACCATGGGCTTGAGGAAGGTTCAATGATATTACCCTTTAACATTTTGTTGACTTGCTCAATCACTACCTGCTTTCATGCCTCTGGTAGGCGATAAGGTTTTAGGTCAACTACTTTGCCTTTAGGTGTTCGAATATAATGATGGGTACCTTTTACTCTTCCTGGTTTTTCCAAAACTACGTCAGGGAAGGAAACTATCTCGTCCTTCAGATCTTCTCGTTAGTGGTTAGATAACTCAGGTGAAATTAAATCAAAGTTATCTATGTCCTGGGAACCAGGCAAGCTAAATCTTTGGCATTGGTGGCTGATGGGTTTTCTTTCCACTCTTTTAGAAGGTTAACATGATATGTGGACTTTCTGTTTTCGGTCCGGTTGGGCTATTTTATACATGCACGTTCCTGTTCTTTCTATTATCTCATAGGGTGCGTGCCACTTGGATACCAGTTTGTTTTCAGAGGTGGGTAAAAAGACTAGTACTTTCTGTCCGATTGAATAAAGATTGTAAATTTACCTTTTTATCGTAACTGGCCTTTTGCTGGTTCTGGGCCCTGCCCAAGTGGGTACGCACTAAGTCCCTGACTAGTTTCATGTGTTCTCGCATTCTAGCGGCAGTTTGGGATATTGGAATGGGAGCTTCCTCGCTTTCTTCCCAGGTTTCCCAGTGCATGTCTAAGACATCTCGCGGTTCTCTTCCATAGAGTAGCTCAAAGTGAGAGAAACCTGTGGATGCCTGGGGGGTTTTCCTCGCTGCAAATAGTGCCCATGGGATCATTTGGTCCCAGTCCTTCCCGTCTTTGTCTACCAGTTTCCGTAGAATGAGCTTTAAGGTCTTATTGAATCTTTCTACCAGACCATCAGTTTGGGGATGGTACACAGATATTCGCAAGGTGGCAATGTAGAGTAGCTCTTTGACTTCAGCCATAAGCTTACTCATAAAATTTGAACCTTGATCTGTTAATATTTCCTTAGGAAAACCAACCCTAGAGAAGTACGGTAGAAGATGTTAGATCTGCTAAGCAGTATTATTTCGCATTGGGAAGGCCTCAGGGTATCGGGTAGCATACTCCACGATCACTATGACATACTTGGTCCCCAGCTTAGATGTTTCCAGAGGTCCTATTATGTCCATGCCAATTCGTGAGAAGGAGACTTCTATAATTGGCAACGGGTTCAAAGGGCAGGTAATGGAATATGCAGGTTGGTCTTTTGACATATCTCACATGTTTGTATGAAGGTTTTGATGTCAGCATGAAGGCCTGGCCAATAAAACTTTCCACTAATATGCGCCTGGGTTTTAGTTCGCACCAAATGTCCTCCAGTGGGATGGAAATGTGCAATCTCTAGCATGAACTTTTGGTGACTTTTAGGTATTGCCAGTGAGTTTTTGGTAACCCTTCAGGGGAGGTTTACTTCCTCTAAAGTAACCCTAGTTTCATGAAGTAAAAGGGACTTCCCTTCTCTAGGCTTTCGTCTTCTGGAATAGCTTGCAAAAAAGCTTCAGCGAGAGCGGGATCATTTCACTGCGCAAAGGCTAGGTTGGGGTAGATGGTGGGTTCCTCTACTTTCCTTTCTTCAATGATAGGGGATTTATCGGCTTCTTCAAAGTATACCTTAACTGTCTGTTTCATCTGGTTCACTTTCTTGGAATTGAGGGAACAGAGCTCTCTCTAAAATTCCCTGGGCAATTTGGTCTCCCCACCTCAAAAGGGACTTCGCCATGATTCTGTAATAGAACCTTCACATCTCAGCGGAAGTCAGGATCAATAATGCCCGCTAAAACGTCTATCCCAAACGTACATGCTAAGCGAGATTTCGGGGCCAAACCGTATATAACATCCCGGAGGGGGAATCGAAACTAAATCCTTAGAAATCATTCCTCTTTTCCCTGGGGGAATGGTAGCTTCCCTACTGCTACAGATATCAAACCCTATTGATTCCTTGGTGGCAATGGATGGGCTGGAGGCTCTCTGACTAAGCTTTTCAAATTGTAGGGTTCCCCAATTTGTTTCAATTGAGCCGGATCCCACTACTGACACCATATGTGAGAAACTCATGGTGACCAAAAGTAAGACTGACACAAGTGAGCACAGTTCAAGGGTGTTTATTGAACAATGAAAATGGTATGCTGGTTGGAAAAACTCCTAATCTAAACCTCAATCTTAGATGTGGACAGACGTCGACCATCAACTAAAAATAAGGCAGTCCCAGTGATGTCATGTCAAGTAAAAAGGCCTATACTAAGAAACCTATTGCCAAACCTTACAACTACGACAAAAAGGGGTGTGGGATAGTCTTCAAGAAAAGAAAGAAGTGTTCTCAAAATAATAAATCGGCCTGCGATAGCTTGGGTCTCCCTTCCCCACGTTTCTAGCACAGGTTTAAGGTGGGAGCTTGGAGCACAGCACAGTCTCAGGCCTCACCAGCACGAGACAGCCGTTCCAAGGGCAGTTCTCAAGATGTTGATGGCCAAGTCTCGTTTCCTTAGAAAGTCTCTTGCCTTCGGGTCTGAAGTGTTCAAACAATAAAACCAAAATGTTCCTTTGTTTCCAAAACTCGATACGGGTGAAGGTTTCACCTCTGGGTCCCCCTCTTCTGGGCTGACCCCTTTGTATTGTATCACTCTGTTACAGTTCAAATGCTCACGGGATTCACGTCCCTTTCTTTTATTCACCCGGTGGGATTCACTTCCCCTACTTTTAGCCAACTTGTGGATCAAAGTCTTTCGATTTTACAGGGCTTTTGCTCAACCCTCACATATGATTACTTTGCTTCCTTTTGGTGGCCTTCCTATGACCTTCTGGTTTCTGTAGTTTCTCAATATGGGGCTCGTCCACTGATTGTGCTTAATCGCTGGGCTTTTAGCTTCTTTGGAGTCAAGGCTGGTACCACAGGCGCAGGAGTCTCCTCGGCTATGCCTTATCTGCATCGGCTTGCCCCGTGTACCGTTGGCATCTGCAGCAGGACACTTTGACTATTGTTTGCAGTCTCAAATTCTCCTCCAAAAAGGTTCTGTGTGTCTGGGACGAAAAGGGCAAGGTCACTTCTCTCCTCGACACCCTCTCGCCTCCCGCTGCTTTTCTCTTTCTTTTGAACCGCCATGTTGTAGCCGTGTCGATGTGCTGTCTGCTGTTTTTGCCTCTCTCATACTGTGCTCTCTGGCTCCACCTTTTATCCCTGTGGGGACGGGAAAGGGCCGTCAGGTGTGTGTGGTTTTGATCAATTTCCTGACTTTGCCTGCCCTGGTATTGGGACATGTCAGGTAAACGGCTCTTGTGTTAGTCTGTTGTCCGTTATGTTGTGCGAGAGTGTTCGTGGTGAAAAGTGGGGGGGGGGTTCAGGGGTTTGGAATGTCCTTCGTGAGAGGATGTGGAAAAGGTGTTAAATAAAGGGGGATACCACGTCTCACCCATCAGTTTCCCACTCCCCAACGATCCCCCCATCCAGGTGATCCTCCGTCACTGGTCCACAGTTCTTGCTCTGGATATCTGTATGTTCATCGTTCCAAAGAAGCTAGGGACGTCATCTTCGTTATCCAGGTGGCCAATGAGATCTGGTTATCGAAGTATCTTATAAAATCTTGGATGTACTGATGTTGCAGGAAATGTATTTGCAATACATTTTGCCTAGAATGGATTGCAATGCAATTCCATAGTGGGCATAATCAAAGTATTAGAGCACCGACTATCCTCATTCACAAGAAACATACATTTATATGTTTAAGGCAATGCTCTTCTTAACGTGCATAACTAGAATGGAATTATTCTAAAAGTAGGTAAGAAAGTATCAACATTTGTCTTTCCACTGCTTCACTGATCCTAAAATGGGCGCATTTTGTCTTTAATATTCCTCAGCAGAGAACAAGGTGTCCATGATGAGGAAACTTGGCGTCCATGGCGACGGAGGTGGGTTCCCCATCCTGGGAGAACATGCCTTACCATTCCGCGAGTGGAGGTTCTCCATCAAAGTGAAAACATGGCGTCCTGATCAAATCGATTTTCCAAGACATTTACTTCACGTGTTCCCTCTTCAGGGAGAACAGACTTTCCGTTTCATAGAGAATTATTTGGGGGAAAATGAATATAGGATAACAATAATTGAGAGATGGAAGTCTGCTGAGCAGTATACAAGAAGCTGGTGATGACGAATTCAGCATTGTCTAACTATTATTCTATCCTGGTATATACGATTATTTAAAATGATTAATATTGCCCTGTTTTCCTATGTTAGATATTTAATGTCAATATGTGAAATTCAAATGAGGCAATAAATAAAAATTCTTTTGATTGGACATAAGTGATCATATGGTTTCATACATTTTATACAATATTGAAAGCTATAAGCAGAAACAGGGGCATATTTTGAATGGGGTAAAAGAAGCAATGTCTAAAATGGCCGACACCTTTCTGAGCCTGATGATACAGTGAGTATTGTCGCTGCAGTGCTATCTCAATGTTGCGTAGTTACATTTGAGTTGTGATGTCATTTCTACATGGGGAAATTCTCTTTCTGCCCCCTTTTTGTCAGTCTTTTTATTTGTGAAGCCACCAGAGGAGGGGGCGTTTAGGGGCAGAATTCTCTTTTTGGGTGTGGGAGGGGTTTGTGGGTGTGTATTGGATTTCTAGTTCTTAGAGATCAGCACTCCTCTAACCTGGATACATACAGACAGACATGAGTTTGGGTTGTTTCTTGTCAAAAGCAGTGTTTTTTTCAGGAATTTATAAAGCTGATTAAGGCTTGGCTCACCTCTGTGCCTTTCTCACCGTTTCTGGTGAGATGGTACTCGCATATTGCTCACTTTTACTTGATCTCTCACAAGGTTACACACTTGGGCTCATCACCAGCCTCCTCAGACCTGCCTCTGTAGCACTTTCTCAAGTTTACAGGACTAGAGTATAACCCGGGCAGTGTATACAATGAATCAAGTTACCTTGCAATAAAACAAGGAATAAGGCACTTCCCATGACCCTTGACCTTCTGATGGCAAGAAATTCTCTTGTTACCAAACTGCCCCAGTGCTTTGTGCTGTTGTTTTTTTTTTATGAGAGAAAGTGTGTGTGTGTGCACACACGCGTGTTTGTATGTGTGTTCTTGATGTCTCTCCATGTCTCTGTCTACACGTGTCGCTCTTTTTGTGTGCGTCTTTCCCTCCATATATATCCTTGTCTCTCCTTACCGCTCTCTCTCTCCCTATCTCTGTGTTTCTCTCTGAGACTGTCCCTCTGTCTCACGCTCCCTCGCTGTCTACCTATCCACCCCCTCTCTCTCAGGAGTCACGCTGTCTGTAGTGTGCAATGTATTTTCTCTTTCCTCTCTCCCCTTCTCCCCTTCTCCCTTTTGAGTCTGTGCACTGAGTAGGAGTCTCTTTCGCTGTCTCTCAAGTCCTTTCTCACCTTCTCAAGTCCTTTCTCACCTTCTCCTTCTTGAGCCTGTCCACTGAGGCGAGGTCCCTCCCCTAGTCTCTCTCTCATCCACCTCCCAAGAGTACTCTTGCTTAGGGTGACCAGATGCCCAGGTTTTGTTGGGACTGTCCTGGAATTGGGTGTTGTGTCACCGCCCCCATCGTGAGAGTACTTTATATTTTTGAACTCCGTCCTGGTTTTTGGGAGAGATCAAGAGGGTGTTTACTGTGATTGTGCATACTGCCAGCGGCAAGTATGGACAATCTTGCACATCATACTGGGTTGCAATGTGCTCGCAAGTCAATATAGTATTTTGCATTCCAATAAATGTTATAACTTGACTTTACAGGTTGGTCTTGAACCACCAGTCTTTTAGTCACCAGTTGTAGCAGTGTTGAGTTGCATGCTGTAGCCTGTTGGGAGTAGTATATATCCAGGATGTGTGAGGAGGTGGGGGTGAACCATGTCTCTGTGATAAAGAGTGCATCTAAGTTGGGTGGTGATGAGGTCAGCAATGTCTACTGCATTTGGTACCACAGAATGAGCATTGATGAGCATGAGGGTGCATGCGTGTTTTGGAGGTGGTATGGGGGTGGTGATGAGGGCTGCGGTTGAGGTTCTGTGAGTTGGACGTGCATGGGTGCAGGGTGTGGACTGAGTGTTTTCATGGTAGGATTGGATGGTAAGGTGTGTGTGAGATGTGATGCACCTGCTGCTTGTTTACCTGGGAATGCGTAGAGCAGGGGATCCATCCCTTTCCAGGCCCTAACAATGGTAATGGGCTGCCCAGAGGGTGTGGGGAATAAGCATCAGAGGGAGAGGACAAGGCGTTGGACAGGATCCCCAGAGTAGCGGATTTGTGAGACTCACAGCCTGTAATTATTGTAAGCAGGAGGGCCACTGGAAAAATGAGTGCCCTAGCAGGCCCCAAAGGAACTTTCACCCCCTTCTCCTAAATCCACCTGATTCCCTAACCTGGATGCGCCATGATTTACCCCGAGCAATGTACGGCCTGCAGCCCCAGATGAAGATCAGAACCTGGACAGCCCTAGAGGAACCCTCATCATGAATCCATTGATGCCTGTAGGTCAGGAAAGTCCCTATGTAAAGTGTACTATTGATGGGCAAACCATTGCATGTGTGGTAGATACGGGATAGGAAGTCTGCCTAATGATCCGATTGTTTTCCAGTTGTCCCTCTGTCATTTACTATGATTAATGCAGTGGGTATTTCCAACACTCCAGTCCCACAACATGTTACTGAACCAGTATCAATTACCTTAGGTTCTATCGTGGACAAGCATGCTTTCTTGCCAATCCTTCTGCAACGGTCATTTTTTCTGGCATAGACCCCAGTTAGAGTATTCCTGGACATCTCTGGCAGTATCCCCAAGGCTGTATTAGGTGCACTTCAGGGGGTCCCGTCCCAAGATTCAGACCCAAAGGAAGGTATGTCTCTAGATCTCACTGAATCGTTATCCCCGGTCCCTTACTGCTTATGGTCAGTGCACAATAATGAAGTGGGATGTATTCAGGACACAGAGCCCCTCTATGCTCGCCTTTCTCATATTGCTTTCTCCTGCTCCACCTTTTATCCCTGTGGGGAAAGGAAAGGGTTGTCAGGTGTGGGTGATTCAGGTTAATTGCCTGACTTTGCCTGACTCTTCTACTGGGACATGTTAAATAAACAGTTTTATCAGTCTGCTGTCTTGCATGAGGAAAGACAGTTTTCGTGTTAGAAACTTAAAGGGTTGAAGGGTCAGAATATCTTACGGGACAGGACAGGGAAGGTTTATGAAATAAGCAGGAGGGTTTTTGAGAATTCAGAAAATGATAATCAAAGGGACTACCTTGGTAGGTTTGGCGGGGTAAACAGAGATAGTTTGGATCCTGACGTGAACAAAGGGGATTGTGGGAATCGTAGTATTTTACCTGAGCAGATGGCACGCGTGGAACATACTGACTAGAGGGGCGTGGAAAAGAATGGCCGGGAGTCTACAGGTAGGGAACAGGGAAACCGGGGTTCTGGGAGATGCGGTTTTGCGATGCCACTGGGTTTGGACTTCTGTTTGGTTTATCGCAGGTGTAGGGTCTATAGGACTTTACTAAGGGATCTTCTATAGATGGAAGGGAGGTAGAAATGGAATAACCAAAGAGAACCACAGGTAGTTCACCCCCCTCTTCTTGCTTCTCGGTAGAATACCGCGTCTCACCTTGGGTATTCCCCCTAGCATAACCCCGGCTTCCCCTACCCAAGTGATCCTCCCCACTGGTCCACCCCCAGGAACTGGATCCAACAGTGATGGCCGTGCCCTGGCCACCCGAATAAGGGAGTCTCTAAGTCAGGTTTCTCACATACCCTTCCCCTATGCTGGTTGGACTGCAGTGTTTCACTGGGAGATTTTTCTGGGGAACATCCAGTCGGCTGGTCCAAGCACTCCAGCATACAATTTATGTTGCTATCGCTGGTTTGCAGTGGAGATGTTTTAAAGAATTCTCTCACCTCTCTCTCTGTACCTGTTAGGGAGAATTCTCCAGAATGGCTAATTTCCATTACCTACTGAGTCCCTCAGCAGCTTTGCTGGATTTCTAGAATTTATGTTTTTCACCTGGTAAGAGTGTGAGCCCTTTTTCCCACTCTTACATGTGTTTTGCTGTGTGTGTTTTACATTTTTGTGTGTTCTTGGACTATGAAGCCTCACCTACTCCATAGGCATCATATTTTTACTGTGTGTTACACAGCACCTTCAGTGCAGTGACACAGGGTTGTCTTTTAGACTTCCCAACTCAGACTCCATTTTCTGGGACTGACTACTGTCTCCCAGAACATGTAAAGTTGCCATTGACTGTATTAGTCTCTTTAAAACCACAGACCCAGTACAAACCATCTTACATGGAGTAATGGAAAGGGTTACTACTTATCTCTTTTTGTCTGTTTCTCTTGGAGCACTGTTTCGCTTCCTTTTCATCAAGACTTGGCTGGTGGCAGTGGTAACTACCCTATTTTTTCTACCTCGGCTATCTTAAATAACCTTAGTAGTGTTTTTGGCTATCTTGGTAGTCTCAAACGTAAACCCACTAGACCATATACGTTTTTATACGGTTCCGGCTGGATTTAGTCACCATTTCTTTTTGAAAATATCTTTCTCGTGTTTTTCTCTGTGCGCCAAACCAGGTTTGGTTCCTTTGTTCGCCGTCCTTTCGCAGGCTTCTACACAGAAGCCCTCCTTAAGGCACCTGAAAGTCTGGGTAGGCAGGATGTGAGGGAGGGGTTTTAGGACCCCTGCCATGGCTTCCCTTGGTAACCCAAGTCGCACTCCTGGTTGATTGGCTAGGTGACTGTCCTGACGGGACAGCCACCGGGCTGTGTGATTGACAGCCAGGCTGTGTGAATGGGGGAAAACTGCATAAAAAGCAGGTCTCTGGGACTGGAAAGGCAGAGTCGCCACTGGAACGAAAGAACCGATGATGAGCTGACAGAAGAGGACCCCTAAAACGACTGAACCACCCGGTGAAACCCTACTGCAGGTCCGATTCTTCAGACTCCAACGACAAGAGAAGATCCTCCAGGAATCTTCTTCCCCTGAGCTGGTGGGACCAACCAGTTTGCCCAAACTGCAAGTCAGGACTCCCTCCTCTGGTCGAATTTGCTGTACAGAGCTAAAGTGGGCCGGATAGCCAGGAAGCTCGGACCCTGCTTGGGTTTTAAGGAGTGCACCTTTTATTCATTGCTTTGCTCTGCTGCTGGTTTCTTCCCTGGGCAGTGCAGGACCCTCCAGTCTTCCTACCTCATGTCAGTCCGACAGATGCCGTGAGCCTGCAGGAACTGCCAGGAACGTCAGCCTCAGCTACAGCTTCTTCTCCATTTAAAGGTACTGTGCAAATGCAGTTGTTCGTTTCGTCCAGCCGCGGTGAATGTGTGTGAAACCTTTCGCCGATCCGAGGGCATGTCCTTCTCTTCTCTTTAAACTAACCTTTCTGCCGACCATCTTCGTCCGGAACTCTTGGCAAAGACTTAACCGCAAACTACCCTGAACTGTGTGATCTTGAGCAAAAGACTTTTGTCCTATTGACTTTGGCCCTAAGCCTTTAGATTTGATTCCATCACTGTAGTTCCTCTTTCTAGATTGCCCTGCTTACTTACCTGTTGGTGCTGCTCAATTTTAGCCTAACTTTGTTTTTCCCTCCCTTTTTGAATTGCTGGAGTGCCATTTTGATCACACTTCATTTTGAGTTTAACTTGTTCAGAATCTATTAGGAGTGGTGTGGTGTATTAAGAGTGTGCTTTTTAGACTGTTTTACTTTAGTGAAATGTTTTATAACTGATGTGTAAATAAATGTATATTCTTTTACTCAGAAACCTTGAGTCAGTGTTTGTTTGAATCATAGTAATTGCTGTCCTTTGTGTAACTATTGATACTGCTCACTTGCTCTTGAGATAAGTCTGGCTGCTCAGCCATCGCTACCACTTTACTGTGTAGTACAGGCTTGTACCAAAGGTGGATTTGTACTGTAACTTGTAGTTTTAATTGTGTGTGGTGTTGCCAAAGGGTACTGCATATAATTCTGCCTAACAGTACCTTCCTCCCCCTTTCTTGTGCCTCCATTAATTCCTCTTCTAGATTGTCAGGGCAGATTTCCATATTGTGGCCCCACTCTCCACAGAATAGACCTTGCCCAAAACAAGAGGCTTCAGACTCGTCTAGAGATACCCTAGATGTTGACCCTCTCGTGTTCTTATTCAGAGGGCTCAAGAAAATGTCTGGGGTATTGGGGTTCTCTAGTTTGTTTGCCTTCTGTTTCCCCGTCTGAATGGTAAAGATGGGATTCCGGGAGTTTATTCTCTGAAAAGGGGGCTTTCAGATCTTTTCCTGATGATTCAGGAGAGGATGGTTTTTCTACCTCCGGTTCCCTCGATGTTTCATCCTTTTGCGGGGGGGGGTGTCTTAAGCCCTCCTTCTAATGTTCTACTAGGTGACCTCTTCCCCAAGGTGTCATACAGTAAGGTCTCTTTAGGCATTTCACCTTCTAACGTTTGCCTTTTCCCATCCTCCTGTGTTTTTAAGACGTAGAGTTTGGGGTACTCTTCTCACCTTCCCTTTTCCCCCGGAAGGAGCTTGTGAGGAATTTCTCTAGCAAAAGGGTTTTATGCTCCCATCCCAAAGATACTGGGAGTTTAGTAGAGATTCCAAGTCTGATGATGTGGGATTTGGGCCTTCTGGGGCAAGGGAGGAATGGTTCATTTGAGACTAATTCAAATTGCTGGAGTTTGGAGTAGTTCCCTCAACTAAGGATTCCCATATATTCTCATATATGAGAGTTCCCAATATTTCAACTCAGTGAACATTTTGGGAAGTAAAGAAAAGTTGAGTACCACAAATTTCGGCTTATGTCCACACGATATAAGTGGGAAGATTTCCATACCCTGCTTTTTGACAGGTACCACATAAATGGCAGAGATGGTGGAATAACCCATTTGTAAGCCCAGAGAGCTCACCATTTTCTCTTACTTTGGGATGTGGTAGTTGTAGGGACATCAGAGGTAATAGGTATTCCCCTCTACTGTTTTCCGGTCTGGAAAAATAGCTTGAGATATTAAGGGGGAAAATTGAACTCCTATTTTCTGTTCCAAGGGTGGGAAGGGAGGTGTCATGCTCTCCATTGGTTTCACACCCTTGAGGGCAAAAGACTTTTGATAGGGTTGGTCTGAGGATTGCAGAGGGGTATGAAGGTTTCTATTTGGGGTTTCTTCATGAAAGTGGGTTCTCCAACTATTATTAATTGGACCATATCCCACTCCTAACACCATATGTGAGAAACCCATGGTGACCAAAAGTAAGACAGACACAAGTAATCACAGTTCAAGGGTGTTTATTGAAAAATAAAGAGTATGCAGGTTGGAAAAACGCCTTATCTAAGCCTAAATCTAAGATGGGGACAGGAGTCGACCATCAAATGAAAATAAGGCAGTCCTAGTGATGTCAAGTCAAATAAAAAGGCCTGTACTAAGAAAACATATTACCAAACCTTACAACTACTACAAAAAGGGGTGTGGGATAGTTTTCAAGAAAGAAAGAAGTGTTTGTAAATTATAAGTCAGGAGGCGGTGGCTTGGGTCTCCCTTCCCCATGTTTCGAGCATGGGGTAAGGTTGGAGCTTGGAGCACAGTATAGTCTCGGGCTTCACCAGCCCGAGACAGTTTCAATGGTAGTTCTCAAGATGTCAATGGCCGAATCTCGTTTCCTTAGAAAGTCTCTTGCCTTCGGGTCTGAGGTGTTCAAACAATATATACAAAAGTTCCTTTAACAAATGAAAAGTTTGTTCCCAATATTCGTTGGGTGATGGGTCCACCCTAGGTCCCCCTCTTCTGGGCGGACCTCTTTCAATTGTAAATTACAGTTCACACAGGGTGACGACTTCACACCTGGGTCCCCCCTCTTCTGGGCTGACCCCTTTAGCAATATTATTTCTCCACAATATTTCAGATAGGGCGACAGTTACACCCTTAGGTCCCCCCTCTTCTGGTCTGACCCCTTTAGCAATATTATTTCTCCACAATATTTCAGATAGGGCGACAGTCACACCCTTAGGTCCCCCCTCTTCTGGTGCTGACCTTAGCTCAATAGGATCTTTGGATGATATCTTAACTCTTTGGATCTTCTGGTTCGGACTCAGATCTCTGTCAACTTCCAGTCCTTGGGTGACTGCTTCACCCCTGGATCTCCCTCGTCCAGGCTCAGACCATTTTAATTTCAAATGTTAACGGAAATCATGTCCCTTCTCCTTATTTAATACACAGGATTCACTTCCCTCACTTTGTTCGAACTTACGGGGCTTTAGCACGACCCTCTCGTATGACCACTTTGCATTTCTTTGGCAGCCTTCCTATGGCTCTCTGGTTTCTGTAGTTTATCAATATGGGGCTCGACCAGAGTCTCTTAAATTGACACCCACGTGGTGACGGTTTCCCTCTGTCGCTGATTCCCCCTTCGTACTTCACAGTTCACTTAAAGTTCATTACTTTAGTTTCAAAACTTGCCACTTTGTGATTCTCATTCAACACCTCCTGGCTTCTTTCGATTCTCCCCTCAACTCATTGGGTGTGCTTAATCGCCTTGCTTTCTGTTTCACTGTGGAATCAAGGCTGGTACCAGGGGTGCTGGAGCCTCCTCTGCTCTGCTTTATCAGCATAGGCTGGCCCTGTGTACCATTGACATCTGCAGCATGACACTGGGACTATTGTCCGCGGTCTTAGATGCTCCTCACTGAAGGTTCTGCGTGTCTTGGACGAAAAGGGCAAGGTTCTTTCTATCCTCGCCTCCCTCTCTCTTCCCGCCGCCTTTCTCCTTCATCTGAACTGCCGCCTTGGTTTAGCCGTCTCATTGTGTTGTCCGCTATGCTCCCCTTGCTCGTATTGCTTTCTCCTGCTCCACCTATTATCCCTATGGGGAAAGGAAAGGGTTGTCAGGTGTGGGTTATTCAAGTTAATTGCCTGACTCTCCTATTGGGACACGTTAAATAAACAGTTGTATCAGTCTGCTGTCTTGCATGAGGCAAGACAGTTTTCGTGTTAGAAAGTTAAAAGGTTGAAGTGTCAGAATATCTTACAGGACAGGGAAGGTTTGTGAAATAAGCAGGAGGGTTTGTGAGAATTCAGAAAATTATATTCGAAGGGACGACCTTGGTAGGTTTTGCGGGGTAAACTGATAGTTGGGATCGTGACCTGAACAATCGTGGGAATCGTAGTATTTTACCTGAGCAAATGGGACGCGCGGAATATACTGACTAGAGGGGCGTGGAAAAGAATGGCCGGGAGTTTGCAGGTAGGGAAGAGGGAAACACAGGTTCTGGGAGATGCGGTTTTGAGATGCTACAGAGTTTGGACTTCTATTTGGTTTATTAGAGGTGTAGGGTCGATAGAACTTGACTAAGGGATCTTCTATGGATGGAAGGGATGTAGAAATGGAATAACCAAAGAAAACCACAGGTAGTTCGTCCCCCTCTTCTTCCTTCCTTCTCGGTAGAATACCGCATCTCACCTTGGGTTTCCCCCTAGCATAACCCTGGGTTCCCCTACCCAGGTGATCCTCCCCCACTGGTCCACCCCAGGAACTGGATCCAACAACGATGGCCGTGTCCTGGCCACCTGAATAAGGGAGTCTTGAGGTCTTACTGGGAAAATACCCTCTGGTTTCTCAGTCCGGAGAACATATATTCCCCTTTAAAGAAGAATACTGCATTTCACCCTGCGGAATCTCCCCACTTCCCTGGGCCTGTGCTCCACCAAGTTGGTCCTCCCGCCATACACCACCCCCAGGATTGGGATCCGGAGGCGTCTGCCCTCTCCTGGCCACCTGGGAGGAGACTCTAGGCAGGGTTTAGTGAGGGATCTGCAGGATTCTCCACAGCATCTAGATGCTACTGACATTTCACTGACTGATGGCCACTGTGCAGCATTTCAATAAAAAGAAAAGCTATTAGTCCCCTCGATATCTGTAACACCTGTGAGGTTCCAGAAGGATGTCTCTCGGGAATCCATAGGATATCTCACAACTACTAAAAGAAGCACGTCCTCTCCTGCACAAGAGAGAACAGGGTATAGGGATGGCCCCCTCCGCCTGGCAGTAGCAACTTTTGTAATGCGCCCCCTGATAACAATCGAAGCAGCTCACTTGTCCATAGTTTACCTGCTTTTTAGTGTACTTTGTTTTCTGAACCACGTGTTTGCAGCAACGTCTTATCTTGTCTGTTACTAGTGCACTGGGTTTCATGAACCACGTATTCAGAGTTGGCAGCGGCCCTTTCTCTTGTTCTCTTGTGTATGACTAGTGCACTGATTTTCTTGAACCACGCATTCACAGAGTTGGAAGCGACCCTTTCTCTTGTTCTCTTGTGTATGACTAGTGTACTGATTTTCTTGAACCACGTATTCACAGAGTTGGCAGCGGCCCTTTCTCTTGTGTATGACTAGTGCACTGATTTTCTTGAACCATGTATTCACTGAGTTGGAAGCGACTGTCTACCTTTCCTATGACTAAAGTTTGGATTCATTATATTCCTAGTACGCTAAATTTCCACATTTGTGTGGCAACCTTCTTTGGCCAAGTCCCTGATACCTGTTCTGGTTCTTGGTCCAAGATTTCCTCTATGCCAGCATTCATGTGTGCCTTCTAAGTAGTGCTTGTATAGCTTCCGCCTACAGCCTCTGTCTACAGGTTCTGCTCTTTGCTTCTTTTCTCTGCCTATCCTGTACTTGGTTATTTCTAGCCACTCTGCTTTTCAGTCTTGATTACAAATTGGTGCTCTGTTGTGTCTCAGCTCTGTATCCATATACAGTGTGACCCCTGGATTGGTCTCTGTTAAGATCAGATAAGGAAAAGACTTTGGTTGCCTTAGTCTAGTTTGTTTGAGTCTTACCTGTCTCGGTATATGGTCTCCAGCTTTTACCCTTGCACTGAGTACAATCATCTCATCAGCACGTCTTACCCATGACGTTGCTGCATGATTGTTAACGAGCAATCTGCGGGTACCTATCCCAAGGGCTTTCCTTAATCTCATGGAGACCCCTTATCATATTCCAGTACATCCTTTATTATGATCAATCCGTCTTACCCAGTATATTTGCCTGCCTTCTCTTTCTCGCTGTGTCACTTTGCTTTCAGCCCTCTCCTGCCCCTACAGTTCCTGTGACTACCTGTCACCACAAAGATCAGCCTGGTATGTACCCGTTTCTGTTTTATGCTAAGTGTTACCTCCCGAGTCTCCCCAAAACTACAGTGTGTACTGTGAGAAACCGGAGGGTATCCTCACTCCTACTCCCCTGGATCCTCTTCTAAGGTGGCCAGGGAAAGGCCCTGACCCTGGGGGCAGAGAAGCGAGGGAGGATCACCTGAGTGGAGGGTCCTTGGGGATTGGGAATGGGGTGCCCACGGGCGAGACATGGTATCGCCCTTTACCTGTTGTGAACCAACCTAACCATCCCCTGGCCTTTATAGGCTATTGTAAAGCAGCTCCCCTCATTTCTCCTCATTTAACCTTTGACAGTACTGAGACGAGGAAGAGGCGACCGTAATGAACCCTCAAACTTTATTTCACCACTTTGGTACTGGGACGAGGAAGATGCCTGCAGAGTACTGTGAGGGTCATGCATGTCCCTTTTAATTAAGGTCAGGCAAATCGAATTGGAAGTCCACACCTGCAACCTGTTGAGTGGTTGCAGGTGTATAAAGGGATACCAGTGGAACAGCAGGGAGAGCAACATGGAGGCCTGCATGGGAGTGACCAGTAGGGTACCCGTGTTGTGAGGAGGCAGCGGTGGTGGGGTCTGCAAGAAAGTCAGGATGCCAGCCGATGCCCAGAGAACCTGTGGAGCTCCAGGCAAGTCGGGCCGTTAGGCTACCAAAGGTGTGGGAGCCTGCGTATTGGGAAGCGAGCAACATCTGCGAGCAAGCACAGAAGAAGAAGGAATGCCGTCCGTGACCGTGCAGAGGAGGCAGAGCCACCGGGGTGCGCAGGAGAGCCCCGCAGTGCAAGCAAGCCTGGCTTGCCGACCGGTGAAGCAGGAAGGTGGCAAAAGGAGCTGCCGGAGAAGACAGAAGACGCCAAAGGACCGGCGAGTGTCAGGTAAGCCACAAGTCAGGGTTTATTGTCACAGTGCCAGGCAAATGCCTATGTAACAATGCCTCTGCAGGAGCTAAAACTGTTGGTTTTGCAAATGGTGTTTTAACAGGAATTCAGTACATAGAACAGAGGCAAGGACGCACATGTTGCTTATAAATGAAGTGGCTGAAGGCACACTTGGTTAGGGCATTTGTATTACAGGAGGACTGATTTACAGCTGCAATTAAGTCATTACCTTTACCTTTCAGAGGACTGATTAGAAATAACAATATCCTGGGGGTGTGTTTTGGTTGCAGCAGGGCAGATATTGGGAGGGAAAGGCTATAGGGACTAGCATGGCCTTGGCCATTCAATAGGTGGATAAAAAGTCAAACAACATCTACAGGATGTGTGTCCCTCCTACATCCCTCCCCTCTCCTATCTTAACTTCCCATGACAATTGTTTCGGTTTAGAGGCACTGCTTAAAGCGCCACCTCAGAGCCAAAACTATAATGTGGATTTATTCTGTTACAGGAGAGTTAGGGTCCCTGTAACAAGCGTGTTGAGGCCATACTAATGGGATAAAGGCGCTATACAAATGACAAACTACTACTACTACTTCTAAACCACCCATGATGTCACTACCTTCAGTCATAGTTATTGGTGAGCATGCAAACCCTGTCGGCAGCCGGGGGTCCCAGGGTCCAGACTCAGTAGAGCCCAGCGACCATAACCATGTTTTATACTTACAGAATAAATCTGCATTTTTGGTTTCGGCTCTTAGGGTCCAGCGAAGGGTATAACGTGGCTGCAAACTTTATCAGCCTAACGATTAATGGGTAGCACTGCAGCATTCCATTCCCAAATAATCTTTAAAGTTCAGTGTTTTGCAAGTCCTTGCATCATGGGAAGGGTGGATAACCTGCACATAGCAAGTTTTCCATGATATGTTATGCATCTTTTTTCGGGGCGTTATCAGAATCTCTTCCCCCATGTTTGCCCATCCTTCACACTAATAGAATTGCCTTAGTCCCCTATGGTGTCATTTCTCAGGCTTCTTCCATGTCCCCCTGAATGGAGGGCATGCCGGGGAGGGATATATATATATATATATATATATATATATATATATATATATATATATATATATATATATATATATAATGCTAATAGCAGAAATATGTTTAGGAAAAAAATCATAATACAGGATCCAGCTTCAACTTTGCAAAAATGCCTTTTGTTAATCGCGTGTGCTGTACCATCCTTGTGGGGACTTATTTCATTATTCCTATTTGGAATGGAATTGACTCATATGCACATGGTTACATGTTTGCTTCACAGCAATCTTTGCACGTTATGCAATTGCATTCCTCTATAGGAGTAGCTGCCATCATCCTTGGGATGCACAGCAATCTTTGCACGTTATGCAATAGTATTCCTCTATAGGAGTACCTGCCATCATCCTTGGGATGCACAGCAATCTTTGCACGTTATGCAATTGCATTCCTCTATAGGAGTAGTTGCCATCATCCTTGGGATGCACAGCAATCTTTGCACTTTATGCAATAGTATTCCTCTATAGGAGTAGCTGCCATCATCCTTGGGATGCACAGCAATCTTTGCACGTTATGCAATTGCATTCCTCTATAGGAGTAGCTGCCATCATCCTTGGGATGCACAGCAATCTTTGCACATTATGCAATTGCATTCCTTTATAGGAGTAGCTGCCATCATCCTTGGGATGCACAGCAATCTTTGCACATTATGCAATTGCATTCCTCTATAGGAGTAGCTGCCATCATCCTTGGGATGCACAGCAATCTTTGCACATTATGCAATTGCATTCCTCTATAGGAGTAGCTGTCATCATCCTTGGGATGCACAGCAATCTTTGCACATTATGCAATTGCATTCCTCTATAGGAGTAGCTGCCATCATCCTTGGGATGCACAGCAATCTTTGCACATTATGCAATTGCATTCCTCTATAGGAGTAGCTGCCATCATCCTTGGGATGCACAGCAAACTTTGCACACTATGCAATTGTATTCCTCTATAGGAGTAGCTGCCATCATCCTTGGGATGCACAGCAATCTTTGCACATTATGCAATTGTATTCCTCTATATGAGTAGCTGCCATCATCCTTGGGATGCACTGCAATCTTTGCATATTATGCAATTGTATTCCTCTACATGAGTAGCTGCCATCATCCTTGGGATGCACTGCAATCTTTGCACATTATGCAATTGTATTCCTCTACATGAGTAGCTGCCATCATCCGTGGGATGCACAGCAATATTTGCACATTATGCAATTGTATTCCTCTATATGAGTAGCTGCCATCATCCCAGGGATGCACAGCAATCTTTGCACATTATGCAATTGTATTCCTCTACATGAGTAGCTGCCATCATCCTTGGGATGCACTGCAATCTTTGCACATTATGCAATTGTATTCCTCTATAGGAGTAGCTGCCATCATCCCAGGGATGCACTGCAATCTTTGCACATTATGCATTTGTATTCCTCTATAGGAGCAGCTGCCATCATCCCTGGGATGCACATCAATCTTTGCACATTATGCAATTGTATTCCTCTATATGAGTAGCTGCCATCCTCCTTGGGATGCACTGCAATCTTTGCACATTATGCAATTGTATTCCTCTACATGAGTAGCTGCCATCATCCTTGGGATGCACTGCAATCTTTGCACATTATGCAATTGTATTCCTCTACATGAGTAGCTGCCATCATCCGTGGGATGCACTGCAATCTTTGCACATTATGCATTTGTATTCCTCTACATGAGTAGCTGCCATCATCCGTGGGATGCACAGCAATATTTGCACATTATGCAATTGTATTCCTCTATATGAGTAGCTGCCATCATCCCAGGGATGCACAGCAATCTTTGCACATTATGCAATTGTATTCCTCTACATGAGTAGCTGCCATCATCCTTGGGATGCACTGCAATCTTTGCACATTATGCAATTGTATTCCTCTACATGAGTAGCTGCCATCATCCTTGGGATGCACTGCAATCATCATCCTTGGGATGCACTGAAATCTTTGCACATTATGCAATTGTATTCCTCTATAGGAGTAGCTGCCATCATCCCAGGGATGCACTGCAATCTTTGCACATTATGCATTTGTATTCCTCTATAGGAGCAGCTGCCATCATCCTTGGGATGCACATCAATCTTTGCACATTATGCAATTGTATTCCTCTATATGAGTAGCTGCCATCCTCCTTGGGATGCACTGCAATCTTTGCATATTATGCAATTGTATTCCTCTACATGAGTAGCTGCCATCATCCTTGGGATGCACTGCAATCTTTGCACATTATGCAATTGTATTCCTCTACATGAGTAGCTGCCATCATCCGTGGGATGCACAGCAATCTTTGCACATTATGCAATTGTATTTCTCTACATGAGTAGCTGCCATCATCCTTGGGATGCACTGCAATCTTTGCACATTATGCAATTGTATTCCTCTACATGAGTAGCTGCCATCATCCTTGGGATGCACTGCAATCTTTGCACATTATGCAATTGTATTCCTCTATATGAGTAGCTGCCATCATCCGTGGGATGCACAGCAATCTTTGCACATTATGCAATTGTATTCCTCTATATGAGTAGCTGCCATCATCCCAGGGATGCACTGCGATATTTGCACATTATGCAATTGTATTCCTCTATATGAGTAGCTGCCATCCTCCCTGGGATGCACTGCGATCTTTGCACATTATGCAATTGTATTCCTCTATAGGAGCAGCTGCCATCATCCTTGGGATGCACATCAATCTTTGCACATTATGCAATTGTATTCCTCTATATGAGTAGCTGCCATCCTCCTTGGGATGCACTGCAATCTTTGCACATTATGCAATTGTATTCCTCTATAGGAGCAGCTGCCATCATCCTTGGGATGCACATCGATCTTTGCACATTATGCATTTGTATTCCTCTATAGGAGCAGCTGCCATCATCCTTGGGATGCACATCAATCTTTGCACATTATGCAATTGTATTCCTCTATATGAGTAGCTGCCATCCTCCTTGGGATGCACTGCAATCTTTCCACATTATGCAATTGTATTCCTCTATATGAGTAGCTGCCATCATCCTTGGGATGCACTGCAATCTTTGCACATTATGCTATTGCATTCCTCTATATGAGTAGCTGCCATCATCCTTGGGATGCACTGCAATCTTTGCACATTATGCAATTGCATTCCTCTATATGAGTAGCTGCCATCATCCTTGGGATGCACTGCAATCTTTGCACATTATGCAATTGTATTCCTCTACATGAGTAGCTGCCATCATCCGTGGGATGCACAGCAATCTTTGCACATTATGCAATTGTATTCCTCTATATGAGTAGCTGCCATCCTCCTTGGGATGCACTGCAATCTTTGCACATTATGCAATTGTATTCCTCTATATGAGTAGCTGCCATCCTCCTTGGGATGCACTGCAATCTTTGCACATTATGCAATTGTATTCCTCTATAGGAGCAGCTGCCATCATCCTTGGGATGCACATCAATCTTTGCACATTATGCAATTGTATTCCTCTATATGAGTAGCTGCCATCATCCTTGGGATGTACTGCAATCTTTGCACATTATGCAATTTTATTCCTCTACATGAATAGCTGCCATCATCCATGGGATGCACATCACGTGGATGCTAATGGTATGGCATTGCCCATAAAATATGCACACAAAATCACTGTATTGTGGCGTTACACCCTATCAGAAACCCTCCAAATGTGTCAGAAACGAGGACTGGGGCACAGAAGGTTGACATGAATGACCCATAATCACAGACTGGAGCTGGGGGAGTGGAGGCAGTGATTAGAATGGATGTTTCATTGTTTCGCAGTCACCATCTTGCCCACAGAATCATACCCACTATCCAGGATTGGTGCCATGATAAAGATGTTACTGTTTACTTTGAGGCTGTGGTTTGATAGGGAAATTAATTTCCCAATAGGGACGGTGCATGTTTATCTGAAAGGGTAAGTACCCACAAAGGCTGTGTGTGATGATAATGTTATTGAAGTCCCCACAGAAAGGGTGTGTGATAATAATGTGCCTGCGCCTTGATACCTTCGAGATGGTGTGTGATTATAATGATGCTAAAGTCCCCACAGAGAGGGCGTGTGATTAAAATGATGTTTACGTCCTTACAGAGATGGTGTGTGATTATAATGATGCTAAAGTCCCCACAGAGATGGTGTGTGATTATAATGATGCTAAAGTCCTCACAGAGATGGTGTGTGATAATAACGATGCTAAAGTCCTCACAGAGATGGTGTGTGATCATAACGATAATAAAGTCCTCACAGAGAGGGTGTGTGATTATAATGATGCTAAAGTCCCCACAGAGAGGGTGTGTGATTATAATGATGCTAAAGTCCCCACAGAGATGGTGTGTGATTATAATGATGCTAAAGTCCCCACAGAGATGGTGTGTGATTATAATGATGCTAAAGTCTTCACAGAGATGGTGTGTGATAATAACGATGCTAAAGTCCACACAGAGGGTGTGTGATTATAATGATGCTAAAGTCCCCACAGAGATGGTGTGTGATTATAATGATGCTAAAGTCCCCACAGAGATGGTGTGTGATTAAAATGATGTTTACGTCCTTACAGAGATGGTGTGTGATTATAATGATGCTAAAGTCCACACAGAGGGTGTGTGATTATAATGATGCTAAAGTCCCCACAGAGATGGTGTGTGATTATAATGATGCTAAAGTCCCCACAGAGATGGTGTGTGATTATAATGATGCTAAAGTCTTCACAGAGATGGTGTGTGATAATAACGATGCTAAAGTCCTCACAGAGTTGGTGTGTGATAATAACGATGCTAAAGTCCACAGAGATGGTGTGTGATAATAACGATGCTAAAGTCCTCACAGAGATGGTGTGTGATAATAACGATGCTAAAGTCCCCACAGAGAGGGTGTGTGATTATAATGATGCTAAAGTCCCCACAGAGAGGGTGTGTGATTATAATGATGCTTAAGTCCTCACAGAGAGGGTGTGTGATAATAATGATGCTAAAGTCCCCACAGAGATGATGTGTGATTAAATATGGTGCTTAATTCCTCACAGAGATGGTGTGTGATCATAATGACGCTAAAGTCCTCACAGAGAGGGTGTGTGATTATAATGATGCTAAAGTCCTCACAGAGAGGGTGTGTGATTATAATGATGCTAAAGTCCTCACAGGGAGGGTGTGTGATTATAATGATGCTAAAGTCCCCACAGAGAGGGTGTGTGATTATAATGATGCTAAAGTCCCCACAGAGAGGGTGTGTGATTATAATGATGCTAAAGTCCTCACAGAGATGGTGTGTGATAACAGTACTGATACAGTGTTTCAGTGAGTGTGTGATAATGAGGATACATTCCCTAAAGGCATGGTGTGTGATAATAATGACGTTAAGGATGCCACAGAGATGGTGCATGATAAGACCCATATTAAAGTTTCCATATAAATGGTGCGTGATTATCATGATTTTAAAGTCCCTGCACACATTGCATGAGAAGTTGAGGTACTCACAGAGATAGTGTGTGAGGATTATATTAAAGTCTGCACAGTTATGGTGTGTGATAATGATAGAGTACTTACAAAGATGTGTTATAATTGTGATGTTCCCGTGCAAGTTCTGTTCGCTGGAGGAGTCTTGATGCAAGTTTTGGAGTGCTTTTATAAGCAATTATAGTAATTGCAGCTTGCCACGCCCCCTGACCCGGCAACGCCACATAAGCAGAGGCGCGCGCGCACACGTGGAAGTGCCCCTGCAAGTGCTGTTTGCTGGCTCGCGACAGCACCTGCAGCGGACTGAGACACTTGCCCAGTGCTTGCTGTATGCCATGTGCTGGTGCAGTACTGGATCACTAGTCATCGTTACCTGACACTACAGCTGTGGTATGAGGTTAGTAACCCTGAACATGTGATTGTATAGTTGGGTGTTGGTTTGCGGTCCCTATCCCCCTCTGTTGCCTTCACCAAACCTTTTAGTAGTGTTCGAGCCTCTGGATTGATTGGGCGGCAGTTGAGCTCTTATTGTGTCAGTGCTCGAGTCATTGCAGCAAACGTCCCTCGTTATAGCTCCTCGCTCTCTGAGTAGCTCGCCCTTACCCGGTTCAGCCGTAGTGTTAGCTGAATGGAGAGCGGTGGAACTTAAAACAGCTGAGACCCCAGGTGCGGCCTCCCCTGACTGCATTCCCGCTCAAGCGCTGGATCAATCTAATGAACTGGGACGTGCTATTGATGATGGCTTCTCGCTCAAGCGCTGGATCAATCTAATGAACTGGGACGTGCTATTGATGATGGCTTCTCGCTCAAGCGCTGGATCAATCTAATGAACTGGGACGTGCTATTGATGATGGCTTCTCGCTCAAGCGCTGGATCAATCTAATGAACAGGGACGTGCTATTGATGATGGCTTCTCGCTCAAGCGCTGGATCAATCTAATGAACTGGGACGTGCTATTGATGATGGCTTCTCGCTCAAGCGCTGGATCAATCTAATGAACTGGGACGTGGTATTGATGATGGCTTCTCGCTCAAGCGCTGGATCAATCTAATGAACAGGGACGTGCTATTGATGATGGCTTCTCGCTCAAGCGCTGGATCAATCTAATGAACTGGGACGTGCTATTGATGATGGCTTCTCGCTCAAGCGCTGGTTCAATCTAATGAACTGGGACGTGCTATTGATGATGGCTACTCGCTCAAGCGCTGGATCAATCTAATGAACTGGGACGTGCTATTGATGATGGCTTCTCGCTCAAGCGCTGGATCAATCTAATGAACAGGGACGTGCTATTGATGATGGCTTCTCGCTCAAGCGCTGGATCAATCTAATGAACTGGGACGTGCTATTGATGATGGCTTCTCGCTCAAGCGCTGGATCAATCTAATGAACTGGGACGTGGTATTGATGATGGCTTCTCGCTCAAGCGCTGGATCAATCTAATGAACAGGGACGTGCTATTGATGATGGCTTCTCGCTCAAGCGCTGGATCAATCTAATGAACTGGGACGTGCTATTGATGATGGCTTCTCGCTCAAGCGCTGGTTCAATCTAATGAACAGGGACGTGCTATTGATGATGGCTTCTCGCTCAAGCGCTGGATCAATCTAATTAACTGGGACGTGCTATTGATGATGGCTTCTCGCTCAAGCGCTGGATCAATCTAATGAACTGGGACGTGCTATTGATGATGGCTACTCGCTCAAGCGCTGGGTCAATCTAATGAACTGGGACGTGCTATTGATGATGGCTTCTCGCTCAAGCGCTGGATCAATCTAATCAAGCGCTGGATCAATCTAATGAACTGGGACGTGCTATTGATGATGGCTTCTCGCTCAAGCGCTGGATCAATCTAATGAACTGGGACGTGCTATTGATGATGGCTTGTCGCTCAAGCGCTGGATCAATCTAATGAACTGGGACGTGCTATTGATGATGGCTTCTCGCTCAAGCGCTGGATCAATCTAATGAACTGGGACAACAGGGACGTGCTATTGATGATCGCTTCTCGCTGAAGCGCTGGATCAATCTAATGAACTGGGACGTGCTATTGATGATGGCTTCTCGCTCAAGCGCTGGATCAATCTAATGAACTGGGACGTGCTATTGATGATGGCTACTCGCTCAAGCGCTGGGTCAATCTAATGAACTGGGACGTGCTATTGATGATGGCTTCTCGCTCAAGCGCTGGATCAATCTAATCAAGCGCTGGATCAATCTAATGAACTGGGACGTGCTATTGATGATGGCTTCTCGCTCAAGCGCTGGATCAATCTAATGAACTGGGACGTGCTATTGATGATGGCTTGTCGCTCAAGCGCTGGATCAATCTAATGAACTGGGACGTGCTATTGATGATGGCTTCTCGCTCAAGCGCTGGATCAATCTAATGAACTGGGACAACAGGGACGTGCTATTGATGATCGCTTCTCGCTGAAGCGCTGGATCAATCTAATGAACTGGGACGTGCTATTGATGATGGCTTCTCGCTCAAGCGCTGGATCAATCTAATGAACTGGGACGTGCTATTGATGATGGCTTCTCGCTCAAGCGCTGGATCAATCTAATGAACTGGGACGTGCTATTGATGATGGCTTCTCGCTCAAGCGCTGGATCAATCTAATGAAATGGGAGGTGCTATTGATGATGGCTTCTCGCTCAAGCGCTGGATCAATCTAATGAACTGGGACGTGCTATGGATGGTGGCTTCTCGCTCAAGCGCTGGATCAATCTAATGAACTGGGACGTGCTATTGATGATGGCTTCTCGCTGAAGCGCTGGATCAATCTAATGAACTGGGACGTGGTATTGATGATGGCTTCTCGCTCAAGCGCTGGATCAATCTAATGAACTGGGATGTGCTATTGATGATGGCTTCTCACTCAAGCGCTGGATCAATCTAATGAACTGGGACGTGCTATTGATGATGGCTTCTCGCTCAAGCGCTGGATCAATCTAATGAACTGGGACGTGCTATGGATGGTGGCTTCTCGCTCAAGCGCTGGATCGATCTAATGAACTGGGACGTGCTATTGATGATGGCTTCTCGCTCAAGCGCTGGATCAATCTAATGAACTGGGACGTGCTATTGATGATGGCTTCTCGCTCAAGCGCTGGATCAATCTAATGAACTGGGACGTGCTATTGATGATGGCTTCTCGCTCAAGCGCTGGATCAATCTAATGAACTGGGACGTGCTATTGATGATGGCTTCTCGCTCAAGGGCTGGATCAATCTAATGAACAGGGACGTGCTATTGATGATGGCTTCTCGCTCAAGCGCTGGATCAATCTAATGAACTGGGAAGTGCTATTGATGATGGCTTCTCACTCAAGCGCTGGATCAATCTAATGAACTGGGACGTGGTATTGATGATGGCTTCTCGCTCAAGCGCTGGATCAATCCAATGAACTGGGAGGTGCTATTGATGATGGCTTCTCGCTCAAGCGCTGGATCAATCTAATGAACTGGGACGTACTATTGATGATGGCTTCTCGCTCAAGCGCTGGATCAATCTAATGAACTGGGATGTGCTATTGATGATGGTATAAACCTAACGCCACCTGCCCCTGCATGTGCAGTTGGCAGGTAGCAGTGAATACACCTGAAATTGACCCTGCGGTTTCACCTGGGGTAGATATGAGTCACCTTGGCTGCTCCCCTCCTTCATGATGTGCTCCCCCCACAGTAGAGAACAGCCTCGGGACCTCGTGTCACATGGTCAGGCTGAGCAGGAATCACCCAGTATGAATTGGGCGTATCCCCATTCTGTGGACCCGGCCGAGGTATCTATGGGAAACAACGGGGGTGTTGCTAGGTCTGGAAAAGATCCGGAGCTATGCTAATGTCGGGACTGGTGGGACTCGGGACTAGCTAGCATTTTGGTTGTAGCCCCTGAGCTTCTATCCGGGGCTACAACCAAGAGACCCGGGGCTATAGCCCCCCCAGCCCCCCGCCGCCCCCAGGCAACGCCTCAGTGTACGGCTGTGCCGAGTGGGGAAGATGCCGTATGTTATGAGGAACGGGATGCCACCTTATCTATGGGAGTCCGTCCGGGCTTAGATACACTGGAGGTGTCTGGAAAGAATACCATTAGAGTAGAAATAGAGGCTGAAACCAGACACATAATAGAGAGACATGAACATTCTCTGCCCGGGTGCCCTGACAGCATCGAGACAAACCAGCGCGACCCAAGGAAACATGATAACCTGCTAGATACGAGTTCTAGTAGCATGAGGTCGAATGAAATGTTTGAGGCTTGAGGAAACGTATGAACCACCTTAGTCGACAAGCGCAACAACATGGAAAGCAAACTGGATGTGCATTCCTTGTTGTTACACAAAAGCATTAACAAAGGCAGAAAGGTTCTGAACGATGCAGCACAAACACTGAGATAAGTCATCATCTGATGGCATGCTGGGTGCCAGTCAGGAGATAACTCATCATCTGATGGCCTACTGGGTGCCAGTGAGGAGATAACCCATCATCTGATGGCCTACTGGGTGCCAGTGAGGAGATAACTCATCATCTGATGGCCTACTGGGTGCCAGTGAGGAGATAACTCATCATCGGATGGCATACTGTGTGCCAGTGAGGAGATAACTCATCATCTGATGGCATGCTGGGTGCCAGTGAGGAGATAACTCGTCATCTGATGGCCTACAGGGTGCCAGTGAGGAGATAACTCATCATCTGATGGCATGCTGGGTGCCAGTGAGGAGATACCTCATCATCTGATGGCCTACTGGGTGCCAGTGAGGAGATAACCCATCATCTGATGGCCTACTGTGGCATGATGGGTGCCAGTGAGGAGATAACTCATCATCTGATGGCATGCTGGGTGCCAGTGAGGAGATAACTCGTCATCTGATGGCCTACAGGGTGCCAGTGAGGAGATAACTCATCATCTGATGGCATGCTGTGTGCCAGTGAGGAGATAACTCATCATCTGATGGCCTGCTGGGCGCCAGTGAGGAGATAACTCATCATCTGATGGCATGCTGGGTGCCAGTGAGGAGATAACTCATCATCTGATGGCCTACTGGGTGCCAGTGAGGAGATAACTCATCATCTGATGGCATGCTGGGTGCCAGTGAGGAGATAACCCATCATCTGATGGCAGGCTGGATGCCAATGAGGAGATAACTCATCATCTGATGGCATGCTGGGCGCCAGTGAGGAGATAACTCATCATCTGATGGCCTACTGGCTGCCAGCCTGGAGATAACTCATCATCTGATGGCCTACTGGGCGCCAGTGAGGAGATAACTCATCATCTGATGGCCTGCTGGGTACCAGTGAGGAGATAACTCATCATCTGATGGCATGCTGGATGCCAGTGAGGAGATAACTCAGCATCTGATGGCATGCTGGGTGCCAGTGAGGAGATAACTCATCATCTGATGGTCTATTGGGTGCCAGTGAGGAGATAACTCATCATCTGATGGCCTACTGGGTGCCAGTGAGGAGATAACTCATCATCTGATGGTCTATTGGGTGCCAGTGAGGAGATAACTCATCAACTATGGCATACGGGGCGTGGCTTGGCGCCGATGGCGAGCGGTAGCTGATCTGCCGAGCTCCGGCCGAGATGCCGTTTCCTGATCCTTTTTCTCCGGCTCATGTGCGGCCCCAGCCCTTGCAGAGGAATGTGCGGTTGGGGGAAGCGGTTCTGCATCTGAATAACCATTGGGCCGAATTGGACCCCCCCAGACGCAGCTGTGGCCCTAAAACGGCTCTCCCCCCCTGCCGCCCGGATCGGATCCAAGATGGCGCCTCGCATCGCATAGCGGAGCCTACGAGGGGTATCCCTCCCCCAACGGACTTCCAGGTCGGGTGGGGAGAAGCGGAAGCACGAGAAAAGAAAACGACTTCCCCGTGTGCCGCCCGTCTGACAGAGGACTGGCCTGGCTCGGGTCACTCTACCGATCCAGCCCCACAAGATAGGGTGCGCGGGATCCCGCTTCACCCGCGAGGGGGGCCTCCCGCCTACCCTTACTCTTCTGACACCCGACTCTGTGGGTCGCACAACCAGACACAGGGGCAAAACATAGCTCACGGCCCGAAATTTCGGCTAAGAAGAGGGCCCCACTAGCAACCCTGCAAGCGATCTATCCTTTGAGGCCTAGGACATCCGCAATCATCACCTCAAGATGGCCGCCAAGAACAAGACCAGAGCCGCCACCATGGACTCCTTTGTTTCCACCAAGGTGAAGACCCTCACTCAAGCCGGGGCCGGCTCCTCTGAAGTCGCCCGGACGGGCGAAGGGGTGGCCGCCGATAACCACTCTCAGATACTTGATGCCATAGCCTCCCTAAAAACGCATATAGACTCTAAGATTGACGAATTCAAAATTGATATCCAACTGATCCGACAAGACGCTCGCAACTTAGCGGAGAGGGTCACGACCGTCGAACAGTCGACGGAGGAAACATCCACGGCCACTACAGCCATGAAGTCAGAAGTTGCCCTCCTGAAGAAGAAAGTTGCCTTCCTGGAGGAAAGGGCGGAGGAGGCCGAAGGTCGGGCCAGACGGAGCAACATCAGGATCCTGGGCGTCCCAGAGGGGAACGAGGGGGCAAATACCACATCCTTCGTCGAAACCCTTCTGCTGCAAGAAATAGGGGCCGGCAAACTGACCCAGGGATTCTCGGTCGAGAGGGCCCACAGATCCCTCCAGAGGCGCCCTCCCCCTGGATCGCACCCCAGACCTATAATCGCTAAGATACTGAACTTTCAGGACAGAGAAACTATCTTACGGCGATCCAGGGAGGGGGGCTCCATCGAAATAGGGGACTCCAAAATCTCCATCTATCCGGACTACACGCAGAAGGTTCAGAGAGAGCGGAATTCATTTGTCCCGATAAAAGCTAGGCTCCGACAACTGAACCTAAATTATAGATTGTTATATCCGTCACGCCTCAGGGTCGTCTACAAAGAGAGAGCGGTATTCCTCGATAATCCAGAGGCAGCCAACATGTGGCTAGAGGATAATAACCTGGCGGATGGCAAGGACAACTCACGGAATGAGGCCTAACCCCCCCTGATCCCACAAGCGACCCCCGAGTAACAGTAAGAACTATCGTACATGACGCTGGAACACAGAAGGTAATCCAACTACAGTTTTTCACTTGGAAACGGCCTCGCTCGGCTCCGCCGCCAGACCCTCGCCCCACCCCCAGCGTAGAACTCACCCGGTCTGGGCACTTGCCTGACCCAGCTCGCGCCCGACTCCCGGATGGGCTCCGACGGCTCGAGAGCGCCTGAGCACCGCAACAATGTTGTAGTCGCTGGGCGCACCAGTTTGAGTTTTGTTATTAGTTTTATTAGTTATACAGTCTTCATGCTTCTTTCGCCAACAAAGACCGAGATGGGTCCAGGACGCGACCCCGACGACCGGAATTCAGTGATATTCCCCCCGCAGCCCACCTACGGAGGACTAAAGCAGAGCCGGACTCCGGAGACCGAGTCCCGCATCAAATCCGAAACTCAGACCCGATGGCGGCACAGTTCACTGTGATGACATGGAATGTGAGGGGTATGGGCTTATACCTCAGACGCAATCGTATACAATCCTATCTCAGAAGGAAGAAAGTCTCGTTTGCACTCCTTCAAGAGACTCACCTCACGACGGAGGCCATGTCCAAGATTGCAGACCGATGGGCTGGGACTGTGAGAGGGTCCCACTACTCCAAATACGCTAGAGGGGTGCTAATATGGATAAGCCCGGATGTGCCCTTCCAGATGGAGGGGAGTGAACAAGATAAGGAAGGGAGATACGTAGTGATTTGGGGCACAATGGAACAGACCCCAGTCTGCTTGGTCAACTCCTACTTCCCACATCACGGAACACCGGCGTACTTCTCCACAATGATTACAAAACTGATTCGGCACCGGGACCGCACTTTCATATGGGGAGGGGACTTCAATTGTGTTGCTGACGCAAGCGCGGGCAGATCGCTGCCCCCCCCACACCCGAGCAACCCTGCATCCCGTGCCCTGAGGGAAACTCTGGAGCAGCTCAATCTAGTCGACATCTGGAGGGAACACCATCCGGCCGACAGGATTTACTCCCACTACTCGGCCCCACACGGAGTCCATACAAGAATTGACTACCTGTTTATCAACAAGGAGCTCACCCCATGCGCTGCATCTACAGAGTACCTGGGGCGAACGATCTCCGATCACTCCCCACTGACCATGCTATGGCAACTGAGGGGCCCCAGACCCCCGATCCCCATGTGGAGGATGCCGACTGCAGCACTTGGAGATCCCGAGTTCAGGGAAGACCTTGCCGAAAAATTGGAAGAATACCTGGAAATCAACACGGGGTCGGTATCCTCCTGGGGCACATTATGGGAAGCTATGAAGGTGGTGACCAGAGGGGAAACTATATCGAGAGCCGGCGGTACTCGCAGGCAGTTGCAGAGAACGCTTGAAGCACAGGAGGCTGAGATCTCCCGACTAGAGTCTGCTCACGACAACTCCACAGAGGCCGAGAATAAATTGAAGGAAGCCCGTGCAGAATGCCAACAAGCATGGGAAAGACTGGAGAAATTCGATTTTACCACGCATACCACCCGATCCCACAAAGAATCGGACAAACCAGGGAGATTATTGGCCTGGCTCTGCAAGCGGGAACACCCCAAACACCTCCCAGTGGAGATACGGGACGCCGATGGGACATCCCACACGACCCAGTTGGGGATCAATGAAGCCTTTGCCAAATTCTACACCGAACTGTATGCCCACAAGATGCAAATTCCTACTGAAGACATTATAGACACACTTGAGGAGATAGAACTTCCCCGCATCTCACTCGAGCAGAGAGAGGAACTAGAGATGGAGATCACTCTTGAGGACGTACAAGGGGCGATCAGGTCCCTCTCTAACAACAAAGCCCCTGGCAGCGACGGCCTCCCACCTGAGTTTTACAAGACGTATGAGCCCATCCTTACCCCAGTTCTCCACGAGGTTTACCAGGAGGCATACACGAACGGGATTCTCCCCAACACCATGAAAGAAACCATAATCGTCCCTATGCTCAAGCCACACAAATCGCCCACCGACTGTGAGTCCTATCGCCCTCTGGCCATGCTAAACTACGATGCCAAGATCCTCACATCCATATTAGCTCGCAAGCTGGCCGGAGTGGTGGGATCCATCGTCCATGAAGACCAGAACGGATTTGTACCTGGGCGCAACACCACTGCTAACCTCAGGAGGCTGCAGCATGTAATGGCTGAAACACACGAGAGGGACGAGGACCTAGCGGTGTTGTCGCTCGATGCTATCAAGGCCTTCGACTCCATATACTGGGAATGGATCAGGGAGGTCCTGAGAAGATTTGGCTTCGGAGGGGGCTTCATCAGGTGGATCGAGGTCCTCTATAATTCCCCAATGGCGAGAGTGAAAACGGGAAGAATGGTATCAGCAGCCTGGGAAATACAAAGGGGAACGAGACAGGGGTGTCCGCTATCGCCCATGCTGTACATACTGGGCCTCGAGCCGATTGCACTATACTTCAGGCAGCAGTTTTTCGACGCTGGTATCAAGGTGGGCACTGTACACCACATAATATCTCTATACGCAGATGACGTCCTCCTTTACCTAAGCACTCCCGAAGTTACTGCACCGACAGCACTGGAGGTACTAGATAATTACGCGAAGTACTCGGGGATCCGATTCAGCAGGAGCAAGTCCTCCGCCTTCCCCCTGGCGGGCCTACGCAACATTCCAGAAAGCAATCTCCCAGTGATAGGAATAGGTTGGCAACTGGTCAAGTTCCGTTATCTGGGGATCAACGTAAGCCATAACCCGCTACTCACGCACGAACACAACACTGAGGTCGCCATCGTGAGTCTTCGACGCTCTATAAAATTCTGGTCCAAGCTCCCATTGGCCATGGTGGGCAGGGCAGCGATAGTCAAGATGATCGTACTCCCCCGATTCCTATATTTCTTCGTGAACATTTGCCATTACGTTCGACCGCCCTTCTTCAAGAAGCTGGAGGCTATTATCAGGGACTTCCTTTGGGGCCCCCACAGGCACAAACTGTCGCTATCTGTTCTCTCCCTGCCACACAAAGAGGGTGGAATAAAGCTACCGGATCTCCAGTTATACTATCTGGCTGCCCAGCTGAGTCACATAACGAAATGGCTCTCGGACGAACCTTCGGCTGAGACGGAACTACTGAGGCAATCCTCGAACAATGTGATCCCCAAGGAAACCCTGTGGCACCCCACACGACAATCCCTGGTCACCTCACAAGTGATTGACCTGGGAAGGAAGATATGGGCCAGGTCCTGCTACATCAGGCGAGTACAACACCCATACTCTCCGGATAACCCCATTTTAGCAGACACCTGCCGAACGGATGCAGACCTCTCCACAGCAAGGAGGTGGGAAGAAGCCGGCATATACACATGGGGCGACATGTACGAGGAAGGAGAATTCAGGGACTTCGAATCTCTAAAGGCCGCCGAGGGAATACCCCCGGGCCAGTTCCTCTGGTACCACCGCCTTAAACAGACTGCCAAGAAACAATGGACCGGCTGGCCGGAGGAACCCTCCCCTGATCCTCTACTTCAAGAAATGCATGACCTCTCGGATGGCTGGAGACCAGTCTCCAGGCTCTACAGCAGACTATCCGACAAACCTAACCCTAAAGGCGAAGATCTGAGGGCGAAATGGGAAGCGGACCTTGAGACCCCGATCACGGATAAAGAATGGGAGAGAGCGCTTATATTTCCCAAAAAAGTGTCCAGGAATACCAGATTCGGCCAGATTCAACTGAACGTCCTGTATAGGACATACATGACCCCACATAGGGTCGCCTCCTTCAATAAGACATCCTCCCCTGCATGCCCATGGTGTGGGAACGATAAAGCGGACATGATCCACATGTTCTGGACTTGCACTAAGGCGATGACACTATGGTCCAAAGCCAAACAGACTTGCATGGACGCCGGAATGACGAGGTACGAATGGACCCCCGGAGAGTGCCTCCTGGGGAATTACCCCAGACCCAGCAAGTCCAAGCATACTGTCAGACTAATGGACATCTCATGCATCCTGGCTAAGAGAACAATTGCGATGGCCTGGAAGACGCCGTCGGGCCCCAGGCATGAACGATGGCTCAAAGAACTCGAGAGATGGACAGTAGCTGAAACCAGGGCCTGGCAAGAAGGAATCATGTCAAGCGGCGAAACCGAGTGCGGCACCCTGGAATCATGGAAGGCCCTCCTCAGAGACATACGCTTCAGCGCCAACCACAAACCCCCCTGAAATCTCGTAGCATCACACTGGCGCTATCCCCTGATGCCAGTACTGGAAGGACAGCCCTTGCACGCGACCCCTCCTGCTTCCCGAAACTCTGGGTCGCAGGCCCTAACCCATCCGTCCACTGCAAGTTCGCTGCAACATGAAGACTGTTGTTGATTTGTTTGGCCCTTCCCCTCCCTTGTCCCCCTCGCACCGTCCCCTCCCTTGTTTGAACCACTGTTTGATTTTTCGTTGTATTGCACGTTTTTTTTTTTCTCTCACCAAAATCAATAAAATACGTTTAAAAAAAAAAATCAACTGATGGCATACTGGGTGCCATTGATGTTAGGCAGAATCCTGTGCAGTTCCCTTAGGGAACACTGCAAAAAGATTAAGACTACAGGAGTAAGCAGTGATCCCAATTGGTAGCAGTCTGTACCACCCAGATTTACCTGGTAGCTGTGGCTAAGCAGTCAGACTTCTCTCAAGAAGAGTTAGGCAGTATGTAGAGTATTCACAATAGGCACATAAGTACAGTAGGGCAAACAAACACTGACCAGAGCTTTGTATACAAGTATAGAGTTATTTATTTAAAAACACGCTTGAAGTAATATACTCGCTCTCTCAATCAAAAGCAAGTTAAAACACAGTCAGGTAAAGTTAAAACACACTATTTGTTAAGACAGAAGTGAGCGCTTAACCTAGATGGCACTCCAATAGTTTAGATTAAAAAGGGAGAGAAAAGGTAGAGCATAAAATAAAACAGTTCCCAACACTTTCTAAGAGTTCAGAGCAAGGGAAGAAAGGCAGATTATACGGTAGAGCCAAAGTTCATAGGCCAGGCCCACTTTAAGTGGAGCAAGCAAAATGTGCACAGGATCACACGGTTTAAAGTGCACTCAAAGTCTTTGCAGAGTGTCAAAAAGAAGTTGGAATAGTTCAAGAAACAAGGTTTAGCAGGTCTGGGGCCAACCCAGTATAGAGGTCAAGGATTTAGGGGACACCTTGAGCACTCTGTAGAAAGGGAGGCCAGGCAGGACACAGAACCTTAAATGGGAAGGAAGCTCCAGCGGGGGCAGTTGTTCCTGGTAGTGGTTGCAGTTCACTGTTCCAGACAGAAGAAGAGAGGATCTCGCGAAGGAGGAAGTTTGGAGATGTTGCACTGCACAGGGATGAAACCAGCCGCGGAGTTCCCGATTAAAAGGTGCAGTCCTTTTATTCGCGGTCAAAAGTGGTGAGCTTGGCTATCCGGCTGCCGGGGTGCTTGGCACGGGCGATTCGACCAAGTAACGCCTTTGGAAGCGAAAAGAGGGTGAACTGGTTGGTCCCACCAGCTCAAAGGGAGAAGACTCTCCAGCAGAAGATCTTCTCTGTCGTTGGAAAAGTGGTGAGTTCGTTGCAGCAGGGCTTCACCGGTGGTGTCATTGGGTTGCAGGTGGCTCAGCTTCTTCCTCATCGGATTCTTAGGTCCTGTGGCGACTTCTGAAGTTCCAGTCCCAAAGGCCCTGCTTTTATGCAGAAAAACCCCCATTCATCAGCCTAGCTGTCAATCACACATGCTAAGTGGTGAGCTGGCCGGCTCACCACTGGGCCAATCAGAGTAGAGTGTGACTTGGGTTGCCGAGGCAACGCAGTCCAGGGTGCCTAACCCCCCCCCTCCACCCCTCCTATGGAACCCAGACAGAGTGGCACCACTTGGAGGGCTTCTGTTGAGAAGCCCGCCAAAATAGTGGAACAAAGGGCTCGACCTTGGTCAGAGTCACAGAGACGGACACAAACGCCATTTTGGAACTGAGTTCTGGCAAAAAGACCCAGCCGGGGAATTAATATTAAATAAATAAACCAGCGGTATCTTTAACATTGCACCAAAAAGTGGTGCGTTTAAAATCAATGGGAAAATCCCATAGAGAATATTCTGAAGGAATATTTTGCGTGGTAACTGCTGCCACCAGCCAGAAACTCGACAAGGGGGGACTGGACAGTGCCCCCTTGAAAACAGACCCAGGGGCAATCGAATTACCCCTGCCCAGTACTTCCACAATATGATGGTTTGTACTGGTTCTGTTCACAATTTTGGACTAGTAAAGCCAATGGTGACTTTACATGCCCTGGGAGACAGTAGTCAGTCCCAGGGTATGGAGTCTAGGTTTGGGGGTCACTATGAGACCATGAACAATATCGCTGATGCTAGTAAAGGATATAATATCACTGAGAAAATCAAAATACGATCAACCAAAACTAATAAACGTTCTACTCAGAAAGGCAATAATCGCAAGTCCCATAAAGACGCGAATAAGAAAGTCTCGCAAGCGGTGATGTATAGAGATAAAAAATACCCCGCAGATTAATAATGGTTGCATTATTTCAGACCGTCAAAATTCCCTCCTAGAGGGTGGTCTAGCCAATATCGTTCAGTGTCGATCCAGACTAAGAGTCACCCACTCTGGCGAGATCTCAAGCTGTCATGCCCTTGTAGCGGTGGTTCATGCCACTCCTGAGAGGCCGCTGCTCACAGGAAACTGGAAAGCTGCCAGGCCCAATGACATAAGTCCTGTCCAGAATGAGTATCCTTCTCCTATCCCATCCTGGCAAGGTGGACGTAAAATAATCTATAAAAGAAGAAGGAAGAAGGCAAAAGAAGATACAGGCTTAGGGGCACTGTTCTGGCTGACCTCCAGAATATCTTTCTTGCATCAATAGACATAGAAGGCGCCTCTAAGAACTCTGGAGTGATTAAGCCCAATCCCTCAACAGGCCCGAGCCTAAAACCTCTAGAAGAACTCGACCTAATTGATGTTAATAACGATAACCTAGGTAATAAGAATAATCCACTCCATGAGAGCCATCCTCGGAATTCTATACAGGCTCTTCAATCTCAGGTCCTAGAGCGAACTAATGACGCAGTCCTTTTAAATAGAGCACGTGTAATCGAGCTACGCCACTCCATAGTTCCTTTACGTATGGTGTCTTCCAAGGACTTCAAAATAGTTGGTCAACTGGTCGCCTCGGCGACCGTGTCCACGAATGTATGGTGCGCAAATACAGCGATCTTAGACCACATCTTGCATATAGCAATCTCTTAAGAATCCGGGTTACTCGTGTGCAATAGCAGTATAGCGGAAGCAGGCCTCTCACTACTGCGAGCAAAGATGCTCAAATGGATGACAATTTACAGGAGGCTGAGAATAAGAACAGCACGTATTCACAACCTGCGGTTAGCAAGAATGCTGCCAGTGAGCCCAGACTAGAATCTCAAGTTGACATGCCCCAAGCCTACTGGCAATGGTCGCCGCTAGCGTTTTAGAAACAACGCCGATCATATGGATATCATCATGTCCTGGAATTCTAGAGGGAGCTCTCATTTTACAAGTGAAGATGACCTGTTAGCTATATACAGCTCTTTTTTTGTGGTGGCCTTGCAAGAGACTTGGCTTTGGGAATACTGCGAAATAGATGGCCGTAGTACGGTACAAAGTCTTGCAAGTAAAGGGGCCAAGGGCCGCCCGAAAGGAGAGCTCTTGACCTCAATTATACACCCTTGGGTGGGTTCTGACACTATCTGGTCTACCACTATGCTGCTGGCGGCCCTGATACGCTGTGACCAGAGAAAGGTACCGCCAATACTACTAAATATCTATAATCCTCAGAATGGAGTATACAATAAAGTGAGCATCCTGCCAGTAACTCGGATTTTAGAAGAATGCGAGACAGCTACCCCCATTATTCTGATGGGCGATCGGAATGCCAATATGGATTGTGCCCCCCAGTGTGAAGGTGACATGCATGATTCTGGTCCCTATGGCCTTAATTCTTCTAATCGACAAGGAAAAGCATGGCCCTGTCTGATTCCTAAATATCAACTGATCATGTTGAGTGGCAATTGTCCTAGTGACTGTAACAAAAGTGTTGCACGAGTCGGCGGACATAGTATGTCGACTATTGATTATATAGTCACTAATAGAAGCGCCTTTGAACTCGTGTTGGACATGGCTGTAGGCATTAATGAAGAAAGCGACCAGCTCCCCCTTAATCTTTATCTTACCACAGCCAATGAGAAAAGTTCCTACCAATTAAGTGGAAATATCTCAATTAATAACAGTGGCAGTCGGATAATATGGAATCCTATCAAATGAGAAAAAGGGAGAGAAGAGTGGCAGAACAGGAGCTAACAAGCTTCATAGAGAACATGCCTAGACAGCTGGATAACAGTCATGCAACCATGATACAAGCATTTGAACATGCTTTGCTGGCCATTAAAGCTGGTACATGACCACCAGTGAGAGATGGGACATTACCCGTCCGAAGAACGCACACCTTGACAGTAATTCACGAAGCCAAAAAAACCCTTAGAATAACTATCAGTGTGATTAAGAGTGCTGAGTGTACTGGTGCTGCGCGGAGAATGACATCTGCCAAGAAGGAGTTCCAGCGGTGGCTACGTCACTATCGGGCATATAGGGCCAATGAGGTTTGGCAAACAGTGGCCTCATATGGCAACTCGAATAATAACCAGGGCATATGGGCCATGGTCAATGGCACAGCATAGAAATCCCTGCCCATTAGCAGTGTGTCTGAGCACGAAAGGACTAAGCATGTGAGCAAGACTCTAGGAGCCCTAGACCACACGGACGATCTGACTTCACTTAATGGTGTGTGTGGTCTGGAGAGGAAGCCACACTGTTGCTGAGCTCAAACCCCTCCCTACCTCATGAGCAATAGGAGGCCCAGACGGCACCTGCACTGCATTAGTCAGACTGTCACCGGAGAAATGGCCGCTTGCCCTGAACATATTGCTCCAGTGGATAGGTAAATATGTTCAGACACCCAAAACAAGGCGTGAGAGTACCTTCCAGCAGCCCATTTATAGAAAAGGAAGTTGGAAAGACCCTGCCAACTATCGGATGTTGGCGATGTTAGACATCCCCGCAAACATATTTGCGAAGGTCCTTTTGAAAGAACTGAACCGTTGGATAGCAAATAATCACATCCTGCCTCCTCACCAATCTGGCTTCCGCGCGAGATCTTCTACCACCCATAACATCACTAACCTAGTCCCTGCAATAGAAGACTCCTGGAATAGAAGGCAGCTCCCTGTGTACGGCGCCTTCATTGATTCTAGTGCAGACTTTGAGAGCATTCTGAGGCATACATTGTGGATCAAACTGCATCAATGGGGCATTCTGGCTGGGCTGCGGTCTATGATCAGGTTATTGTATATCGACACCTCGGTCAGAGTGAGACTCGACAGAGTCAATACCCACATGCCGTGGGGTAAACAGGGCTGTATTCTGGCCGCCACCTTTTTAATCTATACTTGGCAGACTTTCCACTAGAATTAAATGCAATACCATCTAATGACGTCACGATAGGCCTAACAAAGTTAGGTTGGTTAGGCTGCGCAGATGGCCTCCTGCTCTTAGATAACACCCCTAAAGGGCTGCAGACTACGTTGAATGCGCTTGAAAAATGTGCAGTCACAAAGGGATTAAAAATGAATATAGGAAAATCGAAAGTAATTGCCTTCCTAGGAAAAAGAAAACCCCAAGGTGTGAATAATTTGAGGTGGTCAATTGTTAGTCAGAACATTGAAGTAGTAAAGTGTTATAGATACTTGGGGGTCCTCATCAATCAGAAACTGTTTTGGAAGCAACAGTGGGCTGAAACTAAAATGAAATGTATGAAGATCACTTAGTCACTTCATAGGCACACAAGGTGGATGCTCAGTCAGCACTATTTTACTGTTCTGTTCATCTTAAGTTGTTCTGTGTCTGCTGTATGGTGCCAAAGCCTGGGGGAAGAAGTTTAAACTTGAGATAAATAGATTCGAAGCGAAGATTGACATTGTTTTTTATTTAGAAGGCCGAAGTATTTATCTTGTGAGATATTATCCTCTTCCTCCTCCTCCCGTGGCCATGATTTCCAGGAGTGTCCCTGCATTCCAGGAGCCCAGACCGTGCTCCACTTTACCAGGCATGACGGATTGCCTCCTGATTGCGGTGACCATTTTCAAAGAAAAAAAGAAAGAATTACGAAAATCGACGAAATTTGACTTAAATAACTTTATTTTGCTCCTTGAGCGCGGCGACCTCCACACATCATCTACTGGCCTTTTCCTAACCTGGGGCAGCGTGCATGGGGCCATTATATTTTAATCTGACCTCTGATGCCTGTTGCTTCATGGCAACTCCAAGATGGCTGCCTGGGAGAAGGCACCCTTGGTGGTGGCTCTGAGCCCTCCTCCACATCTCCATCTGCCTGCCGATTGACCTGCTTAACATCTTTATGGGCCTATGGGGGACCGGCAGGCTTTAGCCGGCCCCCTTCAACGAAGGCCCACTCCTAAGGCCCCTGTCAGTTCCCTGTCAGCTACAGGTATGCTGCCGGCTGCTCCCCCTGCCCCTCGTGATGTTCAAGTGTGTCCCTGTGCCCTCCTGTGCCCCTCGTGATGTTAGATTGTGTCCCCCTGGCCCCCCTTGTCCCTCGTGATGTTCAAGTGTGTCCCCCTGCCCCCCGTGCCCCACGTGATGTTTGATTATGTCCCCTCCCTTGCCCCTGCGATGGTGTTTTTGGTATCCACCCACCCCCCTTCTTGCCCCCTTGTATTGGGGTATGTGTGCCCCCTTAATTGTTTTTGTGTACCCCCCTCCAGCACCACCCCCTCCTGTGTGGTTGTGTGCACCCCCACCCCCCTCCTCGGTTCTCCCTTGATGTGGTCTTGTTACCCCCTCACCTTTCTCTAGCACTTTGCTATTTCATACTTGCCTCCTGACCAGTATGACAATTGCCTGCCTGTCCCCCCTTCTTTTGATCTTCTCCTTCTCCTCCCCTCCAGTACTATTCTGTAAGGTCGTCTGGCCTAGTACGTTGGTTGCTTGTTTTGTCATTCTCCTCCTCCCTCGCCCTTATCCCTCCTCCCCACCCTTCCCCTCCTCTTGTTAAGTTCCGGCACTACCTCAATTGCCGTCAGGCATAGTAATTGTAGCCGCCTGTCTTTCTCATCCACCTGCCCTCTCCTCCTCCCCATCCCTCCTCTTGTTAAATTCCGGCACTACCTCAATTGCCGTCAGGCATAGTAATTGTAGCCGCCTGTCTTTCTCATCCACCTGCGCTCCCCTCCTCCCCATCCCTCCTCTTGTTAAATTTTGGCACTACCTCAATTGCCGTCACTGGGCATAGAAATTGTAGCCGCCTGTCTTTCTCATCCACCTGCGCTCCCCTCCTCCCCACCCCTCCCTTCCTCTTGTTAAGTTCCAGCACTACCTCAATTGCCGTCAGGCATAGTAATTGTAGCCGCCTGTCTTTCTCATCACCTGCCCTCTCCTCCTCCCCACCCTTCCCCTCCTCTTGTTAAATTCCGGCACTACCTCAATTGCCGTCAGCCATAGCAATTGTAGCCGCCTGTCTTTCTCATCCACCTGCGCTCCCCTCCTCCCCATCCCTCCTCTTGTTAAATTCCGGCACTACCTCAATTGTCGTAAGGCATAGAAATTGTATCTGCCTGTCTTTCTCATCCACCTGCCCTCTCCTCCTCCCCACCCCTCCCTTCCTCTTGTTAAATTCCGGCACTACCTCAATTGCCGTCACTGGGCATAGAAATTGTAGCCACCTGTCTTCCTCATCCACTGGCCCTGTCCTCCTCGCCTCCCTATTACTGTTCATTAGCACTTACTCGATCATTTGTCTCGTGACCTTCTTGATAGCAGCTTTTTTGTCTCCCCCTTCCCTCCTTCCCTCCTCCCTCTTCCCCCTCCAGCACTATTCAGAATCGTCGTCAGACCCAGTATTATTAGTTGCTTGTGTTGTCCCTCTCCTTCTCCCTCACTCCATACTCCCTCACCCCTTCTCCTCTTCTTCATATTCTGGCACTACATCAAGTGTCGTCGGGCATAGTAATGTAACCGCTTGTTTTGTCTCATTCCCCGCCCCCATCTCTCCTCCTTATTGTTCCTTGCACTTGCACTATCTGAAATGTCGCCAGGCTGATTAAGATGGTATTTTTCTCATTGTGAATTGCTTCAAGGACTTGTAAGAATGTAACAATATTCTCCCTTGTTCCCTCCCTCCTTGAAGCGCTTTGAAACACATTGTGTATAAGAGCCATACAAATAAACAATCAATTCAATTCAAAACTATTGGAATGCAATTTGATGCGCATAAGAGATATCATAGAGTACAAAACTGCAATGATTTTTGTTAAGTTATGTGCATTGAATAATGAAACTTTCATTGAAGAGCTCATGGGATCTTTTAGTCGTTTGGACAATCATTATGACCTATGTGCTTTACATTTCATGCGATCTACTTACTTTAAATGGGCTAAAGAAAATGCTTACCACTGGTTAGAGTGTTTGCATGTGAAGATAAAGAGCCTATTGAAAAAGATGCTTCATGCCTTAGGTAAAGAAAGAGATATGTTTGAACTTGCAACCAAAGTTAATAGTGGCATGTTCTGGCAACAATGGCTGAACTATCCCGGAATACCTAAATACCAGTTTTCATTTCCAGATAGTAAAACAATTAGGCAATACCTACTATTCAAATTCAATATGTGTGATGCATTGGAAATTGTGGGAGCCAAATGCAGAATCCTAAGAGATAATAGGTTGTGCAGACTATGCGGGACCGTAGTGTTTGAAACCGCTGAACATATTATCTGTCAATGTGAGCGCCCCAACTTTTTAAGAGTGAAATATTTAAAAGCGTATGACAATTTTAGTGACCTTGATAGCATGAATGATTTATAGGAAACCCTTTTAAAAGGAAATAATAGTAATTTAATTTTTCAAATGATTAATTCAATTGTCCGTTGGCATTCTCTTTTAATAGCGAGTTTTAATGAAAAATGTATTAGATTGTATTTGCCTGTTGATATTTTTATTAACATTCTTCTTAACTGGATGTAATGTTGTGTGATATATGTAAAGCCTTTGTTGACTGCATATTATTGTAATAAATAAAATAAATAAATAATAGTGATATAAGAGTATTTTAAAGATGTGTTATAATTGTGATGTTAAAGTCCCCACAGAGAGGATGTGTGATGATAATGGTGATCGGATGCCCACATGAATGGCATGTGACGGTGGTAGGCTCATTGCAAATATGGTGTTTAAAGATGGTAAAATTAAGGATGGCAAAGTGGCTTGAATCAAGTCTATCTAAAATTGAGCTTCAGCAATTCAAATCATTTGGATCTGAAGCTCAAGATGCTTCTGAGCTTTTCCACAGGAATTTGAGCTGCTCCTGTAGATGTGAGTATTTGATGGTTCAGCTCAGGTCAAATAATACTTTATTGTATTAGGGAATTCTGGGATGCTGGTGGCTAAGGAAGTGATGCAGCGAGGCCATTATTTCCTGCCTGGAGCCGTTCCACTGCAGAGAGAGCATGGAGACAGGCCTCTATGCCTCGTACCTTTCATCCAGTGGTGTCCTCTCTTAACATCCACGTCTAGCTCAAAAGCTGCCCTTTACGTTTGTGATGATAAAGGTGTTAGCGTTTACTTTGTGTCTGTGTTAGGACAGTGAAGATAATTTCCCAATAGGGTGGGCGCATGATTATGGTGACCGGAAGGTCCCCACAAAGATTGTGCCTGAAAATAGTACTATTGAAGTCCCCATGATGATGGAGTGTGTGATGGTGCGTGATCATTAATGATGCTAAAGTACTCACCGAGAGGGTGTCTGAGAACATTGATGTTAAACTCTTTCATGGAGATACTGTGTGATATTAATGAACACCTCACCACAGAGATGGTGTGTGATAGTAAAGATGTTGAAGAGAGCACAGAGATGTCGTATGGTAAGAACGATATTAAAGCTCCCATAGAGATGGTGTGTGATTATCACAATGTTAAAGGCCCATGAACAGTGTGTGTGATGTTGAGAAGCTCCCATAGAGATGGTATGTGATTATCATGATGTTAAAGGCCCATGAACTGTGTGTGTGATGTTGGGAAGATGTGATTATCGTGATGTTAAAGGCCCATTAACAGAGTGGGTGATGTTGAGAAGCTCCCATAGAGATGGTGTGTGATTATCACGATGTTAAAGGCCCATGAACAGTGTGTGTGATGTTGAGAAGCTCCCATAGAGATGGTGTGTGATTATCATGATGTTAAAGGCCCATGGACAGTGTGTGTGATGTTGAGCTCTTAATGGAGATTGTGTGTCATGATACGGATATTCAGGTTCTCACAGATGTGTTTGATGATTATGTTAAAGTACCCACAGTGATGTTGTGTGATAACGGTGATTTCAAAGTAACCCTCTAAGCTAGTATGTGTGATATTGTTAAAATCACCAAAGTGATGGTGTTTTATCTTGATGATACTAAAGTCCCCACAGAGATGGTGTGTGCATACATGCTGATGGTACGATCCCCACAGAGATGGTGTGTGCATATATGATGATGGTACGATCCCCACAGAGGTGGTGTGTGCAAGTATGATGATGGTACGATCCCCACAGAGGTGGTGTGCGCATACATGCTGATGGTACGATCCCCACAGAGATGGTGTGCGCATATATGATGATGGTACGATCCACACAGAGATGGTGTGCGCATACATGCTGATGGTACGATCCCCACAGAGATGGTGTGTGCATATATGATGATGGTACGATCCCCACAGAGATGTTGTGTGCATATATGATGATGGTACGATCCCCACAGAGGTGGTGTACGCATATATGATGATGGTACGATCCCCACAGAGATGGTGTGTGCATATATGATGATGGTACGATCCCCACAGAGATGGTGTGTGCATACATTATGATGGTATGATCCTCATAGAGATGGTGTGCGCATGTATTATGATGGTACGATCCCCACAGAGATGGTGTGTGCATATATGATGATGGTACGATCCACACAGAGATGGTGTGTGCATATATGATGATGGTACGATCCCCACAGAGATGGTGTGTGCATATATGATGATGGTATGATCCCCACAGAGATGGTGTGTGCATATATGCTGATGGTACGATCCCCACAGAGATGGTGTGTGCATATATGATGATGGTACGATCCCCACAGAGATGGTGTGTGCATATATGATGATGCTACGATCCCCACAGAGATGGTGTGTGCATGTATGATGATGGTACGATCCCCACAGAGATGGTGTGTGCATGTATGATGATGGTACGATCCCCACAGAGATGGTGTGTGCATATATGATGATGGTACGATCCCCACAGAGATGGTGTGTGCATATATGATGATGGTACGATCCCCACAGAGATGGTGTGTGATAATAATGATGTTAAAGTCCCCATGTAGATTGTGTGTGATAATGATGTGAGTGTCTTTATAGAGATGATGTGTGAGAGTGGTGATGTTTAAGTCCCCACAGAGATCATGTGTAATCAAGTTCCCACTGAATGGTATGTGATGATGTTAATGTCAAAATCATTGCAAATACGGTGCTTTAAAATAGTAAAATTAGGGGTGCGTGATCTGGCTGGAATCAGATACGAGTCTATATAAAAAATAGGAGTTTGAATCCGCTCAGACGATTGAAACTTTTTGGAGCTGAAGCTCGAGATGGTTCCAAACTTTAAACAGGATTTCGAGCTGTTCTTATAGATGTGAGTATTTGATGGTTCTATTCGGCTCAAATAATACTCTTTGGTAGTATTGAATTCTGGGGTACTGGTGGCTAAGGACATGATGCAATAGAGACATCATTTCCTGCCAGCAGGGATTCTATTGCAGAGAGAGGAGAGAGACAGACCTTAGGATGTGTCTGCTTCATCTAAAGTTATCCATTCCTAAAATCCACATCTATCTAAAAAGCTGCACTTCATTTTTTTAGTTCAATCCTTTTCTTTTATGGAAAGCTTTCTTTTAGTTTACTTCCGGTTTGCTTTTTTTATTTATAGAAGGGAAATAGAAATCGGGGCACAGATATTTGGGGCTCATTAGGAGGCTGTTGGTATTTTTGGTGAAATGCTTAATTTCAGAATATTGTTCATAAGAGGCATTTTTTCTGCGTTCATTTAATCTTACTAGGTCGAGCCGACTCAATTTAGTTTCAATCAATATTTTCCTGTGGTACAAAAAATCTAAACTAATTTGAATCAATATATTTCAATTTTTCCAAAAAGCTTTAACCCATTTTTCTTTTTTTTAACTCTTTTTATTGATTAACTGTGGTCTCAACAGCTACAGCTGCCTCATTCCCATGATAGACTCAAGTCGTCAACCATATACATCTATTACAGACATCGCTACATGGAAGTTTCATCATCGGAGAGCATTTCACACAAATACGTGCGGAAGGGACCCCCATATGTCCTTCGGTCGACTTGCACCGGGCTGGGTCAAAACGTATTGTTCCTCGCATTCAGTAACATAAGTCAGTTCACGAAGGAAAGTGGTCATGCCTGGTGATGTAGGACTTTTCCAGGCCTGTAGGATACACTTCTTACCCACCGCACATGAGACGTTGAATAATCTTCTGGTTTGCTCGGAGCACTTACCAATGTCTCTGAATAAATATTTTTGAGGAGTCAGCTGTGGGGGTATCTGTGTGATTTCCGTCAGCAGTGCTGGACACTCCCAGTACATATGAAAGGAGTCCACCCGTGGGGACCCGCATTTGGGGCACTCACCAGTGCAATCCGTTGCAAATGTGGCTATCTTAGCTGGTGTGTAGTGTAGTCTATTTATGCTTTTGAATTGGATCAGGCGCAGCCCTGCATTTAGTGAAACTTTTTTCGTAAGTGCACAATATCTATTCCATTTATCCGCTGGGATCGGCATCTTCAGGTCTATTTCCCATTTGTCTTTAACCCGCTTCATTGTAGGGGTATGGGTTTGCACTGATATATACAATTTAGAGATACCCAGCCACCACTTTGTGGTAATGAGTTGTGTACAGGGATGTGGGGGTGGTGTTCGTCAGGGAAAATCAGCCACCTTTTCTGGAACGCCGCTCTCATCCTGTAATATTGTAGAGTTTTGAGTGGCCCGCCACCCAATGCTCTCCTGAAGTCCTCCAGGGTTGCAAATTTACCATTTAGAAACATATCACCCACCCTCATTTCCATATTGGGATCCCAGGCCTCCTGTATATTTGTTTCGAATGTCGGGGGGATACCCGGAAAGTTCCACAAGGCGACCTCTGGGTTATATGGTGTTTCCAGCTTCAACCTTTTAAATATTGCACCCCAGGCTCGGACCGTGCAGCTAACTGGATCATATTCGCGTGTGTCGTTGTGTCGTGAGTTGAATATAACTGACTTTATGTCTGTCAGGGATGTGGTGTGTGTTTCTACCCAAGTGCGTGGTGCTCCGTCAACATCCTCCTACCAATGCTTCGCGAACTGTGCCTGGGCGACCAGATAGTAGAGCTCAAAGTCCAGGGCTGCTATACCCCCAGTGCAGTAGGGCTCTGTCATTTTTTCCCATCCTATTCTGGCCGTTTTCCCATTCGACAGGAAGGTCACTACCATTGACCGTAGTTTGGAGAAGAAGTCCCTGCCAGGCCATATAGGTACGTTTACAAAAAAATATAGTAGCTTAGGGAGGGCTATCATTTTAAGGAGTGCTATCCTGCCGTGTAGGGATATAGGGAGGTGTCTCCAGATCTGTAGATTAGTATTCAGTGTTTGTAGTGCCTGATCATGACTGTCTGTATACAGGGTGTATCTGTTTCTGGATACTAAAACCCCAAGGTATCTGATGTGTTGTTCCGACAATTTAAGTCCGCAGGTGACTGCTGGGCATTAAGTAGAGGGGGTGAGAGGGAATATGTCCGATTTAGCATTATTTATGGTGTACCCCGAGTATTCAGCAAACTCATGTATGTCAGCCATTATGGGCGCTATGTTTTTCTCGGGTTCACGGACGTATAGGAGCGTATCATTGGCATAGAGTGAAATCAGCTGGGTGGAGCTTTTCATGTCAATTCCCTTGTCTCCATGCCTTAGTCTGATGGCCGCTGCCATGGGCTCTATTGTTAAAGCAAACAATATGGGCGAGAACGGACATCCCTGCCGTGTGCCCCTACCCAGCTGGAATAATTCAGAGATGGCTCTGTTGGTGCACACTCTGGCCCCGGGGGCGGTGGATAGCAGTCGTACAAATCTGATGAATCCAGGTCCCACCCCAAATGTTGCCAGCACCGTGAGGAGATAGACCCATGAGACGGAGTCGAACGCCTTCTCGGCGTCCAGGGCCACTGCGACTGCACTTCTGCCTGGATCTGTCTGTGCCATAACACCCAACAGTCTACGAAGGTTTAAAGCAGTAGATCTTTGGGGGATAAATCCATTCTGGTCAGGGTGAACCAATGTGGAAACTAGGGGCAGCATTCGGTACACCAACACTTTCGCAAATATCTTGGCATCAACATTAATAAGCGAGAGGGGCCTGTATGACGACATATCACAAGGTGGGCATCAGGGCTTGGGTAGCACTGTTATTATGGCTTCTCTCATTGTGGGGGGCAGTATGTTTCCCTCTAGCGCTTCCAGGTTTTCAACATTATGGGCACTAGTTCGGCACGGAACTCCTTATAGAATTCGGCCCCTAGCCCATCAGAGCCCAGTGCTTTACCTGACGAGAGGTCCTTAATCACCTCGTTAATTTCTTCCGCAGTGATCAGCTGATCTAGAACCATTTTATTTTCAAGCGGAAGCTTTGGGAGCTCCAGCGTCACCAAATAGGCCTTTATCTCAGCGCTTGTTTTCCTGTCTCTATTGGCATATAGTGTTTGATAAAATTTGACGAATTCCCCATTTATCCCTCTTCGCACGTCACCACCTCATTTTGTGCCGTTTGTATACTGGTGATCGGGTGTGGTTGCCTCTCATGTTTAATGAGGTTAGCCAATGTTCTACCTCCTTGTTCCCCTCACCATGTTTGCGTGCTCTGGCAGGGGCTGCCAGATATCGTATTTCTCTGGCGGCCAGATCGTCGAAGTCTCTTATGTGTTTATGAATTTCAGCGAGGGTGTCTCTATCATGCGTGTGCGGCTATAGGTTCCCTCTAGGTTGTTTAATATATTTTCTACCCCCTTGAGCTCCTTTCTTACTTCTTTTAGGAGACCAGCAGACTTCGAAATCAGTGCCCCCTAGCCCAGAACTTGAAGGCCTCCCAAACCGTGGAAACCCGTTCTATCGTCCCAACATTGTTAGTAAAAAATTCAGCTATTTCAACACGCAGAGACTCCACCAGATTTGGATCACCGAGCATCCCACCCGGCATTCTCCACCTTCTAGCCGGTCTGGGGGTGTTTCTAAGCCCAAGCACCAGCAGCAAAGGGGAATGATCAGACAGTGTGCGTGGCAGGATTTCACAACTGTGGAGCACTTCCGACAGGCCCTAAGATACAAAAAAAGAATCTATGCGTGATTCACTGTCGTGGACAGAAGAGTAATAGGTAAATGGCCTGGCATCAGGGTGTAATGTACGCCATGCATCTATCAATGCCATTTGTGTGAGTAATTGACCCAATGTTAGCGCCATTCTGGTGGGCGTCCTCACTTTCGTGCTGGATCTATCTAATGTGGGGTCCAGAACCATATTGAAATCTACTCCCCATATTACGGTCGACACGTCAAGCTTATTGAGGGTTTCATATATGTTTAAGTAGAAATCCGGGTCATCAATGTTTGGGCCATACCTGTTAACCGGCGTTATTAGTTTACCCGCTATTTCCCCACAAACAAGAACATATCTTCCCTATGGGTCTGTCTTGTGCCCTTGAGTCTGGAACCCCAATGAGGGGTGTATGAGTCTGATAATTCGCGTGGACTGAGACAAGTAGTCGGTGTAATATCACAGCTTCCCCATTTGGGCAGTATATTCATATTTACAGCTCCCAATGCATGAGTTTCTTGTAACATCACAATCTGAGGGCTGTGCCTGGTAACATAGTTTCAGACCTTCCTGGCCTTCATCGGGTTGTTTAGCCCTCGCACATTGCAGGATAACAGTGGTATTCTCAACCCATCTGTGGCACTGCCCATACTTGTATTATAACCAACCACCGTGTCCAACAGTTCCCATATCCACATGGCGGGAGCAGCAACCGCATCTGTGAGACCACTTTACTTTTAAACCCAAAACCTGAGTTGCCCCGCTCCACCATCCGAGGGCACAACTTGCAAACTTTTCCCCATTCCCCCCTCCCCTCTTCCCCGTATAGCTCAACATAGCTAAACATTCTCTGATGTTCTGACCCCCCACCCGCATCATCTCCCCGAACTTGACGATGCTGCCCAATAACACTCATAACTTGCCCAGTGGGCATTCTTCCGAGCTAGTGGACCTTTCCTGAGGGTCAGCCTCTGTAGTCATCGGTCTGTCCTCGTCGGAGGCTTCACGGCCCGATAAACAATGAAATTTGGTCCAGTCCAGCTTAATTAATGTTTCTTCACCATTGTCACGCTGCGAGAATGGTGTTCCTTCATCAGTCTGCAGGGTCCCTTCTCTCTTCACCTGGCCTTGGTCTCGCATTTTGATCTCCCCCCCAATCCCCAGGAGGAAGCGGGATGGAGGCCTCCACATACGCCATGGCTTCCGCAGGGTTCTCGAAGAAATGGGCTCTTCCTCCATGTTGGATTCTCATTTTTGCAGGGAATATTAGAGCGTAGGGCATGTTGCGCATCCATAGCTGTTTCTTGACCAACTCAGGATCTTCTCTGTGTTTGTATGTCTGCTGAGAAGTCCGGGTATATATGTATTCTATTTTCCTCGTATTGCAGTGATCCTTTTTCTCTAGACAGGCAGAGTATTGTGTCTCTGTCCCTATAATTGAGGAGACGTGCTATTATGGTGCGGGGTGGAGCCTCTGGCTTCGGGGGCGGGGGGGTGCAAGAGTATGGTGAGCTCTCTCAACAAGAAAGTGATCCGAGAGGGCTTCCGCCCCCAAAACAGTCCTCAACAAGTTTTCCACCTGTCTCTCCATGGAGCCCTTGCCAACGTTTCCGAGACCCCAACTATTCGGATGTTATTTCTTTGCGATCTAGATTCAAGATCCTCGCACTTGTTCTGAGTTTTGTGTAGTTCTGCTTTGAGTTGGGCTATATCACGGCCATGCTGCGAGATCGTGTCTTCATTCATGCTTATTCTGTTCTCTGCTTCCGTAATGCGCGTACTTTCCTTTTCTACCCACGCTTTCAAGGATCCGATTGTGGCCACTATGTCATCCAACTTGACGTTAACCGCCAGGAATCCGTTTTGTACTATTGTTGCCAAGCGGTCTAAAGCATCAGTCTCCTGGTTATCAGATGTTTGTGGCGTCCCTGCGGCTGCAGCATGCGGCTGGGAACTTGCAAAGGAGTCTGTTGGGCCGGTCTTTTTCCCTCCTGCGCCCTTTTTCTCAGTGTGGCCCATGTGTCACAGCTATCGCTTTAAGGGTGGACTGTGCTCTCCCACGTATTTATGTCCAATATGCTGGTGCCCAGTAGAAGAGTTAGGTAAATACAGGGGGGGCGGCGTTGGTGCCCCTACATCCCCAACTGGTTCAGGATGTATGCAAGTTGAATAGGGGTTAGCCCCACTTCACCTCAGGTGGGTCGCCACCCCCTCAGGACCGCTGCAAAGGGAATCCCACGACCCCCCGAGGCACGTTGGTTGGGGTCGCAAGGTCCGCTGCCGACCCACTGTATAGGGCGGGGAACCCCCTGATCCCCTTCACTGCAGCGGATGTGTAGCATTGGCAGACAGCTGCAACCAGCACACAAGTCTATGTCTGGGCTGCGCCAGCAGTGCAGGTGCAGCTCTTCCCCCGGTTCCACTGGGGCTCAGGTGTTCTATTGATCCTTAGTTACTTCCACGGCCCAGGAGCTTCCCCGCTGCCCCGCTCCGCAATCCCATGTCGAGCAGTGCCCAGGATATATTTACTCTGGTAGGGGCTCCCCCCGCTGCGTTTCACCTACTTGGCGGGGTGGGGGGTGGTGTCCGCTTCCCCCGTGGGCCTCCTCTCCAGGCTCGCCTCTGCTGCACAGGCGCCATTGGCACCAGGGCGCACCAGGTCTCCTGGAACGGTCATGCGTGTGGCCGTCTGGGCTGGGGGTGGCCAGGCCCCCAGGATGTCCGCCGCGCCTCCGATCACGTCCCCAATAGGAGCGAAGCATCACCACAGCCCGCATCACAGGGCCTCCTTCTCCGACGTTTCACGGATCTGAAACGTGCATCTATCTGCAGCGGCTCCCACAGCTTCCCCCACTTGCTAGGGGTCGGCTGCTATCAGTTTTTACCATGGGGGAGGGCAGTGACACGGTGTGTTATTTGCGCTCCACAGCGCCTTGATACGGGTGTGCCACCCCTCCCCCAGTCGGCCTGCTTGCAGTCCCTGACTCCTCGGGTTAGCGTAGGTGACACGTGGAGCCGGCAGGCGGCCGCGTCACAGCCTCCCGGCCGCTGCAGATGCCAGGCAGTGTATCTCCGTTCTCTCGCGGTGCCCGTGTCCTGTCTTTTCAGGGCTTGTTCTGTGGACCTTCCACAGCTATATTTTGCGGTGTTCATTTGTCAGCATTGGCTCTGGCAGGATTTATTGAGCAAAGGATTTCTATCGAGCCGGAGCTCTCCACTCAGGTGTCCATTTTCATTGCGCGCAACAGCGCCCCCCCAGCTTTAACCCATTTTGAACGATGGAGACCAATTGGAGTCGATTCAATCTGCATATATGGTTCGAATTGGACATTTACTGACTCAATTTCACTCACAAGCCATTTCTATGGCGACTCGAATGACTCGAGTCAAATCAAACTGTTTTTTGCACTGTTGGAAGTGGCATTCGAGTCCAGCACTTTAAGGCTTGCCCGTCCTTGGGTAAAATGTAATTCTAATATCATGATGTTGAACTTGTCACAAAGATTTTGTGCAACAAATAATCGAGTATGCTAGATTAGCAGTCAAGTGTCAGTAATCCACACTCACTGAATCAGCATGGAGACCACATCTTCTGCACAGCATGTGTTTCAGGACAGATGTGCCTTTGTCTACATTGACTTGTGTGTTGATCCTGAGGTCACATTTTAAACATAGATAGTGTGATATGGTAATGATGTTAAAGGACCCACAGAGATTGTCTGTGGCAATACGGATGTTAAGACCTCAACTCATGTGGCAGAGAGAGTGCTTTTATTCATTATCCCTGCCACTGATTCTGTGTGATGAGTGATGCCAAAGGTGTGTCCAAAGAGAAAGCCCACAGAGCTTGAATGGAACGGAGTTGAAACAAACAAACATGAATGCCATGGCGGGGATGACGCGTCGGAGGAGTGGTAAAGAAAATAGAAAGCGGACTAGTCTTCAGAATGAATCCCTTTCCCAGACAAAGGAGAATCCCCAAAGGCACTCACACCCCCAGCACAGTTAAATCACAATACGATCTTTAAAAGCAAGTGAGAGTCATAAGTTGTAATAGAAGTTCAATTTAAAAAAAAACATTGAAATAGTAGAGACCTGATATCCAGCCGGCGGAGTCTAAAATCACCCCCTCACTGTTGTTTCCACCTGCCGGGGGCCGCCACGGTACATAAATGCATCACTAGAGGCAGTGGTGGGGCAGGAAGGGGGGATGGAGCAGAGGGCAGGGGGAGCCCCCTCTTTAGCAAGTAAAAGAAGTTTAATCCAAGCTTCGAAGAGATCCAGAGTTTGGCGGGCTTTGATTGTTGTGGGCAGTGGGTCCCAATGGAGCAAGGCAAGTAGGGAGAAAGAGCAGAAGCAGGAGGAGGCACAAGGAGGGTATGGGATGGTGAGGCTGGCTGCATCATAGGATTAGAGGGAATGAGATGGTGAGTGAACTGAGATACATTCAGACAGGTACTGAGGAGCAAGACCATTGGTAGCTTTGTAGACTCGGAGAAGGAATCTGAAAAGAGGGCAGATGTGCATGGAGAGCCAAGCAGCATGTTGCTGGTAGGTCCCAAGAAGGGACCCAAGATCCAGCAACGACCTAAAAATAGAGGCAAAACATTACAAAGGAAAAGTAAATTCAACAGAACAGCGTGCTCACATCTAATTGCTAACCTCTGGAACAACATGACCAAAGAAACTAGAACCACAGAAGTCCACATCACCATCAGGAAACAACTCAAAGCCTGGTTATTCAACATACAATAACAGCCGCAAAGGGACACCAGCAGCAGTAACATCACAGATAAACAACTAGAGAGGAGGTGAGATGGGCTGATGAACCCCAACCAGGAACCTGGGTAGATACCATCAGACGGCAACCAAAGAATCACACCAGAAGCCCAACAAACCAACAGAATTACTAACCCACTTCCCCTTCCTGCTCCTCCGCCATAACCAACGCCACTACTCCAGACTTAGGGCTAACCACACAACACATAAGCAAACCACAAATCAATTGTATGTTCACACCCACCATCTCTGAGATGCTGGAAGCACACCTAAAGTGAACCACCCCACATAGTTCATAAATCGCCAACAACGCAAAACAACACCAAGACACCAGATAGTCTTACAGCTACGGCCACCCGCGACCCTGGATCCCTTATGGACACTAATTAACCAGTGCAATCAACCACAACACACCCAACACAACACACTAACAACAACACAAACACTAGCACACACCCGAGGCACTGAGTATTACCTATATGGTTTACAACGCATGGGGCCTCAGCACCAACTCCCACATGCAAAACAACACTCACAGACGCCAGTTCCTCCTGGCTCTGAACCTATCCTCTCATCCTATCCTCACTAACCTCCCCATCCCCCTTATTCTTCCAGAGCCACACAAGCGCCTGGAGACTACCCCTGGGTGGTACTGGTGCGCCGTAGAGATCAACATAATGTAACAAGTGGGGGGGGATCTGGGTAGGTTGTAGAGGGTGTAGGTAGCAAAGTTGAGGACGTTGTCTAGAGAGAGGAAGGAGTAAAGAGGAAGGCCAAGGAATAGGCTTGAGCAGTAGTCAGGTTTGCTGAGCACAAGAGTGGGGATTAGAGTTTGTGTACAGTGGTTAGTAAGAAAAGGAAATATTTTCTAAGATTTGAGGAGGTTAATATGAGCAGCAGAAGCAGTGTTAGTGAGGAATTGTTGCAGTCGCAGGTCTCTGTTAAAGAGGACCCCAAGATGGTGAGCCTTGTATGAGAGAGCAAGAAGGTCAGGTGGGAAGGGGATAGGAGAGGGGAGGGTAAATATGGCATTGGGAGCTGGGAGAAAAATGACTTCCATTGTTGAAGAGTTCAGCATGAGGCAGAGGAGAGCCATCCAGTGACGAATTGCAGGGAGACTGTTTATAATTTGTTCTGAGATGGCTGGGGTGAAGGAGAAAAAGGAGAACATTCTTTAAGTGTAATCAGCACAGAGGTGTAGTGAAAGTAAACGGATGAGATAAGCCTTCCTGGGGCTGAGGTGTAGTGAAAGCAAAAGGATGAGATAAGCCTTCCTGGGGCGGAGGTGTAGTGAAAGGAAAAGGATGAGATAAGCCTTCCTGGGGCGGAGGTGTAGTGAAAGCAAAAGGATGACATACGCCTTACTGGGGCTGAGGTGTAGTGAAAGCAAAAGGATGAGATAAGCCTTCCTGGGGCTGAGGTGTAGTGAAAGCAAAAGGATGAGATAAGTCTTCCTGGGGCGGAGGTGTAGTGAAAGCAAAAGGATGAGATAGGCCTTCCTGGGGCGGAGGTGTAGTGAAAGCAAAAGGATGAGATAAGCCTTCCTGGGGCTGAGGTGTAGTGAAAGCAAAAGGATGATATACGCCTTCCTGGCGTGGCGGTATAGTGAAAGCAAAAGGATGAGATACGCCTTCCTGCGGCGGAGGTGTAGTGAAAGCAAAAGGATGAGATAAGCCTTCCTGGGGCGGAGGTGTAGTGAAAGCAAAAGGATGAGATAGGCCTTCCTGGGGCAGAGGTGTACTGAAAGCAAAAGGATGAGATAAGCCTTCCTGGGGCAGAGGTGTACTGAAAGCAAAAGGATGAGATAAGCCTTCCTGGGGCGGAGGTGTAGTGAAAGCAAAAGGATGAGATACGCCTTCCTGGGGCAGAGGTGTACTGAAAGCAAAAGGATGAGATAAGCCTTCCTGGGGCGGAGGTGTAGTGAAAGCAAAAGGATGAGATACGCCTTCCTGGGGCGGAGATGTAGTGAAAGCAAAAGGGTGAGATAAGCCTTCCTGGGGCAGAGGTGTAGTGAAAGCAAAAGGATGAGATACGCCTTCCTGGCGTGGCGGTGTAGTGAAAGCAAAAGGATGAGATACGCCTTCCTGCGGTGGAGGTGTAGTGAAAGCAAAAGGATGAGATAAGCCTTCCTGGGGCGGAGGTGTAGTGAAAGCAAAAGGATGAGATAAGCCTTCCTGGGGCGGAGGTACTGAAAGCAAAAGGATGAGATAAGTCTTCCTGGGGCAGAGGTGTAGTGAAAGCAAAAGGATGAGATACGCCTTCCTGGGGCGCAGGTGTTGTGAAAGCAAAAGGGTGAGATAAGCCTTCCTGGGGCAGAGGTGTAGTGAAAGCAAAAGGATGAGATACGCCTTCCTAGGGCGGAGGTGTAGTGAAACCAAAAGGATGAGATACACCTTCCTGGGGCGGAGGTGTAGTGAAAGCAGAAGGATGAGATAAGCCTTCCTCGGGCGGAGGTGTAGTGAAAGCAGAAGGATGAGATAAGCCTTCCTGGGGCAGAGGTGTAGTGAAAGCAAAAGGATGAGGTAAGCCTTCCTGGGGCGGAGGTGTAGTGAAAGCAAAAGGATGAGATTAGCCTTCCTGGGGCGGAGGTGTAGTGAAAGCAAAAGGATGAGATAAGCCTTCCTGGGGCAGAGGTGTAGTGAAAGCAAAAGAATGAGATAAGCCTTCCTGGGGCTGAGGTGTAGTGAAAGCAAAAGGATGAGATACGCCTTCCTGTGGCGGAGGTGTAGTAAAAGCAAAAGGATGAGTTACGCCTTCCTGGGGCGGAGGTGTAGTAAAAGCAAAAGGATGAGATACGCCTTCCTGGGGCGGAGGTGTAGTGAAAGCAAAAGGATGAAATACGCCTTCCTCGGCGGAGGTGTAGTGAAAGCAAAAGGATGAGATACTCCTTCCTGCGGCGGAGGTGTAGTGAAAGCAAAAGGATGAGATACGCCTTCCTGGGGCGGAGGTGTAGGGAAAGCAAAAGGATGAGATAAGCCTTCCTGGGGCCGAGGTGTAGTGAAAGCAAAAGGATGATATAAGCCTTCAGGGGGCGGAGGTGTAGTGAAAGCAAAAGGATGAGATAAGCCTTCCTAGGGCGGAGGTGTATTGAAAGCAAAAGGATGAGATAAGCCTTCCTGGGGCGGAGGTGTAGTGAAAGCAAAAGGATGAGATAAGCCTTCCTGGGGCGGAGGTGTAGTGAAAGCAAAAGGATGAGATAGGCCTTCCTGGGGTGGAGGTGTAGTGAAAGCAAAAGGATGAGATACGCCTTCCTGGGTCGGAGGTGTAGTAAACGCAAAAGGATGAGATAAGCCTTCCTGGGGCGGAGGTGTAGTGAAAGCAAAAGGATGAGATAGGCCTTCCTGGGGCGGAGGTGTAGTGAAAGCAAAAGGATGAGATACGCCTTCCTGGGGCGGAGGTGTAGTGAAAGCAAAAGGATGAGATAGGCCTTCCTGGGGCGGAGGTGTAGTGAAAGCAAAAGTATGAGATACGCCTTCCTGGGGCGGAGGTGTAGTGAAAGCAAAAGGATGAGATAAGCCTTCCTGGGGCGGAGGTGTAGTGAAAGCAAAAGGATGAGATACGCCTTCCAGGGGCGGAGGTGTAGTGAAAGCAAAAGGATGAGATAAGCCTTCCTGGGGCGGAGGTGTAGTGAAAGCAATAGGATGAGATAAGCCGTCCTGGGGCGGAGGTGTAGTGAAAGCAAAAGGATGAGATACGCCTTCCTGGGGCGGAGGTGTAGTGAAAGCAAAAGGATGAGATAAGCCTTCCTGGGGCGGTGGTGTAGTGAAAGCAAAAGGATGAGATAAGCCTTCCTGGGGCGGAGGTGTAGTGAAAGCAAAAGGATGAGATACGCCTTCCTGGGGCGGAGGTGTAGTGAAAGCAAAAGGATGAGATACGCCTTCCTGGGGCGGAGGTGTAGTGAAAGCAAAAGGATGTGATACGCCTTCCTGGGGCGGAGGTGTAGTGAAAGCAAAAGGATGGGATAAGCCTTCCTGGGGCGGAGGTGTAGTGAAAGCAAAAGGATGAGATAAGCCTTCCTGGGGCGGAGGTGTAGTGAAAGCAAAAGGATGAGATAAGCCTTCCTGGGGCGGAGGTGTAGTGAAAGCAAAATGATGAGATAAGCCTTCCTGGGGCAGAGGTGTAGTGAAAGCAAAAGGATGAGATAAGCCTTCCTGGGGCGGAGGTGTAGTGAAAGCAAAAGGATGAGATAAGCCTTCCTGGGGCGGAGGTGTAGTGAAAGCAAAAGGATGAGATAAGCCTTCCTTGGGCGGCGGTATAGTGAAAGCAAAAGGATGAGATACGCCTTCCTGGGGCAGAGGTGTAGAGGGTGAAGAGCAGAGGTCCAAGGACTGGTCCTTGGGGACACCGACAGGGAGAGGAGTTGTGTCCGAGGTTTGCCAGATCCAAGTGATTTCAAAGGATCTACCTTCAAGGTAGAAGTGAATCCATGCAAGAGCAGATTTGTGAAATCCAATATGCTGCAGAATGAGGGGAGAAGAGTTTTTGACTGTGTCAAAAGCGGCAGAATGGTCCAAAAGAATGAGTATAAAAGATAGTTTGAAGTGGTGAGCATTATAGAGAATGTTGGCGACATGAATGAGTCCAGTCTCGTTGGAGTGTTTACTGCGGAAGCGATTTTTAAGTGGATCTCTAAGGTCATTATCCTGTAGTTACTTAGTGATCCGGTTGTAGACCACCCACTCAAGGACTTTTCAATAATGGGGAAGGAGAGAAACTGGGCAATAGTTTGCTTGGATGTTTGGGTCAGCAGGGGTTTTCTTCAATATGTTAAGATAGTTGCAGATTTCAAGGACGCAGGGAAGAGTCCAACTGAGAGAGAGAGGATAAAGAGCTTGGAGAGATGAGGGCAAGTGAGTGAGACAACATTGATGTCCATTTGGGGATCAAAGGGGTTGATAAGAGAGCAACATAGGTTGGCACCACGAAGGATTGGTGCTAATTCGAGAATGGAGAAGTAGTCGAGCGTAGAAGAGGTATTGGAGAGGTGGTGGACATAAAAGAGGGTTGGGAAGATTGGAGGTAGATGCAAGTTTGCAGGGGTGATTATGAAGGGAGGAGATTAGTTTTGTGAAGTAGGAGGATTTGGCAGAGTCCAATGCAAAGGTTAGGGCAGCAAGGGAATTTTTGTAGGGTAGGATTAGTGAGGAGTCCCTCATGTGCACTAGCGTCGTAGGTCATGGTGCATGTTTGTTTTGAGGGTCTGAATTTCAGAGGTGATCCAAGGCTGAGGACAGGGATTGGACATGTGAATGTGTAAGCAGCATAATGTTGGTCAAATGGAGTGATAAGTGCATAGTGAAAGTCAGCGAAAGCACAATCATTGTATGAGGCATGAATAGGGGAAGAGACAGGGGGGAGGTCCTCACATCATCAAGGTAAGGGACTGATAGTCCTATCTTCATTTCTATTTAGTCATTGAATAGGGGAGATGAGGAGTAGAAGATTGAGGTACCAAGCTATTAAAGTGGACAATGGAGTGATTAGAGGGTGAGGGGTCAATGGAGGGGTCACTGGAGGAGAGTGAATTATAGAGAAAGACGAGATCAAGAGAGTTCCCACAATAATGTATAGGCTGGTTGTGGAGGGGGTAGATGGAGTGGTCAGACAGAAGGGATTTAAGTTCAAGGCAGGGGGCTGCAGAGGGCTTGGGGAGGTTAAAGTTCCCCATCATGACAGTGGGGGTGTCACTAGGAAGTGACTCAAGGAGAAGGGTCAGATCAGGGAAGAAAGAGTTAATAGGGCCAGGGAGTCGATAGAGATCCAGATGTGATGAATCCAATGGAGTCATCACGGATTCCCTGGCGGTGACCTCCTTCCATGTGGCCAGGGGACGGCAGCCACTACCTGATCCTGTCCCTGGGGCGGCTTTATGAGAGGGGACAACTACTGGGGAGATGTTGTGACTTCATTGGATGAACCTAAGTGTTCCCCCCTTTTACCTGAGGAAGACCCTCTGACAACCAACATCTTAATGGCATTTTGTCATCCAACAAATTCCCCTTGTAAAGGAAATCAAGAAACCTTTTCCTTGCAATATTCTAGTCCAGCCTCCACCTTTAACCCAAACACTCACAACTCACACATATCACCTTCTGTTTCTAATAGGTCTTATTATAAAAAGCCTAAGAAAAGCCAGTGGAGAGTCAAAAGCGCAATGACATCCATGGACTCCAAGTCCCATAATCACTCAGGTATGGAGACGAGAAGGAGGAAGAAAGAGTGTGTGGGAAGGGACAGGTTCTTGAAGTACAACGTGCAGGTTAGTTGTTTTCTAAAGCCTATACTACGCAGGACTTTTACTTTCCTTGCACGCCTTTGCTGTTTTGTTTTAGTGTGAGGGTCAGGATAGGATGTTTGGACACTGGGACGGCTTTTCAGTTACTGATTTCCTGACGCAGACTGATCTTAAAGGGTAGTTCCGGGACTTTTTTTTTATTGTCCCTACGGTTCGGCCATGTGTTTTTAAGCATAAATCGGTAGATCGTAGAAAACTTTCCTATGGACCATACCCGACTTTTCGTCCATTAACGCACTCGAAATCAGCCGCCATTTTCTGATAATCCTATCACTTGCCGCATCGCCCTGGCTCACCTGCTTTTGCGGCACTAAATCAAATCCCCCGCCCCCGAAACAGACTTTATCAAAACATTCATATTCCCCGCCTCTATCCGTGACGTGACTGAGCTGCGTAGGCAAACGCGCCCAGGCGTCTTCTACGCGACTCCACACAGAACCCGGAAATCAACACAGATGAGCTCACACAACACAGCGCGCCACAATCGGGAATATGAAACTGTACTTTTAAATTAAACTTCAAGATTGTAAATTTGGTAAAGTACATTTATTTGACATCAAATGTTTTGAGAATATTCAGCGATTTTCATTTTTATTTGCTCACGTTCCAAAAAGTTCGTTTTGAGGCACGCGATGTTCCTTTGCTGTACACAGGGTCTTAGATCATCTCACAATACAGCGCCACAATTCGGAATATGAAACTGTGGTTTAAAAGCAAACGGCAAGATTGTACATTTGGCAAAGTACATTTGTTCGACATCAAATGTTTAGAGAATATTCTGCGATTTGCATTTTTCTTTGCTCTCGATCCAAAATAGTTCGTCTTGAGGCAAGCGATGTTCGTGTGCAGTACACAGGGTGTTGGTTTACGATAAAATAAGCTCTTCGGTCACACTGATAATCGCATGGCTGTTCCAACAACGAGGCACTAGGCCACCACAACGGTCTGTATGTTGCATCTAGCCGTTAGTACCGCGTAAGGGCATACTTGTACTTGGCGATCGTCCCATAAAATGGTCAGGGTGGTAACGTTGTTCACGCGGAGAAGCAACTGGCGGTTAAAAAAACCATCCGCCGGTGTTTGGTACTCGTGACACATGCAGTAATGCATGATGTACCTGTTTGAAAAACATAAAAAATGAAATTAGTCTCACCATCAGATCTTTATTAAAATGATTCATTTTATATATTAGGTCGGGAAATTATTTCATAGCTAGGACAGTGCAACTGGGTATTATACATCAAGGGGGGGCTGTAGGATACTGAGACAGTCCCCCAGTGCAGGGGTTGACAGGGAGGCAGTGCAGGTGGAGAGTGGAAGGGCCCAGGACTGAGGTCGCAGACAGTGGACCAGTTGTAGCAGGGGAGAGGGAGAGAGAAAGCAGAAGCAAAGAGGAAGGTTTTGAAGTGCTTCCGTAAAAGGAGATGGTTCTCCTCAAGATAGTGGCGTTACAAAACAATATGCCACATAGAACGAACAAGTACAACTTAACCCGTCTTTAAAGCTACTGTATAGTAATTAAATTGCGGTATAAACTCATCTAAAGAGTTACTTACATTATATTTGCATTTTCCATTGTGTCTGTGCGTAGGGCAGCCCCGAAATACCACTCCTTCTATGCCGACGTTATTTCTTCTAATGAACGAACATGAAATGGCTTCATTATCGTTTCTTACGTTATTGCCCCACACCCCCAAAAAGAAGTCTTTCGGGATGGTCCCGGCCTGTCAAGGTCAAATAACAATACAACCTTATACTGAGTCGTGGGGCATTCCGGCACCCGAGCAAAAAATCAAAGCAGCTGACCTTCACTTTGAACGAGCGCACATTCCTAGTTAGCTACATTCAGTGTAAGGCCATCTCACAGGACTTGAAATTTACACTCCATCTTTGCATTTTGTCTGCGTGCTTTGCAGCCCCAGAGAACCATAAATACGGAGACATTCTATATTTTTTGAAAAATGATTTATAATACTGTTTGGTTTAATTTAATGCGCAGATGAACAAGGTTGGATAGACACATTGCATGTACACTGAGCAATCACTTTTATTTACACATTACATAGATACACATATTCAATGGGCCTGCGACATGAGGAGACTCGAGAGAACAGACAATCAAATTACAATCATTTAAACCGTGATGTGTATTTCTCAATGAGCTCTTCTTTAGGTGGACATGGAACAGAGGCAATGTTGGGTGGCAATGCAGTTGTCCCCTGCACAGGTTCGTTCACAACTCCATTTATGTGCCTATCTAGGACGTCAACAATAAGTCTCTCAATAAACTCATATTGCATATCCTCAAACACTGGTTTGATCACCCATTGTTTACTTCTTTTAGTGAAGGCCTTATTGTAGCGAAGCGTCCCTAAAGTTCCGGTCGTCCTACTTTGTTGACGTCCAACATTATGGTTATGTGCCAAGACCGCTAGAAGAGTCCGATTTATCATGCCCTCCATGCCAAAATGCAATCGTTTTGGCCTGTACTTTAGGCACATATTGTGGAACACCTCCAAATCTCCTGTGTGGCAGAATTCCGTGAGTCCCCTCAAATCTCTTGTTATAGTTTTATCAAATACAATCTTTTCAATGGCTTTGTGAGTCGGTGATGAAGGAATCAACCACTTCTTCTTCCGTGCCTCCTCTGTGGACAAATGGCCATGTTCACAATTGTGGAAATGTTGGTTTGTGTTCCAACGGTGAACGTTTGTACAGTGTAGCATTACTGACCGCCATTTTTCCAGTAGAATTTCCAACGACCCTCCACATGTTTTTGAGCTCCACCAAAGATGGTTGCTGATTGACTTGGACCACTGTGAAATACCTTGCGTTTCTTTTTTTTTACCTGCAGCAGACATTTTTTTATTGATTGTTTTTGCAAGATGCCAAACGTCAAATTGGTGATTTATATTTTTGTACTCTTCTCTCATTGTCTTGCCAATTGAAACGTGTCTGTCCGTGGCTATCAGGTCGATCACCATTCCCCGCGATTGTAGTTCTTGCAATGATGCTACAAAGCCAACTTTCTCCTTGGCCACTGAGGATGTACTTTGTGACACCTGCACGACCACCGAACTCACAATTTTCTTACTTTCCATGTCCTGAAAGTGGTAGGTGCAGTACTTGGCTGAAAATCCTGGGCTGTCGCACTGTCCATCACCGGCTAGCCTGAACCGTTTGCCCGCGAATGTACTATCAATAGACATTTTTTCCATTCTCCAAGCTTCGCTAATGGCTGGAAATAGATAATCGGTTTGGTATTTGTAGAACTGAGTTTTCGCAATGAAATGGATTCCCACAAACTGAAAGAAAGACTCTAACTTTTTAAAACTTGAACCACTAAAAAGTGCAGCCGCTGCACAAAGTAGATTGCCTGCTGGCAGTTGCCCCAGCATGGGTTGTGCAGACCATGAGAAAGGATGATATTGTGTACAGGTGGCATGTATTTTAAGGTTAGTGCCTCGAATTGCACGAGTCACATTAATCAATGGCTCCCCACATACTTCCCCGCCAACCGAATGCCCACATTTCATCCGAATAATAATATCAATCAAACAACTATCGAATACAATGAATTTGGCCTCTTTCCTTATACTGTCACTCTGCATCCCAGCTGGTTCGGCCTGTAACGTTGAGGACATGTCACTCACATGAAAGGTAGAATCTCTGATATCGTCTTCCGCTATGTTCAGTGATATTGATGGTGTTTCATTGTCGTCCACTTCATTCTCTTCCATTGCAACATCTGTTCCTTCTCCGGCGATGGGTGAATAAGACAATTTCTTCAACTTTCTCGCGGTCTTAGTTTTTGCGGGTGTGGATTCTGTGAACTGATCTCCGACTGCATCCGAACTACCAGGAGGACATTCACTATCAATGGCTGGATGTGGTATAGCTCCGTTGTCAATCACTTCATATTCTTCCCATTGGCACGATGCATCTCCAGTCTCAAGTCCCTGCCAAAAGGTTTGACAAGCAACATCTCTCGTTCGCTTCACTGTCTGTGTAGATCTAGTTCGTACACCCACTCGCAACTAGAGGACAGATTGGAAAAGGGATGTTCAGTTTAAACACAACTTACAGTATTGAACTATTAACAGTGAAAAACAACATAATATAGTGACCAGGACACTAACCTTCTTTTGCTTTCTTTTCTTTGAAACTTTCTTGCCTCGAACTTCAACATCAGGACGCTGTTGCTCCGACTCGTGTGTGCATGTCTCCACTTCGTCTTGCGCTGCAACGACTATATTTTCATGATAAGCACATCCATCACGCACTGACACTCCATCGACTCCCTGAAACATAGAACTTTCATTAGTATGTATAATAATATCGAAAACACAAAATGTACTTGGGGACCAATACCCACGTACATCTCAATAGCAAAACACGAATGAACGCTTTGTGTAGAACATTCAAACGACAATTATTCACGCATTGTTGATCTAGTTAGATGGAACTGTCAAGATCCATACCTCGGGCTCCTCATAGACTTCCATTGATGATATTATTGAAGATGATGCCTCAGTAACTCCCTGAAACACAGTAATTGCATTAGTATGGTTTTCTATTTTGTTAAAAAGAACATAAACTTTGTGCAGGCGTCAACGGCTCATCTAAATAGACCTGCACAAATGATCAGTTGTCTAAAATAAATAATGGATATGTAAATATGATTCGATTTGCTCGATCGTTGGAAGTGTCACCACCCAGAGATCTGCATCAACTACTAGGGGTGATGTCCTTGTAGAAGAAGCTCCGTCATCTCCCTGAAACATAGTACTTGCGTTAATAAAGATGGAAGTATAGCGGATGTAATCACGTCATATGATTTCGCTTGATTTAACTGTCAGTATCCATACCTCGAAATGCATAAGAACATCAAGGGACGATGTAACTGCGGTGCACACTTCTGCAAGCTGTTGCGCCGACCCGTAACTGCATGCTCCCCCTTCTTCTTGGACTAATGCTCCATCGACTCCCTGAAACATAGGACTTTCATTAGTAATGAACACAATATTGAAAAAAGAAGACACATAGGAGGGCGACGACAGAAGGACATATCAATGGCTAAAAACGAAAGAAACATTGTGTGTAACAATCACGCTACAAGAATGCAAGATCTGATGATCTCCATCGATGGAACTGTCCGGAAACATACCTCGAGCATCTGAGTGACATCAACGGTTGTCGTCAATACGTTGGACTCCTCAGCATCTCCCTGAAAGACAGCACTTGCATTATTTTGGATAACAATAATTATAACTGAAAACAAAGACTAGAGGACGAGTACAAGGGTGTACCATTAGGTAAAATAATTACACGATAAATTAAAACTATTGATTTACATGCCTAAAAAAAGTCAGTGGCAGAATAGCCAAGTAAGATTACCCGATAGGCGCTTGAAGTGGCTGATGACTGCAATAACGACACGGATGGAGAATCTTCCGCCTTCATATTGAGTGGATACATAAATGGGGAAATTATTGTTAGCTAATGCTACACACTACCGCAAGGCCAAGAGATAAATACGTAAACTTGACTCACCAGTGGAGGGATGTGGACAAATAGAGTGGGAATAGCGGTTGAGAGCAATTTTCGCCTCGCTCGCGGTGTGTTCTTCTTTATTAGCAATGATGTGGAGTACATGTCTGAGCTAAAGTGCCTGCTGCAGATGCGGTATCGATCACCCCTCTTGTCCGCAAAGACTTCTAGGACTCTACTTTCAAGCTCAGACGGTGGATATCCGCAATATCAGACCCATTCTCTTATCTGATCTATTGTCTTAGGGAAAACATGCATTATAGTACCTTCAGATTTATTATGGGTCTTCGAAGGGCAACCGCCAATGGAACAGGCAGGCATTGTGGAAAGTTCTGAAAAGTAAAGATCAACAATTCTCTATGAATACCAATGTAAACTCAGAACATGTGACTAGTTCCTTGCATGTACTGTCTTGAACAAAAAGAAATTGGACGCAAAATGATTATGGTACATGGCCTTACCTTGACGAACAAACAGTTAGATGCAGGGATCAGAGTACTTTCTTGTCGTACAACAGGGAGCAGTTCACCGGTTGCAAACTGAGGAGTTTCCTCGGAGTGGTCACGGAAGTTCACAGAGACGAAGAGCAGATAACCAGCACCTTCACGGGTTGACTAGCAAAGCGCAAAGAAGTGCTCATTAGAAATATGAAGTGGGTTATAAAGAATTCGAAACAGGGGTGTGTTTGTGAATGAATGACGTCTATATGTCGTGGCATTATGTGGATTGCAGGGGGCCGTCCAGCGTGAGGGGGGATGCTTGGCAGGAGAAACGGGGTCTGGAGGTAGACATGGGAACAACAACCCATGCTCTATAGACCACTTTGAAGTGTACATGGTCTTTGGCACCTCTTGGCCTTTATCGCTCCCTGACAGCTCCACTTGGCAGCACAAGTACCCCGGTGCGAACTGCCTTTGATAGGGCGGGGGCTGGATTGGGGCGGTGGTCGTGCAGACAAGACACAGGAAGACTCGTGAATGGAGACACACTTATGTGGATTGCAGGGGGCCGTCCAGCGTGAGGGGGGATGCTTGGCAGGAGAAACGGGGTCTGGAGGTAGACATGGGAACAACAACCCATGCTCTATAGACCACTTTGAAGTGTACATGGTCTTTGGCACCTCTTGGCCTTTATCGCTCCCTGACAGCTCCACTTGGCAGCACAAGTACCCCGGTGCGAACTGCCTTTGATAGGGCGGGGGCTGGATTGGGGCGGTGGTCGTGCAGACAAGACACAGGAAGACTCGTGAATGGAGACACACTTATGTGGATTGCAGGGGGCCGTCCAGCGTGAGGGGGGATGCTTGGCAGGAGAAACGGGGTCTGGAGGTAGACATGGGAACAACAACCCATGCTCTATAGACCACTTTGAAGTGTACATGGTCTTTGGCACCTCTTGGCCTTTATCGCTCCCTGACAGCTCCACTTGGCAGCACAAGTACCCCGGTGCGAACTGCCTTTGATAGGGCGGGGGGGTGGATTGAGGCGGTGGTCGTGCAGACAAGACTCGTTTGCCACAGGGCCTCACCAAGGAGAGGCCATCTAACTGCATGTAAGAGGCAGGCTGCAGGATCTAGTACATGGAAGGCAGGGGGGTCACTTTATAAATACCTCACCCTCCCAGGAGAATATATGGGTGCAGTTCACCCTGGAGACCCTGGATGCCTAGGCAGTTAGTCTGCAGCAGGCTGGCCTGTGGTGGCAAGGCGGCACGGGCCAGAGGGGGTCATCTCTGTACCCGGTGCCCAAAAGGATGATTTATTATGATCAACCATATTGATTATTTACCTATAACCATGTTTTGTATCAATAAAATCCAACGGCCTTTTATTGCCAACGCTTGAACAAAGTGGTGTGGTAAGTATTTTTGGGGGAGGAGGCAAGGCCGGGAGGCTTGATGCCAACCCGCAAAATAACATATGTATGTCTGCTGCATATGGGTTCAAAGGTTATGTGGATTGAAGGTGGGCGGCCAGCGTGAGGGAGGATGCTGGCCGGAGACATGTGGTGTGACAAGACAAGGCACAGGAAGACTATTCAATGGAGACACACTAGATTCATTTAAAAAATGAAAACAACCATTGTTAAAATATATGTTGGGTTTTATTTTAGATCTTAATTTCAATTGAACATAAATAATAAACATTACACATTGTAAAGTTCCGGTTGCAGCACATCCAGGGAAAATCCGCGGTATTGTCCACTGTCGCTTGGGAAATGTTGTCTAATGGCAAGTACCGCACAGGCAGGTATTACTCTCCGAACGCGGTGTCCGAGCCTCCCGTGAAGCCACCAAGTGAAGCAACGATAGGCCACCAGCCTGTACCACCTGTGAAAATGAAAGATGCAAACTGTATTAAAATGACAAAACTTTCTTATCATTCTGCTTTGAAAAAAATTCTATCTAGAAAATGCACAATATGGACCCAATTTACATGCATTCGAATGATATGTAGATGTAACTTTATATGTGGGAGACGACCATGACATAGTAGTGGCATCACTGACATCAAAACCAGAGTATACTTACTCGTTACTCGGATTACGCGGACAAACAGTGCCGCGAAGTTCGTGCATAAGCACCATCATCATCCTCAACACGGTCCGTGAGAGGCAGGCTTCCCTGAACTCTGGCAGCTCGGTGATGCATTGCGGACTTGGCTCGCCTTCCGAAATGTAGGCCAAGCACCCGGAATTTTCACGGCAGCAGCAGTTCTCCTCCTCAGTTGGCATTAGCTCGCACCGATTGCAGGTCCAGGCTCTTCATCCGTTGACTGGTCCTCCCAACTGCCGTCCGAATCCCCATCGTTTTCGCGTGCTTGCCTTTCCAGTAGTTCCTCCTCGGTGTACTCGGGCTCGTACATATACGGCATTATTGTAGCCATTGTGTGGTAAAGAAAGTAAAATAATGTACAGAGATGGTACAGGTGTTCACAAGGCCTAGAAGTGGCGAAGGTAGCTGACCAGAGCACTGAAACGAGTCACAGAATACTGAAAGTAACACAGAGAGAGGAATGGAATCGAAAATCTGCTGCTGTGTGTTGTGAAGCGGTGTGTTTATACTTATTGAGGAAAGAGGCGTCCTGCCATTTCCATGGCGACACGTCATTAGCTGAGGCGCATCGATTGTTGACACGAAACGTGCTTTGGCGTTGGGAAATGGGCGGTACGCGTCTGCTGATGTCAGGCTCAGGGGCGGGGGATTTGATTTAGTGCCGCAAAAGCAGGTGAGCCAGGGCGATGGGGGGAAATGATAGGATTATCAGAAAATGGCGGCTGATTTCGAGTGCGTTAATGGACGAAAAGTCGGGTATGGTCCATAGGAAAGTTTTCTACGATCTACCGATTTATGCTTAAAAACACATGGCCGAACCGTAGGGACAATACAAAAAAAGTCCCGGAACTATCCTTTAAGTTTTGATTACTGGGTAGGGAAAGTCCTCTTAGAATAGGGCCAGTTAGGCAGTTTCCCAGCCTATTTTTACTTTAATAAATGTCTTCACTTGAGAAAATGAACACCTCGTGTCTGACTCTCATTGCTGACGGCTCACACAGAGCAGTGAAGGAAGTAGGAGGGAGGAGGAGCATAGTGTGAGCGCAGTAGGAGGGAGGAGGTGCATAGTGTGAGCACAGTAGGAGCGAGGAGGTGCATAGTGTGAGTGCAGTAGGAGGGAGGAGGTGCAGAGTGTGAGCGCAGTAGGAGGGAGGAGGTGCATAGTGTGAGCGCAGTAGGAGGGAGGAGGTGCATAGTGTGAGTGCAGTAGGAGGGAGGAGGTGCATAGTGTGAGTGCAGTCGGAGGGAGGAGGTGCATAGTGGCATATTCAAAAGAGGAAGAGGAAGTAAGAGGGGGAGAGAGGGGGGCAAAGCTTCAGTTCCTTTCCCTGACATGTTCAGGTGGGACGTTGCCAAAGGGAATTCAGGAATTTGGTGTCTACTGGTTCCACAGTCACCATGTAGAGCACACATTATTCATGGCAGTGGTTTGTGATATACTGAAATTATTGTCTAAATTGTGATGGTAAGTGATAATAATATTTTATTGTTAATAGAGATGGTGTCATGGTAATCATTTCACTGTCTCATCTAGGATATTTTATTATAAAAGTAATTGTCCACTACCGAGGAAGTTTACAATAATTGTGATTAGAAATTCCCCAGAGATTCTGGAAGCCATTTTATAGTTGGAGGAGCAGTAACTCAAAGTGTAAAAGCAAGGCATAATGTGTCAACTGCTTGGTGTACTGCTCACAATCCTCGAAAAGAGAGCTATGACCAAGCTGGTCCTCCACAGTCAAGAGAACCTCACCAAGCTGGTCCTCCTCAGTGAAGAGAACCTCACCAAGCTGGTCCTCCACAGTCAAGAGAACCTCACCAAGCTGGTCCTCCGCAGTCAAGAGAACCTCCTACTTCAAGAAGGACAATCTGGTTTTCGCTCAATCGGAGGTAAGGAAAAGTCTCCTTTTCATGAAAGAGAGAATTCTGAAAGCACTTGAAAACAATACACCAACAGTCCTAGTACGCCCCGATCTATCTGCTGCATATAATTAGGTCAAGCATCATACACTAATTGTGACAGCGTCCAGGACTGGACCCTGTCAGGGGGGAGTAGGGACCCATCCCACCCTGGGACAGGGGCCCTGTCAGGGCAATAACCAGAGCAAAACAAAGAGGTGATGGCTGGAATGTTTAGAGTGAATCTTTAACCTCTGGCATTGCTCTGGCCAACCCTCCAGACCATCGTTCTTCGCCTGCGAGGCCATTACAAAAGGGGAAATCATATGTAAATCAGGCTTGGACCCACCCCAAAAGGAGCCGTCCAGCCCAAGAGGTATGGAAAAGGGTGAGTGGAGAGTGCAACCATCGAGGGACAGAAGCAGCGAGAATGGGGAAGATGACTGGAGGGAGTGAGAAAGGACAGGATAAGGGAGAGAGTGAGAGTAGAATAGAGGGAGTAGTAAGATCAGGGAAGGGAGAGAGTGAGAGTAGAATAGAGGGTGTAGTAAGATCAGGGAAGGGAGAGAGTGAGAGTAGAATAGAGGGAGTAGTAATCACTTTGAAGTATGTATACGTAGCTGTGGGTCATTGGGTAAAAGGGGGTGGGCAGGATTTTGAGGTAGGGGTAGTAGTAAATGGGAAGGGGAGGTATGGGGGGACCACCAGCACATATGGTGGGGCCCCACACAACATCAGACAGAGAGCCCTGGTGCAGAGGCCCACCGGGAATGCTCCCGGGGCAACAGTCCAGCACTACATGCATCCCGGAAGTGCCTGATTGGCTCGGCGCCCGCTGCTCCCGGGCGGCAGTCCAGCACTACATGCACCCCGAAAATGCCTGATTGGCTCAGCGCCAGCTGTTCCCGGGGTGCCAGTCCAGCACTACATGAACCCCGGAAGTGCCTGATTGGCTCGGCGCCAGCTGCTCCTGGGGTGCCAGTCCAGCACTACATGTACCCCGGAAGTGCCTGAATGGCTCTGCGCCAGCTGCTCCCGGGCAGCAGGCCAGCACTACATGTACCCCAGAAGTGCCTGATTGACTCTGCGCCAGCTGCTCCCGGGGGCCAGTCCAACACTACGTGTACCCCGGAAGTGCCTAATTGGCTCGGCACCAGCTGCTCCCGGGGTGCCAGTCCAGCACTACATGTACCCCGGAAGTGCCTGATTGGCTCGGCGCCAGCTGCTCCCGGGCAGCAGGCCAGCACTATATGTACATCGGAAGTGCCTGATTGGCTCGGCGCCAGCTGCTCCCGGGCAGCAGGCCAGCCCTACATGTACCCCAGAAGTGCCTGATTGGCTCGGCGCCAGCTGCTCACGGGGCGCCAGGCCAGAAGTACATGTACCCCGGAAGTGCCTGATTGGCTCGGCACCAGCTGTTCCCGGGCGGCAGTCCAGCACTACATGTACCCCAGACGTGCCTGATTGGCTCGGCGCCAGCTGCTCCCGGGTGGCAGTCCAGCACTACATGTACCCCGGAAGTGCCTGAATGGCTCTGCGCCAGCTGCTCCCAGGCAGCAGGCCAGCACTACATGTACCCCAGAAGTGCCTGATTGACTCTGCGCCAGCTGCTCGCGGGGGCCAGTCCAGCACTACGTGTACCCCGGAAGTGCCTAATTAGCTCGGCACCAGCTGCTCCCGGGGTGCCAGTCCAGCACTACATGTACCCCGGAAGTGCCTGATTGGTTCCGCGCCAGCTGCTCCCGGGCAGCAGGCCAGCACTATATGTACCCCGGAAGTGCCTGATTGGCTCGGCACCAGCTGCTCCCGGGGGCCAGTCCAGCACTACGTGTACCCCGGAAGTGCCTAATTAGCTCGGCACCAGCTGCTCCCGGGCAGCAGGCCAGCCCTACATGTGCCCCAGAAGTGCCTGATTGGCTCGGCGCCAGCTGCTGCCGGGGCGCCAGGCCAGAACTACATGTACCCCGGAAGTGCCTGATTGGCTCGGCGCCAGCTGTTCCCGGGCGGCAGTCCAGCACTACATGTGCCCCGGACGTGCCTGATTGGCTTGGCGCCAGCTGCTCCCGGGGCGCCAGTCCAGCACTACATGTATCCTGGAAGTGCCAGATTGGCTCGGTGCCAGCTGCTCCCGGGCAGCAGGCCAGCACTACATGTACCCCGGAAGTGCCTGATTGGCTTGGCGCCAGTTGCTCCCGGGTGGCAGTCCAGCACTACATGTAGCCCGAAAGTGCCTGATTGGCTTGGCGCCAGCTGCTCCTGGGTGCCAGTCCAGCACTATATGTACCCCGGAAGTGCCTGATTGGCTCGGCGCCAGCTGCTCCCGGGGTGCCAGTCCAGCAGTACATGTACCCTGGAAGTGCCTGATTGGCTCGGCGCCAGCTGCTCCGAGGTGGCAGTCCAGCACTACATGTACCCTGGACGTGCCTGATTGGCTCGGTGCCAGCTGCTCCCGGGCAGCAGGCCAGCACTACATGTACCCCGGAAGTGCCTGATTGGCTCAGCGTCGGCTGCTCACGGGCGGCAGTCCAGCACTACATGTACCCCGGAAGTGCCTGATTGGCTCAACGCCGGCTGCTCCCGGGCGGCAGTCCAGCACTACATGTACCCCGGAAGTGCCTGATTGGCTCGGCGCCAGCTGCTCCCGGGCGGCAGTCCAGCACTACATGTACCCCAGAAGTGCCTGATTGGCTCGGCACCAGCTGCTCCCAGGGTCCCAGTCCAGAACTACATGTACCCCGGAAGTGCCTGATTGGCTCGGCACCAGCTGCTCCCAGGGCGCCAGTCCAGCACTACATGTACCCCGGAAGTGCCTGATTGGCTCGGCGCCATCTGCTCCCGGGGTGCTAGTCCAGCACTACATGTACCTCAGAAGTGCCCGATTGGCTCGGCACAAGCTGCTCCCGGGGCGCCAGTCCAGCACTACATGTATCCCGGAAGTGCCAGATTGGCTCGGCGCCAGCTGCTCCCGGGCAGCAGGCCAGCACTACATGTACCCCGGAAGTGCCTGATTGGCTCTGCGCCAGTTGCTCCTGGGCGGCAGTCCAGCACTACATGTACCCCGGAAGTGCCTGATTGGCTCGGCGCCAGCTGCTCCTGGGTGCCAGTCCAGCACTATGTGTACCCCGGAAGTGCCTGATTGGCTCGGCGCCAGCTGCTCCGAGGTGGCAGTCCAGCACTACATGTACCCCGGAAGTGCCTGATTGGCTCGGCGCCTGCTGCTCCTGGGTGCCAGGCCAGCACTACATGTACCCCAGAAGTGCCTGATTGGCTCGGCGCCAGCGGCTCCCAGGCAGCAGTCCAGCACTACATGTACCCCGGAAGTGCCTGATTGGCTCAGCGTCAGCTGCTCCCAGGGTGCCAGTCCAGAACTACATGTACCCCAGAAGTGCCTGATTGGCTCGGCACCAGCTGCTCCCGGGTGGCAGTCCAGCACTACATGTACCCCGGAAGTGCCTGAATGGCTCTGCGCCAGCTGCTCCCAGGCAGCAGGCCAGCACTACATGTACCCCAGAAGTGCCTGATTGACTCTGCGCCAGCTGCTCGCGGGGGCCAGTCCAGCACTACGTGTACCCCGGAAGTGCCTAATTAGCTCGGCACCAGCTGCTCCAGGGGTGCCAGTCCAGCACTACATGTACCCCGGAAGTGCCTGATTGGTTCGGCGCCAGCTGCTCCCGGGCAGCAGGCCAGCACTATATGTACCCCGGAAGTGCCTGATTGGCTCGGCACCAGCTGCTCCCGGGGGCCAGTCCAGCACTACGTGTACCCCGGAAGTGCCTAATTAGCTCGGCACCAGCTGCTCCCGGGCAGCAGGCCAGCCCTACATGTACCCCAGAAGTGCCTGATTGGCTCGGCGCCAGCTGCTGCCGGGGCGCCAGGCCAGAACTACATGTACCCCAGAAGTGCCTGATTGGCTCGGCGCCAGCTGTTCCCGGGCGGCAGTCCAGCACTACATGTACCCCGGACGTGCCTGATTGGCTCGGCGCCAGCTGCTCCCGGGGCGCCAGTCCAGCACTACATGTATCCTGGAAGTGCCAGATTGGCTCGGTGCCAGCTGCTCCCGGGCAGCAGGCCAGCACTACATGTACCCCGGAAGTGCCTGATTGGCTTGGCGCCAGTTGCTCCCGGGTGGCAGTCCAGCACTACATGTAGCCCGAAAGTGCCTGATTGGCTTGGCGCCAGCTGCTCCTGGGTGCCAGTCCAGCACTATATGTACCCCGGAAGTGCCTGATTGGCTCGGCGCCAGCTGCCCCGGGGTGCCAGTCCAGCAGTACATGTACCCTGGAAGTGCCTGATTGGCTCGGCGCCAGCTGCTCCGAGGTGGCAGTCCAGCACTACATGTACCCTGGAAGTGCCTGATTGGCTCGGTGCCAGCTGCTCCCGGGCAGCAGGCCAGCACTACATGTACCCCGGAAGTGCCTGATTGGCTCAGCGTCGGCTGCTCACGGGCGGCAGTCCAGCACTACATGTACCCCGGAAGTGCCTGATTGGCTCGGCGCCGGCTGCTCCCGGGCGGCAGTCCAGCACTACATGTACCCCGGAAGTGCCTGATTGGCTCGGCGCCAGCTGCTCCCGGGCGGCAGTCCAGCACTACATGTACCCCGGAAGTGCCTGATTGGCTCGGCACCAGCTGCTCCCAGGGCGCCAGTCCAGCACTACATGTACCCCGGAAGTGCCTGATTGGCTCGGCGCCATCTGCTCCCGGGGTGCTAGTCCAGCACTACATGTACCTCAGAAGTGCCCGATTGGCTCGGCACAAGCTGCTCCCGGGGCGCCAGTCCAGCACTACATGTATCCCGGAAGTGCCTGATTGGCTCGGCGCCAGCTGTTCCCGGGCGGCAGTCCAGCACTACATGTACCCCGGACGTGCCTGATTGGCTCGGCGCCAGCTGCTCCCGGGGCGCCAGTCCAGCACTACATGTATCCTGGAAGTGCCAGATTGGCTCGGTGCCAGCTGCTCCCGGGCAGCAGGCCAGCACTACATGTACCCCGGAAGTGCCTGATTGGCTTGGCACCAGTTGCTCCCGGGTGGCAGTCCAGCACTACATGTAGCCCGAAAGTGCCTGATTGGCTTGGCGCCAGCTGCTCCTGGGTGCCAGTCCAGCATAATATATGTACCCCGGAAGTGCCTGATTGGCTCGGCGCCAGCTGCTCCCGGGGTGCCAGTCCAGCAGTACATGTACCCTGGAAGTGCCTGATTGGCTCGGCGCCAGCTGCTCCGAGGTGGCAGTCCAGCACTACATGTACCCTGGAAGTGCCTGATTGGCTGAGTGCCAGCTGCTCCCGGGCAGCAGGCCAGCACTACATGTACCCCGGAAGTGCCTGATTGGCTCAGCGTCGGCTGCTCACGGGCGGCAGTCCAGCACTACATGTACCCCGGAAGTGCCTGATTGGCTCGGCGCTGGCTGCTCCCGGGCGGCAGTCCAGCACTACATGTACCCCGGAAGTGCCTGATTGGCTCGGCGCCAGCTGCTCCCGGGCGGCAGTCCAGCACTACATGTACCCCGGAAGTGCCTGATTTTCTCGGCACCAGCTGCTCCCAGGGCGCCAGTCCAGCACTACATGTACCCCGGAAGTGCCTGATTGGCTCGGCGCCATCTGCTCCCGGGGTGCTAGTCCAGCACTACATGTACCTCAGAAGTGCCCGATTGGCTCGGCACAAGCTGCTCCCGGGGCGCCAGTCCAGCACTACATGTATCCCGGAAGTGCCAGATTGGCTCGGCGCCAGCTGCTCCCGGGCAGCAGGCCAGCACTACATGTACCCCGGAAGTGCCTGATTGGCTCTGCGCCAGTTGCTCCTGGGCGGCAGTCCAGCACTACATGTACCCCGGAAGTGCCTGATTGGCTCGGCGCCAGCTGCTCCTGGGTGCCAGTCCAGCACTATATGTACCCCGGAAGTGCCTGATTGGCTCGGCGCCAGCTGCTCCGAGGTGACAGTCCAGCACTACATGTACCCCGGAAGTGCCTGATTGGCTCGGCGCCTGCAGCTCCTGGGTGCCAGGCCAGCACTACATGTACCCCAGAAGTGCCTGATTGGCTCGGCGCCAGCTGCTCCCAGGCAGCAGTCCAGCACTACATGTACCCCGGAAGTGCCTGATTGGCTCAGCGTCAGCTGCTCCCAGGGTGCCAGTCCAGAACTACATGTACCCCAGAAGTGCCTGATTGGCTCGGCACCAGCTGCTCCCGGGGCGCCAGTCCAGCACTACATGTATCCAGGAAGTGCCAGATTGGCTCGGCGCCAGCTGCTCCCGGGGTGCCAATCCAGCAGTACATGTACCCCGGAAGTGCCTGATTGGCTCGGCGCCAGCTGCTCCCGGGGGGCAGGCCAGCACTACATGTAACCAGGAAGTGCCTGATTGGCTCGGCACCAGCTGCTCCCAGGGCGCCAGTCCAGCACTACATGTATCCCGGAAGTGCCAGATTGGCTCGGCGCCAGCTGCTCCCGGGCAGCAAGACAGCACTACATGTACCCCAGAAGTGCCTGATTGGCTTGGCGCCAGTTGCTCCCGGGTGGCAGTCCAGCACTACATGTACCCCGGAAGTGCCTGATTGGCTTGGCGCCAGCTGCTCCTGGGTGCCAGTCCAGCACTACATGTATCCCGGAAGTGCCTGATTGGCTCGCGCCAGCTGCTCCCGGGGTGCCAGTCCAGCACTACATGAACCCCGGAAGTGCCTGATTGGCTCGGCGCCAGCTGCTCCCGGGCAGCAGGCCAGCACTATATGTACCCCGGAAGTGCCTGATTGGCTCGGCGCCAGCTGCTCCCGGGCAGCAGTCCAGCCCTACATGTAACCCGGAGGTGCCTGATTGGCTCAGCACCAGCTGCTCCCGGGGCGCCAGTCCAGCACTACATGTATCCCCGAAGTGCCAGATTGGCTCGGCGCCAGCTGCTCCCGGGTAGCAGGCCAGCACTACATGTACCCCGGAAGTGCCTGATTGGCTTGGCGCCAGTTGCTCCCGGGTGGCAGTCCAGCACTACATGTACCCCGGAAGTGCCTGATTGGCTTGGCGCCAGCTGCTCCTGGGTGCCAGTCCAGCACTATATGTACCCCGGAAGTGCCTGATTGGCTCGGCGCCAGCTGCTCCGAGGTGGCAGTCCAGCACTACATATACCCTGGAAGTGCCTGATTGGCTCGGTGCCAGCTGCTCCCGGGCAGCAGGCCAGCACTACATGTACCCCAGAAGTGCCTGATTGGCTCGGCGTCGGCTGCTCCCGGGTGGCAGTCCAGCACTACATGTACCCCGGAAGTGCCTGATTGACTCAGTGCCGGCTGCTCCCGGGCGGCAGTCCAGCACTACATGTACCCCGGAAGTGCCTGATTGGCTCGGCGCCAGCTGCTCCCGGGCGGCAGTCCAGCACTAAATGTACCCCAGAAGTGCCTGATTGGCTCGGCGCCAGCTGCTCCCAGGGTGCCAGTCCAGAACTACATGTACCCCGGAAGTGCCTGATTGGCTGGGCACCAGCTGCTCCCAGGGCGCCAGTCCAGCACTACATGTACCCCGGAAGTGCCTGATTGGCTCGGCGCCATCTGCTCCCGGGGTGCAAGTCCAGAACTACATGTACCCCGGAAGTGCCTGATTGGCTCGGCACCAGCTGCTCCCAGGGCGCCAGACCAGCACTACATGTACCCCAGAAGTGCCTGATTGGCTCGGCGCCATCTGCTCCCGGGGTGCCAGTCCAGCACTACATGTACCTCAGAAGTGCCCGATTGGCACGGCACAAGCTGCTCCCGGGGTGCCAGTCCAGCACTACATGTATCCCGGAAGTACCAGATTGGCTCGGCGCCAGCTGCTCCCGGGCAGCAGGCCAGCACTACATGTACCCCGGAAGTGCCTGATTGGCTCGGCGCCAGTTGCTCCCGGGCGGCAGTCCAGCACTACATGTACCCCGGAAGTGCCTGATTGGCTCGGCGCCAGCTGCTCCTGGGTGCCAGTCCAGCACTATATGTACCCCGGAAGTGCCTGATTGGCTCGGCGACAGCTGCTCCGAGGTGGCAGTCCAGCACTACATGTACCCCAGAAGTGCCTGATTACCTCGGCACCAGCTGCTCCCGGGCGGCAGTCCAGCACTACATGTACCCCGGAAGTGCCTGATTGGCTCGGTGCCAGCTGCTCCTGGGTGCCAGGCCAGCACTACATGTACCCCGGAAGTGCCTGATTGGCTCGGCGCCAGCTGCTCCCAGGCAGCAGTCCAGCACTACATGTACCCCGGAAGTGCCAGATTGGCTCGGCGCCAGCTGCTCCCGGGCTGCCAGTCCAGCAGTACATGTACCTCAGAAGTGCCCGATTGGCTCGGCACAAGCTGCTCCCGGGGCGCCAGTCCAGCACTACATGTATCCCGGAAGTGCCAGATTGGCTCGGCGCAAGTTGCTCCCGGGCAGCAGGCCAGCACTACATGTACCCCGGAAGTGCCTGATTGGCTCTGCGCCATTTGCTCCCGGGCGGCAGTCCAGCACTACATGTACCCCGGAAGTGCCTGATTGGCTCGGCGCCAGCTGTCCGAGGTGGCAGTCCAGCACTACATGTACCACGGAAGTGCCTGATTGGCTCGGCGCCAGCTGCTCCTGGGTGCCAGGCCAGCACTACATGTACCCCGGAAGTGCCTGATTGGCTCGGCGCCAGTTGCTCCCAGGCAGCAGTCCAGCACTACATGTACCCTGGAAGTGCCTGATTGGCTCGGCGCCAGCTGCTCCCAGGGTGCCAGTCCAGAACTACATGTACCCCAAAAGTGCCTGATTGGCTCGGCACCAGCTGCTCCCGGGGCGCCAGTCCAGCACTACATGTATCCCGGAAGTGCCAGATTGACTCGGCGCCAGCTGCTCCCGGGGTGCCAGTCCAGCAGTACATGTACCCCGGAAGTGCCTATTTGGCTCGGCGCCAGCTGCTCCCGGGGGGCAGGCCAGCACTACATGTAACCCGAAAGTGCCAGATTGGCTCGGCACCAGCTGCTCCCAGGGCGCCAGTCCAGCACTACATGTATCCCGGAAGTGCCAGATTGGCTCGGCGCCAGCTGCTCCCGGGCAGCAGGCCAGCACTACATGTACCCCGGAAGTGCCTGATTGGCTTGGCACCAGTTGCTCCCGGGTGGCAGTCCAGCACTACATGTACCCCGGAAGTGCCTGATTGGCTTGGCGCCAGCTGCTCCTGGGTGCCAGTCCAGCACTACATGTATCCCGGAAGTGCCTGATTGGCTCGCGCCAGCTGCTCCCGGGTGCCAGTCCAGCACTACATGAACCCCGGAAGTGCCTGATTGGCTCGGCGCCAGCTGCTCCCGGGCAGCAGGCCAGCACTATATGTACCCCGGAAGTGCCTGATTGGCTCGGCGCCAGCTGCTCCCGGGCAGCAGGCCAGCCCTACATGTAACCCGGAAGTGCCTGATTGGCTCGGCACCAGCTGCTCCCGGGGCGCCAGTCCAGCACTACATGTATCCCAGAAGTGCCAGATTGGCTCGGCGCCAGCTGCTCCCGGGCAGCAGGCCAGCACTACATGTACCCCGGAAGTGCCTGATTGGCTTGGTGCCAGCTGCTCCCGGGCAGCAGGCCAGCACTACATGTACCCCGGAAGTGCCTGATTGGCTCGGCGTCGGCTGCTCCCGGGCGGCAGTCCAGCACTACATGTACCCCGGAAGTGCCTGATTGGCTCGGCCCCGGCTGCTCCCGGGCGGCAGTCCAGCACTACATGTACCCCGGAAGTGCCTGATTGGCTCGGCGCCAGCTGCTCCCGGGCGGCAGTCCAGCACTAAATGTACCCCAGAAGTGCCTGATTGGCTCGGCGCCAGCTGCTCCCAGGCAGCAGTCCAGCACTACATGTACCCCGGACGTGCCTGATTGGCTCGGCGCCAGCTGCTCCCGGGTGGCAGTCCAGCACTACATGTACCCCGGAAGTGCCTGAATGGCTCTGCGCCAGCTGCTCCCAGGCAGCAGGCCAGCACTACATGTACCCCAGAAGTGCCTGATTGACTCTGCGCCAGCTGCTCGCGGGGGCCAGTCCAGCACTACGTGTACCCCGGAAGTGCCTAATTAGCTCGGCACCAGCTGCTCCCGGGGTGCCAGTCCAGCACTACATGTACCCCGGAAGTGCCTGATTGGTTCGGCGCCAGCTGCTCCCGGGCAGCAGGCCAGCACTATATGTACCCCGGAAGTGCCTGATTGGCTCGGCACCAGCTGCTCCCGGGGGCCAGTCCAGCACTACGTGTACCCCGGAAGTGCCTAATTAGCTCGGCACCAGCTGCTCCCGGGCAGCAGGCCAGCCCTACATGTACCCCAGAAGTGCCTGATTGGCTCGGCGCCAGCTGCTGCCGGGGCGCCAGGCCAGAACTACATGTACCCCGGAAGTGCCTGATTGGCTCGGCGCCAGCTGTTCCCGGGCGGCAGTCCAGCACTACATGTACCCCGGACGTGCCTGATTGGCTTGGCGCCAGCTGCTCCCGGGGCGCCAGTCCAGCACTACATGTATCCTGGAAGTGCCAGATTGGCTCGGTGCCAGCTGCTCCCGGGCAGCAGGCCAGCACTACATCTACCCCGGAAGTGCCTGATTGGCTTGGCGCCAGTTGCTCCCGGGTGGCAGTCCAGCACTACATGTAGCCCGAAAGTGCCTGATTGGCTTGGCGCCAGCTGCTCCTGGGTGCCAGTCCAGCACTATATGTACCCCGGAAGTGCCTGATTGGCTCGGCGCCAGCTGCTCCCGGGGTGCCAGTCCAGCAGTACATGTACCCTGGAAGTGCCTGATTGGCTCGGCGCCAGCTGCTCCGAGGTGGCAGTCCAGCACTACATGTACCCTGGAAGTGCCTGATTGGCTCGGTGCCAGCTGCTCCCGGGCAGCAGGCCAGCACTACATGTACCCCGGAAGTGCCTGATTGGCTCAGCGTCGGCTGCTCACGGGCGGCAGTCCAGCACTACATGTACCCCGGAAGTGCCTGATTGGCTCAGCGCCGGCTGCTCCCGGGCGGCAGTCCAGCACTACATGTACCCCGGAAGTGCCTGATTGGCTCGGCGCCAGCTGCTCCCGGGCGGCAGTCCAGCACTACATGTACCCCAGAAGTGCCTGATTGGCTCGGCACCAGCTGCTCCCAGGGTCCCAGTCCAGAACTACATGTACCCCGGAAGTGCCTGATTGGCTCGGCACCAGCTGCTCCCATGGCGCCAGTCCAGCACTACATGTACCCCGGAAGTGCCTGATTGGCTCGGCGCCATCTGCTCCCGGGGTGCTAGTCCAGCACTACATGTACCTCAGAAGTGCCCGATTGGCTCGGCACAAGCTGCTCCCGGGGCGCCAGTCCAGCACTACATGTATCCCGGAAGTGCCAGATTGGCTCGGCGCCAGCTGCTCCCGGGCAGCAGGCCAGCACTACATGTACCCCGGAAGTGCCTGATTGGCTCTGCGCCAGTTGCTCCTGGGTGCCAGTCCAGCACTATGTGTACCCCGGAAGTGCCTGATTGGCTCGGCGCCAGCTGCTCCGAGGTGGCAGTCCAGCACTACATGTACCCCGGAAGTGCCTGATTGGCTCGGCGCCTGCTGCTCCTGGGTGCCAGGCCAGCACTACATGTACCCCAGAAGTGCCTGATTGGCTCGGCGCCAGCTGCTCCCAGGCAGCAGTCCAGCACTACATGTACCCCGGAAGTGCCTGATTGGTTCAGCGTCAGCTGCTCCCAGGGTGCCAGTCCAGAACTACATGTACCCCAGAAGTGCCTGATTGGCTCGGCACCAGCTGCTCCCGGGTGGCAGTCCAGCACTACATGTACCCCGGAAGTGCCTGAATGGCTCTGCGCCAGCTGCTCCCAGGCAGCAGGCCAGCACTACATGTACCCCAGAAGTGCCTGATTGACTCTGCGCCAGCTGCTCGCGGGGGCCAGTCCAGCACTACGTGTACCCCGGAAGTGCCTAATTAGCTCGGCACCAGCTGCTCCCGGGGTGCCAGTCCAGCACTACATGTACCCCGGAAGTGCCTGATTGGTTCGGCGCCAGCTGCTCCCGGGCAGCAGGCCAGCACTATATGTACCCCGGAAGTGCCTGATTGGCTCGGCACCAGCTGCTCCCGGGGGCCAGTCCAGCACTACGTGTACCCCGGAAGTGCCTAATTAGCTCGGCACCAGCTGCTCCCGGGCAGCAGGCCAGCCCTACATGTACCCCAGAAGTGCCTGATTGGCTCGGCGCCAGCTGCTGCCGGGGCGCCAGGCCAGAACTACCTGTACCCCAGAAGTGCCTGATTGGCTCGGCGCCAGCTGTTCCCGGGCGGCAGTCCAGCACTACATGTACCCCGGACGTGCCTGATTGGCTCGGCGCCAGCTGCTCCCGGGGCGCCAGTCCAGCACTACATGTATCCTGGAAGTGCCAGATTGGCTCGGTGCCAGCTGCTCCCGGGCAGCAGGCCAGCACTACATGTACCCCGGAAGTGCCTGATTGGCTTGGCACCAGTTGCTCCCGGGTGGCAGTCCAGCACTACATGTAGCCCGAAAGTGCCTGATTGGCTTGGCGCCAGCTGCTCCTGGGTGCCAGTCCAGCACTATATGTACCCCGGAAGTGCCTGATTGGCTCGGCGCCAGCTGCTCCCGGGGTGCCAGTCCAGCAGTACATGTACCCTGGAAGTGCCTGATTGGCTCGGCGCCAGCTGCTCCGAGGTGGCAGTCCAGCACTACATGTACCCTGGAAGTGCCTGATTGGCTCGGTGCCAGCTGCTCCCGGGCAGCAGGCCAGCACTACATGTACCCCGGAAGTGCCTGATTGGCTCAGCGTTGGCTGCTCACGGGCGGCAGTCCAGCACTACATGTACCCCGGAAGTGCCTGATTGGCTCGGCGCCGGCTGCTCCCGGGCGGCAGTCCAGCACTACATGTACCCCGGAAGTGCCTGATTGGCTCGGCGCCAGCAGCTCCCGGGCGGCAGTCCAGCACTACATGTACCCCGGAAGTGCCTGATTGGCTTGGCACCAGCTGCTCCCAGGGCGCCAGTCCAGCACTACATGTACCCCGGAAGTGCCTGATTGGCTCGGCGCCATCTGCTCCCGGGGTGCTAGTCCAGCACTACATGTACCTCAGAAGTGCCCGATTGGCTCGGCACAAGCTGCTCCCGGGGCGCCAGTCCAGCACTACATGTATCCCGGAAGTGCCAGATTGGCTCGGCGCCAGCTGCTCCCGGGCAGCAGGCCAGCACTACATGTACCCCGGAAGTGCCTGATTGGCTCTGCGCCAGTTGCTCCTGGGCGGCAGTCCAGCACTACATGTACCCCGGAAGTGCCTGATTGGCTCGGCGCCAGCTGCTCCTGGGTGCCAGTCCAGCACTATATGTACCCCGGAAGTGCCTGATTGGCTCGGCGCCAGCTGCTCCGAGGTGGCAGTCCAGCACTACATGTACCCTGGAAGTGCCTGATTGGCTCGGCGCCTGCAGCTCCTGGGTGCCAGGCCAGCACTACATGTACCCCAGAAGTGCCTGATTGGCTCGGCGCCAGCTGCTCCCAGGCAGCAGTCCAGCACTACATGTACCCCGGAAGTGCCTGATTGGCTCAGCGTCAGCTGCTCCCAGGGTGCCAGTCCAGAACTACATGTACCCCAGAAGTGCCTGATTGGCTCGGCACCAGCTGCTCCCGGGGCGCCAGTCAAGCACTACATGTATCCAGGAAGTGCCAGATTGGCTCGGCGCCAGCTGCTCCCGGGGTGCCAATCCAGCAGTACATGTACCCCGGAAGTGCCTGATTGGCTCGGCGCCAGCTGCTCCTGGGGGGCAGGCCAGCACTACATGTAACCAGGAAGTGCCTGATTGGCTCGGCACCAGCTGCTCCCAGGGCGCCAGTCCAGCACTACATGTATCCCGGAAGTGCCAGATTGGCTCGGCGCCAGCTGCTCCCGGGCAGCAAGACAGCACTACATGTACCCCGGAAGTGCCTGATTGGCTTGGCGCCAGTTGCTCCCGGGTGGCAGTCCAGCACTACATGTACCCCGGAAGTGCCTGATTGGCTTGGCGCCAGCTGCTCCTGGGTGCCAGTCCAGCACTACATGTATCCCGGAAGTGCCTGATTGGCTCGCGCCAGCTGCTCCCGGGGTGCCAGTCCAGCACTACATGAACCCCGGAAGTGCCTGATTGGCTCGGCGCCAGCTGCTCCCGGGCAGCAGGCCAGCACTATATGTACCCCGGAAGTGCCTGATTGGCTCGGCGCCAGCTGCTCCCGGGCAGCAGTCCAGCCCTACATGTAACCCGGAGGTGCCTGATTGGCTCAGCACCAGCTGCTCCCGAGGCGCCAGTCCAGCACTACATGTATCCCCGAAGTGCCAGATTGGCTCGGCGCCAGCTGCTCCCGGGTAGCAGGCCAGCACTACATGTACCCCGGAAGTGCCTGATTGGCTTGGCGCCAGTTGCTCCCGGGTGGCAGTCCAGCACTACATGTACCCCGGAAGTGCCTGATTGGCTTGGCGCCAGCTGCTCCTGGGTGCCAGTCCAGCACTATATGTACCCCGGAAGTGCCTGATTGGCTCGGCGCCAGCTGCTCCGAGGTGGCAGTCCAGCACTACATATACCCTGGAAGTGCCTGATTGGCTCGGTGCCAGCTGCTCCCGGGCAGCAGGCCAGCACTACATGTACCCCAGAAGTGCCTGATTGGCTCGGCGTCGGCTGCTCCCGGGTGGCAGTCCAGCACTACATGTACCCCGGAAGTGCCTGATTGACTCGGTGCCGGCTGCTCCCGGGCGGCAGTCCAGCACTACATGTACCCCAGAAGTGCCTGATTGGCTCGGCGCCAGCTGCTCCCGGGCGGCAGTCCAGCACTAAATGTACCCCAGAAGTGCCTGATTGGCTCGGCGCCAGCTGCTCCCAGGGTGCCAGTCCAGAACTACATGTACCCCGGAAGTGCCTGATTGGCTCGGCACCAGCTGCTCCCAGGGCGCCAGTCCAGCACTACATGTACCCCGGAAGTGCCTGATTGGCTCGGCGCCATCTGCTCCCGGGGTGCAAGTCCAGAACTACATGTACCCCGGAAGTGCCTGATTGGCTCGGCACCAGCTGCTCCCAGGGCGCCAGACCAGCACTACATGTACCCCAGAAGTGCCTGATTGGCTCGGCGCCATCTGCTCCCGGGGTGCCAGTCCAGCACTACATGTACCTCAGAAGTGCCCGATTGGCTCGGCACAAGCTGCTCCCCGGGTGCCAGTCCAGCACTACATGTATCCCGGAAGTACCAGATTGGCTCGGCGCCAGCTGCTCCCGGGCAGCAGGCCAGCACTACATGTACCCCGGAAGTGCCTGATTGGCTCGGCGCCAGTTGCTCCCGGGCGGCAGTCCAGCACTACATGTACCCCGGAAGTGCCTGATTGGCTTGGCGCCAGCTGCTCCTGGGTGCCAGTCCAGCACTATATGTACCCCGGAAGTGCCTGATTGGCTCGGCGACAGCTGCTCCGAGGTGGCAGTCCAGCACTACATGTACCCCGGAAGTGCCTGATTACCTCGGCGCCAGCTGCTCCCGGGCGGCAGTCCAGCACTACATGTACCCCGGAAGTGCCTGATTGGCTCGGTGCCAGCTGCTCCTGGGTGCCAGGCCAGCACTACATGTACCCCGGAAGTGCCTGATTGGCTCGGCGCCAGCTGCTCCCAGGCAGCAGTCCAGCACTACATGTACCCCGGAAGTGCCAGATTGGCTCGGCGCCAGCTGCTCCCGGGCTGCCAGTCCAGCAGTACATGTACCTCAGAAGTGCCCGATTGGCTCGGCACAAGCTGCTCCCGGGGCGCCAGTCCAGCACTACATGTATCCCAGAAGTGCCAGATTGGCTCGGCTCCAGTTGCTCCCGGGCAGCAGGCCAGCACTACATGTACCCCGGAAGTGCCTGATTGGCTCTGCGCCATTTGCTCCCGGGCGGCAGTCCAGCACTACATGTACCCCGGAAGTGCCTGATTGGCTCGGCGCCAGCTGTCCGAGGTGGCAGTCCAGCACTACATGTACCACGGAAGTGCCTGATTGGCTCGGCGCCAGCTGCTCCTGGGTGCCAGGCCAGCACTACATGTACCCCGGAAGTGCCTGATTGGCTCGGCGCCAGTTGCTCCCAGGCAGCAGTCCAGCACTACATGTACCCTGGAAGTGCCTGATTGGCTCGGCGCCAGCTGCTCCCAGGGTGCCAGTCCAGAACTACATGTACCCCAAAAGTGCCTGATTGGCTCGGCACCAGCTGCTCCCGGGGCGCCAGTCCAGCACTACATGTATCCCGGAAGTGCCAGATTGACTCGGCGCCAGCTGCTCCCGGGGTGCCAGTCCAGCAGTACATGTACCCCGGAAGTGCCTATTTGGCTCGGCGCCAGCTGCTCCCGGGGGGCAGGCCAGCACTACATGTAACCCGAAAGTGCCAGATTGGCTCGGCACCAGCTGCTCCCAGGGCGCCAGTCCAGCACTACATGTATCCCGGAAGTGCCAGATTGGCTCGGCGCCAGCTGCTCCCGGGCAGCAGGCCAGCACTACATGTACCCCAGAAGTGCCTGATTGGCTTGGCACCAGTTGCTCCCGGGTGGCAGTCCAGCACTACATGTACCCCGGAAGTGCCTGATTGGCTTGGCGCCAGCTGCTCCTGGGTGCCAGTCCAGCACTACATGTATCCCGGAAGTGCCTGATTGGCTCGCCCCAGCTGCTCCCGGGGTGCCAGTCCAGCACTACATGAACCCCGGAAGTGCCTGATTGGCTCGGCGCCAGCTGCTCCCGGGCAGCAGGCCAGCACTATATGTACCCCGGAAGTGCCTGATTGGCTCGGCGCCAGCTGCTCCCGGGCAGCAGGCCAGCCCTACATGTAACCCGGAAGTGCCTGATTGGCTCGGCACCAGCTGCTCCCGGGGCGCCAGTCCAGCACTACATGTATCCCAGAAGTGCCAGATTGGCTCGGCGCCAGCTGCTCCCGGGCAGCAGGCCAGCACTACATGTACCCCGGAAGTGCCTAATTGGCTTGGCGCCAGTTGCTCCCGGGTGGCAGTCCAGCACTACATATACCCCGGAAGTGCCTGATTGGCTTGGCGCCAGCTGCTCCTGGGTGCCAGTCCAGCACTATATGTACCCCAGAGGGCCTGATTGGCTCGGCGCCAGCTGCTCCGAGGTGGCAGTCCAGCACTACATATACCCTGGAAGTGGCTGATTGGCTTGGTGCCAGCTGCTCCCGGGCAGCAGGCCAGCACTACATGTACCCCGGAAGTGCCTGATTGGCTCGGCGTCGGCTGCTCCCGGGCGGCAGTCCAGCACTACATGTACCCCGGAAGTGCCTGATTGGCTCGGCGCCGGCTGCTCCCGGGCGGCAGTCCAGCACTACATGTACCCCGGAAGTGCCTGATTGGCTCGGCGCCAGCTGCTCCCGGGCGGCAGTCCAGCACTAAATGTACCCCAGAAGTGCCTGATTGGCTCGGCGCCAGCTGCTCCCAGGCAGCAGTCCAGCACTACATGTACCCCGGAAGTACCTGATTGGCTCGGCACCAGCTGCTCCCAAGGTGCCAGTCCAGAACTACATGTACCCCGGAAGTGCCTGATTGGCTCGGCACAAGCTGCTCCCAGGGCGCCAGTCCAGCACTACATGTACCCCGGAAGTGCCAGATTGGCTCGGCGCCAGCTGCTCCCGGGCAGCAGGCCAGCACTACATGTACCCCGGAAGTGCCTGATTGGCTCTGCGCCAGTTGCTCCCGGGCGGCAGTCCAGCACTTCATGTACCCCGGAAGTGCCTGATTGGCTCGGCGTCAGCTGCTCCTGGGTGCCAGTCCAGCACTATATGTACCCCGGAAGTGCCTGATTGGCTCGGCGCCAGCTGCTCCGAGGTGGCAGTCCAGCACTACATGTACCCCGGAAGTGCCTGATTGGCTCGGCGCCAGCTGCTCCTGGGTGCCAGGCCAGCACTACATGTACCCCAGAAGTGCCTGATTGGCTAGGCGCCACCTGCTCCCAGGCAGCAGTCCAGCACTACATGTACCCCGGAAGTGCCTGATTGGCTCAGCATCAGCTGCTCCCAGGGTGCCAGTCCAGAACTACATGTACCCCAGAAGTGCCTGATTGGCTCGGCACCAGCTGCTCCCGGGGCGCCAGTCCAGCACTACATGTATCCCGGAAGTGTCAGATTGGCTCGGCGCCAGCTGCTCCCGGGGTGCCAGTCCAGCAGTACATGTACCCTGGAACTGCCTGATTGGCTCGGCGCCAGCTGCTCCCGGGGGGCAGGCCAGCACTACATGTAACCTGGAAGTGCCTGATTGGCTCGGCACCAGCTGCTCCCAGGGCGCCAGTCCAGCACTACATGTATCCCGGAAGTGCCAGATTGGCTCGGCGCCAGCTGCTCCCGGGCAGCAAGACAGCACTACATGTACCCCGGAAGTACCTGATTGGCTTGGCGCCAGTTGCTCCCGGGTGGCAGTCCAGCACTACATGTACCCCGGAAGTGCCTGATTGGTTTGGCGCCAGCTGCTCCTGGGTGCCAGTCCAGCACTACATGTATCCCGGAAGTGCCTGATTGGCTCGTGCCAGCTGCTCCCGGGGAGCCAGTCCAGCACTACATGAACCCCGGAAGTGCCTGATTGGCTCGGCGCCAGCTGCTCCCGTGCAGCAGGCCAACAATATATGTACCCCGGAAGTGCCTGATTGGCTCGGCGCCAGCTGCTCCCGGGCAGCAGTCCAGCCCTACATGTAACTCGGAAGTGCCTGATTGGCTCGGCACCAGCTGCTCCCGGGGCGCCAGTCCAGCACTACATATATCCCGGAAGTGCCAGATTGGCTCGGCGCCAGCTGCTCCCGGGTAGCAGGCCAGCACTACATGTACCCCGGAAGTGCCTGATTGGCTCGGCGCCAGCTGCTCCGAGGTGGCAGTCCAGCACTACATATACCCTGGAAGTGCCTGATTGGCTCGGTGCCAGCTGCTCCCGGGCAGCAGGCCAGCACTACATGTACCCCAGAAGTGCCTGATTGGCTCGGCGTCGGCTGCTCCCGGGTGGCAGTCCAGCACTACATGTACCCCGGAAGTGCCTGATTGGCTCGGTACCGACTGCTCCCGGGCGGCAGTCCAGCACTACATGTACCCCGGAAGTGCCTGATTGGCTCGGCGCCAGCTGCTCCCGGGCGGCAGTCCAGCACTAAATGTACCCCAGAAGTGCCTGATTGGCTCAGCACCAGCTGCTCCCAGGCAGCAGTCCAGCACTACATGTACCCCGGAAGTGCCTGATTGGCTCGGCGCCAGCTGCTCCCAGGGTGCCAGTCCAGAACTACATGTACCCCGGAAGTGCCTGATTGGCTCGGCACCAGCTGCTCCCAGGGCGCCAGTCCAGCACTACATGTACCCCGGAAGTGCCTGATTGGCTCGGCGCCATCTGCTCCCGGGGTGCCAGTCCAGAACTACATGTACCCCGGAAGTGCCTGATGGGCTCGGCACCAGCTGCTCCCAGGGCGCCAGACCAGCACTACATGTACCCCGGAAGTGCCTGATTGGCTCGGCGCCATCTGCTCCCGGGGTGCCAGTCCAGCACTACATGTACCTCAGAAGTGCCCGATTGGCTCGGCACAAGCTGCTCCCGGGGTGCCAGTCCAGCACTACATGTATCCCGGAAGTACCAGATTGGCTCGGCGCCAGCTGCTCCCGGGCAGCAGGCCAGCACTACATGTACCCCGGAAGTGCCTGATTGGCTCGGCGCCAGTTGCTCCCGGGCGGCAGTCCAGCACTACATGTACCCCGGAAGTGCCTGATTGGCTCGGTGCCAGCTGCTCCTGGGTGCCAGGCCAGCACTACATGTACCCTGGAAGTGCCTGATTGGCTCGGCGCCAGCTGTTCCCAGGCAGCAGTCCAGCACTACATGTACCCCGGAAGTGCCAGATTGGTTCGGCGCCAGCTGCTCCCGGGGTGCCAGTCCAGCAGTACATGTACCTCAGAAGTGCCCGATTGGCTCGGCACAAGCTGCTCCCGGGGCGCCAGTCCAGCACTACATGTATCCCGGAAGTGCCAGATTGGCTCGGCGCCAGTTGCTCCCGGGCAGCAGGCCAGCACTACATGTACCCCGGAAGTGCCTGATTGGCTCTGCGCCATTTGCTCCCGGGCGGCAGTCCAGCACTACATGTACCCCGGAAGTGCCTGATTGGCTCGGCGCCAGCTGCTCCTGGGTGCCAGTCCAGCACTATATGTACCCCGGAAGTACCTGATTGGCTCGGCGCCAGCTGCTCCGAGGTGGCAGTCCAGCACTACATGTACCCCGGAAGTGCCTGATTGGCTCGGCGCCAGCTGCTCCTGGGTGCCAGGCCAGCACTACATGTACCCCGGAAGTGCCTGATTGGCTCGGCGCCAGCTGCTCCCAGGCAGCAGTCCAGCACTACATGTACCCCGGAAGTGCCTGATTGGCTCGGCGCCAGCTGCTCCCAGGGTGCCAGTCCAGAACTACATGTACCCCAAAAGTGCCTGATTGGCTCGGCACCAGCTGCTCCCGGGGCGCCAGTCCAGCACTACATGTATCCCGGAAGTGCCAGATTGGCTCGGCGCCAGCTGCTCCCGGGGTGCCAGTCCAGCAGTACATGTACCCCGGAAGTGCCTATTTGGCTCGGCGCCAGCTGCTCCCAGGGGGCAGGCCAGCACTACATGTAACCCGGAAGTGCCTGATTGGCTCGCGCCAGCAGCTCCCGGGGTGCCAGTCCAGCACTACATGAACCCCGGAAGTGCCTGATTGGCTCGGCGCCAGCTGCTCCCGGGCAGCAGGCCAGCCCTACATGTAACCCGGAAGTGCCTGATTGGCTCGGCACCAGCTGCTCCCGGGGCGCCAGTCCAGCACTACATGTATCCCGGAAGTGCCAGATTGGCTGGGCGCCAGCTGCTCCCGGGCAGCAGGCCAGCACTACATGTACCCCGGAAGTGCCTGATTGGCTTGGCGCCAGTTGCTCCCGGGCGGCAGTCCAGCACTACATGTACCCCGGAAGTGCCTGATTGTCTTGGCGCCAGCTGCTCCTGGGTGCCAGTCCAGCACTACATGTACCCCGGAAGTGCCTGATTGGCTCGGCGCCAGCTGCTCCGAGGTGGCAGTCCAGCACTACATTTACCCTGGAAGTGGCTGATTGGCTCGGTGCCAGCTGCTCCCGGGCAGCAGGCCAGCACTACATGTACCCCGGAAGTGCCTGATTGGCTCGGCGTCGGCTGCTCCCGGGCGGCAGTCCAGCACTACATGTACCCCGGAAGTGCCTGATTGGCTCGGCGCCAGCTGCTCCCGGGCGGCAGTCCAGCACTAAATGTACCCCAGAAGTGCCTGATTGGCTCGGCGCCAGCTGCTCCCAGGCAGCAGGCCAGCACTACATGTACCCCAGAAGTGCCTGATTGGCTCGGCGTCGGCTGCTCCCGGGTGGCAGTCCAGCACTACATGTACCCCGGAAGTGCCTGATTGACTCGGTGCCGGCTGCTCCCGGGCGGCAGTCCAGCACTACATGTACCCCGGAAGTGCCTGATTGGCTCGGCGCCAGCTGCTCCCGGGCGGCAGTCCAGCACTAAATGTACCCCAGAAGTGCCTGATTGGCTCGGCGCCAGCTGCTCCCAGGGTGCCAGTCCAGAACTACATGTACCCCGGAAGTGCCTGATTGGCTCGGCACCAGCTGCTCCCAGGGCGCCAGTCCAGCACTACATGTACCCCGGAAGTGCCTGATTGGCTCGGCGCCATCTGCTCCCGGGGTGCAAGTCCAGAACTACATGTACCCCGGAAGTGCCTGATTGGCTCGGCACCAGCTGCTCCCAGGGAGCCAGACCAGCACTACATGTACCCCAGAAGTGCCTGATTGGCTCGGCGCCATCTGCTCCCGGGGTGCCAGTCCAGCACTACATGTACCTCAGAAGTGCCCGATTGGCTCGGCACAAGCTGCTCCCGGGGTGCCAGTCCAGCACTACATGTATCCCGGAAGTACCAGATTGGCTCGGCGCCAGCTGCTCCCGGGCAGCAGGCCAGCACTACATGTACCCCGGAAGTGCCTGATTGGCTCGGCGCCAGTTGCTCCCGGGCGGCAGTCCAGCACTACATGTACCCCGGAAGTGCCTGATTGGCTTGGCGCCAGCTGCTCCTGGGTGCCAGTCCAGCACTATATGTACCCCAGAAGTGCCTGATTGGCTCGGCGACAGCTGCTCCGAGGTGGCAGTCCAGCACTACATGTACCCCGGAAGAGCCTGATTACCTCGGCGCCAGCTGCTCCCGGGCGGCAGTCCAGCACTACATGTACCCCGGAAGTGCCTGATTGGCTCGGTGCCAGCTGCTCCTGGGTGCCAGGCCAGCACTACATGTACCCCGGAAGTGCCTGATTGGCTCGGCGCCAGCTGCTCCCAGGCAGCAGTCCAGCACTACATGTACCCCGGAAGTGCCAGATTGGCTCGGCGCCAGCTGCTCCCGGGCTGCCAGTCCAGCAGTACATGTACCTCAGAAGTGCCCGATTGGCTCGGGACAAGCTGCTCCCGGGGCGCCAGTCCAGCACTACATGTATCCCAGAAGTGCCAGATTGGCTCGGCGCCAGTTGCTCCCGGGCAGCAGGCCAGCACTACATGTACCCCGGAAGTGCCTGATTGGCTCTGCGCCATTTGCTCCCGGGCGGCAGTCCAGCACTACATGTACCCCGGAAGTGCCTGATTGGCTCGGCGCCAGCTGTCCGAGGTGGCAGTCCAGCACTACATGTACCACGGAAGTGCCTGATTGGCTCGGCGCCAGCTGCTCCTGGGTGCCAGGCCAGCACTACATGTACCCCGGAAGTGCCTGATTGGCTCGGCGCCAGTTGCTCCCAGGCAGCAGTCCAGCACTACATGTACCCTGGAAGTGCCTGATTGGCTCGGCGCCAGCTGCTCCCAGGGTGCCAGTCCAGAACTACATGTACCCCAAAAGTGCCTGATTGGCTCGGCACCAGCTGCTCCCGGGGCGCCAGTCCAGCACTACATGTATCCCGGAAGTGCCAGATTGACTCGGCGCCAGCTGCTCCCGGGGTGCCAGTCCAGCAGTACATGTACCCCGGAAGTGCCTATTTGGCTCGGCGCCAGCTGCTCCCGGGGGGCAGGCCAGCACTACATGTAACCCGAAAGTGCCAGATTGGCTCGGCACCAGCTGCTCCCAGGGCGCCAGTCCAGCACTACATGTATCCCGGAAGTGCCAGATTGGCTCGGCGCCAGCTGCTCCCGGGCAGCAGGCCAGCACTACATGTACCCCAGAAGTGCCTGATTGGCTTGGCACCAGTTGCTCCCGGGTGGCAGTCCAGCACTACATGTACCCCGGAAGTGCCTGATTGGCTTGGCGCCAGCTGCTCCTGGGTGCCAGTCCAGCACTACATGTATCCCGGAAGTGCCTGATTGGCTCGCGCCAGCTGCTCCCGGGGTGCCAGTCCAGCACTACATGAACCCCGGAAGTGCCTGATTGGCTCGGCGCCAGCTGCTCCCGGGCAGCAGGCCAGCACTATATGTACCCCGGAAGTGCCTGATTGGCTCGGCGCCAGCTGCTCCCGGGCAGCAGGCCAGCCCTACATGTAACCCGGAAGTGCCTGATTGGCTCGGCACCAGCTGCTCCCGGGGCGCCAGTCCAGCACTACATGTATCCCAGAAGTGCCAGATTGGCTCGGCGCCAGCTGCTCCCGGGCAGCAGGCCAGCACTACATGTACCCCGGAAGTGCCTGATTGGCTTGGCGCCAGTTGCTCCCGGGTGGCAGTCCAGCACTACATATACCCCGGAAGTGCCTGATTGGCTTGGCGCCAGCTGCTCCTGGGTGCCAGTCCAGCACTATATGTACCCCAGAGGGCCTGATTGGCTCGGCGCCAGCTGCTCCGAGGTGGCAGTCCAGCACTACATATACCCTGGAAGTGGCTGATTGGCTTGGTGCCAGCTGCTCCCGGGCAGCAGGCCAGCACTACATGTACCCCGGAAGTGCCTGATTGGCTCGGCGTCGGCTGCTCCCGGGCGGCAGTCCAGCACTACATGTACCCCGGAAGTGCCTGATTGGCTCGGCGCCGGCTGCTCCCGGGCGGCAGTCCAGCACTACATGTACCCCGGAAGTGCCTGATTGGCTCGGCGCCAGCTGCTCCCGGGCGGCAGTCCAGCACTAAATGTACCCCAGAAGTGCCTGATTGGCTCGGCGCCAGCTGCTCCCAGGCAGCAGTCCAGCACTACATGTACCCCGGAAGTACCTGATTTGCTCGGCACCAGCTGCTCCCAGGGTGCCAGTCCAGAACTACATGTACCCCGGAAGTGCCTGATTGGCTCGGCACAAGCTGCTCCCAGGGCGCCAGTCCAGCACTACATGTACCCCGGAAGTGCCAGATTGGCTCGGCGCCAGCTGCTCCCGGGCAGCAGGCCAGCACTACATGTACCCCGGAAGTGCCTGATTGGCTCTGCGCCAGTTGCTCCCGGGCGGCAGTCCAGCACTTCATGTACCCCGGAAGTGCCTGATTGGCTCGGCGTCAGCTGCTCCTGGGTGCCAGTCCAGCACTATATGTACCCCGGAAGTGCCTGATTGGCTCGGCGCCAGCTGCTCCGAGGTGGCAGTCCAGCACTACATGTACCCCGGAAGTGCCTGATTGGCTCGGCGCCAGCTGCTCCTGGGTGCCAGGCCAGCACTACATGTACCCCAGAAGTGCCTGATTGGCTAGGCGCCACCTGCTCCCAGGCAGCAGTCCAGCACTACATGTACCCCGGAAGTGCCTGATTGGCTCAGCATCAGCTGCTCCCAGGGTGCCAGTCCAGAACTACATGTACCCCAGAAGTGCCTGATTGGCTCGGCACCAGCTGCTCCCGGGGCGCCAGTCCAGCACTACATGTATCCCGGAAGTGTCAGATTGGCTCGGCGCCAGCTGCTCCCGGGGTGCCAGTCCAGCAGTACATGTACCCTGGAACTGCCTGATTGGCTCGGCGCCAGCTGCTCCCGGGGCGCCAGTCCAGCACTACATGTATCCCGGAAGTGCCAGATTGGCTCGGCGCCAGCTGCTCCCGGGCAGCAAGACAGCACTACATGTACCCCGGAAGTACCTGATTGGCTTGGCGCCAGTTGCTCCCGGGTGGCAGTCCAGCACTACATGTACCCCGGAAGTGCCTGATTGGTTTGGCGCCAGCTGCTCCTGGGTGCCAGTCCAGCACTACATGTATCCCGGAAGTGCCTGATTGGCTCGTGCCAGCTGCTCCCGGGGTGCCAGTCCAGCACTACATGAACCCCGGAAGTGCCTGATTGGCTCGGCGCCAGCTGCTCCCGTGCAGCAGGCCAACACTATATGTACCCCGGAAGTGCCTGATTGGCTCGGCGCCAGCTGCTCCCGGGCAGCAGTCCAGCCCTACATGTAACTCGGAAGTGCCTGATTGGCTCGGCACCAGCTGCTCCCGGGGCGCCAGTCCAGCACTACATGTATCCCGGAAGTGCCAGATTGGCTCGGCGCCAGCTGCTCCCGGGTAGCAGGCCAGCACTACATGTACCCCGGAAGTGCCTGATTGGCTCGGCGCCAGCTGCTCCGAGGTGGCAGTCCAGCACTACATATACCCTGGAAGTGCCAGATTGGCTCGGCGCCAGCTGCTCCCGGGTAGCAGGCCAGCACTACATGTACCCCGGAAGTGCCTGATTGGCTCGGCGCCAGCTGCTCCGAGGTGGCAGTCCAGCACTACATATACCCTGGAAGTGCCTGATTGGCTCGGTGCCAGCTGCTCCCGGGCAGCAGGCCAGCACTACATGTACCCCAGAAGTGCCTGATTGGCTCGGCGTCGGCTGCTCCCGGGCAGCAGGCCAGCACTATATGTACCCCGGAAGTGCCTGATTGGCTCGGCGCCAGCTGCTCCCGGGCAGCAGGCCAGCCCTACATGTAACCCGGAAGTGCCTGATTGGCTCGGCACCAGCTGCTCCCGGGGCGCCAGTCCAGCACTACATGTATCCCAGAAGTGCCAGATTGGCTCGGCGCCAGCTGCTCCCGGGCAGTAGGCCAGCACTACATGTACCCCGGAAGTGCCTGATTGGCTTGGCGCCAGTTGCTCCCGGGTGGCAGTCCAGCACTACATATACCCCGGAAGTGCCTGATTGGCTTGGCGCCAGCTGCTCCTGGGTGCCAGTCCAGCACTATATGTACCCCAGAGGGCCTGATTGGCTCGGCGCCAGCTGCTCCGAGGTGGCAGTCCAGCACTACATATACCCTGGAAGTGGCTGATTGGCTTGGTGCCAGCTGCTCCCGGGCAGCAGGCCAGCACTACATGTACCCCGGAAGTGCCTGATTGGCTCGGCGTCGGCTGCTCCCGGGCGGCAGTCCAGCACTACATGTACCCCGGAAGTGCCTGATTGGCTCGGCGCCGGCTGCTCCCGGGCGGCAGTCCAGCACTACATGTACCCCGGAAGTGCCTGATTGGCTCGGCGCCAGCTGCTCCCGGGCGGCAGTCCAGCACTAAATGTACCCCAGAAGTGCCTGATGGGCTCGGCGCCAGCTGCTCCCAGGCAGCAGTCCAGCACTACATGTACCCCGGAAGTACCTGATTGGCTCGGCACCAGCTGCTCCCAGGGTGCCAGTCCAGAACTACATGTACCCCGGAAGTGCCTGATTGGCTCGGCACAAGCTGCTCCCAGGGCGCCAGTCCAGCACTACATGTACCCCGGAAGTGCCAGATTGGCTCGGCGCCAGCTGCTCCCGGGCAGCAGGCCAGCACTACATGTACCCCGGAAGTGCCTGATTGGCTCTGCGCCAGTTGCTCCCGGGCGGCAGTCCAGCACTTCATGTACCCCGGAAGTGCCTGATTGGCTCGGCGTCAGCTGCTCCTGGGTGCCAGTCCAGCACTATATGTACCCCGGAAGTGCCTGATTGGCTCGGCGCCAGCTGCTCCGAGGTGGCAGTCCAGCACTACATGTACCCCGGAAGTGCCTGATTGGCTCGGCGCCAGCTGCTCCTGGGTGCCAGGCCAGCACTACATGTACCCCAGAAGTGCCTGATTGGCTAGGCGCCACCTGCTCCCAGGCAGCAGTCCAGCACTACATGTACCCCGGAAGTGCCTGATTGGCTCAGCATCAGCTGCTCCCAGGGTGCCAGTCCAGAACTACATGTACCCCAGAAGTGCCTGATTGGCTCGGCACCAGCTGCTCCCGGGGCGCCAGTCCAGCACTACATGTATCCCGGAAGTGTCAGATTGGCTCGGCGCCAGCTGCTCCCGGGGTGCCAGTCCAGCAGTACATGTACCCTGGAACTGCCTGATTGGCTCGGCGCCAGCTGCTCCCGGGGCGCCAGTCCAGCACTACATGTATCCCGGAAGTGCCAGATTGGCTCGGCGCCAGCTGCTCCCGGGCAGCAAGACAGCACTACATGTACCCCGGAAGTACCTGATTGGCTTGGCGCCAGTTGCTCCCGGGTGGCAGTCCAGCACTACATGTACCCCGGAAGTGCCTGATTGGTTTGGCGCCAGCTGCTCCTGGGTGCCAGTCCAGCACTACATGTATCCCGGAAGTGCCTGATTGGCTCGTGCCAGCTGCTCCCGGGGTGCCAGTCCAGCACTACATGAACCCCGGAAGTGCCTGATTGGCTCGGCGCCAGCTGCTCCCGTGCAGCAGGCCAACACTATATGTACCCCGGAAGTGCCTGATTGGCTCGGCGCCAGCTGCTCCCGGGCAGCAGTCCAGCCCTACATGTAACTCGGAAGTGCCTGATTGGCTCGGCACCAGCTGCTCCCGGGGCGCCAGTCCAGCACTACATGTATCCCGGAAGTGCCAGATTGGCTCGGCGCCAGCTGCTCCCGGGTAGCAGGCCAGCACTACATGTACCCCGGAAGTGCCTGATTGGCTCGGCGCCAGCTGCTCCGAGGTGGCAGTCCAGCACTACATATACCCTGGAAGTGCCTGATTGGCTCGGTGCCAGCTGCTCCCGGGCAGCAGGCCAGCACTACATGTACCCCAGAAGTGCCTGATTGGCTCGGCGCCAGCTGCTCCCAGGCAGCAGTCCAGCACTACATGTACCCCGGAAGTGCCTGATTGGCTCGGCGCCAGCTGCTCCGAGGTGGCAGTCCAGCACTACATATACCCTGGAAGTGCCTGATTGGCTCGGTGCCAGCTGCTCCCGGGCAGCAGGCCAGCACTACATGTACCCCAGAAGTGCCTGATTGGCTCGGCGTCGGCTGCTCCCGGGTGGCAGTCCAGCACTACATGTACCCCGGAAGTGCCTGATTGGCTCGGTACCGGCTGCTCCCGGGCGGCAGTCCAGCACTACATGTACCCCGGAAGTGCCTGATTGGCTCGGCGCCAGCTGCTCCCGGGCGGCAGTCCAGCACTAAATGTACCCCAGAAGTGCCTGATTGGCTCAGCACCAGCTGCTCCCAGGCAGCAGTCCAGCACTACATGTACCCCGGAAGTGCCTGATTGGCTCGGCGCCAGGTGCTCCCAGGGTGCCAGTTCAGAACTACATGTACCCCGGAAGTGCCTGATTGGCTCGGCACCAGCTGCTCCCAGGGCGCCAGTCCAGCACTACATGTACCCCGGAAGTGCCTGATTGGCTCGGCGCCATCTGCTCCCGGGGTGCCAGTCCAGAACTACATGTACCCCGGAAGTGCCTGATGGGCTCGGCACCAGCTGCTCCCAGGGCGCCAGACCAGCACTACATGTACCCCGGAAGTGCCTGATTGGCTCGGCGCCATCTGCTCCCGGGGTGCCAGTCCAGCACTACATGTACCTCAGAAGTGCCCGATTGGCTCGGCACAAGCTGCTCCCGGGGTGCCAGTCCAGCACTACATGTATCCCGGAAGTACCAGATTGGCTCGGCGCCAGCTGCTCCCGGGCAGCAGGCCAGCACTACATGTACCCCGGAAGTGCCTGATTGGCTCGGCGCCAGTTGCTCCCGGGCGGCAGTCCAGCACTACATGTACCCCGGAAGTGCCTGATTGGCTCGGTGCCAGCTGCTCCTGGGTGCCAGGCCAGCACTACATGTACCCTGGAAGTGCCTGATTGGCTCGGCGCCAGCTGTTCCCAGGCAGCAGTCCAGCACTACATGTACCCCGGAAGTGCCAGATTGGCTCGGCGCCAGCTGCTCCCGGGGTGCCAGTCCAGCAGTACATGTACCTCAGAAGTGCCCGATTGGCTCGGCACAAGCTGCTCCCGGGGCGCCAGTCCAGCACTACATGTATCCCGGAAGTGCCAGATTGGCTCGGCGCCAGTTGCTCCCGGGCAGCAGGCCAGCACTACATGTACCCCGGAAGTGCCTGATTGGCTCTGCGCCATTTGCTCCCGGGCGGCAGTCCAGCACTACATGTACCCCGGAAGTGCCTGATTGGCTCGGCGCCAGCTGCTCCTGGGTGCCAGTCCAGCACTATATGTACCCCGGAAGTACCTGATTGGCTCGGCGCCAGCTGCTCCGAGGTGGCAGTCCAGCACTACATGTACCCCGGAAGTGCCTGATTGGCTCGGCGCCAGCTGCTCCTGGGTGCCAGGCCAGCACTACATGTACCCCGGAAGTGCCTGATTGGCTCGGCGCCAGCTGCTCCCAGGCAGCAGTCCAGCACTACATGTACCCCGGAAGTGCCTGATTGGCTCGGCGCCAGCTGCTCCCAGGGTGCCAGTCCAGAACTACATGTACCCCAAAAGTGCCTGATTGGCTCGGCACCAGCTGCTCCCGGGGCGCCAGTCCAGCACTACATGTATCCCGGAAGTGCCAGATTGGCTCGGCGCCAGCTGCTCCCGGGGTGCCAGTCCAGCAGTACATGTACCCCGGAAGTGCCTATTTGGCTCGGCGCCAGCTGCTCCCAGGGGGCAGGCCAGCACTACATGTAACCCGGAAGTGCCTGATTGGCTCGCGCCAGCAGCTCCCGGGGTGCCAGTCCAGCACTACATGAACCCCGGAAGTGCCTGATTGGCTCGGCGCCAGCTGCTCCCGGGCAGCAGGCCAGCCCTACATGTAACCCGGAAGTGCCTGATTGGCTCGGCACCAGCTGCTCCCGGGGCGCCAGTCCAGCACTACATGTATCCCGGAAGTGCCAGATTGGCTGGGCGCCAGCTGCTCCCGGGCAGCAGGCCAGCACTACATGTACCCCGGAAGTGCCTGATTGGCTTGGCGCCAGTTGCTCCCGGGCGGCAGTCCAGCACTACATGTACCCCGGAAGTGCCTGATTGTCTTGGCGCCAGCTGCTCCTGGGTGCCAGTCCAGCACTACATGTACCCCGGAAGTGCCTGATTGGCTCGGCGCCAGCTGCTCCGAGGTGGCAGTCCAGCACTACATTTACCCTGGAAGTGGCTGATTGGCTCGGTGCCAGCTGCTCCCGGGCAGCAGGCCAGCACTACATGTACCCCGGAAGTGCCTGATTGGCTCGGCGTCGGCTGCTCCCGGGCGGCAGTCCAGCACTACATGTACCCCGGAAGTGCCTGATTGGCTCGGCGCCAGCTGCTCTCGGGCGGCAGTCCAGCACTAAATGTACCCCAGAAGTGCCTGATTGGCTCGGCGCCAGCTGCTCCCAGGCAGCAGTCCAGCACTACATGTACCCCGGAAGTGCCTGATTGGCTCGGCACCAGCTGCTCCCAGGGTGCCAGTCCAGAACTACATGTACCCCGGAAGTGCATGATTGGCTCGGCACGAGCTGCTCCGAGGGTGCCAGTCCAGAACTACATGTACCCCGGAAGTGCCTGATTGGCTCGGCACAAGCTGCTCCCAGGGCGCCAGTCCAGCACTACATGTACCCCGGAAGTGCCTGATTGGCTCGGCGCCAGCTGCTCCCGGGCGGCAGTCCAGCACTAAATGTACTCCAGAAGTGCCTGATTGGCTCGGCGCCAGCTGCTCCCAGGCAGCAGTCCAGCACTACATGTACCACGGAAGTGCCTGATTGGCTCGGCACCAGCTGCTCCCAGGGTGCCAGTCCAGAACTACATGTACCCCGGAAGTGCCTGATTGGCTCGGCGCCAGCTGCTCCCGGGGAGCAGGCCAGCACTACATGTAACCCGGAAGTGCCTGATTGGCTCGGCACCAGCTGCTCCCGGGGCGCCACTGCAGCACTACATGTATCCCGGAAGTGCCAGATTTGCTCGGCGCCAGCTGCTCCTGGGCAGCAGGACAGCACTACATGTACCCCGGAAGTGCCTGATTGGCTTGGCGCCAGTTGCTCCCGGGTGGCAGTCCAGCACTACACGTACCCCGGAAGTGCCTGATTGACATGGCGCCAGCTGCTCCTGGATGCCAGTCCAGCACTATATGTACCCCGGAAGTGCCTGATTGGCTCGGCGCCAGCTGCTCCCGGGGTGCCAGTCCAGCAGTACATGTACCCCGGAAGTGCCTGATTGGCTCGGCGCCAGCTGCTCCGAGGTGGCAGTCCAGCACTACACGTACCCTGGAAGTGCCTGATTGGCTCGGTGCCAGCTGCTCCCGGGCAGCAGGCCAGCACTACATGTACCCCGGAAGTGCCTGATTGGCTCGGCGTCAGCTGCTTCCGGGCGGCAGTCCAGCACTACATGTACCCCGGAAGTGCCTGATTGGCTCGGCGCCAGCTGCTCCCGGGCGGCAGTCCAGCACTACATGTACCCCAGAAGTGCCTGATTGGCTCGGCGCCAGCTGCTTCTGGGTGCCAGGCTTGCACTACATGTACCCCGGAAGTGCCTGATTGGCTCGGCGCCAGCTGCTCCCGGGCGGCAGTCCAGCACTACATGTACCCCAGAAGTGCCTGATTGGCTTGGCGCCAGCTGCTCCTGGGTGCCAGTCCAGCACTACATGTATCCTGGAAGTGCCTGATTGGCTAGCGCCAGCTGCTCCCGGGGTGCCAGTCCAGCACTACATGAACCCCGGAAGTGCCTGATTGGCTCGGCGCCAGCTGCTCCCGGGCAGCAGGCCAGCACTATATGTACCCCGGAAGTGCGTGATTGGCTCGGCGCCAGCTGCTCCCGGGCAGCAGGCCAGCCCTACATGTAACCCGGAAGTGCTTGATTGGCTCGGCACCAGCTGCTCCCGGGGCGCCAGTCCAGCACTACATGTATCCCGGAAGTGCCAGATTGGCTCGCGCCAGCTGCTCCCGGGCAGCAGGCCAGCACTACATGTACCCCGGAAGTGCATGATTGGCTTGGCGCCAGTTGCTCCCGGGTGGCAGTCCAGCACTACATGTACCCCGGAAGTGCCTGATTGGCTTGGCGCCAGCTGCTCCTGGGTGCCAGTCCAGCACTATATGTACCCCGGAAGTGCCTGATTGGCTCGGCGCCAGCTGCTCCGAGGTGGCAGTCCAGCACTACATATACCCTGGAAGTGGCTGATTGGCTCGGTGCCAGCTGCTCCCGGGCAGCAGGCCAGCACTACATGTACCCCGGAAGTGCCTGATTGGCTCGGCGTCGGCTGCTCCCGGGCGGCAGTCCAGCACTACATGTACCCCGGAAGTGCCTGATTGGCTCGGCGCCGGCTGCTCCCGGGCGGCAATCCAGCACTACATGTACCCCGGAAGTGCCTGATTGGCTCGGCGCCAGCTGCTCCCGGGCGGCAGTCCAGCACTAAATGTACCCCAGAAGTGCCTGATTGGCTCGGCGCCAGCTTCTCCCAGGCAGCAGTCCAGCACTACATGTACCCCGTAAGTGCCTGATTGGCTCGGCACCAGCTGCTCCCAGGGTGCCAGTCCAGAACTACATGTACCCCGGAAGTGCCTGATTGGCTCGGCACCAGCTGCTCCCAGGGCGCCAGTCCAGCACTACATGTATCCCGGAAGTGCCAGATTGGCTCGGCGCCAGCTGCTCCCGGGGTGCCAGTCCAGCAGTACATGTACCCCGGAAGTGGCTGATTGGCTCGGCGCCAGCTGCTCCCGGGGCGCCAGTTGAGCACTACATGTACCCCCGGAAGTGCCTGATTGGCTCGGCGCCAGCTGCTCCCGGGTCACCAGTCTAGCACTACATGTACCCCGGAAGTGCCTGATTGGCTCGGCACCAGCTGCTAACACAAGCTGCTGTGTCTCCCCAGACCAAATGGTGCTGTAGAAACATACGTAGTAGACATGAAGTCCGTGCCTATGGACTTTTAGGAAAAGTCGCATCAGTAAAGCTTTAGAGACGTGTTTAGGCAGCATGAGTCATATTTAATGGATGCAAAAGTGAGTTTGGAATTTGGTGTGCACGTGACGTGTGCATGCCTTGTATCGGCTCCTGCTCGCTGCCATTCAGGGCTTTGCTTTGGAGGTGTACCCCATTTCTTGCAAGTGCTGCCTGTTGCTTTGCAAGGGCATCTGGCCACGCACTCTAATCTTGCTGGCTGCCGCTTGGGTTATTTGGGGGATGAGGGAAAGCAGCCCAAGCAATGCACCCCATGTGAACCCCGCACCACTACTCACCCCAACATTGCCCTGCAGCAGCTGAAGGCCTGCACAGATCTGTCAGTGTGTTGCAGCATGGCTGGGAGCCAGGTACATCTCTGCAGAAGCAACGTCATACTGTGTTTGCAGGAGCGTAACCCACAACCAGCTGAGCTGCTTTCTCTCGGACCCGAGCCACTGCCCCCACTGCCATTACCCCCCACACAGCTTTGCTAATGCTTCTCAATCTGGCCTGCAGCACTCACACCACTACTGCACAGGGTGCGCCATTGCTGGAGTGCAGCACTCCTGCTATTCAAGCACACAGTGGCAAACACTGCTCCCGGCCAGTGCACCTCAATCCTGACACGCAGCACTGCACATGACAAGCATACTATTCTAATGTGGGCTCCACAGTGCACCCACATCCTGACCAGCTGCACACCCACCCTTTTGTTGCTGTACCTACCGGCTTAGTCACACAGCTCTAGAAATGTACCTCAATCCTGACACGCAGCACTGCACATGACAAGCATACTATTCTAATGTGGGCTCCACAGTGCACCCACATCCTGACCAGCTGCACACCCACCCTTTTGTTGCTGTACCTACCGGCTTTGTCACACAGCTCTAGCAATGTACCTCAATCCTGACACGCAGCACTGCAAATGACAAGCATACTATTCTAATGTGGGGTCCACAGTGCACCCACATCCTGACCAGCTGCACACCCACCCTTTTGTTGCTGTACCTACCGGCTTTGTCACACAGCTCTAGCAATGTACCTCAATCCTGACACGCAGCACTGCAAATGACAAGCATACTATTCTAATGTGGGGTCCACAGTGCACCCAAATCCTGACCAGCTGCTCATCCACCCTTCTGCTGCTGTAGCAATTTACCTCAATTCTGTTGCGGAGCACACCTGTTTTTTGAACATTGCCTCAAAAAAACCTTGTTTGAGGCGCCTCAGTCCTGCTTTGCAGCTGCCCCTGGTGCTCTGAGATTGAAAATCCCTTTGAAAACGCCTCACTGTGGTGCCTCATCTATTTCCCTGTGGAGAGGGGCTACGCACACACACCCTCACACCCAAACCCATCGCCCGGAGGAGGCACACAGGACGCCGAGCACCCGGTCCAGAGAAAGGTCCTAAGGAAGACATGGGTTTACATGGTTGGCTTTAGGCCGTAGGGGAGGCTGGTACCACCCCATACATGTATAAGAAATGTTTCCATTCTATAGCACTCAGCCAGGGTTCAGCCATTCTGGTGCCAGGACCGGCCTGGCTGGATCCTTTCTAAGTGTTCTTAGAGCAAGCAGCGAGTGAGACAGGGGGGCATTTTAGGAGCCCCAGCCTGGTCCTCACCTCATAACCTTTCTTTGTGATACCCCCCAAACAGAGTCAAGGAGAAGCGTCATCCCCAGTGACCCTGGACAAGTTGCTGTACAAGGGTCACCTGGCATTGCTGCATTATTTTAATGCACGCGCTGTTTATTTTCTTTCTTAAGTGGGCACAGCAGCTGCCAGCTGGCTTAGGGCTGGGAGTAGCTACATACATGTAGCTCTGATCTCCCCTAAGGGTGTAAGATACTGGTTCTGCTCTGGAACCTGGGAAAGAGTATGTTGCTGTGCCCAGCAGAAAGCTCAGAGGTCTGAAGCCTATGAAGTCACTTGGCATATTTGCTGATCTGGAAAAGCGAATGCTCGCAATATAGCAAAGACATTCTTCCAAATCCCTAATGGGGTCTTGCAATGCTTGCCTGAGGGTGGACATGAGTGACGCTGCTGTGCGATGCACCAGGGTGTGCAAAGGGCTCATGTTGTTTAGCTTCCACCATACATAGGAGGGCCGAGGGCATCATTACGAGTATGGTGGTGCGCGTAGTGCGTAGTGCAGCGGTAATTGCATCACTGCTGTACAAAATCTGCAGAATTACCGCCGGCGGTAACGCCTCTGAAATCCCCATGGAGTCCTATGAACTATGAAAATGGGGATTAACACCACTTTACCACCACTTGCGATTCCATGGGTGTAAGTGGCAGTAACAATAATCGAGCTTGGTGGTAATTCGGTGGAGAGCAACTATGAAAGGACTGTGGTTAGGACTCAGGGCACTGGAGAAGGCCTGGCCATAAGAACTGGGAATCGACTGCGCTGGGGAACTGTCATGAGTGTATCTGGCATGTCAACGCGTGCAGTGTGTGTCTAGGTAGGGAGAGTGTATGCCCCCCCCACTTCAATAAGGGAAACCAGGTGACGCAATGAGCCTAGACACTCACGCGCATGGTGACAGGTGACAGGAAACACGCACATTCTGACTGGGTGACTCCAACTTGAAACAATTATCTAATAGTGTCTCAGGACTTTAACAGACATTTCAAAAGTAATAATAGGTCTTGATAGACACTGTGCCAGTTCCCGAAAAAGACAGCCAACACGTGTTTCGACCCTACGTGGGTCTTTTTCAAGGCTGTATAATACTTGAGATAAGTAAAGTTATGTCGCCCCAAACATGTGACCCCAAAAAAACAGAGCAGCCAATGTGCAAACACACAATTAAAATGTCAGATCGTAAACAACACAATATTTATAACAATAAGCCCCAAAAAATGTAACACAATTGCAAGTTTGTGGATCAGGAGAGAGTGGGAGAGAGGGAGAGGGAGAGAGAGAGAGAGAGGGAGAGAGGAAAACCAAAACATGAATTAGTTCACTTCATAAAAATGATCAAGGCAATGCTGGGGGACAGAACCTGAGAAACCAAAGAAAGGAACCACAAGGAAATGGAAGCATCCGCCAAAGGGCCATCCATCTTACTAAGTAGTGAGCCTAATTCCATATGAACAATTGCAGTGAGTAACCCTAGTACTCCACTATACTTTCTAAGAAAATAGTGAAGTCCCTCTACTCACTGTCATAAATAATCATTAAATACCGCCTTCCACCACGCGAGGGCGCTCAAACTAAATAATATCCGTGTTGGGCCTGACATGCACATAAGAACCCGCGTCCAAAGCAGCGCCGGGTGCTCGAGACTCTCATCATAGTTCCATGAAGGAAGCTGGTGTTGAGTTCTTCTAAAGCTATTATTTAATTCCTCTTCAGATTATGCCGGAAAGACGCCTTTGAGTCCTGACTCAGTCTTCCGGGTCATGGAGGTCGGAGGTCGCTGCTTTTTGAAAGATCTCAATGGCTTTGCCACCCAGGAAATTGGGTGTGAACTTGGATTTGTTTTTGAGTTCTGTAGTTTGTATCCATTGTTCCTCATTGTTGAGATGTTCTATTGAGTCACGTGTGTTAGAGAGTTGCCATCACAGCCCTGACGCGGATATTATGTTGAGTGGTAAATGGAGGCATTTGTTTTTAATCTTTTTGAATTGCAATCATTACCAATTGACGCTGCATGACAGAGTGTCACGTGGCAATCTGGAAACACCTTGTGTGATGTCTAGTGCGCCTTATAAATAACCAATAAAATAAATACATCACATCAGTGCATGCACTTTGCAAGAGCGTTATCATGTTGTCAATTCTTTGCACCGTGATAGTCCCCCTTTATCCATTTTTGCAGAATTATCGAGACGAGAGGTTGAAAGGTTTTGAAGTACGTGGTTGAGTGCAACACTCGGGCACTCCTTTATCATGCGCATCGTGGAGTGCACGCTGAGTGCTGTGAGTTGTGAGCACCCTCTGCCTGACTGCTTCGTGGCGCTGCTCACTCTCCCACAAGTGCCGCTTTGACACTTTTTGACTCTGCTCGTGGAGAAAGAGCACTTCACCTTTAACAGCAGACGATGTCCGCCTGGATGGACTCATTCAAACGCTCTACTCAAGCCACACCATTAGTGCAGGCTCCGGCGTGAGGCCACCCTGCCTCTCACCTTCTTAAAGTGATGGTTGTGTGCATCGCGCATGCGCGCGCGCAAAGTGGCGTGCACGTGAGTGCTGTTAGCTTGTTAGCTGCGCAGCTGCCAGCCCTCGACGGCCTCTCGCTCCTTGTGCTAACCTGGCTTTCTCTCCCATGGCCGGGTACACGCTTAAAACAGCAATGCCTGATTGTGGGGGTTTTCTAAAGAATGCTGTTTTGCCCCCCCCGCCCTCATCTGTATCATCGGAGCCCAGAGACTCTCACGGAGAGACCGCCCAGAGATGTAAAACTGAGCTAATAAAAGGCCTGAAATCCATCTCCATGGACAAACGAGTGCTTTGGGCAATCTCGACCCAAAAACCAGCGGTCTCGGCCCCCGCGCATGCCCCCAGTATTCACAATGAGGATCACGGAGATTGCAAGCCCTCGCAATTTCTGCAAGCCTTACCGGCGGACGCACAGTCATCTCTAGTTGCCCCAAATGACAGCGCGCATACCTGCGACTCCTTCGAGAACCAAATGACACAGAGACTAAAACTCTGCAACCGCCCGCGACTTATCCTGCGGCGCGATTGTCGCATCACCCAATTTCACATGCTCAGGCGGCTACGAATATGAAAGGAACAGGCTTAATAGCGCAGATCCCTGTTAGCGGGCGATCCCGCCGCCCCCGTGAGCCCCCACCCCCCGTGCACACAGAGACACACGGAGACCGATGCTGTTCGTGTGGGCTCCCCGGTGGCTCTGCTGCCGCCGGGCGACGCCCCTTTATTTATATGGCACGCGACGGAGTGAACGTCACTCCGTCGCGTGCTTGCCCTTAAAGGGGCCACGCCACACTCCTCCTTTTCCATAACAACAAACACAAAGGAGGATACAATTGTTCTACGTTCTACAGCACACAAAACTGACTAATCACTACTTTACAGCACACACATTAGGAATCCCCCATTTATTGGCAACCACCCTGGATCCCCAGCGGTGCCTTCACACAGTCCGGCGACCCGTCGCCAACATGACCCCGGATCAGTCCGTCACATAGTCACTCAGGTGGGCAGGTTTCCCACGCCCTGTTCTCAGGGGGTACCTTCTGCCACTGTCCCTTACCGGAGTACTTGAGTCGGTTCTTCCGCGAACAGGCGAGTCCATGGTGGGGACATCTCCTCCACTATCGTCGGGTAGTTCTTCGCCAGCATCTACTCGATTCGCTCCCGGGTCACCCAGTCTCCTAAAGAAACTGGCATTTCTGGTCACCGACGATGTCCCATCTGATGCAGTCACCATAGACCCCTTCACCGCTACAACATCCAGGGGGGCGGGCTCGTATGTGAGGGAGAGCTTGCCCTGCGGATGACGGTTCCTCACTAACACCTCATCCCCTGGGGCAATGTTGGGTGGCTTCAGACCTCTTCTCATGTTCTCCGCCCGAGTTCTTGCCAGCCGATCTTCCTCCACCTGCTCATTGTCAATGATGGCGGGCTCTCGGGCCCCTACCTCAGGTACGACATCCCGAGGGCACCTCTGGAAGAGGGCCTCCGCCGGTGCTACTCCCGTCGATGAATGGGGAGTGGTTCTGTATCCCCGTAGGAATACATACAGGGCCCTCTGCAGACACTCACCCTTGCCTTGGGCGATCCGGAACACCTTGTTAAGGGTGCGCATCATGCGCTCGGCCTCCCCGTTTGCCCTGGGCCAGAGGGGTGTGACCTTCCTGTGCTGAATGCCATAGTTCTTTAAGAGTTCAGCAAAGCTCTCACCCTGATACGGTGTGCCATTGTCAGTGCACACAACCGATGGAAGGCCATGGGTGGCGAAGATCTTTTCCACGGCGATCACCACGTCACCAAATGCCAGCGACTCCACAAATTCCACCTCCGGGTATCGCGACCACTCGTCGACCATCACTAGGAAGTGCGTCCCTCTAGATGTAGAGCCGAAGTCAGCATGCACTACTTCCCGTGGCTTGGTTCCCCTAGGCATTGTCTCAATGGATGGGTCCCGCTGGGCTGGGGATGCGGCCTGACACCACCGACACGAGGCCACAAACTCTTCTACCCTCCGCTCTAGCTCCGGGAACCACACCTTCTGGCGAAGCCGAGCCTTTGTTTTGGGCGCCCCTTGATGGCCCTGGTGGGCGAGAGCGATTATCTGTGGGATCTTCGTCTGTGGCACCACTATTCTGTCGCCTCTCAGCAGGAGTCCCGATTCCGAGAATGCAAGTTCTTCCCGCACCTTCCAGAGCTATTCCAGTGCCACCCTGGCTTCGCATGTTCGACGGTCAAGCGCTTCAAGCACCGTCTTCCACGCACCTTGTTGCATGGCCAGTCTTAGAATGGCGAAGCACTCGTCATCATTCGACGCCAGCTCCAGCTCCTCCACCTGCATGGAGTTGGGGGTGGCAGACTCAACGACGAGACGAACGTGTTCATCAGCCTCCTCCGCGGACCCAGACGCCCAGGCATCCCCACATGGGTGACGTGACAGATAGTCTGCAGCGTTGCTTACACCAGGCCGATACACCAGCGACACGCCGTATTCAAGCAGGGCCAGCATCCAGCCCTCTATCCTTACTGGTGGTCTGGAGGAGGAGCCTGCCATGATGGGTAGCAGTGGTTTGTGGTCAGTGATGACAGTCACAGGACGCCCTAGAATGTATAGGCGAAAATGCCTGCAACCCCACAACACCGCCAGGGCCTCCCTCTCGATTTGCGAGTAGCGTTGTTCAGTGTCCGAGAGTGCCTTGCTCGCATAGGCTATTGGCCGAACTTCCTGCTCGCGCCCCACTTGAGTGAGGACCGCCCCCAGACCATAGGGACTGGCGTCCACGACTATTTCCGTCTGCAGGCTAGGGTCAAAGAACGCCATGGTGTCTTCTGCCGCTAGGGCACCCCGGATGTCATCAAATGCCGCCTGCTCGAGGGGCCCCCACTGCCACACGGAGTCTTTCTTGGTTAAAGATCTTAGAGGCTCAGAACGGGACGCTAGATTCCGGATGAAGCGGCCACAATAAGTGACCATGCCCAAAAAGCTCCTCACCTCAGCGACGTTTTCAGGTGGGCGGGCCTCTCTAATGTCCTTCACCTTACGGGGGTCGGGTGACACCCCATCCGCTTTAAACACGAACCCAAAGAACTCGATTGTTGTCCTGAGGAATTCGCATTTCTCTTTGTGTAAGGTGAGTCCCAAGAGACGGAGACGCTCAAATGTCTTTGCAAGGCGGGCCATGTGTTCTGCCTCTGACTTGGAGTGTACTAAGATGTCGTCACTGATGTTGATGACCCCATCCAGATCTGCTAATGCCCCTCTAATGATGTTTTGAAAAACTTCCACTGCAGAGGACACTCCAAAACTCAGCCTCTTATACCGATACAGGCCCCGATGGGTGGTGAAGGTGGTGATGTATCGGGACTCAGGGTGCAGAACCACCTGATGATATCCTGCCCTCAAGTCCAGCTTGGAGAAGAATCTCGCCCCCTGTAATTCTGCAATGATGTCGTCCATGGTGGGGGTTAGGTGTCTCTCTCTTTTGATCGCCTTGTTGGGCAGGCGCATGTCGACACAAATCCTTACTGCATCTGGTTGTTTGGGCTTCCGTGCGACGACAATGGGTGAGACCCAAGGAGTGGGGCCTTCCACCTTCTCAATTATGTCCAGCTGAACAAGGTTGTCCAATTCCTGGTCTACCAGATCCCTGAGGTGAAACGGTATGCGCCGGTGCTTCAGGGCCACCGGTTGTATGGACTCATCAATGTGCAAGCGGACTGGTTCCCCCACTAACTGTCCAATGCCTTCAAAGAGGGATGTGTGCTTCTCCAGGAGCTCCTGGATGTCGTCAAGATATACGTTGTATGCGAATGTCACAATCCCCAAAGCTTCAGCAGCTGCGCAGCAGAGGAGCGTGTTGGTGCTCACCGGCGTGACGTAAAACCTTGCCCGAATGCCTGAGTTGCCATATTGAGTGTCAGCCACAAACACACCATCCAGTGGGATTGGATGGTTGCCTCCAAATGTGAAAATGTGCGCTCTCGGTGCCGCCAGCGGTGGGGGTGCCTGCATTGCATCATAGTGTTGCCTGGCCATCACGTTCACGGACGCCCCCGTGTCCACCAACATGGGTACTGAATTCCCATTGACCAGTACGTCGCATCTCGGCTGTCTCTTGGAGTGCGATTTCAGCATTCTTACGCATGACACGAAGAAGACATTCTCTTCATCTTCTTCTTCCTCCTCACCTTCTTGAGGGGGGCCATCGTCGGCCTGGTCCACCTGGGCAACGTTGGATGTTCTCTGGGGGCGGAAAGAGCCAGCCCGGACAGGTCCCCTGGGGACCATTTTCGGGACCGTCGATCTGCACACTCTTGCAAAATGGTCTGTGCCCCCACATCGTCCACACTTCACTCCCGCTGCTGGACAGTCTGCTGGGTGCGGGAGGTCATATCCACATTTTAGGCACGAGGACTGCGCCACTTGGGGCCGTGGATTTTGAGTATTCATGGGGCGTCTTGATCCGCGACCTCTTCCGACTGCGCATACCTCTTCCACCCTACCAGGGCGCACACCCGCTTCCATCCTTGATGCCCGCAGCTCCGACACCTCGTGGCACCTCCCCAGTTCTAGGATGCGGGGTAGTGTTATACCCGGCTCGCGCAGGATTTGACGCCTCAGCTTACCAGAGGAACAGCCTTGAATGAGGTGGTTGCGAATCATATCATCAGGGTCATTCCAAGCACAAGGTGCCGCCAGCCTGCGCAGCTGCCCATAAAACACATCCAAAGTCTCGTCATCTTTCTGTCTGGTGTTGCCCATTAGGAACCGTTCGTAATCCACATTGGCCATGGGCAGGAAGTGATTGTGGAGCGCAGTTTTGGCGGCATCAAAAGACCCATCTGCTGGTTGCAAGGACAAGAAGATCTCGTGCACAGCAGGGCCTGCAGAATACAGGAGAGTGGCCAACTTACTGTCGTCACTCGTCTCCATCGTGGCCCTGAAGTACATTTCCAGCCTGTCCATCCACATCTTCCACCTCTGTCCCAGGCTTGATGGCGTGCCCGAGACATCAAACTCTGGCATTGGCTGTAGGGTACCGGGCGGTCTCTGCAATGGTCTTGGTGGAAGGACAGGCGGGGGTTGGGCTGGAGCAGCAGCCTGCTGTTGGGCCACGGCGGCCGCTGCACCTTGATCCATGGTGTAAAGCGCACAGGCACCCCGTCTTGGGGCCGCAACTTGGACACCAAACACAACCAGTACCTAGATGAGGATCCCAGCCCCTCAGGTGATTCAGATGATGTCCAGGTTCGAGGGTTTTCCAGGCAAATGTAGGACCACCAGGTTCCAGACTTCAGCCGGTGTAGGATTGAAGAATCCAAAAATCGAGCAGGGTAGGCCCCAGTGTGCATCCAGTAGGCCTCCAGGTAGCTCCACCCTTAAACTCGATGAAAAACAGTGAAAATGCAAATGACTTGCATTTCCACCAGCACGTGTTGCAAGCAGTGACTGTCCGCCACTGGAATCTCCAAAAATTGGGTCCGGATCTCTCACAGATGCTTCGTTATGAAGCCGTGAGTTTCCGAGGCCTTGTAGTCAAAATGGCCGCCGGCCACGCGTGTCTCTCCCCTCTCCGCGGCCAACATTCACGGATGCGCTCACACGCGATCATCTGCGCATCTCGAAAACGTTGCCACCTGTCCCAGGGATCGATCCGACTTCGTCGCCATTGTTAGCGGGCGATCCCGCCGCCCCCGTGAGCCCCCACCCCCCGTGCACACAGAGACACACGGAGACCGATGCTGTTCGTGTGGGCTCCCCGGTGGCTCTGCTGCCGCCGGGCGACGCCCCTTTATTTATATGGCACGCGACGGAGTGAACGTCACTCCGTCGCGTGCTTGCCCTTAAAGGGGCCACGCCACAATCCCCATAGCTCCTCCTTTTCGATTACCAGATCCAACCTGGAAGAAGCCTGCCTCACCGCTACCAAACTCGCCCATGCGTCAATCATCTGAGAAGACTCTGGCTCTATCAGTGGACCACATTATCACCAAATCAAGGAGCCCTCCCCCAACTTCATCGCAGTCCCCAATACCGTCCCCAGAGTCAGTAGAATCTTCACCGACACCACCGCCTCACCGCAAATGTCGTTTAATAAACCCACGGCGAGACCCTACCTTGGATTTCAGCCCCACCCCCCTGTTGCCTGGGAAACAGCCTTAAGTGCTATTACCAGAGGCCTTCACAGTCTTATACACATTTCTGAAGTATTGGATAAAAAAGTAGAGGCCCAAAGCCATATGCTTGGCCTATTGGACTCCAAAGTTGACTGGGTAGCGACTGAACTACAACGTGTTGATCGCTTGTCTCATCCCGGTGTCAGCTTGCTGGCCCTTCCATCCCCTATCAATACTTCCCGTCATAATAGAAGCTTGGAAGATCCACCTAAGGTAATCGCAGTGGGTATAACATCTGCACTGGAGGCCTCGGCCTTGGGTGATGTACGAGACCCAGCTTCAGATGAAGCACCGAGAATTGAGAATGAAACGATACCAACTGTGAAGGGTGAGGTTGCACCTTCAGTCTATGAAGTATTCCAAACAAACTCGAATAAGAAAAATGAGGGAATAAAAGAGAAGTAAAGGACTAAATTGCTTGTTGCCAAAATCAGTATTAGGTGCAACCAAAAAGAAAACAAAAAACCAAACTACCCTAACAAACGCGGCAACGAGCAAGTCCAAAAGATTCCTAAATTCACCTTCAGCTACCCCCTAACCTTCACCTCCAAACACCACCGGCCCACCTAATGTTCTACAACTTCAGCCACATCCCACTGTCCACCCCAACTACATCCCTCTGTTCACCTTCCTCCTAACCTTCACCTTCAACCACCACCCACCCACCTAATGGTCTACAACTTCAACCACATCCACTGTCCACCTCCAACTACATCCCTCTGTTCACCTTCAGCTTCCTCCTAACCTTCACCTCCAGCCACCACCCACCCACCTAATGTTATACAACTTCAGCCACATCCCACTGTCCACCTCCAACTACATCCCTCTGTTCACCTTCAGCATCCTCCTAACCTTCACCTCCAGCCACCACCCAGCCACCTAATGTTATACAACTTCAGCCACATCCCACTGTCCAATAAAATGAGGACATATACAAGGGACAAAACAAACTGAAACAAAATGTATAGAAGAAAACAGGTGACTTACAAAAGGTAACAATAGCCTAAGGGGGCAAGTGCTTCGGTTACATGTGTTATTAACGAAATAGGAAATAACATTTTTCATGAAAAATAAATAACAAAAAAGACACCTTTTTAATTTTATTTGGGGGGGTCCCCCCGAGCCCCATGTTTCCCTATGATTCTTACCCAATCCCAACTACTGCACAACCCGTTTTAACCCCTTACCCCACACCCCATATATACTTACCTTTAATTTTGGGTATTTTTGTTATTTATGTTTCGTTGAAAAAGTTATTTGTTATTTTCTATTCGTTAATTTCATTGCATACCAAGTTGCTTCAAACTAAAGCGGAATACTAATTAAATATACAGAATTACATTAATGTAATGTATTAGCATTTATAAAGCGCGAACTGCAGCCAGAAGGCATCTAGGTGCTAAGAAACAGCCTGTGGGAGAGTCCACTCCGGAGTTCTACAGACAGTGGCCAGAAACTAGAAAAGATATGTCTTAAGAGCTTTTCGAAATGCTAAATGATCATCAATGCTTCGCAAGTGATTTGGTAGTGAGTTCCACAGACCAGCTGCGAGGGTGGAGAAAGCACGACCACCGACCCGTGCTCTTTGGAAGTGAAGGACCATCTGACGTTTCTGAGACTCTGAATGGAGCCGCCTTGAGGGAGTGTAAGGAATGAGTTTCGTCTGCAGATACTCAGCACCCAGCTGATAGCAGGCCCGATGAGAACTACAGAGAGTCTTAAACTCAGTGCGACTACGTACAGGAAGCCAGTGCAATTGACGAAGAAGATCTTGGGAGTGGGACATTCAACCAGCTCCAAGAGCCAGCTGGGCTGAAGCATTCTGAAGGAGCTGCAGTCTTTGAACCAAACAAGCTGGCTGGCCAAGATAGATTCCATTGCAGTAATCAATAGACCCAGCAGTTGGAGCTGCAACCACCTTTGCTCGAGACTCAGAGGGTAGAAATGGCAAAGTCTTCCTCAAAATGTTAAGCTTTAAGAACCCGGAGTTGCATACTGATGCAATTTGCAGCTCCCGGGAAACCTGAGGACTGAACTTTAACACCAAGACTTTTGACGGAATTGACAGGGGCTGGAAAAGGGCCAAGAGAGTCTGGCCAAACGTCAATGGTCCAGGGTGCTTGCGATTCAGCAGCACCTGTTACCATAATCTCAGTCTTTGCACCGTTCAACTTCAACTCGTTCTTGGCCATCCAGTCCCCCACTGCTGTAAGGCAATTCCTCAATCGAGACGGGGATCTCTTTCTGGAGAATCAAGCTGAAAGAGTATCTGTGTATCATCGGCGTAGGCCTAGAACCTTTCCTTGTTGTCCTGGATTAAGTCTGCCAAGGGAAATAGATATAAATTAAAAAGCAGCTGGGACAGGGAAGACCCCTGGGGGACACCACAGGTCACAGACCTTGGAGAGGATTGAAAAGGAAATAACGACACTGTTTGCGTGCACTTCGAAAGAAAAGACGTAAACTAGGCAAGCGGTGCCCTGGAAATTCCTCTACTCTCCAGGCCCTTAGCAGAATACCACGGTCAATAGTATCAAAGGCCGCGGAGAGGTCCAGCCAAATCAAAACTCCAACCTCCCTGCGGTCTTGGAGGCATGCCAAGTCACCCAGGACTGAAATCATTAACTATTACGCACCCCTAATGGGGCGGAAGCAGATTGAAATGGATGCAACAAGGCCTCCATAAGTTTCATGACACATGGTAACAGTGAAATTGGCCGACAATTAGAGGCCAAGGCTGGAACTAGCGGAGGCTTTTTCAGTAGAAGGGAAACAAGTGCATGTTTCAAAGCCTCAGGAACGAAGCCCAGAGAAACAGAAGACTGCAAAGCTGCAGTAAAAAGTGGGATCACCTCGGCCGATGGGGTTTGAAGCACCCAGACAGGAATCGAGTCGGCCAGTGAGGACGACTTCAACCTCTGAAGGGCCGCCCTGCCCATATCCTCTGTAACAACGTCAAACTGATCCATCCCAGGAATAATTATTTTGTTTCTCAGCTGCTTCCAAAACCTATCTTCACGTTCATCTGTCTCATTACCCGCAATAGAATTACAAATTCTCTGAATCTTTTCATCAAAAAAAGAATGAATGAGATCACACTGTGCTTGTGAGCGCAGAGGATCAATAGAAGGGAATAGAGATGAGAGCTCTTTTGCTACTTTGAAGAGTTCTTGTGCTGAGCAGGAAGCTGATATAATCCGCTCAGCAAAGTGTTGAGATTTAGTGGCTTGGACGGCTCCCTGATACTGAAGCACTGACTGCTTACAGAGAAGCTCAGAGTCTGAGTCATATTCTCGTCGCCATTTGCGTTCCAATTGGTGGCATAGTTGCTTCATGGTCTTCAGCTCACCATTGAACCAAGGAGCTGAAGGCTTAGCTCGAGATTTACAAGCTTTGATTGGTGCAAGAGCATTTGCCACCTCTATCATCACACTCACCAGAGCATCACAAGGATCCTGATTCTCTTTGCCACCTCTAGCATCACATCACCAGAGCATCACAAGGATCCTGCTTCTCTTTGCCACCTCTAGCATCACATCACCAGAGCATCACAAGGATCCTGCTTCTCTTTGCCACCTCTATCATCGCACTCACCAGAGCATCACAAGGATCCTGATTCTCTTTGCCACCTCTAGCATCACATCACCAGAGCATCACAAGGATCCTGCTTCTCTTTGCCACCTCTAGCATCACATCACCAGAGCATCACAAGGATCCTGCTTCTCTTTGCCACCTCTATCATCGCACTCACCAGAGCATCACAAGGATCCTGATTCTCTTTGCCACCTCTAGCATCACATCACCTGAGCATCACAAGGATCCTGCTTCTCTTTGCCACCTCTATCATCGCACTCACCAGAGCATCACAAGGATCCTGATTCTCTTTGCCATCTCTAGCATCACATCACCAGAGCATCACAAGGATCCTGCTTCTCTTTGCCACCTCTATCATCACATCACCAGAGCATCACAAGGATCCTGATTCTCTTTGCCACCTCTAGCATCACATCACCAGAGCATCACAAGGATCCTGCTTCTCTTTGGCAGTAAAATCACTAGTGCTTTCCCCCAAGATGTTTAACAACAGTAGTAGGAGATACCTTCCTCCACGGCCGCTGTTGACAGGAAATATTAGGTGTGCAGCCAGCAGGGGTAGCACAGGAAAGGGTATAGGGAAGAACAACATGTTCGGACCAAAGATCCGGAAATGGAGTAAATACTGCCACCTGATCTTTCTCAGATGAAAACATTAAACTAAGTAAATTTCCCTTTCGATGCATTGCTATATGATTACACAAAGATAGTCCTAAATCAGCCAGTGCTGATCACATTTTTTTGCATATAAATCAGTGGGATTATTCGGCCTAACATTCAATTCTCCCATAATAAACACATCAGGGTATGTCAAGACCAGATGAGCAACCAGGTGTGTGAAATCAAGAGCACCATTGGCGAACGATAGGGAGAGGGGGCCTGTAAATCACCAGTAGATACATCGATATATTGGGTGACCACGGACTCCGAGTCAACAACAGTTCACAGGGAAGATTATGGCTCACAGCAAGTATCGGAAAGGTTAGAGATGCTAAATGAATGAAAGCCAAGCCCCCACCTATTCCTGGGGGGGGGCTCTGTCAAGATGAGGAATAGCATAATGCAAAGGGAGCACTTGCACAATATCAGGCTCAGCTGATGGAGTAAAGCAGGTCTCTGTGATACAGAGTAAATCGTGAGACGACCTGTAGGATATTTTGTGTAAATTTGGGGCCTGGTGGTATTTTCTTACCGCCAAAAATACTACTCCTTGCATTTAGAATGGGTTTGGCCTTATTTCCTTTCAGTGACCATTCCTTATTACATTATATGGGATCAGTTAGTGGTATACAGTATTGTTTGGTGGTATTTTGGTGAGCATAATTTTTCTGTTTTTATTTGTGGCCCCAACATACAAAACCCTTTTTTTTGCTTAGACTGTTCGTGTGATCTCTAGAGGCCTCGGACCTACATTCAGAAATACCACAATTTCACATTTAGCATTCTCAATAACCTGTGGTACTATCACTAATTTATATACATTAGCGATCTATGTTTCCATAGGCCTCTTTGCTGATTCATGTACGCCCAGCAATATCTATTGTATTAGATTCCACTCAGACACCACACTGAGTGGAAACACGCACACAGCTATTTTTCATTGCAAATGATATTACTCCATCTGTATGGGAAACATGACACATGCATTACCTGAAAATCTTCCCCCTTCTCCCGAAATATTATTCTAGATGCACCAAAGAAAAAGACAAAAAGAAAAAACACTCTACACATTTTGTGTACATTATACTTGTATTATACACAATTGCATTTCAAAATAACACCTTACCCTTGTGGCTGCCACTTTATCTGTAACAAACAGAAGAGAAAACAAATACAGCAATAAAACGAAATTCACTCCACATTGTTTGTAACAATAAGAAGGAAAAAATTACAGCGATGGAACAACATTCATTTTGCAACAATATAACGTGGCAATTAAACACAGGGATTCCCTATTGCTATTCTCCCTGCCTGATATTTATAGAAGGTCAACCGTACAGCACACAACCTCATTTCACTTGGATAATTACCAGCTATCTGTAGCTCTCCCTCACGCGACCTCCCTGCGCTCGCCTTCGAGGAATGGGTCCAGGGTTGTCCTCGTAATCTTGAAAGCTTGAAGTGCACAGCGAGAACATGGAATTCTCAAGCCGGTGCCAAGTGAGACTGGACCTGCCTCACAGCCCAGTCTCAGATCCTCCATCTCAGCAGCTCAGCCAAAGCGATCTGAATTTAGTTCTGTCAGACTTTGTCCAGCAGAACTCTGTTGCATCCCCCCATGCCTACGTGGAATGACTGCAGACACTCTGCACCAATCAAATTCAAAAGGCTGTATCCTCCCTCCTTCCACAATAGTTCAATTTTTACAGTAAGAAACTGTATCTAAACTCATTTCCTGGCATGCAGATTTTGCTTCCAGCTAACACAGTGAACAGAGAGAAAAAAAATGCATGTTTAAAATGAATCTCAAAACATGTATTTCTACCTAATTTTCCACATGGAGAGCACATTATAGTGTTAATGAGTTAGTATTAGTGATCAGTATTTGTAAATTAAGTCAATCAATTAGATAGCTAATGTAGTCTCCTGTGAATATTTTCAATGAAGAGAAAAGAAAAAATATACATTCTGGTGTACTTTTAAACCTGCAGCCTGTCTCCATCTGCATACCCATATGTTATGCTAGCAACATAGGGCATTATTGCTGGCAATAATGTTATCATATTCAGTGGAGCGCTGTACTCCAAAATACAATAAATTATACTACATTTCCCCTCCTTTTCTGAGAATCTGGCAGTGGTCCAAGCCACAATTGGAAGAAACTCAAAACACGCTCCTTTTTCCTTTTTCATCATAACAATTCAACAAAATGAATATTCACACATTTCACAATAAATCACTGTTCAACCACCGTAATATCAAAATTCAGTCCTTATAAAATATTTTACATATATCTTCCCAATTGAGATGCTCATAGTCCAGTGTCTTGATCTTATACTTGAAGTCAATCATAAAACAATAAAATAAAATAAATAATTAAAAAAAATAATTAACATAACAAATTAAAATAATTAATTAAAACAATAAAGATGTGGAACTCCATACTCCAGGACACATCGGAATTCATGCACCAACAACGCTGCAAGTTTATTGTTCTTCTACTGTTGTCTATCTCCGAGACGTCCCGATCAGCAACATCACATCATCTGGTTCATTTGGGCACTCTTTATCCTGTCACTTTTGAATGCTTTTTCCATAGGAGTCATCTCTTTTGGCATCCCGGTTACTTTGTCTTCACCTCCACCCGGAGGCAGGCATCACTTGACCTTCATCCAGGGGACTCCAGGACTCCATCGTCTCCCGTGTCCTCCGGTCTTGTGACCTCCGATCGAAGATTTGTTAGTGTTCTAAATTAAATAGAAAAGAAACAAATTAAGTATATAGCACAATACTAATTTCACACTTTTACCAAAAATAAAATATCTATATATTCAAAAAATATCTCGCCCTTTTCTTTTCTTTCTGAAATCAAGCACATGTTATAGAGAAAACAAACATACAAAACATCATTGATTTAACATATTTCAATTTTGTAAATAACTCCATTAGCTTCAGCCCACATTTTGTTTTAATGTTGTAATGAGTCCCATTGACTTTCTTTATGTAGATGCAAAATTGTTTTCTAAAATAATTGAGTTCCAAGTAATACCTACCACACAAAGCGACCACAACATGCTTAGGCTGACTTGGCGTGCAAGCAGTGGCAATTCCACACTGCAACAATTGCAAGGAAAGGGAGAGATTCAAGTAAACAATGCCCTAAACCGTATAAGATGGTCCGAATCCACGCTGGGACATCTTAACTCTGCATTAGACACAGTTCTGTGCCAATCCAAGTACAATTCTAACGAAGGAGTCACTAACTACTGCGATCTAATGTTATTATTCCATAATCACACATCTACTACTTTGCATAAAAAAGCCACTTCATAGTTTCAATCCTGAAATTCAGAGAAGAAAAGCAAGTTTTCATGCAAGCAAGAGACAAGAAATGCTGCTGCCACCAAACATAAGGGCACGTGCTCTAGTTAAAATCCAAACCAATCATAAAAATTGGATGCAAGCCCATACGGCCCACTTGTACCAACAAGACGGGGAGAGGATGTTGGAACTGATACGAACTAAAAATACGGCTTGTACGTGGGAGACTCTAAATCAGGCTGGTGCAGTTTCCCTACTCGGTGTGTCCAGGTAAATGGAGTATCTGGACTAGAGTGGGTGACACACTTCAGACCACTCTATGCTAAACCAAGCAGCCTGGTTTGCTCATCAGAAGTTGAGGAGTTCCAACACTTCAAACTAGATTTTGATAAAGATGACATCCTCAATTGCATAAATAAGGTGAGCAAATCGAGAGCCCCGGGACCTGATGGTCTTTCTAATTTTACATTCAAACAGCATCCACAACATTGGGCTGACATTCTGTTTAAGATCTTCACTCACATAAACCTTAAACAACAGCTACCCCCCTCCTGGAAGCATTTAATTGTGATTCCTATCTATAAAAAAGGAGACCGCTCCAAACCCCAAAGCTATAGACCAATAGCACTGCTTGACGCACCGGGGAAAATCTATAGTCCCATTGTTTTGAAACAACTCAATCAATGGTTGTCAGAATCTAAAAACAGAGATCCCTTTAAGGCAGGTTTTGTGGCGGGTCTTGGTACCATTCCTAACATCATAGCGCTAGATATGGTCAGAGCAAAAGGGGCAGAGCGAAAACAGCCACTTTATATTGCATTTGTGGATTTTCATGTCGCCTTCGACTCGACAGAAATTGTTTATCAAACTAAGTGACTACAAGTGCCCCTCTACACTTCTAACTCTAATAAAACTACTACATTCCAATACCTCCATGCAGGTGCGTCTTACTCTGCAGGGCCTGTTGTCCATAACTTTCCAAACACACTGTGGTCTACGTCTAATTAAATTGGAGGAATACACTAATGAAAACTATCTGCTGATTAACATCGAAAAAACGCAGATCGTAACTTGTGGAGTAAAACCAGGGAACAAGCCAAATACCTTTTCCTGGAAAGTATATCATTCCAACTTAATGGTTGTAGAACAATATACATATTTGGGAGTAATGTTTAGCGGTCACACTGCCAGCCCAACTTTTCTTACATCGGTCGAATTGAAACTACAAAGCCTAATCTCACAAGCCAAGATTCTAGCACATAAATATGGTAAATTCTCCTATTCCCATATCATAATGTTCTATCAACAAAAAGTGGTGCCCACCATTCTTTATGGTCTAGAGGCAATGTTGCCATGGACTCCAATAAAATGTGAGAGAATTGAGGCTCGCTTCTGGAGGACCATCTTGAGATTACCTAATTGTGTCCCGATGGCCTTAATCAGGTACGAACTTGGCCTCACATCTTTAGCTGTGCACGTGGCTTGGAAACTGTGTGCCTTTTTTAGGAAATGCATGTTGGGCGTTGAATCCTGCACTTTACTGTCTACTGTAGCCCGCTACATGTTGACTTCAAAGGACAAATTCCCAACGGTTTGGCCTAACATTGTGTTAGATATTATTGTTTCCGCTGATCTGTCAATTGATGAATTATTAGCTAACCCTGATAAATTCAAGATGAAACTTCACAGATACGATTGGGCATGTACGCGAGAAAAATGTATCACCTACACCGATTTCAATGTACTAATTTTTGGTTACAAGAAACTGGGCCAGATGGCAGACTATTTAGTGCGCTGTCCATCTCCATACATCCGAAATCAGTATAAGAGATTGAGAATGAATCTGTGGCCTACGAACGAAATACGTGTCAGGAGAGGTATAATTTCAAAGGAAATGATCTCCTGCCGTTTCTGTGAAGAATCTGGGTTTACAGAAACGTTACAACACTTGGTGGTAGAGTGTGTCGCCCTGAAGACAGAACGGGCCTTGTTTTTCAGTAACCTTTTGGTTTTGATTTGCACTTATACGTATAATGACATATGGCATGCTCTTTTTTCCACTAATAGAATGTCGGTTAAAATTGCTTTGGTACAGGTTCTTGACATGCTTTTTTCGCCAACATTTATTGCAAACACATGTGACAACAATGCAATTTGCGCACAGCCTATTACATAGATGGCGTTTATTTTATTTTACCTAATCTTCAAGTTTTTGCTTTTATCTTAATGATAGTTTTAACAAAAAAGCACTCTTGTAAATAGTCCTTTCGAATGATGCAATGTATGATGAAATTGTATGAGAATGTGTTTTGCATGTCATGACTTTTTGAAAGCTTGAATTCCTTTTTTCAGCCAATCAAAATAAAAAATAAAAAAATAAAGACAAACACATTGCAATTTTATATATTTACTGAACCGCCCTATGAAGAAAACGGGCTCATTCTTCAGTTGACCAAAGGCTGCCTGAACCACAGATGTTCCCTTCTGCGAGATGCCCATTAAGGCAAATGGTACTGCCTTCTCTCACGCAAGGGCTCACCTGCGATTCTTCTGGGGCACCTAGCAGCCAATGAAATCTGAGAATAAAGGCACCAAAAGTGTTGCGAAAAACAGATGTTGGACTCGATCTCTGGTGAGGTTGTTTGGTCAAATCTTTCATAGCAGCACTGCAGGGTGAACATAGACCAGAACACACAGGTCCACAGCGCAATCACAGACTCTTACCCTGCCCCCAAATGTACTTCCCTTAATATATTTTCCAGTACATTGGTATGAATAGAACAAATGACAGATTTCATGACCTCACCAAGGAGGATTTCAGTCTTCCCCAAGTAATTGAATAGCTACCTCGTAGAGCCAGGCAAACTCAGACAATCCAGGTCAGTTTTGAGTCTTCAGAAGATAACCAGCACATATGCATAACATAACTACAATTAAGGCTTAATATTCTTACAATGGCATACGTTTGAAGTAACTATTTCAACGTGTCCTAATATATGCTTGGCAGTGTAAGCTTGCCTCTGAATAAGTTTTGCTAATGCAGCAAATTATAAGCATACGAGTACATTCATTGGTAGTTGCTAAGCTACGTTTCTTTATTCTTCCTGCAGGAACACATTTTCAAAATGGATTCTTTCTTCAGTTCCACTGGGCCTAATATTTATATTAGTATTTATCGAATAAACATGCTCTTTACAATTACATGCAATTCACTGGCTGTTACATTTACCATCAACATTCCCTGAGCAACATTTGGAATGCTTCTGAAATGGGAAAGTATTGCTCAAACAGGCTTTCTGGTTTGCATCTCTTTCGTGTTGGTGGTGTGAAGTTGCTTTGCTTCCACCAAGTGGTATACATGGGAAAAGATTGTGCACAGACATCCTAAGCATGTTTTATATGTAGCATAGGATTAATATTTGTCATAGATACAAAGTTCCATGAAGTCAATGGAAAAAACCATTGGCCACTGACATTTGTCCGACTGATGGCCACTGTGCGTTATTTCAATTCAATAAAGCTACTAGTACCCTTGATATCTGTAACGCCTGCGAGGTTCCAGAAGGATGCCTGTCGAGAATCTGGAGGATATGTCTTAACTACTAAAAGAAGCGAGTCCCTCTCCTGTATGAGAGAGAGCAGGGTATAGGGATGGCCCGCTCCTCCTGGCAGGAGCGACTAATGTAATGCGCCCCTGATAACAATCGAAGCGGCTCAGGAGCTGCAGAGCAGTGAAGCACCAGAAGAAGAGCATTATATGAAGATCTGTACTTAGAATGGTACCCCCTGTTCTTCTGAGGTAGTTGCATTATATGAAGATCTGTAATTAGAATGGTACCCCCGTTCTTCTGAGGTAGTTGCATTATATGAAGATCTGTCATTAGAAAGGTACCCTGTGTTCTTCTGAGGTAGTTGCATTATATGAAGATCTGTCATTAGAATGGTACCCCCCCGTTCTTCTGAGGTAGTTGCATTATATGAAGATCTGTCATTAGAATGGTACCCCCCCTTGTTCTTCTGAGGTAGTTGCATTATATGAAGATCTGTCATTAGAATGGTACGCCCTGTTCTTCTGAGGTAGTTGCATTATATGAAGATCTGTAATTAGAATGGTACGCCCTGTTCTTCTGAGGTAGTTGCATTATATGAAGATCTGTCATTAGAATGGTACCCCCTGTTCTTCTGAGGTAGTTGCATTATATGAAGATCTGTCATTAGAATGGTACCCCCTGTTCTTCTGAGGTAGTTGCATTATATGAAGATCTGTAATTAGAATGGTACCCCCCTGTTCTTCTGAGGTAGTTGCATTATATGAAGATCTGTAAATAGAATGGTGCCCCCTGTTCTTCTGAGATAGTTGTATTATATGAAGATCTGTAATTGGAATGGTACCCCCCCTGTTCTTCTGAGGTAGTTGCATTATATTAAGATCTGTCATTAGAATGGTACCCCCCCTGTTTTTCTGAGGTAGTTGCATTATATGAAGATCTGTCATTAGAATGGTAGCCCCTGTTCTTCTGAGGTAGTTGCATTATATGAAGATCTGTAATTAGAATGGTACCCCCTGTTCTTCTGAGGTAGTTGCATTATATGAAGATCTGTAAATAGAATGGTGCCCCCTGTTCTTCTGAGATAGTTGTATTATATGAAGATCTGTAATTGGAATGGTACCCCTGTTCTTCTGAGGTAGTTGCATTATATGAAGATCTGTAATTAGAATGATACCCCCTGTTCTTCTGAGGTAGTTGCATTATATGAAGATCTGCAATTAGTATGGTACCCCCCCTGTTCTTCTGAGGTAGTTGCATTATATGAAGATCTGTCATTAGAATGGTACCCCCCTGTTCTTCTGAGGTAGTTGCATTATATGAAGATCTGTCATTAGAATGGTACCCCCCTGTTCTTCTGAGGTAGTTGCATTATATGAAGATCTGTAATTAGAGTGGTACCCCTCCCTGTTCTTCTGAGATAGTTGCATTATATGAAGATCTGTAATTAGAATGATACCCCCTGTTCTTCTGAGGTAGTTGCATTATATGAAGATCTGTAATTAGAATGGTACCCCCTGTTCTTCTGAGGTAGTTGCATTATATGAAGATCTGTCACTAGAATGGTACCCCCTGTTCTTCTGAGGTAGTTGCATTATATGAAGATCTGTCATTAGAATGGTACCCCCCCCTGTTCTTCTGAGGTAGTTGCATTATATGAAGATCTGTCATTAGAATGGTACCCCCTGTTCTTCTGAGGTAGTTGCATTATATGAAGATCTGTAATTAGAATGGTACCCCCTGTTCTTCTGAGGTATTTGCATTATATGAAGATCTGTAATTAGAATGGTGCCCCCTGTTCTTCTGAGATAGTTGTATTATATGAAGATCTGTAATTAGAATGGTACCCCCCTGTTCTTCTGAGGTAGTTGCATTATATGAAGATCTGTAATTAGAATGATACCCCCTGTTCTTCTGAGGTAGTTGCATTATATGAAGATCTGTCATTAGAATGGTACCCCCTGTTCTTCTGATGTAGTTGCATTATATGAAGATCTGTCATTAGAATGGTACCCCCTATTCTTCTGAGGTAGTTGCATTATATGAAGATCTGTAAATAGAATGGTGCCCCCTGTTCTTCTGAGATAGTTGTATTATATGAAGATCTGTCATTAGAATGGTACCCCCTGTTCTTCTGAGGTAGTTGCATTATATGAAGATCTGTAAATAGAATGGTGCCCCCTGTTCTTCTGAGATAGTTGTATTATATGAAGATCTGTAATTAGAATGGTACCCCCCCGTTCTTCTGAGGTAGTTGCATTATATGAAGATCTGTAATTAGAATGATACCCCCTGTTCTTCTGAGGTAGTTGCATTATATGAAGATCCGTCATTAGAATGGTACCCCCTGTTCTTCTGATGTAGTTGCATTATATGAAGATCTGTAAATAGAATGGTGCCCCCTGTTCTTCTGAGATAGTTGTATTATATGAAGATCTTTAATTGGAATGGTACCCCCCTGTTCTTCTGAGGTAGTTGCATTATATTAAGATCTGTCATTAGAATGGTACCCCCCCCCTGTTCTTCTGAGGTAGTTGCATTATATGAAGATCTGTCATTAGAATGGTACCCCCTGTTCTTCTGAGGTAGTTGCATTATATGAAGATCTGTAATTAGAATGGTACCCCCTGTTCTTCTGAGGTAGTTGCATTATATGAAGATCTGTAAATAGAATGGTGCCCCCTGTTCTTCTGAGATAGTTGCATTATATGAAGATCTGTAATTAGAATGATACCCCCTGTTCTTCTGAGGTAGTTGCATTATATGAAGATCTGTAATTAGTATGGTACCCCCCCTGTTCTTCTGAGGTAGTTGCATTATATGAAGATCTGTCATTAGAATGGTACCCCCCTGTTCTTCTGAGGTAGTTGCATTATATGAAGATCTGTCATTAGAATGGTAGCCCCCTGTTCTTCTGAGGTAGTTGCATTATATGAAGATATGTCATTAGAATGGTACCCCCCTGTTCTTTTGAGGTAGTTGCATTATATGAAGATCTGTAATTAGAGTGGTACCCCTCCCTGTTCTTCTGAGATAGTTGCATTATATGAAGATCTGTCATTAGAATGATACCCCCTGTTCTTCTGAGGTAGTTGCATTATATGAAGATCTGTCATTAGAATGGTACCCCCTGTTCTTCTGGGGTAGTTGCATTATATGAAGATCTGTAATTAGAATGGTACCCCCTGTTCTTCTGAGGTAGTTGCATTATATGAAGATCTGTCACTAGAATGGTACCCCCTGTTCTTCTGAGGTAGTTGCATTATATGAAGATCTGTCATTAGAATGGTACCCCCTGTTCTTCTGAGGTAGTTGCATTATATGAAGATCTGTCATTAGAATGGTACCCCCTGTTCTTCTGAGGTAGTTGCATTATATGAAGATCTTTAAATAGAATGGTGCCCCCTGTTCTTCTGAGATAGTTGTATTATATGAAGATCTGTAATTGGAATGGTACCCCCCCTGTTCTTCTGAGGTAGTTGCATTATATTAAGATCTGTCATTAGAATGGTACCCCCCCTGTTTTTCTGAGGTAGTTGCATTATATGAAGATCTGTCATTAGAATGGTAGCCCCTGTTCTTCTGAGGTAGTTGCATTATATGAAGATCTGTAATTAGAATGGTACCCCCTGTTCTTCTGAGGTAGTTGCATTATATGAAGATCTGTAAATAGAATGGTGCCCCCTGTTCTTCTGAGATAGTTGTATTATATGAAGATCTGTAATTGGAATGGTACCCCTGTTCTTCTGAGGTAGTTGCATTATATGAAGATCTGTAATTAGAATGATACCCCCTGTTCTTCTGAGGTAGTTGCATTATATGAAGATCTGCAATTAGTATGGTACCCCCCCTGTTCTTCTGAGGTAGTTGCATTATATGAAGATCTGTCATTAGAATGGTACCCCCCTGTTCTTCTGAGGTAGTTGCATTATATGAAGATCTGTCATTAGAATGGTACCCCCCTGTTCTTCTGAGGTAGTTGCATTATATGAAGATCTGTAATTAGAGTGGTACCCCTCCCTGTTCTTCTGAGATAGTTGCATTATATGAAGATCTGTAATTAGAATGATACCCCCTGTTCTTCTGAGGTAGTTGCATTATATGAAGATCTGTAATTAGAATGGTACCCCCTGTTCTTCTGAGGTAGTTGCATTATATGAAGATCTGTCACTAGAATGGTACCCCCTGTTCTTCTGAGGTAGTTGCATTATATGAAGATCTGTCATTAGAATGGTACCCCCCTGTTCTTCTGAGGTAGTTGCATTATATGAAGATCTGTCATTAGAATGGTACCCCCCTGTTCTTCTGAGGTAGTTGCATTATATGAAGATTTGTAATTAGAATGCTACCCCCTGTTCTTCTGAGGTAGTTGCATTATATGAACATCTGTCATTAGAATGGTACCCCCTGTTCTTCTGAGGAAGTTGCATTATATGAAGATCTGTAATTAGAGTGGTACCCCTCCCTGTTCTTCTGAGATGGTTGTATTATATGAAGATCTGTAATTAGAATGGTAACCCGCCCCCCGTTCTTCTGAGGTGGTTGCATTATATGAAGATCTGTCATTAGAATGGTACTCCCTGTTCTTCTGGGGTAGTTGCATTATATGAAGATCTGTCATTACAATGGTACCCCCCTGTTCTTCTGAGGTAGTTGCATTATATGAAGATCTGTCATTAGAATGGTACCCCCCTGTTCTTCTGAGGTAGTTGCATTATATGAAGATATGTCATTAGAATGGTACCCCCTGTTCTTTTGAGGTAGTTGCATTATATGAAGATCTGTAATTAGAGTGGTACCCCTCCCTGTTCTTCTGAGATAGTTGTATTATATGAAGATCTGTAATTAGAATGGTACCCCCCCTGTTCTTCTGAGGTAGTTGCATTATATGAAGATCTGTAATTAGAATGATACCCCCTGTTCTTCTGAGGTAGTTGCATTATATGAAGATCTGTAATTAGAATGATACCCCCTGTTCTTCTGAGGTAGTTGCATTATATGAAGATCTGTCATTAGAATGGGACCCCCCTGTTCTTTTGAGGTAGTTGCATTATATGAAGATCTGTAATTAGAGTGGTACCCCTCCCTGTTCTTCTGAGATAGTTGTATTATATGAAGATCTGTAATTAGAATGGTACCCCCTGTTCTTCTGAGGTAGTTGCATTATATGAAGATCTGTCATTAGAATGGTACCCCCTGTTCTTTTGAGGTAGTTGCATTATATGAAGATCTGTAATTAGAATGATACCCCCCTGTTCTTCTGAGGTAGTTGCATTATATGAAGATCTGTAATTAGAATGGTACCCCCCGTTCTTCTGAGGTAGTTGCATTATATGAAGATCTGTAATTAGAATGGTACCGCCCCTGTTCTTCTGAGGTAGTTGCATTATATGAAGATCTGTAATTAGAATGGTACCCCCCTGTTCTTCTGAGGTAGTTGCATTATATGAAGATCTGTAATTAGAATGGTACCCCCCTGTTCTTCTGAGGTAGTTGCATTATATGAAGAGCTGTAATTAGAATGGTACCCCCCGTTCTTCTGAGGTAGTTGCATTATATGAAGATCTGTAATTAGAATGATACCCCCCGTTCTTCTGAGGTAGTTGCATTATATGAAGATCTGTAATTAGAATGGTACCCCCTGTTCTTCTGGGGTAGTTGCATTATATGAAGATCTGTAATTAGAATGGTACCCCCTGTTCTTCTGAGGTAGTTGCATTATATGAAGATTTGTAATTAGAATGGTACCCCCCCGTTCTTCTGAGGTAGTTGAATTATATGAAGATCTGTCATTAGAATGGTACCCCCTGTTCTTCTGGGGTAGTTGCATTACATGAAGATCTGTAATTAGAATGGTACCCCCTGTTCTTCTGAGGTAGTTGCATTATATGAAGATCTGTTATTAGAATGGTACCCCCTGTTCTTCTGGGGTAGTTGCATTATATGAAGATCTGTAATTAGAATGGTACCCCCTGTTCTTCTGAGGTAGTTGCATTATATGAAGATCTGTCATTAGAATGATACCCCCTGTTCTTCTGAGGTAGTTGCATTATATGAAGATCTGTCATTAGAATGGTATCCCCCCTGTTCTTCTGAGGTAGTTGCATTATATGAAGATCTGTAATTAGAATGGTACCCCCCTGTTCTTCTGCGGTAGTTGCATTATATTAAGATCTGTAATTAGAGTGGTACCCCCTGTTCTTCTGAGGTAGTTGTATAGCGGGAACATTCTACCTTGGAGTTCATGTGGCCACTCACAGTAAAGCGGCTTCTTTCCCTGTTGAAGACACAGGGGCTGCAGAGACTTTAACGTTTACTTCCAGAGACGTCTTTATGGGAGGGCAAAGGGGGCACTTGCCTCAGGCCCCCACCTTGGAAGGGGGCCCCAGAAGGCAGCCTGATTAAAAGAAGTGAGTTCCTATTAGTCACCAAAATTAAAGATCACACGTCAGGATTTTTTATGGTGTGCTGCTGAGGCTCTAAACATATTGCCTGTCTTTATTGACCAGTACATTTTGCTCTAATCTTTCCATCCTGTAATTATTTCAATTGTGACTGTGGTATACATATTCTTTGTGGTGTAACACCTGTAACATTCTCACCTTTCTGTGGTGATTATTTTGATGATGTGTAATAGCCAAAGTTGACATGCATATTAATAAACTTGAGTCTCACAATGGCTCAGAGGACAGCTCAGTGTTTTAAGCACTCATTGCAGAGATCTGCGTTCACATGCAGCATTACGATACCAAATTCCAGCAAGTCCGACTCCGCCTTTACAATGTGTGAAGTTGATAAGCATGAATGTATATGTACTTTTATTTTAGCACACCAGGTGTTGTTGTCACCAATGTACATGCTCCAGACTGTGGTTGCCATAAACCAGTATCAGTATGGTGAAGGTCTAGAAATTGGTTTGTTCAAATTGAGAGTTGTAAAACCTATGCAGGCACCTCTAATGACAAAAACAAAGTGTTAGAACAGAAGGGTGATTATGTATCCAAATTCCAGACTGTGAAACTAAAGCGTTCATGTTTGGATCCTGGCTTTGCTAGCAGGCGATACAGTGATCCTGGACAAATCTTATTTCACCAACATTCCTGTGCTGTCTTCTATGAAAAGGTTTACCTTCTGACATACTGGTGGCATTGTTTAGCCAATTACCTGATCTTTCCTAGGCCACTGTGAGTGGAATGTGTCTTAGACAAGAGAGAAGACCAGATATTGCAGGCTTCTGGCAAGCGTATTTTAAGGTCTGCTTATGTGGCAACAAAACGGTTTTTCTTTTTTGTGCAGTTCAAATGGTACCTTTTAAATACCATTGCAGAAACCTGTGTTTGGTGTGTATTTAAAGCTTTAAAATACTAAAGAGTAACCTACATGAAATATTTTCGGATCACATCAATTAGTATGCTGGTACTTCTATACTTTCCTTGATGATGGAGACAATGAAGCTAGAAGTATTGCCATTTTGCATAATATGCTTTAGAATGTTTTGTTTTAAACAATGTTTGTTGGGTTATGTGATTTGCATGTTTTCCAAGTCAGTTCTGTAAAATGGCATTAATTTAGTTCAGGGTAAGAACTATGAAAGAAAGTGGCACAGGGAAGAAATTGTAGAGTGTGTATGAATCACAGCTTCGCCTCTCAACCAATGTGTGATCCTGGGCATCACATTTAATCTTGTATTGCCTCACCTGTCAACATTTCCAGTTCTTAAACCTTTCAAAATTGTCAGCCCTTCAGATTGATTTCATTCTCAGGGTATGTTCTTTAAAAAAGACTCTCTCATAGTTTCACTGGCTGTGTACAGTGTTACTTCCTCCGTAACAATAGTGAGCATTGCACTCCACAGCACTTGTCAGTTTGCTCTCGAAAGACAACACTACTTGAAAACCACCTCCCTCTTCTAATCTCAGTCTATCTGGATACAACACCGTCATGTTATCTTCAAATAGTTGTCCGCTCTCTACGATATGTGTAGCTTTCTCCTTTCTTCTCACTCACCATTACCCACAGGTGCATATCCAAAGTGGCCTCACCATAGCTAGCTCAACAAATTGTTCCCCACCAAACTGGTAGGCCCACCAGAACACCCTACACCCACAGACTTATGCAACCCAAAATCAAACGAACCAGAGCAGGAGGAGCAAGGTTCCCCGTCCTTGCTGCAAAGCATTGGAACGCCCTCCTCCAACCCCTAAGGGCCGAAAACTCTTACTGGGCCTTTCAAAAAGCCCTAAAAACCTGGCTGTTCGCCTGAACTAATTCATGAGAGCCATCACTGTCTACATCGGTAGTCATTGGCATGGCAACTGTACTGTCTCTGGAATTTATGTATAAACATTGCCTTTCCTTAACATTATGTTTAAATATTTTAAATGTTTAAATACTTATGTACCACGTCCATATTCTTGTACTAAGAACTCCCCAGCTAATGGGACACAAGTAACTGGGTTGTAGTGCCCTGATGCCTGAGGGCTTGTGTGCACTCTATAAATGCAAAATCAATAAATGCATTGGTTGCCTGTATCCACTTTTGCATTCTGTGAAGCAGTTAATCTGAGTCGTTTGTCTATTCTGAATTATGTGCACCACTTTTATGTGATCTGTGTCCTGCCGTCATACTATGTGCGGTATACCTTACTCATGACTGCTATTTGTGAAATGTTTCCTGCACGTATGCTAGAACACAACTACTCTTATTGTAGACAGCTAATGTTGCCCTTGAAATTCTGATTACAGCAATAATGAAGAGGGCAAGGAGACTGAAAGGGAGTATACCAGGCTTATTTTGATCGCTGATATCAAACTATGGCTTGTGATCGTGACGCGGGGAGCGGGTCGCGCAACCAGATATTCTAGATCCCTTGGTTCCTTTGGTCCGGAGAAAGGGGGCCCCAAAGATGTCCATGCCCCGGGCCTCAAAAATGCTTAAGATGGCCCTGTTTACTTCGTAAATAAATTCAGACCGGAGGGTCTGAGAAATGACCAGAACAAAGTAGAAGGGGAATGCAGAGACTGGTCTAAAAAGAGGGAGGGTTGGGGGGGTGGTGGTTGGCATAAGAGAACAAACAGGAATCAGAATGGCCACGGAGGAATAGGGTAACGGGACAGATATACACTAATTACTTACACAGAGTCAAGAACAAAGGTCGAGCGTGATCACGGAGACCAGATCAGCTGCAGGACACTGCAGAGCCGCTTGCCTTTCCTTTTGTCTCTGTGATGTTTTGGGACCACCAAGCGATACTAAAGTCTTGTGGGACTTTAGTCTCTTCCCTGGAGCTCTTTCAGGCTGTCCCAGCAAAAGAGCATAAACACAGACCCAGGGGAAATGTATTGAGTGTTGGGCTTCCTCCGTGAAGAGTATTGAGGGAGATAAACATGTTACTATAGGGGACTGAGAACACGCTATGGACAGACCCCCGGCCCTTCTTTAGCTTTATACCAACCCGCTAAAAGCCCACCCGACTCGGGACACATGGCCCAATCAGGGAACGGGACAACCCCCTTCATCCAGGAGCAAGGTATTCCCTTGAAGGCCAGCCCAAGGGAGCAGCAGACACCAGAAAAAAGGCAGACAGTCGAAGCATCTTTGGTTTGTCAGTGGAAGAAGTACCCGCAAGAAGGTTGCATTGCCCGAGAGACTCCAAGCAGGGAGGCCTGGTCACAGGAGGTGGCCAGTCCTGGGCAACAACAGAAGGAAAGCAGAGTCTAGGAGACCCCCAGGTCTGGAGAATTCGCAGCCAACTAGTAGACCAGAGACGAGGTGGTGAGGGAGTGTAGGAGATCCTGGAAAGCCTAGAGAAGAGAGGGTAGATTTATAAGTGCAACAGCAAAGTGTTGCAGGGAGAAAGCCCTGGTGAGAGGTCATATAGATTGGAGAAGGATGGCAGAGTATAAAGAAGTGGGATTAATAGAAAGACATTAGGGAGGATGTGTAACAGCTTGGTGTAGAAACAAGGTGTACCATCTGGAAATAAGAGGAGGGGTGTAAGAGAGGAAAAGGTAGCGCTTGGAGGCTCCGCCTGCTGCCATGCTTGACCCTGAGGCAAGAGCGCACACTGATCTTGAGCATTGCAAGGTAGCGCTTGGAGGCTCCGCCTGCTGCCATGCTTGACCCCGAGGCAAGAGCGCACACTGATCTTGAGCATTGCAAGGTAGCGCTTGGAGGCTCCGCCTGCTGCCATGCTTGACCCCGAGGCAAGAGCACACACTGATCTTGAGCATTGTAAGGTAGCGCTTAGAGGCTCCGCCTGCTGCCATGCTTGACCCCGAGGCAAGAGCGCACACTGATCTTGAGCATTGCAAGGTAGCGCTTGGAGGCTCCGCCTGCTGCCATGCTTGACCCCGAGGCAAGAGCGCCCACTGATCTTGAGCATTGCAAGGTAGCGCTTAGAGGCTCCGCCTGCTGCCATGCTTGACCCCGAGGCAAGAGCGCACACTGATCTTGAGCATTGCAAGGTAGCGCTTGGAGGCTCCGCCTGCTGCCATGCTTGACCCTGAGGCAAGAGCGCCCACTGATCTTGAGCATTGCAAGGTAGCGCTTGGAGGCTCCGCCTGCTGCCATGCTTGACCCTGAGGCAAGAGCATTGTAAAAAGCATGAAGGGGGCACATATTGTTTGCCCTGGGCACCATATTACCTAGAAACTGCCCTGGTAAGGCCTACATTGGTTTCAATGTGGTTCATAGGTAGTTTAGGTACTTTGTGCATGTAAACTATATTAGCTTGCAACTCTTGGTTGTGAGGATGTCATCTGATGTAACTGTGGCATGTGGTTGTTGTGGCGCCTCAGGAGAGGGTGGTGTTCATAGGTTGCATATTTGCATTATGGGTTTGGGTTAATCTCGCCGCTCTAGTTTCCATTCTATCCTTTCTCAGGTGTGTAGCACCTTTCTCTCTGAACCTAGATATCATGCTCTTAGTTTCCTTGTTCCTGGTGTGTTCTGTACTCGCCAGTGTGTTGTGGACGCTTGGGAGGTGTGTTCTGTACTGAGCAGTGTGTGGTGGGCGCTTGGGAGGTGTGTTCTGTACTCACCAATGTGTGGCGGGTGCTTGGGAGGTGTGTTCTGTACTCACCAATGTGTGGCGGGTGCTTGGGAGGTGTGTTCTGTTCTCACCAGTGTGTGGTGTGCGCTTGCAAGGTGTGTTCTGTACTCACCAGTGTGTGGTGTGCGCTTGAGAGGTGTGTTCTGTAGTGTGTGGTGGGCGCTTGGGAGGTGTGTTCTGTACTCACCAGTGTGTGGCGGGTGCTTGGGAGGTGTGTTCTGCACTCACCAGTGTGTGGCGGGTGCTTGGGAGGTGTGTTCTGCACTCACCAGTGTGTGGCGGGCGCTTGGGAGGTGTGTTCTGTACTCACCAGTGTGTGGTGTGCGCTTGGGAGGTGTGTTCTGTATTCACCAGTGTGTGATGTGCGCTTGGGAGGGGTGTTCTGTACTCACCAGTGTGTGGAGGGAGCTTGGGAGGTGTGTTCTGTTCTCACCAGTGTGTGGTGTGCGCTTCCAAGGTGTGTTCTGTACTCACCAGTGTGTGGTGTGCGCTTGGGAGGTGTGTTCTGTATTCACCAGTGTGTGATGTGCGCTTGGGAGGGGTGTTCTGTACTCACCAGTGTGTGGTGGGTGCTTGGGAGGTGTGTTCTGTACTCACCAGTGTGTGGCGGGCGCTTGGGAGGTGTGTTCTGTACTCACCAATGTGTGGCGGGTGCTTGGGAGGTGTGTTCTGTACTCACCAATGTGTGGTGGGCGCTTGGGAGGTGTGTTCTGTACTCACCAGTGTGTGGCGGGCGCTTGGGAGGTGTGTTCTGTACTCACCAATGTGTGGTGGGCGCTTGGGAGGTGTGTTCTGTACTCACCAATGCGTGGCGGGTGCTTGGGAGGTGTGTTCTGTACTCACCAATGTGTGGTGGGCGCTTGGGAGGTGTGTTCTGTACTCACCAGTGTGTGGCGGGCGCTTGGGAGGTGTGTTCTGTACTCACCAATGTGTGGTGGGCGCTTGGGAGGTGTGTTCTGTACTCACCAATGCGTGGCGGGCGCTTGGGAGGTGTGTTTTGTACTCACCAGTGTGGGGCGGGTGCTTGGGAGGTGTGTTCTGTACTCACCAGTGTGTGGAGGGCGCTTGGGAGGTGTGTTCTGTACTCACCAATGTGTGGCGTGCGCTTGGGAGGTGTGTTCTGTACTCACCAATGTGTGGCAGGCGCTTGGGAGGTGTGTTCTGTACTCACCAGTGTGTGGCGGGCGCTTGGGAGGTGTGTTCTGCACTCACCAGTGTGTGGCGGGCGCTTGGGAGGTGTGTTCTGTACTCACCAATGTGTGGCGGGCGCTTGGGAGGTGTGTTCTGTACTCACCAATGTGTGGCGGGTCCTTGTTAGGTGTGTTCTGTACTCACCAATGTGTGGCGGATGCTTGGGAGGTGTGTTCTGCACTCACCAATGTGTGGTGGACGCTTGGGAGGTGTGTTCTGTACCCACCAGTGTGTGGTGGGCGCTTGGGAGGTGTGTTCTGCACTCACCAGTGTGTGGTGGGCGCTTGGGAAGTGTGTTCTGTACTCACCAGTGTGTGGTGTGTGCTTGGGAGGTGTGTTCTGTACTGACCACTGTGTGGTGGGCGCTTGGGAGGTGTGTTCTGTGCTCACCGATATGTGGTGTGCGCTTGGGAGGTGTGTTTTGCACTCACCAGTGTGTGGCGGCAGCTTGGGAGGTGTGTTCTGCACTCACCAGTGTGTGGCGGGTGCTTGGGAGGTGTGTTCTGCACTCACCAGTGTGTGGTGGATGCTTGGGAGGTGTGTTCTGTACTCACCAGTGTGTGGTGGGCGCTTGGGTGGTGTGTTCTGTACTCACCAGTGTGTGGAGGGCGCTTGGGAGGTGTGTTCTTTTCCCACCAGTGTGTGGTGTGCGCTTGGGAGGTGTGTTCTGCACTCACCAATGTGTGGCGGGCACTTGAGAGGTGTGTTCTGTACTCACCAATGTGTGGCGGGCGCTTGGGAGGTGTGTTCTGCACTCACCAGTGCGTGGTGGGGGCTTGGGTGGTGTGTTCTGTACTCACCAGTGTGTGGTGAGCGCTTGGGAGGTGTGTTCTGTACTCACCAGTGTGTGGTGGGCGTTTGGGAGGTGTGTTCTGCACTCACCAGTGTGTGGTGGACGCTTGGGAGGTGTGTTCTGTACTCACCAGTGTGTGGCGGGCGCTTGGGAGGTGTGTTCTGCACTCACCAGTGTGTAGCGGGCGCTTGGGAGGTGTGTTCTGTACTCACCAGTGTGTGGTGGGCGCTTGGGAGGTGTGTTCTGCACTCACCAGTGTGTGGTGGGCGCTTGGGAGGTGTGTTCTGTACTCACCAATGTGTGGCGGGCGCTTGGGAGGTGTGTTCTGCGCTCACCAGTGTGTGGCGGGCGCTTGGGAGGTGTGTTCTGCGCTCACCAGTGTGTGGCGGGCGCTTGTGAGGTGTGTTCTGTACTCACCAATGTGTGGCGGGCGCTTGGGAGGTGTGTTCTGCACTCACCAGTGTGTGGCGGGCGCTTGGGAGGTATGTCATGTACTCACCAGTGTGTGGTGTGCGCTTGGGAGGTGTGTTCTGTACTCACCAGTGTGTGGTGTGCGCTTGGGAGGTGTGTTCTGTACTCACCAGTGTGTGGCGAGCGCTTGGGAGGTGTGTTCTGTACTAACCAATGTGTGGCAGGCGCTTGGGAGGTTTGTTCTGTACTTACCAATGTGTGGCAGGCGCTTGGGAGGTGTGTTCTGCACTCACCAGTGTGTGGCGGGCGCTTGGGAGGTGTGTTCTGTACTCACCAATGTGTGGCGGGCGCTTGGGAGGTGTGTTCTGTACTCACCAATGTGTGGCGGGCGCTTGCGAGGTGTGTTCTGTACTCACCAATGTGTGGCGGGCGCTTGGGAGGTTTGTTCTGTACTCACCACTGTGTGGTGGGCGCTTGGGAGGTGTGTTCTGTGCTCACCGATATGTGGTGTGCGCTTGGGAGGTGTGTTTTGCACTCACCAGTGTGTGGCGGGAGCTTGGAAGGTGTGTTCTGCACTCACCAGGGTGTGGCGGGCGCTTGGGAGGTGTGTTCTGCACTCACCAGTGTGTGGCGGGCGCTTGGGAGGTGTGTTCTGCACTCACCAGTGTGTGGTGGATGCTTGGGAGGAGTGTTCTGTACTCACCAGTGTGTGGTGGGCGCTTGGGTGGTGTGTTCTGTACTCACCAGTGTGTGGAGGGTGCTTGGGAGGTGTGTTCTTTTCCCACCAGTGTGTGGTGTGCGCTTGGGAGGTGTGTTCTGCACTCACCAATGTGTGGCGGGCACTTGGGAGGTGTGTTCTGTACTCACCAATGTGTGGCGGGCGCTTGGGAGGTGTGTTCTGCACTCACCAGTGTGTGGTGGGCGCTTGGGTGGTGTGTTCTGTACTCACCAGTGTGTGGTGGGCGCTTGGGAGGTGTGTTCTGTACTCACCAGTGTGTGGTGGGCGCTTGGGAGGTGTGTTCTGTACTCACCAATGTGTGGCGGGCGCTTGGGAGGTTTGTTCTGTACTTACCAATGTGTGGCGGGCACCTGGGCGGTGTGTTCTGTACTCATCAGTGTGTACAATAATCAACTAAATCTAAACAGCATAAAGAATCAGATTACCCCACTCTCCCCCTATAGATGTAGGGTTGTGTGATATTATCTATTGTACAATACAAAACCTCATCTCTTTTTCAACAATGTGAAATATATCACAGGTGTCCCATAACAGACCAGGATAGCCTTGACATTGTTACTGAACCACTACTAGACTCTTTATTTATCAAAAATAGTTTTTAATCAATGTTATCAAAATACATCTTATACATACATAAAAACAGAGAATAATTATTCACAAAAAACACGGTTAAAAACCCAGATTTATCTGTGGAGGGGGTTTTCTTTGTCATCAATACGACACACCATATCATATTATAGCAGTTAGATCAAAGACTTCAGTTGTTTCCTAGTCTTTATATAATAGTCGACATGTTTCGGCCCTTGGGTAAAGTTGGGCACTATCTCTAGTTCTTGTCAAACCCTTGATCTTATGGCCTTCTTCAGGACAAAAAATATTTCTTCTCTGTACAGTTTCACTCTTGTGTACCCCGTATACCAATATGCATAAATATCCACTATCGGCGTGAGTGCACCTCGGCTCAATTGTAGCCTGTGCTTTTTTCCAAAGTCCACTTTGTGTGGTACCTTGATCACCAGGTTGTTCCTGATTTGAAATTTGGATGCACACAGATTTCTTTGGCATCTATATCTTATACAGATCTTTATACACTTGTACAAAGGTCTGTAGCGTGTATCATTTCTTCACATCTACCACCGTTGCTTGGACGGGCAGCTACACCGTGATCAAAGTGTTTGTAGACCACTTGCAATTTATTCTTTCAGTCCTCTAATTGTTGTCCAAGCGGGGATTTCCGAATCGCCATCTGCAAAGTACACCGTGCGTACTTCAAGCAGCTTCCTTGCTCATTGTATTCTCAAACGCACGCCCGTAGCCGCGAGGTGGCTGTCAGTGAAACACAAAAAAAAAACTCATCAGTGTGTGGCAGGCGCTTAGGAGGTGTGTTCTGTACATACCAGTGTGTGGCGTGCACTTGGGAGGTGTGTTCTGCACTCACCAGTGTGTGGCGGGCGCTTGGGAGGTGTGTTCTGTACTCACCAATGTGTGGCGGGCGCTTGGGAGGTGTGTTCTGTACTAACCAATGTGTGGCGGGCGCTTGGGAGGTGTATTCTGCACTCAAAAATGTGTGGCAGGTGCTTGGGAGGTGTGTTCTGTACTCACCAATGTGTGGCAGGCGCTTGGGAGGTGTGTTCTGTACTCACCGGTGTGTGGCGGGTGCTTGGGAGGTGTGTTCTGCACTCAAAAATGTGTGGCGGGTGCTTGGGAGGTGTGTTCTGTACTCACCAATGTGTGGCAGGCGCTTGGGAGGTGTGTTCTGTACTCACCGGTGTGTGGCGGGCGCTTGGGAGGTGTGTTCTGCACTCAAAAATGTGTGGCGAGTGCTTGGGAGGTGTGTTCTGTACTCACCAATGTGTGGCAGGCGCTTGGGAGGTGTGTTCTGTACTCACCGGTGTGTGGCGTGCACTTGGGAGGTGTGTTCTGCACTCACCGGTGTGTGGCGGGCGCTTGGGAGGTGTGTTCTGCAGTCACCGGTGTGTGGTGGGTGCTTGGGAGGTGTGTTTTGTACTCACCAGTGTGTTGTGGGCGCTTGGGAGGTGTGTTTTGCACTCACCAGTGTTTGGCGGGCGCTTGGGAGGTGTGTTCTGCAGTCACCAGTGTGTGGCAGGCGCTTGGGAGGTGTGTTCTGTACTCACCAATGTGTGGCGTGCGCTTGGGAGGTGTGTTCTGTATTCACCAGTGTGTGGCGGGCGCTTGGGAGGTGTGTTCTGCACTCACCAGTGTGTGGAGGGAGCTTGGGAGGTGTGTTCTGCACTCACCAATGTGTGGCGGGCGCTTGGGAGGTGTGTTCTGTACTCACCAGTGTGTTGCGGGCACTTGGGAGGTGTGTTCTGCACTCACCAGTGTGTGGTGGGCACTTGGGAGGTGTGTCCTGTACTCACCAATGTGTAGTGGGCACTTGGGAGGTGTGTTCTGTACTCACCAGTGTGTTGTGGGCGCTTGGGAGGTGTGTTCTGCACTCACCAGTGTGTGGTGGGCGCTTGGGAGGTGTGTTCTGTACTCACCAGTGTGTGGTGGGCGCTTGGGAGGTGTGTTCTGTACTCACCAGTGTGTGGTGGGCGCTTGGGAGGTGTGTTCTGTACTCACCAGTGTGTGGCGGGCGCTTGGGAGGTGTGTTCTTTTCCCACCAGTGTGCGGTGTGTGCTTGGGAGGTGTGTCCTGTACTCACCAGTGTGTGGTGGGCGCTTGGGAGGTGTGTTCTGTACTCACCAGTGTGTGGTGGGCGCTTGGGAGGTGTGTTCTGTACTCACCAGTGTGTGGTGTGTGCTTGGGAGGTGTGTCCTGTACTCACCAGTGTGTGGTAGGCGCTTGGAAGGTGTGTTCTGTACTCACCAGTGTGTGGTGGGCGATTGGGAGGTGTGTTCTGTACTCACCAGTGTGTGGTGGGTGCTTGGGAGGTGTGTTCTGTACTCACCAGTGTGTGGAGGGCGCTTGGGAGGTGTGTTCTGTTCTCACCAGTGTGAGGTGTGCGCTTGGAAGGTGTGTTCTGTACTCACCAGTGTGTGGTGTGTGCTTGGCAGGTGTGTTCTGTACTCACCAGTATGTGTGCTTGGGAGGTGTGTTCTGTAGTGTGTGGTGGGCGCTTGGGAGGTGTGTTCTGTACTCACCAGTGTGTGGTGTGCGCTTGGGAGGTGTGTTCTGTGCTCACCAGTGTGTGGTGGGTGCTTGTTGGAGGACAGCATTCCCACCAGCCTTGGATAATGAGTCGCTTGTACAGACCTAATGTCATGTTGAGAGCAGCGCTGAGTGCTGTCATGTGCTTCTATTCTCAGTGAGTCTATTTCTGAGGTCAATGTCATGAGTGAGCATCTTCTTCAATATCCCCACTTCATCTAAAAGTGCCTGGCGTGTGCATCATTAACCCCTTGAATATATGTATCCAGGTGTGCCTTAGCTGAGAGGCTATATTATCAACCTGGCTTTGTGAATGAAGTGGGGATCGTTGAGGGGGCGAAGGGGGGATAAGTAGCCTCCCCCTGGGTGGGGGAGAGGGGCGGGAGGGTATAAAATCTGGTGGTGTGGTGCTGCTGTCATTACTAGGGTGATGTCATGGTTGCTTTGGGGTCATCATTGCAAGAAGGGCATTCTCCTCATTTCAAAAAGAAGGTGTAATGCTATTGGCTGTGGGTCTGGTACCCTCTGCCCGGGCTGTCATCCTGGGTAAGAGCCGAGTGGCTGTTAATGTTGGTGCTACTCCTGCAGTTTGGTTATCGGGTGGGGGTACACATGGGGCAATCGGTCCATTATGCATAGGCGTGTGCTGCTCCACCCAGGCATTATCTGTGGTTAAAGCACAGTTAGCTGACATTCTAAGGCTAGCTGTAGGTTTGACTGTATGGATTATGGCAGGACTCTTATGATTTTTACTGCCCTCCTGGTCCTTATGTATTGGTGTTTCAAATTTGGCAAGAGGGTCCACCTGTTTCTTATTAGCCACAGGTGGGGGAGGGGTCGTGCCAGTAAACGTATTGGAAGAGCCAGCAATGGCCAGGATGGAGGGGACTTCCCTTCTTAATGGGGGTTTCATCATTAGTGATAACGAGTTCTTCATTAATGGTACAGCTGTTTTTAGTCTGTGCCACCTGCTTGTTTGTTTGTTTGTTTGTTTGTTTGTTTGTTTATTAATTTATAATGTGCACCAGACCCAAAGGTAACCGGGCGCAGCAGAAAAGAATATGCAAAGCTTACAATGTTACAAGAATCTGGAAATTACAGTGTTACAAAGTTTACAATAGTGCAGAAATGTCCAGTTTACGTATTTACACAGATGCGGTATAGACAAATAGTTAAGAACAATTAATATACAGGATGCAAAAAGTTACAATCTGTGTTTAGGTTATATACAAATATTGATCGAATTCTAATAAGACATATATACAGTCCAGTTGGCTAAGGGTACGGATGGATCTAAGGGGGTGACGACACATTTTTAGTATTAATGTCTTTGATAAGGTTCTTTCTAAATTGTGAGAATGGTTGGTCTGCTCTCAGGTTGTGTGGCAAAGCATTCCACAGTTTGGCCGCTGTCACAGGGAAACTGATACCACCACTTTTGGCAAGTTTAAATCTTGGTACTGCCAGACAGTTGGAGTTGACAGTTCTTGTTGGTCTACGAGATATTTTTCTCTTTATTGTATCCGTCAAGTAGCTAGGAGCCGCATTATTGAGAGCTTTGTGGGTCAGGGAGATCATTTTTAGATGGATTTTGTCAACAGTAGAAAGCCATTTATGTTGGCGTCTGAAAGTGGAGATATGCTCCCTTTTATTTATGCCAAGTGCAGCTCTAAGGGCATTATTTTGTAGAGTTTGAAGCCTTTGGGTAATGGCTTTGTTGGCACCACTGTAGAGGGCATTACAGTAGTCGAGTCGGGAGAGTATTAAGGCTCTCGCTAGGATCATACAACTATCATTGGATAGGAAGGGTTTACCTGCTCTCATTAATTTACAGGTATAGGCTGTGGTTGATGCTAAGGAGTTGACCTGTTTGGTGAATGACATGGTAGAATCAAGGTAAAAACCAAGCGTTTTTACTTCCCTAGAGACCTTAATGACATTGCCGTCTATACTGAACTCGGAGTAGTCCTGGCCTAATTTGTTGATATTGGCCTGTGTGCCCAGAATGATCAGCTCCGTCTTATCATCATTCATGCATAGACCATGAGATGCCATCCACGCCTGAATGATGAGATACACTCTATTCACCAACTCCCTGTCCTTATCATGATCCCCAGAAAGCGGGAGGAGAATCTGTGTATTATCTGCATAGTTAGTGTAGGTGATACCTAGATGGTCCAAATCATCGAACAGGGGTTTGGTGAATATATTGTATAAGGTTGGGGAGACACAGGAGCCCTGGGGGACTCCACATGTGATCGGTATGGGGACTGCTGCAGCCGAAGGGGAAACAACTTGCATAGTTCTCTCGCTCAGAAAGGATTCTATCCATCTGATGGCCTGGGTAGAGAAGTGGGCAGCAGAGTCCAAATGTCTACAGAGGACCTTGTGGTCCACAAGATCGAATGCAGCTGAGAGATCAAGTAAGCAGAGGAGTGCTGTCTTTCCTTGATCTCTCAGTTCATCTATTTGGGTCTTTAAATCAATGAGGGCTGTTTCAGTTCCATGTAATGGACGGAAGCCAGATTGTCTAGCTCCGAGTAACTTATGTAATTCAAGGTATTTCTAAATTTGTGTGTAGGCCACTTTGTCCAGAATCTTCAATAGAAATGGTACCGTGGTGACTGGACGGTAGTTGGTAGGGATGAGAGGGTCTAATGTCTGCTTCTTGAGAAGTGGGAGCACCCAGGATTGTTTTAAGTTGGCAGGGATATTACCTGTAGAGAGGGAGGCATTAATGAGTTTGAAAATGAAAGGTGATAAATCTCTGGCAGCGTCTTTTATTATCTGTGCTGGGCAGATATCACCTTTACAATTAGAGGGTTTAAGGGATAGGATGATTTTCTCTATCTCTGTAGGGGTGGTTTTGGTGAAGGAGAATTTGTTAGTTTGGTCGTTGAGGATAGCATTGGGCGGTGACTGAGGCTGATTAGGCAGGTTTAGCGAGTCTTTTTTTAGTTAAATTTTATTTTGGAGAGTGTTTATTTTATTTGCTAATGCGTGTTGGATATCTGCACACCAGGTCTGATCCTTGGTACAGGTGTCTAGTATGGCAATAGGTGACTCAAGTTCTTTCAGGATGGAAAAAGTTCCTTCATAATTGGAGTTGGCAATGCGATCATTGTAAGAATTTTGCTTTGCCAGGCAGACTTCATGTTTATAGTGCTTGACAGTAACGCACGAGCCACCAGCTGTATTGGCATTATCAAGAGTATATAACAGTTATTCAATGCCATGTATCAGCATATTGGCCTCTCTTACTGGTTAAAGCATATCATGGGACTTGCTCTTTGCAGCCGTATGAGGAGAGAGGCCAGATGTCGCCTTTCTTGTCATCACAATAAAACAAATAATTGAATAAACCAGCCAAAAATAGTTGGAGTGCGCAAAATTCCCAAAACGTGGGTCAGATCAGGAACAAAATCCTCAGGCCAGTGGTGAGGGGTGAGGAACGCCGCGACAGCTAAAGGGGCTGCCTTAGTCCGTCCCCCCACCTCAACCCCACCTGTGTTGCACCAATAACAACTCTAGTGGATAAAAGCTGCAGGTTAAAACCCAGAAAACTTGCAGCGAAAGGCGAGAAGCTGCAGATATAATGTCTTAGTGTGTCTGTAAAGCGTTCCACGTGATACACATATCCCTGATCCTCTTCAAGTACTAACATGGGGTGCCTCTCTTTTTCCCTAATCAGAAGCGCTGACACCCACAGGCAGCCCTTTAACCATGCGCAGCTCTTTGGCTAAACGGCTCCCTGTTGGGCATCAGCTCCTTTCATTAAGGAAAAAAGGACAGGCGCCCCAGCTCTCTGTCTGTTTTTTAGTGAGATGAGCTAACCCCCTGCAGGCAGCCCTTTCACGCAAGGAGAAGAATGGTTAAAGGGCTGCATATGTGTTTGTCGATACCTGGAGGCAGCCCTTTAACCACTCGTCTCTTTGAATGAACGCACCATCTGCTGGGGTTAGCTACTCTCTTTAAGAAACAAAAGGAGATCTGGGGTGCACTGGTATCATACCTTTGGTGCGCCCAGCCTCTCATTTTGTTTCTTAAGCATAAGCTCCAACCCCCCAGAGGCAGCCTTGCAGCGGGGCTTGGAGCCCGGGATTTGGAACACAATGGAGGGGCTGGGCGCATCAAAGGTATAGTACCAATGCGCCCCAGCTCTCCTGTTTGGCTACCACTGCCTTGGAGCCAAGCATTTTCCAGGCCCCAACACCCCATAAGCGAGGTAGTGCTCTAATTGGGGGCATGGCCTAAGTATGGGTGGGTGGGTGTTGTGACATGCAACGTGACCAGCCCACCTTAATAGGAGATCCACCTTGAGGGAAGAAGAGGGAAGCCACGGGCAAGGGGAGGGGGAAGGAGGAGGAGGGGCTTGTAGCGCCTGGAAGGCAGAACTCTTTAGAGGGAATAAAGAGCAGTTGAGTTCCTCCCTGTCTCCGTGTACTTATGTGGATGGCGTGCGGGGCCTAGAGCACTAGTGCTCACCAGAAGGGAAGCAGAACAGAACACAACAACTGGCGACGGAGGGAAACGCTCCACGCAGTGTGCAAGCTTGTGACTGCATGCCGGAGCCAAGACGTGAAGGCAGCATGAACCAGTGAGGGAGGGGACCGTCGCCTCATTCGCAAGTGCAAAAACCCACCGAAGAAGAGGTCGGATGGTGAGGACTGACCCAGAAGCAGTGTGGCCCACGAGTGAAGGGGCCAGGCTGATGTGCTAGCGCCTGCCTGCGAGAGGAGGCACCTCGGGGCTGAACAGACAGTGTTGGCAGCAGAGATCGCCTGCGCAGACAGGAACTACGAGGCAACGCGTATCCGGGGAGGTGGAGCAGGAGCTCGAGAAGTAGCGGAGTGCAGCACGGAGGTGGGGAAGGCAGGCGCACATCGGGAAGTGCAGCGGTGCATCACTTCACCACGTGAGACCACGAGACGACCCCACTAGAACGCGAGGACCAGGAACCGCAGGTACTATGGCCACAAACCCTCCCCAATAAATCAACTGCGCAGAAAGGCACTGAAGCACGTGTGCCTGGCCTCGCAAGGCAACGATAGGCCATGACTGTCACGTCTCCCCAGGATTTGACAAAACTGCTGGATACACCGCAACACGCGCCAGCCTCAAGCTGCCAAACCCACCGCAGCACGTGCATCCCAGATTCACGTGACAAGGGAGAAGGGACAGCACAGTAAAACAACAAACCAGGTGCCACACAGGGAGAATGGGCACACGAGACTCATGGTGCACAAAGCAGGAGGCAGACCACTGACAGCATAAGGATTAGGACATAGTGTGTCCTGCTGAGGACCAGGAGTATGACGCCAGGAGAACACTAGGAGAGAGAAGAAGCTAAGGTACAGAGCAACATGGCAGGAGACAGACGGATTGACAGTGAGGCCATCAGACGACAGGAGAGCATAAAAGCAAGGCACATGTGATGGGGAGGTCTTGATGACCTCGAAGTAACGAGAAAGCTGGAGATGGCAAACGCGACGGCCACAAGAGAGACTGCCCAAGGAGGGGGCCACAACAGAGATTGCCCAATGAGGGGGCCAAGGAACAATATTGCCCAAAGGGGGGGCCAAGGAAGAATATGGCCCAAGGAGTGGGCCAGGGAAGAATACTGCCCAGGGAGTGGGCCAAGGAAGAATACTGCCAAGGAGTGAGCCAAGGAAGAATACCGCCAAGGAGTGAGCCAAGGAAGAATACCGCCAAGGAGTGAGCCAAGGAAAAATACTGCCCAAGGAGTGAGCCAAAGAAGAATACTGCCCAAGGAGTGGGCCAAGGAAGAATACTGCCCAATGAGGGGGCCAAGGAACAATATTGCCCAAAGGGGGGGTCAAGGAAGAATACGGCCCAAGGAGTGGGCCAAGGAAGAATACTGCCCAGGGAGTGAGCCAAGGAAGAATACGGCCCAAGGAGTGGGCCAAGGAAGAATACTGCCCAGGGAGTGAGCCAAGGAAGAATATTGCCCAAGGAGGGGGCCAGGGAAGAATGCTGCCCAGGGAGTGAGCCAAGGATGAATACCGCCCAAGGAGTGGGCCAAGGAAGAATATTGCCCAAGGAGTGGGCCAGGGGAGAATATTGCCCAAGGAGGGGGCCAGGAAAGAATATTGCCAGTTAGGGGGCCGAGGAAGAATGTGCCCAAGGAGAGAGCCGAATGAGGTACAGAACGTAGGAGAAGGCAGACCCAGGACTGCTGGAGGCAAGCGCTCCTAAGGGGAGGAGGACCCGCAGGATGCCCTATAAGGGAAGGAATGACCTGGTGAAGGAGGAGACTGAACCGGGCAGGAGAAGCGGACAGAGGCCGCTGGGAAGACGCACCAGGGAGAGAAAGACTAAATGCGGTGCAGCAGCTGACACAGAAGAGGCAGCACCCAGTGCTAACCAGAAAGCAAAGGAAGGTCAACAAACGAAGCGAGGCACCACCAAGGAACCAGACACAACCACGCATGTCCGACAAGACGACCGGAGACTGAGCAGGGGGCGGCCACCCACAGAGACCCCGCAATCAAGCCCTTAAGACAACAAGACCAGGACGTTAAAGAAGCTCATCCACATCCACAAAGAAGCACAAGCAACGGCATCCACAAACACAACCCAGAAACAGTACAGACAATGGCACCACGCGGAAGAAAAGAGAGTGGGGGCAAGACTCTGCAAAGGCACACCCAACACATGGAATGACCAGCTATCAATCACACATGCCCAGTGGAGTGAGCGGACAAAGGAGGCAACACACCCAAATACAAGTCCGCTGCCGTCGGGTGAGTTACCATCATCATCGAGCGACGGTGAAAAGACAAAGCCCAAGAAAAGAACAGAAACCCATCAGAACAAACACGAGACCCAAGCGAGGAGCGTTGCCAGACACTGCAGCATGCCCAAACCAGGAGGAAGGAGGGTTGAACAACAAGCGTCCCCCAGAAATCTTCGGGAAGAGGCTGGACTGCAGAAGCGGCACTCCTAAAGCTGACTGCTACCGGCCACAAAAAGGTTCTAGCAGATCTACCGGGCAAGCGCCATCAACAGCCACCATGACGATATGTGGCTGGCAAGGCCCCGACTGGACACCCAACCAAACAGCACGCCCAGGCCGGTACCAGCACCACAGAGACCCCGGCCGCCATTACAGCATCCAATACACGTCTCACCACGCAGGCAGCCTGCGCTCTAACCACGATGATCCCAGGGGACGAACAGGCAGTCGCGGACACCTCGATATATGACTATGATGAAAATCCGAATAGTCACTACGACCAGAACACGGGGCAGCACCACAAGGCAAGTCTCCAGGACAACTACAAACCCCGTCCACACAGCACGGGTACTCAGGGGGATGGGAAATAAATGTACTCCCCTGCCCCTACCACAGCGGCACTTGAATGTCAAGGCCACCAGCGCAAAGGTTGACTGAAACTGGAAAGAGAAACACAAGATCAGGACTGCCCAAGAAGAGCCCACCCTGGACAAGCTTGCCAGGAGGGCACGTAGGCCTCAGTTCGGGTACAGAAATAGAAAACAGCGAATGGGGATGAGGCCAAGGAGAAGACCACGACGGCCACCGGAACACACAAGAAGAAACACCACTCCCTACAAAGATGATAAGCAAGGGGGGGGGGGGTGTTGTGACATGCAACGTGACCAGCCCACCTTAAGAGGAGATCCACCTTAAGGGAAGAAGAGGGAAGCCATGGACAAGGGAGGGGGAAGGAGGAAGAAGGTCTTGTAGCGCCCGGGAAGGCAGAACTCTGTAGAGTGTGGGGCCTAGAGCACTAGTGCTCACCAGAAGGGAAGCAGAACAGAACACAACAGTGGGTTAACCCACCCACCCATACTTAAGCCACACCCCCTTGCTAGAGCCCCCTCCATTCTGAGTCCCACTTGAAGCACTGGTTTCAATACAGCTTGGGGCAGAAAGCAAAGAGCAGGAGGTCGTGGGAACAGCCCCCCCCACTCCCTGCCCCCACGGCCCGCTCCACTGAGCAGGGGGGCCTGGACTTAAATGTATAGACGGTTACAGCTTAACAACAGGTGAGCAGTTTCTCCAGCAAGCCCACACAAACTGGGTGAAAATCGCAGAACAGCCCGCTCACTGCCCCGCTCCACTCGCTGGTTTATTCTGTTACAGGAGACTTGGGGTACAGAGAAGTATACAACTTAGCTGTAAACATTATCACCCTCACTTTTAACGGGTGGCACTGCAAAATTCCATTCCCAAATACTCTTTAAGTTCACTGTTTTATAAGGCCTTGAATCATGGGAGGGTTGAATGAGCTGTACATAGCAAGTTTTCCATTATATGTTGTGTATTCTTTTGGGGGGCATTATCAAAACCTCTTCTTGCATTTGCGCACATGCTGCACAATTGCCAGTGCCCAGTGTGTCATTCCTCGGGCTTCCTCCATAGGTTTATTTACACGGGATATTACACACACACTTGCGCGCACACACAAACTTTTTCTACAATGGTTGTTTTTCATTGAATAATTATTTACATTTAGAAAGTGACCCTCCCCGCCATATCCAAGGATTCCACCCATGTCAGTGAGCTACACGCGCAGGAACATGGACGCCACCGGCAGCAATCTGCCCATCTGATTGGACAACCAATCCTCACCTATGAGGAAGAAGCTTACTGTCCATGTCCAGAGTGAATGCGTGTATGCGGGGGATTTATAGAGCGCAGCCCTAGCTGGGAAGCAGCGGAGCGCTGTACAGAGGGGATGCACCCTGGGGTTTGCACATAGGGTGTGGAGGCGGCAGAGAAGCTGGAATGGGTAGGAGGAGCAGGGGCAGAGCGTAACCCTAGGTGGGAAGCAGCAGAGCGCTGAACAGAGGGGACGCACCCGGGGGTTACAAGTAGGGTGCAGAGGCGGCAGAGAAGCTGGAATGGATAGCAGGAGCAGGGGCAGAGCGTAACTCTAGCTGGGAAGCAGCGGAGCGTTGTACAGAGGGGATGCACCCTGGGGTTTACACATAGGCTGTGGAGGCGGCAGAGGAGCTGAAATGGGTAGGAGGAGCAGGGGCAGAGCGTAGCCCTAGCTGGGAAGCAGCAGAGCGCTGTAGAGAGGGGACACACCCCAGGGGTTACACATAGGGTGCAGAGGCGGCGGAGAAGCTGGAATGGGAAGGAAGAGCAGGGGCAGTAGGGGCTCCGGGTTGGGAGAGGTAGGGTTGAGTGGAGCAATCAGCGATTGGCAAGACGTTCTTTACAGAGTAGGAGGGTCTTCAGGTCCTTCCTGAACTGTAGGATGGAGGGGGCCAGTGATCTCTGCACGGGTTATAGACCCCCCTGAGCAGAACACATTCCATAGAACAGGTTACTTGAACCATGTTCTTTCTCAGTAGAGGGGCTCCCACTATTTTGTACTAGCTGCATTGGTACTTCGTTCCAGAGACAGGGTTCATTACTGTAACATTTAATCATATTAAATAGCCGTTTTATACAGCACCAAAACAATCTGCCAACCAGAGGCGTTGCTAGGAGGGGGGGGGGCTAATGGGGCTATAGCCCCTGGTCTTTTGGTTGTAGCCCCGGATAAAATCTCAGGAGCTACAACCAAAAGGCTAGCTAGCCCCCAGTCCCAACAGTTCCGACATCAGAGTAGCCCCGGGTCTTTTCCAGACCGAGCAACACCCCTGGCTTCAGGGAACTCAAGAGGCCAAACCAAAGCAATCTGCCATACGAGAGCAGCTCCATGGAACTGAAAAGGCCAAACCAAAGTAATCTGCCAAATGAGTGCAGCTCCAGGGAACTCAAGAGGCCAAACAACACAAGCAATCTGTCAAGTGAGAGTAGCTCCAGGGAACTCGAGGCCAAACCAATGCAATCTGCCAAGCGAGAGCAGCTCCAGGGAACTCAAGAGGCCAAACCAAAGCAATCTGCCAGACGAGAGCAGCTCCAGGGAAATCAAGAGGCCAAACCAAAGCAATCTGCCAAATGAGTGCAGCTCCAGGGAACTCAAGAGGCCAAACAACACAAGCAATCTGTCAAGTGAGAGCAGCTCCAGGGAACTCAAGAGGCCAAATCAAAGCAATCTGCCAAGCGAGAGCAGCTCCAGGGAACTCAAGAGGCCAAACAACACAAGCAATCTGCCAAGGGAGAGCAGCTTCAGGGAACTCAAGAGGCCAAACCAAAGCAATATGCCAAATGAGTGCAGCTCCAGGGAACCCAAGAGGCCAAACAACACAAGCAATCTGTCAAGTGAGAGCAGCTCCAGGGAACTCAAGAGGCCAAATCAAAGAAATCTGCCAAGCGAGAGCAGCTCCAGGGAACTCAAGAGGCCAAACCAAAGCAATCTGCCAAGCGAGAGCAGCTCCAGGGAACTCAAGAGGCCAAACCAAAGCAATCTGCCAAGCGAGAGCAGCTCCAGGGAACTCAAGAGGCCAAACCAAAGCAATCTGCCAAGCAAGAGCCGCTCCAGGGAACTCAAGAGGCCAAACCAAAGCAATCTGCCAGACGAGAGCAGCTCCAGGGAACTCAAGAGGCCAAACCAAAGCAATCTGCCAAGCAATAGCAGCTCCAGGAACTCAAGAGGCCAAAGTGGGGATTTTTGGAGTTAGCATTGGAGATATTTGGGTCCAAATGAGATATATATATAGGTCTCCTCTTAGGCAAGAATGAGAAGGTGCAGGTGATACTTGGGGTGCACAAAGTGAAGCAGGATGCCTTGGAAGTGGGCATTTGTGTCAAAGGAGGACCCCTCATCTCTAAAGAAGTCGTTTTGGCAGCCGTGCCTGGTGCATTTTTTTATTGGAGGAGTATAAATGTTTCCCACAAATAATCAGGATCAGCTGTGCGTAGCTAGATAGCCTGAAAAAAAACGTTTAGAATAATGAATTAAAATGGTGCATTTTATAACACACTTTCTGTGAAAAATTGGGTAAAAGGCCACAAAGTTAGCAATCAGTTTTTTAGGGTAGCTTAAGAAGAAATCTCATAGATTCAAGTCACCAACAGTGCACAGGAGCATTTCCCAAAGCATTTTCATGATGTCTTTTTCACAATATATGCCAGTATAAAAAAACATGTTCCTGCTGGCTGTGCCAATACATATCCATGCTGACTCCACTGGCTGTGCCAATAAATATCCATGCTGACGCCTCCAATATATGCCAGCCTTCCAATATCAGAGCATACTCATGTTTGCTTTGTGCACAATATCATCAATGCTACTATAAGAAAACATGCTCATGCTGGCTCTGCCAATATATGCCATTGTCCCCATGTAAGAACATACTCCTACTAGCTTTTGTAAGCAGAAATGCCATGTCACACTAAGAAAACATGCCCGACTCCCTGCACCAATTAAGGCCAGTCTGCCATGTACAAACACTCATGATGACTTTACCCTTGATGTCAGTAAACAAATCCCATGCCACAGAAAGAAAATGTAGCCAGAAAGGCTGTACCAATGCAGAGTAGTCTGTCCACATAATAATGTTTATCATGTCTGCTTTACACTTGATGCTCAGTAACAAATGCCATGCCACAGTAAGGAAGCATGTATAGACTGGCTGCACCAATGTAGGCCAGTCTAGCCCTGTAATAACACTTATCATGTTTGCTGTACCTTTGATGGCAGTGAAAAATGCAATGCCACAGTAAGAAAATATATCCAAACTGTCTGCACCGAAGTAGGCCTGTTACTGACTCTCCTACCAGGAAGCCACCAGAAGGACTCTGGCACCCCCATTCATTAGCACCAACCTTGAGGAGGAACTCTATGGCCCGCTGTGGACTGCCCTCTTCTGCCCCCGCTCTCTGGAAAGAGTGGTTTATGGGCTGAATAATGCTTCTCCTATTGATGACAGGTGCCACAGCTCACTGCACGTCTGTCCGGGTGGTAGCACCTCCTTCACACGCCCCCGGTCAGGAGGGACGGCGCTGAGGGACTGAGAAGGCTGGTGGCTTTTCTGGAGTGAGAGGAGGACCTCCCAGAACTGATGCAGAGCCTCCTTTCCCGTTTGAAACAGGCGGGCACTCCTAAATGATGGTTGTGTCTAGCTTGCTCCAGTGTAGCAATGCAGAATGGTAGTTAAGGTGCTCCACATCCCTCTCTAGAAGAAAGGAGAGTAGCAGAGAGTGGGTGCGACCATTGAGTAGATCACCTTCTTACAGACATCACCATTCACCCCCAGCTCAACCTTCGGTGTGCATCACTGTTTCAGCAGCAGAGTAGAAGGCCCTCATGACCAAGACTGTGAATGCTGCTGTTGATGCTCAGCTGCCTCTGCCTTGCCAAGTCCCTCAGGCCCCCACCCCTGGTCCATAGGACCATCCACTGGGGGCTGCAGTGGGCCTGGATGGCTCAGAGAATTAGGAGCCTGAGTTGAAAATAATTGTGACATTTCTGAGAAAAGAGATTATTGAGGAGGTCACAGCCATCTCTTGCAGAACCTGGACCTGAGAGATACGAATGCTCCCTAGGTGGGGAGAGGAACACTGTATGCATCCAGCCGTTACTTTACCACCCCTCCGACGGGGCTGCCATTTCTCCAGAACATGCAAAACATTATCTTCAGAGAGTGGAAGGGTTCCTGAGAAGGCAGCTATACCCAGAGGGTGGGCCAGACTCTATCCCAACCATGGGTTTGTTTTTACAGAGTTCCCCTAAACACTCAAATTTAACTTTCTCCTTCTTTGTTTTACAACACACACGCTGGTGCCTGTTCTCAGCCTGTTATCTGCCAGTACTGCCGTCTGCCAGACCCCCTGGTCTTCTAACTCCTACTGATTTAAGGTAAACTTCCAAGCTCAGCTGTATCTCACCTTGCTCACATATAACGCGTGTACGCCTCATGAACATTAGCGCCATACGGCTCGCACGAGAGACTTCTCGACGCCAGATCTCCTTGTCCACGCTACTGGCCAACAAACATCCCCTCTGAGGCGTCCTTCTAAGTGACCACTATGCTTATACCATGGCTTTGGTGTGAATTACTACCTCTTCGCTATTGTTCATATGCATGCCGCACGGCACTTTGATGAGCACCACCCGTACAACTGTGATGTCCTCCTACCAGCATTCGATTCTGTACTCATCTAGGCGGCCCAGCCTCTGAGTTACCGATTACATCTGCACTTGCACTCTCTTAGCCAGTATAGTTAAACTTCTGCCTCTGAGACCTGATTGCATTTGCTCTTGTACCTACTTAGCATGCTTAGCTGAATCATTGCTATTGAGTCATTGACTACACACATCATATTAGCACTTAGTATCTAGGTGACTCTTACTACCAGATTGTCCCTACATGCTAATGCTCCTAGCATACATCGTGATTTGTACTTGTTACCAACGGCTCTCACCGACTACTAATGTGGCACTTTAGATAGGCCTCCTATACAACTATGTATCTACCAGTGACTTACACAGTCCTACTGAGGACTATCCTACATCTACTCACCATGCTAGATGTTAACCTACCTAACACCCTGCCCCCGTTGACATCAGTAACACATCTGACCACATCTGTATCACGCCCATGTGATACACTCATTAGAAACCTCAGACTCCGTGCCAGGCTAACTAAACCTCCCCGTAGGTCTCTTCCCCCTACCAACATCAAAACTAACTTCCAGCAGATCTGCAATCCTCGCTATACCAGACCACCTCCTTCACCTAATTCCAATACCTACCCAACTCAGAACATTAAGCCTACTAACACACCTACTACTCCATCTCCCCAAGCCACAGAGGTCTCTAACTCTCCAACTATCGTTGGAGCACTCCTGAACGTGAGATCGCTTGTTGCCCACGCCCTTGACATTGCCGACTTAATTTCAGAAGGCAACCTTGACTTTCTCGCTATTACAGAGACGTGGCTACACAATGCAGCAGGACCCTCGCTCATGCTAGCCATACCGGATGGCTATACGATTATCAGAAATGACCGAGAAGGTGCAAGAGGCGGCGGCATCGCCATAATCTCCAAAACAAGCCTTTCACTTAGACTAGTACCCACACAATCGATCCAATCTTGTGAGACCTTATCCGCTAAACTCCAGATAAATAATAATCAAACTCTCACCATCCACCTTTTATATAGACCCCCAGGTCCCTTAGGCACCTTTGAAGAGGATCTCCACAACCTTCTCACTAATAACCTTAAACCTTGTTCTCAAATAATCCTCCTTGGGGACTTTAACTTAGGTTTCCATGATACCAAGGATACTAATGCAATAGTGGTAGCCAATACTATTCACGCACTAGGCCTAACTCAAAGAGTTGACAAGCCTACGCACCTCAAGGGAAGAACGCTAGATTGGATAGCTGACTGTAACTGCTTAGCCACTATCCTATCCATAAGACCCCCACCTTGGACAGACCATTCTTTAGTGTCCTTTAACCTAGCCACTGCCAGACCCCTCCCCATAGTCCTTCCTATAGCACCACCTTGCTTAACCAGAAATAAAAAATGCATTACGGTAGAGAAAGTGATCCCAGCTATATTACCGACCCTCAATGCATTATCAGCTAATCTAAGCCCCAGCACTCTAGTACAAGAATTCAATGATATCATGCTCGTCACACTAGATAAACTGGCACCCCTCAAACTCAGATCAAGTAAACCAAAAGCCCACCTAAATAAATGGTTTACGCCACAGCTAAGAGACTTGCGCATCCTGAAAAGAAAAAGTGAAACTACCTGGAGGCTCTGTCTTTCAGTCGACAACAAAGCCAAACTAACCTCTCTCTCCTCACTCTACAAAAAAGAAGTTTGCCAGGCTAAACGTAACTCGTATTATGACCGCATAGCCAACTCTAACTCCAGCATGAAAGAGCTCTTCTCTATTCTAAAGGAACTTGAGTCTCCTATCGCCACACCGGACGCTTGCACCAAGGACAAACCTTGGTGCACAGATATCCAGCATGCCCTAACAAACAAAATGACTACTCTCCAAAATAAAATCCAACAAAAAAAAAGAAGTACTTAAAATTCAGAATTCGCCCAAAACGCCCAACACCAATAATTTATTGCCTCACAGTGATTCCTTCCACTTCTCTAAATTGACCACCTTGGAAGTAGAAAAAATTATCCTGTTGCTTAAACCTTCCAATTGTAAAGGTGACCTCTGCCCAGAGAATTATCGCCCTTTATCACCAAACTGATAAATGCCTCCTTTGCCTCAGCGACCATCCCTGCCAACCTTAAACAGTCCTGGGTACTCCCCCTACTTAAAAAGCAGACACTAGACCCCCTCATCCCTACTAATTACCACCCTATTACTACGGTACAGTTTCTTCTCAAGATTCTGGACAAAGCCGCCTATAACCAAATTCAAAAGCATCTAGAACTACACAACCTCCTAGGAGAGAGTCAATCGGGCTTCCGCCCCTTACATGGAACCGAAACTGCCCTTATTGACTTGAAATCCCAAATTGACGAGTTGCGAGACAAAGGGAGAACAGTGCTTCTGCTACTCCTTGACCTCTCAGCCGCCTTTGATTTGGTGGATCATAAAGTCCTCTGTAGTCACTTAGATTCGGCTGCCCATTTCTCCCCGGAAGCCATCAGATGGATTGAGTCATTTCTGAGTGAAAGAACGATGAGAGTATTCTCCCCCTCAGCAGCGGCAGATCCCACCCCCATCTCATGCGGTGTCCCCCAGTGCTCCTGCGTTTCCCCAACTCTATACAACATCTTCACCAAGCCCTTGTTTGATGATTTGGACCATCTCGGTATCACCGACACTAATTACGCCGATGATACACAGATCCTCCTCCCGCTTTCTGGGGATCATGCTAAGGACACGGAATTGGTGAACAAAGTATATCTTATCATCCAGGCTTGGATGGCCACTCATGGCCTCTGTCTGAATGATGATAAGACAGAGTTGATTATCCTGGGCACTCAAACTAATATAAAAAAACTAGGTCATTAATTCTCCTCATTTAACATAGACGGGAACATCATCCAAGTGTCCAAGGACATAAAAACCCTAGGATTCTATCTTGATTCTACCCTATCTCTTGACAAACAACTAAAATCCCTTGCCTCTTCCACGGCTTACACGTGCAAAATAATAAGAGCCGGTAAACCTTTCCTTTCCAATAAGAGCTGCTTAATCCTGGCTAGAGCCTTAATACTCTCCAGGATTGACTACTGCAACGCTCTCTAGACCGGAGCGAATAAAACTATAACGCAAAGACTACAGATATTACAAAATAATGCCCTGAGAGCAGCACTAGGCATAAACAAAAGATCCCACATCTCTGCCGCCAGACGCCATCACAACTGGTTGACCACTGAGAACAAAATCACACATAAGATGTTATCCCTGACCCACAAAGCCCTTAATAACTCCGCCCCCAAATACCTGGTTGACAAATTCCACAGGAGAACATCCCTCAGACCAACTAGAGCTGTCAATTCCAACTGCCTGACAATACCGAACTTCAGACTTAAAACGATCGGAGGTAATAGTTTTCAGGTAAAGGCTGCAAAGACCTGGAATTTACTACCACAAGACTTGAGAGTGGACTCACCCTACCCTCGCTTTAGAAAAAATGTCATCGAACTCCTCACCTCGACTGACCTCAGCTGACCTCACATGACCTATGTCACTTACAACCCTGATTGCCCTCAGTTGAACCTTGTATATTTGTAACTGTGTCCCATGTATATTTTGTAATTATCTGTGTCCTATGACCTCATGGTACTTTCTACTGTACATTCGGCCATGATGTAACCTGTAACGCAATTGACCTTTCTCGAATTTGTAAACTTTGTAATTACTGTATTTTATATTGCACGCTATGCTCCGATGTAACCTGTAAGCTTTGCATTTTCTTGCCTCTGCGCCCTGCTACCCCTGGGTCTGGCGCGCATAAAAAGTGAATAAACAAACAAACAAACATCAGTGGCCACTCTGCATGCGGCTCCTTCTGACCCCATCAAGAAGAAGGTTGAGAGCCTATGGGGCCTCTAAGTTTGGTCTCATAGCCAACACATACCTGGGCTGTACAACCCAGTCCTTGCTGAAGGACATCCATCTTCTGGCCTCCCTCTTAGATGAAGGGGCAGACTCTGCTGATTACTGGAGATCCTAAAGAAGGACATTAGACGTCTCCCATGACCTCTTCAGAGCCATCACCCGCCAGAGTGTCAGAGATTATGGCTAGGCGACAGTTCTGGCTTTGTATACGGAAGGCAGAGGCCTCACAGAGAGCTATTCTGATTCGATTGCCTTTTCTTGGAGAACCTCTGATTGGCTCAAAGTTGGGGGAACTGTTAAGGAGGCCCAGGATGGAAACAGGTGATCTTCCTCCATCAGACCTAAGACATCTACGCCCGCAAGGGTGGTTACAGGTACCAGTCCCGGGGATGATTTCAGAGGGTGCGAGGTCCTCAGAGAGGTCGCTTTCAAGGCAGGAGCACCTTTAACCCTATCCCTGCCAGAGCAAAGCTAGTCATGCCCTGCCAGCTTCCAGACTGCCCGCAGGTCTCCAGTTTCTCTCCTCTGATTGCCTCGTCCAGTGGTGGGGAATTGCCTGCAATATTTCCAACCCATTTGGGAAAAGGATGTCTCCAAGGCCTAGGTCCTGGACATTGTTCAAGTGGGCTACTTCATACAGTTACTTTCATTCCCTCAGACTCAGGGCTGTTGGTCGCCCTGTTAGAAAATATTTCATAATTGTATGTAATTTTCCCTCCATGTGTCAACCCCCAAATGTGTTGCTGCTGTTTAGACACCATGTACTGACTTTGCCAGAGAAGCACAGCCTTCAGCTGCACTCCTCTGGGCTTTTGGTCACTTTTTATGGGGAAACTGACATGCCCTTAAAACAGTCAGTACTGGGAGACTTTGTTTCCCTTAGTCCTTTTCTCATGTTGCAACTTTTGTGCAACATGTAACAAGTGTGCAATGTATCTTACCATACAGCACACTTGGGTCAATAGTCATTCTCAAAGGCCCTAGATACTCTCGCTGGACTTTTTTTGAAATGTGCAGATGTGTCATGGACAGGACTGGTAGCAGCTATCTGTTCGCATTATTTTTAACCCTTTTCTGCCATGTTAACTGCGTTAACCGCGTTTGGCACGAATAGGTGGCCTGGCTCCAAAATGGCCATGCCACGAGGTTCTTTGTCCTGTCCTTTGGCCATCTTGCCCCTTCACCTTCCCCAGGTCGAGGTCAGTCCGTATTTGGTCATGCACTTTCCCGCAAATCCCAATGCTTTCGCGGGCTTCTGCATGCCTTGTGTGTGTGCCTCCAGGATGTGGGCTGGAACGTCTGGTTCCAATACACATCCTGGGTGCCAGAGAGTCTGGAGTGCCATGAATGCCTGGGACCACCGTGGTCCGTGATTGGTCCACGTATGGAGTGTGTGTTTGTGAGCAGATCTCGAATTGGGTCCCCTCCATTTTGGCGCAAAGGGAACTTTGGATAAGAGGAGGCTGAAAATACCACTACCAGGTCGATCTCCTGAGTTCACACCGAGCAAAGGATAGGATCCAAGTATCCTGCAACACGAAGCCAAGTCGAGGAACCGCTGGTGACCCGCTGGAAGGTTTGGCACCCTGAGCCCGTTGTCGTCCCGTGGGACCCCTTTGCATCTGGTCGTCCTAGAAGGTCTGCGAAGACGCTTCGACCCATTGGAATAGTGGGACCAACTATTCTCGGAATCTTCATCAAAACCTGCAAGTAAGCTTTCTCGGAAGTGTCCCTGGGCCACCCAGTGGACTTACCAGCTTACCCAGTTGCTTTGCTCTGTCACCACCGCCATTTCGAGGAGGCCCTCGAAACTTGGTATACTGCTAGCTCTGTGTCCCCGGCACCATCACACCGAATTTCGTACACTTGGCGTTCCCAGGTCTGAAGTGAGACGAGTGCGCCAGGACCGGAGTAAACGCGGATACCGTGTTGCCCTGCTGCGGCAACGTCCTTTGCAAGTTCACTGCATTTGTGACCCTCTTGCCCCTGAAGCCTGCTGCAGTGAAACTGGGTCAATTCTTCCACCCGGAGTGGAGAAATCGCCACTGTCCCATTTGGGAATCATCGCTGTATCTCAGGAACTGAAAGGTGCTGAGACGTCCTTTTTGTCGCATTCGAACCTGCCAGCGAAGTTTGGGCCCTCTTGCGTCGGGGACCGGTGAGTACTCCATACCCCAACCGGTGGCCCCTAGCACAATGGCCCATTTTTACACACGAGTGGTCCCTGAGGGTCCCTCTACTTTCCACTGCTATTGCAAAATAGCGACTCAATCCCGCACTCTCGAACTGCCACTGCCTTCAAGTGGAGGTCCTTCTTGAATAGTGGGAACTTGTTCTGCATCGCCTCATCCACCTTCCCGAGCTGCTAGAGACGCCTGAAGAGTCCCCCCCTTTGGCCAATTGGCAAAACCGTGTGCACTGACATTGCATGTACTATTGAGCACAAGGCTCCTCTCTTCTTAGGGCTTGGACTGCCTCTTAGTTAGGTGTATTGTTGATGTCAAACTGGGCCTTAAGACTATCTGCACTGCCTGTTTCCTCCCCCTCTAGGTTGTCAATATATTTCATGCATTTAACCCTTTAGACCCAAATGGTCTTGTATATATATTGTATTGAGTGTGATGTATTGGTTTACCTAGTGTTACTGTGATTCTTTTGCTATAATTTTAGTTACAAAGGCCTTGTAATAAATGTGTCTATAAGTAGACCTGGTGGGGGCTTATTCACATGTGCTGATCCATCCTGGAAACCAGAAGCTCCATCCGTTTGCTGAGGAGGGTCTACAGCTTCAGTTGCAGGTTCTCCCGTTCATACGGAGGTCAGCACCATACGTGTTCTCTAAGGTCCTGGACCCCCTTATAGGTCTCCTTCACTAGAGGGGAGTTGCACTCCATCCGTACCTTGACAATTGGTTAATACATGTCCCATCCCTGGTCCACTGCTCACGGGACCCTAACTGGTCTGCACCACTCTGACTCGCTTCAGGTGGCTCCTAAACTACAAGGAATCATCACTGCAACCGACCCAGATCCTGGAGTGTGTGGGTGACTTATTCAACACATTGAGGGCCTTTGGTCTCCTTTACCCCGACCAGGGCCGGCAAGCTCCAATCACAACTCTTGGCTTGCCTGGGGACCAGAAGGGCTTCTGCGCTACAGTGGCTGACCATTTAGGGTTGCCTAGCAGCAATGGTCTTTGTCGTCCCATGGGTGAAATGCCATCTCAGGCCTCTGGTGAATCACCTTCTGGACCATTGGCAGGATCCTCCCAGGATTACAGCATTTGGGTACCGATGTCAATGGGGTTGACCAGGAAGATGGAATGGTTGCTGTCAGACCCCAATCTCCTTGCAGGTTTTCCCCTTGCCCCCACATGCCGGTAGTTCTCACAATGGACGGATGCCAGCCAGAGGGGTTGGGGATGCTCCTGCAACCAGCTGATCACCCAGGGCAGGTGGTCATCTGCGGGTGGCTACAGGTGCTCCAGTTCGAGTGAGCTCTTTATGATTTGGGAGTTTCTTTGCACCCTGTGCCAGGACCTCCGGGGATGGCTGTTCCGATAAGCATGGACAACCAGGTTGCAAAGACCTACATCAATAGAGAGGGGAACACGTTCCCATTCTCTGCAGGAAGGTGCATCACGGATCATGGACTGGGCAGAGAAAACCTGCTCTCAATAAGAGCAGCTTATCTTCCAGGCATCCTGAACCCCAGAGCAGATGCCCTCAGCTGGCGGTTTCCCTTTTCAGTAGAGTACTCTCTGTCGGCCCAGACCTTCCAGCTCGTCTACTCCCGACTAGGATACCTCTCGTGGATCTCTTTGCTTCTCGAGCAGTTGCTCCCCTCCCCTCGTTCTTTACCCTGGCCTTGGATCTTGAAGCCATGGGGGTGGATGCCATGTCAGAGAGCTGGCCTCGGGCTTGCCTCAATGTCTTCCCTCTCCTCTAGAAGCTCCTGCTGAGTATCAGGAGGGAGATGCTGTGGATCATTCTTATTGCAGCCTGATGGCCAAGGAAGGCATGGTGGTTCCCCTCCTTCTTCAGCTTCCATCTGCCAGTGTTCCCCTCCCTCTCAGCCCACACCCCGTGTGATGGTCCATCTGTCCCTTTCTGACCCTAGGTGTCTTCATCTGGCGGTCTGGCTCTGGAAATATTAGGGCTTCAGAGAGGGGGGCTGTCCTCAGAGCTTGCAGTGGCTGCTCAGGGGTCTAAGAGGTCCTTCACTCTCACTGCCTATGCTCCGCACTGGATGCAGGGGCTGCTCAGGGGTCTGAGAGGTCCTTCACTCTCACTGCCTATGCTCAGCACTGGATGCAGTGGCTGCTCAGGGGTCTAGGAGGTCCTTCACTCTCACTGCCTATGTTCAGCACTGGATGCAGTGGCTGCTCAGGGGTCTAAGAGGTCCCTCACTCTCTCTGCCTGTTCTCAGCACTGGATGCAGTGGCTGCTCAGGGGTCTAAGAGGTCCTTCACTCACACTGCCTGTGCTCGGCACTGATTGCAATGGCTGCTCAGGGGTCTAAGAGCTCGGCACTGGATGCAGTGGCTGCCCAGGGGTCTAAGAGGTCCTTCACTCTCGCTGTCTGTGCTTGGCACTGGATGCAGTGGCTGCTCAGGGGTCTAAGAGGTCCTTCACTCTCACTGCCTGTGCTCTGCACTGGATGCAGTGGCTGCTCAGGGGTCTAAGAGGTCCTTCACTCTCACTGCCTGTGCTCGGCACTGGATGCAGTGGCTGTTCAGGGGTCTGAGAGGTCCTTCACTCTCACTGCCTATGTTCGGCACTGGATGCAGTGGCTGCTGAATGCAGTGGCTGCTGAGGGGTCTAAGAGTTCCTTCACTCTCACTGCCTGTGCTCGGCAATGGATGCAGTGGCTGCTCAGGGGTCTAACAGGTCCTTCACTCTCACTGCCTGTGCTGGGCACTGGATGCAGTGGCTGCTCAGGGGTCTAAGAGGTCCTTCACTCTCGCTGCCTGTGCTCGGCACTGGATGCAGTGTCTGCTGAATGCAGTAGCGGCTGAGGGGTCTAAGAGGTCCTTCACTCTCACTGCCTGTGCTCTGCACTGGATGCAGTGGCTGCTCAGTGGTCTAACAGGTCCTTCACTCTCACTGCCTGTGCTCGGCACTGGATGCAGTGAATGCTCAGGGGTCTAAGAGGTCCTTCACTCTCACTGCCTGTGCTCGGCAATGGATGTAGTGGCTGCTCAGGGGTCTAAGAGCTCGGCACTGGATGCATTGGCTGCTCAGGGGTCTGAGAGGTCCTTCACTCTTACTGCCTATGCTCGGCACTGGATGCAGTGGCTGCTGAATGCAGTGGCTGCTGAGGGGTCTAAGAGTTCCTTCACTCTCACTGCCTGTGCTCTGCACTGGATGCAGTGGATGCTCAGGGCTCTAACAGGTCTTTCACTCTCACTGCCTGTGATCGGAACGGGATGCAGTGGCTGCTCAGGGGTCTAAGAGGTCCTTAACTCTCACTGCCTGTGCTCGGCACTAGATGTAGTGGCTGCTCAGGGGTCTAAGAGCTCGGCAGTGGATGCAGTGGCTGCTCAGGGGTCTAAGAGGTCCTTCACTCACACTGCCTGTGCTCGTCACTGGATGCAGTGTCTGCTAAGGGGTCTAAGAGCTCGGCACTGGATGCAGTGGCTGCTCAGTGGTCTAATAGGTCCTTCACTCTCGCTGCCTGTGCTCAGCACTGGATGCAGTGTCTGCTCAGGGGTCTAAGAGGTACTTCACTCTCACTGCCTGTGCTCAGCACTGGATGCAGTGGCTGCTCAGGGGTCTAAGAGGTCCTTCACTGTCGCTGTCTGTGATCGGCACTGGATGCAGTGGCTGCTCAGGGGTCTGAGAGGTCCTTCACTCTCACTGCCTATGCTTGTCACTGGATGCAGTGTCTGCTAAGGGGTCTAAGAGCTTGGCACTGGATGCAGTGGCTGCTCAGGGGTCTAATAGGTCCTTCACTCTCGCTGCCTGTGCCCAGCACTGGATGCAGTGGCTGCTCAGGGGTCTAAGAGGTACTTCACTCTCACTGCCTGTGCTCAGCACTGGATGCAGTGGCTGCTCAGGGGTCTAAGAGGTCCTTCACTCTCGCTGCCTGTGCTCGGCACTGGATGCAGTGGCTGCTCAGGGGTCTAAGAGGTCCTTCACTCTCACTGCCTGTGCTCGTCACTGGATGCAGTGTCTGCTAAGGGGTCTAAGAGCTCGGCACTGGATGCAGTGGCTGCTCAGGGGTCTAATAGGTCCTTCACTCTTGCTGCCTAAGCTCAGCACTGGATGCAGTGGCTGCTCAGGGGTCTAAGAGGTACTTCACTCTCACTGCCTGTGCTCAGCACTGGATGCAGTGGCTGCTCAGGGGTCTAAGAGGTCCTTCACTCTCGCTGTCTGTGCTCGGCACTGGATGCAGTGGCTGCTTAGGGGGCTGAGAGGTCCTTCACTCTCACTGCCTATGCTCGGCACTGGATGCAGTGGCTGCTGAATGCAGTGGCTGCTGAGGGGTCTAAGAGGTCCTTCACTCACACTGCCTGTGCTCTGCACTGGATGCAGTGGCTGCTCAGGGGTCTAACAGGTCCTTCACTCTCACTGCCTGTGCTCAGCACTGGATGCAGTGGCTGCTCAGGGGTCTAAGAGGTCCTTCACTCTCACTGCCTGTGCTCGGCACTGGATGTAGTGGCTTCTCAGGGGTCTAAGAGCTCGGCACTGGATGCAGTGGCTGCTCAGGGGTCTAAGAGGTCCTTCACTCTTACTCTCCCTGCCTGTGCTCGGCACTGGATGCAGTGGCTGCTCAGGAGTCTAAGAGGTCCTTCACTCTCACTGCCTGTGCTCGGCACTGGATGCAGTTGCTGCTCAGGGGTCTAAGAGGTCCTTCACTCTCACTTCCTATGCTCGGCACTGGAGATCCTTTTTGCCTGGCGTCTCCAGGCCCCTCGCGACTCTCTGGTTTGTGACCCCATCCAGCTGCTTGAGTTCCATAGGGAGGGTTTCACGCTGGGTTTGGCCGTCTCCTCCTTAAGAGCACATCTGGCCATCACCTGGATGGTGCACAAGTCCTGGGCTCCCCTCACCTGTGTAGATGACCTAGCAGGTCACTTACCTAGGGAATTTGAGATCTCCCGTCCCCACGTCAGGTCTCACTTACCCCCACCTGGGACCTCCCGCTGGCACTTAGGGTCCTGTCTGCGCTCCTTTTGAGCTACTGGAGTCGATCTCCATCGCTCTCCTTTCCAGCAAGTGTCTTTTCTTGGTGGTTATTGCTTTGGCCAGGCATGGGGGGGGGGGCTTTTGTTTGCAGCCCGCCCTTCCTTATGTTTGTTTTTGAGGGGTCGATCCTGCTCTGCCCTCTCCTCTTTTCCGCTCTAAGGTTCTACCTAATTTTCACCTCCATGTGGATCTGGTCCTCCCCACCATGGGTCCAGTCTCTCCTGACAGTTCTCCCCGCGCCCTAGATGTGGGTAGGGTGGGTATGGTTTACCTTGACCGAGCCTCCATTTGTAGAAAGTGGGATGAACTCTGTGTCATTCGGCCCCGGCCATGCAGGGAAAAGCCTTCCACTGCTACCCTGTGCAGATGGATCAGGACCCCCAGCGAGCTGGTCTCCCAGGGTGTTGAGGACACAAGGGCTATGGCTGCATCCTGGGCGGCCTTCAAGGGGGTCCCCATGGATGAAATTTGCATGGCAGCCACGTGGTCTTCTAGTGACATGTTTATCTCTCACTGCAAGATGTACGTGGGTCCCCCTCGTCCGTCTATTGGACCCGCTGTATTGATTTGCGTGAATGATTAATTTCTCACTGATAAAGGGACACGTTGCACTGCTTCCTGCCCTGAGTGTTCGTGAGCAATATCCAGTGCACTGCAACCCACCCTCCCTTCCCTGATGGATTTTGACAGGAATAGTGCTTGGATTCACGGGGGCGTGGTGGGCCGTCCTTGCGTTCGCTGACAGGCCCCCTTGCAGAGTGTTGTTTTTTCTTCTGTTTACACAGGGTTTCTGTTAGGCCCGAAGGGGGCCTACGCAATAAAGACAGACACGCCGGTGGATGTGCACATCTATCTTTATTCATGGCACGATCGAAAGTGAAAACTCTTCCTCCCCCTCCCGCTTACGTCACCCGTGTCACATGACTATGCCCACATGACACGGTCGCAGTCTCTTAAGGAGACAATGTGAGTGTAACATCACCCCTGGACAAATGTCCTTACAACACTCTCAACATTCTTCAACCAGCCTAGCTGGCTTCTTCACGGCCTGTTGGGGCCGACTGCTAGTGGCTTCGCCTGGATCCTCTTCTGATCTCTCTGTCCTCTTTTTTCCTGGGCGAGGCGAGAATCTTGGAGGTGTCCATAGTGTGTCTCGCGGGTCCAGTACCATGGGCTCAGGATCTGGGGGTTCCAGTCTCTCATTTCCCTGAGTTGTCATGAGTTTGAACTGGGAGCAGTTCCTGGTTATCTCTCGTTCTTCGTTTTCGGCAGTCACCATGGTTCCTCTGACTGCTGTGACTTGGAGTGGCTGTGGGGCGAACCTTGGGTCAGTCTTCTTGACTGTCGCCTGCTGTACTAGCACTTCGTCTCCCACTTGAATATCTTTTGGGCATGCTCCTCTTCTTTCATCTGTCTGGATGCGAGTTTGTTCTTTCCAAGACGCACCAGGGAGAGAAAGACTAAATGCGGTGCAGCAGCTGACACAGAAGAGGCAGCACCCAGTGCTAACCAGAAAGCAAAGGAAGGTCAACAAACGAAGTGAGGCACCACCAAGGAACCAGACACAACCACGCATGTCCGACAAGACGACCGGAGACTGAGCAGGGGGCGGCCACCCACAGAGACCCCGCAATCAAGCCCTTAAGACAACAAGACCAGGACGTTAAAGAAGCTCATCCACATCCACAAAGAAGCACAAGCAACGGCATCCACAAACACAACCCAGAAACAGCACAGACAATGGCACCACGCGGAAGAAAAGAGAGTGGGGGCAAGACTCCGCAAAGGCACACCCAACACATGGAATGACCAGCTATCAATCACACATGCCCAGTGGAGTGAGCCGACAAAGGAGGCAACACACCCAAATACAAGTCCGCTGCCATCGGGTGAGTTACCATCATCATCGAGCGACGGTGAAAAGACAAAGCCCAAGAAAAGAACAGAAACCCATCAGAACAAACACGAGACCCAAGCGAGGAGCGTTGCCAGACACTGCAGCATGCCCAAACCAGGAGGAAGGAGGGTTGAACAACAAGCGTCCCCCAGAAATCTTCGGGAAGAGGCTGGACTGCAGAAGCGGCACTCCTAAAGCTGACTGCTACCGGCCACAAAAAGGTTCTAGCAGATCTACCGGGCAAGCGCCATCAACAGCCACCATGACGATATGTGGCTGGCAAGGCCCCGACTGGACACCCAACCAAACAGCACGCACAGGCCGGTACCAGCACCAAAGAGGCCCCGGCCGCCATTACAGCATCCAATACACGTCTCACCACGCAGGCAGCCTACGCTCTAACCACGATGATCCCAGGGGACGAAAAGGCAGTCGCGGACACCTCGATATATGACTATGATGAAAACGACCAGAACACGGGGCGGCACCACAAGGCAAGTCTCCAGGACAACTACAAACCCCGTCCACACAGCACGGGTACTCAGGGGGATGGGAAATAAATGTACTTCCCTGCCCCTACAACAGCGGCACTTGAATGTCAAGGCCACCAGCGCAAAGGTTGACTGAAACTGGAAAGAGAAACACAAGATCAGGACTGCCCAAGAAGAGCCCACCCTGGACAAGCTTGCCAGGAGGGCACGTAGGCCTCAGCGTGGGTACAGAAATAGAAAACAGCGAATGGGGACGAGGTCAAGGAGAAGACCACGACGGCCACCGGAACACACAAGAAGAAACACCACTCCCTACAAAGATGATAAGCAAGGGGGGTGTGTTGTGACATGCAACGTGACCAGCCCACCTTAAAAGGAGATCCACCTTAAGGGAAGAAGAGGGAAGCCATGGACAAGAGAGGGGGCAGGAGGTAGAAGGGCTTGTAGCGCCCGGGAAGGCAGAACTCTGTAGAGGGAATAAAGAGCAGTTGAGTTCCTCCCTGTCTCTGTGTACTTATGTGGATGGCGTGTGGGGCCTAGAGCACTAGTGCTCACCAGAAGGGAAGCAGAACAGAACACAACAGTGGGTTAACCCACCCACCCATACTTCAGCCACACCCCCTTGCTAGAGCCCGCCCTCGATTCTGAGTCCCACTTGAAGCACTGGTTTCAATACAGCTTGGGGCAGAAAGCAAAGAGCAGGAGGTCGTGGGAACAGCCCGCTCCCTGCCCCGCTCCACTGAGCAGCGGTGCCTGGACTTAAATGTAAAGACGGTTACAGCTTAACAACAGGTGACCAGTTTCTCCAGCAAGCCCACACCTACTGGGTGAAAATCCGCAGAACAGCCCGCTCACTGCCCCGCTCCACTCGCTGGTTTATTCTGTTACAGGAGACTTGGGGCACAGAGAAGTATACAACTTAGCTGTAAACATTATCACCCTCACTTTTAACGGGTGGCACTGCAAAATCCCATTCCCAAATACTCTTTACGTTCACTGGTTTATAAGGCCTTGAACCATGGGAGGGTTGAATGAGCTGTGCATAGTAAGGTTTCCATTATATGTTGTGTATTCTTTTGGGGGGCATTATCAAAACCTCGTCTTGCATTTGCGCACATGCTGCACAATTGCCAGTGCCCTGTGTGTCATTCCTCGGGCTTCCTCCATAGGTTTATTTACACGGGATATTACACACACACTTGCGCGCACGCGCACACAGAAGCTTTTTCTACGATGGTTGTTTTTCATTGAATATTTATTTGCATTTAGAAAGTGACCCTCCCCGCCATATCCAAGGATTCCACCCACGTCGGTGAACTACACGCGCAGGAACATGGACGCCACCGGCAGCAATCTGCCCATCTGATTGGACAACCAATCCTCACCTATGAGGAAGAAGCTTACTGTCCATGTCCAGAGTGAATGTGTGTATGCAGGGGATTTATAGAGCGCAACCCTAGCTGGGAAGCAGCGGAGCGCTGTACAGAGGGGATGCACCCTGGGGTTTACACATAGGGTGTGGAGGCGGCAGAGGAGCTGAAATGGGTAGGAGGAGCAGGGGCAGAGCGTAACCCTAGCTGGGAAGCAGCGGAGCGCTGTACAGATGGGACGCACCCCAGGGGTTACATTTAGGGTGTGGAGGCGGCAGAGAAGCTGGAATGGGTAGGAGGAGCAGGGCAGAGCGTAACCCTAGCAGGGAAGCAGCAGAGCGCTGTACAGAGGGGATGCACCCTGGGGGTTACACGTAGGGTGCGCAGGTGGCAGAGGAGCTGGAATGGGTAGAAAGAGCAGGGGCAGAGCGTAACCCTAGCTGGGAAGCAACAGAGCGCTGTACAGAGGGGACGCACCCCAGGGGTTACATTTAGGGTGTGGAGGTGGCAGAGGAGCTGGAATGGGTAGGAGGAGCAGGGGCAGAGCGTAACCCTAGCTGGGAAGCAGCAGAGCGCTGAACAGAGGGGACGCACCCGGGGGTTACACGTAGGGTGCAGAGGCGGCAGACAAGCTGGAATGGATAGCAGGAGCAGGGGCAGAGCGTAACTCTAGCTGGGAAGCAGCGGGGCGCTGTACAGAGGGGATGCACCCTGGGGTTTACACATAGGGTGTGGAGGCGGCAGAGGAGCTGGAATGGGAAGGAAGAGCAGGGGCAGAGCGTAGCCCTAGCTGGGAAGCAGCAGAGCGCTGTAGAGAGGGGACACACCCCAGGGGTTACACGTAGGGTGCAGAGGCGGCAGAGAAGCTGGAATGGGAAGGAAGAGCAGGGGCAGTAGGGGCTCCGGGTTGGGAGAGGTAGGGTTGAGTGGAGCAATCAGCGATTGGCAAGACGTTCTTTACAGAGAAGGAGGGTCTTCAGGTCCTTCCTGAACTGTAGGATGGAGGGGGCCAGTGATCTCTGCATGGGTTATAGACCCCCCTGAGCAGAACACATTCCATAGAACAGGTTACTTGAACCATGTTCGTTCTCAGTAGAGGGGCTCTCACGATTTTGTATTTTTGGAAGACTTGGGGTTTCCTCCTAAGTCACGAAGGGTAATCCAGACGTGGACCCCTTGCTCACTGTGCCTTAGAGTGACTCATCTTCACCTAAGTGATGAGGCCCAACAAGACCAAAGCACATGCGTTGGGTTGCTGATGGTACTCGTGTTCAGAGGAGAATTGCCTTTCCGCGCTGGACTGCCCTTGTGGGTGGGACCAGACGCATATGCAAATGGGTATTTCCATTTGTGAATGGTGCAGTGAGCTAAACAGGGTTGCAGACCCTCCTGAGTGGAATACGTTCCCAAGAACAGGTTATTTGAACCATGTTCTTTCTCAGTAGAGGGGCTCCCACTATTTTGTACTAGCTGCATTGGTACTTCGTTCCAGAGACAGGGTTCATTACTGTAACATTTAATCATATTAAATAGCCGTTTTATACAGCACCAAAACAATCTGCCAACCAGAGGCGTTGCTAGGAGGGGGGGGGCTAATGGGGCTATAGCCCCTGGTCTTTTGGTTGTAGCCCCGGATAAAATCTCAGGAGCTACAACCAAAAGGCTAGCTAGCCCCCAGTCCCAACAGTTCCGACATCAGAGTAGCCCCGGGTCTTTTCCAGACCTAGCAACACCCCTGGCTCCAGGGAACACAAGAGGCCAAACCAGAACAATCTGCCAGACGAGAGCAGCTCCAGGGAACTCAAAAGGCCAAACCAAAGCAATCTGCCAAGCGAGAGCAGCTCCAGGGAACTCAAGAGGCCAAACCAAAGCAATCTGCCAGACGAGAGCAGCTCCAGGGAACTGAAAAGGCCAAACCAAAGCAATCTGCCAAATGAGTGCAGCTCCAGGGAACTCAAGAGGCCAAACAACACAAGCAATCTGTCAAGTGAGAGCAGCTCCAGGGAACTCAAGAGGCCAAACCAAAGCAATCTGCCAAGCGAGAGCAGCTCCAGGGAACTCAAGAGGCCAAACCAAAGCAATCTGCCAAGCGAGAGCAGCTCCAGGGAACTCAAGAGGCCAAACCAAAGCAATCTGCCAAGCGAGAGCAGCTCCAGGGAAATCAAGAGGCCAAACCAAAGCAATCTGACAAATGAGTGCAGCTCCAGGGAACTCAAGAGGCCAAACAACACAAGCAATCTGTCAAGTGAGAGCAGCTCCAGGGAACTCAAGAGGCCAAATCAAAGCAATCTGCCAAGCGAGAGCAGCTCCAGGGAACTCAAGAGGCCAAACCAAAGCAATCTGCCAAGCGAGAGCAGCTCCAGGGAACTCAAGAGGCCAAACCAAAGCAATCTGCCAAGCGAGAGCAGCTCCAGGGAACTCAAGAGGCCAAACAACACAAGCAATCTGCCAAGCGAGAGCAGCTTCAGCGAACTCAAGAGGCCAAACCAAAGCAATCTGCCAAATGAGTGCAGCTCCAGGGAACCCAAGAGGCCAAACAACACAAGCAATCTGTCAAGTGAGAGCAGCTCCAGGGAACTCAAGAGGCCAAATCAAAGAAATCTGCCAAGCGAGAGCAGCTCCAGGGAACTCAAGAGGCCAAACCAAAGCAATCTGCCAAGCGAGAGCAGCTCCAGGGAACTCAAGAGGCCAAACCAAAGTAATCTGCCAAGCGAGAGCAGCTCCAGGGAACTCAAGAGGCCAAACCAAAGCAACCTGCCAGATGAGAGCAGCTCCAGGGAACTCAAGAGGCCAAACCAAAGCAATCTGCCAAGCGAGAGCAGCTCCAGGGAACTCAAGAGGCCAAACCAAAGCAATCTGCCAGACGAGAGCAGCTCCAGGGAACTCAAGAGGCCAAAACAAAGCAATCTGCCAAGCGAGAGTAGCTCCAGGGAACTCAAGAATCTGCCAAATGAGTGCAGCTCCAGGGAACTCAAGACTCAAGAGGCCAAAGTGTGGATTTTTGGAGTTAGCATTGGAGATATTTGGGTCCAAACGAGATAGCGAGATATATAGGTCTCCAAGAATGAGAAGGTGCAGGTGATACTTGGGGTGCACAAAGGGAAGCAGGATGCCTTGGAAGTGGGCATTTGTGTCAAAGGAGGACCCCTCATCTCTAAAGAAGTCGTTTTGGCAGCCGTGCCTGGTGCATTTTTTATTGGAGGAGCATAAATGTTTCCCACAAATAATCAGGATCAGCTGTGCGTAGCTAGATAGCCTGAAAAAAAACGTTTAAAATAATGAATTAAAATGGTGCATTTTATAACACACTTTCTGTGAAAAATTGGGTAAAAGGCCACAAAGTTAGCAATCAGTTTTTTAGGGTAGCTTAAGAAGAAATCCCATAGATTCAAGTCACCAACAGTGCACAGGAGCATTTCCCAAAGCATTTTCATGATGTCTTTTTCACAATATATGCCAGTATAAAAAAACATGTTCCTGCTGGCTGTGCCAATACATATCCATGCTGACTCCACTGGCTGTGCCAATAAATATCCATGCTGACGCCTCCAATATATGCCAGCCTTCCAATATCAGAGCATACTCATGTTTGCTTTGTCCACAATATCATCAATGCTACTATAAGAAAACATGCTCATGCTGGCTCTGCCAATATATGCCATTGTCCCCATGTAAGAACATACTCCTACTAGCTTTTGTAAGCAGAAATGCCATGTCACATTAAGAAAACATGCCCGACTCCCTGCACCAATTAAGGCCAGTCTGCCATGTACAAACACTCATGATGACTTTACCCTTGAGGCCAGTAAACAAATCCCATGCCACAGAAAGAAAATGTAGCCAGAAAGGCTGCACCAATGCAGAGTAGTCTGTCCACATAATAATGTTTATCATGTCTGCTTTACACTTGATGCTCAGTAACAAATGCCATGCCACAGTAAGGAAGCATGTATAGACTGGCTGCACCAATGTAGGCCAGTCTAGCCCTGTAATAACACTTATCATGTTTGCTGTACCCTAGATGGCTGTGAAAAATGGCATGCTACAGTAAGAAAATGTATCCAAACTGGCTGCACAAAAGGTGCCCTGTTTCAGCCCGTAATAACACTTATCATGTTTGCTGTACCTTTGATGGCAGTGAAAAATGCAATGCCACAGTAAGAAAATATATCCAAACTGTCTGCACCGAAGTAGGCCCGTTACTGACTCTCCTACCAGGAAGCCACCAGAAGGACTCTGGCTCCCCCATTCATTAGCACCAACCTTGAGGAGGAACTCTATGGCCCGCTGTGGACTGCCCTCTTCTGCCCCCGCTCTCTGGAAAGAGTGGTTTATGGGCTGAATAATGCTTCTCCTATTGATGACAGGTGCCACAGCCCACTGCACGTCTGTCCGGGTGGTAGCACCTCCTTCACACGCCCCCGGTCAGGAGGGACGACGCTGAGGGACTGAGAAGTCTGATGGCTTTTCTGGAGTGAGAGGAGGACCTCCCAGAACTGATGCAGAGCCTCCTTTCCCGTTTGAAACAGGCGGGCGCTCCTAAATGATGGTTGTGTCTAGCTTGCTCCAGTGTAGCAATGCAGAATGGTAGTTAAGGTGCTCCACATCCCTCTCTAGAAGAAAGGAGAGTAGCAGAGAGTGGGTGCGACCATTGAGTAGATCACCTTCTTACAGACATCACCATTCACCCCCAGCTCAACCTTCGGTGTGCATCACTGTTTCAGCAGCAGAGTAGAAGGCCCTCATGACCAAGACTGTGAATGCTGCTGTTGATGCTCAGCTGCCTCTGCCTTGCCAAGTCCCTCAGGCCCCCACCCCTGGTCCATAGGACCATCCACTGGGGGCTGCAGTGGGCCTGGATGGCTCAGAGAATTAGGAGCTCGAGTGGAAAATAATTGTGACATTTCTGAGAAAAGAGATTATTGAGGAGCTCACAGCCATCTCTTGCAGAACCTGGACCTGAGAGATACGAATGCTCCCTAGGTGGGGAAAGGAACACTGTATGCATACAGCCGTTACTTTACCACCCCTCCGACAAGGCTGCCATTTCTCCAGAACATGCAAAACATTATCTTCAGTGAGTGGAAGGGTTCCTGAGAAGGCAGCTATACCCAGAGGGTGGGCCAGACTCTATCCCAACCATGGGTTTGTTTTTACAGAGTTCCCCTAAACACTCAAATTTAACTTTCTCCTTCTTTGTTTTACAACACACACGCTGGTGCCTGTTCTCAGCCTGTTATCTGCCGGTACTGCCGTCTGCCAGACCCCCTGGGCTTCTAACTCCTACCGATTTAAGGTAAACTTCCAAGCTCAGCTGTATTTCAAATTGCTCACATATAACGCGTGTACGCCTCATGAACATTAGCGCCATACGGCTCGCACGAGAGACTTCTCCACGCCAGATCTCCTTGTCCACGCTACTGGCCAACAAACAACCCCTCTGAGGCATCCTTCTAAGTGACCACTACGCTTATACCATGGCTTTGGTGTGAATTACTACCTCTTCGCTATTGTTCATATGCATGCCGCACGGCACTTTGATGAGCACCACCCGCACAACTGTGATGTCCTCCTACCAGCATTCGATTCTGTACTCATCTAGGCGGCCCAGCCTCTGAGTCACTGATTACATCTGCACTTGCACTCTCTTAGCCAGTATAGTTAAACCTCTGCCTCTGAGACTTGATTGCATTTGCTCTTGTACCTACTTAGCATGCTTAGCTGAATCATTGCTATTGAGTCATTGACTACACCCATCATATTAGCACTTAGTATCTAGGTGACTCTTACTACCAGATTGTCCCTACATGCTAATACTCCTAGCATACATCGTGCTTTGTACTTGTTACCAACGGCTCTCACCGACTACTAATGTGGCACTTTAGATAGGCCTCCTATACAACTATGTATCTACCAGTGACTTACACAGTCCTACTGAGGACTATCCTACATCTACTCACCATGCTAGATGTTAACCTACCTAACACCCTGCCTCCGTTGACATCAGTAACACATCTGACCACATCTGTATCACGCCCATGTGATACACTCATTAGAAACCTCAGACTCCGTGCCAGGCTAACTAAACATCCCCGTAGGTCTCTTCCCCCTACCAACATCAAAACTAACTTCCAGCAGATCTGCAATTCTCGCTATACCAGACCACCTCCTTCACCTAATTCCAATACCTACCCAACTCAGAACATTAAGCCTACTAACACACCTACTACTCCATCTCCCCAAGCCACAGAGGTCTCTAACTCTCCAACTATCGTTGGAGCACTCCTGAACGTGAGATCGCTTGTTGCCCACGCCCTTGACAATGCCGACTTAATTTCAGAAGGCAACCTTGACTTTCTCGCTATTACAGAGACGTGGCTACACAATGCAGCAGGACCCTCGCTCATGCTAGCCATCCCGGATGGCTATACGATTATCAGAAATGACCGAGAAGGTGCAAGAGGCGGCGGCATCGCCATAATCTCCAAAACAAGCCTCTCACTTAGACTAGTACCCACACAATCAATCCAATCTTGCGAGACCTTATCCGCCAAACTCCAGATAAATAATAATCAAACTCTTACCATCCACCTTTTATATAGACCCCCAGGCCCCCTAGGCACCTTTGAAGAGGATCTCCACAACCTTCTCACTAATAACCTTAAACCTTGTTCTCAAATAATCCTCCTTGGGGACTTTAACTTAGGTTTCCATGATACCAAGGATACTAATGCAATAGTGGTAGCCAATACTATTCACGCACTAAGCCTAACTCAAAGAGTTGACAAGCCTACGCACCTCAAGGGAAGAACGCTAGATTGGATAGCTGACTGTAACTGCTTAGCCACTATCCTATCCATAAGACCCCTACCTTGGACAGACCATTCTTTAGTGTCCTTTAACCTAGCCACTGCCAGACCCATCCCCATAGTCCTTCCTATAGCACCGCCTCGCTTAACCAGAAATAAAAAATGCATTACGGTAGAGAAAGTGATCCCAGCTATATTACCGACCCTCAATGCATTATCAGCTAATCTAAGCCCCAGCACTCTAGTACAAGAATTCAATGATATCATGCTCGTCACCCTAGATAAACTGGCACCCCTCAAACTCAGATCAAGTAAACCAAAAGCCCACCTAAATGAATGGTTTACGCCACAGCTAAGAGACTTGCGCATCCTGAAAAGAAAAAGTGAAACTACCTGGAGGCTCTGTCCTTCAGTCGACAACAAAGCCAAACTAACCTCTCTCTCCTCACTCTACAAAAAAGAAGTTTGCCAGGCTAAACGTAACTCGTATGATGACCGCATAGCCATCTCTAACTCCAGCATGAAAGAGCTCTTCTCTATTCTAAAGGAACTTGAGTCTCCTATCGCCACACGGACGCTTGCACCAAGGACAAACCTTGGTGCACAGATATCCAGCATGCCCTAACAAACAAAATTACTACTCTCCAAAATAAAATCCAACAAAAAAAAATAAGTACTTAAAATTCAGAATTCGCCCAAAACGCCCAACACCAATAATTTATTGCCTCACAGTGATTCCTTCCACTTCTCTAAATTGACGACCTTGGAAGTAGAAAAAATTATCCTGTCGCTTAAACCTTCCAATTGTAAAGGTGACCTCTGCCCAGCACAGTTAATAAAAGACGCTGCCAGAGAATTATCGCCCTTTATCACCAAACTGATTAACGCCTCCTTTGCCTCAGTGACCATCCCTGCCAACCTTAAACAGCCCTGGGTACTCCCCCTACTTAAAAAGCAGACACTAGACCCCCTCATCCCTACTAATTACTGCCCTATTACTACGGTACCGTTTCTTCTCAAGATTCTGGACAAAGCCGCCTATAACCAAATTCAAAAGCATCTAGAACTACACAACCTCTTAGGAGAGAGAGAATTGGGCTTCCGCCCCTTACATGGAACCAAAACTGCCCTTATTGACTTGAAATCCCAAATTGACGAGTTGCGAGACAAAGGGAGAACAGTACTTCTGCTACTCCTTGACCTCTCAGCCGCCTTTGATCTGGTGGATCATAAAGTCCTCTGTAGTCACTTAGATTCGGCTGCCCATTTCTCCCCGGAAGCCATCAGATGGATTGAGTCATTTCTGAGTGAAAGAACGATGAGAGTATTCTCCCCCTCAGCAGCGGCAGATCCCACCCCCATCTCATGCGGTGTCCCCCAGGGCTCCTACGTTTCCCCAACTCTATACAACATCTTCACCAAGCCCTTGTTTGATGATTTGGACCATCTCGGTATCACCTACACTAATTACGCAGATGATACACAGATCCTCCTCCCGCTTTCTGGGGATCATGCTAAGGACACAGAATTGGTGAACAAAGTATATCTTATCATCCAGGGTTGGATGGCCACTCATGGTCTCTGTCTGAACGATGATAAGACAGAGTTGATTATCCTGGGCACTCAAACTAATATCAAAAAACTAGGTCAGGAATTCTCCTCATTTAACATAGACGGGAATATCATCCAAGTGTCCAAGGACGTAAAAACCCTAGGATTCTATCTTGATTCTACCCTATCTCTTGACAAACAACTAAAATCCCTTGTCTCTTCCACAGCTTACACGTACAAATTAATAAGAGCCGGTAAACCTTTCCTTTCCAATAAGAGCTGCTTAATCCTGGCTAGAGCCTTAATACTCTCCAGGATTGACTACTGCAATGCTCTCTACACCGGAGCGAATAAAACTATAACGCAAAGACTACAAATATTACAAAATAATGACCTGAGAGCAGCACTAGGCATAAACAAAAGATCCCACATCTCTGCCGCCAGACGCCATCACAACTGGTTGACCACTGAGAACAAAATCACACTTAAGATGTTATCCCTGACCCACAAAGTCCTTAATAACTCCGCCCCCAAATACCTGGTTGACAAATTCCACAGGAGAACATCCCTCAGACCAACTAGAGCTGTCAATTCCAACTGCCTGACAATACCGAACTTCAGACTTAAAACGATCGGAGGTAATAGTTTTCAGGTAAAGGCTGCAAAGACCTGGAACTTACTACCACAAGACTTGAGAGTGGACTCACCTACCCTCGCTTTAGAAAAAATGTCATCGAAATCCTCACCTCGACTGACCTCAGCTGACCTCACATGACCCATGTCACTTACAACCCTGATTGCCCTCAGTTGAACCTTGTATATTTGTAACTGTGTCCCATGTATATTTTGTAATTATCTGTGTCCTATGACCTCATGGTACTTTCTACTGTACATTCGGCCATGATGTAACCTGTAACGCGATTGACCTTTCTCGAATTTGTAAACTTTGAAATTACTGTATTTTATATTGCACGCTATGCTCCGATGTAACCTGTAAGCTTTGCATTTTCTTGCCTCTGCGCCCTGCTACCGCTGGGTCTGGCGCGCATAAAAAGTGAATAAACAAACAAACAAACAAACAAACATCAGTGGCCACTCTGGATGCGGCTCCTTCTGACCCCATCAAGAAGAAGGTTGAGAGCCTATGGGGCCTCTAAGTTTGGTCTCTTAGCCAACACATACCTGGGCTGTACCACCCAGTCCTTGCTGAAGGACATCCATCTTCTGGCCTCCCTCTTAGATGAAGGGGCAGACTCTGCTGATTACTGGAGATCGTAAAGAAGGACATTAGACATCTCCCATGACCTCTTCAGAGCCATCACCCGCCAGAGTGTCAGAGATTATGGCTAGGCGACAGTTCTGGCTATGTATACGGAGGGCGGAGGCCTCACAGAGAGCTATTCTGATTCGACTGCCTTTTCTTGGAGAACCTCTGATTGGCTCAAAGTTGGGGGAACTGTTAAGGAGGCCCAGGATGGGAACAGGTGATCTTCCTCCATCAGACCTAAGACATCTACGCCCGCAGGGGTGGTTACAGGTACCAGTCCCGGGGATGATTTCAGAGGGTGCGAGGTCCTCAGAGAGGTCGCTTTCAAGGCAGGAGCACCTTTAACCCTATCCCTGACAGAGCAAAGCTAGTCATGCCCTGCCAGCTTCCAGACTGCCCGCAGGTCTCCAGTTTCTCTCCTCTGATTGCCTCGTCCAGTGGTGGGGAATTGCCTGCAATATTTCCAACCCATTTGGGAAAAGGATGTCTCCAAGGCCTAGGTCCTGGACATTGTTCAAGTGGGCTACTTCATACAGTTACTTTCATTCCCTCAGACTCAGGGCTGTTGGTCACCCTGTTAGAAAATATTTCATAATTGTATGTAATTTTCCCTCCATGTGTCAACCCCCAAATGTGTTGCTGCTGTTTAGACACCATGTACTGACTTTGCCAGAGAAGCACAGCCTTCAGCTGCACTCCTCTGGGCTTTTGGTCACTTTTTATGGGGAAACTGACATGCCCTTAAAACAGTCAGTACTGGGAGACTTTGTTTCCCTTAGTCCTTTTCTCATGTTGCAACTTTTGTGCAACATGTAACAAGTGTGCAATATATCTTACCATACAGCACACTTGGGTCTATAGTCATTTCCAAAGGCCCTAGATAGTCTCGCTGGACTTTTTATGAACTGTGCAGATGTGTCATGGACAGGACTGGTAGCAGCTATCTTTTCGCATTATTTTTAACCCTTTTCTGCCATGTTAATTGCGTTAACCGCGTTTGGCACGAATAGGTGGCCTGGCTCCAAAATGGCCATGCCACGAGGTTCTTTGTCCTGTCCTTTGGCCATCTTGCCCCTTCACCTTCCCCAGGTCGAGGTCGGTCCGTATTTGGTCATGCACTTTCCCGCAAATCCCAATGCTTTCGCGGGCTTCTGCATGCCTTGTGTGTTTGCCTCCAGGATGTGGGCTGGAACGTCTGGTTCCAATACACATCCTGGGTGCCAGAGAGTCTGGAGTGCCATGAATGCCTGGGACCACCGTGGTCCGTGATTGGTCCACGTATGGAGTGAGTGTTTGTGAGCAGATCTCGCATTGGGTCCTCTCGATTTTGGCGCAAAGGGAACTTTGGATAAGACGAGGCTGAAAATACCACTACCAGGTCGATCTCCTGAGTTCACACTGAACAAAGGATAGGATCCAAGTCTCCTGCAACACAAAGCCGAGTCGAGGAACCGCTGGTGACCCGCTGGAAGGTTTGGCACCCTGAGCCTGTTGTCGTCCCGTGGGACCCCTTTGCATCTGGTCGTCCTAGAAGGTCTGCGAAGACGCTTCGACCCATTGGAATAGTGGGACCAACTATTCCCGGAACCTTCATCAAAACCTGCAAGTAAGCTTTCTCGGAAGTGTCCCTGGGCCAATCAGTGGACTTACTAGCTTACCCAGTTGCTTTGCTCTGTCACCACCGCCATTTGAAGGAGGCCCTCGAAACTTGGTATACTGCTAGCTCTGTGTCCCCGGCACCATCACACCGAATTTCGTACACTTGGCGTTCCCAGGTCTGAAGTGAGACGAGTGCGCCAGGACCGGAGTAAACGCGGATATCGTGTTGCCCTGCCGCGGCAACGTCCTTTGCAAGTTCACTGCATTTGTGACCCTCTTGCCCCTAAAGCCTGCTGCAGTGAAACTGGGTCAATTCTTCCACCCGGAGTGGAGAAATCGCCACTGTCCCATTTGGGAATCATCGCTGTATCTCAGGAACTGAAATTTGCTGAGACGTCCTTTTTGTCGCATTCAAACCTACAAGCGAAGTGGACTGAACTGGCGAAGTTTGGGTCCTCTTGCGTCGGGGACCGGTGAGTACTCCATACCCCAACCGGTGCCCCCTAGCACAATGGCCCATTTTTACACACGAGTGGTCCCTGAGGGTCCCTCTCCTTTCCACTGCTATTGCAAAATAGCGATTCAATCCCGCACTCTCGAACTGCCACTGCCTTCAAGTGGAGGTCCTTCTTGAATAGTGGGAACTTGTTCTACATCGCCTCATCCACCTTCCCGAGCTGCTAGAGACGCCTGAAGAGACCCCTCTTTGGCCCATTGGCAAAACCGTGTGCACTGACATTGCATGTACTATTGAGCACAAGGCTCCTCTCTTCTTAGGGCTTGGACTGCCTCTTAGTTAGGTGTATTGTTGATGTCAAACTGGGCCTTAAGACTATCTGCACTGCCTGTTTCCTCCCCCTCTAGGTTGTCAATATATTTCATGCATTTAACCCTTTAGACCCAAATGGTCTTGTATATATATTGTATTGAGTGTGATGTATTGGTTTACCTAGTGTTACTGTGATTCTTTTGCTATAATTTTAGTTACAAAGGCCTTGTAATAAATGTGTCTATAAGTAGACCTGGTGGGGGCTTATTCACATGTGCTGATCCATCCTGGAAACCAGAAGCTCCATCCGTTTGCTGAGGAGGGTCTACAGCTTCAGTTGCAGGTTCTCCCGTTCATACGGAGGTCAGCACCATACGTGTTCTCTAAGGTCCTGGACCCCCTTATAGGTCTCCTTCACTAGAGGGGAGTTGCACTCCATCCGTACCTTGACGATTGGTTAATACATGTCCCATCCCTGGTCCACTGCTCACGGGACCCTAACTGGTCTGCACCACTCTGACTCGCTTCAGGTGGCTCCTAAACTACAAGAAATCATCTCTTCAACCAACCCAGATCCTGGAGTGTGTGTGGCTTATTCAACACATTGAGAGCGTTTGGTCTCCTTTCCCCCGGCCAGGGCCGGCAAAAGCTCCAATCACAACTCTTGGCTTGCCTGGGGACCAGAAGGGCTTCTGCGCTACAGTGGCTGACCATTTAGGGTTGCCTAGCAGCAATGGTCTTTGTCTTCCCATGGGTGAAATGCCATCTCAGGCCTCTGGTGAATCACCTTCTGGACCATTGGCAGGATCCTCCCAGGATTACAGAATTTGGGTACCGATGTCAATGGGGTTGACCAGGAAGATGGAATGGTTGCTGTCAGACTCCAATCTCCTTGCAGGTTTTCCCCTTGCCCCCACATGCCGGTAGTTCTCACAATGGACGGATGCCAGCCAGAGGGGTTGGGGATGCTCCTGCAACCAGCTGATCACCCAGGGCAGGTGGTCATCTGCGGGTGGCTACAGGTGCTCCAGTTCGAGGGAGCTCTTTATGATTTGGGAGTTTCTTTGCACCCTGTGCCAGGACCTCCGGGGATGGCTGTTCTGATAGGCATGGACAACCAGGTTGCAAAGGCCTACATCAATAGACAGGGGAACACGTTCCCATTCTCTGCAGGAAGGTGCATCACGGATCATGGACTGGGCAGAGAAAACCTGCTCTCAATAAGAGCAGCTTATCTTCCAGGCATCCTGAACCCCAGAGCAGATGCCCTCCGCTGGCGGTTTCCCTTCTCAGTAGAGTACTCTCTGTCGGCCCAGACCTTGCAGCTTGTCTACTCCCGACTAGGATACCTCTCGTGGATCTCTTTGCTTCTCGAGCAGTTGCTCCCCTCCCCTCATTCTTTACCCTGGCCTTGGATCTTGAAGCCATGGGGGTGGATGCCATGTCAGAGAGATGGCCTCGGGCTTGCCTCAATGTCTTCCCTCTCCTCTAGAAGCTCCTGCTGAGTATCAAGAGGGAGATGCTGTGGATCATTCTTATTTCAGAATGATGGCCAAGGAAGGCATGGTGGTTCCCCTCCTTCTTCAGCTTCCATCTGCCAGTGTTCCCCTCCCTCTCAGCTCACACCCCATGTGATGGTCCATCTGTCCCTTTCTGACCCTAGGTGTCTGCATCTGGCGGTCTGGCTCTGGAAATATTAGGGCTTCAGAGAGGGGGGCTGTCCTCAGAGCTTGCAGTGGCTGTTCAGGGGTCTAAGAGGTCCTTCACTCTCACTGCCTATGCTCGGCACTGGATGCAGTGGCTGCTCAGGGGTCTGAGAGGTCCTTCACTCTCGCTGCCTATTCTCAGCACTGGATGCAGTTGCTGCTCAGGGGTCTAAGAGGTGCTTCAGTCTCACTGCCTATGTTCAGCACTGGATTCAGTGGCTGCTCTGGGGTCTAAGAGGGCCTTCACTCTCACAGCCTATGCTTGGCACTGGATGCAGTGGCTGTTCAGGGGTCTAAGAGGGCCTTCACTCTCACAGCCTATGCTCGGCACTGGATGCAGTGGCTGTTCAGGGGTCTAAGAGGGCCTTCACTCTCACATCCTATGCTGGGCACTGGATGCAGTGGCTGCTTAGGGGTCTAAGAGGTCCTTCACTCTCGCTGCCTGTGCTCGGCACTGGATGCAGTGGCTGCTCAGGGGTCTAAGAGGTCCCTCACTCTCTCTGCCTGTTCTCAGCACTGGATGCAGTGGCTGCTCAGGGGTCTAAGAGGTCCTTCACTCACACTGCCTGTGCTCGGCACTGATTGCAATGGCTGCTCAGGGGTCTAAGAGCTCGGCACTGGATGCAGTGGCTGCTCAGGGGTCTAAGAGGTCCTTCACTCTCGCTGTCTGTGCTCGGCACTGGATGCAGTGGCTGCTCAGGGGTCTAAGAGGTCCTTCACTCTCACTGCCTGTGCTCTACACTGGATGCAGTGGCTGCTCAGGGGTCTAAGAGGTCCTTCACTCTCACTGCCTGTGCTCAGCACTGGATGCAGTGGCTGTTCAGGGGTCTGAGAGGTCCTTCACTCTCACTGCCTATGTTCGGCACTGGATGCAGTGGCTGCTGAATGCAGTGGCTGCTGAGGGGTCTAAGAGTTCCTTCACTCTCACTGCCTGTGCTCAGCACTGGATGCAGTGGCTGTTCAGGGGTCTGAGAGGTCCTTCACTCTCACTGCCTATGTTCGGCACTGGATGCAGTGGCTGCTGAATGCAGTGGCTGCTGAGGGGTCTAAGAGTTCCTTCACTCTCACTGCCTGTGCTCTGCACTGGATGCAGTGGCTGCTCAGGGGTCTAAGAGGTCCTTCACTCTCACTGCCTGTGCTCGGCACTAGATGTAGTGGCTGCTCAGGGGTCTAAGAGCTCGGCAGTGGATGCAGTGGCTGCTCAGGGGTCTAAGAGATCCTTCACTCACACTGCCTGTGCTCGGCACTGATTGCAATGGCTGCTCAGGGTTCTAAGAGCTCGGCACTGGATGCAGTGGCTGCTCAGGGGTCTAAGAGGTCCTTCACTCTCGCTGTCTGTGCTCGGCACTGGATGCAGTGGCTGCTCAGGGGTCTAAGAGGTCCTTCACTCTCACTGCCTGTGCTCTGCACTGGATGCAGTGGCTGCTCAGGGGTCTAAGAGGTCCTTCACTCTCACTGCCTGTGCTCGGCACTGGATGCAGTGGCTGTTCAGGGGTCTGAGTGGTCCTTCACTCTCACTGCCTATGCTCGGCACTGGATGCAGTGGCTGCTGAATGCAGTGGCTGCTGAGGGGTCTAAGAGTTCCTTCACTCTCACTGCCTGTGCTCTGCACTGGATGCAGTGGCTGTTCAGGGGTCTAACAGGTCCTTCACTCTCACTGCCTGTGCTCGGCAATGGATGCAGTGGCTGCTCAGGGGTCTAAGAGGTCCTTCACTCTCACTGCCTGTGCTGGGCACTGGATGCAGTGGCTGCTCAGGGGTCTAAGAGGTCCTTCACTCTCACTTCCTATGCTCGGCACTGGAGATCCTTTTTCGCCTGGCGTCTCCAAGCCCCTCGCGACTCTCTGGTTTGTGACCCCATCCAGCTGCTTGAGTTCCATAGGGAGGGTTTCACGCTCGGTTTGGCCGTCTCCTCCTTAACAGCACATCTGGCCATCACTTGGATGGTGCACAAGTCTTGGGCTCCCCTCACCTGTGTAGATGACCTAGCAGGTCACTTACCTAGGGGATTTGAGATCTCCCGTCCCCACGTCAGGTCTCACTTACCCCCACCTGGGACCTCCCGCTGGCACTTAGGGTCCTGTCTGCTGCTCCTTTTGAGCCACTGGAGTCGATCTCCATCGCTCTCCTTTCCAGCAAGTGTCTTTTCTTGGTGGCTATTGCTTTGGCCAGGCATGGGGGGGCTTTTGTTTGCAGCCCGCCCTTCCTTATGTTTGTTTTTGAGGGGTCGATCCTGCTCTGCCCTCTCCTCTTTTCCGCTCTAAGGTTCTACCTAATTTTCACCTCCATGTGGATCTGGTCCTCCCCACCATGGGTCCGGTCTCTCCTGACAGTTCTCCCCGTGCCCTAGATGTGGGTAGGGTGGGTATGGTTTACCTTGACCGAGCCTCCATTTGTAGAAAGTGGGATGAACTCTGTGTCATTCGGCCCCGGCCATGCAGGGAAAAGCCTTCCACTGCTACCCTGTGCAGATGGATCAGGACCCTCAGCAAGCTGGTCTCCCAGGGTGTTGAGGACACAAGGGCTATGGCTGCATCCTGGGCTGCCTTCAAGGGGGTCCCCATGGATGAAATTTGCAGGGCAGCCACGTGGTCTTCTAGTGACATGTTTATCTCTCACTGCAAGATGTACGTGGATCCCCCTCGTCCGTCTATTGGACCCGCTGTATTGATTTGCGTGAATGATTAATTTCTCACTGATAAAGGGACACGTTGCACTGCTTCCGGCCCTGAGTGTTCGTGAGCAATATCCAGTGCACTGCTTTTGAGCTCTCATGAGGTAAAGACTGGGACGAGGAAGAGCTAACGCCCAGATTACTCACCTGTGTAATCCCATGGCACTTCCTGGTTCCAGTCCTGCAACCCACCCTCCCTTCCCTGGTGGATATTGACAGGAATAGTGCTTGGATTCACGGGGGGCATGGTGGGCCGTCCTTGCGTTCGCTGACAGGCCCCCTTGCAGAGTGTTGTTTTTTCTTCTGTTTACACAGGGTTTCTGTTAGGCCCGGAGGGGGCCTACGCAATAAGGACAGACACGCCGGTGGATGTGCACATCTATCTTTATTCATGGCACAATCGAAAGTGAAAACTCTTCCTCCCCCTCCCGCTTACGTCACCCGTGTCACATGACTATGCCCACATGGCACGGTCGCAGTCTCTTAAGGAGACAGTCTCTTAAGGAGACAATGTGAGCGTAACATCACCCCTGGACAAATGTCCTTACAACACTCTCAACATTCTTCAACCAGCCTAGCTGGCTTCTTCACGGCCTGTTGGGGCCAACTGCTAGTGGCTTCTCCTGGATCCTCTTCTGGTTTCTCCGTCCTCTTTTTTCCTGGGCGAGGCGAGAATCTTGGAGGTGTCCATAGTGTGTCTCGCGGGTCCAGTACCATGGGCTCAGGATCTGGGGGTTCCAGTCTCTCATTTCCCTGAGTTGTCATTAGTTTGAACTGGGAGCAGTTCCTGGTTATCTCTCGTTCTTCGTTTTCGGCAGTCACCATGGTTCCTCTGACTGCTGTGACTTGGAGTGGCTGTGGGGCGAACCTTGGGTCAGTCTTCTTGACTGTCGCCTGCTGTACTAGCACTTCGTCTCCCACTTGAATATCTTTTGGGCATGCTCCTCTTCTTTCATCTGTCTGGATGCGAGTTTGTTCTTTCCAATTTGCATCCCCCTCTAGGATTTCTGGATCTGCTTTGGGTTTGTTGATAGGATGCCTTATGATTCGTGTGCGAACATGGTACTTTATCATGAGTTCGGCCGGGGTCCTATTTGTGGCCTCATGTGGTGTGTTCCGGTAGTCTCAAAGTATCCTGCACAAGGCCTGGTGAGGGTCAACGTTTTCTAGTCTAGCTCTTTGTAATGTCTTTTAGATGGATGACATAAATCTCTCGGCCATCCCATTGGCCTGCGGCCATCTGGGTGTTATTTTCTGATGTTTGATCCCTAGGTGTTTGGCAAAGGTTGCAAAGTTATGGCCGCAGAACGGCGGGCCGTTGTCTGACTTAATGACCTCAGGAATGCCCCATTCACTCACGACTTCATCGAAGACGGCTGCGATTTGAGCAAAGGCTGTAGACGACGATTTCTTTACGATAGGGAATCTTGAATGTTCATCAATGAACAAGAGTATGTATTCTCCTGATTCAAGCGGTCCATAAAAGTCCACTGCTACCCTTTCCCACGGGTGTTCTGGTATCTGGGTTGGTTGTAGGGGTATTGGTGCCTCAGCTCTGGCCGTGCATTGGCATGCCATGCAGTTCCTTACCCAGCGGTCTACTAAAGCGTTGAGGAACGGGAACCACACGTGGCAGCGGAGTTGTCGTTTGGTGTTGTCCACTCCTCGGTGTCCCTCATGAGCTGTCTTTATTATGTCTGACCACAGTGCCGTCGGGATTACTATCCAGCATCCTCTGAGGAGTATGGCTTTGTCTTTGATGGCCAATTCCGTATTGATCTTTGCCAGTCTGTCTAATTCATCTCGATTTGCATCTGGATGTGTGAGTAGTGATCTCTTGTAGTCCTTCCACTTGTTATGTTCTGTGAGGTCGATCGCCAGGGCCATAGACGGGTCAGCTGCTGAGGCTAGTGCAACGGTTTCTAGCGAGATTGCTGGGGGCAGAGCATTCGTGGTGACGTAGCTTATGTACTCTATGTCGCCTTGTCTTGGTGTGGGTCTTCCTGTTGGATGTCGAGACAGGTAGTCGGCTGGGATATGTTCACCGCCCAGGGCGATGTATGATCTGATACTTGTACTGTTGTAAGCGAATGCCCCATCGCTCGATCCTGGGGGGCATTTTTGTTTGTGGGTTCCCAAACAGTGAGAGTAGGGCTTGATGGTCCGTGATTAGCGTGAATTTCTTTCCTATTATGAAGTTGTGAAAATGTTCACACGCCCAGACTGCCGCTAGGTTCTCTTTTTCAGATTGAGAGTATGCGGACTCGGGGGACGCCAGAGCCCTGCTGGCATAGGCTACTACATGTCTCGGGTGGGTGTCGACTCCGTTTGTCTGCGCAAGAATGGCACCCAGGTCTACCGGGCTGGTGTCAACTACGATTTCGGTGTGCCAATCCGGATCAAAATAGGCTAGTTTTCTGGCTTCTGCTAGTGACTGTTTGATGGTGTCGAACACTTCCTGGCACTCCGCAGTCCAGGCGAAGAGCATGTCTTTTTGGAGGAGCTTTCTGAGTGGTTCGGTGATTGTGGCGTAATGTGGGATATATCTTGCGCAGTACCCCGCCATACCTAGGAATTATCGTATGTCAGCAATTTGCCGCGGTTCCTGCAGGTTGAAAATTGTTGCAACTTTGTCCGGGTCTGGGGTCATTCCGTCAGCAGAGAATATATGGCAAAAAAAATTTAGCTTTGATTTACTGAATCGACATTTGTCAACATTCAACGTCAGGCCAGCCTCTTGGATGGCTTTTCATGTGGCACGGAGGGCGACATCATGTTCTTCCTTGGATTTTCCATATACAAGGATATCGTCACTGTAGTTCAGTGCTCCTCGGATTGGCCTTATGATCTGTCTGATGGCTTCATGAAAAATTTCTGCGGCTGATGATATGCCAAAATGTAGGCTCTTGTATCGGAATAATCCATTGTGCGTGGCGAAGGTGGTAATGCCTCTAGAATGAGGATGGAGCACCATCTGGTGGTACCCTTGGTTCAGGTCCAGTTTTGAGAAAAGGGTAGACTTATTTATTTGGACAATCATGTCTTCGATTCTGGGTCCTGGGTGTCGTTCACGCTGAATTGCGGTGTTGGCGACTTGCATGTCCACACAGACTCTGAGGCGTCCTCCTTCTTTCGGCATGATTACCAGTGTAGAGACCCACGGGGTCGGGCCCGTCGCAGGCTCGATTATGCCATCATCCAGGAGTTGACTGAGTTCAGCTGACACTGCAGCCTGCAGATGGAACCCAACTCTTTGTGGGTGTTGCGGGACGGGTCGAACCGTGGGATCAATGTGAAGTTTCACTGGGGGTCCTCTTAGTTTTCCTAGGCCTTTGCAGATGAGGGGGAATTCATTCATGACGGTGTCCTTTGACATCGTCTCTGCATCTGTGGGGCCAGACCGGAGGTTAGACACGTATTCTTTCATCTCTGGTGTTGGTTCTGTCGACAGGATTTTGTCACCATCTTGTAGATGTATGTCTATGAGTCCTAGACTGGATGCCGTTCTGTAACTGAGGAGGCACCTTCCCTTGGTTGGGCTGCGAACGACATGGATGCTTGTTGTCGTGGCATGGTTGCCATGGATGAGGCGACGGCCAAATGACCCAACTGTTTGCAGGGGTGTGGCAGCGCCCCATTGATATATCTTTGAGTCGGATGGTGTCAGGGCTGGTCTGTTGGGGATCTGGTAGAATTCTTTTTCGCCCTTTATGTTAACAGTGGCTCCTGAGTCGACTAGAAAGCAGAAGTGTTTTCCTCCTATATCCACCGGTGTCTTGGGTGCTTCCCTTGCTTGTCCTTCGTCCATAATAAGGTTGACATATTCGTGATGCGGATAGTGGCTGTATTGATCTCCTTCATATTCGAGTCCTTGATGGTCGACTTCGTAGTGTCCGAGGGGCTCTGGGGGTCCGTCGTATTCATCCCTTATGTGGGATACTTGTTTGTATCCTTCACTTCCTTGTGTTTCCTCTGGGGGGTAGACGTCTTCAACCATTCTGATGTATCTTCTCGGGTTTTGTTGATATGGTCTTGGCTGGTAGGCTTGTGTTTGTGGGTTTCTGTTGGGTATTTTGAACTGGGGAGCGACCAGTGGTCTTTGCGTCGGAAATGGTCTGCCCTCCCTGCAGACCGACTGGAAATGTCCTTCTCGGCCACAGTTACCACATCTCTGGGACAGTGCGGGGCAGGTCCCTGCGTGAGGAAACGCCATTCTACAGCGGTAACATTGGCGCTGGGTTCTTGGTGTCATAGCGTAGTTGGAACTGGGGCCTCTTTCCATTGTTCTGGCAGTGTTGGACTGTATCGCTGCTATCGTTTCATTCTTGTCCTGTTTGGTGGAGGTGGTGCCTGTTATCTGAGTCACCTGTTTTTCGACCCTTTCTAGAATTCTTGCCATTTGGCTGACTTCTTCAATGGTGATAGGCTTTTTGAGAAGTTGTTTCTTCAGGGTCTGGGACACACATCCTTCGATTACTCTCAACCGTATGGCCTCATCGAGTGAGAAGGCATGGAACTGGCAGTTCGCACCTTTTATTCGTAGGCGGGTGATGAATTTGTCCACTGTTTCGTCTATCCTTTGCGTGCACTGATTAAATATGTACCTTTCATAGTCTCTATTGGGCTCAATTACCAGCCGTCTGTTTAGTGCTGCAATCATTGCTGTGAAGTCAGCTTGTTCAGCCGGCGGGATGGTTTTTAGTAGGACCTTGATGTCATTCCCTGCTAGGTTCAGAAACATGCTGCGTAGCCTTGGTGACTTTTCTTCCCCTGTGGCATCAATGAAGGTGTTAAAGTCCTCCAGCCACTCAGCCCACCTTAGGCCTTTATCTGCTTGCGGCATCATGGAGAAGGGGGGGAATGCGCCATACCGTGGTTGCTGTGCTCCCTGTGTGAGTAGGGGGAGCTGGAGCTTGCTGATCTTGGGGGGAGCTCATGATGGTGGTGAAAGGTGTGGCACTGCAAGCCGTTGAGATGAGCAGGGGCTGGGCGTCAGCGCGGGTGTCACCCACCTTAATCTGGAGGCTGTAGAGTTTCCAATGCGACCGCTGGCGGAATGCCACGCAGTCGATGCCTGGGGCACTTCACGTGGGCCCAGGGGAGGTTGGCTTCACAGGTGAGGGTGGGTGGGTCTGGGGTCAGGCGTGCTGGTGCTGATGGGGGTGGATGGGCCTGGGATCAGGCGTGCTGTTGCTGATGGGGGTGGATGGGCCTGGGATCAGACGTGCTGTCATTTATAGGAAGGCCTGGGATCAGGCGTGCTGCTGCTGCTGCAGTACTTGTAGTACACGTGGTTCGCACGTGTAACTGTAGAAGATGGCCCGAGTTCGCGGCGCACGTGTTGGACTCCATGTGGCCGTGGCCGTGTGGAGGAGGAAAGCGGGCCCGGGATCGGGGCGCTGTGCCGGTGGAGGAGGAGGGCGGGCGTGGGATCACGCGCGCTGATGTCGTCGGAGGCAGGAGGAGGCGGGCCTGGGATCAGGCGCGTGCAATCACGGGCTGGAGGTGCCGGTGTCGCGCTTCCTCATCGCCAGTTGTTAGGCCCGCAGGGGGCCTACGCAATAAGGACAGACACGCCGGTGGATGTGCACATCTATCTTTATTCATGGCAGGATCGAAAGTGAAAACTCTTCCTCCCCCTCCCGCTTACGTCACCCGTGTCACGTGACTATGCCCACGTGGCACGGTCGCAGTCTCTTAAGGAGACAATGTGGGCGTAACAGTTTCCAGCCTCTGACGCGGGATGCCTCATTAGATAAGGACTGGGACGAGGGAGAGAAGGGCTCCGAGTGATGGGATTACCGGGAAGTAATCTGGGCATTTCTGAGACCCTTCCAGCTCCAAAATACATTTCACAAATCCCAGTCCTTGGTGATCTCCTCCGTATCAGACCGCCACCTAGTGGTAGTAGCTGTTACTGCAAAGTGCTAGCCAATTCATAACACGCTAGACCTCAAAGGAACGCAGATATCCTCAAACTAATCAGCATTGTGGGATCAGTATTACTAGCGAATCAGTAGAGAGTCCCGATTTCGGTGCTGAAATCTCCCTCTCAGGGGCTTCAGAATGTTGGCATGTGTGAGTGAGGCCCCCTGGCTAGCGGAGCAGGACGTATTGGCGCGGCTAGTTCGGCGCGAGCCGATTCGGCTTGGGTGTTTTGCCGCAGGAGCCGGTTTGGCGTGCCCAGTTTGGCGCTGGGACGTTATGACGCCAGTATGTTTTGGCGCAAAGACGGTCATTATTATTTTTTAAATGAGTGTCGCGCCAAAACATACTGAAATATGTAAAAAAACAAAAATGTAATTAAAATGATGAACAATGGTGTTCAAATATGTCACATTCAAAATATAGCAGGTGATTCTTTTATCAAAGACTGTCAGGGCATCTGAGGGCAGACAGCCAATGAAGAGCAGGAGGCAGATTCAGAAGGGAGTCCTCCTATTGCACATTGTGGCTCGCCCACAAGGTCCACATTCAACGTTTACCTTCTTAGCTAATGGTTCTGGGATGTGGAAAAATAGCGGCAAGTTGTGCAGCACTCAGAGGCGCTGCGTCACTGTTTAGCGGCCACTAGGGGACTGGCTCTTCACCATGGAAGACCCTCGCTGGGCAGGAGTCGGGGGTCCCCGCGGCCTATGGCTACACCCATCGGGTCACAAGAAATTAGATATTTTCCCTCTTGAGGGAGTATTCTGCCAGCACTGATTAGGCCGGATGAAGTCATTTCTAAACAAGGAAGATACAGTCCGAATCAAGTTGATTTTTTTATATAACACAATTCATTCAGCAAAGAGAAGAATGTTTTCCCCCCACGGTTCCCACGCTAACTACGTCACACCGATGAAAGAACAGGCAGGTAACCTTACTATGATCATGGTCATGTCTTCCAAAGTGTCCTAGAAGTAGAAGGGGGGATCCAAGCATTCCTCCTCACATGTGTGGCCCTTAGTGAACCCCAAAGACAAAAAATCACCCCGTGCAGCCCGTTCAGACTACAGCAGAACCTGCTGCACAACCCAAATCACCCCAATAATGCCCCCCCAAATTCCCCACTGCAGGTTCCCACCACAGGAAGGGGGAGATGGACAACATGTGACTTATTTACTTGGCCATCCACCCTCGCCCTTAGCACTTAGGAGGTTATAAACACATGGCAAGGCTTATTGTTTCATGTGAGTGCCCTCCCGCCCAGCCCCAGCCACTAACGCTGGCTTCAAACATGCACTCGCATTGACGCTGTCCCAGTCGCTCCTCTTCCTGTAGTGTGCACGTTGCTATGGTTGACTTTCGCAAGGGATAGCTCCTGATTTTAACTTGTGCCGTACTCTTGGACTCATTTGGCGGCACGGGACAGGTGGTGACTATAGGGAAGTCGGGGATGTCTATTAGTCCAGGCGTGGCGGCACTGGACAGGTGGTGACTATAGGGAAGTCAGGGGTGCCTACTAGTCTAGGCGTGGCGGCACGGGACGGGTGATGACTATAGGGAAGTCAGGGGTGTCTACTAGTCTAGGCGTGGCGGCACAGGACAGGTGGTGACTATAGGGAAGTCAGGTGTGTCTACTAGTCTAGGCATGGTGGCACAGGACAGGTGGTGACTATAGGGAAGTCAGGGGTGTCTACTAGTCTAGGCGTGGCGGCACAGGACAGGTGGTGAGTATAGGGAAGTCAGGGATGTCTACTAGTCTAGGCGTGGCGGCACGGGACGGGTGGTGACTATAGGAAAGTCAGGGGTGTCTACTAGTCTAGGCATGGCGGCACAGGACAGGTAGTGACTATAGGGAAGTCGGGGATGTCTACTAGTCTAGGCGTGGCGGAACAGGACAGGTAGTGACTATAGGGAAGTCAGGGGTGTCTACTAACCTAGGCGTGGTGGCACGGGGCAGGTAGTGACTACAGGGAAGTCAGGGGTGTCTACCAGTCTAGGCGTGGCGGCACAGGACAGGTGGTGACTATAGGGAAGTCAGGGGTGTCTACTAGTCTAGGCGTGGCAGCACGGGACAGGTGGTGACTACAGGGAAGTCAGGGATGTCTACTAGTCTAGGCATGGCGGCACGGGACAGGTAGTGACTATAGGGAAGTCAGGGATGTCTACCAGTCTTGGTGTGGCAGCACGGGACAGGTGGTGACTATAGGGAAGTCTGGCAGAGTCTGAGGAGTGGAAGGAGTGAGTCTGCCTTCCCTGCTGCTGCTGCTACTGTGTTAGTAGTTTTACTGTGTCTACTGCCTGTGTGTTTGTTCCAAACATCAAAACCTGCTTCCCCCGCGGAGCGAGCGCAGAGTCTGGCAGAGTCTGAGGAGTGGAAGGAGTGAGTCTGCCTTCCCTGCTGCTGCTGCTACTGTGTTAGTAGCTTTACTGTGTCTACTGCCTGTGGGAGTGTTGCAAACATCAAAACCTGCTTCCCCCCGCGGAGCGGGCGCGGAGTCTGGCAGAGTCTGAGGAGTGGAAGGAGTGAGTCTGCCTTCACTGCTGCTGCTGCTACTGTGTTAGTAGCTTTACTGTGTCTACTGGCTGTGGGAGTGTTCCAAACATCAAAACCTGCTTCCCCCCGCAGAGCGGGCGCGGAGTCTGGCAGAGTCTGAGGAGTGGAAGGAGTGAGTCTGCCTTCCCTGCTGCTGCTGCTACTGTGTTAGTAGCTTTACTGTGTCTACTGCCTGTGGGAGTGTTGCAAACATCAAAACCTGCTTCCCCCTGCGGAGCGGGCACGGAGTCTGGCAGAGTCTGAGGAGTGGAAGGAGTGAGTCTGCCTTCCCTGCTGCTGCGGCTACTGTGTTAGTAGCTTTACTGTGTATACTGCCTGTGGGAGTGTTCCAAACATCAAAACCTGCTTCCCCCTGCGGAGCGGGCGCGGAGTCTGGCAGAGTCTGAGGAGTGGAAGGAGTGAGTCTGCCTTCCCTGCTGCTGCTGCTACTGTGTTAGTAGCTTTACTGTGTCTACTGCCTGTGGGAGTGTTCCAAACATCAAAACCTGCTTCCCCCCGCGGAGCGGGCGCGGAGTCTGGCAGAGTCTGAGGAGTCTGAGGAAGTCCGTGGAATCCTGGACCATCCCCGACTCCGCTTTTGCTCCCTGACTCCTCGGCGTTCTTCTACTGGTGCCATGCACGACACTACGAAGCCTACCTCCTTCGCAAAGACTCGCGCTCAACGAAAGTTGGAATCGGCTTTGTTTAGTCACCCGGATGTGCATTGTGTGCTGCCAGCTGTACCGGCAATCTTGCCCGCGCCTTCGCTCCAAGTAAGTGAAAATATGCCCTGTGATACAAAGACGGAAGTTCATGAGTCTGCTAATCTGGTCGAGTTAAATATGAACAATGCAAACTCTATAACTCGATCTGTTTCTGCGGACGCTTGCATAGAGATGGGTGGGACGTGCTTATTAGAAACGCCCTCTACAATGTGTCTGACCGCGGCTTTGAGGGCGGCCCTTGGAGCGCGGTGTAAGAAATCATATAATAACATTTCGTCTGCTGTTTCCATGCCTGGAAGGATCATCCCCCTGCGAGAGCTGGTGTGGCGCGCGCTGAATGCGCGTGAATTAACAGTTACGAACAATGCCTGCTGTGATGTGACCTCGGTCGGTGCTGACGTGACCTACGATAAAGTCACTTCAACAATTTGCCCCAATGGCGGCACGAGCGAGTGTGGGGAGGCTAATCTGGGGTCCCCCCGTCCTAGATTTTACAGTTCCCTCGAGCATCTGGGTCCCTCCCCCTTGCATATTTTGAAAGCAGCAACAGTATCTGTTGATGAAAACAATGTTTTTTTTCCTACATCTGATGATACAGAGGTGGGTGGCCTACCAGCACATGACATAGTCAGACTACCGCAGACCGTCTTAACTGGCAATGGAAATGTCCTGCATCATAATGAAAACCGACGTAATTCACTGGACATTGTCAATAAATTGCTTACTGATTTGACTCAGTTAAACAAGGAAAGAACTCACAAATCATTAAACAACACTTTACCCGAGGAAATGGGCATACTTAATGAGCCTCTCAAAACTGTCAATCTTTCTGGTGCCAAAAAACAATATAGCCAAATCCCTCGCACGAGGAGCCTTTCTAAACGCAGGAGAGTGGCTAGAGCATTTCACCTAGTATCAGTTGCTCCCAGATGAAGAAAAGCAAAATGTCATGTAACATGTCAAAATCCAACTCAGACGGTTTACATGATGATATACACTTAAACGGAGAGGCGCCTGGTGGCTCATGCTCAGCTCTCGATTCTTCATTGGACCTGTCCATTTCCAATTCTTCTCTAATGGAACGTCCGTTTCCCAAAATCAGACGGCTGGCTTACCGTCGAAGACGCCGAGGACGCCAGGAAGTGCCTCAGGTTAAGGCAGTTGGCCATGAGCAAAATACGAAAGACTTGCAAGCTATCATAATATCATCGATGACACTGGCAATTGCCCCTTTTTTGAAGTTGTATGAACAGCTGAATGACACCACGACAGATCTTTTTAGTCTGGTTGCAACAATGAACTTGAAACTCTGGAAAATGGAAAATGCACATAGCTAGTATAAAGAGTCATTGCGGGGTGCCAAAAGAGAACTGAGTTAGCTCTCGATTCTTTAGCTGAATGCACTAAAAATGCCAATCTTGATAAGAAACTTTTGGCAGAGGTGGCCACAGAAGCATTAAACCTTTTTCAAAAAAGAAATGAAAGACAATCTGAGGAGAAACAAAACTTTGAAAGGTGCATTGCCGGAGCCCCAACTGCCTGTGTAATGGCCCCGAGCGGCTGTATGTGTCCAATTATAACCGAAAATGCCTTGGACATCTCACGTGTTCCAAGTATAAACACGGCACCAACTGATGTCCCAGTCTGTGAGCCTACACTTGAAGCAAGGGCGCGGCTACCGGAGAGTGAATTGCCGGATGTGATCTTTGACAAGGAAGCGTATGTTAGTGCACCTGCACAAGTTCTCATCGCACACTCCAATGAGAATGTGCTGCCCACGCAGTTTGTTGATATCCTCACTGTAAGCCAAGCCGCTGGTAACTTGGCCCTTCTAGATCCACAAACTGCTTCCACTTCCAATCTGGTAGCTCAGCTTCAATCGGTTAGTGAGGACGCTATACTGATACCCCCTGATGCTGATGCTAATGCATCAACTCTCTATGACATATTTAAGAAGCCTACGATCAATCAAGGGCCACTGAAGGCCAAAAACATCTCAAAGGGCATCTGTGACAAAAAACTGAAAAATCAATCTATAAAAAAAAAAACGAGGAAACAACTCACGCAAGTTCTTAAGAAACATCAAAACCGTCAATGTGACGGTAAACAGAACTATTGTAAAAGGAAAAAGTCGTGACACAAATGCTTGTTCAAAAGATGTAACAACGGTGCCGGATGAAGTCTTAGAGCTGCACTCAGGTCTCAGTTGTGTATCCGAAGATTTATTGAACTTGTCAACATATGAGGAAGTTGACGATCAGGAACCAAGCGCCCATGATGCGGCGACTACTGTCGACTGCCAACCTGCTCTGATTATGCCAAGACGTGTTATGGTAGAACAACCTAAAGAGGTGTGTGCGACAAACACGGATCCAAAACTTCCTCAACCTTCTGATTTGCCCGTTATGACTGAACCTGTAGTGAAAGTACACAGGACCGCTGAAATAGCTGGGAAAGTAACTACGAGTGAAGGAAAAAGCCAAATCCAATGCAAAAAAGCACAAAGAAGCTGTCAAGTCCTTTATCCACTTATCTCTACTCAAGCTGGTGCTGCAAAATCCACGCCAACCTTCATGACATTGGACGAGAAACGTATGAAATTGGCAGCCCTCTCCTTAAACACAGATGGCCAACGGAATGTATTAGCACCTCAAAAGAAGGTAGTTAGTCTTAATGAGTTCCAATCTGTGGCTCCTTCAAGATCCGACGTGCTGAAAAACAAGCAATCGGAGCGCACCTGTGGTGCTCCGCAGTGTCACAGTTTTGATGCCTCTACAAAAAACAAGCCAAAGGCAGAAAATAGCAAGAACATCTCTCAATCCATAAAGGATAAACAAGCTATAAGCAATGTTCTGAAATCACAGGCTCGGTATCAAGTTCTCCTGGAACGCATAGAATCATCGGACGAGTTAATCTTAAATCGCCACAATGTGTTATGGTTATGTCATCTTGTGCCAATGTTGTGTCTTGACTGTCGTGTAGCCGAAGAGTCCTCTGTCCACAAGTGCCGCACAGAGAGAATCAAAGTCACTCTCTGTGCCGCCTTTGAGGCCACAGGTGGGAGATGTTCTTTCCGGAACTGCGGTACTCGTGGAACCCCGAACCACTGTAAAGGAAACACTGGTTAAGTGCCAAGCCAAAACAGTTTCAACAACCAATCAACAAGTAAGTGGAACGGTTTTACCAAAAGGTGTCTGTGGAGTGTCGATTTAACCTATGGGAAGGTTCCGAGACCAGAATGTAAGTTTCCCAGCAAGGTTGCAAGTGCCAGGCCCACCTGATGCCAGAATCCGCACAAGAAGGGCGGAACGTAGAAGGAGTCCGTGAAGCAGTCTGTGGTCGTAATAATGATCCAAAAGCAAGTACCAAAGCCAAGGGTTATCCGTTGCCAGTCCGTGAAACAAATCCGAGGTCAAGATCCAAAAGGTGAGAAACAAAAGGTATGTAGCGCCGTACAGGAATCTGAAGAAACAGCTGTGAAGCACCGAAGCCCCGCAAGAGAGCCGTTTAAATACTGGCGCTGCTAATTCCTCCCAGTCACATGACCCACGAGCGCATCACGTGAGTGTAGTCCCGGAACACGTGAGCAGAAGGCGGCAGTCATGTGACGCGGAAGAAGTCGGTCTAGCAGCCGCCACGGAAGACGCCAGGGAGGTAGACGTTTCCACATGCAAAGAGCATGCCGACCCAAGCTTTGTGGCAGTCGGCGCCGTGGCAACTGGGGCGAAGAGACAACCTGTGAGTCCCGAAACCAGGCAAGAGGGCGAGGGGTGTTCGGGGCACGGGGATGAGGAATGGGACCCCCACAGGGAGTGGAGTGTGTGACAGAGCCCCCCCCCCAAAGGCCCACGGCCCTGTGGGCACGAGGGATGGTCCTTATGAAACCGTGCCACCAAACGGGGAGCCTGGACATAAGTAGCCGGGACCCAGGACCGCTCCTCGGGGCCATACCCGGACCAATCAACAAGGTACTGGAGACGCCCCCTAGATATATGGGAACCCAGAATGGCAGAGACCTCAAAAACATCCGGAGTGGATAGAGACACCGGGGCCCCAGGAGAGCGAAGTCGTGTGGGAGCGGGACAGGGCTTGAGCAGAGAAACATGGAAAACAGGGTGAAGCCGCCAGGAACCTGGGAGAGCAAGTCGATAAGACACAGGGTTGATAACACGAGTAATCGTATAGGGACCCACAAAGCGAGGTAGAAGCTTGCGACAACCCACCAAGTGCAGATGTCGGGTGGATAACCAAACGCGGGATCCCACAGTATACAACGGGGCCATCACCAGTTTCCTGTCCGCCTGCGCCTTCATGGACGCCTGGTCTTCGACAAGATGAGTCGACACCCGAGCGTGGATGGAGGCCAGGTCCCTAACACATGCAAGGGCAGCTGGATTGGCAGAAGTAGGCAAATCCGTGAAGGGCAAGACACGAGGGTGCTGACCATAAAGTACGTAGAACGGGGAGAAACCAGTGGAAGAATGGACAGCGTTGTTGTACGCGAATTCCGCAAGATGCAGTACGCTCAACCAGGAAGACTGCAGCTGTAGGGTCAGACAACGTAAGTACTGCTCCAGCATCTGGTTCAGTCGCTCGGTCTGACCGTCCGTCTCAGGGTGATATGCTGAGGAGAAACAAACGTCCATCCTGAGCAACCTAGTCAGGGCCCGCCAGAAACGTGAAGTGAATTGTGAACCCCTGTCCGAGATGAGAACCGAGGGAAGCCTGAAAAGACAAAAGACATTCTCAAAGAACAACCGGGCCAGTGTAGCTGCCGAGGGAATGCCCTTACAAGGGATAAAACAAGCCATCTTGGAAAAGGAATCGATGACCACCCACAAGGTATCGAAGCCCCGGATCTGGGGTAGGTCAGTGATGAAATCCATGGTCAAGGTGTGCCACGGTTTGGGAGGAACAGGTAAAGGAAGCAAGAGACCCACAGGGCGACCCCTACGGTGCTTACACTGTGCGCAAACTGCACATGCGTTGACGTAAGATTCAACATCCTTTCTCATAGACGGCCACCAGCACCACCTTCTCAGCAGCGCCAAAGTGCGTTTCTGCCCAGGATGACCATGAACCGGGGCGTCGTGAGACCATTCCAAGGCCATGTTGCAGGTGTCTACCGTAGGCATGAATAGACGATCAGAAACAAAGGGGAGACCATCGTGAACCACCAAATCCCAATCGGACAACTGGCCTGGGTGTGAAGTAACCCAACCCCGTATCGCGTCAAGTAAGGGCAGAGTTGGAGTACACAAACAAACCACTTTGCCGACGTCCAGAAGGGTGTCTGGAAACGTCGGCAAGACCACCCCCCCAGGGGAACGCGATAAGGCATCGGCTTTACCATGGGTATTACCCGGGCGATGTTTGATCACAAAGTCGAAGGTTGCAAAGAAGAGATGCCACCTGACCTGCCTGCTGTTGATACACTTCAGAGAAGCCAGGTCTTGTAAGTTCTGGTGATCAGAATAAACCGTGACACAGTGCTTAGCACCCAAGAGGTGATGCCTCCAAACGCGGAAGGCATCCATGACCGCCAGTAGTTCCTTTTCGGTCACGGTATAGTGGGATTCGGCATCTGTGAATTTACGGGAATGGAAGGCCACAGGGTGAAGGCGACCTGAGGTAGGGCAAGTCTGTGACAATACAGCACCTAAGGCAAAGGATGAAGCATCAGCTTCCACTATGAATGGCAGTTCTGGGTCTGGGTGCTGTAAGATGGGGGCAGTAGTGAATGCTGTCTTTAAAGCCTCGAAGGCCTGTTGATGTGTGTCCGTCCATAGAAAAGGTGTGCGAGGGCTAGTCAGAGAAGTGAGGGGAGCCACCAAAGAAGAAAACCCGGAGATAAATCGCCTGTAAAAGTTAGCGAAACCAAAGAAAGACTGGAGTGCCTTCAATGAATCGGGGACCGGCCAATCCAGCACTGTGCGAACCTTGTAATTGTTCATGGCTAGCCCTCCCGACGAGATGTGAAAACCAAGAAACTCTACGGAATCGGCATGGAACTGGCACTTCTCGGGTTTGGCAAACAAGGAGTGCGTCCGTAGGCGAGACAATACTTCCCTGACGTGCTGTACGTGGTCCTTCATGGTCTGGGAGAATATCAGGATGTCATCCAAGTAGACCACCACAAAAACATCCAGGATGTCAGAAAAGATATCGTTCATGAACCTCTGGAACGTGGCCGGAGCGTTGCACAAACCGAACGGCATGACCGAATACTCATACAAGCCATAGCGAGTACAAAAAGCGGTCTTCCATTCGTCCCCGGAACGCACACGGACCAGATTGTAGGCACCGCGGAGGTCTAATTTGGTAAAGACAGTGGCATGTGTGAGACGGTCCAATAGGGGCGTGATTAGTGGAACGGGGTAGCAGTCTTTCTTGGTGATGGCATTGAGTCTGCAGTAGTCCACACAAGGCCGTAAATCACCCTCCTTCTTGGGGACAAAGAAAATGGGACTCGCCGCCGGGGATGTAGAAGGACGTATCTGGCCCAGACGGAGGGACTTTTGAATGTACTCTTTGAGGGCTAGATCTTCAGTAGGAGACAAGGAGTAGATACGACCTGTGGGGATAGTGCTGTCCGGAACCAGATCTATTGGGCAGTCGTACGGGCGATGTGGCGGTAAAACCTCTGATGAACCATGGTCGAACACTTCTAGATAGTCTTGATATTGGGCCGGAATGAGTGTGGAGACCAGTCCAACCGTGTGGTGTTCTGTGGAGGGGTCAAGGGAATCCTCTAGAGATAATTGAGGCATGACCCCCAATGCTTGAGCGGGTGTCTCAATAGTGGTGGCTGCGGTTAGACAGAAATGTTGACAGAGATCGGATTCGAAATGCACCGAACCCTCTTTCCAGTCAATTAAGGGGTTGTGCTCCCGTAGCCAAGGTATTCCCAAAATTACACCGAACTGGGGCATTGAGATGAGATCGAAACTCAGGGTCTCCCTCTGTATAGCCTGTATGGTCAAGAGCATCGGGCGGTCTGCTGTCTGATTGGTCCGGAAACCAGAGCAGTCCCATCCACTGCCTGTACTGGTTCCGGCCGGGTTTTGGCTAGCAGAGGTAGGTTCAGGGTTTGGGCCAGTGTGATGTCCATATAATTACCTGTAGCCCCGGAATCTATAATAATCGTAACTGGGTGTGAGATGTCAGGTGTGGGTTGTAGAATGGCCTGCACATATATGGGTCTGATGCGGCCGAAAGCAAACACAGGGTTCGGGGTATGACAGGGAGCACTCAACCCGGTCCCCGAGTCTAGGGTCGAGCACTCCAAAAACCCGATGGTTTTAGCTTGGGGCGACGAGGACACTCCTTCACGTAATGGCCAGGTAGACCACAATAATAGCAAGCATTGTCCACCCTCCTATGTTCCCTTTCTATGGGTGTGATCGGGCTCTTGATGCCCCCGATTTGCATGGGTTCGGAACTGGTGTTTGAGGGGGCCGAGGTGGAAGGAGATGGGACAGTGGTGTGCAGGAGACCGGCCTCAGCCCTACGTTCAGAACGTCTAGCGTCCAATTGCAGAGTTAAATCGACTAGATCATGGCAAGAGGTCGGTAATGAGGGAACAACTGCAAGGGCATCCTTCATGGCGTTGTTTAAGCCGCGATAATACACAACGGCTTTTTTGGATTCAGGCCAGGAAGTCTCGGCTGCAAGCTGATTGAACTTAGTAATGTATTCGATCAAAGACCCCCTACCCTGCCCCAGGTCCAGGAGTTCCAGGTCGCGGGACTGGACCTTATGGCGCGTATCGAACACTCGTGACATCTCAGTGACCAACAAATCAAAGTCGTAAAGGGCTGGGTTGTTGTTTTCCAGGAGTGGATTGGCCCAGGCAGCAGCAGTGCCTGCTAAATGAGAAAGAGTAAAAGCTGCCTTAGAGGTGGAGTCTGGAAATGCCATGGGTCTACACAAAAAATGCAATTTGCATTGATTCAAAAAGGTTCTAAACTTGCTGGGATCCCCATGATACCTCTCAGGTGCAGCCAAAGGAAAAGGAGAGGGCAGTACTACGGGGACGGGGTTAGGAAGGGGTGGAACGGGAGGTTGGATGGGCGAGGGGCCTGGTGGGGTATCCCCAAACTCAGCATCTGAGGGTAGAGGATGTCTAGCACTCTGGATGGTATCCAAGCGTTGGTGAATGGCTGTATTAGCTGCGGCCATGTCCGCACGTAACACGGTTATGGCCTGAACCATAGTGGTCAAGGGGTCATCCGCAGCTCCCTCCATAGCTACACGACAGGATGGCTTCACAGTCTGTTGTGTCTTGACTGTCATGTAGCCGAAGAGTCCTCTGTCCACAAGTGCCGCACAGAGAGAATCAAAGTCACTCTCTGTGCCGCCTTTGAGGCCACAGGTGGGAGATGTTCTTTCCGGAACTGCGGTACTCGTGGAACCCCAAACCACTGTAAAGGAAACACTGGTTAAGTGCCAAGCCAAAACAGTTTCAACAACCAATCAACAAGTAAGTGGAACGGTCTTACCAAAAGGTGTCTGTGGAGTGGCGATTTAACCTATGGGAAGGTTCCGAGACCCAGCAAAGCTGTTCTTCCAGAATGTATGTATCCCAGCAAGGTTGCAAGTGCCAGGCCCACCTGATGCCAGAATCCGCACAAGCAGGGCGGAACGTAGAAGGAGTCCGTGAAGCAGTCTGTGGTCGTAATAAAGATCCAAAAGCAAGTATCAAAGCCAAGGGTTATCCGGTGCCAGTCCGTAAAACAAATCCGAGGTCAAGATCCAAAAGGTGTGAAACAAAAGGTATGTAGCGCCGTACAGGAATCCGAAGAAACAGCTGTGAAGCACCGAAGCCCCACAACAGAGCCGTTTAAATACTGGCGCTGCTAATTCCTCCCAGTCACATGACCCGCAAGCGCATCACGTGAGTGTAGTCCAGAAACACGTGAGCGGAAGGCGGCGGTCATGTGACGCGGAAGAAGTCGGTCTAGCAGCCGGCACGGAAGATGCCAGGGAGGTCGACGTCTCCACGTGCAAAGAGCATGCCGACCCAAGCTTTGTGGCAGTCGGCGCCGTGGCAAGTGGGGCGAAGAGACAACCTGTGAATCCCGGAAACGGGCAAGAGGGCGAGGGGTGTTCGGGGCACGGGGATGAGGAATGGGAACCGCAGAGGGAGTGGAGTGCGTGACACTCCTGCCATTACTGATGCCAACCATTAATGCTCTCCCTGATAACCTGCATCCAGAGTGCCTAGTAGAAAGCTACAACAACGCTATGAAGAAAGGACTAGATATTATTGCCCCTCTAAAACTGCAAAAAACTAAACAACAAGCTCACCTAAATGCCTGGTTCACCCCCCACTTAAAAGAAGAGATAGCAGTGCACACACAACGCACAGATTGCGAGTTATCCTTAGTTTTAGAATCACGTTTTACGTTTTATACACTTAGACTGAAATGGCAGCACTGAGTTTTAGTCAGGGCCGGTCTTACACCAGATTGCACCCCAGGCGGGAAGCATCTTTGGCGCCCCATCCCCAAAAATGACAACCAAAAAATAGTATGTTTAGAATTACACGTGTTGAACATGGACATTTAAACTAAATGGGGGACAAGTACTGCTATGCAATGTACACACGCACTGTCACGGTATGCATACCTGTCGCAGTCAGAGTTGAGAAGGCGAGAGCCGAGAAAGGAGAGGATCATTCCCTACGCCTAGAGGCAGCGACTGAGATGCGTCACCGGCTACTACTGGGACCTACACCAGGCCGGGCAGGCCCTGCAGAATGGGTACGGGGGGTGGAGGTTAGAGGCACTGAGGAGTATGCCACTATGCCAGGCACTGAGGAGTATGCCACTATGCCAGGCTGCACAACCCGGTGGTAGCCTGGCACGGGTACGGCACCGGGTTCCATGCGCCCGGGGTGGGGGGCCGCCAGCTACCTCCCTCAGACAGTGGAACACAATTCTCTATGTGCAAAATGCTTTGCTCTTTTCAAGCCTTACACTGCAAAAGTATATCGCCAGAGCATCATAGGCGTAACGTCTGTGTCATATGTGCCACTATGGGAGGGGGCTGGCTTTTCAGTCTATTTTGGAATCTAAGACTTGCAGTTTCATTGCCCCCAATATATATACAAATCTCAGCATTGGAAGTAGGGTTGGCCAAAGCATTGGGAATGACTCAACAGGCCACACATGGCATGAGGCACTTGCTAGTTAGGAATATTGAAATGAGTCTGATGATATTGATGCAAAATAGCACAACTGAAAGATTCATGAGTATATGTCTAATGTCTGGATATGCCGAGACACTTCCACATGCATCGATTAGCAACATGCCCGTTCCATGCAGGCAACGATTACCCAGTCATTCGTAACTATTCAGTGGCACTGGAAGTGTACCTACGAGGCAGAATCGTTGCCATGGTAACTGAAGGATGGAAATAGAGGAGATCTGAGGAGGGACGTACAGTACAGCTTGTGTGTGCTGTATGTATATTTCCCCACCTCCAGTGACCGTCCATAGCTATGCTAGTACCTATATCAATTCCAGCCCAAAACCTGCCCCTACCCACCCAAAATATTGTGATCTCTTTCACTTCACTCTGTCCAGCAGTAACATCAGTCTTGGTTCTGTTAGGGGCCTGCAGGGGGTTTTCATAGCAGTCTTCTGAGAGATAATGCTTGTTTTTCATCGTATGTTGGCCCTTCTAGTTGATTGTTCCATTAACAAGCCAGGATGCATTTTAGAATGCTATAAAAATACACGAGTCAGGTAAGTACTGGGAAGAGGTAGAATAGGACTAGGAGTAATGAAGATTACCGGTAAATAATCCGAGCATTTCTTGACTCTCTGCCATTACATGTTTTTATTTTTCTTCTTTTTCTCCTTTTCAACATGTGGTAAATTTCAACAAGCCTTAGGTTTTTTAAATGCACTTTTTGTGTTAGCTGAGTGTCCAATGAGAGGTAGGCGTTGTGCAAGGCAATTCATGTCTTAACCTATACATTCTAAGAATGAAGCAACATGCAGCGTTAGGGGAAATTGTACATGTTTGCCTACGTTGCACATTCACTTATTGTGAAATAAGTGCAGGATTATTCTTCTTGCCCCATTTGCTGTGGCCCAATTTGAACGACCAACATATTAATTTACTTAAGCACATTTTATTAAGGAAGATTTGCTCTATTTTTTGTTTGTGGAATGTGACTCTAGCTAGATAGTATTCTTTTATAGAAGTGTGTAAAGCAAGTCTGCCCTTAGTCACAAAGCAGCACTCGCCACAGGCCAGACTCAGAGCCCTAATATGAATGCACTCCACCACGGGTGTGTAGTTCACGGGAGAACACAAGGGGCTGTGTGCTGCAGTAAGTAAATGGGCATTCCAATTACAGATGAAACAGCCAATGAATTAACCTTTGCATAGACACTCCAGCGTTCATTAGCTTTGTTGTTCCTGTTGCCTGTACCAACACAACCAGGAGGAGGCTGCCAACAAAAATCAATTTCTTGTAATGACAGTAAAATTGGGTGTAATAAAATATCACTTAAAACGGCCAACAATAAACCCCTCATTCCGAAGGTCTTGGCACAGAAGTCCCAACTTGTTACGTCAAAAAGAAAGATCAAAGATTTAAGTTCCAGTATCACCTGAACATTGTTTATAGACTTTATATCACTAACAGCAGCTTGGAGGTTTGCAAAAGAAATCCTTAGAAGGTTGCTTACAGCTGCTACCCTTTGGAAGAGGCTGTTAGTTTCCTTCTCTGCAGGAAGAGGGTGCGCAAATGGTACCCACGTTACAAAAGCAAAGCTGCCTGAACCCAAGACAGTGCACTTCTGTAAACGTTGTGATTGTTTCACTTCTCCAAGTCACACCATTTCGATCACGTTCAAGTCCAAGGACTCGTGTGGAGTCCAGACTGCAAGACCCTAGTTCTCTATGCATTCAGCAGCTAATGAAAGAGTTTATAATTTTCCGACCTTATCCTTAGTTTTCAGGTGTCCTGGAAAGAACACCTTTGCATATGTTGGACCAACGTCCCACGGACAACATGCTCCTTAGAAAATGCCTCTGATCATTAAGCCTTCATAGCACTATGGGACCTGGGCCCTTCTAAAATATGTCACACCCAGACATGGACTTTTATTGGGTGCTATGGCTTTAGCTCACTGGACACATGCCACCTCTACCCACACACAATTCAAGCATGACTGATGTTGTGTCCATGAACTGTAGGTCTTCGAATTCAAACTGTTTTACAAGCACTCTTCTTGTGAGCACGCAGTCAAAACTTAGAACCTAACTGAAACATCAGTACTGCACTGTGCACAATCAATGCACAGCAGCACTGCATACAACATAAGGTTGCCTCTTCATTACCTTATCAGGTTACAGTCCGATCCATCAAATCAGCACAAAACGAAATGAAGATGTGTTTTACCCTAATATATTAAGAGCATTCAGGGTGAAAGCATGTCCACCAATGGATTTCATTATTGAAGGTGTCACATATGAAGAGAACACTTGCGCGTTTTGAGAAACCACAGACTCGCAGCTAACCTTTCTCTAAGTGGCTGATGGATGCTGATGCAGTATTTCAATGTCAGCATTGGAAAGGTAACGGTAAGGAGTACTTAGCAATTATAATGGTTAACTGCGTTATGACAAACTTGGCACAGTGGCAGCCGGCCCGGCACAAGGTGGTTACTAGGCTCTGGACTTGGGCTCCTCCTGGCTCCTTTCTACATCCTTCTGCCTTGATCCAAATTCCTCCTCCAGCAACTGGGTCACACGAGGGCAGGCTGCCCAATCAATCAACCCCCTGAGTCAGTGCAGGAGGGCACGTGTGGTGCTGCCAGGCCTGGGGTCTGGCTGGTGCCACCCGGGGGAAGTGAACGTAAGAAATGTTGCATTTTTCCTGCCCGAGGCTCCTTGCTTAGTAGCATCAATACAAATCAACGTGGTGGCCGGTGCCTGGCTTTGCAGGAGAGGACGAAATTGGAATGCAGAGAGATTCTTTGCATGCACTTAGTCACACTGTGTATGGCGCATTTTTGTAAAAACGTACATGTACACAACACAAGTGACAAACCGTATTAATAGATAAGGACTCTCAGACTGCTGGTGCGGCGCCCCCCCCTCAGACTGCTGGTGTGGCGCCCCCCCCTCAGACTGCTGGTGCGGCACCCGCAGGTCCAGGAAGGAGCCCAGGATTAGAAGAGGAGAAGGAGGCAGAAAGGGTAGAGTAATGAACTAGGACGGGCAGGGCAAGGGAGATAGTAGTTCACAAGAAAATGACTCGCTAGAATTCACTGGAAGCGCCTACTCGGAGGAATCACAGAGCATTGAGACACAAAGCAAAGTTTCCACCGAAGCCTCTTATTTCCTGGTCATGCTGTGTTAGGTTGAGTGTCTATGCGGCATCACACCGACATGATGGCCATACAGGAAGGGCAGGCGCCTGACCCTTGTCCCATACTGCCAGGGACAGGTGGGGCGGCCCAGCGCCGTGACACTAAAGATGAAGGATCAAGAGACCCAGTGGGCTGGAAGGAGCAAGACCCAGAAGGTTGCAGAGGAAAAGGTCAAGGAGGTTGGGAGAAGAATGGCCCGGAGGGCCAGGAGGAGGAGGTCCCAGAGGAGTGGGGGGAAAAAGGTACCCAAAGAGGTGAAGGAGGTGCCCAAAGTGATGAAGAAGAGGGGGATAGTAGAGAACTGGTGATTTGGAATTACTTTAAAGGGGGATGCCCAAGGGAATGGAGGAGGGAGATAACAAGGAATTGATAAGCCTGAATTGTTCTCTGGGACACACCCAAAGAGTTGAAAGAGATGCCCAAAGGGAATAAGAAGGTGGGGAGCAGAATAGACAGCTGCAACAAGAGAACAGTGATGAGGGATATGTAAGGACCTCATGGTGGCAACAGTAAAGACAGACACAAATGATCACAGTTCAACAGTGTTTATTAAACTGTATAAATGGGTGAGAAAAATGCCTAACCTAAACCTAAGATGGGAGCAAGCTACGACCATCAAATAGAAATAAGGCTGTCCGAGTGGCGTCTTGTCAAAATAAAAGGGCCTATACTAAAGAAGGAATTAGAGAAAGAAAGGGTTTGCTCTCAAACTGCGCACACACATAGAATAATAAGCAATTGCAAATTAAATGAGTGGTTTTAATCAGAATTGGTGCAGCCTGACACGTGTTTCGAGCTTCCCGCTCTTCTACTGAGGCTGCTTGTGCAAAATTATAAAACATTGATGTACAACGAAAACATTTGTTAAGCATGATTCAATAGCAAAACAAACCAGTCCCCAGACCCAGGGCAAGGAGGCAGTTAGGGTTTGCCAAACCAACACATTGAGTATATGGTTTAAAGTAACAGACAGTTGCAACAAATGCACATATCAAATCAACCCAATTCAAAGAAAGAAAATGAAAACACAAAAAGTGCGTAATTCGGTGGAAAAAACATAACACATTATAAAACAATGAAAAGAGGGAGGAGAGAGAAAAAAGACAAAAGAACAACAAAATTATTCAGTGAGAGAAGATGCTCATGGTAATCAGCCAGAAATACATGTATAAGGCCACTGACTGTTAAAATTGTACCTTAATCTTGGCTAGTGTGTATTTTGAATACTAGAGAAAAATGCAAAATTAAAAAATGTTTTATCAAGTGGCAACTTAATGAATCGAATACAATAAAAAGAGGGGTTGCAAATATGTTGCGTCATAGAAAATTGTTTTAAAATTATATATATAGTTTTATCCCACTTACCAAAGGTAGAAGTTGAGTAATCTGACAAAGTTAGGCGTGGGCTCCCTATAAAGCAAAAGACGGGATGGCTATTTATGTAGGAATCTGACTGACTAGATTTCCACCTAGCAGTCATTTGAAAATAAAGAAATGACATACCATTATTTTGCAGTTGCACGAATGAATTTTCAGTAAATTATTATCTTGCTGCAGCACGGGCAGGAAACGAAGAATGCAGGTGCGGCAAGAGCCAAAGAAAACAAAGCAACAAGAGGTCAATTAGCTAATTGAGTGGTTTATCTCTGTGGACATCTGAAGCAGCAAGAATTCTTGCTGGAAGGGTCCGTGTACAAATTGTCAACGTTGACTCACCAGTACTTTCACTGCTATGTGGGGAACTGGAGCCAAACGGGAACCCTCTGTGTGCCGAGTATAACTCGGAGATGTGAGGGAAGCAACAGTGAAAACGCCCGTGCACAGGCGAGTCACCACAGAGTTAATGGGAAAACAAGAGCGCCATGATGGACTAGTGTAGATATCATGTAAAGGAAATCATTAAGGCTACTCCATATAGACAAGGATATGTTTGAGGTGTGCGTATGCCGGAAATAAATTGCGCATGGTAAATGCACAAGTAGAATTGGAATTACAAAAAAATAAATTAAAAAAAAAAAAATAAATAAATAAATAAAAAAAATTTAAAAAAAAATTGCGAGACAGAAGGACATAGATCCGGAAGACATTAGTTAATTAATTGGAGTATGAAGTCACTTGAGCTGTCCACGGATGGCAGTAGTGTATTTTAAAACACCTGTGCCTGCATCTATAATAAAGAGTGTTGCATGTGCTGAAAAAGATGCTAAATAAAGGAAGTGCGCCTCGACCTGACTGGATATGCAAGGATTGTGTTAAAACGGTTGCGCCCATGCTAGCAAGTGTATTCATTAAAAAAAAAAAAAAAAAAAAAAAAGGGGGGGGGGCGCTGCACCCGGGTAGATAGCATGATAGTTGAGTAATGACATGTAGATAGCGGCTGATTACCATTGACATCCATACAAATAATCGGTACCTATTGGCATGACATGTGCGAAGACCTTAAAAAACACACGTGTACCATAACTTTTAAACAACATGTAATCACAAAAAGACAGATAGTTCATGGTCTGTGTTCAGGCCAAACTCTACAGTACGGTATTGACAAATCAATCGGGCTTCCAATTGTCTAAGTTTGAGTATCTGGTTGCCTCCACGTTGTGGAAGTGACACCTTCATCATCCCAGCAAATTTGATCATTGTCTTGTTATCCATTTGATGGGATCTTTGCCAATGCAAAGCTAGGGGATATTTGGAGTCAGATTGAGTAATTGAGTACAGATGTTCCCTGATACGAATTTTCAGCGGGCGTATTGTACTGCCAATATAGAATAGGCCGCAGACACATTTAATACAGTAAATGCAGAATTTCGAATTACAATTAATAAAAGACAAAATCTTATGTGTACCTAAGTGTCCGAAGTCGATGGAGGTAGTCTCCAGTGCATGTGAACACGTGGAGCAGCCCCCACACTTGTAAAAACCAGGGCGTGGGGGCTGGTGTAACCAAGTATGTTGCTTGGGTGGGATTGACATGAATGAAGGAGAAAGTATGTTCTTGAGGTTGTTTGCCTTAGTATAGATAAAACTTGGTGAGTTGTCCACCCAAGGAGTAATATCACGATCAAGTTGTAGGATGTGCCAATGCCGTTTGATTATATTGTAAAGCAGCGAACTATCCGAATTAAATCTAGTAATAAATTTGAGTTTCTGAGAATGAACAGTCTCGTTCCTTATTTTCGGAGTGAGTAGATCGCATCTCTTCATGGTCAAACCGTTTGTTAAAATACCAGAAGGGAGACCTATACTGAGTGGAGGTGGTGGTATCCTGGAGCCCACCTCCCTGTACATCAATGAATGCATTTCACCATTAGTCAACAACATACCTACTTTCATTCGTGACACAATGCACATTCTCCAGATGCTTAACCAACTGCCTATGTTACCTAATCTTGTCCTGGTTACACTTGATGTAAAAGCGCTTTACACATCCATTAATCATCGGCAAGCAATCAGCAGTATAGACTTTATCTTTCGTGCTCATTCAGCCTCGTTTTTCGAACATATCGAACATATCGAAATGATCAAAGATTTACTATCTGTTGCTCTTACCAACAATGTATTTCTTTTCAATAACACTTACTACAGACAGTTGATCGGAGTTGCAATGGGGGCAAGTTATGCCCCAGCGTTAGCTAACATTTTCATGCATAATTATGAACAACAACTCGTTTTCTCTAACCAGCTTTTCACGCCACATATTCACATGTGGAAACGTTATATCGATGATGTGCTTTTGGTTTGGAATGGTTCTATTGAGCTTTTAAATGAATTTGTTGCTTATCTCAATTCCAACAATTGGGGCATTCAATTTACACACACGTATAGCCCCATATGTGTTAATTTCTTAGACCTTACTATCAGTATCTCAGATAATCAGTTTGTAACTAAAACTTTTAGAAAATCTACATCCGTGAATGCAGTTCTGCATGCTACTAGCTGTCATAGGAAAACTGTAGTTTCCAATATACCCAAAGGCGAATTCATTCGGGCAAGATGGAATTGTCTGCTTACGAAAGACTTCGACCAGGAATGTTCATTGATACGCCAAAGGTTTATAGCTAGAGGCTATGACGTACGCTCAGTAGTAAAAGCAGAACATGATGTACGGACCATGAAGAGATGCGATCTACTCACTCCGAAAATAAGGAACGAGACTGTTCATTCTCAGAAACTCAAATTTATTACTAGATTTAATTCGGATAGTTCGCTGCTTTACAATATAATCAAACGGCATTGGCACATCCTACAACTTGATCGTGATATTACTCCTTGGGTGGACAACTCACCAAGTTTTATCTATACTAAGGCAAACAACCTCAAGAACATACTTTCTCCTTCATTCATGTCAATCCCACCCAAGCAACATACTTGGTTACACCAGCCCCCACGCCCTGGTTTTTACAAGTGTGGGGGCTGCTCCACGTGTTCACATGCACTGGAGACTACCTCCATCGACTTCGGACACTTAGGTACACATAAGATTTTGTCTTTTATTAATTGTAATTCGAAATTCTGCATTTACTGTATTAAATGTGTCTGCGGCCTATTCTATATTGGCAGTACAATACGCCCGCTGAAAATTCGTATCAGGGAACATCTGTACTCAATTACTCAATCTGACTCCAAATATCCCCTAGCTTTGCATTGGCAAAGATCCCATCAAATGGATAACAAGACAATGATCAAATTTGCTGGGATGATGAAGGTGTCACTTCCACAACGTGGAGGCAACCAGATACTCAAACTTAGACAATTGGAAGCCCGATTGATTTGTCAATACCGTACTGTAGAGTTTGGCCTGAACACAGACCATGAACTATCTGTCTTTTTGTGATTACATGTTGTTTAAAAGTTATGGTACACGTGTGTTTTTTAAGGTCTTCGCACATGTCATGCCAATAGGTACCGATTATTTGTATGGATGTCAATGGTAATCAGCCGCTATCTACATGTCATTACTCAACTATCATGCTATCTACCCGGGTGCAGCGCCCCCCCCCCTTTTTTTTTTTTTTTTTTTTTTTTTTTTAATGAATACACTTGCTAGCATGGGCGCAACCGTTTTAACACAATCCTTGCATATCCAGTCAGGTCGAGGCGCACTTCCTTTATTTAGCATCTTTTTCAGCACATGCAACACTCTTTATTATAGATGCAGGCACAGGTGTTTTAAAATACACTACTGCCATCCGTGGACAGCTCAAGTGACTTCATACTCCAATTAATTAACTAATGTCTTCCGGATCTATGTCCTTCTGTCTCGCAATTTTTTTTTTAAATTTTTTTTTATTTATTTATTTATTTATTTATTTATTATTTATTTTTTTGTAATTCCAATTCTACTTGTGCATTTACCATGCGCAATTTATTTCCGGCATACGCACACCTCAAACATATCCTTGTCTATATGGAGTAGCCTTAATGATTTCCTTTACATGATATCTACACTAGTCCATCATGGCGCTCTTGTTTTCCCATTAACTCTGTGGTGACTCGCCTGTGCACGGGCGTTTTCACTGTTGCTTCCCTCACATCTCCGAGTTATACTCGGCACACAGAGGGTTCCCGTTTGGCTCCAGTTCCCCACATAGCAGTGAAAGTACTGGTGAGTCAACGTTGACAATTTGTACACGGACCTTTCCAGCAAGAATTCTTGCTGCTTCAGATGTCCACAGAGATAAACCACTCAATTAGCTAATTGACCTCTTGTTGCTTTGTTTTCTTTGGCTCTTGCCGCACCTGCATTCTTCGTTTCCTGCCCGTGCTGCAGCAAGATAATAATTTACTGAAAATTCATTCGTGCAACTGCAAAATAATGGTATGTCATTTCTTTATTTTCAAATGACTGCTAGGTGGAAATCTAGTCAGTCAGATTCCTACATAAATAGCCATCCCGTCTTTTGCTTTATAGGGAGCCCACGCCTAACTTTGTCAGATTACTCAACTTCTACCTTTGGTAAGTGGGATAAAACTATATATATAATTTTAAAACAATTTTCTATGACGCAACATATTTGCAACCCCTCTTTTTATCGTATTCGATTCATTAAGTTGCCACTTGATAAAACATTTTTTAATTTTGCATTTTTCTCTAGTATTCAAAATACACACTAGCCAAGATTAAGGTACAATTCTAACAGTCAGTGGCCTTATACATGTATTTCTGGCTGATTACCATGAGCATCTTCTCTCACTGAATAATTTTGTTGTTCTTTTGTCTTTTTTCTCTCTCCTCCCTCTTTTCATTGTTTTATAATGTGTTATGTTTTTTCCACCGAATTACGCACTTTTTGTGTTTTCATTTTCTTTCTTTGAATTGGGTTGATTTGATATGTGCATTCGTTGCAACTGTCTGTTACTTTAAACCATATACTCAATGTGTTGGTTTGGCAAACCCTAACTGCCTCCTTGCCCTGGGTCTGGGGACTGGTTTGTTTTGCTATTGAATCATGCTTAACAAATGTTTTCGTTGTACATCAATGTTTTATAATTTTGCACAAGCAGCCTCAGTAGAAGAGCGGGAAGCTCGAAACACGTGTCAGGCTGCACCAATTCTGATTAAAACCACTCATTTAATTTGCAATTGCTTATTATTCTATGTGTGTGCGCAGTTTGAGAGCAAACCCTTTCTTTCTCTAATTCCAATTTCCAGTGGGAATTTGGCAGGCTCCTACTCAAGCTCTCAGCCGCAGCCCTATCACAGCCACATAAGTTACCGTTCTATGCGCTGTATCCTGCTGGCCTTTTCTGCCACTTTTTCTTCAAACCTATACTAAAGAAACCTATTGCCAATCATTACCACTAAGTTATAAAACAATGTGGGAAAGTGTTCATGAAAAAAGAAAGAAGTGTTCACAAAATGATAAGTCAGGATGTTATGGCCAAGGTCTCCCCTCCTCATGTTTTTTGGCACGGGACAAAGGCGGAACTCTTAAGCAGAGCACACTCCTGGGCCTCTCCTGTACGAGTACACAGTTCCTATCAACAATATCAGGGATCTTCTGTGTCCATGACTCCTTCAAGCAAAGTCTCTTACTTCAGAGGGCCTGATGCATCGTAAACGACAAAACAAAAGTTCCTTTTATTACTGTTCACATCGGGCGATTACTTTTCACCCGTGGATCCTCCTCAGCCGGGCTCCGATCGGTTTCTCAACATTAGTCTCCCTCAGTCGGGCTCAGACCAACAAATAGCACTGTGGACAACCCTCAGTCTGGTTCACGGTTGTCCCCACAATGCAGTTCAGGCAGCCTTTTCTACACTGGGGAATTAACTTCCCTTAGCTTATCCAGCTCCCAGTCAGGCTTTCTCTTAGCCCCCAGTCAGGCTTTCTCTCAGCCCCCCATAAGGCTTTCTCAGGCTTCACACAGTTCACACGGCGTTCCCCTCAGCTGTGTGCAAGTGCCTATTGCACAACTCTTTGCACTTTAACAACGTGTCAAGGAAGTTCGATTGTACAGGGGATTTGGCTGGACCTTGTATGACCAACTTGACACTTCCCATCGGCCTTAGCTATGGCCTCTTGGTATTTGTAGTTTTTAAATCTTCTTTCTTTCTGCAACCTTAAGCTTAACACAGTCTGGCTCTTATCAGGTTCCCTCCCAACTCACCGGCTGTGCTGAACTCGTTGGCGTTTCTTTTGCCGCTGGAGTCAAGGATGGTACCACAATGGTAACCTTGTCTCCCCGCCCTGGCTATCAGTGCGGGAGGGTTCCATGTACCGCTGACATCCATCACACCATTTGGCCAGCTGCGATTACCGGTCTTACGTTTCTTTGTTTAGAGGTTTTGTGGGCCTGGGTTGAAAAGGGCAAGGCAATTTCCTACTTGACGTTCTTTCAGGTCGCACCGGTTTGAACTGCCGTCCTGGAATCACTGCTTCCTTGTACGTTCAGTCTTGCTCAGAGTGTGCTCTCGTGCTCTGCCTTTTATCCCTAAGGAGAAGGGAAAGGGCAGTCAGGTGTGTGAAATCAGTGGCAATTGCCTGACTCTGCCTGACCCTTGAGTTGGGACATGTCAGGTATCCGGCTCTGGTGTTAGTCCATTATCTTTCTGGGTATTCGGTCTGTGAGAAAGTGTTTGTGTTAAAAAAGGGGGGTTGAGGTTTTAAGTATCCTATGGAGTAGGTTGGGGAAAAGGTACTGTAAAGAAGGGGATACCGCGTCTTACCCGTCGGTGTCCCACTTCCACTCCTCAAGGACCCCCTATCCAGGTGATCCTACCACACTGATCCACCCCCAGGAACTGGATCCAATAGCGATGGCTGTGTCCTGGGCACCTGGGTGACAGATCCCAGGGGACTAGTCTGTGAGACACCTTCAGGTTTCTCACAGCTAGGTAAGGAAAGAAAAAGAAAAAGAGATGGTAGAGAATGTGTTTAAAGAGGGGGAGAAGTGGAGAAACTTCAGGGAGGAAAAGAGGTTGTGACTGAGAGAAGTGAGGGTAAACCTTGGGTAACCTGAAGGAGACAGTAGACAGAACTAAACAGGTGAAGTCAATGACCAGGAAAGGACTAGAGGAGGTAGTACAGAGCCATGTGAAGCAAGAGGGGTACACCAAGGAAGGCAGGTAACCAGGTGAGAAGCTTTGTGAGTGCAAGGCACGAGGCAATTGGAGGCCCATTGGAGAAGTTAGAGATTGGAGTAGGTGGCTGAAGGAGCAGAACCCTGACAGAGAGGTAGGGATTTAGCAAGAACCCTGTCCCAAAGGTAGGGAAGCCTCCTGCAATCCTCTGGCTTCAATCCTTCTGGAAAGTCCCGCCCCTCATAGCCTCAATTACAGATTCCACCCATAGGCTCCAAGTATGGGACTAGCACATGTGTCTGAGAACCAAGGAGAAGTGACCCTGAGAACTGTGGGAAATAGGGTGTGGGAACCTCTGAAAACAGGGGACTTTTAACTCACAAGTGTGGTGCAGATTTACCAGGGGGACATACAGCCCCTGGACTTACTGAGCAGGCGTTTTATTGTGACACTTTACCTAAAGAGAGACACTTTCTTTATGAAAAGCTTTCTCAGAGCACCACCCCACCAGGTAAAAGAACCACCCTGACAAACTGAACTTTCATTCTTTCATTCAGACACTATTTGTTTATTTTGGCGAATCCTGTACATATGTATTAATGAAACACCGTGTTAACCTAATTCCCTGGTCTGGCCTGTTTCTCAATCAATATCCACTGTGTGACAGCTGTAATCCAGTGAGTACTTCCTCTACCCCTAAAGACAAAACAGTTGAAATGGGTAATTATGATAAAGCCTCAGACACCCTTCTACAGAACATTGAACAAAGGAACAGGTCTAGAGAGATGGGCAATCCTATATATGAACCTTGGCTCTGTGCAGTTCTTCTTGCCAATCATACACTTTCAAATGACATCTTATTTTCCTAATTGTTCTACAGCAGCAGCAATACAACTGGTGCAGCAGAAGGACATGCTGATGCTGAAAAGCAGAGAATCCTCGAAGGTCTAATCTGGGACGGGGCCAATTCAGAATCAATTCCTCCTGGAATATGTACAGCAGAACAATGCATGACAAAATATTGGGGGAATTAGAGAAAGCAAAATGATTAATCACAGTATTGCAAATGCCCAATATAGATGCAAGATTAGAAGTACATGTCATTGGGGATATAAGCAGTATCACACAAACAGTGTTAACAAGTCTAATATTCCACATCACAATTTCAGGACAAAGGATAGGGTAGGGCATTGCTTTTTTTCTTTTTCTTTTCAACTTTTTTTGGGAGTTTACATACATAAACAAACACATTTGCACCAACCGGGTGCAGTCATAACCGTCACGACTTTCAGTTTTCTAAGCTCTAGTACCCCCCACCCATGATGTTAATCTTAAAGCCTATTATTGCCGACTTGTCCACGTTATCTCAATACGCCACGTGCAGTTCCACTAATGGGTACTTGCCCACACTCTGTATTTATGAGGACTGTGTTTGAGAGTCTGAGGTTTCTGAGTTGGAAAGTAGGTATGCGATGTATGGACCCCAGATATCAGGAGGACGTGCATGAAGGGGTAGCGTCCGTGTGAATTCAGTGTCCATATCTTGACAATACAAAATGTCTTTTTTTCAGGCTGCTAGCGTGGGAGCAGGGCCTCAACCCCATGCCATAGCAATCCTCCTGTGCGCCAACACCAGGAGAAGGGCTGCGAGTTTCCTCGACGAGGGCTGCAGATATTTGGTCAAGCTTAGGAGGGCTATCGTCGGGAGTGGGGACAACTCCTCTCCTAGTATGTCGGTAATTGTTTGCAGGACTGAGGTCCAGAGTTGGGAAACCCTGGGGCAATTCCAACCGAGGTGGAGAAAGTCCGCGGTCATGGCGCCACATCTTTCACATTGCGCCGATAGTTCTGGATGATGTCTATGTTTTTGGCAGGGGTATAGTAGGTTTCATGCACAAAATTAAAATGAATTTGCTTGAAGCGGGTGTTTATAGCAACTTTCTGGGTTTGGCGAAGGATGTAAGCCCAGTCATCTTCAGGTATTGTAGCTTGGATGGCTTTTTCCCATCTTATTTTCGTTCGGAAGTCGATGGCTACCATGTCTGTTAGTAGGGACTGATATATTATTGACACTAGTCTCCCCTCTCCTTTCGCCTGAATTACATTATGTAGTAGGTCCCATGTCGCTGGCTGTTTTAGGGAATGATGGGAACAGGGACTGTCGGGTGTAGCGTAACCTGAAGTAGATGAACGTACCAAGTGATGTATTACCTCCTCTATCTTTTGCCAACTGTGGAGTTATAAATGTGCCCTCGGGGAAGAGGTCTCCAAGGGATTGGAAGTTGACTTTGTTAAGCCATAAATGAAAAACTTTTTCGGCTGTCAGGGGTATGCCTGGAATGAATTTGATGGGCAGCAGGTGGGAGAATCTCAGGTCTACATCGTATTTCCGTGCAATTTTCTTTCAAATAGCATAGGTGGAGAGGACAGTGTTCATCGTGTTGTATGGTACTGGTATATTGCTAATAATGACCGCTTGAAATCAAGACATGTAGCAAAACCGCTGCTTGACGCCAAAGCTGACCTGTTGTTTTTTGGCTTCGACTTAACGACGTGTGAAGATCAGCTATCATCTCATACTGCCAAATCAAACGATCCTAAAAATACCATACCTAATAAAACCAAAAGAGAAGATCTGTGGAAACAGCTTAGAGAGCAGCCATCGCTTTCATCCAACACACACAACCAGAGCAGGAAAGTGTAGGACAAGGAAGGGTCAAGTTGCTTGACCCAGTTGTTAACCTCATGGAACACTCGAGGATTTACACACCTGTTTCAACCAGGAGCTGTGGCGGAACTAAGTAGCCCTATAATTTGCCTGCAAGAAACTTGGCTTCGTGATCTACCGACCCGTGACGGGTATTCCGCTGTTCAAAATGCCGCTGTAAAAAAATCTATTTGGCCGCCCTTTTTCTGGCCTACTAACGCTGATAAAAAACACATTCGAATGGGACGTGATAAACATTTCACATCCCAATCTGTTCGTGCAAGCCTTAACTTTAGAATCCACATGCAAAGCGCAATTTAAAAAGAAAAAACACTTTCTGATAATAAACACATACTGGAACCCTGCAATGATCACTGAATCTGTGTACTTAACATCAATCACGGCGCAAATCGACGCCAGCCTTGTGCAGTTTGACGATCCTTTCGTTCTGATATGTGGTGACTTGAATTACTTCTGGTTTAATCAAGATAAAACACGCAACACAGTGAATCTGTCTAAAATTCCCACTGAATCAGCCGATCGTGGTCTCAAATGGGAGTATGAACTAAGTCTACGCTATTGTACGATGCTGAATGGCTGCACTAAGTGTGACATCCCCGCTGCTGACACTTGGCACAGAGGAGCTCTGAGAAAAATCTTAGGTTACATTTGGGTGTCTGAAAGTCTGCACTGTTACATCTCGAAGCTGACCACAATAAAATCGTCTAAGAGCGATCTTGATGTCCTGATGGTATCCTGGGACTGGGATAAAAAAATCATCCAGCCAAGGTACAAAACACCTCTAACTATAAACAGTGCTCAAAACCGACTGAAGATAAACAGCCGCCAGATTGACATCCTGACCGCAGAATTTATTCGCAAAAATAAGTTGGGTAATGAGATTAATTACGTGCCCCTTTTGCTGCAATTTTCTTCATGTTCCAACAGGCACAACATTGAAGTGACAAAAAATAAACACCCTTTTAGCGTAGAATTTTCTGAAGCAAAGAAGACACTAAAAAAAGATATTCGGCGGTTAAAGAAACTAGCTGATGTAAATGCGGCATACTGATTGCGAAGAGACGGTCACGCTACCGAAACTGGGTAAAATCATTTAACTGCATCCGAGACCAAGATCAAGCAGAACAAATGTTGCGTGCAATAACTCAAAAAGACACCAGAAATATTTGGGAATTAATCAACAATGGCCATTTAAAACAAGTATTTGCTTTATCAAACAGTGTGACGGCGGCAAGTTGGGTGAAATATTACACGTCTGTTTTCACCAGCCTGGATGCTGATGACTCCAAAAAAACGGCGCTGGAAAGCTGTAAATGGGACATTAGCGAAACTGTAGAAGCCATTGAAAACGCCATCCGAAAGCTAAAGAACTCAAGGGCGGCGGGCCCAGATGGCATATCAAACGTAATGCTAAAAGCAAACAGTAAAAACTGGGCGAACTTCATCAAAGCCCTATTTGATCAAATAGCGGTGACACTAACATTCCCGGTTTCGTGGACATCAGCAGTGATAGTACCAGTGTTTAAAAAAGGAAACCGTGAAGAGCCGGTGAACTACCGTCCCATTGCGTTGCTCGACACAACGAGCAAAATCTTTGCCACTTTTTTGCAAAAAAAGCTCGCAAGATGGGCTGAAGAAGCAAAACTGGTCGACGAAAGGCAAACTGGCTTCACAAAAGGAGTGGGAGTGGAATTAAACCTACTGCTCCTTAACCTGGTAAAACTTGATGCCTTGAAACGCAAGAAAAGGCTGTTTCTTGCGTTCTTTGACCTTAAACAGGTCTTCGACACCGTCAACCGACAACTCCTATGGAAAAAACGTAAGGTCTGGGGCTGTCCACTGCAATTATTGTTGCCAGTAATGGCACTTTATTCGAATACCACCATCCGTGTGCGCTTGAATTCGGAAGGAGATATAACAGATGAAATAGAAACAACAAAAGGTGTGAAACAGGGTTGCCCGTTAGCTGCACTGCTATTCAAATTGTTCATATCAGATCTTCCAGCAGTCTTGTCACAATCAAGGTCATTTCCACCGAAAGTGAATGGCCATCAGCTAAGCTGGGTAATTTATGCAGACAATATAGTCCTACTTGATTCCACCGAAATTGGCATCCAAAGACTCTTGACAGCCTTACAAATTTACTTAACACAAAACCATCTGGCAATAAATGTCAAGAAATCAAAAGTCAACGCCTTCAGCCAAAAGTCACAGGCAAAGAAGTCTGCGTTTAACTGGAAAGTAAATAATTAAGCTCTATTGAAAACTGAAGCCATTCGTTACCTTGGAGTGCTGTTTAACACCTCAATCAGAGAGTGGAGTTGGACCCACGATGTTCAATCCCGCATGAAGATTTTCGCACAACAAGGAGCGAAATTGCATGCAAAATATGGTAAATTCACTCTGCAACCAATAATATCCTTTTACGTGCAAAATATATCTCCAGCAGTCTGCTTCGGAAGCGAGGCAGGGTGGAACATAAACGTGGACTTCTGGACTCAAATTGAGGGGCTTTTCTGGCGGAAAGTTCTTAAATTACCTTGGTGTCTATCAATGGTAGCAATTAGATATGAACTGGGCCTAGAATCGCTATACAACCTAGTGGTTTGGAAATCACTATCAGCGCTTCGTAAAATGCGGTTGCCACCTGTAGAAAAACCCTATGAGATCTTGAATGAAAAAAGCAATGACCCGTCAACCTCCCTATTAAATCAATGGGAACAAAAACTGAAGGCAATTCTACTTGACGCTAACATCAGCATGAACTTGTTATTGTTGATTCCGCAGGTAGCGAAAAAAAAGTTCCATCAATGGAACTGGATAACAAATATGAACAAACGGAGCGCCTTAACTTCATCAATAGACCTGGGAATGTCAATAAACAGGCTCGGAGATCTACCAAGATACCTTGCGAAATTTCCTTCTCGACACCACAGAAATCAATTTTTAAGATTGCGTCTAAACCTCTATAAAACTCGCAAGGTCTTGACGCAAAGGAAAGACCCAATTACAAAGAGTAACATCTGTCGGTTTTGTTCAAAAGACGCAGAAACGATTAAACATTTGATAACTGAGTGCCCAGAAATCATTGCCCAACGTTCTTTGCAACTGGCACGATTTGCGCCAAAAAACGGAAACATGCAAGACTGGTGGAGCTATTTAATTTCAGGGATAAATACCCAACTAACGTGTGCATCTATTAACTTCATGGATTCGATTTTACCAAATTCTGACAGAAAGTGAGACATTAGTTGTTGGGTTTAGCTCAGTCCCGCTTGTCTTCATTGTTTACTCTGAACCTTTTGTCTCTTCAAAGTGGAACACAGAATGTAAATTATGGAGGGATTGACAAAAAAGTTTGTTTTTTATTTGCAAAACTAATGTCAATATAAAAAATTAAAAAATAAATAAATAATGACCGCTTGTAAAGACTGGAAGGGGGGTCTGTACTTCCGCTCTCTATATGGTAGAGGAGAGGCACAGAGGACCCCAGCCAAGATTCTCTATTATTGGTAAACGTGGTAGAGCAATCAAGGCCTAGCTTCTCAGGAGGTGATGCAGGCTGGTTCTTAAGTACAGTGTAGTCCCCAAACCCCCACAAAGGAATGTCCACACACTGTATTACTGAAAACACAGTCTTTATATAATTAATATTCAAGGTTATGTACACTATCACAATAACTCACTTTGTACTCAGAAGATCAACAATGGTAAATATATACAGGTCTACCGTGGTACCACCAATATTATTAGATCTCATTAAAGTGCATCAACTAAACTGTCAAAATGTCACACAGATCAATAAAGAGGAAACCAACAGTAGAGAGAGGAAGGAAAGCAAGATGGTTGAACAATTGGCAGATTACTGGCCCCTACCAATACACAGTTCTGTGTGGAGATCCCCCCACCTGGGCAACCTGTAAAATAAAGATATAGCAGAAGCCCAGTCCATATATTGATCAATAGTCTTATTTTCTCCTATAATGTTTGTACCCCCCCCCAATGTATCTGGTGGAGCAGAGTTCTTCGAAAGAAGCGTCGATGGATCCTTCTTGAGTGTCTCCCTTTAAAGCAGGAGCCACGGATCGTCGAGAGGCGTCGAAGAAGGCGAACTTGGCGTTGACGGCATCGATGAGAAGTGTTCGAGGGTGCCGAGACCACGGCGTCGATCCAGGCAGTGCTCGTCGGTGACGTCCTGCGAGGATGAGGTGTGCTGGGCACCTCAGCGTTTGATAGTTCTGGACCGCAAAGAGTTTCAGAAGAACTGTGGCCCAACAAGGGCGTCGAGTCGTTGAAGTCTTTGTGGCCTTCAGGTGGCGGGAAACCCACCGGCCGATTATCCTCGGTGCGTCGGCGTCCTCGACTTTCTCCGGCGGGAAAAAGCAGTCGACGGTGCGGACAAGAGAGTCCTTCGATTCAACAGTCTTAGGCAAAGGAGCGGGCGGCTCCGGTCGTCGGCGGCACGGCGTCAAGCGGTCCCCTCTTCTGGGGCAACACGGCTTCGACGGGCCTCCAGCGGTTACGGCGATACTTCGTACCCTGGGCGATGGCAATAGACTTCGACAGCGGCGATGTCCAGGTGCTTCGCTTCGTTTTCCTCGGCGGGCCCCGTCTCCGGTCGGCAGCCTTTCGAGGGTCTGACTTCCTGGGAGCTTCGGCGAAGGTTAGCGGTGCACGATGGTCCCTCGGAGCACGGGAAGAGGGCGCCTTACCAGGTCCTCTCTCGGATCAGTCCTCGACGAAGTCAGCAGCTTTCGGATCGGGTCGAAGCAAATGCAGCAGCAAGTCTTGTTCTTCCAGCTGGGCGTCGAGGATCAGCAGTTCCAGTTACTCTTCAAGTGTAGACACAGCTTCTGAACAATTTCCAGTGGTGAGAGGTCCCCAGATATACTATTCTGTCTCTCATCCACACTGCTGTGTCACACTAAGCAGCCAATCATACGGAAGGGCATTCATGCAGTCAGTCAGCCAATCAGGCACACAGTGCATACAGGCCATCCTCCTCCCTCTCAGACACTCACCACAAGGAATGTGGATTGGGACAAGTACCCAGCCATTCAACACTACACACTGCATTCAGGCCAGTTTAGGGCAGGGCTGTCTCAGTCTTTGTCTCTCATACCAGAAACCAGACAGCCACAACAAGAAGTGCATATTGGTCACACACTCCATTCACCCAGGTCCCACCCACAGGGTGTACCCACAACATACAGTCACTGAGAAGGCTCCAGCCAGTCTGGCCTGGACTTCACAACAACACCATATATGGAATTTCCACCCAACAGCCAGTCAGGGGGGAAGGGACAGAGTCAGTTCTTCCCAGGACTTTGGGAAAACAAGATAACGGGCAATAGAAAGCAAGAGACCACAGGAGCCATCTTGTTTCCTATCAGGAATCAACTATCACATTCAGCATGCAGCTGCCACCAGCCCAAACCCTGCTCTGTGGGCCACACACAGGTGCCAAAAAATATACACTAGGGGCACAGGGTTGTACCCCCACCCATGGGTGCCATAAGGGTATGCCATGGATCTGTACACCAAACCAAAACCAGGAAGAGATGCACTGCCAGGAGTCCCACATGGACTCCTGGGCAGAAAACAATACAGAACACAAATGAAAAAGGACTATAGGACAAGGACAGGGAGGCCCTGTCCCTCCAATGCATTTCCAGCATCACACCGCTCTCAGTAGGTTAGGGGACGCGAGGGCCCATTCAACCTGTACGTGTGGTCGGATGAAGTGTGTTGTGTACCAGTGACTTAAAAATTGTGCCTGGGCCACCCAGTAGTATCTCTCTATATCCAGGAGTGCAAGGCCGCCTGTGACGTTGGTAGTATTAATGTTGCATGGGCTACTCTTGCTTGTTTCCTTGCCCACAATAGTTCCAGAATTAGGCTTTTAGCTTTTTGGAAAAAGGACTGTGGTAGGAGTAGTGGAATATTTGTGAATAGATAAAGGAGTTTGGGGAGAATCACCATTTTGGTCAGTGAGGCTCTCCCCCATAGTGTAGTGGGAGTGACTTCCATCTTTGAACGAGTTCCTGAAGAGAGCTCAACGTTGTTGCATAGTTATCTTTATATATATCGCTATAGTTAAGGGACATATAAATAACTAGGTAGCGGACTCTGGAGCTTTCCCATTTAAAACTGTGGTCGTCTGGGAACTTAGAGGTGCCCGGCATCAAGGGGAATATCACTGATATAGAATGGTTGGTTTTAAGGCCTGAGATGTTACTAAACTTGATTACTTCCCGCATTATCGGGTTAAGGTTGTCAGCATAAAGGGAAACCACTAGTTTATGGGGTCCTAGCGTAAGGCCTCTGTGGAGTTGGTGGGATCTCAACCTTGAGGCTAGGGGTTCCATTATTGATGCAAAATTAGGGCTGGTAGGGGACAGCCTTGTCTGGAACCGCGTTCTAACCTGATGCTAGGGGATTTCGAGTTGCCTAGGGTAATGTAGGGCCGCGGGCCATTGTATAGCAGCGAAACTAGTTTAATAAAGAAGTTTGCGAGTCCCATCTGTTTGAGCGTCGTGAAAAGGTAGGGCCATTCCACAGAGTCGAAGGCCTTTCCGGCGTCGAGTAAGACAGCTATTTCTTGCTGTGCTGGATCGAGTGCTTCTATGATGCTGAAAAGCCGCCTGATGCCGTAGGTTGTGCTGCGCCCAGGAATAAAGCCGGCCTGGTCTCCTAGCACCAAAGAGGGCATGAGAGGGAGTAGTCGTGGCACTAGGATTTTGGCCAGAATCTTGTTATCAAGGTTGATTAAGGAAATCGGCCTGTAGGAGGCGCAGTCTTCCGGGGGTTTACCTGCCTTATGTAATAGGATTACATTGGCTTCGCGTAGTGTGGGTGGGAGAATCCCCTTATCTAGGGCTTCTTCGTAGCCTTGGAGAAGTAGTGGGGCAATGGTGGCTGCAAAGGTTTTATAAAATTCCCCTGTGAGGCCATCGGGGCCTGGTGCTTTGGTATCTGGGAGATTTATGATTGCTTCTAGGATTTCTTCTACTGATATAGGGGCATTTAGAGGTTCGCGAAGTTCGCTGGCTACCCAATATAGTTCTGTGTCGTTCAGGAAGTTTTGCAGTGTCTCGGAACTCGTGGTGCTTTTGGTGCTGTACAGGTCTTGATACAAGTGACAAAACATGTTAACTATTTCTTCTTCAGTGTAAACTAGGGTTCCTTGTGTATCACGAATGTGTTCTACGCGTGCAGGTTCTTTGTCAATTGTTATTAAGTGGGCCAGTAGCTCCCCAGGTTTCTGCCCTCACCGTATTGACGGATCTGATGTCTGCGCCCCAGGAATTTCAGCTAACGCTCGGCTGTTTCTTTAAATCGGAGCAGTTCTTTTTTTAGGTCAGCATGGGCCTGTGGTTCGTTGGAGGTGGTGCATTTGAGTTCAAGCTCTTTCAGACGTTGTTCGCTGCTTGCTAGTTCTCCTTGTATCAGTTTCAAGATACCATTCTCTTTTGCCATGCACACTCCGCGTATATAGCATTTTAATGTTTCCCACAAGGTGCCAGCGGAACTGACGGCGTCTTGATTTACCTCGAGGAATGATGTAATTTCCTGTTGTAGCTCTGCTGCAAACACGGGGTCTGATAGGGATCCTGGCTTGAATCTCCAGTTGTGCACTAGTGTCTTAGCGCTAGATAGAGTGAATTCAAGTGTCACCATCGAATGGTCGGAAAAGGATCGTGGGAGTATTTGACCAGGCCCCCAGCAGAATGGGCTGCGAGTTGACACCATAATATAGTCTATGCGTGAGCTGGTATTGTGGACTGCCGAGTGGAACGTGTATTCTCTCGTGTCTTGGTTGGAGTATCTCCAGATGTCAATCAGATCGAATTCTTGGCAGATCTCTTTAACCTGAAGACTTGCTTTGGAGGGTTTGCCAGCTTGGTTGTGTGATTTATCGGTCTTGGGGTCTAACGGTGTGTTAAGATCCACTCTCCAGATGATTGTCGCCGAACTCAGCACTCCCAGATGCAACATGACCCAGTTGAAATTGTTCGGTCCGTCTGTGTTGGGGGCGTATGAGTTCACTAGGGCTATTTCTTTCCCCGCAAGGATCCCTCTCAACAGCAGAGCTCTTCCCTCTGTGTCTTTCTTCGATTCGATCAAACTGAAGTTGGCCCTCTTGTCGATTAAGATTGCATCCCCTCTTGCATAGGATGAGTATGATGAGAAGTACCTATGGCAACCCCAGGATCGGGCCCAATGTTGTTACGAAGTCGGTAGGAGATGGGTCTCTTGCAGCATGGCTACGCTGATTTTGTGCCTCCTGAGGTATTGGAGGATCCTCCTGGTTTTTGCTGACTGATTGCCACCCTGAATGTTCCAGGTGGCTATTTTAAATAGTTCTACAGGAGGATGGGTGGATGGTTGGTGACGGACTTATCGCGGTCGGTGGGTTTCAGTTGAAGCCTGGGTATGTGTGAAAGTCTGTTGGATCTTGTAGTCATCGTGGTGGGGGTCTGTGATGAATCCGTGATGGAGCTTAGGTGAACAGTCGATGACGTCTTCATGTTACTGATATCCCTCCCCTGTATAGGCAACCCCCAACTGGCCCACGATGAACCCTCCCTCATAAACGGAACAGTTAACATTGCTGTGCTTGGGGCGCTAGTAGCCTTCCAAGGCGGGAAAGGGCTCCCTTGATTTATAGGATAGTGATTCTGTGGTGATTATTTTTGAATCGTGGTAGTGACCTGGTAACACCTTCACATGCTGCTTGAGAGATATTTTATGGTGGGTCTCTCCTCATCCGGTCTCTGCGTTGTGCCCTCGCATTGTTAGGGGTAGGTCTGCAGCCGGTTCAGTCCAGGTAATCATTGGCTTCCTCTGGTGTGTTGAAAAATTGGGCTTTGCCCTCATACTGGATGCGAAGTTTTGCGTGAAAGAGCATTGAGTACAGTATTTGATTGTCCTGTAGTCGGCGTTTGGCGGCTGTATATGACCTCCTTTGCGCCTGGACAGCTGGGGAGAAGTCTGGAAAGAATTGTATGTGGTCTCCCTCAAATTGGGGGTCTCCTTTTTCCCTGGCGGCCCTGAGTATCGCGTTGCAGTCCTTGTAGTTTAAGAGCTTCGCTATAATCGGGCGTGGATTTGCTCCTGGAATTGGTCTAGTGTTGAGAACCCTATGAGCTCTTTCGAAGACAAACAACTGAGAGAGAGTCTCAGCTCCAAACAGTTCCACGCAAATCTTCTCAACATGTACTTCCATTTTAGTTCGAAGCTGTTGCTCTCTGACCCCAATAATTCTGACATTGTTTCTGCGAGAGCGCCCTTCTAAATCTTCATTTTTGGCGCATACTGCTTTCATTTGAGACTCTAATGAGGATACTCTGGAGGTCAGAGATGTTGCACCATCGTCTAGGTCTGATACGCGTTGTTCAACTGCATCTAGCCTATCTGCATGTTTGTCCAGGCGATGTTGGAGTTGATCGACCTTTGAGGACAGTGTGTCTAGTTTGCTCCCCAGGCCCCCGATTTCAGCTTTCAGGTCTAGCAGGATTTCCCTAATATCAAAGTTCTGGGATTGCTCCTCTGCTTGGGAGACCTCTTGTACAGGCGACTCTGGTCTGCTGTTGGGGTTGGTTTATTTAGTGGAGGAGCTGGCTTTGAAATTTAGTTTCCTTTGGGACTTGTCGGTCTTCCCCAAGATCAGCCCCGAAGTGGCAGCTGTTGATATGCAGTTGTCAGTTGGTTAGAATGCTGCTGGTAATGACCTAGTGGGGTCTACAGCGTATGGTGAGTTGCACCAGTGTTGTGGGCGACTTGTGAGGACTAGCCACTGGTTGTTGACTGTTCTGGTACACTTGGGTTAGGTCTGGAGACCGTGCAGGGCTTCCGCTGTCAGTCGGTATGGACTTGGGACTCTTGAGACAGTTGATTCAGGAAGAGTGCATCTTCAGAGTGTGACCGTTCGGGGATTTGGGGTGGGTCGCAGCCCTGTTGGCTGGCTGTGTTGGCCAATCTTGCTTATATGGACCTTGCACTGCTTTTGATGAGGTCTGGGTTTCAGTTCTCAAGCAGAGAGGGGGTCTGCCGCAAGCCTCATGAGGGTCCGAACTGACTGGGAGTATTACTTTCTGTCTGCTCTTGGACTGTTTCCCAGCGACACCGTCGGGTAGGGAGGATGTCTGGGTGTAGCCACGTTAGTCCTGACTGTTGTGGCTGTTGTCTGGGGCTGGGAGCAGCTGCTACGATATGTGCGGGGGCCCAGCTTGGCGCCGGGAGGCTGTGTGGATTGATCTTGCCGCTCGTATGCACCTCTGCAGTCTGGAAGGCGGGAGAAAGGCTCCGTGGCCTGTTGTACGTGGTTGGCTGTGCGCATTAATTGGGGACGAGTGAAGAGTCTCTGTGGCGCACTATAAAAGTCCCACGTATGGCTAGGTTTTCCCCAGAGAGAGGGCTAGCCTTGGACAAGGTGGAGCATGCTCCCGTGATTGCTGGTGGTTATCAATGTCACACGGGCAGGCCGGGGTGTTTGTTAAGCCGGCTGACTGAGCGAGCGAACGCCCGCAGAGCCGCGCGCATCGCAGAACGTGTCTTCAGAGCGGGCTCGTCTGGGTGAAGCGGCGCCGTCCCCCCACTCATTGATGGGCCGCCGCAGCAACCGGAGCACTCGCGCCACCCCAGGCGCCCGGGCCGCGCTCGCTCCTCTGCCTCGGCGATGCAGCCCAGAGCCCTCAGCGAGTCGTCCCCAGCGTCCACCGATCACTCTCCTCCCACGCCTGTCCGAGCCTCCGCAGGCTCATCCTCCGCTGGTTTTCAGCTGCGCTGTTAGCGAGGGCCCCCAGGCAACACAGGCGGGTAGGCTTCCGTCGGCTGGGCCGCTGCTGTGTAGAATCACGGCCATCGACTATAATAATGGGCTCTTTCTGGATGGCGGTAACCCTTGCAGACTCCTGGCAGCAAAAACTGTTGAAGTGTACACCACAGACACAAGGATGTTGCAGGATTTATTAGGAGCTGCACGGAGCTCTCTAGGACGCCGCCATCTTGGTTGGCCCTCTAGTGCCCTCTCGACTAGGGCATTGCTTATGGAGCAGTGCAAGATTACCTGGATGACCAGCTGAGATCGGTCTCTGATGACGTCAAGCACCAGTCCCATCCTATAGCATTAAATGAAGATTCAGGAGTCTCAGTGATGGTAAGGCCCTTGATGAAAGCATGGAAGCTTTCAAAATGACACTACAACAGCGAGACAGGGAGGTGTGTCTTCAATGGGTGTGGGCGTGTTCCAGCGACGTGTGCTCTAATGTATTGTATAATGGCGGGATGTGGGAGAGATACAGATGGGACTGGGGGGTCCATTGAGACATATGTGAATTACATGTTCCTAGAGAATCAAGTTGTTACGTGATGACCATTCCACAAATGAAGAGAGACTAGTGGATTGTAATCGGAAGACTGGAGATTGTGGCTGGAAGAGCCCCTGCAACGCCAATGTACCAAATAGTATATAGGGATACCTTTCATCAAACGTGACAGGTGGTCCCTAGAGGGATGACCCCAAAGGCATGATGACCCGCCCCAGCCATTTTAAATTTATTTTTAATCAAAAATGAATGTTTGTAAATAAAAAAAGGATTGATTTTTTACTTCTTTTTAATATTATTTTTTATTTAATTTCTTTTTTTTATATGAATGTTAATTTGATTTCTTTTTTATAGAACATGTTTTTTTGGATCAATGTCGTTTTATTGCCCGAAGACATATGATTAGACGGCAGCCCCCATCCATGCGGGGCATGTGGGAGAAAGGTCAATGGGCATTTGTTGTACCGGTATTGATTGCACAATCTGCTGAATGCTACTAGTGTCTTATTTAGCCAGGACTATAAAAGGAATGATAGGGGGGTCTTTTATAAAACTGTCAAAATTTCAGCGCTGCATCTAGCACAAAATGTAACCCGAATCCTAAAGAATGTAACTTGGTTACTTCTGAGAACATTTTATAAAATAAAAGTCTTAAAGTGTGAAACATCTCTTGTGGATTTACTGCTGGGAGAGGAAGATGTCGGACACGCTGTTACGCAAAATCTACTACCATGCAGAGTTAGTTGGTAGCTACAGGGGTATCGAACCCCTAGAGTGGTTATGAAGGGATGATTCTTACATATTGCATAAACCACTAGAAGGCATTATCCCTGCAGGGCTACAATAATTGGGGTTTTAAACCGTCAATTTCAAGCAGGTTGTATTGATTTGAGCAAATTAGAAAAACATAACAATGGTTATAACTATGTACGGACAGTCATAGATGTCTTATCCAAGTATGTTTTTTCAGAGATTCTGAAAGACAAGCTGGATATCGCCTTGACTAATGCTTCAAATTAATTTTCCAACAGGGACGGATACCTGTAAAAGTACAGACTGATGCCCTTCAAGAGTTTTTGAACAATTAATTTAGAGCCTTGCTAAAGAAACCAGACATATAGGACATGGTGACGCATACCGACGTCAAAGCATCTTTAGTTGAACGCTTTAATAGAAAGTTAAAAAGCATACTGTGGCGTTAGTAATAGCTACTTCTACAAAGACGTCTTACAGATGTGTATACGGATGTATAATGCTAAATACCACAGGTCTATCAAAATGTCCCCGCAGCAGGTGACACCCGATAACGCTTTGACCGTGTGGCGGAAACCTCCACCCCTTTTCTTTGTTGGGCAGCCACGACACCACCACGCCGCCGATATGGGCCGAGCCAGCAGGCCCCGCCTACCAGGCCCGGAGCCCACTCCATCACCCACGCGTAATCTCTGGGTGCCGTTCCCTCGCGGCTCCTCCTCGCCGCAGGCACACGGCCACCTTCTTCCAGGCAGCGTCACTCGCTGCACACTGTGGGCATCCAGCAGCCTCCACACCATACGGGCGTGGAGGACCCTGACCGCCTCGTCGCCAGTGTTGTGGGCTGCCTCCGGTCTCCGGGACAGCCCACAGATGGTGTTGGGATCACCCGACAGAGTCGACACACCGGCGGGCAACCGGCGTATCACTACTAGGGAGGCACCCTACGGCGCCCGGTGCCACCGGGCGCAGGCTCCACAGTGTGGGGGTGTCACCCCCAGTCCTCAGCAGTCGCGGCTCCGAGGGCACTCGGGCCACGCCACACACAAAACCACGACCACGTGGCAGGTCCACAACCTGTCCAGACACACACACACAGACACGAGTTGCCACTTACTGGGGCTCTGCTGCTCTGCCCTCGCAGCGCTAGCAGAGTCCCTTTTATTAGATGAGCACGTGAGCGTCATGACACAGTCCGGCGCTCATGTTGACAAAGCAACTAGACCCCCACACAACAGACATCACGGAGTGGGTACCCATCTACTGTCTGAAGGACTAGAACTATGAGAATTTAAAAGGTATTTTTCATGCAGAGAAGTTGCAGAAAATAAACAATTATCCTGATAGCGTGTACCACGTGGAAAAGATGATTGCAGCCCAGTGTAGTGGCTATAAGAAGGAGTATCTGGTTAAATGAGAGGCTTGGAATGACGACTACAATAGTTGGATTTTTGCTAGCTTCCTGAAGGACCTGTAAGCAACCTTCCCGACAAGAAAAAAACTATGAAAACATTGGAATTACCTCTTTTCATACAACCTTATCATCAAATGCCTCCATGGACAGTTTTCCAAATAATCACATCTCCAATTATACCGTAAAAATAGCCAAACCCATAGATTTAAAAGGATCGTGGGGAGACTGCTAGGAGGTGTGGGCCAAGATGGCTGGCTGAAGCCAAGCTCTGAGAATTCCGCACTCTGGAGATACACTGGTGCGACATTGACCCCCCCCCCCGTACTGGAGCACCGCGAGGAGGGTGGTGACCCTGGTCCTCGCGTGGATCAATCAGTCTGACTTGAAGAGAGAGAAGGGCGACGAGGAGCGGCACCGTGAATAGAACCATGGAACGGAGTTGGAAGGCTTGAAGGGGGCCGGGATTGCTGGACGCGCAGGCCTTGGAGAAGGTGCAACCAGGTTGGGAGGGGACCGTCCCAGCAGGCGACGAGAGAGAGGACATAGGTGCAGGCAAATGGACGGGATGAGGCACACTGCTACCCTGTCAGAGAGCCTGAGATGCCGTGGCCACTAGACGGAACAGCTTCATTCTAATGGTGCCCGGAAGAGAAGGGGAGCGGCGGGCTGGTTTCCGGTGCCTGTGACAAGGGCCCTGGTGATGGACGAAGAGGGTGTGAGCCAGATAATTCAAAGGAAGTGGTGGAAGCCCTGTGATAGGTGTCGTAACCCCCTTGCTGAAGCAGAATTTTGGGAGTTCTCAGGGATGAAGGAGGGTGTCCTTATGGCATCATCAGTGGAGCAAGGTGCAGTCTTGGAGGAGTGAACAAAGTTGGGGAGCTGGCCGTTTCACCACGGTGCCCCGGCTCATAGATTGTTGTGGGGAACATTGGAGGAGAAGCAGAGGAAAGTTAGGGGAGTTCCTTGTTGGCCCAGTTCTGGAAAGTGGGTTGTGGAGACTGGAAGCGGCGTGACAAGGTGATCCTGGTTGGTCTGATTAGCCCCCAGGCGGAGAAAGTAGTAGGATCATCTGGTGGTACGCTACAGGGAACAGGCTTCCTAAGTGTTCAGGCCCTACAACAATTTCGTAGGGACCAAAAGATGGCATGTGGAGGCAAGGACACGGCTCTACAGGAGGGTGAAAAGGGAGGTCTCTCAGCCATGGCCACGAAGGATGACATACAGGGAATTCTCCAGGAAATCAAAGTGCTGAGAGGTGACATAGAGACCTACATCAGACTTGAGAAGCAGAGTTGACTCATTGGAAAACTGGGTGGAGGGCATGGAGAACAATCAAATCAATACAGATTTGTTGGAGATGCGATACAACGGCAGGTTGTTGGACTTGGAGACCAAGGAGGAACCGGTCAGGGTGAAATTGGATGATTTAGAAAATGGGGGAGGAGGATTAATCTGAGAGTCCTCGGCCTCAAGGAGCAGCGAGGGGAAACGACTGGTGAAGTGGCGGTAAAAAAGTCACATTGGACAGAGCACATAGAGGTGGAGGGGCAGGGGGTAATGGCCCTAGGTCGGTGGTGGTCCGTATTCACTACTACGCAGAAAAGGCTGCAGTGTTGGAAAGGGCTAGACGCCACCCAGAGATTCAATATAGGTGAAAAGACATGTATATACCAGGACTTGTACAGTTTTGCTGTTGCCAGACAGAGGGAGTGTCGCCCGCTTACGGCTTGGCTGAATGAAAGCCAATTGAAGAGGAATCAAGGAGCAGAGCGGCCGACAACATCATAAGAGAGAGACTGCCTAAAATAGAGTGGTTTTCAGCAGCCGGCGAAAAGTGAGGTGGTCTTCAGTTGCACGGAGGGCAATAGGCAGCTCGTTCCAGGCCCTGGCAGCTGCCACCCAAAAGGCACGGCCTCCCATACGAGACAAACGATAGCGTGGGACAATGAGAAGACATGCAGATTGGGAGCGCAGCAAACGAGCAGGAGTGTAATGAGTAAACTTTAATTGGAGCTACTCAGCACCCAAGCCATAAAAGGCACGATGCACCAGACACAATGATTTAAACAGGATCCGGCTGGCCACAGGAAGCCAGTGTAATTTCTTGAGCAGCAGCTTTGATTGCAGTTATACCAAAAGCAGAAAAAGATCCTAAAAGGTGTGCGTCGTACAGAGGAATATCATTGCTTAAAGTGGACGTGAACATTTTTACCAGGACGCTTGCATCAAGATTTGCACAGGTCATGCTGCACCTGGTTCATCCAGACCAGGTGGCGTTTATTACGAGGAGGTAGGGGTGGATACGCTGCGAAAGACGCTGACCCTAATGGATCTGGCGAGGGGAAAGGGGGAAAAACCTAGCGCTCCTTCTCTGGGCGCAGAGAGGGTGTTCGATAGGGTGGGGTGGGAGTTCATGTATGCAGTCCTGGGGAAATGTGGATTTGGGAGTAGTGTTCTCAATGGGATAAGGGATATATATACACTGACCCAAGTGCGAGAGTTGCAGTAAATGGGAAGGTCTCGGGATGATTTGGCCTACACAGAGGGACGAGACAAGGCTGTCCGCTGTCTCTGAGGCTGTTTTCTCTCTCTCTCTGGAATCATTAGCGGAAAGGACCAGGGCCTCACCTCAGGCAGAGGGTTTGTAGGTGGATGATAAAGAGTTCAAGTTGGGAATGTATGCAGTTTTGAAATTAATAGAAGCAAATCGGTTCTTTTCCCATTGGATGGAGACTCGGACAGGGATATTGCCACCCTGGAGTCTTTGGCGCTGGAGGGCCGCCTTGAGAACATCTCAGTGTTATGGTGACCTGGTCTCTTGAGGGCCTTTCTGAAGCAAACTACCCCCCGTTGTTCTGATCTTTGTATAAAGAAATGGGCCAGCGGGGTAAGCTAACTCTCTCTTGGTGGGGGCGGCGTAATACCCTGAAAATGAATTTCCTTCCCAGGGTTCTTTATTTATTCCAAGTGTTGCCGATTAAGATACCAGAATCGATGTTGGGGGACATAAAGGGACGAATCTTGCATTTTCTATGGCATGGCAAAACACAGAGGGTGGCTTATGTAATGTTATGTTATGTTATGTCATATGAATTTCTAAAGGGCACGGCCACCCGAAGGTATCATGGCGCTGGAGGATAAGGCTACAGGAAGAGCAGCAATCAGAGCCAAGACGCAGCTCCAATTAGAACAGGAAGGTCTTTACGGCTTTCCTAAAGGCCAAATGACTAGATATTTTCTTTATAGCAACGGAAAAAGCTTGGCCTCCGAGCCGCACACGTCGATATGGGGGCACCACAAGCAGATCAGCGGCTGTGGAGCGCAGTCGGTGATTAGGAATGTAGCGCGTGAATTTTGATTGAAGAAATTCTGTGCCTTGTGCGTGTAGAGCCCGATGCACAATGCACAGTGCTTTGAAGCTAATGCGTTGTGTCACTGGAAGCCAGTGAAGAGTCCGAAGCACTGGTGAAATATGGGCTCCAAAGGGCGTGCCTGTTGCCACCCGGGCTGCTAGATTGGCTGCTAGATTCTGTAAGCATTGTAGTGGCTGTATTAATCCCTTAGGCTGTGCTAGATATAAGGAGTTGCAATAGTCTAGCCGGGATAATACCAATGCTGCTACTACCGGCAGGTGGAGAGAAGCAGGGATCATTGGGAGCACTTTTCTTAGAACTTTAAGCTGAAAGTGGCCAGCTTGACAAACAGCTGCCACTTGGTTGTCCATAGAGAGCGATGATAACAGAAGCACACCCAGGTTTTTCAGCTTCTCCACAGGAACTGGCAAATGTCCAAGAGCAGCTGGCCAGAAGGAAGACACCCATAGTGAGGGATTAGGGGAACAGCCCACCACCAACACCTCTGTCTTATCTCCGTTCAATTTAAGCCAGTTGTGGTTCATCCCACGGCATTCACGGCCTATGAGACATTAATTCTACCCAAAGAAATGGAAGGGGTCATCCTTCTGGACCTGCGTACTGTGAGAAACCTGAAGGTGTCTTACTTACTAGTCCCCGGGGATCTGTCATCCAGGTGGCCAGGGCATGGCCATCGCTATTGCATCCAGTTCCTGGGGATGGCCAGTGCAGGAGGATCACCTGGATGGGGGGGTCCTCGGGGAGTGGAAGTGGGACGCCGACGGGTGAGACGCGGTATCCACTTTTTGTTAACACCTTTTCCTCATCCCACTCCGTAGGCTACTCAACACCTCAACCCCTGCTCCCTTTCTTAACACGAACAATTTCTCACAAACCGATTACCCTGAAAGACAACGGACTAACACCAGAGCAGTATACCTGACATGTCCCATCTCAAGGGTCAGGCAGAGTCAGGCAATTACCACTGATTTCACACACCTGACAACCCTTTCCCTTCCCCATAAGGACAAAAGGCAGAGCACAAAAGCACACTCTGAGCAAGGCGGAACATATATAGAGCAGTGATTCCAGGGCGGCAGTTCAAACGGAGGAGAAAGACGGCACAACCTGAAAGGACGTCAAGGAGGGTGTTGCCCTTGCCCTTTTCAACTCAGACCCGTGAAACCTCCAAACAAAGATATGATATGATATGATATGGCATTTATAACGCGCCTATACACAAGTGTTTCAAGGCGCGACAAGGCATGGGAGGGGGAACAAGGGATGACAGACAACGATCCTACTAGCCAGGTGTCATTCAGATCGCGCAAGTGCATGGGAAGGGGAAGGAGGAGAAGTGCGAGGGAGAATGGGGAGAGGACAGTGCAGTACATGGGATAAGAACCAAACAAAATAAATAAATAAATAAAGATATATATAGTGCGTAAAAGTACGGGCCACAGGTGGCAAGTGCAAGGAAGTGCAGCCATCAGTTGTCAAGTGCTGGTGGTGGGACTGTAGGGATACAGAACCAGTCCCCAGGTGCCGGGGAAGCCGGGAAGGCAGGGCAGGAGTGCGACTGGCAGGGGAAGGGACCTGGGCCCGAGATCAGAGGGTGACCAGGTAACCAGTGCAAATTCAGTGTCAGCCAGGAAGTCAGCAAGGGAGAGGAGGAGAAAAAGCAGAAGCAAAGAGAAAGGTTTTGAGGTGCTTCCGGAATCGAAGATGATTCTCCTCAAATTTCAGGGAGGCGGGGAGGCTGTTCTAGAGGGAGGCACCAGCCGAAGAAAGAGATCTACCACCAACTCGTTGCTAGGAGAAGCTACTGACTCTGAGGGAGTTTGAGGTAGATGAGCGAAGAGCTCGAGAGGGAAGATGTTTAGGGAGAGAGAGTTGAAGGTATTGAGGCCCCAGGCCCCAGAAGGCCTTATGGACGATGCAGAGGGTTTTGAACTTAATCCTCGCAGCCACTGGGAGTCTGTGCAGAGATTTCTGTCTTGGAGAGATACGATCCCTGGGCTTGAGGCCAAGGACAAGTCAGATTTAGAAAGAGGCTGTTGCAATAGTCCAGCTTAGAGAGAATCAGGGCTCTGGACACAGTGAGCTTCTGGGAGAAGGAGAGGAAAGGAAGTATACCTCTGAGGAGGTGCAGCTGGTAGTGTGACTTCTTAGAGGTGTCAGAGATGTGAGGAGAGAAGGAGAGTGTAGAGTCGAAGTGTTAAACGGGATATTGTATTGTGCCTCCTTATTGTATATATTGGCCTAAGCCCAGTCGCTCTGCAAAGAAATCCGCCGCCATTTTAGGTCCATCTGCCATTTTGATTCTCACTCCAAAGTCACCCTGTGTTCTAAAATGGTGGACAGTGTTCTTCTGTTTGCAACATGGCCGTTTCGACCTCTACATGAAAGTTAATGCTTAAACTGCCCGCAGGCCAAATGTTAGGGTCATGTAACAAGACCTTGGGCCTCATTCCGAGTAGGGCGGTAAGGGTTAACGATCACCGATAACAAGACCGGTGCCGTTAAACCCTTACCGCCCTACTATGAGTTCCCTTTGCGGGTCCTTCCTTAAAGCCTGCTTTTAGCAGGCGTTAAGGACGGGACCCGCAAAGGGACTCCGGGGTCAATAATGGTACCGTAATTTACGGTACCGTTATTGCCGCCTTCCCATTGAGCCCTATGGGGGCTCAAATGGGAATGGGGAATGGCCCTGGTGAATGGAGAATTACCGCTCCCTCCGACCTCGGAATGGACCGGTAATTACTCCATTCACCAGGCCGGAGTTTGGACGAGTTCGGAGGCAGCCATGCCGCAAATAGCGGCGTGGTTACCTCCGAACTCGGAATGAGGCCCCTTGTCCTTCGTTGACCTGTGGGTTGAGGATTACCTGTGCCAACGATACTAATCCGCGAGCATATACTAAGGCCAATGTTATTCAAATATCGAATACGAACACTTGTTGAACTGCATTGTATTAAGATATGTGTCAGGACCACCACTGCCTCAGCTGTGTCCAGTGTGGGGATTAGATCTGGTAGGAGCCATAAACTACTATATTTCAGAGCACTGTTGTGTCCTCGTTGCAGAACATTGGCTGCGGATGGCAGAAAACGCCATCCGGTAGCCGGAACTCCAAGTCCCAGCAAGCTTGCGTGCTCGCAAGCAGTGGAACTACACTGGACAAAGCCCGACGGTCCGTGCATGCGCGCGACGAGCGCACAGATCCCCGCTTGCGCTAACAGACTCGGATCGGAGAGGACGTGTAGGCTGAGGACTCCTGCAGGCTGCGACCCGCGGGGCCATTCCCCGCCTGTGATCTCTGCAGGCCCTGCGCCTCCGGCAAGATAAGTGCATTTCTCTGCTTTTTGCAAACCGTTTGTTCACAGAACAAAACAGTAGTGCATGCAACGGTGTGGGATTCCCCCACAACTTCCTAGCCAGTGTGAGCGCCGGGCTGAGGAAAGTTCTGGCGATAATTGTTAAGGCCAAGTGGCCGACTCGTAACTCAGTTTAACCATTTTGTTGCCGTGTGAAGCAACACGGCCCTTGTTGATTCTTGGGGCGAATCGTAACCCAGTCTAAACTATTTCGTTGCCGTGTGAAGCAAAACGGCCCTTGTTGATTCTTGGGGGAACTCATCAGCGTGTGAGAGCAATGTGATGGGCCCAGTCCGTGACCCGAGCTCATTCTTGTTTCTGATTCCCTTGTAGCGGTATCCCGCTGTATCAGCAGCCAGAACCTGCTGCGCCGCCGTAGTCTAACCGCAAGAACTCTGGCAGTCGCCTGGCACGCCACCCGGCATCATCAAACGAAGCTAAGTGCTCATTTGGTTACTTTCAATGGTGTTGGGTACTATTGATAATGCTAACCTTGTGGGTTGGTAGAGATTATACTGCCAACTCTATGTCAGAAGCTGTAGCGTGTTCATAACGTTTTTTTCCTATGGTGTTTAGTCTTCAATGCTGTAGGTGAACCTTGCATACATGTCACAGTGTTTTGGGGCAAGTTAGTTAGGAGTGTGGAAGCGTGCATGGGCGGAGTACCGTCGATCTCAGGATCCCCAGGCAGAACACATCAAGGCAGACCTTTCCTAAATCCCTTCTTATCCATAACCCTTTCCTACCCTTCCTCCCCTTTTACCCGGTTACCCTAACTACCCTCTACCTATCCAATTCAACGGATCCTAACCCTCTTTCCCCGGTGGGTCGCGGTGACCTGTGTTGTCTACCTAACCAGGTGCCAAGACCCAACGGGGAGGTAGGTGTACGTGCTACCCCTGCGCAAGATAGAGAACCTGACAGTAGCGCAAGCCCAAGGATCGTCAAGCGCCTGGGTAGCACGACACCATGGAGGAGGTACTAGCGGCCTTGCGAGATTTAAAAGGGGAATTACAGGCTACCCGCCAGGATTATGTAAATCTGGCAGGGCAGGTGCACACACATACTCTGCAAAGTACCGCCCAAGCTACCCCCTTGCCCAGGGATCCTGCTCCACCCACCCCATTTCAAGTACATGGGTCAACGGAACCTCCTTTACCATTAGCAGCTCCTGAAAGGTATCATGGGGACCCTCAACGATATAACCAGTTCATCATGCAGTGTCAATTGCACTTTATCACCAAGCCAAATTTTTTTCGTAATGCCCAGTCTCAGACTGCATTTGTGATATCGTATCTGCGAAGAGACGCAGCGTCTTGGGCCACCCCCTTGTGTCTAAGGATGATCTTATACTGTATAGTTGGGACACCTTTCTTGAGGAATTTGGAAAAATCTTTAACCGCAAAGCTGCAACCTTAATCAAGGACAGGGAGTTGCTTTCTCTGCGTCAGGGAGGAAAGGATCTGGTTACTTATGTAACCACAATTAACCGGTTAGCTGTGGAAACAGATTGGCCGGAACAAAAACGTTTAGCTCTATTTTATCAAGGGTTACGTGATGAGATGAAAGATCTCATTGTACAAGTGGATCCACAACCGGATAATTGTTCCTCTATGATAGAACTTGCGTTGCGACTGGATCAAAGGCAAAGCGAAAGGAGGCAGGACAAGAGAAAATGGGATGTAAGGCCGGTAGCTAGGTTAGATCAACAACCCAAGGCAATAAACTCCGAGAAATCAGTTGAAGAACCTATGCAGATAGGAACAGTACGTGGACCTCTAACCAAAGAGGAAAAAGACAAGAAGCGCAGAGAAAAACTCTGCCTGTATTGCGGTAAGGGGGACACTTCGTTAAAGAATGTCCAAACAAACCCAAGACGGATATGCCGGGAAACGAGAGAGCTCGCCAGTGAGGGTGGCCCGGGCGAGCCAACTAGAAAACACCCCGAGACTTTTGGCAAATACCCATCATGTGCAGGTAACTCATGTGACACTTTCAGGTCGGGTTAGTTGGGCAAACCAACAAGTGCCCGTAACCTTAATGGTGGATTCCGGAGTGACAGGCAATTTTATTGATCAAGACTTAGCATCAGAATTACGAATACCTCTTAGCAACAAGGAGTGTCCGGAGGAAGTCAAATCGGTGGACGGATCACCGCTCACGTCAGGTCCTATAACCAAGCAGACCAGGTGGGTACACTTAGAATGCACCTCTGGACATCATGAGGACATAAGATTCGATGTAATTGCGGCACCACAGTTTGGAATGATTTTAGGATTACCCTGGTTAAGAATTCATAATCCGGAAGTGCACTGGACTCAGGGCTCAGTGCGTTTTACATCCAGTTATTGTTCAGAACATTGCTGTCGACCCTCCGCCGGAATCCCGGAAATCCAGCCTGTGTCAAACCAAGGGCATGTGGTTGGGAGCATGGAAGCCCTACCAATTGTCTATCAAGCCTACAGGGATGTTTTCAGTAAGGCCGCTGCAGAAACCCTACCGCCTCATCGGACGTTTGACTGCAGGATTGATTTGGAGCCTGGAGCAGCGTTGCCATGTAGTCGGATCTATGCTTTAACGGAGGCTGAAAATGAACACCTCCGGAATTACATTGAGACTAATCTGGCTAATGGGTTTATACGACACTCAATGTCACCGGTTTTGTCACCCTTGTTCTTCGTCCCAAAAAAGACCGGGGACTTGAGGACTTGTATAGACTATAGGGCAATCAACAGAATAACGATCAAGAACCGGTACCCTCTGCCCTTAATACCCACCTTATTAGACCAGGTGCGGAATGCCAAGATTTATACCAAACTTGACCTAAGAGGGGCTTACCACTTGGTGCGGGTGCGTGAGGGAGACGAATGGAAGACTGCCTTTAGAACCAAGTATGGGCTCTACGAATATCAGGTCATGCCATTCGGCATCTGTAACGCACCCGCCGCCTTTCAGCATTTCCTGGATGAGGTTCTGCTGGGATATTTGGACATCTTTGCTATCGTCTACATCGATGATATACTCATCTACTCTCGGAATCTGGAAGAGCATCAAGGTCATGTAAAAGCCGTACTACAACGCTTGAGGGAACACAAGTTATATGCAAAACTTGAGAAGTGCGTTTTTCATCAAACAACGGTGGAATTCCTAGGATTTATCCTTTCACCAGAAGGAGTAACCATGGACCAAAACAAAGTACGGGCTATAGTTGATTGGCCGTCACCAGCATCAGTTAAGGATGCGCAGACTCTACTGGGGTTTGCAAATTTTTATCGCCGGTTTATTGATGGGTTCGCGAGTAAAGTACAACCAATTACTCGCCTGTTGAAGAAAGGAGTAGTGTTCCAATGGGATACGGCCGCAGAAACGAGTTTTCAAGCTTTGAAGAAGGCATTCACTACAGCCCCAGTGTTATTACATGCGGACCCTACTCGCCCCTATGTCATCGAAACCGACGCTTCCAGTTACGCTCTTGGGGCTATTCTGTCCCAACGAGATAACACCGGCCAGTTGCACCCAGTAGCGTATTACTCTCGCACCCTCTTACCAGCAGAACGTAACTATGTCATAGCGGACAGAGAGTTACTAGCCATTAAAGCGGCATTCAGTGAATGGCGTCACTATCTGATGGGGGCACAACAGACTCTAACAATCCTGACTGATCACAGAAATCTGCAATTCCTGAAATCCGCCAAGGCGCTTAGTCCCCGACAATTGCGATGGGCCATGTACTTCGCGGACTTCGATTTTGTAGTTACATTCCGCCCTGGAGTGGAAAACAGGAAGGCTGATGTTTTGTCTCGCTACCCAGAACCAGACTCGAAAATCGATCAACCGGAGGAGCCAAAGCCTATCGTACCACCAGCTCGCATAATTGGAACTATAGTGGTTGATGACATGTTCACAGAAATCAGGAAAACACTAACTGCACAAGAATTGGCCCAGTGGAACGACCCAAGCAAGAAGAAAACCGTAAAGGATGGGTTACCCTTTTTTGGAACACCCTTATATCTACCCACACCAGTTATCCGTCAACAAGCCATCAGGTGGTGTCACGATTCTCCTTTTGTGGGGCACCCCGGCAATGCCAAAACTTGTGAATTGTTAACTCGACATTTTTGGTGGCCAGGTCTCAAGCAAGATGTCCAACAATATATATGTACATGTGAATGTTGTTTGAGGAACAAAGCAGACCATCAAAAACCAGCTGGACACTTACGCCCTTTACCCACTCCACCAGTACCCTGGCACACCATATCATTAGATTTCATAGTGGACCTGCCATTAAGTCAGGGATACACCACTATACTAGTAATAGTGGATTCTTTAACCAAATTGGCTCATTTCATACCCTGCAAAGGAATCCCTACGGCTCAGGCTTTGGTTCGCCTTTTCCTTCAAAATATTGTCCGCTTACATGGCATACCATTACATGTTGTTTCAGATCGAGGAGCGCAGTTCACTTCACGCTTCTGGCAGGCCTTTTGTGCCACTGTAGGCATGCAGTTGAAACTATCCACGAGTTATCACCCCGAAACAGACGGGCAAACAGAAAGGGTGAACCAGACCTTAGAACAGTACATCCGCTGCATGACATACAATAACGAATCCACGTGGGCGGATGTTCTTTGGCTGGCGGAACTAGCGTATAATAACGCTGTACATAGTTCTACTAAGGTGACACCTTTTTATGGGACCTATGGTTTTCATCCCCGTTTCCAACCAGTGCCTCATTTGCCCAATATTGATGTACCTGCTGTGACCCAGCTCAAAACACGTTTAGAGAATGTCTGGCGTGGTATATTAGTCAATCTGGACATGTCTAAAGCTTCCTATAAGAAATATGCAGATATACACAGAGAACCCGCTCCAACATATAGGGTCGGGGACAAGGTATGGTTAAACACGCATAACCTGCATGTGATAGGCCCACGCAAGTTCCAACCCAGGTTTATAGGCCCGTTCCCTGTAGAAAAAGTCATTAATCCATTGGCAGTCCGTCTCACCTTACCAACACAAAATGAAAATCCACCCTGTGTTCCATGTGGCACTACTCAAACCCGCCCCGGCTTCCATACGTTCCAAAAGACCTCCCTCGATAACTGTGAATGGGGTTCCTGAGTTCGAGGTGAAAGCGATTTTAGATTCACGCTTTCGTCTGGGACAATTGTATTATCTGGTGGACTGGTTGGGTTATGGGCCCGAGGAACGCTCGTGGGAACCAGCGTTAAATGTTCATGCACCCCGACTAGTGCGCTTGTTTCATAGAAACAATCCTGCAAAAGCTGGACCTGTTGGGAGGGGGAGTACTGTCAGGACCACCACTGCCTCAGCTGTGTCCAGTGTGGGGATTAGGTCTGGTAGGAGCCATAAACTACTATATTTCAGAACACAGTTGTGTCCTCGTTGCAGAACATTGGCTGCGGATGGCAGAAAACGCCATCCGGTAGCCGGAACTACAAGTCCCAGCAAGCTCGCGTGCTCGCAAGCAGTGGAACTACACGGGACAACGCCCGACGGTCCGCGCATGCGCGCGACGAACGCACGAATCCCCGCTTGCGCTAACATACTCGGATCGGAGAGGACGTGTAGGCTGAGGGCTCCTGCAGGCTGCGACCCGCGTGGCCATTCCCCGCCTGAGATCTCTGCAGGCCCCGCGCCTCCGGCAAGATAAGTGCATTTCTCTGCTTTTTGCAAACCGTTTGTTCACAGAGCAAAACAGTAGTGCATGCAACGGTCTGGGATTCCCCCACAACTTCCTAGCCAGTGTGAGCGCCGGGCTGAGGAATGTTCCGGCGATATTTGTTAAGGCCAAGTGGCCGACTCGTAACTCAGTTTAACCATTTTGTCGCCGTGTGAAGCAACACGGCCCTTGTTGATTCTTGGGGCGAATCGTAACCCAGTCTAAACTATTTCATTGCCGCGTGAAGCAACACGGCCCTTGTTGATTCTTGGGGGAACTCATCAGCGTGTGAGAGCAATGTGATGGGCCCAGTCCGTGACCCAAGCTCATTCTTGTTTCTGATTCCCTTGTAGCGGCATCCCGCTGTATCAGCAGCCAGAACCCGCTGCGCCGCCGTAGTCTAACGGCAAGAACTCTGGCAGTCGCCTGGCACGCCACCCGGCATCATCAAACGAAGCTAAGTGCTCATTTGGTTACTTTCAATGGTGTTGGGTACGATTGATAATGCTAACCATGTGGGTTGGTAGATATTATACTGCCAACTCTATGTCAGAAGCTGTAGCGTGTTCATAACGTTTTTTTCCTATGGTATTTGGTCTTCAATGCTGTAGGTGAACCTTGCATACATGTCACAGTGTTTTGGGGCAAGTTAGTTAGGAGTGTGGAAGCGTGCATGGGCGGAGTACCGTCGATCTCAGGAGCCCCAGGCAGAACACATCAAGGCAGACCTTTCCTAAATCCCTTCTTATCCATAACCCTTTCCTACCCTTCCTCCCCTTTTACCCGGTTACCCTAACTACCCTCTACCTATCCAATTCAACGGATCCTAACCCTCTTTCCCCGGCGGGTCGCGGTGACCTGTGTTGTCTACCTAACCAGGTGCCAAGACCCAACGGGCAGGTAGGTGTACGTGCTACCCCTGCGCAAGATAGAGAACCTGACAATATGTATTAAGGCTTATGTTGAATCCAAGAATATACTGTTGCCATTGTGATTTGTTGAACATGTACACTGAAGGTGATCCATATGCATATAGTTGGGCGAGTCAGAGGTGAACTCGGCATGAACCCTAGATTGAGAAATGGTTAACCTGCAAATGGGCTGGACATCATGTTTAGAATTGTATAAAACCACGAACATTTCTGATGTACAGCCCCACTCACTTCTCACACCGAACGGGCTGGTATTCGCTGTGACGAACTGAGGGCCTGATAGATATCCGATACTTTGTTCCTTTGAAAACTGTTCAGTTACTTTGAATAAAGATCTCTGTATCTTTATAACCCGTGTTTGGTGTATTTCCTTTTGAAGGCACTCAGCCTCGATATTTCCTTTTTGCTTTTACAGATGGCGCCCGAATAGGGACCCTCAAGATTGATGCCAGCTCATTGAAGGTTGACGCAGCTATCGGACCGGGATCGGACGGTGTAAAGGGGGCCCCGTTCCTGAATGAGACGCGACACCTCAGCAGTGCTGCACTGCCCGATCCCTGGACGGTGAGCACGCGGTCCGAGTCGGCATCTTGACGAGGGTCCATATATCGAGGTGGGCAGATTTGTCGAAATCACCAAACACGAGGTAAACTTTGTTAGAAAATTTTGAAATCCGATCGGACCTCCTTAGGCTTGATCAGGTGAGTCGTGACCCGATTCTTAAGTATCCTGATAATTTGTTTTGGCGTATTGTTCTTGCAAGAACAATTATTGCCCAGGTAACACCAGTATTCTGATATGCCTGGGAAATTGTCTGCCTGCTTCAGGGCATTATTCCGCAAGGACAGACAATCTTTGTAATTCGGCCGACCAGCACCAATGGAGGGGTCGCCGGCATGTACTATGTACGGCATTGGTAGTAGAGTATTCAATGATATTTGGCACAGGCAAACTAGACATGCTTCCGAACTTCAGTGGCCAATCAATGGTAGTTTTGAAATCCCTCGTATTGAGTACTTAGAATCTATATTACTGAAGAAAAAGGTTAGACCTGCAGCATTTGACGTATTACAGAATTGGAAGAAAGAAGCTTTGCAGCAGCTTGAGAGTAGAGAAAAGCATGCGCGTCGTCATATGACTAACGCCGAAAAAGCGTTGTTATATGATCAGAATAAACAGTCTGAGTCAGTTAAGAATATGGATAGGGCTTTCTCACTTGGTGTCCAGAAAATGTATCCTTCTAAAGACTTTCATGTTTCTGATGACCTTATCAATAAACTTTTAAGTGCCACTGCGCCACCTCCGTGTGTCCCTCTGCCTGCTGTGATTCCTCCTCCCATTCTTCCTATTGTTCCTCCTGCTGTTCCTCTTCCTCCAGTTGTTGTTCCTCCTCTCGTTGTCGCTCCTCTGCCTGTTCCTCCGCCTTTGCCTGTTGTTGTGGGTCCGGTGGGTTTGCCTGCCGCACCAGCGATAGTACCTCAATTTCCTGATGTTCAAATCCTGCCTGCTCTCCCTCTTCCACGTGGTTCTGCACCGCTTGTAGTAGATCGGGGAGCGGGATCGAGGGTTGTAACTCGTAATACTGTGTCTTCAGAGAAAAAGCGCGAGTTAACTGTGTGGGATAAGCATTGCATGGAGAGGGGTGATCAAGCTGATGTTCTTGCCACACTTCATAATTTAGACAATTTACTGAGAAAAACGTTTTTATTGAAGGATTAGGAATTCATTTATGTGTAATGTGGAACAGGCTAAATGATGCAGATCTCCCACAAGGGTTGAGGGATCTGAATACTTTAGCGTTCACTAGAGATACTGCGGAGAAAGTACAAGTGCATGCCGAGAGGGTTTTAGTGTATAGAAGGGAGCTGGAAAGGTTACAGAATGAAGACGTAGATGGTGGTAATTTGGACGTTATGTTCATACAGAAACGGTTCCTTCCTTGTTGTAAATCGATAACTGAGGAAACGCGGATTTGTACGAAAGATGCAATTAGATGGATCTCAGACATATCGATATCTCCCACAGAAGTATATGACACATATAGTCAGTATACACCAGAAAAGCAGAGGAAAGTGATACAGGTAATGGTACTGAAGTACCTACAGGATGAGTGTGTAAAAAGAAAGATTTGTTGTCCCGCAGAGTTATTGGGTATTTATAAGAGAGCTTTTTCGCTTGACACTTCTTCGGCTGCTTTAGCGCTCGATCTAGCTCTGTTGCTTAGTAAGCGTTTGGAGTTGCCTACTTCTTAGTTGCCTATGAGAGAGGTTCCTCCGACATTTGTCCCAAAAGTAGAAATCCTGCTAATGCTGTAGCAGGTACACCTGCTCAGGATATTCCTGCACATTATGTGTCCCAGTTTGTTCACGTCCCGTTCTCGAGACAGGAAGTGAACACTATTAAACAATCAATTCCTGAAATTAGAAAGAATCCAACAGGGTTCTATAAAGAAATAGAGTCTGTCTTGCAATCATCCGTATTCACCTTAAGTGATATTGATTTGTTATTTCCTGTACTGCTGCCTGTTGATTTGTGGAAACAGATTAGAACTATAGACGATGTACCAGGGTTGGGAGATACATGGCTAGACTCGATAGAGAGAGGCCAGCTAGTGAGAGACCGCCGCAGGTAATACTAACTTTGCCTGACAGAATAGTTACGAAATTGAAAACTATAATTCCTGAAAAAAGAATTATTTAGGACAAGCTTACTGCTTGTGTCCAAGGAAAGTCTGAGGGTGCTACCGAGTTCTTTAATCGGTTCGAACAAGTATTTTCAGATTTCAGTGGACAAGACTTAGGCACAGAGTCTGGGAAAAGATTATTTGTGGAAAAATGTGTGCGTGGATTGCTTCCTGAAATCCAGTCACAGATTATGTCCTCTGAGAGCGCTTGGCAAGCGAAGTCTCAGTCAGAAGTACTGCACATGGCTCAGTACTATGAGAATCGTGTTAATAACGAAAAGGAAAAAGTCGAAAAGAGAAAAGGTGACCTGAAAACAAAAGTATTATTGCAGCAAATTGTTAGAGGCCCTAGAGGGGGTAGTTCGCAATTTAGAGGTCAGTACGTTCCACAGGGGAATGCGCCCTTGGGTCCTGTAAACATTAACCAGTGTGCCTATTGCAGACAAGAGGGTCATTGGCGTGCACAATGCCCGATCCTCCAACAGAGGTCAAATAGCACATTTGGGGACATGGGTAGACGATCCAGAGGCCGCCCTGGGGCAGGGGGTCCTGGTAGAAGCCAGTTTTCACAGCATTCACAGCAACCTTTTTCGCAGGACAATCAGGTACCAAGTGTGGATAATAGGAACATTTTTGATCATCCTTCTGCTGCTTACCTCTCTGAAGAACTTCCTTTTGATGACATTCTGTTTCGCTAGGATTGCCCAAAGCAGGGTTTAACCAGCACCTATTCCCGTTAATCAGAAAGGTCCCTACGTTGAAATGATAGTGGGTAATAGGAAACATCTATTTTTGATAGATACAGGGGCACAGAAGTGTTCCATTGACCATTCACGGGTTCCAAACATTCCACTGTCAGGGCAAACCAATGTTTCTGAAGGGTTTTCTGGCACACCTGTTGTTTGTCCGGTTTCTTCGGCGGTACCTATTTCTTTGGGTCCCTTTATGGACCACTGTCCATTCCTCTTGACTACGAATTGTGGAGAGAATTTGTTGGGGTTGAATCTGTTGAAGGAATTAAATGCAGTAATTCATTGTTCTCCTGATGGAGTGCGTTTGACGATTTCACCACAGCAACTTTTTGTCTCTCAGTTCTTGACCAGAACTTTGCCGCCGGAATTTAAGGATGTTCCGGAGTGTTTGTGGGCTATTGATGATAATGATGTCGGTGTTTTACAAATTGAACCTGTTAAGATTGTCTTGAAACATTGAGTAAAGCTGCCACGGATTCCACAGTATAAGATCTCGGTCGATGGTGAGCAAGCTTTGAAATGCATCGTTTCTGATTTTGTGCACAGAGGGGTGATTGAGGAAATTGCAGGTAGTTTGTGCAATAGTCCGATTTTGCCCGTGTACAAAAAAGGTGATAATGCAATTCCCTTTCGTTTCATAATTGATCTACGTGCCATCAATAGGATTGTTGCTCCACAATTTCCAATTGTGCCTGATGTGACTACAATATTAACTATGATCCCGGCTTCAGCTACTCACTTTAGTGTTGCGGATCTAAAGAACGCTTTCTTTAGTATTCCTATACACAAAGACAGTAGATACCTGTTTGCGTTCACCTTAGGGGGACGCTCGTTTACCTTTACCCGTGCACCGCAAGGTTACATGGAAAGTCCTAGCATATATAGTAGGGCTTTGAAAGAGCAGCTCGATACCCTTGAGTTGCCCTCTACTTGTACATTGCTTCAATATGTTGATGACTTGCTTTTAGCTGCAGACTCAGAGAGCGCTTGTAAAGAGGGCACCGTGTTATTGCTTATTCATCTAGCACAGCATGGACAAAAAGCTTCGCTTAAAAAATGTCAATATTGTTGTCAGGAGGTTGCCTATTTAGGCTATCTCCTGTCAAAGGAGGGAAGAAGGTTGATACCTGAACGGATAAAACTCATTTCTGGCATGTCGGTCCCAAATACACAGAAGGAAGTTAGAGCCTTGATAGGAATGGCTTCTTACTGTAGACAGTGGATCCCCAACTTCTCTCTAGTGATAAAGCCAATGTTGGCTTTGACGAAGAAGGGCATTTCTTCGCCATTGCCGTGGAACATGGAGCACCAGCGTGCATTTGATCTGCTCAAGACTGCATTGTGCTCGGCACCGGTTTTGGGCACACCAAACTATGAAAAGGCCTTTGTATTGTTTGTGCATGAATGTGATGGATGTGCTTTGGCTGTATTAACGCAGGAACAAGGAGGGAAGAATAGGCTGTGCGGCTACTTTTCTTCTGCCCTTCATCCTGTAGCATGCGCTTTGCCAAGATGTTTGCGAGCTGTCGCTGCTGCTGCTGTGTCTGTAAAACAGAGCGAGGGAATGGTCCTAGGCCATGCTTTAACCCTAATGGTACCTCACTCTGTAGATATTCTAACAGAACGCAACCCCTCACCTCCGCACGATTAACGAGATATGAGTTGATCTTGTTTGCACCGCACATACAAATCAAGAGGTGTTGTGTTCTTAATCCGGCTGAACTTTTACCTTTCCCGCAAGGTACTGCTTGCAGTGACGAAGAGTCACATGACTGCCTTTACACTACCGAACAAGAGACAAAGGATAGAATCGATTTGAAAGATACTCCTTTGAATAATCCACAAGGGGAGCTGTTTTGCGATGGCTCCTTCTTCAAACTTCCGGATGGTACATCCACAGCTGCTTATGCAATCACCACATTAAGCACGGTCATGGAGACCAAGAGAATCACGCATAACTCCGCGCAGGCCGCAGAGATTATAGCATTGACCCGAGCTTGTGAACTTTCCGAAGGGCTTACCGTGAACATATATACTGACAGTCAGTATGCCTTTGGGGTGGTTCACAACTTTGGTAGACTTTGGGCAGAAAGCGGTTTCTTGACCTCCCATGGTACAGCATGGCTCCTTGATAGTACGGTTACTTTCAGCGCTTGCACTCCCTATTCAGTTAGCTATCATAAAATGTGAAGCGCATCAGAAGATTGTAGATGATATAGGAAAAGGGAATGCTTTTGCTGACCAGATAGCCAAGCAGACTGCCACTGATCTCTCTTCAGAAATGCATACTTCAAGGGAAGCCACAAATGCCTGTACTTTGGATAAGGGAATCGACTGTGTAAGGGATATCCAAGCCGATGCCACATTAGAAGAATCTAAGAAATGGGCTGAGGGCTTGGGAAAACTGGATGATGATGGGTGTTGGGTGGACAAGGTTGAAGGGAAATGGCTACTGCCTGACGCATACATTATGATGATGGTTGTTATGGCTCATGGTCCCACCCATATATGTGCTCGTAAGGTCACCAAGATGGTGCAAAATGTGTGGGTAAATGACAAAATCCCTAAAGTAGCTGAACGCTACGTTCAGGGATGCATGATTTGTTTGCAGCACAATGTGGGGAAGGGCACATCAACTCCTAGGGGTAGTTTTGGTCCACCTTCTGTCCCCTTTGAGGTTATACATTTCGATTTTATTGAGATGGAGTGTTGCAATAATTTTAAGTATGTATTAGTTGTCATTTGTGCTTTCAGCAAATGGGTTGAAGCCTGTCCTGTTAAAGATGCCACTGCTATGACCATGGCAAAGACCATGCTGAAGGAATATTATCCAAGATTTGGTTTGCCGAGAGTCATCTGGTCGGAAAATGGTCCACATTTTATCGCTGCTGTAATTCTGCAGATATGCGCGGGATTACAGGTCAATAAACGGTTCCATTCGGCTAGACACATTCAGAGTGCTGGATTAGTGGAAAGACACAACGGCATCCTCAAGAACAAGCTCGCTAAGACGTGTGCCGGCACCAAGCTAAAATGGCCGGACGCCTTACCGATCGTGTTGTTATCCATGTGGACAACCCCTCAAACTAAGACTGGGCTCTCTCCCTTTGAGGTGGTTATGGGTAGGCCAGCCAATATTTGGAATCTTCCGAAATCTCGTTCTTTGCGAAATGTTGAAAATGTACTTCTCTCTGACTATTGTAGCCAGTTGACTAAAAACCTGTATTTGATTTATCACCAGGTGCAAGAGGCTTTACCTGTACGATACGAGGGCCCTGGTCACAGCATACGGCCAGGCGACAGGGTCCTAAGAAAAGCATTTGAACGATCCTCTTGCCTTGCACCTCGTTGGCGGGGCCCCTTCCAAGTCCTGCTGGTCACGCAGACTGCGGTGCGGGTGGCAGGCTAGAAGAATTGGATCCACGCGTCGCACACCAAGAGGATTCCACACCCAGTGCCACACGATACAGAAGACACAGAACCCCTTGTCAGCACTGCAGCCAACGATCCCAAAGCAGTAAACCGCATCGAGAGTGCGTCGGAGACTCTCCCTGAGCCCGTGGGGCCTGGGGAAACAGCCATTTTGCCTCCACACTCTCCAACAGTTTTGTTTCCGGAAGTTGTTGTTCCGGACTTTGCATCCGCTCTTGTTCTTGATACGTCGCTTCCAACAGGAAGTGAAGACAGGTTGTTCCCAGATCACTCAGTATCAGGAAGCACAAGGTACGATCTGCGTCCGAGGAAATAGACCTACTGCACGGTTCGGCTGTGCCACCGAGCAAAGTCATCAAGGGCTTGCCTTTTGGCCCAATCAATTGTTCATAACTGGATTCTGTTGGCTAGGGTTTGTAGAAGGACTAAGAAACCACTCGGCCTGGAGGTCGCCAGTCAATAACACTGGTGCATTCGTTTGAAGAGTACAATGCCTGCAACCGCTCACGCTCGTATAGAAAAGAAAAAAGACTGTGTGACCAGCTACGGAAATGAACATTTTAATGTGTGGGTCCCGAAAACGTATTGCTGTCTTGTAATAATGTTGATTGGTTTTACAATAGTCATTGCCTTAGGTTTCTGGTATCTAGAAGAAGTACATCTGTTAGAGAATTTGTTGCCTACTGAAAATGTACCTACTGTTTCTACTCCTTTCGTGCATCTGCACACTCTATCTCCAAGAGACTCTCAGCACAGACAGAGTTATCATAACAACACACTATTACTCATAATGAATGCTACACATGCCATTTTTAACAAACATAATTGTTGGGTCTGTTCACATTTACCACAGCACAGGGATAAGGGGCTTGGTTGGTATATTCACCCTTTAGCTTTGACAACTGCTTGTTATGCTTCTCTTAGAGCACTGTTCTTTGGCCCATGGAACGATAGCATCTCGGGGAACTTTGATGGGACTAACTTGAACGAGTTTGAGAAACATGTTTTACCGCCCCTGGGATGTTCACTCTTTGCGAATAGGAGAAAAAATAATGTTGCTTCCATTAGGCCTTCTGATAGACTGTCTCGCCCTTTTCAATCTCTGATCTCTTTTAAGATGGCTCCTATAGGCAATAAGGATGCCACGCCTCCTTCTTACACTGTTAACCATAGCCCCGATTCAGTTTCTTTCTGCATACAGAGGAATGGTACTCAGTCAATGGGTGATTTTAAAGGTTGCGCAAACTTTGCGAATTTGACTAGTGAGGACCGACCTTTGTATGTAGGCGAACCTGTCTACTTTGTTTGCAGTAAACTAGCATTTCCATGGTTACCCAGGGATTGGCAGGGAACCTGTTATTTAGGGATTCTGTTACCCGGGGTATTCATTGCTAGCACTGTAGAGATTTCAAAAGCTCGTCCACGGCGGGACGAGAATGGCGATACTTCAGCACAAGTTCTGGGTGACGTTGCTAAATCCTTTGTGCCATTTTGCTGGCAAATAATGAACTCTGAGGATATCAGGAGACTAGCGAGAGTACTGGAGAGGACCATCAACCGGACCACTGACATACTCTATAATATGACATTAGAACAGAAAGCGATAAGGTTAGTAGCACTTCAGAACCAGTTGGCATTAGATGTCATCCTGGCTGAACGTGGTGGAGTATGTAAATTAGTGGGGTCCGCTTGCTGCGATTTTGAGCCAGATTCCTCCCCAACTATCTTTAAGGCAATACAAAATCTGCATGTCCTAAGTTCAGAAGTGCATGTTCCCGAGGGAAACTGGGATCTTAGCGCTTGGTTCTGGGACTTCTTGCGATCTTAGGGATGGAAGTTACTCTCCGTCTTGTTGATTATTTTAGGTATTCTGTTGTTTCTTTGTTGTTGTATACAATGTCTTCCTGGTATATGTTCGATGTTAGGAGGATGTTGTGCACAGACGATGGGTACATTAGGACGCAAGGTACATGCCCCAGGCAAGAACTCTAATGAATATGTGCTGAAAGAAATCTTAGTGATTGATCTTAGGGCAATTGACATCTCCGATAGTGATTCATTATGTATGGACATTGAGACGAGGTGTTACTCGTAAAGTGACTAGAAGTAGTTTAGCGCTTGGTTTAGGCCAAAAGGAGGGTTTGTTAAACAGGATATTATATTGTGCCTCCTTATTGTATATATTAGCCTAAGCCCAGTCGCTCTGCGAAGAAATCCGTGTTGCACGGTTCTGACCTTAGATCGATTCGCCGCCGTTTTAGGTCCATCCGCCATTTTGATTCTCACTCCAAAGTCACCCTGTGTTCTAAAATGGTGGACAGTGTTCTTCTTTTTGCAACATGGCCGTTTCGACCTCTACATGAAAGTTAATGCTTAAACTGCCCGCGGGTCAAATGTTAGGGTCATGTAACAAGACCTTGTCCTTCGTTGACCTGTGGGTTGAGGATTACCTGTGCCAACGATACTAATCCGCGAGCATATACTAAGCACAATGTTATTCAAATATCGAATACGAACACTTGTTGAACTGCATTGTATTAAGATATGTATTAAGGCTTATGTTAAATCCAAGAATATACTGTTGCCATTGTGATTTGTTGAACATGTACACTGAAGGTGATCCATATGCATATAGCTGGGCGAGTCAGAGGTAAACTTGGAACGAACCCTAGATTGAGAAATGGTTAACCTGCAAATGGGCTGGACATCATGTTTAGAATTGTATAAAAACACGAACATTTCTGATGTACAGCCCCACTCACTTCTCACACCGAACGGGCTGGTATTCGCTGTGACGAACTGAGGGCCTGATAGATATCTGATACTTTGTTCCTTTGAAAACTGTTCAGTTACTTTGAATAAAGATCTGTGAATCTTTATAACCCGCGTTTGGTGTATTTCCTTTTGAAGGCACTCAGCCTCGATATTTCCTTTTGCTTTTACAGAAGTTGATCCTGAGGTCTTTAGCCTTGCAGGTGGGAGCAGGAAGAGGGCCAAGGGAGGCCGGTCAGAGAGCTGAAGGGAAGGAGGGAGTGGGTGTGCCGATGAGGAGAATCTCAGTCTTACTGGCATTAAGGCAGAGGTCATTGGCAGCACACCACTCCTGGATAGCAGACAGACAGTCAGAGATGAGGGAAGTGGAGGAGGAGGCAGAGGGTAGCCTGAAAATGAGCTGGGTGTCATCCGCATAGCACTGAAAATTGGGGCAGAGAGTGGCGATACGGTGGGCCAGGAGTGCCAGGTATTGGTTGAACAGCCAGGGAGAGAGGTTAGACCCCTGGGGGACACCACAGGTAGAGAAAAAGATAGCAGAGAGGAAGGACCCAAGTTGGACCTGGGAGGGTCGGTCGGAGAGGAAAGAAGTCAGCCACGCCAGAGCCTGACCGGTGATACCCAGGTTATCACGGAGACGGTTGAGCAGGATGGCATGGTTCACTGTGTCAAAGGCAGAAGAGAGATCAAGCAGGATGAGAACGCAGGGTGTGTTAGAGTCAAGGTTGGAGAGCAGGTCTTCACGGATGCTCAGGAGAGCGGTTTCCGTGCTTCTGGCAGCTCTGAAGCCAGACTGGTGGTCATGAAGACAGCCGACTGATTCACTGTGGAGATTGAGCTGGGAGATGGCCAGTTTCTCCAGGAGCGTGCCCAGGAAGGGAGTGCTGGAGATTGGACGATAGTTGGCTGGGCAGGAGGGGTCGGCAGTGGGTTTCTTGAGAAGGGGGTGCACAAGGGAGTGCTTCAGGAGGGATGGGAAGACTCCAGTGGCGAAGGAGTGATTGCAGAAATCAGTCAGGGCAGGAGCCAGGGAGTCGATGTGGTCCTTGATGGTTTTGGAGGAACAGGAGTGAACCTGTTTCGATGAGACTTTCATAGATCGGACTTGTATAGCAACCTTGTCTGCAGAGAACAGGGGAAAGGCAGAGAAGGAGGGAGGAGAGGTTTCTGCAGAGTGGCCAGAGGAAAAGCAGGGAAAGGGGGGAGGGGGTGGAAAGGAGGAGAGAGAGTACAGGATGTCCTGAGTTTTAGAGATTAAATGTGAAGCCAATGTCGTACAGAGGGCCTGGGAGGGGACAGGAGAGGTAGAGACTACGGCAGGATTGGCCAGTTCCTTGCAGATTTTAAAGAGTTTGGCCATGTTGTTAGATGTTGCAGAGACGCGGGCTTGGATATGCACTCTCTTCTTGGATAGAACAGAGAGCCGGTATTGCCTTTGCAACAGGCGGCAGGCCAGTTTGTCAGAGGATGCACATGAAGCACGCCATTTCCTCTCGGCCACCCTACACTTGCGTTTTAGGGTGACGAGGTCGGAATCGTACCAGGAGTTGCACTTGGCTTTGGGCTTGAGGCGGATTCTCATGACAGGGGCAAGGATATCAAGAGTATCAGATATAGCTGAGTGGAGCGTGGAGAGGGCTGTGTTAGGATGAGAGTCAGCCGAAGGGGGAGGGGGATGCGAAGGTGGCAGCGAAAGCCTCAGCAGACACGGGCTTCATGGGTCGGATGACCGAGAAGGTGGGTGGCAGTGATGGAAGTGGCTTGGCCTGAGGGGTAGAGAGGTTGAGGTGGGAGGAGAGGAGAAAGTGATCACTCCAGGAGAGAGGAGTGGTGATAGGGACAGAGAGGGGAAGGTCTGAGGAGATAAGAACATCAAGAGTGTGCCCTGCAGAGTGAGTTGGGCCAGAGGGGAGAATTGTGAGTGAGAGAGAGCCGCAGAGGTCACGAAACAGTCCAGAGGGAGGACAGGCGGCATCCAGGTGGATGTTGAAGTCACCAAGAAGGAGGAGTTGGGTAGTCGAGACCAGGAAGGAAGAGGAGAGGTCCGCCCACTCAGAGACGAAGGAGCAAACCTGACCAGGTGGCAGATAGATAGTAGCCACAGTAAGAGAATGGCTAGGGAAGAGAGAGAGCCTGCAGACGAGGCATTCGAAGGAGGAGTAGGCCTGCGTAGGAGTGACAGAGGCATGTATCCACTCGGTGAAGATCAGTGCTACACCCCCCCAGAGGGGTTGGCCCTGGGAGCGGAGAAAATCTTGTAGCCGTCAGGTAGGAGCGTATCAAAGCTTGTGACAGAGCTGGCCATGAACCATGTCTCAGTGAGACAGAGGACATCAAGGTCAAGTTCTTGAAGAAGGCGGCAGATATTACAGGAGTGTTTGACAGCGGAGCGAGAGTTTAGAATGGCAATATGGAGAAGGTTGCCATCCTTGAAAGAATTCCAGGCAGGGGTACAGATCAGAGGTACGCCCTGTGGAGGTATACGAGGAGCCCGGGAGGGGGCAGAGAGGGAGGGAGAGGGCAAGGTAGCCGAGGAGGAGGCAGAAGGGGGAGGCGAGGTAGTCACAGAAAAGCGGGAGGGGACAGCAGGAGAAGAAAGAAAGACCGGGAACGTAAGACCGGGATCGTAAAACCGGGAATCGCAACTGGCGGATGGTGTGACGAATGTCAGTGGCACATGGAACCCTCCCTCACTGATAGTCAGGGCAGGGAGAAAAGGTTGCCATTGTGGTACCGTCCTTGACTCCAGTGGCAGACAAAACGCCAACGAATACAGCATAGCCGGTGAGTCGAAAGAACCTGATAAGAGCCAGACTGTGTCAAATTGAAGGTTGCAGTGGCAACATTAAAAGATTCAAAGTATAGAAAGGAAAATACCCGAAGGCCCTAAGGGATGCCGATGAATGATGTCAAGGTGGTCATACAAGGGTGCAGCCAAATCCCTTGTACAATCGAAAGACCTTGACGCCTTGTAAAATAGTAAGCATTGAGAAAAGTGGCGTTTGAACCCGGCAGACGTGAACGCCGCATGAACTGTGTGAAGCCTGACTGGGGACTGAGAAAAAGCCTGACTGGGGGCTGAGAGAAAACCTGACTGGGGCTGGTTAAAAATTGGACACCACTATTGGAAGGTCTGAGCCCGGCTGAGAGGGACCTAAATACCCGGGATGGTTGTTTAAAAAGACATTAAGTTTTGTGAATATGACGCATGAGGGGATTGCGATTGAAAGGCAAATAATGAACCTGATTGAGGGAGGCCCAGAGAAAAGCTGAGAGAAGCAAATCCCACATTGTGAAAAAGGCTGCATGAGCTACATTGTTGCAAGAAAGTGGCGTTTGAACCCGGCAGAGGGGACCTCTGCGTGAACTGAGAGAAAGCCTGACTGTGGCTCAAAGAAAGCCTGACTGGGGGCTGGATAAGCTATTGGTTGGTCTGAGCCCGACTGAGGGAGAAAAACTTAGAGAAACGGATTGGAGCCCAACTGAGGGGGATCCACGGGTGAAAAGTAATCGCCAAACGTAAAGAGAAATTAGAAGGAACTTTTTTTTAATCATTTTTCGAAACATCACCACCTCTGAAGTAAGAGACTTTGCATGAAGGAGTCATGCATACAGAAGATGCCTGATATAGTGGAAAGAAACTGTAACCTTTTATAGGAGAAGCCCAGGAGTGTGCTGTGCGAGAAAGTCCTGCCATTGTCCCGTGCTTGAAAACGTGGGGAAGGGAGACCCCGGCCATAACATCCTGACCTATTATTTGTGAACACTTCTTTATTTTCTTGCGAACACTATCCCACACTCTTTTACAACTAGTAGTAAGGATTGGCAATAGTTTTATTTTAGTATTGGCCCTTTTTATTTGACAAGACGCCACTAGGACTGCCTTATTTTTATTTGATGGTCGAAGCTTGCTCCCATCTTAGATTTAGGTTTAGATTAGGCGTTTTTCTCACCCATTTATACAGTTTAATAAACACCCTTGAACTGTGATCACCTGTCTGTCTTTACTGTTGTCACCATGAGTTCCATACAGTACATACTATAGGGCAGCGCAGTTGAGAGTGCGGAATCTGGAAGACTATTATCCCTTAGGTGGATATTTATATTTATTTATTTCTTTTTACATTTATAGAGTGCGCTAAGCCTTTGGGCATCAAGGCGCTGTTACATAAACCAGTTACTCATGCGTACAGAATACAGAAGAGAGCATTATCTACATTAGTGTTTGTCAGACATCATGGGTTTATGGACATACCTCACAGAGGAAGGAGCCATAGTAGTCAGCGTTAGGAGAACATCAACGTTTTTAGCGCTTTCCTGAAGGTCCAATAAGACTGTTCGGCCCGCAGGGTAAGCAGCGTAAGTTCCATTGTTTGGACCCGATTACTGGGGAGCTAGATCCTCCAGCTCTGGCCCGCTTGTATTTGGGCTGAATGATGCGGCGGGCATAGCTGCTCTGGTCTGTCTGCCAGAGGATGTTTTTGTGATTTTTTTTCTGATAAGTAAGGTGGGGCATCTTTGGATAGGCATCTATGCGTGATGGAAAGCGTTTTAAAAAGGACCCGCTCATGGATAGGGAGCAAGTGGACATTTTTTCTTGCCGCAGTGATATGATCAGCTTTAGGAATATTAAGCGCGGCTCTGAGTGCGTTATTCTGCATAACCTGCATTTTCCGAACACTGATATCAGTAGTACCTGCAAAGAGGGCATTGCAATAGTCGAGCGTTGATCCTATGGTGGCTCGGGCTATAGTCAAGCAGCTATCAGTAGAGAGGAATGGTCTGGAGGCGTTGATTAGTTTGCTATTGTATGCGGCAGAGGAGGCAATGGCGTTAACTTGCCGTGATAGCGAAAGTGAAGCATCCAGATACACGCCAAGTGTTTTCACAAAGGGTGAGACAGGTATCGCGGTCCCATCAATGTTGAAGGATGAGTATAGGGGGTGATTGCTAGCCAATTGACTACCTCATGGTATTCAATAGCACCTGCACTCAGAGGGGAGGGAAGGGAGAGGGACGCGGGGGGAGGGAAGGGAGAGGGACACGGGGGGAGGGAAGGGAGAGGGACGCGGGGGAGGGAAGGGAGAGGGACGCGGGGGGGAGGGAAGGGAGAGGGACGCGGGGGGGAGGGAAGGGAGAGGGACGCGGGGGAGGGAAGGGAGAGGGACGCGGGGGGAGGGAAGGGAGAGGGACACGGGGGGAGGGAAGGGAGAGGGACGCGGGGGGAGGGAAGGGAGAGGGACGCGGGGGGAGGGAAGGGAGAGGGACGCGGGGGGAGGTTGGTATAAAAGTTTGACTATGTTGATGGATTGGCCGGCAAGTTTTGATGTAACGTGTTTTGAAAACAGAAAAATAAAGATTTATTTTAAAAAAGGGATCATGGGAAGTTGCGTTAACAGAGGTACAGTATCCCCATACCTGGGACACTTTTTCCAGAAGCAAAGCGGAATTCACAATCCGCTGTGAAAATCCTTTGGAAATATGTCATGGCTCATTCCCTCATGGGTATTACAAGAGCGTATCCAACGTCATAACGAGCATCAACAAGAGGATGGCAGACATTGAAACGCAAAGCCATATCAAACTGACTCTAGACACCTACTTAAGGAAAGTATTTCTTATAAGGCCTGAGCAAGGTAGCAAATTCACCTGCGCTGGGAAACTCTTTATGGTTTTGGGAACGGTACAGAACACAGGTGAATATGATCCTCACAACAAAACCTGTGCGGATATTAACGGGGGGTACCACCCTCTCTTCTGTACTGTGACATTGTAGAATCTCAGAGGGTGGGTGACAGTTTCACCCCCCTGCTCAGGATCATGCCAATCAAGGGGTTAAGCAATGGCGTTATGAATATTCAGTATATCAAAAGCGACCATGTGCCGGTGTGTAAAGGCCATTTTGACACCATCAACATCTCAATAATGGTTGACCAGGCTTCATCCATCTCATTCAAGTTTGGAAAGGGGATCGTGAAACTACACCTGCGACCTTGTAAGAGTTTTGACTACTTATGGTGGTGGTGAAAAACGACGGGGACCCTTCCCTTTACAGGGATTATTACATGGCCCAGGTGGGTCATGGAATGCCAGCCTTCCAGGGGGCGCTAGTCATGTACGGCGCTGGTTTGGGAGGTATATAATGAAGCGTATTCAGAACAGCCATGCTGCTCTTAGAAGGGGGTTACCAACTCTCGATGACATTTCAAAGGTTTTTATTAGAGAAAGTGCAAAGGGGATTGCTAAGAGCTTTCCCTCTCTCTCATCTAGTGTGGGCGGTTTTCTCTTTAGCCCAGATGTCCTTGAACACCAGGATGGCCTCTAGAGATCGGTGACCTCTACTGCCTCTGCCTGCCTGCTTGTGATGGCTTAAGAGCAAACACCCTTTCCATCTAACTCCCCATGGGAACAATCTAGGTGACACCTAACCAAGGTCATACAATATAATTTCTACAAGAAGATCTGCCTTCCAGACACTCGGGTCCCACTTGGTCTTTTCCTTTCACGCCCTTGTACTCCTGGCCCTGATGTTCTATCCTTTCTCGCCTTACCTCCTACCCTCCTCCCCTTCTTTCTTCCACTCTCCTTTGTCTCTCCCTCTTTATCTCTCTCTCCTCCTGTCCTACTAATGTTCTCTTGCTACTCCTATTCTCCTCCTCCTTTCTATCACTACTCTCCACATTACTACTACTCTGCCCTCCCCATCTACTACGAGTCTCCACTCCACCCACACCTTCTCCCACAGTCACTCTCCTTTCACTCCCCCAGTTACCTTCTTATTCACTCTCACTCACCCCTACTCTGATAGTCTCACTCTTGCGCCTTGCACGCACACTCGCACACAAGTGCCACTTTTTCTCACCAACCAATACCTCACCTTGCACACTTCAGCAATCCTTCTACAGTCTCCTCTGCACTGTCCTTCCTCCACTTTGTCTTTTGGTCCTCCTTCTCCTCCCTTGACTTCATCCGAACAAACCACACTGTCCTGTTTCATGTATGCCTTTTATCCTCCTCCTTTCCCCTCCATTGGGTCACTTCCAGAGCTCGTTCCCTGGGCCAATCGCTGTCTTTCTTCCCCCCAGGGGTGGCATTATAGTTAAGCAAAGACATATAATGGGTGTTAAGCCCCGCCCCCTTTTGAACACATGTCCGCTAGTATTCAGGAATGGAGGCCTGCTCTCAACAAAGGCAATGTCCCAGTTCGTAATGGGCTGAGAATTGACCGTTCCATGGCACCATTACAGGTATATTTAATGTCTGTGGTACATAGAGCACTGGGATCGCCGCTTCGCTCTGCGTTCCTGTTGCAGGGAAACTGAGTGTCTGTGGCGCACAGAGCGCTGGGATCGCCACTTCAAGGTGCGGGCCACTCCACAGTCCTGTTGAAAGTAGAATGCAGGTCTGTGTTGCACTGGAATTGTTACTTTGATGCGGGGAATGCTCTGCCGGTTCATCATTTCTCGCTGTCTCTTTCCAGGTTGGGTTGCTCGTTCTTTCTTCCACCACTTTGCCTTCTAGGAAAGGTATACCTATGGGACAAAAAGAAAGACTGTCCAGCAGATTGTGCAATAGAGGTATGGGGCAAGAAAAGGTGGTACTCATTTCAGACATACTGGCACATGTGGAATGGATAGGGACCCTCCCAGCTCTCACAGTCCACCTATGAGGTGGGACTGGCCCTGGTGAAAACCCTGGTAGACCACCCACCCCAGGCTGAGAGGGGTCTACATCCCCTCTTGACAGGGCCAGGTTCCTTACCCCATCACATAAGAAAATGCAATGAATGAAATAAAATATTTGGAAGAGTAGTGCTTAGAGCACACACGTGGGGACGCTGTTGAAACAGACAAAGTTTTATTTCTGAGAGGCCCTGAATGTACAGGAGCAGCAGGCAGAGCAAAATCACAGTCATGTTTAGGAGGTCGCGCAGTGAGAAGTGGGATTATTTAGAATATACAGGAAATCCCGCAATGCAAGCAGGACATTAGCCTCTGCCCGGGTGCTGGTGCTCCCAGTGACATGTTAGACAACACCAAAGAAGGCATGTTTAGGTGCCTGAGACCCAGAACTGAAATCACATGGGTGCTAGACCCCATATGAGGTCTTGTTGCATCTGTCCGCTGTCAATGGTGGTCTATATCATGTGGCTAGGCTGAGCAAATAGTACAGGTGTCATATGCAGCTGCAAAACCAAGCCCTCCGAAGTGGCAAGGATGCTGTTAGGAAGTTCATCGTTAATGTAATATCTTACTGACTTTTCTGTATAAGCCTCATTGTGTGAAACCCCATAAAAACCCTGATGTTTTTGTGCTTGGCGACCATATTTTTGGGACAGTGATACTCTGCCAGTTTCTCTATTTCTGCACAGCTGTATGCAAATACATCCTGTCTCTAGCATTGCTGCCTGCGTGGCAGCTGCATGTGAATATCCTGCCTCTAGCATTGCTGCCTGGGTTGCAGCTGCATGGAAATACATCCTGCCTCTAGCATCGCTGCCTGGGTCGCAGCTGCATGGGAATACATCATGCCTCTAGCATTGCTGCCTGGGTCGCAGCTGCATGGAAATAAATCCTGCCTCTAGCATTGCTGCCTGGGTCGCATCTGCATGGAAATACACCCTGCCTCTAGCATTGCTGCCTGGGTCGCAGCTGCATGGAAATAAATCCTGCCTCTAGCATAGCTGCCTGGGCCGCAGCTGCATGGGAATACACCCTGCCTCTAGCATTGCTACAGGGGTCGCAGCTGCATGGGAATACATCCCGCCTCTAGCATCGCTGCCTGGGTCGCAGCTGCATGAAAATACATCCTACCCCTATCATTGCTGCCCAGGTCGCTGATGCATGGGAATGCATCCTGCCTCTAGCATTTCTGCATGGGTCGAAGCTGCATGGAAATACATCCTGCCTCTATCATCACTGCCCGGGTCGCATCTGCATGGGAATACATCCTGCCTCTAGCATTTCTGCCCGGGTCGCAGCTGCATGGGAATGCATCCTGCCTCTAGCACTGCTGCCTGGGTCCCAGCTGCATGGAAATACATCCTGCCTCTAGCATTGCTGCTTGGGTCGCAGCTGCATGGAAATACATCCCACCTCTGACATTGCTGCCTGGGTCGCAACTGCATGGAAATACATCCTGCCTCTGGCATTGCTGCCTGGGTCGCAGCTGCATGGGAATACATCCTGCCTCTAGCACTGCTGCCTGGGTTGCAGCTGCAGGGAAATACATCCTGCATCTAGCATTGCTGCCTGGGTCGCAGCTGCATGGAAATACATCCCGCCTCTAGCACTGCTGCCCGGGTCGCAACTGCATGGAAATACATCCTGCCTCTAGCATAGCTGCTCGGGTCGCAGCTGCATGGAAATACATCCCGCCTCTAGCATTGTTGCCTGGGTCGCAACTGCATGGAAATACATCCTGCCTCTAAAATTGCTGCTCGGGTCGCAGCTGCAGGGAAATACATCCCGCCTCTAGCATTGCTGCCTGGGTCGTAGCTGCATGGGAATACATCCCACCTCTGGCATTGCTGCCTGGGTCGCAGCTGCATCGGAATACATCCCGTCTCTAGCATTGCTGCCCGGGTCGCAGCTGCATGGAAATACATCCTGCCTCTGGCATAGCTGCCTGCGTCGCAGGTGCATGGGAATACATCCCTCCTCTTGCATTGCTGCCTGGGTCGCAGCTGCATGGGAATACATTCCGCCTCTAGCATTGCTGACTGGGTCGCAGCTGCATGGAAATGCATCCCGCTTCTAGCATCGCTGCCTGGGTCGCAGCTGCATGGGAATACATCCTGCCTCAAGCATTGCTACCTGGGTCGCAGCTGCATTGAAATGCATTCTGCCTCTAGCATCGCTGCCTAGGTTGTAGTTGCATGGGAAAACACCCTGCCTCTAGCATTGCTGACTGGGTCGCAGCTGCATGGAAATGCATCCCGCTTCTAGCATCGCTGCCTGGGTCGCAGCTGCATGGGAATACATCCTTCCTCTAGCATTGTTGCCTGGGTCGCAGCTGCATGGAAATGCATCCTGCCTCTAGCATCGCTACCTAGGTCACAGCTGCATGGGAAAACACCCTGCCTCTAGCACCGCTGCCTGGGTCGCAGCTGCATGCAAATACATCCTGCCTCTAGCATTGCTGCCCAGGTCGCTGCTGCATGGGAATACATCCTGCCTCTAGCATCGCTGCATGGGTCGCAGCTGCATGGAAATACATCCTGCCTCTAGCATTTCTGCCCAGGTCGCAGCTGCATGGGAATGCATCCTGCCTCTAGCACTGCTGCCTGGGTCCCAGCTGCATGGAAATACATCCTGCCTCTAGCATTGCTGCCTGGGTCGCAGCTGCATGGAAAAACATCCCGCCTCTGGCATTGCTGCCTGGGTCGCAACTGCATGGAAATACATCCTGCCTCTGGCATTGCTGCCTGCGTCGCAGCTGCATGGGAATACATCCCACCTCTAGCATTGCTGCCTGGGATGCAGCTGCATGGGAATACATCCCGCCTCTAGCATTGCTGCCTGGGTCGCAGCAGCATGGAAATACATTCCGCCTCTAGCTTTGCTGACTGGGTCACAGCTGCATGGAAATACATCCCGCTTCTAGCATCGCTGCCTGGGTTGCAGCTGCATTGGAATATATCCTACCTCTATCATTGCTGCCCAGGTCGCTGATGCATGGGAATACATCCTGCCTCTAGCATTGCTGCATGGGTCGCAGCTGCATGGAAATACATCCTGCCTCTAGCATCTCTGCCCGGGTCACATCTGCATGGGAATACATCCTGCCTCTAGCATTTCTGCCCGGGTCGCAGCTGCATGGGAATGCATCCAGCCTCTAGCACTGCTGCCTGGGTCCCAGCTGCATGGAAATACATCCTGGCTCTAGCATTGCTGCCTGGATGGCAGCTGCATGGAAATACATCCCGCCTCTGGCATTGCTGCCTGGGTCGCAACTGCATGGAAATACATCCTGCCTCTGGCATTGCTGCCTGGGACGCAGCTGCATGGGAATACACCCTCTAGCATTGCTGCCCGGGTCACAGATGCATTGAATTACATCCTGCCTCTCGCATTGCTGCCTGGGCCGCAGCTGCATGGGAATACACCCCGCCTCTAGCATTGCTGCCCGGGCCGCAGCTGCATGAAATTACATCCTGCCTCTAGCATTGCTGCCTGGGCCGCAGCTGCATGGGAATACACCCTGCCTCTAGCATTGCTGCCTGGGTCGCAGTTGCATGGGAATACATCCTGCCTCTAGCATTGCTGCCTGGGTCGCAGCTGCATGGAAATACATCCCGCCTCTAGCATCGCTGCCTGGGTCGCAGCTGCATGGGAATACATCCTGCCTCTAGCATCATTGCTGCCCGGTTCGCAGCTGCATGGAAATACATCCTGCCTCTAGCATCATTGTTGCCTGGGTCGCAGCTGCATGGAAATACATCCTGCCTCTAGCATTGCTGCCTGGGTCGCAGCTGCATGGGAATACATCCTGCCTCTAGCATTGCTGCCCGGGTTGCAGCTGCATGGGAATACATCCTGCCTCTAGCATTGCTGCTTGCGTCGCAGCTGCATGGGAACACATCCTGCCTCTAGCATTGCTGCCTGGGTCACAGCTGCATGGGAATACACCCTGCCTCTAGCATCACTGCCTGGATCGCAGCTGCATGGGAATACATCCTGCCTCTGGCATTGTTGCCTGGGTCACAGCTGCATAGCAAGGCATCCTGCCTCTAGCATTGCTGCCTGGGTAGCAGCTGCATGCAAGGCATCCTGCCTCTAGCATTGCTGCCCGGGTCGCAGCTGCATGGAAACACATCCACCTGCCTGGGTGGCAGCTGCATGGGAATACATCCTGCCTCTAGAATTGCTGCCTGAGCCGCAGCTGCATGGGAATACATCCTGCCTCTAGCATTGCTGCCTGGGTTGCAGCTGCATGGGAACACATCCTGCCTCTAGCATTGCTGCCTGGGTCGCTGCTGCATGGGAATACATCCTGCCTCTAGCATTGCTGCCTGGGTCGCAGCTGCATGGGAACACATCCTGCCTCTAGCATTGCTGCCTGGGTCGCAGCTGTATGGGAATACATCCTGCCTCTAGCATTGCTGCCCGGGTCGCAGCTGCATGGGAATACATCCCGCCTCTAGCATTGCTGCCTGGGTCGCAGCTGCATGAGAATACATCCCACCTCTAGCATTGCTGCCTGGGTCGCAGCTGCATGGGAATACATCCCGCCTCTAGCATTGCTGCCTTGGTCGCAGCTGCATGGGAATACATCCTGCCTCTAGCATTGCTGCCTGGGAACACATCCGGCCTATAGCATTGCTGCCTGGGTAGCAGCGCAGGCATTGCCGCCTGGGTCGCAGCTGCATGGGAATACATCCTGCCTCTAGCACTGGTGCCCGGGTCGCAGCTGCATGGGAATACATCCTGCCTCTAGCATCGCTGCCTGGGTCGCAGCTGCATGGGAATACATCCTGCCCCTGGCATTGCTGCCTGGGTCGCAGCTTCATGGGAATACATCCTGCCTGTAGCATTGCTGCCTGGGTCGCAGATGTATGGGAATACATCCTGCCTCTAGCATTGCTGCCCGGGTCGCAGCTGCATGGGAATACATCCCGCCTCTAGCATTGCTGCCTGGCTCGCAGCTGCATGGGAATACATCCCGCCTCTAGCATTGCTGCCTGGGAACACATCCGGCCTATAGCATTGCTGCCTGGGTCGCAGCGCAGGCATTGCTGCCTGGGTCGCAGCTGCATGGGAATACATCCTGCCTCTAGCATTGCTGCCTGGGTCGCAGCTGCATGGGAATACATCCTGCCTGTAGCATTGCTGCCTGGGTCGCAGCTGCATGGGAATACATCCCGCCTCTAGCATTGCCGCCTGGGTCGCAGCTGCATGGGAATACATCCTGCCTGTAGCATTGCTGCCTGGGTCGCAGCTGCATGGGAATACATCCCGCCTCTAGCATTGCCGCCTGGGTCGCAGCTGTGTGGGAATACATCCCGCCTCTAGCATTGCTGACTGGGTCGCAGCTGCATGGGAATACATCCTGCCCTAGCATTGCTGCCTGGGTTGCAGCTGCATGGGAATACAGCCTACCTCTGGCATTGCTGCCTGGGTCACAGCTGCATGGCAAGGCATCCTGCCTCTAGCATTGCTGCCTGGGTCGCAGCTGCATGGGAATACACCCTGCCTCTCGCATCGCTGCCTGGGTCGCAGCTGCATGGGAATACATCCTGCCTCTGGCATTGTTGCCTGGGTCACAGCTGCATGGCAAGGCATCCTGCCTCTAGCATTGCTGCCTGGGTCGCAGCTGCATGCAAGGCATCCTGCCTCTAGCATTGCTGCCCGGGTCGCAGCTGCATGGCAAGGCATCCTGCCTCTAGCATTGCTGCCTGGGTCGCAGCTGCATGGAAATACATCCTGCCTCTAGCATTGCTGCCTGGGTCGCAGCTGCATGGAAATACATCCTGCCTCTGGCATTGTTGCCTGGGTCACAGCTGCATGGCAAGGCATCCTGCCTCTAGCATTGCTGCCTGGGTCGCAGCTGCATGGCAAGGCATCCTGCCTCTAGCATTGCTGCCGGGTCGCAGCTGCATGGCAAGGCATCCTGCCTCTAGCATTGCTGCCTGGGTCGCAGCTGCATGCAAGGCATCCTGCCTCTAGCATTGCTGCCTGGGTCGCAGCTGCTTGCAAGGCATCCTGCCTCTAGCATTGCTGCCCGGATCGCAGCTGCATGGCAAGGCATCCTGCCTCTAGCATTGCTGCCTGGGTTGCAGCTGCATGCAAGGCATCCTGCCTCTAGCATTGCTGCCCGGGTCACAGCTGCATGGCAAGGCATCCTGCCTCTAGCATTGCTGCCTGGGTCGCAGCTGCATGCAAGGCATCCTGCCTCTAGCATTGCTGCCTGGGTCGCAGCTGCATGGAAATACACCCTGCCTCTAGCATCACTGCCTGGGTCGCAGCTGCATGGGAATACATCCTGCCTCTGGCATTGTTGCCTGGGTCACAGCTGCATAGCAAGGCATCCTGCCTCTAGCATTGCTGCCTGGGTAGCAGCTGCATGCAAGGCATCCTGCCTCTAGCATTGCTGCCCGGGTCGCAGCTGCATGGAAACACATCCACCTCTAGCATTGCTGCCTGGGTCGCAGCTGCATGGCAAGGCATCCTGCCTCTAGCATTGCTGCCTGGGTAGCAGCTGCATGCAAGGCATCCTGCCTCTAGCATTGCTGCCCGGGTCGCAGCTGCATGGAAACACATCCTGCCTCTAGCATTGCTGCCTGGGTCACAGCTGCATGGCAAGGCATCCTGCCTCTAGCATTGCTGCCTGGGTCGCAGCTGCATGCAAGGCATCCTGCCTCTAGCATTGCTGCCCGGGTCGCAGCTGAATGGCAAGGCATCCTGCCTCTAGCATTGCTGCCTGGGCCGCAGCTGCATGGAAATACATCCTGCCTCTAGCATTGTTGCCTGGGTCACAGCTGCATGGCAAGGCATCCTGCCTCTAGCATCACTGCCTGGGTCGCAGCTGCATGGCAAGGCATCCTGCCTCTAGCATTGCTGCCTGGGTCGCAGCTGCATGGGAATACATCCTGCCTCTAGCATCACTGCCTGGGTCGCAGCTGCATGCAAGGCATCCTGCCTCTAGCATTGCTGCCCGGGTCGCAGCTGCATGGGAATACATCCTGCCTCTAGCATTGCTGCCTGGGTCGCAGCTGCATGCAAGGCATCCTGCCTCTAGCATTGCTGCCCGGGTCACAGCTGCATGGAAATACATCCTGCCTCTAGCATTGCTGCCTGGGTCGCAGCTGCATGGAAACACATCCTGCCTCTAGCATTGCTGCCTGGGTCGCAGCTGCATGGAAATACATCCCGCCTCTAGCATTGCTGCCTGGGTCGCAGCTGCATGGAAATACATCCCGCCTCTAGCATTGCTGCCTGGGTCGCAGCTGCATGGAAACACATCCTGCCTCTAGCATCGCTGCCTGGGTCGCAGCTGCATGGCAAGGCATCCTGCCTCTAGCATCGCTGCCTGGGACGCAGCTGCATGGCAAGGCATCCTGCCTCTAGCATCGCTGCCCGGGTCGCAGCTGCATGGCAAGGCATCCTGCCTCTAGCATTGCTGCCTGGGTCGCAGCTGCATGGGAATACATCCTGCCTCTAACATTGCTGCCTGGGTCGCAGCTGCATGGAAATGCATCCTGCCTCTAGCATCGCTGCCTAGGTCACAGCTGCATGGGAAAACACCCTGCCTCTAGCATTTCTGCCTGGGTCGCAGCTGCATGGGAATATATCCCGACTCTAGCACCGCTGCCTGGGTTGCAGCTGCATGCAAATACATCCTGCCTCTAGCATTGCTGCCCAGGTTGCTGCTGCATGGGAATACATCCTGCCTATAGCATCGCTGCATGGGTCGCAGCTGCATGGAAATACATCCTGCCTTTAGCATTTCTGCCCGGGTCGCAGCTGCATGGGAATACATCCTGCCTCTAGCACTGCTGCCTGGGTCCCAGCTGCATGGAAATACACCCTGCCTCTAGCATTGCTGCCTGGGTCGCAGCTGCATGGAAAAACATCCCGCCTCTGGCATTGCTGCCCGGGTCGCAACTGCATGGAAATACATCCCGCCTCTTGCATTGTTGCCTGGGTCACAGCTGCATGGCAAGGCATCCTGCCTCTAGCATCACTGCCTGGGTCGCAGCTGCATGGGAATACATTCCCCCTCTAGCATTGCTGCCTGGGTCGCAGCTGCATGGAAAAACATCCCGCCTCTGGCATTGCTGCCCGGGTCGCAACTGCATGGAAATACATCCTGCCTCTAGCATTGTTGCCTGGGTCACAGCTGCATGGCAAGGCATCCTGCCTCTAGCATCACTGCCTGGGTCGCAGCTGCATGGGAATACATTCCCCCTCTAGCATTGCTGACTGGGTCGCAGCTGCATGGAAATGCATCCCGCTTCTAGCATCGCTGCCTGGGTCGCAGCTGCATGGGAATACATCCTGCCTCTAGCATTGCTGCCTGGGTCGCAGCTGCATGGAAATGCATTCTGCCTCTAGCATCGCTGCCTAGGTCGCAGCTGCATGGGAAAACACCCTGCCTCTAGCATTGCTGACTGGGTGGCAGCTGCATGGAAATACATCCTGCCTCTAGCATTGCTGCCTGGGTCGCAGCTGCATGGAAAAACATCCCGCCTCTGGCATTGCTGCCCGGGTCGCAACTGCATGGAAATACATCCCGCCTCTTGCATTGCTGCCTGGGTCGCAGCTGCATGGGAATACATTCCCCCTCTAGCATTGCTGACTGGGTCGCAGCTGCATGGAAATGCATCCCGCTTCTAGCATCGCTGCCTGGGTCGCAGCTGCATGGGAATACATCCTGCCTCTAGCATTGCTGCCTGGGTCGCAGCTGCATGGAAATGCATTCTGCCTCTAGCATCGCTGCCTAGGTCGCAGCTGCATGGGAAAACACCCTGCCTCTAGCATTGCTGACTGGGTGGCAGCTGCATGGAAATGCATCCCGCTTCTAGCATCGCTGCCTCGGTCGCAGCTGCATGGGAATACATCCTGCCTCTAGTATTGCTGCCTGGGTCGCAGCTGCATGGAAATGCATCCTGCCTCTAGCATCGCTGCCTAGGTCACAGCTGCATGGGAAAATACCCTGCCTCTAGCATTTCTGCCTGGGTCGCAGCTGCATGGGAATATATCCCGACTCTAGCACCGCTGCCTGGGTCGCAGCTGCATGCAAATACATCCTGCCTCTAGCATTGCTGCCCAGGTTGCTGCTGCATGGGAATACATCCTGCCTCTAGCATCGCTGCATGGGTCGCAGCTGCATGGAAATACATCCTGCCTTTAGCATTTCTGCCCGGGTCGCAGCTGCATGGGAATGCATCCTACCTCTAGCACTGCTGCCTGGGTCCCAGCTGCATGGAAATACATCCTGCCTCTAGCATTGCTGCCTGGGTCGCAGCTGCATGGAAAAACATCCCGCCTCTGGCATTGCTGCCAGGGTCGCAACTGCATGGAAATACATCCCGCCTCTAGCATTGCTGCCTGGGTCGCAGCTGCATGGGAATACATCCCGCCTCTAGCATTGCTGCCTGGGTCGCAGCTGCATGGAAATACACCCTGCCTCTAGCATCGCTGCCTGGGTCGCAGCTACATGGGAATACATCCTGCCTCTGGCATTGTTGCCTGGGTCACAGCTGCATGGCAAGGCATCTGCCTCTAGCATTGCTGCCTGGGTCGCAGCTGCATGCAAGGCATCCAGCCTCTAGCATTGCTGCCTGGGTCGCAGCTGCATGGGAATACATCCTGCCTCTAGCATTGCTGCCTGGGTCACAGCTGCATGGGAATACTTCCTGCCCTAGCATTGCTGCCTGGGTTGCAACTGCATGCGAATACACCCTGCCTCTAGCATCGCTGCCTGGGTCGCAGCTGCATGGGAATACATCCTGCCTCTAGCATTGCTGCCCGGGTCGCAGCTGCATGGCAAGGCATCCTGCCTCTAGCATTGCTGCCTGGGTCGCAGCTGCATGGAAATACACCCTGCCTCTAGCATCACTGCCTGGGTCGCAGCTGCATGGGAATACATCCTGCCTCTGGCATTGTTGCCTGGGTCACAGCTGCATGGCAAGGCATTATGCCTCTAGCATTGCTGCCTGGGTCGCAGCTGCATGCAAGGCATCCTGCCTCTAGCATTGCTGCCTGGGTCGCAGCTGCATGGAAATGCATCCCGCCTCTAGCATTGCTGCCTGGGTCGCAGCTGCATGGAAATACATCCCGCCTCTAGCATTGCTGCCTGGGTCGCAGCTGCATGGCAAGGCATCCCGCCTCTAGCATTGCTGCCCGGGTCGCAGCTGCATGGAGAGGCATCCCGCCTCTAGCATTGCTGCCCGGGTCGCAGCTGCATGGCAAGGCATCCTGCCTCTAGCATTGCTGCCCGGGTTGCAGCTGCATGGCAAGGCATCCTGCCTCTAGCATTGCTGCCCGGGTCGCAGCTGCATGGCAAGGCATCCTGCCTCTAGCAGTGCTGCCTGGGTCGCCGCTGCATGGAAATACATCCTGCCTCTAGCATTGCTGCCCGGGTCGCAGCTGCATGGCAAGGCATCCTGCCTCTAGCAGTGCTGCCTGGGTCGCAACTGCATGGGAATAGATCCTGCCTCTGGCATTGTTGCGCCCGGGTCGCAGCTGCACGGCAAGGCATCCTGCCTCTAGCATTGCTGCCCGGGTCGCAGCTGCACGGCAAGGCATCCTGCCTCTAGCATTGCTGCCCGGGTCGCAGCTGCACGGGAATACATCCTGCCTCTAGCATTGCTGCCCGGGTCGCAGCTGCACGGCAAGGCATCCTGCCTCTAGCATTGCTGCCCGGGTCGCAGCTGCACGGCAAGGCATCCTGCCTCTAGCATTGCTGCCCGGGTCGCAGCTGCACGGCAAGGCATCCTGCCTCTAGCATTGCTGCCCGGGTCGCAGCTGCACGGCAAGGCATCCTGCCTCTAGCATTGCTGCCCGGGTCGCAGCTGCACGGCAAGGCATCCTGCCTCTAGCATTGCTGCCCGGGTGGCAGCTGCACGGGAATACATCCTGCCTCTAGCATTGCTGCCTGGGTCACAGCTGCACGGCAAGGCATCCTGCCTCTAGCATTGCTGCCTGGGTCGCAGCTGCATGGCAAGGCATCCTGCCTCTAGCATTGCTGCCTGGGTCGCAGCTGCATGGCAAGGCATCCTGCCTCTAGCACTGCTGCCTGGGTCGCAGCTGCATGGCAAGGCATCCTGCCTCTAGCATTGCTGCCCGGGTCGCTTATTGGATTACCTCGGAAGTGGAATCAGGAAAAACTGTGCAGACCCACAATTTGTGACAACACACCATTTGCACAATAAAGGGGCACAAGATAATGAAGCTAAACATGAGGCAAATGCGTTTCAAGGTGCTATGCAATGTTAAATGCATAACTCTGGACAGTGCTCCGAAGCAGCTCTACAACTCATGGCGCTTGAAAACACACGACGTAAAGAAGACATTATAGGAAAATCCCGATATGGAAAAATGTGCTTGAAAATAATTGGTTGAAACTGCATTTTAAAAGCTTTATGCAGGGGGAACCCCTGGAAATCCTCCCCCTGACAGGGATTGCTCTTGCCTACTCGCGGTAATAGGGGAGGGGGGTTCTTCTAAAGTATTTTCCAAGGACTCTTTTTCGAAGTCCACACCAGTCCCTGCTCTACTGAGGACACGCCCACCGAGCTTGATAGGCATGTCCCACAGCCAGTAAATACCTCACGCTCCTCCAGGGTGTGTAAGGAAGGAGAAGGACTGACACGCCCCCTTCAGGGGCTCTGATGAGAAACGAAACTTAACTTCACTTTTTTTGTTATAGCTGAACATGGCCGCAGCCGCCCAGCTCCAGAGCCTGAAGGAGGAGGCCACCTGCTCCATATGCCTGGAATACTTCACACAGCCAGTGTCTGTGGAGTGCGGACATGCCTTCTGCCTGTCCTGCATCACTCAGTGCTGGGAGGCACTGGAGGCAAACTTCCCCTGCCCTCAGTGCAGAGAAACCTCACAGAACAAAACCCTCCGACCCATCAGGCAGCTGGGGAACATGGTGGAAATAGCCAGACAGCTTCACCTTCCCAATACGACCCCCCAGGAGGAGAATCTGTGCAGAGAACATGAAGAGAAGCTGAAACTCTTCTGCGAGGATGACCAGAGACCCATCTGTGTGATCTGTCGGGAATCGAAGGGTCACAGAGCTCACACAGTGCTCCCCATTCCAGAGGCTGCCCTGGAGTACAAGGTAAGGTTGCTAAAGGGACAAGGGGTGTGTGCTAACACAGTGCTCTTCATTTCTGAGGCTGCCCAGGAGTACAAGGTATGTGTGCTATAGGCCAGGGACATGGGGGGGTGCTCTTCAGGAATGCATAGTTTGCACTATGGCTCTGGGGTGAAAGGAGGCAGTGCATAATGCTTCCCATTCCAGACACTAGTGTCCAGGATTACACAGTATGTGTGCTGTATGTAGGTCAAGGAGACTCGTGGGGGGCAGTCTCCCGGGGAAGATGGGTAACGTTGTGGATATGATGGCACTCATTATAGCCACAGTGTACCCCTAAAGGTGGAGGTCCAGGGCGTGCAGCTGCACAGTGAAGAGAACCACACACCTGAGTGTGTGGCAGGTATCTCTGCAGCATAGAGCTCACACAGTGTGTCCTATAAAGAAGGGCCCAAGAGCACACTGTGTGTGACTTGACTGGTGGCAAAAGGGTGCCCAGGAGCACAAGTAGAGTATGTTAAAGAGCAGGAATCAAAGAGTCTGTCCAAAGTACCACAGTGTGCATTAGACAGGTCTGGGACCTTAGGGTGCACGCCGTATAGGAGGCTGACTAAGGGCACACAATGCATATTATGTGAAGGGTCTGAGCTCACAAAGGTCACAGTGTGGTCTATAGTAAGATACTCAAGAGCACACGATGTTCATATGGCAAGCTGGGGACCAAAGGGTTGCCACAGAATAAGGCTGACCAAATGTATAAGATGCATATGTGACCAGACAGGAACCACATATCTCACGATGCCCTCGCCCCCAGAGAGTACACATGCCATGGATAGAACCAATGTACATGATATGCCTTGGTTTCAGAATCAGGTGCTGGGTGGAGACTGCCCAAGAGTACACGCGATGAATGTTGCATGTCTTGGGATCCTAAACTCATGGTGAGTGGGGGCTGCCCAAGAGTACATGGGGTGTAAGTGGCAAGTCTTGGGCGCACATATCTCATTTAGTATTTAGTATTTATTTTATTTATATAGCGCACCAGGCCCCAGGGTATCCGGGCGCGTCACTTAGTTACAAGCCTAAAAACAGAACAGTGAAGTATGTACAGTCATTGCTTTAGGAGAAAATATACGAAATATACAAATTATATAGGCATTGCATCAGGAGAGAAGATACACATTATAGAAAGATATACAAGTTATAAAAGAAATACAGTATATGTACAGATTACAGTAAAGGATATAACAAAGGGCTGTTAACAGTAAAGTTGTAGCTCATGGGCGCAAGGTCAAGGCAGGTCTTGGGCACACAGCCAGGTTTTTGACTTTGCGCTTGAAGGCCGGGAAGGTAGGTTCAGCTCTGAGAGGATTAGGTAGTGAGTTCCATAGTTTCGAGGCTAGGACCGGAATGAGTAAAGGCTGCCACAGAGTACAGAGGGTGTACGTGGCATGTCTTGGGCACCTAAATCTCCTACTGAGTTCCAGGATGCCCAACAGTACAATGGTGTGTCTGGCATGTTTGGGACCTTGCATCTCATACTGTGTGGAGGCTGCCACAGAGGACAGGGTGTGTGCGTGGCATGTCTTGGTCAGTAATGCACTGCACAGCAGCTGCTATGCCCCATTATGGAATCCCACAGGACATGCAGTAATTCTGCATGGACAGTTGCTGCAGCTTTACATGTCAATATTAACTCCATGTCAGAGCAGCAGATTGTTGGTGTGGGTCCTAAACCCATAAACTTGCAAAGCGGTCGCCTGGCTTCCAATGAGGCTCTTCCTTTAAGGAAATACATAAATGGAGGTTGTTCCCCAATGAACCCCTAAAATCTCACTTCTTTTGACTGCAGCCCCTCTTCTGACTCCAGTCCTCTTTCCCCACTGCTCAACTGCAGCCCCCCACATGGCAAGCTCTCTGCAGATGGGCAATGGTTGGACCCAGCCCTGGGGCACAGTCCCATCACACGCAAGGTTGGTGCTACTCAACTGCACCCCCACTTCACCCAATGGAGAGCTCTCTGCAGATGGGCAATGGTTGGAGCCCTGGGGCGCAGCCCCATCACATGCGAGGCTGGTGCTACTCGACGCCGGGGGAAGAATAGACATGTTCGGCTCAACTCTCATAGGACGGAGGATAAGCCTTTTTTGGGCTATTGGGGGTTGACTATAAAACATATCCTCCTCAATTACAAAGCCAATGGTACTGGCTTTGCCAGTGCTTGGTTCTTTTTGTTTACATCTCACAGTGACAGGCCATTTAAGTGTAAATCACTGTGAAATGTGTTCTTAGCAAGGAGGTGGTACTGGGAGTCTACTGTACATTAGTGTCAGTACCAGATGCAACGCCCGTGGCTTCACTTCTGGCCTATAACAAGGGTGTGGGCCGATAATGCATGTTAAAGCCTCTCCTCCCCCCGGGTTGCCTTTTCACAGTAAATCATAGTTAATGTTAAGGTTTCTGCTTAACCTTTACTCAATGCAAGTAACGTGGCATGTGCCCAGCATGTGACCTCACGTATGACCTTGTGTGCGTGTGCCATGTGTGGATATCCCAAGCCTCCCTGTGGGTGCTCCTGCTGAGGGTGCAAGTCTCGGGACCATAAGTCTCCCACCTTAGGAGGGTCTGCTGAGGAGAAAGGAAATGAGCATTGATGACCTTAGGACCTCTATGAACAGAGTGTCTTCCAAGATGGATGAGCTATGGATTGTAAACCAGTCTATGGGAGCAGCTAGAAGACTGAGGGAGCATTCTCTATAAAATGTACATTACCCTATGGGAGCAGCTAGAAGACTGAGGGAGCATTCTCTATAGAATGTACATTAGCCTATGGGAGTACCTAGGAGTCTGAGGGAGCATACACTCTAGACTGTACATTAGCCTATGGGAGCAGCTAGAAGACTGAGAGAGCATTCTCTATAGACTGTACATTATCCTATGGGGCAGCTGGGAGTCTAAGGGAGTGTTCTCTATAGAATGTACATTAGCCTATGGGGGCAGCTAGAAGACTGAGGGAGCATTCTCTATAGAATGTACATTAGCCTATGGGAGCAGCTAGAAGACTGAGGGAGCATTCTCTATAGAATGTACATTAGCCTATGGGAGCAGCTAGAAGACTGAGGGAGCATTCTCTATAGACTGTACATTAGCCTATGGGAGCAGCTAGAAGACTGAGGGAGCATTCTCTATAGACTGTACATTATCATATGGGAGCAGCTGGGAGTCTAAGGGAGTGTTCTCTATAGAATGTACATTAGCCTATGGGGGCAGCTAGAAGACTGAGGGAGCATTCTCTATAGACTGTACATTAGCCTATGGGAGTACCTAGGAGTCTGAGGGAGCATACACTCTAGACTGTACATTAGCCTATGGGAGCAGCTAGAAGACTGAGGGAGCATTCTCTAGAGACTGTACATTAGCCTATGGGAGCAGCAGACTGTACACTAGCCTATGGGAGCAGCTAGAAGACTGAGAGAGCATTCTCTATAGACTGTACATTATCCTATGGGGCAGCTAGAAGACTGAGGGAGCATTCTCTATAGACTGTACATTATCATATGTGAGCAGCTGGGAGTCTAAGGGAGTGTTCTCTATAGAATGTACATTAGCCTATGGGGGCAGCTAGAAGACTGAGGTAGCATTCTCTATAGACTGTACATTAGCCTATGGGAGCAGCTAGAAGACTGAGGGAGCATTCTCTATAGACTGTACATTATCCTATGGGAGCAGCTGGGAGTCTAAGGGAGTGTTCTCTATAGAATGTACATTAGCCTATGGGGGCAGCTAGAAGACTGAGGGAGCATTCTCTATAGACTGTACATTAGCCTATGGGAGCAGCTAGGAGTCTAAGGGAGCATTCTCTATAGACTGTACATTAGCCTATGGGAGTACCTAGGAGTCTGAGGGAGCATTCTCTATACACGGTACATTAACCTATGGGAGCAGCTGGGAGTCTGAGGGAGCATTCTCTATAGACTGTACATTAGCCTATGGGAGCAGCTGGGAGTCTGAGGGAGCATTCGCTATAGACTGTACATTAGCCCATGGGGGAGCAGCTAGAAGACTGGGGGAGTATTCTCTATAGACTGTACATTAGCCTATGGGAGTACCTAGGAGTCTGAGGGAGCATTCTCTGTAGACTGTACATTAGCCTATGGGAGTACCTAGGAGTCTGAGGGAGCATTCTCTATACACGGTACATTAGCCTATGGGAGCAGCTGGGAGTCTGAGGGAGCATTCTCTATAGACTGTACATTAGCCTATGGGAGCAGCTGGGAGTCTGAGGGAGCATTCGCTATAGACTGTACATTAGCCCATGGGGGAGCAGCTAGAAGACTGGGGGAGTATTCTCTATAGACTGTACATTAGCCTATGGGGGTACCTAGGAGTATGAGGGAGCATTCTCTATAGACGGTACATTAGCCTATGGGAGCAGCTGGGAGTTTGAGGGAGCATTCTCTATAGACTGTACATTAGCCTATGGGAGCAGCTAGGAGTCTGAGGGAGCATTCTTTATAGACTGTCCATTAGCCTATGGCAGCAGGTCGGAGTCTGAGGGAGCATTCTTTATAGACTGTTTATTAGCCTATGGCAGCAGTTGGGAGCCTGAGGGAGGTGTACATTAGCCTATGGGAGAAGCTAGGAGTCTGAGGGAGCATTCTTTATAGTCTGTACATTAGCCTATGGGAGCAGCTGGGAGTCTGAGGGAGCATTCTTTATAGACTGTACATTAGCCTATGGGAGTACCTAGGAGTCTGAGGGAGCATTCCTTATAGACTGTACATTAGCCTATGGGAGCAGCTAGGAGTCTGAGGGAGCATTCTTTATAGACTGTCCATTAGCCTATGGCAGCAGGTCGGAGTCTGAGGGAGCATTCTTTATAGACTGTCCATTATCCTATGGGAGCAGTTGGGAGCCTGAGGGAGGTGTACATTAGCCTATGGGAGAAGCTAGGAGTCTGAGGGAGCATTCTTTATAGTCTGTACATTAGCCTATGGGAGCAGCTGGGAGTCTGAGGGAGCATTCTTTATAGTCTGTACATTAGCCTATGGGAGTACCTAGGAGTCTGAGGGAGCATTCCTTATAGTCTGTACATTAGCCTATGGGAGAAGCTAGGAGTCTGAGGGAGCATTCTTTATAGTCTGTACATTAGCCTATGGGAGTACCTAGGAGTCTGAGGGAGCATTCCTTATAGACTGTACATTAGCCTATGGGAGCAGCTAGGCGTCTGAGGGAGCATTCTTTATAGATTGTCCATTAGCCTATGGCAGCAGGTCGGAGTCTGAGGGGGCATTCTTTATAGACTGTCCATTATCCTATGGGAGCAGCAACAATTCTGAGGGAGCATTCTTTATAGACTGTCCCTTAGCCTATAGGAGCACCTAGGAGTCTGAAGGAGCATACACTCTAGACTGTCTGTTAGCCTATGGGAGCAGCTGGGAGTCTGAGGGAGCATGAATTATAGACTGTCCATTAGACTATGGGAGCACCTAGGAGTCTGAGGGAGCATACACTCTAGACTGTCTGTTAGCCTATGGGAGCAGCTGGGAGTCTGAGGGAGCATGAATTATAGACTGTCCATTAGACTATGGGAGTACCTGGGAGTCTGAGGGAACATAGACTGTCCATTAGCCTATGGGAGCAGCTGGGAGTCTGAGGGAGCATATATTATAGACTGTCCATTAGCCTATGGGAGCAGCTGGGAGTCTGAGGGAGCATATATTATAGACTGTCCATTTGCCTATGGGAGCAGCTGGGAGTCTGAGGGAGCATATATTGTAGACTGTCCATTAGCCTATGGGAGCAGCTGGGAGTCTGAGGGAGCATATATTATAGACTGTCCATTAGCCTATGGGAGCAGCTGGGAGTCTGAGGGAGCATATATTATAGACTGTCCATTAGCCTATGGGAGCAGCTGGGAGTCTGAGGGAGCATATATTGTAGACTGTAAGTGATCTTAAGAACATATTCTTTATGGACTATATACAAGCATAGGTGACCAGCGAGGCTGTCCTGGGACCCTTCTGCCTTGTTCTGTGTAGATTATGTATTTGCAGGATATCTTTTGACTAACACACTGGTTTTATTCTTTTAGGATGAACTTTACAGCCAGATGGAACATCTGAAAAAAGAGCTGAAGGAGATGCAGGAGTGGGGAGAGGAAGAAAGCAGGAAAGCATCCGAGCTTGAGGTGAGAGTAATGCCTTCATATATGTGTAGAGAGGCTCAGGGCAGAGAGGCACGAGGGTGTCTTTCGAGAGTCCATGGAACAGTGCTGGATGGCTGAGATGTGAGACATCCCCCGAGAGTATTGTATTGAATTGATTGTTTATATAGCGCTTATACACAGTGTGTTTCAAAGTGCTTCAAGGCAGGGAGGGAACAAGGGAGAATACAGCGACATTCTTATAAGTCCTTGATACATTAAGAATGTGAAATTAACTATCATACTCGGCCTGGCGACATTTCAGATAGTGCAAGAGATGTTGCCAGTGATAAGGAGGGGGGGGATGGGAAGGAGAATGAGACAGACAAGCGGCTACCTTACTAGGCCTGATGACAATTTTGGTAGTGCCGGAATTTAACAAGAGGTGGGGCGGAGGGGGATCAGGGAGAAGGAGAACAAAACAAGAAACTATCCCAGTAGGCCTTAAACAGGGTTGTTTTCACACAAGCATGTGTTTGATCTCATAGTTCAAACTAAAAATGTTTTCCTATAGAGCAGAACTGAGATGGTTGATAACTTTTCCCCTTGAAGAGAGAATTATGAAAGTGAAATTACCTAAGCAAAAATGTAGGAATTGGAGGCGAGGCTCTAGGAGCATTTTAGCCCAAAGAGATGCTGAGCACATGTTTGCAGCTATTTCCAGCAAAAACAGTGCAGAGATTTGGTTTCTGTTAAACTTTACGAATAAAACACAACATGTGGCTTTACAAGTCAACCCCATAGCCGAGGAATCCTGGGTAGCCCATTTTACTGCACTATTCGCTCTTGATTTTAGTAACTACAATGTTCAAGGAAAGGGTGACAAACCATGAGTGGATACTTTCCTTTGACTTGGATGATATCTTGGAGATTATAGCTAAAGCTACTAACTCGCAAGCAACGGGTCCAGATGGACTATCCAAGGCAATGTTTAAGGCTTATCCACAAGAATGGGCCCATATCCTGCAAACTTTGTTTCTTAGAATCCTCAACATGTTTCAGTTCACGACTCATTGTTGCAGAACATTCAGCGGGAGTATATATCATTTCCTACGCTATGTAAACACACAAATGATTCAATAGAGCGTTCTAATGAACAGGCTGATTTTTCTTTTTACAATTTTAACATTTCTGCATCTTCTATCCTCACATTCTGGGTTCACACATACACCCTTTTTGTAGAAATCTGCAGATAACAAAAGTATTTTTAAAAAGGGGGAGAGTTATTATCTCAAATTACTGTTATTTACTTTCAATGTGGTATGCATCTCTGAGGAGATTATAATTACCTTTCCTGGTGAGATTACTACCTTAGTATCCTCTTCATCATTGTCCCATAATGGTAAATCCCATGTGTGCAAATGACAGGGCGTACCATTAATTTTGTAACATATAATTAATATATGAAGAATATATCATACGGTCGAATGATGCTGATAACTCAAGAAAGGCGCTTCTTATCTTAAAGTTAAAAATTTGAAAATACCTTAGTGTCACGTCTTTATCTTGACTTTCATCGTTGCACAAAGATCTGAAGCATTAGAAATGCATTAGTTCTTCAATCTGAACAACATTCAACATATTTTTTATATCAAAAATTTTGTAAAAAGAACTATTCTTTTTCTTGTTGGATTTAATTTAGAAAGAGAGCATGTCTAGAATTCCCAGCACTAGGGTAAGTAATTCAGTGTTAGAGGACCATCAAACCTTCTGTGTAATAGAAATTCAGTTTGAACCTCACTTCATGCCTGTTGATAAAGGTATTCCTGTTACTACCCCTATTGTTGATCTAATTTACTTAAAATTGACACGTATTGCCAAGAAACCCACAATACTCATCTAGTTACTAACTTACCATAATCACAGCACAGTCAGTCATGAATTCTCCAGTATTTCCACCTCCCAAGAGTTTTCTCGTTTGAATAAACCCAGTATTTTATGTCCCTATAGAACCAATTGTTGTCAAGGATGAATTCCCACTGCTAGACCAGCAATCTCTTTCGGCTGCTGGACCAACCAATCAGCTGTCTCTGAGGGAGATCACATACTATCGAGCATGGCGAAACTGGATGCGTGCAAATGAAAAAAGCTGTAGGGGTACACATATTGGTAATAACAATGTTCTAAACCAGACAGAGAGAGGTTCTGGTATTTGTGCCCCTCTAACACCCATTCTGATCCATAAATCCATAATAGTGGAATGACTAGACCGGTACTCTCAACCAGTCCTTGCATGAACTTGACGGCCATTTCTAGAGGAACAATCTATGAACTAGAACGTTGCTGTCAGTCTGCTGACCATTAGCTTATAAATCATTGCCCATCGGGGGGCGGGGAGGTAGTGGAGTAGCAGCAAAGAAGTGCTGCCCGCCCCGTGATTGAGGGCCCGAAAGGTATTTGCACCAAAAACGGCAGTGCTAAACCTCGGAACAAAATCGATGAGGAGGTGAATCCTTGTGGTACACATGGGTGAAGTCTGGAGGTCAGGGAGGACCTGTGGAGGAGGGAACGGAGTGAGCTCCGGAATGGCTGGGAGGAGGAGCTCAGGATGAAAGTAATGGACCGGTAGGTTGGGATGCAGAGAGAGGGGCACAGGGGCCTGGAACCGGGGCTGGGGCTGGAATTATCACCACAGTCCTCTGTGTGGAGGTGGGAGATAGAGTCCCCCCACCCCCGGCTACCCCTCCTGGAATCACAGAGTCCTGAATCCTGAAGCTTAGTTCCATTCACAGTGCTTTGAGGGCGTGAGACTCGGTGACAACAGAAAGTTTACCTGCAGAAGCAAACCCGAGCGCGCCCTCCCAGAGTCCGACTCCTGTCGGTGTCTGTGACTTCCTAACACATCTATCCCAGCCTGGCAGTGGAACTATAGAACCAGAGACTGCAGTATCTCTGGAACACATCGACAACCACAGCCAGCTATGTATTACCACCTACCGCTAGCTGACACACTACACTAGCAGCCAGACACTAGCACCAACGAGGGGTCGGGTCTACTAATAACAACTACCCATTGGGCTTGGGTACTGTAAGGAAGGCATGATCTCAAACAGTGAAGACAGACACAAGTGATCACAGTTCAAGGGTGTTTATTGAACTTCAATGGGTTGGATGAACGCCTAGCTAACCCTATATTTAAGGATGTGACCAGGCTACAACCATCAAAGTAAAAATAACACAGTCCTAGTGGAGTCTTTTCAAAATAAAAAGGACCATCAAACCTTCTGTGTAATAGAAATTCAGTTTGAACCTCCCTTCATGCCTGTTGATAAAGGTATTCCTGTTACTACCCCTATTGTTGATCTAATTTACTTAAAATTGACACGTATTGCCAAGAAACCCACAATACTGAACTAGTTACTAACTTACCATAATCACAGCACAGTCGGTCATGAATTCTCCAGTATTTCCACCTCCCAAGAGTTTTCTCGTTTGAATAAACCCAGTATTTTATGTCCCTATAGAACCAATTGTCGTCAAGGATGAATTCCCACTGCTAGACCAGCAATCTCTTTCGGCTGCTGGACCAACCAATCAGCTGTCTCTGAGGGAGATCACATACTATCGAGCATGGCGAAACTGGATGCGTGCAAATGAAAAAAGCTGTAGGGGTACACATATTGGTAATAACAATGTTCTAAACCAGACAGAGAGAGGTTCTGGTATTTGTGCCCCTCTAACACCCATTCTGATCCATAAATCCATAATAGTGGAATGACTAGACCGGTACTCTCAACCAGTCCTTGCATGAACTTGACGGCCATTTCTAGAGGAACAATCTATGAACTAGAACGTTGCTGTCAGTCTGCTGACCATTAGCTTATAAATCATTGCCCATCGGGGGGCGGGGAGGTAGTGGAGTAGCAGCAAAGAAGTGCTGCCCGCCCCGTGATTGAGGGCCCGAAAGGTATTTGCACCAAAAACGGCAGTGCTAAACCTCGGAACAAAATCGATGAGGAGGTGAATCCTTGTGGTACACATGGGTGAAGTCTGGAGGTCAGGGAGGACCTGTGGAGGAGGGAACGGAGTGAGCTCCGGAATGGCTGGGAGGAGGAGCTCAGGATGAAAGTAATGGACCGGTAGGTTGGGATGCAGAGAGAGGGGCACAGGGGCCTGGAACCGGGGCTGGGGCTGGAATTATCACCACAGTCCTCTGTGTGGAGGTGGGAGATAGAGTCCCCCCACCCCCGGCTACCCCTCCTGGAATCACAGAGTCCTGAATCCTGAAGCTTAGTTCCATTCACAGTGCTTTGAGGGCGTGAGACTCGGTGACAACAGAAAGTTTACCTGCAGAAGCAAACCCGAGCGCGCCCTCCCAGAGTCCGACTCCTGTCGGTGTCTGTGACTTCCTAACACATCTATCCCAGCCTGGCAGTGGAACTATAGAACCAGAGACTGCAGTATCTCTGGAACACATCGACAACCACAGCCAGCTATGTATTACCACCTACCGCTAGCTGACACACTACACTAGCAGCCAGACACTAGCACCAACGAGGGGTCGGGTCTACTAATAACAACCACCCATTGGGCTTGGGTACTGTAAGGAAGGCATGATCTCAAACAGTGAAGACAGACACAAGTGATCACAGTTCAAGGGTGTTTATTGAACTTCAATGGGTTGGATGAACGCCTAGCTAACCCTATATTTAAGGATGTGACCAGGCTACAACCATCAAAGTAAAAATAACACAGTCCTAGTGGAGTCTTTTCAAAATAAAAAGGACCATCAAACCTTCTGTGTAATAGAAATTCAGTTTGAACCTCCCTTCATGCCTGTTGATAAAGGTATTCCTGTTACTACCCCTATTGTTGATCTAATTTACTTAAAATTGACACGTATTGCCAAGAAACCCACAATACTGAACTAGTTACTAACTTACCATAATCACAGCACAGTCGGTCATGAATTCTCCAGTATTTCCACCTCCCAAGAGTTTTCTCGTTTGAATAAACCCAGTATTTTATGTCCCTATAGAACCAATTGTCGTCAAGGATGAATTCCCACTGCTAGACCAGCAATCTCTTTCGGCTGCTGGACCAACCAATCAGCTGTCTCTGAGGGAGATCACATACTATCGAGCATGGCGAAACTGGATGCGTGCAAATGAAAAAAGCTGTAGGGGTACACATATTGGTAATAACAATGTTCTAAACCAGACAGAGAGAGGTTCTGGCATTTGTGCCCCTCTAACACCCATTCTGATCCATAAATCCATAATAGTGGAATGACTAGACCGGTACTCTCAACCAGTCCTTGCATGAACTTGACGGCCATTTCTAGAGGAACAATCTATGAACTAGAACGTTGCTGTCAGTCTGCTGACCATTAGCTTATAAATCATTTCCCATCGGGGGGCGGGGAGGTAGTGGAGTAGCAGCAAAGAAGTGCTGCCCGCCCCGTGATTGAGGGCCCGAAAGGTATTTGCACCAAAAACGGCAGTGCTAAACCTCGGAACAAAATCGATGAGGAGGTGAATCCTTGTGGTACACATGGGTGAAGTCTGGAGGTCAGGGAGGACCTGTGGAGGAGGGAACGGAGTGAGCTCCGGAATGGCTGGGAGGAGGAGCTCAGGATGAAAGTAATGGACCGGTAGGTTGGGATGCAGAGAGAGGGGCACAGGGGCCTGGAACCGGGGCTGGGGCTGGAATTATCACCACAGTCCTCTGTGTGGAGGTGGGAGATAGAGTCCCCCCACCCCCGGCTACCCCTCCTGGAATCACAGAGTCCTGAATCCTGAAGCTTAGTTCCATTCACAGTGCTTTGAGGGCGTGAGACTCGGTGACAACAGAAAGTTTACCTGCAGAAGCAAACCCGAGCGCGCCCTCCCAGAGTCCGACTCCTGTCGGTGTCTGTGACTTCCTAACACATCTATCCCAGCCTGGCAGTGGAACTATAGAACCAGAGACTGCAGTATCTCTGGAACACATCGACAACCACAGCCAGCTATGTATTACCACCTATCGCTAGCTGACACACTACACTAGCAGCCAGACACTAGCACCAACGAGGGGTCGGGTCTACTAATAACAACCACCCATTGGGCTTGGGTACTGTAAGGAAGGCATGATCTCAAACAGTGAAGACAGACACAAGTGATCACAGTTCAAGGGTGTTTATTGAACTTCAATGGGTTGGATGAACGCCTATCTAACCCTATATTTAAGGATGTGACCAGGCTACAACCATCAAAGTAAAAATAACACAGTCCTAGTGGAGTCTTTTCAAAATAAAAAGGGCCTATGCTATTAAACCTATTGCCAATCCCTTCTTCTAAATACAAATGGTGTGGGAAAATGATGAATGCAAAAGAAAGAGTGTTCGATAAAAAATATGTCAGGACAGCCGGTCAATTAGCTTCCCTTCCCCACGTTTTCAGCACGGGGCAAGGTGGCACACTCGAGTTTAGCAAAGATTCTGGCTTCTCCAGCACAAGGATGCAGTTCAGGATATAAACCAGGGCCAAAGTTACTTTCTCTTCAGGAGTCTCACGCTTACAAAGGGCCTCATTACACGGTAGGCGGTAACCATGGCGCTATTAGCGCCATGGTTGCCGCCGGTATTTTACCGTGTCCGCCTTGGTGGATGGCGGAATTACCGCCCTACTCCAAGGTGAGCGGGGGCGGTAATTCCCCATTCACCAAGGCACTTCCCCATTCCCATTTTTGCCCCCACAGGGCTCAATGGCAATGGGGAAGGTGCTAATTACGGTACCGCAAATTGCGGTACCGTAATTAGCACCAAGGTCCCTTTGCGGCACCCTACTTTAACGGCTGGTAAAACCAGCCGTTAAGGTCAGGTCCCGCAAAGGGAACTCGTAGTAAGGCGGTAAGGGTTTACCGGTACCGGTGCCCTTACCGGTACCGGTAAACCCTTACCGCCTACAGTGTAATGAGGCCAAAAGTCTCGGGTGCATTGTTTACCCTGGGTCTCTCTCAGCCGGGCTCCGACCCCTTTGTTACACCAATTCACAATAGGTCTCTCTCGATCGGGCTCAGACCTTGATGCATTTATTCCTAATCGAAGACTTTCCACTGTGCAATGGATTTTACTTATATCCTTGCAGGACCACTTTGATTCATTCTTATTCGATTTCTATTCTTTGTTTTCACATTATGATATGATATGATAGGTTATTTATAACGCGCTTAATACCCAGAGGTTTCTAAGCGCGGACCCGGGGATCGAACCTGTGGTGCGCCACGTCGTCTTGCTTCCAAGGCGAGCACGCTGACCCCTGAGCTATCCTCCGATTGACATATTACACTTCCTTTTGCCACTTTTTGTGGGATACATCAGTCAGAGACCTTCAATTGGGCACACACGCAGTGCCAAACCACTCTGCTATTTTTTATCTTCGTTCATGTTAAATTTTCAAACAATTCATCAGCCGTCTGGCCTTTACCTGCGTCTTTCATCAAACGCTTCAACGTTCGCTTTTTCATGTAACAATCTTACTGCTTGCAACCTTCGTTTCAACACAGACCGGTCTCGTGCAGTTTTCTTCAACTCACCGGCTGTGTTGATTTCTCTGTATGCGGCTTTGTTCTCGGAGCCAAGGACGATACCACAGTGGCTGCTGCTCCTCCCAGACTCGGTCATTCATGCAGGAGGGCCTCGGAAATCTCAGGCACACAATGCAGGATTCTTCGGTTTCCCTTGTTGGCCTTTCACGTGCTGCTTTCAAGTTCCTACGAGTATAACGATCACTCGTCGAAAAGGTCAAGGGTATCTCCTTCCTTGTTCTCCTTTCTCGGTCTGCTGTCTCTCTCCATTGGCTCACCTGCTACTTGGGAAGAACCACGCCTTCGTATGCTTTGCCTCACTCAAATTGTGCTCTCGTACTCTGCCTTTTATCTGTGTGGGGAAGTTCAATTGAAGTCAGGTGTGTATTGTCAAAGGTAATTGCCTGACTCTGCCTGACCATGGTAGTCAGACAGGTCAGGTACATTGCTCAGTTATTAGTCTGTTTTCTCCCAGAGTGGGCGGTCGGTGTAGCAGTGTTCATGTAGGGAAGGGGAGGGAGTTAAAGTTCCCCGTTATCCTACCTGGTAGGAGGGGTTAAAGGTGTTAGAGGGAAAGGGATACTGCATCTCGCCATCAGGTGTCCCACTCCCACTCCCCAAGTACCCCTGACCCAGATGATCCTCCCGCGCTGGCCCACCCCCAGGGTCTGGATCCAAAGGGGATGGCTGTGCCCTGGCCACCTGAGAGAGAGATCCGTGGGGACTAGCGGGTGAGACACCCTCTGGTTTCTCACAGTACCCAGCGCCAACCAGCAAGGAACACAAGTAGCTACTACAACCCATCGTCAGGCGCTGGGAGTCGCCTCCAGACAATCGGCTAACCAGAGCCCTATGGCCGAACGGAATTGGGGCAAGGGACACATCAGGATTTTAAAAAAGCCCCCTCCCCAGGTCAACAGTGAAACGGTGCATGGGAAGCCCTGCAGAAGAGGGGCTGGTAAAAGGAGCTATTACAAGGAGGCACGGCAACAAAGGAGATAGAGGGAGCGGGGCAGGACAGAGTGCAGAGGGAATTGTCTGGAAGACTATACAGAGGGCAAAAGTGTGATACCCACGCTACACCCAATTATGAAAATGGATAAGTATAAGGGCAAGAAACCAAACCATCAGTTTAAGATTGATGCATATAGGACAGGAGGGCCCAAAACACAACAAGCACCGGAGACAAGACCATAGTCGACAATGGAGGACATGGGAAACACAGAATCTCAGGCTACCCAGGAAATCTTGAGAGCCGTACACGAGGCAAAGACAAAGCTGGAGCAAAGGATAGATGCAGTAGGTCTGGATGTCAGTCTCCGGAGATAGTACCTGCATAAGTGTCAGCGCGAGTAGGAGAAGCGGAAGAGAGTATATCGTCTGTCGAAGATGTAATAACCCCCTTGAGACATGATAAAAATGTAGAAAAGGACGCAGCAGATGGAAGAAAGATGGGCCCACATGGGCTGTCTAAATGTTTCTCAATTGAAAGGGCACGTAGTACGAAGTAAGGAGCCACTGCGAGGTGTCCCACCATGACAAATCATTGCCAAACTGTTAAATTACCGCGATCGAGATGTAATATTACAAGCAGCAAGAAAGAAGGGAACTCTGAAGTATAATGGGGCAAGGATTGCAATATACCCCGACTTCACCAAAGTGGTACAAAATGCGCAGCAATCCTTTGACGCGGTGCACAGGAAGCTAGGGGAAAAAGAAATGAAGTATGCCACAATTTATCCAGCAACACTAAAAGTCTGCAGACCTCAGGGAGTTAGGTTCGTCACGTGCCCTACTGATGCATGGGACTGGACAGAAACAATCGGCCCACTGCAATGCATAAAGCAGAAGGGGCAAAACAAAAATGCAGGAACAGAAATGGCCCCCACTGTGAGAAGGGAAAAGCAGTTGGAAGTCAGTTAACAGCAGATATGCAAGATAGACTGCAAATAATTGACATTGATGTGGGCCCAGGAGGTGGGTGGAGTGGGGAGGGGAGAATGAGAGCAACAACAGTGAATAAGCAATAGACTCAAGTGGGTAAAAATCAAGATTTCGGGTAGAGCGGCCAGCAGGCATAGCCCCCCTTGCAAATCCCGAGACCCCTATCAAGGGTTCGGACGAGCAATAGTTGTTTTGGGGTCAACAGATAAGTTGGGGGGAAATATAGGGTGGGGGAGGGTGGTGTTGTTGGGTTTGTTCGAGAGGTCAAGGGGCAGGGAGCGAGAGAATATGGGTAGTTAGACATGCACAAATGCAGTTCGGTATACATCTTGACTTAACAACAAGGCAAGGGATCTCGCACCTGGGAAAGGACAACGCAGAGGCAAATGACACTACACGGAACGATGCAAGGAGAATGTAGGGTTGTGAAATGCCGAAATTATGAGATGTAGAGAGGGGCTGGTGACAATGTATTTGATGAGGCATAAAGCCTGCATAGTACTATTGCAGGAAACACACTTGATGGCTCAGAGTGTAGGTTTCTGGGCAGGGGTCAATACACATTGGTGGAACATGCGGGATACTACAGAAGCTCCAGCGGGGTGGCAGTCCACATCAGTCGTATGTTACTCACTGCACCTATACTGCTAGGGGCGATGTCGTCTCGGAGGTAGACAAAGCCACAAGGCCGGGATCGACAACGAGCTTGATTGGAAAACGACCTCCCAGAATACAAGCCTCCTCAACTTGAGGGAAACTCTTTTTTACGACACACCCCTCTGCTGTATTAAAAGACAGACAGAGGAGTTGATCTCACAAAAGAGCGGGGAACACACGCACCGCTTACACCAATGCTGAAAAAGAAATAACAAGCGTTAGTGGCCCGAACACCAATAAACACATGCAATCTCACTAGAGAGCGAAACAAGTACCTTGTTATTGTCTTGCTAAGGACAGGATTCCCAAACCAAAAGAAACCATGGGTAATGAGTACTGGATAGACAAAAGAACCCCTAATACCACCCCACTCCCAGTCAGGGTTCAATTCTTACCACTAAAATGTAGGTCAAAGCCGAACCAAAAGGTAACAACGATGGGAGAAAATAACAAACGGGAAGGTTAGTGTAGGATACTACCCCGGGTGGCACGAGGGACGCAGTGGCGACGGGATGGTGCACTGATCAGCAGAGCGTTCAATGTGCACTAGAATTTCCAAGGGTTGAGCGGTTCGTTACTGGAGAAAGTTCACTATACGGATGTTAAACAATAGCATGAAGAAAGGTAATCCAAAGTTGCTGGTAGTTGCAAGGCGTTATGGTACAGGTAGTTCGGGAGCACTGGTATAAGGGAGCCGGGTGATAGAGAGCAGAAATACAATTTGTTCCCAGAAATAACTCAGATAGCTTACCGCAGCATGAAGAATTAAAGTTGCATAAGGACAGTGAAGCGCTGAAGGTGTCAAAATGCGATGCTGCCCTACTGCAGTATGCCGGAAGGTACGGGAAGAGTTTGGAGGGAAGCGGGCTGGAGTAGGAGAGGAGTCCCACACCGGTAAGCATCGTAATGGAATCGGAGAGAGATAGCAGGTCAAGGCAGTCCGAGGTCATATAGCAGAAAGGCAAAACTTTAGCAGAATCGAGAGGCAAGGTCAGGTCCAAAAACGAAGCAGGAGTCAAAAGCCGGATATCCACAAGTAAGTCTCAAGCAAGGACGAAAAGTAGTTTGTCGGAGGAACGGAATGGCACAACTTCAATTAGAAGCACTGGAGCACAGGAAGGGACGACTATTTAACTTCCTGGGAGGGCGGAGACGGAACGTGGACAGGCCGTCGTAGCGTACGCTGGTTCCTCACGTGACTCGGTAGGAATGTCTTTGTTGTCAATCTCCATGGCAACCTCCATTTACTCCACATGAAAGGGCTGCCAGACCGAATCTTGCCGCAGGATTGTTGTCCGTTCTTGGGTGATTTCCGAGGTCGCTACGTGGCCACAGACCTGCGCGTGACATCATAGCATTCCATTCCAGTTGGGTCAAGTGGAGAGAGAAGGGGAGGACGATATCTGGTAGTGACCGGGGGAATTATGGGGGGAAGCAATTACCATACTGAATGTGTACGCACCTCCACCATTACAACCGGACTTACTTAACAAGATACAGGCGATATTGGCAACACATGGTGCAAATGTAACCATAGTGAGAGGTGACTTTACTGACGTCCTTCACGGACGAATAGATGTCCTCAGATGGGGGAACTCCCGGGCGGGAGACGCGCACCAAACTGGCGACCTTTTTGGAGGCAACAGGATTAGGGGATGTCTGGAGAGGGTTACACTCCGGTAAAAGACAGTTCTCGTACTATTGCTGAGCACACGACTCAATGTCTCGCTTAGACTACTTTTTGGTACAATGTACCATCACCGGAAGGGTATTGGAAGCGGAATACCTGACAAGAGGGATATCGGATTATGCACCCACTGTATATTATGATAAGAGGGGAGGGACTGCAGGGGAAAGGGGAGTGGGGACTAAACACATACCACCTAGGGATTGAGACAATACGGGAGGAGATGAAAGACTGTACAGGGAAATACTTTGAATTGAATGAGGGCACAGCGAAGAGTGGTTGCACACTTTGGGAAGTATAACACAGTAGTTAGGGGAAGGGCAGAGGCAGCAATAAGGCGATATTGGAGAGAAAGAAAGGAAAAGCTGGAGACACTAGAAGAAGAGGTGGCTAGGACAGAAAAGAGGCACATAGACGAACAAGCAATAGAATCTAAAATAGAGATGCTAAAAGTTGCTGGGCAATACAAAGAAGTGGTGACAGATGAGGCAAAAAAGGCATGCTGGGCCATGAAAGCCAGAGTGTATGAACTCGGGTCCAAAGGTGAAAGGATGCTTGCATGGTTGGAGAAACGGGAGGAGGAGTCCAGATGGGTTAAGGGCATCGGTAATGAGGAGGGAACAATCTACACGGAAGGGGAAAAAATAGTAGACAACTTCGCACATTTTTACCAGGGGCTATACAGTGCGGTCCCAGGGCCTACAGAGATCCTACAGACATTGAAATTGGGAGATACTTAGATGGGGTAAACCTGCCACAGGTAGCTGAACAAACGCGACCAATAATGGATATTGATATAACGATGGAGGAAGTGCAAGAGGTAATTAAGAGCTTAAATTCGGGGAAACCCCAGGACCAAATGGAATCCCGAATGAATTTTGGAAATAAATCAGAGACAATGTGGTCAAGCCAATGTGGGACATGTTCATGGAAAGCTGTGCACAAGGCACACTCTGACGTGAGAACGGCTACAATAGTGATAATACACAAAAAAGGTAAACCCACCGATAAATGTGCCTCGTACCGTCCCATATCTTTGCTGAATGGAGAGGCAAAGGTCCTAGCCAAGATACTAGCAACTTGGCTAGTAGGGGTAATAAGCAAGCTAATGAACTCGGGTCAATGTGGTTTTGTTCCAGGAAGAGCAAAAGGATGAACCTGAGAAGGGCACATTACACTTTAGTATTATCTGACTCATTGGAGGGTCCCCAGGCAATAATGGCACTAGAGAAGGCCTTTGGTTTGGTGCAATAGGCCTGGGCCCCAACTACTAAATGCACAACCACTCGCGAAAGTTAGAGTGAATGGGCACATATCTCGTATTTTCCCGCTCCAGAGGGGCATGAGACAAGGATGTCCACTGTCGCTGCTGCTATCCTTCATAACGATCAAACCACTAGCTGAGTGCATTAGAGCGGATCCTACAATTCAAGGGTTCTGATGGCCCAGGAACTGGGAAGATAAAATCTCTCTATATGCAGACGATCTTCTGATATATCTGAGGGATCCCAGAAGAACGGGCCCAAGGGTAATGGATACCACACGGGAGTTCGGAATTTACTCCAGTCTGGAGAGTTAACTGGGAGAAATCAGTCATAATACCAGTACAGCAGGGAAAAGATGCAGTCCCTGAGGAATGCCCCCTGCGGGCGGAGCAAGTGGGATTTAAGTATCTGGGTATAACCGTGCAAAAAGGAAGAACATGTGTTTCTTAAAAATAATCTAGAACCAATAAATCGCAGACTACAAGAAGACGCTGAACATTGGGCTAACCTACCTATAAAACTGCTCGGAAGGGTCAATTTATTAAAAATGATGGCACTGCCCAGACTGCTATATGTCTTGCAGAACACTTCGGTGAAGACAACCAAGATACAGTTCACAAGCATCGAAGCTATAAAGAGGACTATTATGGGGTGACAAGAATCCACGCATAGCCCTGCGGATGCTCTCAAAAGCGGTATATGAAGGAGGGGTAGGACTGCCGGATATATGGAAATACTACTGGGCGGCCCATCTGCTGGTAGCAAAGGAGTGGGTATTTGTTGGGGAAATCTAGCTCACACAAGACTGAAACTGTCGCGAATGGAAGGCTGAATCACCTTACAGATACTGTACGGAAGCCAGGGCGAAGGGTACTCTCGAGATTGGTGCAGATCAGGAAGGAAGTCACACACGCAATGGGATGGAAGGGGAAAGCTACCAGACAGTCCCCACTGTGGGAAAATCCCAATATTAGATATAAAAGCTAGGGAGGCAGCCACATTCGGTGGAAAAGGAAATATGCAGACTGGGAGATATAGTGGATAATAGAGATTAACCCATTCCAACAATGCAGGAAAAATATGGACTGGGCCCGGAAGAATTCTTCAAATACATGAGACTAAAACACGCTGTAGAAGCTCAATTTGGAGGGGAATTGGACTTCCCCAAACACCCCCTCCTCGCCCAGAGATTAATCTATTCACAGAGAAAATAGAGGGGAAAGGGATAACAACACTATATCAAGTCATAAATAACCCCCCACCCCCATGTCACACCTGAAAGGAAGATGGGAAAGAGACCCAGGAACCCAGGAGGAGGAAAAATGGATAGAAGCGCGAGTGGCTTCAAGAGAGGTTAATGTATCATCCAGGATGAGGCTCATACAATACAACGTTCTGCACAGAGTACACCATTCCAGAGATAGACTGCATAACAGGGGTAGAGTAACACATGGCCGGTGTCTCAAATGTGGAAGGGAAGTGGGAACATTCCTAAGATGATGTTACTGCATATAAGAGGGGAGTGTGAAGGAAGTAGAGGGGAAGAGACACTGATACACATACCATCGATGGTGGTAAAAAGGGACCTAGTGGCAAAATGGAAGACCTAGGAAATGCCCACTATGGGAACCTGAGAGATTGGAATGGGCCATTTTAGTAGAATGGAGCAGATCATGTACATGAATAGGGCGGTGGGTCCATGAGGAAGTGTCAGAAGATATGGGGGAAATGGGACATGGATGCCTGAGAGAAGGGGCACATCGGTACGAGATACTACAGGAGGGGGGAGGCAGGGGATTGGGGGCAAGGGAAGGAAGGGGGTAGAATGAGGGAGAGGAAGGAGGAATGGGATAGGACGATTGGTCAACACTAACAAAAATGTGTATTTGAACACGGATATGATGAATAATATTGGAATATGGAGAACACTTAATAAAAACTGGTTTATAAACAATAATCATTGCCAGTCGGTAATTCACGTGTGTTAGGTTTATGATTTTAAGAGTTATTGAGAGGGAACCACTGCAGGTGTTATATGTAAGATATTGTATGATAGTTAATATAATAATCAGAAATATAATGCGTCTATTGTTTGTTTAAATCTATTTTTAAGGGAAACATTATGAAGCAGAGAGAGAACATCCTTAGTACATTTGAGCACCTGAAGCAGTTCCTGGAGAAGGAGAAACAGCAGCTGCTCAGCAGACTGGAGAAGGAGCAAGAGGAGAAGATGAAGAAGATTCAGGAGAAACTGACCCGACTGGAGAAGCAGCAAAGCACCCACAGGAGCCTGATCACAGAGCTGGAGAGGAAGTGCCAGCAGCAGGATGTGGATCTACTGAAGGTGAGAGGGGATCAGAAACCTATAGAACTAGCGCAGCAATCCACCCACAGGGACCTGACCCCTGAGCTGGAGAGGAAGTGCCAGCAGCAGGATGTGGATCTACTGAAGGTGAGAGGGGATCAGAAACCTATAGAACTAGCGCAGCAATCCACCCACAGGGGCCTGATCCCAGCGATAGAACAGAGGTGTCAGCAGCAGGACAGGGAGCTACTGAAGGTGAGACAGGATCAGGGATCTATGGACCTGTAGGAGCAGCAATCCACTGACTGGGGCCTGATCCCAGAGATAGAACAGAGGTATCAGCAGCAGGACAGGGAGCTACTGAAGGTGAGACAGGAATCTATAGACCTGTACAAGCAACGATCCACTGCCAGGGACCTGACCCCTGAGCTGGCGAGGAAGTGTTAGCAACAGGACGTGGATCTACTGAAGGTGAGAGGGAATCAGAAACTAGAGCAGCAATCCACCCAGACTTTAGATTGTGCAATGGATTTAACTATGACCTTCACAGGACCACTTTGACTAAATGTCACTTGGAGTTCTCTTCTTTATTTCACTTTTGCTGATCATACGCTTATGTTTCAAACAGCTCACTTGTAACGGAGACTTTCGACTGGGCTACTTCCTTTCACCTGACCACTCCGTTACATAGTATCGCTGTCTTTGCAGCTACTTGTTCACTTTAAAGTTCATTCAGAGGTCTGCCTTTCCTCACATTTCATTCACACGCATGCAGCCTCCACTTGCGATAAATGTTGCTACTTCAAAAACCTCTTAACACACACCGGTCTTTCAGATCGCTTTCCTAACACACCGGCTGTGTGTTTCTGTTCTGGATTTTTACAATTTTCAGTTCATGAGTCCAGGTTAGTACTACAGGCTTGACCTCGCCTCCCCAACTCGTCCGTTCACCCAGGATGGTCTCTGGTGGCCTCGGAACACAATGCAATCTTCACTTGTGGGATCTGGCCTTCTCCACGTGTCATCCGCGGCCTGTTGGAGGCAACGACCTCTGGTAAGGAACTCTTGGGATTTCCGTCCCGCTGCTTCCGTCCCTCGGTCCGTCGTTCTGCTCCAGTAGGCTTACCTTCTTCCCAGAAGTCCTGCTCGTACTCGTGTTCTGCCTTGCTCAGAGTGTGTCTCTGGGTGCTGCCTTTTATTTGTATGAGGAGAGCTAATCGGTATCAGGTGTATGCATTTAGCATTGAGTACCTGACTTTGTCTGACCCTATTAGCGGGACATGTCCAGTGTGTGTAAGTGGATGTTGTTACTGTCAGCCACCCTCTGCACAGTGTTTTTGTAAAAAGGGGGAAGGCGGGTTGGGACCTCAGAGCATCCTAAAACATAGGATGGTTTGGAAGTAGAAATCCTGGTATAAAGTGACCCAGGCAGAAGTGGAAGTGGAGGCCCTGGTATAAAGTGACCCAGGCAGAAGTGGAAGTGGAAGTCCTGGTATAAAGTGACCCAGGCGGAAGTGGAAGTCCTGTTATAAAGTGACCCAGGCGGAAGTGGAAGTGCTGGTATAAAGTGACCCAGGCAGAAGTGGAAGTGGAAGTCCTGGTATAAAGTGACCCAGAAAGAAGTGGAAGTGGAAGTCCTGGTATAAAGTGACCCAGGCGGAAGTGGAATTGGAAGTCCTGGTATAACGTGACCCAGGCAGAAGTGGAAGTGGAAGTCCTGGTATAAAGTGACCCAGGCGGAAGTGGAAGTCCTGGTATAAAGTGACCCAGGCGGAAGTGGAAGTGCTGGTATAAAGTGACCCAGGCAGAAGTGGAAGTGGAAGTCCTGGTATAAAGTGACCCAGGCAGAAGTGGAATTGGAAGTCCTGGTATAACGTGACCCAGGCAGAAGTGGAAGTGGAAGTCCTGGTATAAAGTGACCCAGGCGGAAGTGGAAGTCCTGGTATAAAGTGACCCAGGCGGAAGTGGAAGTGCTGGTATAAAGTGACCCAGGCAGAAGTGGAAGTGGAAGTGGAAGTCCTGGTATAAAGTGACCCAGGCAGAAGTGGAATTGGAAGTCCTGGTATAACGTGACCCAGGCAGAAGTGGAAGTGGAAGTCCTGTTATAAAGTGACCCAGGCGGAAGTGGAAGTCCTGGTATAAAGTGACCCAGGCGGAAGTGGAAGTTCTGGTATAAAGTGACACAGGCGGAAGTGGAAGTGCTGGTATAAAGTGACCCAGGCAGAAGTGGAAGTGGAAGTCCTGGTATAAAGTGACCCAGGCGGAAGTGGAAGTCCTGGTATAAAGTGACCCAGGCGGAAGTGGAAGTGCTGGTATAAAGTGACCCAGGCAGACGTGGAAGTGGAAGTCCTGGTATAACGTGACCCAGGCAGAAGTGGAAGTGGAAGTCCTGGTATAACGTGACCCAGGCAGAAGTGGAAGTGGAAGTCCTGGTATAAGGTGACCCAGGCAGAAGTGGAAGTGGAAGTCCTGGTATAAAGTGACCCAGAGAGAAGTGGAAGTGGATGTCCTGGTATAAAGTGACCCAGGCAGAGGTGGAAGTGGAAGTCCTGGTATAAAGTGACCCAGACTGAAGTGGAAGTGGAAGTCCTGGTATAAAGTGACCCAGGCAGAAGTGGAAGTGGAAGTCCTGGTATAAAGTGACCCAGACTGAAGTGGAAGTGGAAGTCCTGGTATAAAGTGACCCAGGCAGAAGTGGAAGTGGAAGTCCTGGTATAAAGTGACCCAGAGAGAAGTGGAAGTGGATGTCCTGGTATAAAGTGACCCAGGCAGAAGTGGAAGTGGAAGTCCTGGTATAAAGTGACCCAGACTGAAGTGGAAGTGGAAGTCCTGGTATAAAGTGACCCAGGCAGAAGTGGAAGTGGAAGTCCTGGTATAAAGTGAGCCAGGCAGAAGTGGAAGTGGAAGTCCTGGTATAACGTGACCCAGGCAGAAGTGGAATTGGAAGTCCTGGTATAAAGTGACCCAGGCAGAAGTGGAATTGGAAGTCCTGGTATAAGGTGACCCAGGCAGAAGTGGAAGTGGAGGCCCTGGTATAAAGTGACCCAGGCGGAAGTGGAAGTGCTGGTATAAAGTGACCCAGGCAGAAGTGGAAGTGGAGGCCCTGGTATAAAGTGACCCAGGCGGAAGTGGAAGTGCTGGTATAAAGTGACCCAGGCAGACATGGAAGTGGAAGTCCTGGTATAAAGTGACCCAGGCAGAAGTGGAAGTGGAAGTCCTGGTATAAAGTGACCCAGACAGAAGTGGAAGTGGAAGTCCTGGTATAAAGTGACCCAGGCAGAAGTGGAAGTCCTGGTATAAAGTGACCCAGACAGAAGTGGAAGTGGAAGTCCTGGTATAAAGTGACCCAGACAGAAGTGGAAGTGGAAGTCCTGGTATAAAGTGACCCAGGCAGAAGTGGAAGTGGAAGTCCTGGTATAAAGTGACCCAGACAGAAGTGGAAGTGGAAGTCCTGGTATAAAGTGGCCCAGACAGAAGTTGAATGTACTGTGAAGGAAGCAGGTGTTGCTCACGGTGTTAGGAGAGAAACACTGTGGCCTTATCCTGACAAAGAAGTGGTTGTGTTTAATGGTGCTGAGAGAGACGCACTGTGATGAGATTTCAACTAAACTGTGTTTTGTGAATCAACTAAGTTGTGATGGAAAACATCCTAACCAAGAATCCCATTGGTACTGTTTAAGGAACTTTGACTTGTGCATTTCCTGGAGGAAAATGATCTTTTCTGTGTTGAACTGTGGAGTGTTGGAAGTTTTTCTTAACAAACTGACTTGGCCAAAAACTGTGTTGGAACTTTGTTTCAACCCTTGATTTTCTTGTTGTTTTGTGTTATTCAACGGAACTAACCTTGACTTAAAACCTGGGGAAGTGGAATTCGCTCAGGTTACAATCAAAGACTTGAATGTGTTGCTAATACAAGCATTGCCATATGATTTCTTGTTTATGTTTATGTATAAGTCTGAGGGCCAGAAATGTTATGCTGGAGTGTTTGCCTTCGTTTATTTAGGCAGAGAAATCCCTGTGAGAGATGGGCAAGTGAGGCGTAGGTTTGCACTTTTGATTTAATAAAACAGCATTCTTTGAAAAATGATCTAAAAGTTGTCCGCCTCACATTTCTGGCCCATCACACTACCGAAACCAAACTGAGAACATTCTCTGCTCCTCAAACCGGGGGTCAGGTTAGCAAGTGCTTTGATGCCCGAGTGTGGCCGTTAGCGCTCTACAAATCACACACATAACATAAACTATCAAGAAAAAGAGAGGGGGAGAGAAAGATGGACAAGGGAAAGAGAGAGGGGGCAGAGAGAAAGGGGGGAATAGAGGGAGAGGGACAGATGGGGAAGGAGGGAGGGGAAAGAGAGGTGAAGGGGAATGGAGGGAGTGTTAGGGAGGGACAGAAATGGACTGGTAGGGGAGGATGCGGGGGGTAGAAGGGACAGGGAAGCAGAGGGATGGAGGAACACAGAGATGGAAGGAGAGAGAAAACTAGACAGCAATGACTCTGAGAGAGAGCGCACACCAGACTACACTAGTGCTAGGGATAAACCACACTGACAGAGAGAACCAGAGTGAGCACACCACACTGTCCATACAGAGAGAACCAACAGAGTGCACTTCACAATACACCTCAGAAAGAGAGGGACAGCATGAAAGACCGCTCTCGCCCACTGATACACCACTGTGCAGAGAGTGGCACAATCACAGAACTGGACAGGGAGAGAGTGAGAGAGAGAGAGAGAGAGAGAGAGAGAGAGAGAGAGAGCGGCACACCCACAGAGCTGGCAAAGGACAGAGAGCAAGATACGGCGATAGAGCCTGGAGAGAAAGAGACAGGGAATGATAGGGGGAGGCAGAGAGAGAGACACACAGAGCGAGCGAGAGCGATGGGGAATGGGGTGAGAGAAAAACAGACAGCACTGATGGAGAGAGAGAGAGAAAGCCTGTACCATGCCATGGATCTAGAGAGTAATTGTCACTGAGACAGCGCAGAGAGAGAGAGAGAGCGCTAGGTCAGCGAATGCTGCACTGTGACAGCTAGTCTAGTCCAATGCCCCAGTAATGCCCTCTAATGCTGAGTGCAGTATGTGCAGTCTCACATGTGTGCAGTTGTTGCCATTATACGCAAAGTGCAGCTTCAAACTCCTCTAATTCCAGTTAGTGCCTGGCATGCCTGTAAAGTCACTGTATGTCATGTTCATTCCCATGTGTGTAGGTGCTGCAGATGCAAAGTGCCACCTCAGCACCTCTCAGTAATGCCATCTAATCGCAGTTAATGCCTTGTATGTATGACAAAGTCACTACATGTAAGTGCAGCCTCAAATACCCCAGTAATGTCCGGCTCTGTCCCCCCCACCCCCACCTTTCATTCACAGTGGCTCTAGTTCCCAGCACAAACAATGTAGCTATGGCTCTGGCACCAACATTTGATCGCCAGTTATGGATGCCCCGCGCTTTCGCTGCAGGCTACTACTCTGCTTCCCAGACACCACGTTGGCGACATCAAGGTGATATGTGGCATGATGGAGCCTTGTGTCTTCTCTAGAACTTCAGCAACCATTAGAAACCAGGACAAACAGCATGACTCCTTGTGCATCTCTATGACCCACACACACGCAGACACACACACAAACATGCACACACACACACTGAGCATCTACCTTCCTACACATGCACACTTGTGAACCTGCAACGCACACTGCACTGAGTACAGGCAACCATGTCCAAGCTGGCAGAGTGTGTCAACAAAACCAGCAGCTCAGAAGAAACTGTTTAGAAACCCCAGGATATGGCTTTAAAGCGAGAGGACTGTAGGTCACCTTCAAGGTTTTGGGTGACGTTTTGCTTCCATTACTCAGAAACACCAGATAGGGTGTGGGTCTGTGTCTGATTTTGTGATCCGCAGCTTTGCATTGTTTGACCAGAAACGTCCCAGAAGGTTCAACTGATTCCTAGACTAGATAATGCAGCAACCTAACTCTTTCCTTGAATCAAAGCTCAGGCTCTCTGTAAAATGGAAATCAACGTTTAGAACAATGTGGGATGACTATTTATCTTGTCCTCTTTCTCTTTCTCTCTCTAGGATGTGAAGAGTGTCTTGAGCAGGTAAGTCTCCTCTTGCCTTGATGTGCCCTCAATGTGGACACACTTTTATCCCAGTGGTTGTCCTCTGTTCCTCACATTTATTACACACTACAGACCCCGGCTCCATCTTAACTTCTGGGAGATTTAGCATTTCTATGTGTGATTTAAAAATATATATACCCCCTGTATGCTTGCTTCCCTGACTTGTATTAGCACTTAGCTAATTCCATCATCACTGATCCAAGGGAACTAGCAAAGATGGCTGACTTGTGGGTCTCTCACTGAGTTCACCACAGTGATCAGGGGACAGGTAAGGCCGGCCAACATTCTCCCTTCTTACAGGGCCTCAATGTAGAAGTGGGTAACCCCTCGTGGTTGGGTCCAAAAAGAAGGATGGCACCACTAACCCAAAGGTGAGTGGTGGTTCCTCAGTAATTCCCAGACTCCCTAGCACCTGCTGGGACTGTAGAAAAACTGACCATCCCAGAGGTCAGCCTAGCTGTCCTAAAAAGCCTGCTGAGCAGAGTGCCTAAAGCATGGCCTCTGGGCACTGGGAGACTTGCCCTTGTGCAGACATCCCAGAGATGTCTTCAGCTTTGCTTAATGTGGGAGGGTCAAGCCCCAGAAAGGGGACAGGGAGAGGGGTATTTCCCTCCAATACGTAGTATGTCTATTCCATTATAGTGCACAGCCACCCTACCACTGGAATCAGAGACACTACTTCCAGTGCCACTGTTATTGACAGCACTTTCTTTGGGCCAGAGGTTCTAACAAATAGTCCTCTGCAGGCCACTAAGTTATCTAGTGCCCCCTTAAGACGTTCCCTGTCGCTAACATTTCCCTTCAGATATTTAATGGGAAGTTAGCTCTCCCTGTTAGTGTCCATGAAAATGTCCCTGGCAGTTTTTTCCTGGGAATGACTTGGAAGAGAGAGGTATCTTTAAAGGCACCGCTCTCATCCCAGGAATTGTGAAGTTAAATTCCACCCAACATTTCTATGGGTTTTTACCGGGCATTTTTCATCACTGATATGATTTTTACTGCTTCTTTCTGTAAAGGATGGGTGTAGGCCCATTAATATCCCTGTCCCCCCCCCAGCCCGCCACCCTCTCCCCTACCAACCCCCACCTCAGTGAAAAATTGGCAGTAAACAAATACAATGAAAAGTATATGGCAAAAAGTGATCTATGTCTTTTAACCACCTACTAAAATCTCACCTGTCCTAAAAGTCGTCTTGAAATGATCACCTACCGAAATCTCAACCTCATAAACTTACACTTAATTTACCAAAAAGTTGACCCCCCCAAATCTCGCTATTAGTATTTAAACATAAAGATATGAAAGTGAAGCAATACAAACGGGGGCAATCCTCCCTTTACCCCCCAATTCTATCAGAATGTAGATATCCCCGAGCCCTCCCTCTCCTCCTGGGCATCTCTCATTCAGAATGTATCATGTAGAGATTCCTGAGCCCACCCTATCCTCCCTGGGGGGGTCTCTCCTTCAAAACGTATCATGTAGAGATTCCTGAGCCCACCCTATCCTCCCTGGGGGGTCTCTCCTTCAAAACGTATCATGTAGAGATTCCTGAGCCCACCCTCTCCTCTGCAGGAGTCTCTCATTCAGAATGTATCAGAATGTAGAGATCTCTGTGCCCACCCACTCCTCCCAGGGGGTCTCTCATTCAGAATGTATCAGAATATAGATATCCCTGAGCCCACCCTCTCATCACCGGGGGTCTCTCATTCAGAATGTATCAGCATGTAGATATCCCTGTGCCCACTGTAAGAAAGGCCTGGTATCAAAGCAAGACAGACACAAGTGATCACAGTTCAAGGGTGTTTATTAAACTGTAAAATGGGTGAGATATACGCCTTATCTAAACCTAATTCTAAGATGGGAGCAAGCTACGACCATCAAATGATAATAATACTGTCCAAGTGGAGTCTAGTCAAATATAAAAGGCCTATACCAAGAAACCTATTGCCAATCCTTACTGCTATGTTACAAACTATGTGTGGGATAATGTTCACAAGAAAGAAAGAAGTGTTTACAAAATAATAAGTCAGGATGTTATTGCCGGGGTCTCCCTTCCCCACGTTTTCTAGCACGGGGCAAGACGGGACTCGTGAGCGCAGCACACTCCTGGGCTTCTAAAGCACACCGTTACAGTTCCTTTTCTTTTTACATCAGGACCGTCTGTGTCCAAGACTCTTTCAGGCAATGTCCCTGGCTTCAGAGGGCTTGATGTATCACAAAACGACAAAACAAAGGTTCCTTCTATTTCTCTTTACGTCGGGCGATTACTCTTCACCCGTGGATCCCCCTTAGCCGGACTCCTTCTCACAACGTTAGCCTCCCTGAGTCGGGCTCAGACCAACCACTCACTGTGGACATCCCTCAGTCGGGTTCACGTTTGCCATCACAATCTGCTGCATTTTCAATTAAAATCTCTTTACTTGTAGTATCAGAGAGTCCCAATCTCTTTTTAAACATCCAGCTAGTTTAGGTCTCCCTCATCCGCGCTCAGACCTTCTAAAGCACTTGCCAACTTCACTCACATAGACTTCCGAAGGGCGATCACGTCTCGCTGGGTCGCTCTTAGTGTCTATAACAAGTGCGGGTTTCACACACCCACGGGTTGCCACAGCATTTCCCTCAGTCGGGCACAAACGCCTGTTTCACAATTCCCTCGGATACTTAAACATTTAACAACGTGTCAAAGACTTTCGATTGTACAAGGGATTTGGCTGGACCCTTGTATGACCACCTTGACACCTCACTTCGGCCTTCCCTATGGCCTCCTGGTACTTGTTGTTTCTATATCTTTTACGTTCAACACAGTCTTTGTTCAGGACAGATGGTAACAGCCCGAGGCCTCCGAATGAGTGCCCATGAGACGCCGGACCATTCCATCTCTGGTACCAAATCGATCACAAATGAGCTTTGTACCTTTAATCTTCTTAATGTTGCCACTGCAACTTTGAGCCTAACACAGTGAGGCCCCTTATCAGGTTCTTCCGACTCACCGGCTTTGCTGAACTCGTTGGTGTTTCTTTTGCTGCTGTAGTCAAGGACGGTACCACGATGGCAACCTCATCTCTCCGCCCTGGTAATCAGTGCGGGAGTGTTCCATATACCACTGACATCCGTCACACCATTCGCCAACTGCGATTCCCGGCCTTATATTTCTTTTGTCAGAGGCTTTGTGGGTCTGGGTTGAAAAGGGCATGGGCAACTCCCTCCTTGATGTCCTTTCAGGTCTCGCCACCTTTCTCCTTCTTTTGACCTGCGTCCTGGAATCGCTGCTTCCTCATGCACTTGGCCTTGCTCAGAGTGTGTTCTCGTGCTCCGCCTTTTATCCCCATGGGGAAGGGAAAAGGCAGTCAGGTGTGTGTAGTTATCGCCAATTGCCTGATTCTGCCTGACCCTTGTTTGGGACATGTCAGGTATACGTCTCTGATGTTAGTACGTTGTCTTTCATGGTAATCGGTCTGTGAGAACATGTTTGTGCCAAAAAAGGGGAGAGGTTGAGTTTATAGATATCCTACAGAGTAGGGTGGGGAAAAGGTGTTATAAGGAAGGGGATACCGCATCTCACCCTTCAGTGTCCCACTTCCACTCCCCGAAGACCCCTCACCCATGTGATCCTCCCGCACCAGGAACTGGATCTGATAGCGATGGCCGTGTCCTGGCCACCTGGATGACAGATCTCTGGGGACTAATAAGTGAGACACCTTCAGGTTTCTCACACCATCCTCTCCTCCCTGGGGGTCTCTCATTCAGAATGTATCAAAATGTAGAGATTCACAAACCCACCCTGTCCTACCCAGGGATCTCTTATTCAAAATGTATCAGAATGTAGAGATCCCGAGCCCACCGTCTCCTCCTTCCATCTTTAGGAATGGGGTCTCTTTTTCCTCCCCCTTATCTCACCGTTAAGACCCCCTTTACTCTTACTTGTCACTGGAGGCCGAGGGTTATATGCAGCATCTTTCTATAATTCTCAGGTGCAGTGAAGTGAAGGCTCTGAAGCCCCAGGAAGATGCCCCTGGAATGGAGACGACGCTGCTGAGCATCAGACGCCATGCCCAGCGGCTCGCAGAATTAAAAGGTAGATATGAGTCCAGGCCCACCCGAGAGGTAATGTTGATAGGGAAGGCTTTTCCAATCATCGCAACGCACTTATTTAATTGAAATACATGTAAATATGCACAGCTCAATGAGAAACCAATATGTCAGCATTCTTGTACTTGTATCGGGCACAGGTAGATGGCAAGCAATGGAGAGCGTCACAATGGTTGAGTCCAGGTGAGAATGAGAGCCGCATCCCCTGAATGCTATTACCTGCTGCACCGAGTGTTTAGAGGAATTCCTTATATAGCAAGGTCTTCCGTTTTTTTGTAAACTGCAGGCATAATGGTGCTGTGCGGAGGTGGGTTAGGATCGTGTGCCACAGTGCTGGCGCATAATGGGAGATCTTTCTCTTCCTGTGTTTTTGCTTTTGGGCATTTATTTATTTCCAGTCTTGCAATGATGTGGCATCTGGAATTGCTCTGGCTTCCTAATTTGACCAGTTCCTGGGCTAGGTACCGGTGTGGCTGTGTTACCACAGCCTTGTATGTAATAAAGGCTATTTTAAAGATGTTTTGGGCCGTTAGAAAGGTTGGGGGAAATGCAGTCAAACTGTTTGATGTCGATGATATGTGTGGTGCGAGGGTTGAGGGGGGCGGTCAGAGAGGAGTACGTTTCCACTTCCAGGTGGCCTAGAACTGCGGACTACTGCAACCCTGAAACCCGAGGCTGCCCAGAAAGATTTGATTGTCTGCAGTGCTGTTAGTTGCTACCAAGCCGTCGGGGCATTTTTGTCACTTGGGGATAGCTTCGGCAATAACTCTTTGAGGTCCATGCCAGTTAGCCATGATTGGATGAGTGTTTGATTGGATGAGCCATGATTGGATGAGTGTTTGATTGGATGAGTGATTGATTGGATGAGTGATTGATTGGATGAGTGATTGATTGGATGAGTGTTTGATTGGATGAGTATTTGATTGGTGGGCTTCCCGAGAGGTAAAAACATGTTTTTTGAGGGGTCGATTATAAGAAATTAACCGGTCATCCATGACTGGATGAAAAATCTAAATGCACATACATTTCACTGATAATGCACTCGTTGAGTTGTACATAAAACTCATCAAATCTAGCAAAATATATAGTGGTGTGAAAACAGATTAAGTCAAAATAACTCCTAAAAAAGGATAAACGGAAGGACTGACACAAATCATTAAAGAAGGGGAGGGGGAGAAGTTAGAAGGGGACAATAAAAGGCTAACCAGTCTTTTACCATTTTACTTTAGAGAAGGGAGGAATACAACTTTAAAATAAATTATAATGCAGAAAAAATAAACCAAACGATTGTTGATATTAAAAGGAGACGTGCCAAAAGACTTCTTTCATTAAGAAAAATGTGTTGCAAAAATGAAAAGAGATTTTATTTCGGTCAGAAGTATTGTGGAGAAAAGACCGATCCGGTAGAATATGTGCGGCTTGGACCCTCCCCTTCCTGCAGTGGAAACTGAGCGGTTCTGCAGGAACGGCTGCAAGGGCTGTTGTCGTCCTATACCATGTGTTGGAGGTCGTAATGATGCATGTACATATGTTGATAGTGTACGGTTAGTGGTTTTGCTTCCCTGTGATTATCATTGATAAGAGTTGGTTCAAGGCCTAATAAATAGGAGTGCATTTGTATACATTCTGCCTCACTTGAGTTATTAGAGTGCTTTGTGTGTGCTTAATTGAACCCATCACCACCCACACTCTCCCAAGTCTAAGCCTTACGGCCCAGTCACACTACCTTGATAGAGTTTGGCTAGACATTAGTGTCGTCCTGGTCACCAGAATAGGGGGGCCTCTCAGAATCTATCCATAGGGCTGATTCTGAAGATCCATCTTTACCACCTCAGTGAACAGCCTCAGTAGACCATGTTTCCTGATTAGTGAACCCCAAAAGGCCAATAAAGACATTATTTATATCCTGAGAGCGCTGCATCAGGGACCCCTTGGCCTCTGAATAGTAGGTCATACTGTACTCGTGACACAACAGTCTGGCCAACAATGTCTCAGGCATATCGGCTTCCCAGACTTCTGGACTTGGATCGGCTCAGACAATAATTTAGCTTCCCGGTCGGCTAGAGCCTGAAACTTAGCATTGACGCCTTTAGGGCTTGTGGTGTTGGGGTAATAGGGTACGTTTGTTCTAATGCACAAAGTTACTCTCCCAATGCAGTCAATTTCAATCCTTCGGATTTGAGAGATGCACAGGTAGGGGGTAATGCAATACCTCAGGGTCACTTTGAAATCCCCCCGAAGTATTGCTTGCAAGGACACTGAGCCAGTATTGCGTTCAAAATAGGAGGTCCTTTTATCGGTTTAGGACGAAATGACCGAAAATAAATGGTCGCATTGACCATAAGTTCTAAAAATGCTACCACCAAAGGTTCGAACACCAAAAGTTCTAATCTTTGGTGGTAGCATTGTAAAAAAAAAAAATGGGGGCTGAAGGGGTGTCCCCCGCATCGCCCCACTCACTATACTTCATGGTATAGTGAGCAGGGGTTGCGGGGGACACCCCCTCAGCCTTCCGTTACAAAAAAAGAAAGAAAAGGACCCTGCAATGCCGGTTCCCGATCCCGGAAGTGAAAGGGAACTGGCGCTGCAGGAACCCAGCGTGAAGATGCAGGTAAGTGGGGTTTGTTTATGTTGGGGGTGTGGGTGTGCTGAGGGTGTGGGTGGGGGGGTGTTATGGGTGTGTTGTGTGTGCGTGAGAATGTATGTGTGTTCGCATGAGAAAGGTGCAAACTTTTGGTATTTCGCACCTTTCTCATGCGAACGATTTGGCCGCGGTACTTTCAGCCCCTTTATCAGATATAGTGGCATGATCTGCCTGATCCAATAAAGAGGCTACATTACCTGTGATCTTAATGCCCTTTTCCCTGGTCCTTTACTGTGTGCTGAGAATGTTAAGCTCTGAGAAAGTGAGATCTGTGGGTGTGTGACCTCCCCTATGGGGTGCCGGGGAGGACAAGCCGAAACATGACAATTGGACACACAGGGTGGTGGGGTGCAGTGGTGGGAGCTGGAGGGGAGGCATTAGGGGAAGTGCAGGGAGTGGGGGTGCACTGCTGGAAGCTGGAGGGGAGGCATTGGGCGAAGGGCAGGGAGTGGGGTTGCAGTGGTGGGAGCTAGATGGGGGGGCATTAGGGGAAGAGCAGGGAGCGGGGGTGCATTGATGGGAGCTGGAGGGGAGGCGTTGAGGGAAGGGCAGGGAGTGGGGGTGCAGTGGTGGGAGCTGGAGGGGAGGCATTAGGGGAAGGGCAGGGAGTGGGGGTACAGTGGTGGGAGTTGGGGGAGGCATTAGGGGAAGGGCAGGGAGTGGTGGTGTAGTGGTGGGAGCTGGAGGGGAGGCATTAGGGGAAGGGCCGGGAGTGGTGGGAGCTGGGGGGGAGGCATTAGGGGAAGGGTAGGGAGTAGGGGTGCATAGTGGGACCTGGAGGGGAGGCATTAGGGGAAAGGCAGGGAGTGGGAGGTGCATTGGTGGGAGCTGGAGGGGAGGCATTGGGGCAGGCAGTGGGGGTGCAGTGGTGGGAGCTGGAGAGGAGGCATTGGGGAAGGGCAAGGAGTGGGGGTGCAGTGGTGGAAGCTAGAGGGGGCATTAGAGGAAAGGCAGGGAGTCGGGGTGCAGTGGCGGGAGCTGGAGGGGAGGCATTAGGGGAAGGGCAGGGAGTGGGGGTGCAGTGGTGGGAGCTGGAGGGGAGGCATTGGAAGGGCAGGGAGTGGGGGTGCAGTGGTGGGAGCTGGAGGGGAGGGATAAGGGGAAGGGCAGGGAGTGGGGGTGCAGGGGTGGGAGCTGGAGGGGAGACATTAGGGGAAGGGCAGAGAGTGGGGGTGCAGTGGTGTGAGCTGGAGGGGAGGCATTAGAGGAAGGGCAGGGAGTGGGGGTGCAGTGGTGGGTGCTGGAGAGGAGGCATTAGGGGAAGGGCAGGGAGTGGGGGTGCAGTGGTGGGAGGTGGAGGGGCGGCATTAGGGGAAGGGCAGGGAGTGGGGGGTGCAGTGGTGGGAGGTGGAGGGGAGGCATTAGGGGAAGGGCAGGGAGTGGGGGTGCAGTGGTGGGAGGTGGAGGGGCGGCATTAGGGGAAGGGCAGGGAGTGGGGGGTGCAGTGGTGGGAGGTGGAGGGGAGGCATTAGGGGAAGGGCAGGGAGTACTGGGTTATGTTTTACAGTAAAAACGTTTGGGATCTAATACATCACTTGTTTTTCTTTTATTACAGAAACATTTCCTGCAGAAATGGGTAAGTTCCATTAATGGTAATAAATATATTATATTTAACATACTTCAATGTCTCGCTGCTTTGTCTGATTTCACAAACCCTTAATTTTCTTCTTACTTTCAGATTGGAGATACGTGAAATCCTGTGAACGTGAGTACTTTTGATTTACAAATCCCAAACTAACCCTCCATGAGTCCTCCTGGATCTCAGGAGTCACTGTCAGGTGAGGCAGCTTGAGTCCCCTGCAGTGACACTCGGTCATAGGAAAGCAACATGAGTCACAGAGAGTCACCAGTAGGTGAGGCAGCTTGAGTCCCCTGCAGTGACACTCGGTCATAGGAAAGCAACATGAGTCACAGAGAGTCACCAGTAGGTGAGGCAGATTGAGGACCCTGCAGTGACACTCGGTCATAGGAAAGCAACATGAGTCACAGAGAGTCACCAGTAGGTGAGGCAGCTTGAGTCCCCTGCAGTGACACTCGGTCATAGGAAAGGAACATGAGTCACAGAGAGTCACCAGTAGGTGAGGCGGCATGAGGCTCCTGCAGTGACACTCGGTCATAGGAAAGGAACATGAGTCACAGAGTCACCTTCCTGTTTGAGGTGCCTGAGCACCACCAAACTGCCGCGGTTGAACCACCGGAGCTGGTTTCAATCTCGGCTCCTGGGCTAGCGGGCTCAATCCAACCAAAGCACATGGTCCAGGATAATGCATTTTCCTACACTCCAGGCCTCTTGTTGCCCGCACACGTGAGCAGAATATCAGCCCACCCATTAGCCAAAACCTGCATTAGTGTCACGTAAAGTAGGGCTGCGAGGGCTCCCCATATACAGGAACTGCCCTGTTCAGCCTCAGGTTCCCCTATACCTGCATCCCCTATCCCACAATATATAAAGCCTCTTTTATTATAAGGATTTTTTTGCAGATGTTTATTCTACTGTCAATAACTTATTTTTGAAGTCCCACGTCTAAGTGCTTGCATCTTACTTTCACCAATAGAGTACATGTACTCACACAATGGGCCTCATTCCAAGTCCGGCGGTAACCGTGCTGGAAAAACCGGCAGGTTGCCACCGGACCTGGAATGAATTACCTGCTCCAGACTTGCCGGATTTACCGGGGCATTACAGCCGCGGCGGTCCTGTAATTCCGGAGCCGCCATTCCGTTACTCCCCATTCCCATGGATTCCCATAGGACTCCATGGGAATGGGGAGTGTGGAAACACTGGCACCGTAATTAACGGTGCCAGTGTTTCCATTTCCGTCTGCAGGCGGGTGGCGTTACTCCCGCCAGACAACACCTGGCGGGAGTAACACCACCCACCTGCAGGACTCATAGTTTACCGGTCCGGAAACAACGGCCCAATATCTTCTTCCATTGATTTTATCCTAATTGATTTGAAAAAGAACAAGCATTGGCAATGCCAACAGTTTGGGTTTTGAGTCAGCAAAGTCACTTGTGGTGTGAGTACCTGAGCGTCTAACAGCAGTGCTTGGCAAATGCCTAATACTTGTACACAAGCCAAAACTGCTGGCTTTGCCAATGTTTGTTTTTACCAGGACTTCAGTGAAGGACACAGATAGTGCTTATAAATCGAGTGGTTGAAAGGAGACCCTGTTCCGACATTTTGATTACACCAATAGAGCATTGGCAGCTGCAACATCTGTTTCTCAGCTGTGTGCCCACAATCTTTGGGAGCTGGCATAGGCTGGTGTAGGCAAGTGTGTTTTGGCAGCATTCTGGATGTGCTGCGGCTGAATGGGACAGAACTTCTACTGAGTAAGCAGTGATTAAAGGACCTAAAGACCCTGGGTTCCGTAATGGTGAGGCTCCATGAGGCTGAGAGGAATTTATAATTAAGGTCGATTTATTTTGTATAAATGTAGAATCCCTGGGCGTGAATTATTTAATTCCATGATCTGCAGCGGTTCGTTTAATGGGCTCTTTTCTAAGGCCATTTCACTGGGCGCGCGGCCGTGCTCAGCTTTCCCTCAGGGTAACCTATAGCTGCAGATTTGTCTGTGGGGACTGCGACTGTTCCCAAGTGCGAGGGTTCGTGCCCAACCTCGCACGCCCACTAGACAATTGCTGTTATTATCACACAAGGAAAAGCGGCCTGAAAGTATCGACCTCAGAAGGGTGAAAGACAGAGTCTGTCCGGCTGCCAGGATCCCGAACGTGCAACCGCAGGTTTATCAATCTTACACATTCGGTTTCGCACATCACCTTCCATGCACGCGGGGCACCAAAAAACTGCACCGTTTTAACAATTCAAGTGGGCAGCATTTCGTGTCATCGTTTTTAGTTCTTCTCTGCCATTACAGAACGGTTGCAGACTGCAGCCATATGCAAATTAAGCTTGGACCTATCCCAGAGCAGCGCATGTCACGTCCTATCGGCATGCAAACACACGTTACCCTACGCTTGCTGCCCTCTACCACTGTCTTTGTTGTCGCGTAACACTGACCTGCTCTGCAGTTAATTGGATGGTTTGTTGGTGTGGAGCCCACCAGGCCCATTTCCAATGTGGCTACCTGGAAACCCAGACTTACAGCCCTATAGTTACCAGAAGCACCAGAAGGCAATGTGATGCAGAATGGAAAGCAAAGGCTTCCTTTAACATCCCAAAAATATTGGTCCTCGCATCTGTTCCTTGCATTGAATTGCTCTTTAAAAAGGCCCTGGCAATGCCAACAGTGTTGCCACTTTTATAGGCAATAGATAGGCATTTGCCAGGCACTGCCATCATATGCACAGACATTCACACCATTTGCCCGCTGTTGCAGTCTTATGATCTTGTAGTACCGTTATGGCAATCCCTGGCAAATGCCCATCCCATGCTTACACACACATCAAAACTGTTGGCCTTGCCAATGCTTGTCCACGAGCATGGAGGGGGAGTCGGGATCTCAAGGGTTGGGGAGGGCTCCTAAGGCTTGAAGTGAAGGTGCGGCAGTAAAGGGATTTGACAAAAAAGCAGGGTTTGGGCAAACAGCTGGTGGCTGATTTGGGCCGAATCTAAAAGCTCTGCAAATAGTTTTTACACATAGCCGGCCAGGTAGCTCGACAAGTCAAGCTCATGCTGTTGTTAGATCAACCCCACGGATCTTTCTCCTTCAGAAACGGATGCCTGTGAAAAAAAGAAGGAACTCATTAATGTGCCCATTCCCTGGGCTTGACCCCACCAAACTACCACCTCACAGTCAGTGGGTGTCGGCTGCCCCCTCCAGACTGAATACGTTACTTTTAGACTCTTCTGTCACCAGCAAGGCACCGCACATTACCTAGATGTGTGCTTTTGTCCCTGGGAGGCACCAGGCATTACCTATATTTTTGTTTGTGGCACAGTGGTTGTACACCATAACAACTGACATAAAATCAATAATTGCTCCCATAGCCAAGCAGAGCTGCACGAGATAGCAGACCAGTGTGATGTGTGGTCTATTAGCTCAGAAACCACTATGTAATGTTTGCCATTGGTGTTTTAATACTGCCATGGGCACCGAGTTACGGTGAACTGTTACTTTCCCCCAGGATGCTTATTTGCACCGTCACGCCCTCTACCCCACACTCTTGATCAGTTGAACTTGCGGGGAGGACATGAGAGAGCACGTAAAGTTCGGACCTTGCCATAAAACGTTACCTTCCAGGAAAGCCTACAAACCCAGCCCTCCTATTGCAACCGACTTATCTGTCACTTCATGCGGTGGCGGCAATAAGCTCACTGGTATGTAGACCTTCTCGCCCCTCTCCTCATCCGGGAGCATGCACCACTTCCCCTGGCTTTTGATCAGAAAGGCCCGGGGCATGGTTGCGCTATGCAGAGCTCTGTGCTCCTTCGCGCGCCACCACTGGAACGTTGATTTGGACCCGGGCCCTTGATTTAATTACAGCCCGTGATGTATGGCAGCCTGCCTTAGCCACGTGAGTGACTTACTTGGGGTGGGCACAATGATGAGGAAAAGCTCAGATGACAGTGCCAGCCAGGACCAGCGACACCCAATGCGTTCTGCACTCTCCTCACTGGTGGCATACCCAGGCCCGATTCTGGGCCCGGGTGCCATTGACTTTGGGTGGGCGCTATTGGTCTGGAACTGTTACCTGACGACCCCCCCTCCCGACATCACATGACATCACACACACACACTACTACTCACTTTCCTTAGCTTGAGGCGAGTCTCTCTCTAGGCTCCCTCGAAAACCACACGCTGTCGCGGAGGCCGGCACCAGCCTGTTCAGTCTCAGTCAGCACGTGTCGCTGCCTGGCTGCTCCACTTCCCTCTGGACAAACGCAGGCTGCGCAGCAGTGCACTGCACAGGGGCAACCAAATGCTCAGGCGCGCGGTACTCAGCGAGCAGAAGTACTTTTAGCCTGCAGTCTGCAGAACGTGTACTTTTGCACACTGACGGCTGCAGCCTGCAGAATTATATCCACACGCTGCATGCAACTGCAGACAGTGGCAGAGACGCAGTGCACTGTGCACAACACTTACATATTCTTCGGGGATAAATGCCATTATATACCCCCACTTAAAATTGTGGGGGGGATTTGTCCCCCCCCTGTGCCTCCCACGTCCTACGCCCATGCTTGCCAGCTCCTTACATGTGAGGTGGTTAGCAAGGCTGTTGCTATGCCGTAAATCCTGACTTTGCAGGAGTGGCGGCCAGCCCCTTACATGTGAGGTGGTTAGCAAGGCTGTTGCTATGCCGTAAATCCTGACTTTGCAGGAGTGGCAGACTTGATATATTGCTGCCACTCTCGGATTACATCAGATTCCATTTCTTCATGGAAAAGTGTCACTCTACTGAGACACGGCACTTTTCCATTTTAACATGCACATCTGAATCAGGCCCAGAGACACATCACCTTTCCATTTTAACATGCACATCTGAATCAGGCCCAGAGACACAGCACCTTTCCATTTTAACATGCACCTCTGAATCAGGCCCAGAGACACAGCACTTTTCCATTTTAACATGCACATCTGAATCAGGCCCAGAGACACAGCACTTTTCCATTTTAACATGCACCTATGAATCAGGCCCACTTCTGCAATGTAACTAGCAGGAAAGCGATGCTGCGGTTGATTAAGGCCTCTGCACTGCAAGTGGCTTGTGAATCTAATTCGAGATCAGTGATCAAGCAAACAGCCTTATTAATATTACCTGGATTCCAACTCACCCTTGGTTTATAGTCGTGTTGCTGATGGGGTCACTATCATGAGCCGGCTCAGTGTAATCTATATAGGAGAAGAGGGGAACGTGGTCACTTTCTGTTCTTGTTAAGACCTTCATATTTGGGTACATGTTGATGTTTACAAAGACATACTCGATAATTGATGCACTATTGTCAGTCACTCTGGTATATCACTCTGGCGATACACCTGCGCAAAGACCGTTTAGCATGATAAAGCCTTGGGAGTAAATCATAAATGTTGATGATTAATAGAGAAGTTGTATGGCCACACTTCGGGGCCCAATTAATAATAGCAGCAAGCACTGAGTCGCCTGAAGTGCTGATCTTGGTGATTTGGTAAGTATTATCAACACTAATGATCAATCGTCCTTTTGGTCGCTCTTGAGTCCCCTTGTAGCCATAGTTTGAATGGAATGGCGGCTGCCGATTTCCAAGTTATCCTGGAGCCAGGTTTCCTGTAATGCCAATACACAAAAATTGGGGAGGTTATCTAATAAACCTTCAGGTTCAGTGAAATGGGAGAAGCCTCAGGTGTTCCAGAACAAAATGGTAAAAGTGCGGCTAGGATCTATATGGATTTTGTGGTTGTAGAATTGAAAGTAACCACTGTCAGCTGGCAACAGCCGACCCTCTTTCTCTTCCAAGGGAGAGTGAACACCAACATGTCTTAACTCAAAAACATCAATGGCGACAGTAATAGCGTTGCCTTGTCAGCTGGGAGATAGTGTTGATTGATTAAGTTTGACCCCCATAGGTTGGATGTTGAGGAGTCTAGTTGAAAGCAAAGGAACAGGTCTACTAGTTTTCAGTACTCCCCTATCTAGATTCAACATGGCTGAACCCAAGAGCATCAATGGTGACGGTAATAGCATTGTGTTATAATTAAAGATGATGCGTACAACAAGCACCTGTACGTTCATGGCACCCCATCCGGCAAGCTAATGATCTCCAACTGCCACTCATCGAACACCAGCACGTCACACACGCACCACATTCCAGGATTCTATCACTTGAACCCACCAAGACCCAATACAACACCTCTCCCCCCGTAAAGGGCCAACAAACCCAATACACCACTTCTCCCCCCGTAAAGGTCAGCAAACTTAAGACAACAATACAACACTTCTTCCCCCGTAACCTCACAGCGGAGAACATCAACCAACCTCACCACGAGACACTTAACTAAACTCCATACTTGACACCTAACGTGTGGCCAACACATAAAAGAGCAAGTACCTCCGCAATCACCCGCAAGAACCCGTACCTCTAAGGCAACTATCAAATCTACCCTACTATACCGCAGTCCGACCAAAATTAACTTCAACGCGGACCCTTAATCTGGCACTCCACCTACACAGGCACACATGAACTCCACTACTAACCAACAACCAACCCACCAAACTTCCATAGACACTGCTATCCCTACCTTCCTACCAAAAGGAACAAAACACCATAAAACCCAACAAGGAACACCATAACAGGACCAAAAACCCTCAAGGTCTAAAAACAATAAAACGAACATCCACCGGTCCCAAGCTGCCACACCTAACATCCCAACAATAGTGACAAAACTAACTTACCGAACCCCCAGTGCACGAACCTTCTTCCGCCCCAAGCTGCCCCTCGAGGCCTCAAGCCTGCCACGCTTGAGCACAAACAAGCTCCAAACCTGAGCAACAAGCACAATAGCCCAAAATGGTCCCACGTTCCACAAACTCCTAGCAGAAAAACACCACTAGGCCAAACTAAACACCATAAAAGAGACAGCCACATTCTCCATTACCCAGATACAACCCCCTACTTGATAAAACAACAACATCCGCTACCACCACCTACTACCTCCAGCTACCACGTGACCCCAGGTCACAGTCTCCCGTAACCCAGCTCCTAACATGACCCCAAGTCACAGCCTCTAACATGACCCCAAGTCACAGCCTCTAACATGACCCCAAGGCACAGCCTCTAACGCTATGGCACCAAACCATTGCCAAAAAGTGCACGTTAACCCCTGCACAACGAGTTACCAACATTGTACCAACATTGCAACCCAGAACATTGACAACACCACACCCACAAGACAAAAATACCATGGGTTCACCTCCCCAAATCCAAGGGTCACGCAAAACAGGACCCGGCCGGTATCCTACCACGCCCCAAGGAACACAGCCTAACCACAACTCAACACCATGAGCCCTAAACACATACGAGGCCACACGCACACACTCATGTGAATAATTAACAACTCAACATTGAACCGCCCGGCTTTCAATGCACCCGCTGTTATTTGTATGCACGACCTCACAACACGCATACAACCGCGCATACAAACACACATGCAACCACCATACAACTGTGCATACAAACACGCATGCAACCACCAAGACACACACTGTGACCACAAATGGTTGCAATAAAATGTCCCAATTCTTGAAACGGGGAAAACACTGCAAAATCGCGCAGAAATTACTCCCGCCTCCCCCCGCCCCCCCCAACCCTGAAGAGAGTGGCGAGAGTCACACCATCTTGAGGAACAACAACCCACCCTCAAGTCCGTCCCACCTGCAAGGGAAAATAATGTAACACAACACATCATAAAACTTTAAAACATACATGGATACTCCTTCCCGGAACATTCCAAACACAGTAATTACATAATAAGAAGGGCCACAACATGAACACTCGTACTACACGCACACCGCACAGGCCCGACGCTAACAATACATTACTAAGAGGCCAATTAAGTTGCCTGCCATTGGTTGGCTGTAGAGGGTCTAGAAGAAAGCAAAGGAACAGGTCTACTGGATTTCAGTACCCCCCTCTCTAGATTCAGGCCACACTTTCTAGATGGAGCTTTAACAATAGAACAGTCATGACCTAATTGCCCCAAAATCTGCATCACGTGACGTGACAAAATCTAGTCCAGCGGGATTGTGAAAATAAACTATCACGCTAGCATAGTACGAGTCTTCTAGGAGGTCAACAATCGCGATGTCCTCGGTTTGTAGACACCGCGGAGGAATGATGTCATGAACTAAATGGAAGAGGGTTGTTCGATTTAGATAATAGTTCCGACGACATAAACAAGGCTCTGTACTTTGAGGGCCAAGCAGTCAGCATCTGAATTAGAATGAGGGTGGTAGAGGCCCCTCTTCCCATTTACTGATTTAGCGCCTCCATTTTCCTCATGGACGGATATTAGGTGGAGCCGTTAGGGTGCGTGTCCGAAGCAATGGCGTTAGATGTTATCCCATGATTGTCCTCTGGAAAAGGGTTTCCCAAATCTTCCAGAATGTGGGAATCTTCGGGTAATGGTTGGCACTTAATAGTTTCTGTAGTCTGTATAAATGGGCCAGTGCTTTTAGGGTGAATAGGAGTTCCTGCCGATGTTGTCTTTATTTCTTGAGGCACCTCTAGCGGAAAGAGTATTGGACTCAGCAGCTGGAACCCTTTTGATGTAGTTTTGTTTTTTAGTAGCATGTTAAGCGGAGACTTTGGTCTTATTTCCTTCTAATGGTAGAGTGCCATATGAACCCTTATCATTGATCACAAGGGTAGTAACTCTGGAGCTTGAATTAATCAAGCCAGGCGTGTTGCTCAGGCTGGATTGCCAATAAAATCAGCCTGTTTAGTATGAGCCTTTTTCTTGTGCGCCTTCTATTTGCTCTCTTTACTATTCTTTATTTATTTGTTAGCAGGTACATTAGTGATTGAGCCCTCCTTTGACTCATTGTTGTCGATGATCACACAGTTATCCAAGCTTAAGGACCAAGCGCAGTCGCCTCCCACATTGAACGATTGCAGGAGTCATTGACCATGAGCTTCTGTGGAATCCTCCTGCATTTACCAGGTGTAAATAGCAGGCAGAGTCCATAGGGCATCCATTGGTTTAATGCCAGCATGGAATTGTGTGCTGGTATTAAACCGTGTGCTGTTTTGGGCTGGAGAAAGGATATATGATGGACAGTGTTCTTCTGTTCAGTGCCCCAGTCTCCTCAAAACAAAAAGAAAATCCCACACATTGGTAAAAAGACAGGATTTCATGTGTAATGCCTGTTTTAACACTTATTCCCCATGCAGGGTTTTGCAAAATGACCAGCTGTCTTTCTTCCCTACTCTCTCTCTCGCTTTCATTCTCTTTGTCATCCCTTTTTAATGCCTCTTTCCAACTTTTCCCTCGCTGCTTTTTCTTGATGTCCATATTCTCCCATCACTCGCTCTCATTTATCTGTCTCTCATCTCTGATTGTTTCACCCAGTCTCTCATCTCTGCTTGTCTCTCCCGGTCTCTCTGTCCCTCATCTCTACTTGTTTCTTCCGGTAGCTGATTTCTGCTCATTTTTCCCAGTCTCTCATCTCTACTTGTTTCTCCCAGTTGCTCATCTCTGCTTGTTTCTCCCAGTCTCTCTGTCTCTCATCTCTGCTTGTTTCTCCCGGTTTGTCTGTCTCTCATCTCTGCTTGTTTCTCCTTGTCTCTCATCTCTACTTGTTTCTCCCAGTTGCTCATCTCTGCTTGTTTCTCCCAGTCTCTCTGTCTCTCATCTCTGCTTGTTTCCTCCGGTTTTTCTGTCTCTCATCTCTACTTGTTTCTCCTTGTCTCTCATCTCTACTTGTTTCTCCCGGTTGCTCATCTCTGCTTCTTTCTCCCAGTCTCTCTGTCTCTCATCTCTGCTTGTTTCACCCATTCTCTCTGTCTCTCTTCTCTGCTTGTTTCTCCCATTCTCTATTTCTCATTTATCTGCTTTTTTCTCCTGGTCTCTCTGTCTCTCATCTCTACTTGTTTATCCCTGTCTCTCATCTTTACTTGTGTCTCCCTGTTTCTCATCACTTCTTGCATTGCCCGGTCTCTCATCACTGCTTGCTTCTCCCAATCTCTCTGTCTCTCATCTCTACTTGTTTCTCCCTGTCTCTCATCTCTGCTCGTTTCTCCTGGTCTCTCTGTCTCTCGTCTCTGCTTGTTTCTCCCGGTCTCTCTGTCTCTCATCTCTGCTTGTTTCTCCCGGTCTCTCTGTCTCTCATCTCTGCTTGTGTCTCCCGGTCTCTCTGTCTCTCATCTCCACTTGTTTCTCCCTGTCTCTCATCTCTGCTTGTTTCTCCTGGTCTCTCTGTCTCTCATCTCTGCATGTTTCTCCCTCTCTCTCATCTCTGCTTGTTTCTCCCGGTCTCTCTGTGTCATCTCTGCTTGTTTCTCCTGGTCTCTCTGTCTCTTATCTCTGCTTATTTCTACCGGTCTCTCTGTCTCTCAGCTCTACTTGTTTCTCCCTGTCTCTCAGCTCTGCTTGTTTCTCCGGGTCTCTCTGTCTCTCATCTCTGCTTGTTTCTCCCTGTCTCTCAGCTCTGCTTGTTTCTCCCAGTCTCTCTGTCTCTCATTGCTGCTTGTTGCTCCCGGTCTCTCTGTCTCTCATCGCTGCTTGTAGCTTCCTGTCTCTCCTGTGCCTCTTCCTCTTGTTCCTCCTATTACTTTGTTTATCCTACCCTCCTCTATTTCCATTTTGTCTGCTTCTTTCTCCCTGTGTCTGTCTCTCCTCTGCCTCTTCCCTGCCTCTCTCCTCTCCTCTCTGGCTCCCCATCTCTCTTCTCTGCATTTTGCTCTTGGTCCCCCTTTTACTACCTCTCTCATAGATGCCTTTCTCTCCACTCTGCCTCGGTGTCTCCTCTCTGCCTCGTGCTCATGTGCCTTTCATCTCCCTCTCTTTCCTATCTGCCTCTCTCTCTCCACTCTGCCTGCTTCTTCCTCTCTGTCCTCGTTGCCTGCTTCTTTCTCTCTCTCTCTTCCACTCACTCTTTCTCTTCACATTTCCCTCACTCTCCCTGCTTATCTGTTTCTTTGTACTCTGTCTCCTGCTGTTTCTCTCATTCTTACCTCAGTGTATTTTGTTCTGTTTCTTCCTCTCCCCGTTCTTGTTTGTTTTTTGTTTTGTTTGTTTTATTTGCTTATATAGCACGCTGAACCCGAAGGTATCTGGGAGCTTTACTTGGGGTACATAGTTACAATTGTTATACAAGAAACAGTAAGAGATACAGTGCTGGTCTTTCTCCAGCATGGGGTCTGGCATGGATTCACATGCTCATGAATATTCCCCGTCGTCAGGCTGGGAATTCTCAGTAAAGAAAAAATCAGTTTCAGTTTCGTTTCTGAACTGTCTTTCTACTATTAACCAATCACTGGTCTCTGGGTCATACTGCCCCCAGCCAATGACTGCCCTCTACCTAAGCCCCTCCTCTGGCAGCCATCTTCAGATTTTTACTGCACGTTCATGTGTTGGGAGTCCCCGTGCTGTAACTCTCGAGCTTTTACTGCGTATTGCGTTTTTTCAAAGAGTTTACTCTTATTTTTTCGGTCAATTCGAGCCTCAAGCTCCACCGATTCTTCTTCCGATCAACAGGGACCCGTTTCGGAAATTTCTACGCCCCTCAAGGGTGGATTTTTGTCGAATTACACTTCTTGGAGGATTCCAGAAGACCTTTGAGGCCTACCCCGATTCGGACATGGCCCAGGACAAAGGAGATTCGACGCCTACTGGATCCAAACTGTTTAGGAACTGCCCAGGATGTGGACTGCAGAACGTCTTTAAGGAGGACGAGCACTCCCGGTGCCTCTACTGCCTACACGCCGACAAGTCGCACGCGGAGGAGGACTGTGCGTTCTGCAAGAACATGTCCATCCGGACCATGAAGGACCATCGTAAACGACTTGCTGACTGGCTGGAGGCGAAGTGCCCAGCAGCAGGTGAGAAGAAGAAGTCCGAGCGGTCCTCTAAGACCTTTGAGGGCGCTCCGGTGACGGGGGCCCAACAAAAGGCAAAGCACTGCAAGTCCGCGGGCACCGGGAGCGCCGTTGGTTCGGGCTCCTCGGCTGCCAGGCAGTGCGCGATGTCACCGACGCCATCATCCACGAGCCAACGCTCTGGCTCGGTGAAAAGGAAGTCAGAGAACCCAGGTAAGCTTCGGGAGAAGCCCCGGTCGATCCCGACAGAGAAAGCTAAGGGGGGGTGAGGGGGTGACCCTCCCCGTAAGGTGAAGGCCTCAGACGCGCCCAAGGTCGTGAAGGCCATGATTCACCCGGCGAAGGCCTCGATTGAAGGAGTCGTGGCGGCCCTGGCGAAGCCTGCGGAGGCTACCCCAGTGGAGACGATTTCCGGGCCTAGAGTTTCCCTGCCACCCCGGAGGGAAACATCTTTCCAGCCTATCGAGAAGACCCCCGTGAAACACTGGGACGAGAAAGGGGGGGGCACAGTAGCCCTAACGGACACAGATACTACCTCCGAGGATGAGCTGGCTGGTGTCAAAGCTATCCTGGACAAGAAGTTCGAGGAGGTCAGGACCTACGGGAAGGATCCCGACAAGGTGGACGTAGAGAGCAACGGTGGAGCCGACGACGAGCCGCGGGCCGTGGAGGAAACGGAGGACCCCGCGCCCCAGCCATCGCTCCAGTCGCAACCGATGGCTACGCCACAGGACAATTCAGGAGCTATCTTGATGGCTTTGCAGACCCTGTGTACGGAGATAAGGACAAGGTTGCCCTTACCCCCACCGGACGATCCAGCGGCGCCTGGACCGTCGGGGAGCCCACTGAGCAAGCAGAGGCGAGTCCATCCTCCTCCTCCCTTCCAGCCTTGACCCCCATCCCCTCCTCCGAGAGACGAGACGGGACAGAGACGGCGACGACGGGGACTGACAACGGTGGCGATGACGGAATGGATCTCCCGTCGCCTCCCGCCCGGGCTCCCCCCCCCGATGAAATTGTCTCCTTTCACGCCATGATCGCCAGGGCCTCAGAGGGTTTCCAGCTGTGCCCGAGGAACAAAAGAAAGAGGGATTTCTTTACCAATGACGGGAAGCCAAGACGAAAACCGTACTCTCGGTCCAGCTGTTGTACGACATATGGGACGAGGGTCTGTCCCTTCTGAAGAACCCTTCCACGGCGCCTGCGAAGAGAGACCGGTACGAGAAGAAGTACCGGGTCCCGGATTCCGCTCCTATGTGCCTCAGGGCGCAACCGACCCCAGATTCCATAGTCTCCGCGGCTACCAAGAAGAAAGCGGCAGGGGCGACGGCATCATCCTCCACTTCACCGCCGGACAGCGAGGGAAAGAAGCTAGACGCCATGGGATGTCGAGTCATCTCGTCGGCATCGACTACCATTAAGGCGGCCAACGCCCTCACGATCGTGGCCCGCTATGATAGGGAGCTTTGGTTCAAGATCGCCCCTATCCTGGACTTCCTCCCGGATGACAAGAGGGCGGAGGCCCTGGAAATCCTGCAAGAAGGCCAGGTGGTGTTGGAACACGCCATCACTGTAGCTATGGACATTGCCGATACCGGTTTTCGTCAGATGGGCAACAGCGTTTGCCTGCGCCGGCGCGGTTGGCTCAGGGCCACCGACTTCCGTCAGGATGTGCAGACCAGGGTACTGGACATGCCCTTCGACGGAAACAACCTGTTCGTGAAAGCGGTGGACGAGTCGCTACAGGCCATCAAAGCGGACACCGAGACGGCCCGTGCCCTAGGCATTCTTCATCAACGACGGCCGTCCTTTCGGACCTCCGGAGGCAAATCTCAAGGTGCCTCCAAAAGATTTGTTGGCAGTTCATCGTCGTACCACCAAGCTGCCCGTTCCTTGTCGCAGGAAGCTTACAGAGGCCGCAGCAAGGCCGGTGGTTACCATTGTCGGCGCCAAGGAGCCCAGGGTGGCAAGGCCTCAGCGAAACAGGACTGAACCGGCCGTGACGTCGGGCCCCCACCTAAGCACCCCGGTGGGAGGCCGGCTGGTGAACTTAGTCGGCATGTGGGAGTCCATCTCCACCGACCGTTGTGTGCTGAATGCCCTGGCCCACGGGCACACTCTGGAGTTCCAAAGAAAGTGCCCCCATTTCCCACCTGTGGCCAGAAAAGAAAACCATGTTCCACAGCTGCTTCTGGAGGTACGAGCCATGCTGAGAAAGGGCGCGATAGAACTCGTCCCAAAGCGGTCCGGGGCTCCGGAGTATACTCGCGGTACTTCCTCGCCCGAAAGAAGACCGGCGGCTGGCGGCCCATCCTGGGCCTTCGGCGCCTCAACAAATACATCAAAGCCCAGAAGTTCCGGATGGTTACCCTTCAGCACGTGCTGGGACAGCTGGAGGAAGGCGACTTCCTATCGTCGCTGGACTTGGAGGATGCTTACTTTCACATCCCCATACACAAAGGACATCGAAAGTTCCTAACTTTCGTGGTCCAAGGGCGGCACTACCAGTTCAAAGCCCTGCACTTCGGGTTGAAGTCGGCTCCAAGGGTCTTTACCAAGTGCCTGGCACCGGTGGTGGCGCGGCTGGGCCTGCAGGGGATTCACATATACCACTACCTGGACGATTGGCTCATCCGAGCAAAGTCAAGAGAACTCGCCGTCGACCACACAGCGAAGACCGTCCACCTGCTCACGGAACTGGGATTCTCGATCATCTTTGCGAAGTCCCACTTGGTACCGTCGCAGGACGCCCTGTTCCTGGGAGCCAGACTCGACACAGTGGCGCGGTTGGCCTCACCGTTGGAGGAAAGGATGTGGGCCATCCTAGGCGAGGTACAACGGCTGTTGACCATGGAAGTGGCCAGGGTGAGGGCCATCAAGTCCCTGCTCGGCATGATGTCATTGTGCATCTACCTCGTGCGTCTGTGCAGGTGGCAGATGCGGCCACTGCAGGAGTTCCTCGACGCCCGTTGGATGCAAGTGGCGGGAATCTTCGAAGACAAGATCCCACTCAACGAGACTTTCCGTCATGCGATCCGGTGGTGAGGCACCCGCGCGCATCTCGCGGCAGGCATGGACTTCCAGACCCCAGCGCACCAGGAAATGGTGACGACGGACGCCTCCCTAGAGGGATGGGGAGCGCACACCAGAGATCTCCACGCAAGAGGCCTTTGGCCCCCAGAGGAGAGGTCCCTGCACATCAACGTCCTGGAGCTCCGGGCCGTGTTCTGGGCCCTCAGGTCTTTCCTTACGTCCCTCAAGGGCAAAGTGGTACGGGTCTTCACCGACAACACCACCATGATGTTCTACATACGGAAGCAGGGGGGTACCAGATCCCCAGCCCTATCCAGGGTGGTGCAGGATCTGTGGCACTGGGCCGTCGCACAGGGGATATTCCTGGTACCTTTTCATCTGGCAGGAGTGAAAAACGCCGTCGCACACTCACTCAGCAGGGAGCTGCGCTCCTGCCACGAGTGGGAACTTCGGCAGGATCAAGTGGATCTCCTATTCCGACGGTGGGGCAGTCCCCAGATCAATCTGTTCGCGACAGCGATGAACACCAAGTGCCGGAGGTTCGCTAGCAGGTTTCCCCAGCTGGGGAGCATGGGCAATGCATTCTCCTTCCCCTGGGACCGCCTGTTCCTGTATGCGTTCCCACCATTGCCGTTGCTTCTGCGACTCATCAGTCAACTCAGACGGTCCTGGTGCAGGATGATCCTCGTCGCACTGGCGTGTCCGAGGCAGATATGGTTCCTGGACCTTCTGGACATGTCAGCGTCCCCCCCAGTCAAACTGCTGACGGACGTGGATCTTCACGCCAGGGAAGGAGGCGCCATCCTACATCACGACCCGGGATCGCTGAACCTGCAGGCTTGGCTCCTGCAGCACTAGAGTTCGGAGGCTACGACATCCCGGTGGACTGCAAGGAAGTCCTTGCAAAGGCCAGGGCATCCTCAACTCTTAAGTGCTATGGACATAAGTGGAAGAGGTTCTCTGTTGGTGCCGTGCACAGAAGATCAACCCCCTAAGGATCATGGCCCCTCAAGAGCTGCCGTACTTGCTGTCGCTGGCCAAGGCGGGGCTGGCACATGCCTCCATCAAAATCCATCTGGCGGCTATCTCCCGCTACACCAGAACTCCGGCGCGGTCGTCGCATCGCCTTGACGTGGCCCCTAGGGGCCCCGCGTGTTTTGGAAACAAGGCACAATTACCAAACACGAATGATTACGCCAGACACGAGGTTCAATTCCCAAAAGTTAGGGTTTATTGCAAAACAAAGAGCTTCAGTTGGCCAACTGGTCTCACATCCCGCAACGTGTGTCACCAGACCTCGAAGGACGCAAGAGAGCGAGCAATTTTACAACAGTTACATATATACAAATCAAGGCTCTTACTATCAGCTATGATATGTTCAATACCGCCCATAATGTATTTCCTGCGAAATGTATTTGATGATTGACAATTATGACCATTATGACACAAATGTGACACCTTCGGACCTTGGTTTTAGCAACAGTTTCATTCTGCGGATTCTACAGACATGTTTTTTTGTTTAATAGAACACACTGCTCTTGTTCCTTGCAAGCAGACTACGTACAGGGGAGAGTCACATTCCAGGCTCCGCTATCTCTTGGTTTCTATTCATGTGCTAGGGGTCAGGCCGCTCGCCCAGGCTCGGCGAGGGGGGGCCGTGGAATGAAGCATAATTCAAACCATCAATTACTTGTTTTTCTCATTTATGCCACACCAGCGAGACTAGCTGGCATCTGGCATCTGTATAGTGATTAAATGCCTCGCTTCTTACTTTCAAGGACTTGTGCGGGAGGAGATTGGGGCATTCCTATCTAGGTTTGGCAGCATTATGTTTCAATATGTAACTCGTGGCCTCGCTCTCCTGAATGAGCTTCAACGGAATAGAATAGTGTTACAGCAAAGCAGTTTTGAACAGAAAAGTAATGAGCGAAGGTTATTCAAAATGGCAAATTCTATTTCTACAAAATGCAGTCTGTTCAGTCAAGCTCATAAATTTGTACTATTCGTGTCTATCAAGCTATCAAAGCTGAATATATGATGTTGTTGGTTTTCGGCCAACTAAACATATTACCTATATTATGGTAGAGTAATTTCTAAACTAACAGCCTGGTGAAGGAGTTCATGAAAGGACTGTTCCGCTCGTTCCCGCCGGTGAAGGCTCCGGCCCTGGCGTGGGAGCTCAATGTGGTGCTGACCAGGCTCATGGGTCCGCCCTTCGAGCCCCTGCACTCGGCACCGCTGAAGTTCCTATCGTGGAAGACAGCTTTTCTTGTGGCCATCACCTCCGCACGACGAGTGGGAGAGATCCAGGCCCTCTCCTGTAAGCCTCCATATCTGATATTCCACGAGACGAGGTTAGTACTGAGGACGCACCCCTCCTTCATGCCCAAGGTGCCGTCGGACTTCCATCTCAACGAGCCCTTGGTGTTACCTGTTTTCTTCCCGTCGCTTTCGTCGCCGGCTGAGAGGACTTTGCACTCGCTGGATGTGGCTAGAGCGCTGAAGTTCTACATGGACCGCACGAAGAGTTTTCGGAAGACATCACAGCTGTTTGTGAACTTTGGACCTGTGAACTAAGGGAAGGCCCTCTCGAAGGCTTCCATTTCCAGATGGCTCTCCGGCTGCATCATGCACTGTCACCGGTTGGCAAACCGACCTTTGCCCGGCCGTCCGAGAGCCCATTCAACCAGAGCGATCGCTGCTACTACGGCGTTCCGGTCTGGTGTGCCCCTGCTGGACATCTGCAGGGCAGCTACGTGGAGGTCGACGCACACCTTCACGAGATTCTACTGCGTCGACCGGGATTCCAGGGAGGAGTCCAGAGTCGGCCAGGCAGTGCTGCGCAACCTGTTTGCTTGAAGGTGAGCCTAGTGAGGAGGTAAGAGATGCTTAATGTTGAGTTGTTGAAATGCTTAATGTTGAGCCTTGCCACCTCCTGTGGTTGTGCATGTGTGTACTGCTATATATTCTTGTATTCATGAGCATGTGAATCCATGCCAGACCCCATGCTGGAGAAGGAACAAGTTACTTACCTGTAACTGTTGTTCTCCAGCATGGGTCTGGCATGGATTCACATGCGAACCCTCCCGCCTACCCCTCTGTGGCTCTTCTCTTGATCCTACTGCCACTTTACGTGCTACCCAATCTGAAGATGGCTGCCAGAGGAGGGGCTTAGGTAGAGGGCAGTCATTGGCTGGGGGCAGTATGACCCAGAGACCAGTGATTGGTTATTAGGAGAAAGACAGTTCCGAAACGAAACTGAAACTGATTTTTTCTTTACTGAGGACTCCCAGCCTGACGACGGGGAATATTCATGAGCATGTGAATCCATGCCAGACCCATGCGCTGGAGAACAGTTACAGGTAAGTAACTTGTTCCTTCTCTCTTCTCTGCCCAGTTTTCTCCCCCTCTCCTTTGTCTCTGCTTTTCTTTCTTGCTATGTTTTCTTTCTGTCTATCTTCTCCTGTCTCAACCCTTTACATCTCAATCTGCTTGTCTTTCTGCCCGTGTTCGTCTTTCTCTCACCCTTCTTGTCTCTATAGCTCCTCCTTGCCTGTTGCTCTCTTTATTTCATGCTATCTTTTTCTCTGCCTGCTTATCTTTCTTTTCGCTGTGTTTCTCTGTCTGTCTTTCTTTCTTGCTGTGTTTCTCTGTTTGCCTGTCTTTCGTGCTTGCTGTGTTTCACTCTGCCTACCAGTTTTTTTGCTGTTTCTCTCTGTCTGTCTTTCTTTCTTGCTGTGTTTCTCTCTGCCTGCCTCTTTCTTGGTGTTTCTCTCTGCCTGCCTCTTTCTTGCTGTGTTTCTCTCTGCCTGCCTCTTTCTTGCTGTGTTTCTCTCTGCCTGCCTCTTTCTTGCTGTGTTTCTCTGCCTGCCTGCCTGTCTTTTTTTCTTGCTGTGTTTCTCTCTGTCTGTCTTTCTTTCTTGCTGTGCTTCTCTCTGCCTGTCTTTCTTTCTTGCTGTGTTTCTCTCGCTGTCCCTCTGGGTTTATTTCATACTTTCATCCAATCCCTCACATATGGAATCTGTAGGACTATCCAGCATTTGCATTAAAAACACGAGAGAAGCGCCTGTTGGAAGGTGGGGGTGAGGGGGGGCAAGGCGCGGGCCGATTCATGGACACCCCTGCCTTTAGTTCTTTATTTCTCTCCCTCCTCTTTAGTTTTCTGTCTCCTACCCTCTCTCCTCCCTGCCTCTCTCCCTCTCTCCCTGTGCTGTGATTTCTATCTCGCTTTCTGTCTGCCTATTGGTCACCGGCCCCTCTATTTCCTCTCTGCGTGTCTTTTTCTCTGTCTTTTCCTATTATCTCTCTATCTCCCTTTCATTCTCCCCACTCTCTGCCCCCTCTGCAGTGGTGTACCGAGTGAAGGGGTGGGGGGGACAAGCTGCCCCCCCCACAGGCTCTTTTGAGAACCTGACCGGGACGTTTGTCACTGAGACACCACTCCCGTTCGGCACCTCAATCAGGGTGCCCCACGGAAAGGTGTCCCGCTGGGAGGACAATGTGTGCTGAGCAATTCCTGCTCAGCACACATAGTCCTGGCAGCAGGACACCTTACCCTTCCCCCTGCCAGGACAATGTTCCAAGGAGCTCAGGGCAGCAGCAGAGGGGCTCTCAAGTTGCTCTGTGTCAACAGAGCATTTCAATGTGAGCCATTAGGCACTGATGGGAGGGAGGGTAGACTAATAGCAGGGTGTTTTGTTCTTTTAGAAATGTGCATGGAAGGGAGGGATCAGCAGTGAGAAGGGTGCATAATGCTGCAGGCTTTATGAAATCATGACTATGGCTTTACCCAAGGGGGATTTCTTAGGCTAACATTAATCTGCATGATGCTATGGTGACTTTGCATGCAGGATGGGGAGAATAAAACTAAAGCCAACATATTTCTATAATGATGTATATAGTGTAAAGTTAATTATGAAAGGGTAGTTTCGTATGTGATGTGCTTTGCTTCCAAGGCATTGCTTTAAAAAAAAAAAAGTATTGTTTAAGCACATGAAATGCAAAGGGAAACCTTAATAAATATCTATATCAACTAAAACTGGGAAGATGTGCTCAGTTGCTTAAATTATCCAGATCCCGGTTTCACCATTTAACCAAAGTGTGTGATCCTGGGCATATCATTTAATCACACTGTGTCTTATCTGCAGCCCTGTGATCCACTTCAGAGCTTATGTTAATATATCATGCTGTTATTTAAAAAAAAGTCTGACTATAGAGTTGCTGCATAAATAACAATCGTGCAATTTAGGTATTTTGCACCACAAAGTTATTTGCCACTTGGCTCACTTATGGCAACTTATTCTGAAGGCGCTCCATGGGGCATCCAGGTATCAGAGACTGCTGATGCTGCTTGCGATGTGCTTTTCTGTGAAGTCACTTCTGTCGGTGCAGTCCATATGCACATTAGGAGGTTTGCATGTACTTTGCCCCGGAGCCTGGACAGAGCTCTAACAGATGAGTTTCCTGCATCTGTAATGATTCTGCAGTTTTATTTATTATTTGTTATGTGGTAAAATGCCATCTACCACTAATGTTACCAACAAAGTAGATTGGGGCCGGGGTGGGTGGTTTGTGGGTGGGAGTGAGACCATATGGAATTGTGCGCACTGCATTTGGGGGAAAGGTAGCAGGACGTTTTTCAGGCTCTCCCACCCCCCCCACACCCCCCGCTCTTGCAATGCTGGATACTCCCCTGCCCCTATGTCTTCCTCTCCCACTCACCTTTTCTCCATCTTTACTTTCTCTGCTTCTCTTGAGTCCATGTTCTCTGTTCTTCCGCCCTCCTCTGTCTTTTCCTAGTGTCTCTCCCCTTTGCAGGCCTGTATTCCCTCCTCTGTCTCAGTCTGTCTGTCTATCTCTCTCTCCTGTATGGCTGTCTCTGTCTTAACATTTGTGTCTTCCTGGTTAAGTTTCTGTCCATGTTCCTCTGTCACTCACCCGGTCTCCCTCTGTCGCTGTTTTCTTGTCACCTCTTTCTCTTTGCCTGTATTTCTCTGGCCTCCTCTGTTAGTTTCCCGCACTTTTCTCTCCTGGTCTCCTGTCACTACATGTCTCTTTCTTTGCTATTTCATTCTTTTTCCCGTTTCTCCTCTGTGTGTTAGTTTGTCTCTCTGTCTTTCTTGCTTGTCTCCTCTTCTTTCTATGTCTCTTTTCCCTTCGCTCGACTGTGCCTCGTCGTCCTCTCCACTCTGCTTATCGCCCTCACTCTCTCTCCTCTAGTCTCTAGCTTTCCTGTTGTTTCTCTGTGTTGAGTCTATCTGTCTCTTTCATGTTGTTTCTCTGTTAGCCTGTCTCTCTTTCCTGTTTCTCTGTGTTAGTCTGTCTCTTTATTTCCTGTTGTTTCTCTGTGTTAGTCTGTCTCTCTCTTTCCTGTTGTTTCTCTGTTAGCCTGTCTCTCTTTCCTCTGGTTTCTGTGTTAGTCTGTCTCTTTCCTGTTTCTCTGTGTTAGTCTGTCTCTTTCTTTCCTGTTGCTTCTCGGTGTTAGTCTGTCTCTTTCCTGTTTCTCTGTGTTAGTCTGTCTCTTTCCTGTTGTTTCCCTCGGTTAGCCTGTCTCTCTCTTTCCCGTTGCTTCTCTGTGCTAGTCTGTCTCTCTCCTTCCTATTGCTTTTCTCTCGCATCTCTGCTTGGTCTCTCCCCTCCCTTCTGATCTCTCTTTCATCTCTGCCTGTCCCACTCTGTCTTTTTCTCCCAGTCTATACCTGTCGCTGTCTCTGATCTCTGTCTGTCTCTGTGCTGTCTCTTCACCCCTTCACTTCCTTTGCTCGGCAGAGCTGCAGGGCACTCTCTGGCCGGGAGTGAGGTGTGTAAAGATGTCGGAAGAGAAGGGGGGTTGGGGGATGGGAGATTTTCCAGGAGTTCACTCTGTTGTATCACGAGGCTGCCTGGGGGGTGTGGGGAGGGGGGGGGGTCTGAATAATATGAGAGGGGTTATAAGTGTCTCTCTCTGTTTCACCACCTCTGTCTCCCGTTCACCGTCTCTCCTCTCTTCCTCTCTCTGCTTCTCATCATGTCCATGTTGCTCTCTCCCTCTTCACGTGTCTCTCTCCTACTCATCCTTTCCTCCATGTTCCGCTCTCTCTGCATCTCCGGCGGTTCCCTCTCGTGTCTCTTTGTCGTTATTGCTCTCTCTTTTCTGTCTTTAATCTGCAATATGTCTCTATTTCTATCCGACATTCACAGTCGGTCTCCTCTCTTGCGTGTTTCCAGTCTACCTTTGTGAGTCTCTCTACTGTCTGTCTCTCCGTTCTGTCAGTGTCTCGTCTCTGCTGTTTGGTCTCTCCCTCTTTTATCTGCAGATCTCTTGCACCCGCCTCACTGTCTCCTCTCTGCCCACCTCTCTTCTGTATCGCTATCCCAAGACTCCATCCCACTCTCCTCTCGGCGTCTCTGCTGTCTCGTCTCTCCCTCTCTTCACTGCAGATCTCTTGTACCCGCCTCTCTCTCCTCTCTGCCTGCCTCTCTTCTGTGTCCCTCTCCCTTCCACTCTCTTCTCTGCTGTCTCGTCTCTCCCTCTCTTCTCTGCAGCTCTCTTGTACCCGCCGCTCTCTCCTCTCTGCCTGCCTCTCTTCTGTGTCCCTCTCCCTCCCACCCTCCTCTCAGCTTCTCTTCTCTGCTGTCTCATCTCTCCCTCTCTTCTCACTCTCTCCTCTCTGCCTGCCTCTCTTCTGTGTCCCTCTCCCTCCCACCCTCCTCTCAGCTTCTCTTCTCTGCTGTCTCGTCTCTCCCTCTCTTCTCACTCTCTCCTCTCTGCCTGCCTCTCTTCTGTGTGCCTCTCCCTCCCACTCTCCTCTCTTGCTTCTCTTCTCTGCTGTCTTCTCTCACTGTCTCCTCTCTGCCTGCCTCTCTTCTGTGTCCCTCTCCCTCCCACTCTCATCTCAGCTTCTCTTCTCTGCTGTCTCCTCTCTCCCTCTCTTCTCACTCTCTCCTCTCTGCCTGCCTCTCTTCTGTGTCCATCTCCCTCCCACTCTCCTCTCAGCTTCTCTTCTCTGCTGTCTCATCTCTCCCTCTCTTCTCTCTCTCTCCTCTCTGCCTGCCTCTCTTCTGTGTCCCTCTCCCTCCCACTCTCTTCTCAGCTGTCTCGTCTTTCCCTCTCTTCTCTGCAGATCTCTTGTACCCGCCTCTCTCTCCTCTCTGCCTGCCTCTCTTCTGTGTCCCTCTCCCTCCCACCCTCGTCTCGGCTTCTCTTCTCTGCTGTCTCGTCTCCCCCTCTCTTCTCACTCTCTCCTCTCTGCCTGTCTCTCTTCTGTGTCCCTCTCCCTGCCACTCTTCTCTCTGCTTTTCTGCTGTCTCGTCTCTCCCTCACTTCTCTGCAGATCTCTTGTACCCGCCTGTCTCCTCTCTGCCTGCCTCTCTTCTGTGTCCCTCTCCCTCCCACTCTCCTCTGCTGTCTCGTCTTTCCCTCTCTTCTCTGCAGATCTCTTGTACCCGCCGCTCTCTCCTCTCTGCCTGCCTCTCTTCTGTGTCCCTCTCCCTCCCACTCTCCTCTCAGCTTCTCTTCTCTGCTGTCTCGTCTCCCTCTCTCTTCTCACTGTCTCCTCTCTTCTGTGTCCCTCTCCCTCCCACTCTCCTTTCAGCATCTCTTCTCTGCTGTCTCATCTCTCCCTCTCTTCTCACTCTCTCCTCTCTGCTTGCCTCTCTTCTGTGTCCCTCTCCCTCCCACTCTCCTCTCAGCTTCTCTTCTCTGTTGTCTCGTCTCTCCCTCTCTTCTCACTCTCTCCTCTCTGCCTGCCTCTCTTCTGTGTCCCTCTCCCTCCCACTCTCCTCTCTGCTTCTCTCCTCTGCTGTTTCGTCTCTCCCGCTCTTCTCTGCTGCCTCGTCTCCCTCTCTCTTCTCACTGTCTCCTCTCTTCTGTGTCCCTCTCCCTCCCACTCTCCTCTCAGCTTCTCTTCTCTGCTGTCTCATCTCCCCCTCTCTTCTCACCCTCTCCTCTCTGCCTGTCTCTCTTCTGTGTCCCTCTCCCTCCCACCCTCCTCTCAGCTTCTCTTCTCTGCTGTCTCATCTCTCCCCCTCTCTTCTGTCTCCTCTCTGCCTGTCTCTCTTCTTTGTCCCTCTCCCTCCTCTTGGGTATTGTCTGTCTCTCTCTTTGCCTTTCTCGCTCTTTCCTCCCTTCTTGCGTTCTTCTCGTTTCTTCGTTTTTCATCGCCCCCCTTGCAGACCCGAAGACCCCCCTGGGACCTGGGATGGAGGTGGAGAATGGGGAATTGTGGGTGGGGGTGAGGGGCTCTCCACGTTATCTGTTGAATTTGGGGGTCACTTGGGGTTTCATTGAAGAATGGAGGAACAGCCGCATTCCCCTGTGCTGTGGGCGGGGTCTGCAGGTGTCTGGTGACAGGAGGCTGTGATTGGCTGAGCTCTCGCTGTTGGTGTGATTGACAGGCTGTTGGCGCCCTGTGATTGGCTGGTTTCTGAGCCGGGCTTCTCTCTTGCAGGTGAGGTGACTCTGGATTCTGGCACCGCTCATCCCCGGCTCATCGTGTCCGCGGACGGAAGAAGCGTGAGACTCGGACCCCGAGCCCAGGACCTGCCCGACACCCCCCAGAGATTCACTAAAGCCTTCTGTGTCCTGGGGAGGGAGCGGCTGAGCTCCGGGGGGCATTACTGGGAGGTGGAGGTGGGGGGCAGCACGTGCTGGGACCTGGGGGTGTGTGATGAGTCTGTGCCCAGGAAGGGGGGGCTCACACTATCACCTGCGCGAGGACTCTGGACAGTGGGGCTCCGGGATGGTGAATACTGGGCTGACACCTCCCCTGCCACCCCCCTGACCCCCCGCGCTCCCCCCAGGGTCCTGGGCCTCTTCCTGGACTATGAGGCGGGCAGGCTCTCGGTCTACGATGCTCAGGACCGGGCTCTGCTCTTCACCTTCCCCGGGGCCCCCTTCCCCCGCACCCTGCGGCCCTTCTTCGGTATATGGAGCATCGAGGGGGGGCTGCGGATCCTCCCGGGGGCAGGAGGGGACTGACAGCAGCGGAGCCCGGCAGCAGGTAAGAGGGGGGGCTGTGTCTGAGAGGTCAGCGAAGGGGGGGGGGGGCTGCAGGTCAAAGGGTGCGTTGTGTCTGGGGGGGTGCAGCTAAAGGGGGCGCTGTGTCTGTGAGGGTGCGGCACTGGGGGGGCTGTGTCTGTGGGGGGGATTGGGGCCCTGGCCAGCGGTATATAAAGGTAAGGGGGAGCTGTGGGGGCAGTGGCTCGTCCTTATTGGGGGGGGGGGGGCACTGCTCGTCCTTGCAGTGTCCGTTGTAGGGGGGCTCAGCTGTCAGTTTACTTCTGCAGGGGGGCGTAGACAGGACTGAAGTTCTTGCAAAGGGGGGGGGGCAATTACTTCTTTCGGGCGCTGTCCTGGGATGTTTAAGAAGTGGGGGAGAGAAATGAGGGGCGGGAACTGTTTCTGAAAGGGAGGGGCACTGGTATCTTGATCCAGGTGATATATATTTGTTGTGTGGGGAGGGGGTTTCGGCGGGAGCCTCGTTTGAGCGGTGTCTGGGGTTTTGCAGATGTAATTTGGCGTCTACACTGGAGTAAAGGGAGCTGGGAGGGACAGTGGGGTCTCCTGTTAATTAATTGATTTAGACCACCCCCCACTACTCCCCCCCCCCCCGCCAGCCTATCTACACCCCAATATATGCGGCTCTCACATTTATATTGCAAAACTGTAGCAACTTTGCTCACACGTCACCCGCTTCCGCACCAGAAGGGCTTTTCAATATCAGTTTTATGTGCAATAGTTATTATATAATGTCCTGCTATAGGCGCTTGGTGTGGAGTCATTTCTTCAGTGATATTTCCTGCCCTTTGGAGTTTGACTTATATTTTACGGCTCATCTCTATGGCAGGAAAGCCACTTTACTTGGTTCTGAATCACTGTCTTTCTCGGTAACTGCTAGTCTCCCATTCCCGAGCCAACACTGGCCCCTAGTGGCACATTTAGGAAGGGTTTATTTACATCCATTGGTAGGTCTCTTTCTCGCTACTATTGCTTTCTCGGTAACTGCTAGTCTCCCATTCCCGAGCCAACACTGGCCCCTAGTGGCACATTTAGGAAGGGGTTATTTACATCCATTGGTAGGTCTCTTTCTCGCTACTATTGCTTTCTCGGTAACTGCTAGTCTCCCATTCCCTGGCCAATACTGGCCCCTAGTGGCACATTTAGGAAGGGGTTATTTACATCCATTGGTAGGTTTCTTTCTCGCTACTATTGCTTTCTCGGTAACTGCTAGTCTCCCATTCCCTAGCCAACACTGGCCCCTAGTGGCACATTTAGGAAGGGTTTATTTACAACCATTTGTAGGTCTTAAGTAATGTTGGTATTTATTAAAAACTGTTTTATGGTTTTCTTTTTGCTGTTCTCTTTCTTTGTGACATCTTTTCAAACCACGTGGTCTTCAGCTCTTTATTAGTTTTATTTTATCCCGTTACCCAGCTGCACTAACTACATACACATGCATGTGTGCACGGATATGTTCCTTTCTATGCTTGCATTGTAATTATGTCTCACTTTTGACTCATGGCAACAAATCATTATTATATTTTCTGAGAGAGTTTTACTAACTACTCGCACTTACCCCCGACCATTTCCCCTTCTCTAAACATTAGCACAAAACTTGGATCATTTTTCTCTGCTCCTTTTACCTTGTTATCTTACTTGCTTCACTTACTCCTTATATCTTCTCCAGTTTGTCACATTAATAAATGTGTATAGTCATCGTAGCCGCCTGTCTTTCACATCCACCTTGCCCCCCCCTCCCCTTTTATGTCCATTAGCGCTTACTCTTATCATCTGTCCTGTGACCTTTGATATCAGCTTGTCTTCTCCTCCCACCCCCCCAGCACTATTCTGAATCGCCCTTTGACCTACTATGACAGTTGCTTGTTTTGTTCCTCTCCTTTCCTCCTCACGTCATACCCCCCTTGTACCCTCCCCCTCCTCTCATTATACTCATGCATTACATTGATTGTCGTCAGGCATAGCAATGTTACTGCTTGTCTTGTCTCATACCCCCCTCCCCCTCCTCTCGTTATACTCGAGCACTACATCGATTGTCGTCAGGCATAGTAATGTTACTGCTTGTCTTGTCTCATACCCCCTCCCCCTCCTCTCGTTATACTCATGCACTACATCAATTGTCGTCAGGCATAGTAATGTTACTGCTTGTCTTGTCTCATACCCCCCTCCCCCTCCTCTCGTTATACTCGAGCACTACATCGATTGTCGTCAGGCATAGTAATGGTTCTGCTTGTCTTGTCTCATACCCCCTCCCCCCCCTCTCGTTATACTCATGCACTACATCAATTGTCGTCAGGCATAGTAATGTTACTGCTTGTCTTGTCTCATACCCCCCTCCCCCTCCTCTCGTTATACTCATGCACTACATCAATTGGCGCCAGGCATAGCAATGTTACTGCTTGTCTTGTCTCATACCCCCCTCCCCCTCCTCTCGTTATACTCATGCACTACATCGATTGTAGTCAGGCATAGTAATGTTACTGCTTGTCTTGTCTCATTCTTATCCTTCCCCTCCTCTCGTTATACTCATGCACTACATCAATTGTAGTCAGGCATAGTAATGTTACTGCTTGTCTTGTCTCATTCTTATCCTTCCCCTCCTCTCGTTATACTCATGCACTACATCAATTGTAGTCAGGCATAGTAATGTTACTGCTTGTCTTGTCTCATTCTTATCCTTCCCCTCCTCTCGTTATACTCATGCACTACATCAATTGTCGTCAGGCATAGCAATGTTACTGCTTGTCTTGTCTCATTCTTATCCTTCCCCTCCTCTCGTTATACTCATGCACTACATCAATTGTAGTCAGGCATAGTAATGTTACTGCTTGTCTTGTCTCATACCCCCTCCCCCTCCTCTCGTTATACTCATGCACTACATCAATTGTCGTCAGGCATAGTAATGTTACTGCTTGTCTTGTCTCATACCCCCCTCCCCCTCCTCTCGTTATACTCATGCACTACATCAATTGTAGTCAGGCATAGTAATGTTACTGCTTGTCTTGTCTCATACCCCCTCCCCCTCCTCTCGTTATACTCATGCACTACATCAATTGTCGTCAGGCATAGTAATGTTACTGCTTGTCTTGTCTCATACTCCCCCTCCTCTCGTTATACTCAAGCACTACATCCATTGTCGTCAGGCATAGTAATGTTACTGATTGTCTTGTCTCATACCCCCCTCCTATCATTATACTCATGCACTACATCAATTGTCGTCAGGCATAGTAATGTTACTGCTTGTCTTGTCTCATACCCCCCTCCCCCTCCTCTCGTTATACTCATGCACTACATCCATTGTCATCAGGCATAGTAATGTTACTGCCTGTCTTGTCTCATACCCCCTCCCCCTCCTCTCGTTATACTCATGCACTACATCAATTGGTGTCAGGCATAGTAATGTTACTGCTTGTCTTGTCTCATACCCCCCTCCCCCTCCTCTCGTTATACTCAAGCACTACATCAAGTGTCGTCAGGCATAGTAATGTTACTGCTTGTCTTGTCTCATTCTTATCCTTCCCCTCCTCTCGTTATACTCATGCACTACATCAATTGTAGTCAGGCATAGTAATGGTACTGCTTGTCTTGTCTCATACCCCCCCTCCTATCATTATACTCATGCACTACATCAATTGTCGTCAGGCATAGCAATGTTACTGCTTGTCTTGTCTCATTCTTATCCTTCCCCTCCTCTCGTTATACTCGTGCACTACATCAATTGTAGTCAGGCATAGTAATGGTACTGCTTGTCTTGTCTCATACCCCCCCTCCTATCATTATACTCATGCACTACATCAATTGTAGTCAGGCATAGTAATGGTACTGCTTGTCTTGTCTCATACCCCCCCTCCTATCATTATACTCATGCACTACATCAATTGTCGTCAGGCATAGCAATGTTACTGCTTGTCTTGTCTCATTCTTATCCTTCCCCTCCTCTCGTTATACTCATGCACTACATCAATTGTCGTCAGGCATAGTAATGGTACTGCTTGTCTTGTCTCATACCCCCCCCTCCTATCATTATACTCATGCACTACATCAATTGTCGTCAGGCATAGCAATGTTACTGCTTGTCTTGTCTCATACCCCCCCCCCCTCCTCTTGTTATACTCATGCACTACATCAATTGTCGTCAGGCATAGTAATGTTACTGCTTGTCTTGTCTCATACCCCCCCCCTCCTCTTGTTATACTCATGCACTACATCAATTGGTGTCAGGCATAGTAATGTTACCTCTTGTCTTGTCTCATTCTTATCCTTCCCCTCCTCTCGTTATACTCATGCACTACATCAATTGTAGTCAGGCATAGTAATGGTACTGCTTGTCTTGTCTCATACCCCCCCTCCTATCATTATACTCATGCACTACATCAATTGTCGTCAGGCATAGCAATGTTACTGCTTGTCTTGTCTCATACCCCCCCCCCCTCCTCTTGTTATACTCATGCACTACATCAATTGTCGTCAGGCATAGTAATGTTACTGCTTGTATTGTCTCATTCTTATCCTTCCCCTCCTCTTGTTATTCTCATGCACTACATCACTTGTCATCAGGCATAGTAATGTTACTGCTTGTCTTGTCTCATACCCTCCCCCCTCCTCTCGTTATACTCATGCACTACATCAATTGTCGTCAGGCATAGTAATGTTACTGCCTGTCTTGTCTCATACCCTCCGCCTCTCATTATGCTCATGCACTACATCAATTGTAGTCAGGCATAGCAATGTTACTGCTTGTCTTGTCTCATTCTTATCCTCCCCCACCTCTCGTTATACTCATGCACTAAATCAATTGTCGTCAGGCATAGTAATGTTACTGCTTGTCTTGTCTCATACCCCCCTCCCCCTCCTCTCGTTATACTCATGCACTACATCAATTGTCGTCAGGCATAGTAATGTTACTGCCTGTCTTGTCTCATACCCTCCGCCTCTCATTATGCTCATGCACTACATCAATTGTAGTCAGGCATAGCAATGTTACTGCTTGTCTTGTCTCATTCTTATCCTCCCCCACCTCTCGTTATACTCATGCACTAAATCAATTGTCGTCAGGCATAGTACTGTTACTGCTTGTCTTGTCTCATACCCCTTCCCCCTCCTCTCGTTATGCTCATGCACTACATCGATTGTCGTCAGGCATAGTAATGTTACTGCTTGTCTTGTCTCATGCCCCCCTCCCCCTCCTCTCGTTATACTCATGCACTACATCATTTGTCGTCAGGCATAGTAATGTTACTGCCTGTCTTGTCTCATACCCCCCTCCCCCTCCTCTCGTTATACTCATGTACTACATCAATTGTCGTCAGGCATAGTAATGTTACTGCCTGTCTTGTCTCATACCCCCCGCCTCTCATTATGCTCATGCACTAAATCAATTGTCGTCAGGCATAGTAATGTTACTGCTTGTCTTGTCTCATACCCCCCTCCCCCTCCTCTCGTTATACTCATGCACTACATCCATTGTCGTCAGGCATAGTAATGTTACTGCTTGTCTTGTCTCATACCCCCCTCCCCCTCCTCTCGTTATACTCATGCACTACATCCATTGTCGTCAGGCATAGTAATGTTACTGCTTGTCTTGTCTCATACCCCCCTCCCCCTCCTCTCGTTATATTCGTGCACTACATCAATTGTCGTCAGGCATAGCAATGTTACTGCTTGTCTTGTCTCATACCCCCCTCCCCCTCCTCTCGTTATACTCATGCACTACATCCATTGTCGTCAGGCATAGTAATGTTACTGCTTGTCTTGTCTCATACCCCCCTCCCCCTCCTCTCGTTGTATTCGTGCACTACATCAATTGTCGTCAGGCATAGCAATGTTACTGCTTGTCTTGTCTCATACCCCCCTCCCCCTCCTCTCGTTATACTCATGCACTACATCCATTGTCGTCAGGCATAGTAATGTTACTGCTTGTCTTGTCTCATACTCCCCTCCCCCTCCTCTCGTTATACTCATGCACTACATCCATTGTCGTCAGGCATAGCAATGTTACTGCTTGTCTTGTCTCATACCCCCCTCCCCCTCCTCTCGTTATACTCATGCACTACATCCATTGTCGTCAGGCATAGTAATGTTACTGCTTGTCTTGTCTCATACTCCCTCCCCCTCCTCTCGTTATACTCGTGCACTACATCGATTGTCGTCAGGCATAGTAATGTTACTGCCTGTCTTGTCTCATTCTTTCCCTTCTCCTTCATAATTGTTCCTTGCACTTGCACTATCTGAAATGTCGCCTGGCTGATTATGAAAGTTATTTCACATTCTGAATTGTTTCAAGGACCTGTAAGAATGTAATTTTACTCCCCCATGTTCCCTCCCTCCTTGAAGCGCTTTGAAAAACATTGTGTATAGGCGCTATACAAATATAATTAATCAATTAACACTGTGCATGATTTATTCAGTGAAGAAAACATTAAAGGGACGTTATAGTTTAATTGCGCCAAAAAAAACGTTTTGAATTTCAGAAAATCAACGTTAAAGGAACTTGTACCACACAACCCTACCTCAATGACATTTACTGTGTGTGTTGGGAAATTTGGGTAGAGGTGCATTAGTAAACAGCTAGAAGTAACTTTAAGCAGAATCGGTCATATATAGAGGACGCATAGTGTGTATCTCACGTGGAAGTTGGATTAGTGGGAAGCTGTGTGATAGCTCCTAGTTCCCAGAGGCAACTCTTTTTCACTGTTTGATGCTTGACTGCTCCTGCTCTTCACATCTTTATTCCAATCCCTTCCTCACCCTCCTTGTCATCTTCATTACTGTGTGGGGTCCATGGCATAACCTATGTGATGCTTGGCAATACCCCATCTGCAGACCGAGTTCATCCTCCTCCAAACACCTGTAGCATAGGATTTCGCTCCCAAACCTTCATGATATTCTGGGAACCCCAACTAGCTTCTACAGCATTATTGAGACCCCTAGGATTAAAGTTGAGTCTTTTTAAAATTAGTAGTTCTGTCCAGCATCATACATTCTCCGTGATCATGTTCATGTTATGGTGCAAGGTTCAGCATCATACAGTCTCTGTGATCATGTTATGGTGCAAGGTCCAGCATTATACAGTCTCTGTGATCATGTTATGGTGCAAGGTCCAGCATCATGCTGTTTCCGTGATCATGTTATGGTGCAAGGTCTAACATCATACAGTCTCTGTGATCATGTTATGGTGCAAGGTCCAGCATCATACAGTCTCTGTGATCATGTTATGGAGTAAGGTCCAGCATCATACAGTCTCTGTGATCATGTTATGGAGTAAGGTCCAGCATCATACAGTCTCTGTGATCATGTTATGGTGCAAGGTCCAGCATTATACAGTCTCCGTGATCATGTTCATGTTATGGTACAAGGTTCAGCATCATACAGTCTCTGTGATCATGTTATGGTGCAAGGTCCAGCATTATACAGTCTCTGTGATCATGTTATGGTGCAAGGTCCAGCATCATGCTGTTTCCGTGATCATGTTATGGTGCAAGGTCTAACATCATACAGTCTCTGTGATCATGTTATGGTGCAAGGTCCAGCATCATACAGTCTCTGTGATCATGTTATGGAGTAAGGTCCAGCATCATACAGTCTCTGTGATCATGTTATGGTGCAAGGTCCAGCATTATACAGTCTCCGTGATCATGTTCATGTTATGGTACAAGGTTCAGCATCATACAGTCTCTGTGATCATGTTATGGTGCAAGGTTAATCTATTGTGCCCCATACGTTGAACTGGCTTCATTGCAACGCTAAGAACATGCACCTGAGCCAATGCAGACATAGCCTAGACAGCTTTACCCAATTAATGCCCTCCACCACCACAGGCAAGACCCCAGGAGCCAGTGATTGAACCCCATCAAGCAAGAGAAATGGCCCTATTAGAGCGGAGCTACTCGCAGCGGGGTTTAGCCAGAAAGAACCAGCTCTAGACATTGTGCTAAGCTCCTCTGAACGTCCGTAAGCCTTTTAAATGAGGAGGAGCTATATCTGGACAACAGTGGAGTCCAGCGTGCAGTGTGTTTTGTGTGGTAAGGCCGAGCAAGGACACACGCCACTTGCTGGTTATTAATGGACATTTGATGGTTCGTTTTTGTATTTAAACACCTATAGGTATAGGGGATGAACTACAAATGGGGATTGTCCTAAAGCAAACGGCACACAGGGTGTACCTACACAAAGTGGGGGTTTTCGTCCAGGTGTTCAACTGTTTAGTTGATTCTGGTTCAAATCATAAAGTTCTTAACTTATTCTTACAAGTTCTTGTCTCTACTTGAGACGCTCTAACCTCCTATGTAAAGTCTCAAAATAGTTGTCAAACAAAATGTTCCAGCACCTAATCTTCAAAAGTCTTTTAACCCCCTGATTCCCATAAACTAGCAGCACAAATGTTCCAAGGTTTTGGCCCAATGTAAAGGCTTCACAAACCTGGCCTTCAAAGTCCAACTCTATTATCTAGAAGTTCTCCTCTGAGAATGTTCTTGTAGTAGTTAATCACTCTGGTCAATCCTTTCGGTCTCTCTGTTTTCACCTTTGTCTCAATAACTCTTCCAGGTTTCAAGCTTCGTGGTTCTCTCTCCTTCAGGCTGTTCCTCTGCCTTGCAACAGCCTATTCTAGACTTCTCCCAGCCCTTGCATTACTCAGGATTTACAGTACGTCCCTCCCAGTCTTTGGGTTTGTCAGGATTCACAACAGGTCTCTCCCAGACGGTGAGTTTTTTTTCTGCATTCATAGCAGCAGTAATGGGTGCCATCCCTCCTCCCCCCCCAATATATGGAACTTGCGAGGCAGCCAATGTTGTCGCCCTCCTGCCATGGCTCAGGAATTTCTCCCTTTTACCCGAGGATCGTTGGTGGACAGTGTAAAGACCGGAGGGGGGGGTCTGTACTTCCGCTCTCTATTTGGTAGAGGAGAGACACAGAGACCCCTGCCAAGATTCTCTAGTATTGGTAGACTTAGTTGAGCAATCAAGGCCTAGCTTCTCAGGAGGTGATGCGAGCTGGTTCTTAAGTACAGTGTAGTCACCAAGCACCCACAAAGGAATGTCCACACACTGGGCCTGATCACGACCTCGGCGGTAACCTTTAAATCCGGCGGCAGCGCTATTACCGCCGGATTTAAGGGTCCACCGAATCAGGGCTTTGGCGGATTTCGCCCCAGCTCTGAGCTGGGTGGAAATCCGCCGAAAATTCGCACTATTACCGCCGGCGGGAAATCCGCCGGCGGTATTAGCATGAAGATTCCCCATTGAGCCCAATGGGGAATGGGGCATTCCCGAATGGGCTCAATGGGGAATGGGGACTTCCAAGTCCGCCCAACTCGTGATCCCGCGCTATTAGCGCCGGGGGCTATCGCGGTCGCGCTAATAGCCCCCGTGCTAATAGCGTTAGCGTTACCGCCGAGGTCGTGATCAGGCCCACTGTATCAGTAAAAACACAGTCTTTATATAATTAATATTCAAGGTCATATACACGATCACTATAACTCACTTTTTACTCCGAAAATCAGCACTGGTAAATATGTACAATTCTAAAGTGGTACCACTAACGTTATTAGATCTCATTAAAGTGCATACGGTCAGAATGACACACAGATCAAGATAAAGAGGAAACCAGCAGTAGAGAGAGAAAGGAAAGCAAGCTGGTTGAGCAATAGGCAGAATACTGGTAACTACCGTTAAACACAGTTCTGTGTGGAGATCCCCCCACCTGGGCAACCTGTAGAAGAAAGATACAAGCCCAGTCCATATATTGTTCACACTAGACTTTCCAATAGTTCTGCAACCCCAAAGTACCTTGCGTTGTAGCGTTCCGCATCAGGGAATTGGCGGCCCTTCTTGAGTGTCCTCCCTTTCAGGCAGGAGTCATGGGTCGTCGAACGTCCGACGGAGAACAGGTCGAGCTACGACAGTGAAGTGGCCGTGTCGTTCCTAGCGGTGCTCGTTGACAGGGAAGCGTAAACGTCCTGCAAGGAAGAGGCCTGCGGGGCACCTTGAGGTCGATGGTTCTGGACCGCAAAGAGTTGAAGAACTGTGGCCCAGCAAGGACGTTGAGTCGCCGGCGTGTCTGTGGTCTTTGGGTGGCGGGAAACCCACCGGTGGATGCTCCTCAGCGCGTCAACAGTCAGGCCTTCTCTGGCAGGATACAGCCTTGACGATGCGGACGAGAGCGTTCTTGGATCAATGAAGTTCTTGGGCAACAGGAGCACGGCGGCTCCAGTCGGCAACGGCGGTCGTCGACAGTGGTGGACAACAGTCCGGGCGCTTCTCCTTGGAGTTCCGCAGCAATCCCTGTATTGGGTCGGCAGCCTGTTGAAGGTATGTCTACCAGGGAGCTTAGGCAAAGATCAGCTGTGCACGATGGTCCCTCGTAGCTCGGGATGAGGGCGCCTTACCAGGTCCTCTCCGGGTCAGTCCTTGAGGCACAGCAGCTTTCAGATTGCGAAGGAGAGCAACAGCAATTCTTCTCGTCCAGCAGGGCTCAAGATTAAGCTTCAGTTACTCCAGTTACTCGTCGTAGTGGACTTCATCTTCTGAACACGATTCCTAGCAGTGAGAGGTCCCCAGATATACTGTTGATCTCCCATTCATTCCGCTGGGTCACACTCAAGCATCCAATCATGACTACGGGCATTCAGGCAGGCAGGCAGCCAATCAGGCACACGGTGCATTCTGTCATGACCCTCAGCCCTGATCCCCACTGGCAAGTCCATTGGCCAGGTGGGATCAGAACTCAGATCGCTAATAAGGCCTGGCATCCACTTCTCAGGCCCTCTTGGGGCCAGTCCTGGCGCCTTTGGCGCCAGGCTCATAAACAAGGAAAGACATCTGCTTGAGGAACTACTTTATTTAGGCTTTCAGCCAACATGGAGGCATTCACATAGCTTGATTCCTAGAACCAAGCTATGCGGTATAGTGTTTTGGGTGTGGTGGCCTAGGGACTACTTTACCTGGACTACTTTGCAGTGGCTATTTAAACCACACCCGAACAAGACAACACGCTTCGCGTTACTTTGCTACTAGCAACGTGACGCACACCGTGTCCAGCTTTCTCACGAGCCTGACGAATTCCGGACCTGCAGAAAAAAACAAAGAACATCGTTAGCAGCAGAATCTTACCTGCAATCTCCATCCTTCACTGCTCGCAGCTCCTGGGCAGCTACGTTGGAAGAGTTCGCCGCCCGGATCGAAGGACCTGAGAAAGGGAGAAAGACATCATTAAAGGAGGTGGTAGAGACATTACAACCACGAAGCGCTTAGAGACTTACCTGGCTGGTTGCTTTTCGACCGGCATAGCTCCGGAACTCCATCCGCGCTGGGAACACACTGCGACCTACGAAAAAGAGAAAAGCACAGGTCAGTGAGGACAAGACATCGCTGTGCTGTGCAAAGCGCCATCCCTACCGCATCATAGCACTATTGTGCGCCATCGTTTACCGGCGAGAACCAGCCTACCCAGTTCACCAAGCAGACACTCTGTGCACCTAAGGGAGATAAAAAGAGACATTTTAGAACAGAGAAAAGGCATGCAAGAATAACAACGCCATCAATCGCAATAAGACCTACCTGAAAGACATTACTAGGCCCGCATTCAGTGAATTAACTGGACCGCACGCGCCCGCAAAAGACAACGCGCCCCTGCCCAGAGAGCAGGACAGAGAGCCCACCAATTCCGACAACCAGGTGAGAAGAGAACCCGGAGGGGCTGAAATCACAAGGGAGGTGGGGGAAAACTTACCTTGGTCGTCCAGTCCTAATATAGTCTTCATTTCCAGGCAGAGTCCCATCGACACTGAGAACCACACCAGGGAATCATTGAGAAGGGCACCAACGACCAACTGGCTGGGTGGCATCCCCGTGGATACCAGGTGAGCGTAACAGAACGCAAAGCCTCACATAAATAATCCCCCTGGGTGCCATGGAAACATCGGAAATCGACCAATTAGCCCAATTGTTGGGGGACCTTCGTGCTGAGGTTCTTTCAGCTCGACAAGAGACTAATGCACTCCGAAGAGACCTAATAGTGACCAAGGAGCGCACCGACGAAATCGGCAGACAGTTCTTGCAATCACAGGCATGTCAGACTCCTCTGCCTGGAGGAAATCCACCGATGCAAAATCCTATCTCACCATCTTATACCCCCACACCAGTACAGATCACGCTGCCTGGAACAGTTCCCCTGGCACCACCAGAAAGGTTTTCGGGCGACCCACAGAAGTATGCAGCATTCATAAATCAGTTTCGCCTTCATTTCCTTTGTCGCCCTGGGGCATTTCCAAATGACTAAGCTCGGGTAGCTTTGAGTGGAAGTGCAGCGGATTGGTCGGTGCCGTTGGTGACCCATAATGATCTATTGTTACAGGACTATGGGGGGTTCCAGAGAGAAATGGAAAAACAGTTTGCTCATCATACCCAGGAACAAGCAGTGTATAACAAACTCTTATCCCTCCGGCAGGGGAACCAAGACTTGTTAACATACATTGCTACTTTCAATAGACTGGTTGCTGAAGCCAGGTGGCCAGAAAACAAAAGAACCACGTTATTCCATCGAGGCTTACGAGGCAAATTAAAGGAGGTCTTGGCCCAGGTAGTTGATCCCCCCCCAGAGGCTGTACCGAATTCATAAATCTGGTCGTGCCGCTAGACCATCGGTTGCAGGACCGAAAAGCAGACCGGTCCAAAGCAGACTCTCGAGTAGTTTATGTTCAGCCTAGAGACAACGCACCACGGGTGCCAGACAACGCTGTAGAACCCATGCAGATCGGAGGGATACGACCTCCATTAACAAAACAAGAGCGGTATAAAAGAAGACAACAGCAACTTTGTTTGTATTTTGGAAAACCAGGACATTTCCTGAAAGATTGCCCGGTAAAACCCCCAAGGAGGACAGTCGGCGCCACAGAATAGGATGAAGTTAAGGAATTGGAAAACTACCAAGCTCGGCAACCGTAGAGGTCAGTTTGTCGAGTGATGAGAAAGAGCCACTGACCTCACACTTTGCGATACCCGTGATCTTAATAAACCACCAACAATCGTCAAAGATGCATGCCGTAGAAGCGTACAACGACAGCGGAGCAGTTGGAAACTATATAGATCAAGAGTTGGTAGCAGAGATGGGGCTCTCGTTGTGTTCCAAGTCTACCAGGAACAAGGTGACTACCGTGGATGGGACAGAAATCGCCTCCAGACCAGTAACCCAGTGCACAGCTGCAGTAACCTTGCTGTGCCAGGATGGACATCGGAAGTGTATTTCGTTCGATCTTATTAAGGCACCTCAGTTCCGGTTGATACTAGGGATGCCATGGTTGGTTGCTCACAACCCTTTGATAGACTGGCGGGCACGGAAATTAACCTTCTCTGGCAACTGCTCCCTGGCCTGCTACTCTCCTGAACCGGAACCCGACTCCTGTATCTCCAAGACTTCCAATACTGTAGCTTCTACCCTAGGAGTAACTAATTCTTTGCCAGATGAATATCGTGACTTTCAGGACGTATTCCAAAAAGACCAGGCTAACACATTGCCGCTGCATAGGCCTTATGATTGTCACATTGACTTTATTCCTGGGGCACAAATCCCTTGCGGCACGATCTACGCTATCACCGAACCAGAAAACCTTCACCTGAAATCCTATTTGGACCAGTACCTTGCAAACAGATTTATCCACCCATCTAAGTCCCCAGCAGCCAGTCCTTTGTTCTTCGTACTGAAAAAGGAAGGGGACTTGAGGACCTGTATTGATTACCGCGCAATAAACTAGATCACCGTGAAGAACCGCTACCCGTTGCCTCTTATCCCGGAAATGCTAGACCAAGTCAAAGATGCCCAGATCTATACCAAATTAGACCTTCGGGGAGCATACCATCTGGTCTGGGTCAGAAGCGGAGATGAGTGGAAAACCGCTTTCCGTACCAAATATGGCTTGTTTGAATATCAAGTCATGCCTTTTGGTTTATGCAACGCTCCCGCAGCGTTTCAATATTTCATGAATGATGTCTTGAGGGAACTGATTGACGTTTGCGCCTTGGTGTACATAGATGACATCTTGGTCTACTCAGCCTCAAAACAAGATCATATCAAGCACGTTCGTTCAGTCCTCACCAAGCTCCGCCAACATCGTTTGTATGCAAAGCTGGAGAAATGTTTTTTTTCACGTCACCGAAGTAGAATTTCTTGGTTTCATCCTTTCACCAAAAGGCATCAGAATGGACGTACATAAGGTTGACGCTATTCTAAAATGGCCATCACCATCATCTCTGAAGGGGATACAGAGCATGCTAGGCTTTGCAAACTTTTACCGTCGATTTATCCCAGACTTCTCTCAGGTTGTGCACCCGATCACAGTACTGTTACGAAAAAGCAATAACATTTTTGCTTGGACCGAGGAAGCTGAAAGAGCCTTTGAGGAACTGAAACGAAGGTTCACCTCTACTCCAATCCTGTGGCACCCTTGTCCAGACCTCCCTTATGTCATAGAAACTGATGCTTCCAGTATGGCAATGGGAGCGATCCTTTCACAGAGGGACCCAGAAACTGGCCAGCTGCATCCTGTGGCCTTCTGGTCAAAAAAGTTTTCACCCCCGGAAATTAATTACACTATCACGGACAAAGAACTCCTAGCCATCAAGTCCGCTTTCAAGGCGTGGCGACACTATCTTCTGGGAGCCAGACACACCATTACAGTGATCACAGACCACCGGAGCCTGCAGTATCTCAAAACAGCCAAAGCCCAGTCTTCACGCCAGTTACGGTGGGCCCTCTTCTTCGCCGAATATGACTATGTGATCACCTTTCGACCAGGGGACAAGAATGGGAAAGCTGACGCCTTATCTCGAATGGGCATCGATGAAATGGTGTATACAACTGCAGACCCGGTACCCATCATACCAGAAGATAAACTCTTGGGTATCACAACAACCTTATCACAAGCCGAATTACGAAACAAACTTCGACAGTCAATGACCCCAGATGCTTTCCTCACATGGCAAACTCAAGGAGAACAATATTGCATCAAGGATCAGTTACCCTTTTTTAGGGACCGGCTATATGTACCCAAGAAGGACAGCATATCATTTCAGGTTATCATGACTCTCTGATCGAAGGACACCCTGGAATCGCTAAAACTTTAGTCAAGGTGAAAAAGAACTTTTGGTGGCCTACCTGGCATAAGGACATTGTCCAGTATGTTCAGTCCTGTGGCGTCTGTGCACAAAATAAATCACAGAAACCATCGGGTCTCCTACAACCACTGGACATCCCTCCCGCTCCATGGCACACTCTTTCCCTTGACTTTATCACTGATCTGCCACTGAGTCAAGGCTTTAACACCATTCTTGTAGTCGTGGATTTGTTCTCTAAGATGGCACATTTTATTCCTCTCAAGGGCCTCCCGGACGCATCCACCCTAGCAGAAGTATTTCTGGAAAACATTGCCAAGCTACATGGTTTCACATCAGTTCTGGTCTCCGATCAAGGCAGCCAGTTTGTATCCAATTTTTGGAGAAAATGTTGCGCAATGGCACAGATTCACGTCCGGCTATCTACCAGTCACCACCCCCAAACGGACGGCCAAACCGAGAAGACCAACCAGACCCTCGAGCAGTATTTACGGTGCATGCTGCACCATGAATTGAGAGATTGGAAGGACTTGCTTTGGATAGCCGAGTACGCATATAACAATTCCGTACATTCTAGCACGGGACAAACACCTTTTTACACCCTGTATGGCAGACATCCACGTACCTCAGAACTCGACCTTCCTGCTAGCCTGGAAATACCTGACTCTTCACACAACCATCACTCAGGCGTTCAGAAAGGCAAAGAGACATCTTATTCATGCTAAAGAAAAACAAAAGTACTTCGCCGACCAGCATCGGAAAGAGGCCCCGGACTATCAAGTGGGAGACCAGGTTTGGTTAGCCGCCAAATATGTACCCATCAAAGGGACCGAGACCTTACATCCTCGATATTTGGGACCCGATATCATCAAGGCAATTATCAACCCGGCAACCGTCAAATTGGACTTACCACCTAATCTACAAATCCATCCGGTATTCCATGTGTCCCTCTTAAAACCAATGCAACCCGGTACACAAATCAAGACACCACCTCAACCCATACTAATTGATGGAGAACCAGAATTCGAAGTCAAGGGCATCCTGGACTCTAAATACTCTAGAGCCAAGTTATATTATCTCGTCGACTGGAAGGGATTTGGGCCTCAAGATAGATCCTGGGAACCCAGGGAGAACATCCATGCACCACCTCTGATCAAGAAATTTCATCAGAACTTACCAACTAAACCTGGACCAGACAGGAGACACACCATGGGAGGGGCCTTGCGGGGAGTGCTGTCACGACTCTCAGCCCTGATCCCCACTGGCAAGCCCATTGGCCAGGTGGGATCAGAACTTGGATCGATAATAAGGCCTGGCATCCACTTCTCAGGCCCTCTTGGGGCCAGTCCTGGCGCCTTTGGCGCCAGGCTCATAAACAAGGAAAGACATCTGCTTGAGGAAATACGTTATTTAGCTTTCAGCCAACATGGAGGCATCCACATAGCTTGATTCCTAGAACCAAGCTATGCGATAGTGTTTTGGGTGTGGTGGCCTAGGGACTACTTCACCTGGACTACTTTGCAGTGGCTATTTAAACCACACCCGAACAAAACAACACGCTTTGCGTTACTTTGCGACTAGCAACGTGACGCTCACCGTGTCCAGCTTTCTCACGAGCCTGACGAATTCCGGACCTGCAGAAAAAAACAAAGAACATCGTTAGCAGCAGAATCTTACCTGCAATCTCCATCCTTCACTGCTCGCAGCTCCTGGGCAGCTCCTTTGGAAGAGTTTGCCGCCCGGATCGAAGGACCTGAGAAAGGGAGAAAGACATCATTAAAGGAGGTAGTAGAGACATTACAACCACGAAGCGCTTAGAGACTTACCTGGCTGGTTGCTTTTCGACCGGCATAGCTCCGGAACTCCATCTGCGCTGGGAACACACCGTGACCTACGAAAAAGAGAAAAGCACAGGTCAGTGAGGACAAGACATCGCTGTGCTGCGCAAAGCGACATCCTTACCGCATCATAGCGCTATTGTGCACCATCGTTTACCGGCGAGAACCAGCCTACCCAGTTCACCAAGCGCACACTCTGCGCACCTAAGGGAGATAAAAAGAGACATTTTAAAACAGAGAAAAGGCATGCAAGAATAACAATGCCATCAATCGCAATAAGACCTACCTGAAAGACATTATTAGGACCGCAGTCAGTGAAGTAACTGGACTGCACGCGCCCACAAAAGACAACGCGCCCCTGCCCAGAGAGCAGGACGGAGAGCCCACCAATTCCGACAACCAGGTGAGAAGAGAACCCAGAGGGGCTGAAATCACAAGGGAGGTGGGGGAAAACTTACCTTGGTTGTCCAGTCCTAATATAGTCTTCATTTCCAGGCGGAGTCCCATCGACACCGAGAACCACAGCAGGGAATCATTGAGAAGGGCACCAACGACCAACTGGCTGGGTGGCGTCACCGTGGATACCAGGTGAGCGTAACACATTCAGGCCATTCACTTCTCTCCAGACACTCACAACAAGTTATGCGTATTGGGACAAGTACTGAGCCATTCAACACTCCAAGCTGCATTCATACCGGTTTTGGGCAGGGCTGTCTCAACCATTGTGTCAAACGCCAGATACCAGACAGCCACAACATAGAATGCATATTCGTCACACACTCCATTCACCTAGGTCCCACCCACAGGTGTACCCACAACATACGGTCGTTGAGAAGGCTCCAGCCAGTCTGGTCGGCACTTCCCCACACTACCATATATGGAACTTCCAACCCACAGCCAGTCAGGGGGAAGGGACAGAGGCAGGGCTTCCCGGGACTTCGGGAAGATCAAGGTAACAGGCGATGGAAGGCAAGAGGCCATGGGGGCCATTTTGTCTCCATCAGGAATCTACCGATTCCAATGACAGGGCCTGGGCATCCCAAAATGGAGGACGCTCAGGGCACCAGTCATTTCAGCACGGAGCTGCTACCAGCCCGTACCCTGCTCTGTGGGTCACACACAGGTGCCCAAAAACATACACTAGGGGCACAGGGTTGCACCCCTACCTATGGGTGACATAAGGGTATCCCATGGGTCTGTTCACCAAACCAAAAGAGAGAGAGCTGCACCGCCAGGAGTCCCACATGAACTCCTGCGCGGAAAACACAACAGAACACACGATAAAAAGCAGTAAAGGACAAGGATACGGAGGCCCTGTCCCTCCGATGCAATTCCAGCATCACAGTCGCCGCCCCAGACTGAGGTTCGGGTGCCTAATCTCCCACGGGATAGGCACCCTCATCCAGACGGTCAACATACCTTCTGGAAAGGCCATCTGCATTATCGTGACTCTTCCCTGGTCTGTGCTCTATGGTGAAGTCTAGCCCTTGCAGGCTAATGGACCACCTGAGCAGTTTCGGGTTCTCACCTTTCATCTGCATAAGCCACTTAAGGGGCTTATGATCGGTTTGGACCTTGAAGGTAGACCCGGTAAGGTAGGGTCTAAAGCGCCTAAGACTCCAAACTATACTAAAACATTCCTTTTCAACAGTAGCCCACCTAAGTTCCCTACCCTTAAGTTGTCTTCTGATGAATATGATCGGATGTTCTCTTCCTTTGTCATCCAACTGGGACAAGACCGCTCCAATTCCGGTGTCGCAGGCGTCAGTTTGAACCATAAAGGGCTTGCTGTAATCAGGCGCACACAACACGGGTGCCCTACACAGACTTTCTTTCAAGCCATCAAAGGCCCTCTGACAGTCTTCGGTCCAATTAACCTTCCTCGGTTGTTTGGGCAAAGTCAGAGCTGTCAGGGGTGCAGCTATGGTTCCATAGTCTGCCATGAAATTGCGATAATACCCAGTGAGGCCCAAAAAGGCTCTCACCTGGGTTTGAGTAGTGGGAGTCTCCCAGTCATGTACGTCCTGTATTTTACTGGGGAGAGGTTGGATTTGACCCCCTCCTACCACATGACCAAGATACGTGACTTTCCCCTGAGCTATCTGGCACTTGGTGGCCTTGATAGTGAGGTTAGCCCTTTTTAACGCCTGCAACACTTTATCCAGATGCGTCAAATGCTCTTCCCAAGTGTCACTGTAGACGGCAATGTCATCTAAGTAAGCCACACAAAAGGCTTCCAGCCCACTAAGCGCATGGTTGACTAATCTCAGGAAAGTGGCAAGGGCGTTCTTCAACCCGAAACGCATGACTCTAAACTGGTAGAGTCCCTCTGGTTTTGAGAACACCATCTTTTCCTTGGCATGGTCCGTCAGAGCTATTTGCCAATAGCCTGAAGTAAGGTCGAAGGTGCTCACAAATTTGGCAGCACCTATCGTGTCCACGAGCTCATCAGCCTGGGGCAATGGGTACGCGTCAGTTTTGGTGACGGCATTGACTCCTCGGTAGTCCACACAGAACCTCCGATCCTTGGTACCTGCCTGGGAACTTGCCTTGGGGACAAGGACCACGGGACTGGACCAGGGACTGGTTGAGGGTTCAATAACACCCAGATCCAATATCTTGGCTACCTCAACATGGATGTGGTTCTTGACGGTATCCAACATACGGTAGCACCTGCTTTTGACAGGCACACTGTCACCAGTGTCAATCTCATGCCCACACCACGGTGCAAGGCCTGGTGTCAGTGAAAACAGAGAGGCGTACTGCCGGAGCAAAGCCCTGCAGGCCCTCTGCTGCTCTGCTGTCAGATCGGGAGAGAGATGTACTCCCTCCACGGAGCCACCCTGAGGGTTGCTATGTAGCAAATCAGGAAGGGGCTCACTCTCATCCTCTTCTTGCCCTGAAGCTAGCAAGAGACATGAGACTTCGGCTTGCCTGTGGAAAGGCTTGAGTCTGTTGACGTGGAATACCTGAGGGGCAACCCTCGAGGCTCCCATGTCAACCAGATAATTGACTTTGCCCATTTTGGAGATGATCCTGAAGGGTCCAGTCCATTTATCTGCCAAAGCCCGAGGCTTGGTAGGCTCCATCACGAGGACCTCCTGTCCCGGAGTTCAATTCACTTGCGATGCTTTAAGGTCATGCCAGTATTTATCCAATTCCTGGCTGGCCTTAAGATTCGCTGTTGCCTGATCCATCATCTGTGTCATCCTCCATCTGAGGCCTAACACATAGTCCCCCTCTTGCTTGGCGGGACCTGGAGGAGTAGCCTCCCAACCTTCTTGGATCAAGGCAAGGGCCCCCCTCACGGGATGTCCAAAGAGTAACTCAAAGGGGCTGAAACCAACACCCTCTTGCGGTACCTCTCTGTAAGCAAACAGCAGGCATGGCAGGAGAAGATCTCACTTCTTCCTGAGGGGCTCTTCCAAAGTGCCTAACATTGGGGGTCATTCCGAGGTTGGAGGTAAGGGATTACCGGCGCCTGTAAGGGCACCGATGGCGGTAATCCCTTACCTCCGTATTCCGAATTCCCTTTGCGGGTCCCTCTTTACCTCCTGCTTTTAGCAGGATTAAATTACGGGACCCGCAAAGTGACCTTGGAGTAAATTACGGCACCGTAATTTACGGTGCCGTAATTACCTCCTTCCCCATTCCCATTGAGCCCTATTGGGGGCAGAAATGGGGATGGGGAAGGGCTATGGTGAATGAGGAATTACCGGCCCATCCAACCTTGGAATGGACCGGTAATTACTCCATTCACCATGCCGGTATTTGTTGGGAAAGATTTCGTAATTGTAGGTAATTTTCCTTCCATGTGGCAACCCCTAAACTTTTTGCTGTTGTTTTTCACCTTGTTCTTGACTTTGCCAGAGAAGTGCAGCCTTCTGCCGCACTCCTCTGGGCTTTCGCTCCTTTCTTACGGGGAAACTGACATGCCCTTAAGACAGTCAGTACCGGGGAACGCTGTTTCCCGTAGTTTCTTTTATCATGTTGCGGCTTTCGTGCAACATGACACAAGAGGGCACTGTAAGCTAAGTTACAGCTCTCTTGGGTCTCTAGCCTTCCACAGGCCCTAGATACTCGTTTAGGATTGTATCTGATCGGTGCAAGTGATTCAGGGACGGGAATGGTGGCAGCGATCGTTTCTTGTATTTTGAGCTCCTTTTGGCGTTCTAAGCGCGTTTCTCGCTCTTAACCCAAAATGGTGGCCTGGCTCCCAAAATGGCCAGACCACGAGGCTCCTTTGTCCTGTCCGCTGACCGTCTTGCTCCCTTCACCTTCCCCAGGTCGAGCCGACCCGGGGCCTTCCTTATTTGGGCATGTACTTTCCCGCGAAACACGGATGCTTTCACGGGCATGTCTTGTGCGTGCCTCCAGTATGTGGGCTGGGATGTCTGGTCCAATACACATCCTGGGTGCCAGAGAGTCTAGGGTGGCGTGAATGCCTGGGACCACCGTGGTCCGTGATTGGTCCACGAATGGTATGAGTGTTGATGAGCGGGTCTCCCATTGGGTCCCCTCTGTTTTGGCGCAAAGGGAACCGTGGATAAGAGGGGGCTGGAAACACCACTACCATGTCGATCTCCTGAGTTCTCACGAACGAAGGAATACAGGAGCCAAGTATCCTGCAACCAAGAGGCTGGACCGAGGAATCGCTGGTGACCCGCTGAAGGACTTCTCCTCTGCACTGCTGTCGCCTTGTGAAACCCTTTTCACTTTTGATCGAACCAGAAGGCCTGTACTGGTACTTCGACCCTTGGAATAGCGGGAACAGCTATTCTCGGCATCTTCACCATCTCCTGCCAGTAAGCCTTCGGAAGCGTCTCTGGGCCATCCAGCTGACTGACCAGCTTACACGGGAGTCTTGCTCTGTAACCGCCGCCAGGTTGTGTCGTATTTCGAGTCCTTGTCACTCTCACCCGCTTCGTACACTTGGCGTTCCCAGGTCGGAAGTGAGTAGTGTACATTTGGCTCAGATACACACGGCCGCTCCGTTGCCCTGCTGTGGTGACAAACTGTGCAGGTTTCTTCGATTGGGACGTCTTTTTACTCAACACGACGACGAGGCGTTCCCTGCTCTTCTGAACCTACCAGCTACTGAAACTGACGCAGAGAAGCCTGGGTCTGCTTGCATCGGGGACCGGTGAGTAGCATAGCTAGGATCTGGTCGCCCTCCTGCAGGAGCCCATTGCTTTTCCCCGCTGTGTCAAACAGCACCCTTTTCCGTACTCGCGCTCTGCTTCTGCCCACTGTGGAGGCTGCGCTTGAGTCGCGGAACTTGTTCTTCTTCTTTTGTGCACTAAACTGAACTGCCTGATTTCCCTCGAAGGGCTTCTCCTTTTGCCCGTTGGCACCAGCGTGTGCAGGTACTTTTGAGCACAAGGCTCCACTCTTCGCAGGGCTCGGACTTCCATCTAGTTAGGTGCCTCTGAAGTCGAACTGGGTCTAAGCATTATTTCGCACTGCCTGTCTTCCTTCCCTTTTAGGTGGACTACCCATTTTTGTGCAGATAACGCTTGAAACTGTCGTGTTTGTATATATATTGTATTGGCATGGTATGTGTTGGTTTACTATCGTTATATTGTGATTTTCTCGCTACGGTCATTGTTTTAAAGGCCTTGAAATAAATGTGTATATATTTTTAATATAACAACTGTTTGGAGTAGTTTGTCAGTGGTCTTGCTTTGTGTGCTCATTGCGGGCTTTCAGTCACCCTCACCCCTCTTGAGACCTAGTCTTGACCGCCGCGATCGCTACCTTGATTGGTCTGGCTCGTCCAGAGGTTACCCTGTTCCAAGTAATTAGATTGGCCTTCTGAACTTCTGCGCCACCAGGACAGAGTTCAGAAATCCGTCTTAGCAAATTGGTGTACAGCGATGGGATACGACTGAAGGTATCCAGTGTTGCACACGAACTAGGGCATTTCAGGTTATTCCAACCAGGACACGTAGTGAATTGTTGTAGTATAACTTTAAAAAGGCCATAGTCCTATCTAACAGTATGAAAACAAATACCTTTTTAACTTTAAATGCTTCCAAATCAGAAACATTGAAAAAGATGTGTGCGGAGAGAGGTGTTTCCTCTCAAGGCACGAAATTGGAAATGATCCAAAGAATCGTGGCGTGGCAAGAAGCGCAGCTTGACGCTATAACTTCTGAGGACAGTGCGGAAGGCGGTGGGGATGCTCTCACTGGTAGAACCGACGGTTCTGCCGCTGCACTGATCCATCGCGACCACGAGGACAGGGAGGACGAGATGTCTAATGTTTCCTCTGCCAGTGCTGATGGGGAGGCTTTGCTTGAATTCAAGAAGCAAGAGCTGCGGTTTAGGCAGCAGGAGCTTGAATTCAGCATAGCCAAACTAAAAATCGAACAGGCAGAAAAACAAAAAGACAGGGATCACCAGTTGGAACTGGCCAAGCTTCAGGTTGCAAATGGGTCCAAGGGTCCTGGACATGGGTCTGGGGCCTCCTCTCATCCACGGTTTCCGAAAGATCTGCTCAGTGTGTATGAGGAAAGGAATGACATTATGGACTGGCTGAATACGTTTGAGTATGCATGCGAAATTCAACAAGTTGACAATGCTGATAAGATTGCCTGGTTACTCAGCAGACTGCCCCATTCTGGCGGTAGTGCCATTATGGAAATGTCGAAGGCTGAGCGAGCTGATTTCGCAATGTTAAAGCAAACTCTCATTTTAAAGTTTGCGAAGACTCCGGCCCAATATTTGAAACGTTTCAGAGAGTATAAGAAAAAGGAAGGTGGTACTTGGGTATCTTATGTCACTGAATCCTTGAAAAACTTAACTGGCTGGGTCGAAGGTTATAAGGTTTCTACCTTCGAAGGCATGATAAATCTTGTCATGCTGGAACACATTTTTGCATCTTCTTCCCCGGAGCTTAAGCAGCATTTGGCCGATTCGAAGGAGATAGATCCTAAGAAGCTGGCCATTGCAGCAGACTTATGGGTGTCACATCGAGTGTCCCATAAGGACAAAACTCATCCTGGTAAGCAGGAGGAAGGGAAAAAGTCCAAAGATATGGAGGGTGGAGAATCTGATAAATCTTCTTCTCATAAGGGCCACAAAAAGAAAAACAAGGGTAAGACACAAGAGAACTCACAGGGTAGTGGGGGTCAGCCTCCGAAACAGAACTCTGGTTACAATAAGCCTCCCTATGTAAACAGACCCAATGGATCTTGTTTTGCTTGTGGAGCAACTGACCACGTGAAGGGGGATCCCCGGTGTAAGGTTAGACCTTTGGGGGTCCACTCTGCTAATCTGTCCTTCTCCTCCTTCGAGGAAGAAGAGATTACAGGAGCATCCTTCTCCTCAGACTCATTTCCCAGCGGGATAGAGGCTGAGGTAGTTTTAGTGTCCCTGGGTTCCTGGGAGCCTAAAGTCGCAGAGGCTTATGCTAGGATTCCGGATAATACCAAGCACTACTTTAAAGACAGTGTGCTGATCAATGGAGTAGATACTCCAGCTCTTAGGGATAGTGGGTGCAGTCGCACTGTAGTGGATTCTACCTTGGTAGACTCAGAGGAAGTTGCCAGAGCTACTCTGATGCCCACTAAGTTGGATGACGGCCCACTCCGTATGTTCCCAGTAATACCTGTAAATCTTACTTTAAATGGTACAGCAGTCAGGATTCCAGTGAGCATTCAGAGAAACGTCCCGGGAAAGGTCTTGTTAGGTAATGATCTCAGAGCTTTAGGGCTCGTAGGAGACACTGCCGAAAGACCCTACACACTGTCTCAAGCACGGGCAGCATTGGCCAAGACTAATACGCCGCCCCAGCCGAAGGGGAAACCCAGGCGAAAGGAGTCGACAAGTCAAGACGAGGGAAAGAGAATATTCCCCCGAGCTCGCCTACCACTGCGGTGGAGGAAGTTGGTCAATCGCCCGGGCCTGACGAGGAGGTGGCGATGCCTGAAGTATTTGACCCCAACGATCATCCTGAACTAAAAGACTTGTTAGTTGAAGGAGGTCCTGATAGGGACGAATTCAGTAAAGGCCAACGTGAGTGCCCATCTCTGGAAGGCCTAAGGAGACAGGCCTGCTCCCAGCTTGAGGGTGAACCTCCTGGGACGCATAGGATTTATTGGGAAGGTGGACTCCTGTATAGTGAGCCCACAGAGTCTACAGAAGGAGACCATAGGAGGTTGGTGGTTCCCCTTGCTGTTAGGCCCATCCTCCTGCAGTTGGGGCATGAAGTCCCCCTTGCTGGTCACCTTGGTATGAAGAGGACCAAGCAAAGGTTATCCATGCACTTCTACTGGCCCAAGATGGGGGTGCAAGTAGAAAGTCACTGCAGGAGTTGTGCTTCCTGCCAGTTGTCTGGTAAGGTTGGCGCGACAATCCAAGCTCCTTTGGTACCGCTCCCAGTTGTGGGGGTACCATTTGAAAGGGTAGGGATCGACATCGTTGGTCCCCTTGACCCGCAAACATCCTCGGGCAATAGGTTTATCTTGGTGCTGGTCGACCATGCAACCAGATATCCTGAGGCCATCCCATTGAAAACTGTAACTGCCAAGTCAGTTGCAAAAGGTTTACTTGGCATATTTACTAGGGACTGGCTTCCCTAAAGAAGTGGTGTCGGATCGTGGCAGCAACTTTATGTCGAAGTATATGCAGGCTATGTGGAAAGAATGTGGGGTCACCTACAAGTTCTCTTCTGCATACCACCCCCAGACCAATGGTCTGGTGGAACGTTTCAACAGAACGTTAAAGAGCATGATTGGGGCTCTGGAGGAACCTCAGAGAAGAAAATGGGATCTTCTTTTACCATGCTTACTGTTTGCCTACCGAGAGGTACCACAGGAGGGTGTTGCCTTCAGCCCCTTCGAACTTCTGTTCGGTCATCCCGTACAGGGACCCTTGGCCATCGTCAAAGAGGGATGGGAGATGCCCACTCCCCCTGTTACTACCAACGTAGTTGATTATGTGCTAGGGCTCAGAAAACGTATGGTACTTCTGATGGGCTTGGCTAGTGATAAATTGAAGGCAGGACAAGCACTGGTGAGACATTGGTACGACCAGAAAGCTTCCCTCATCAACTTTACACCTGGTCAGCAAGTCCTGATCATGAATCCCATAAGGCCTCGAGCTTTACAGGACAAATGGTCAGGCCCTTACACAGTGGTGGAGCCCCTGGGTGAGGTTAACTATTTAGTGGACCATGGAAGGCCTGGACAGGCTCCAAAAGTGTTTCACGTGAATAGGCTGAAGGCTTTCGTCCCAAGAGTCGAAATCGCAGCACTGCTACTGGCTTCAGATGTTGAGGAAGAGGAGTCTGAACCTCTCCCCGACCTGTTCCAAAGCGGTCCTTCAGATAGCTCTGTCGAGGGTGTCCGAGTGGCCCCTCACCTGACTTCTGATCAGCAGGCTGAGGTGAAAAGTTTGCTTAGGCAGTTTTCCCCCCTGTTTTCACAGTCGCCTGGTTTGACACCTTGGTGCAAACATAACATTGACACAGGAGACCGTGTACCTACCAAAAGTAGGGGATACAGGATGTCAGACAAAGTACGGTCTTATATTAAGACCGAGGTCAACAAGATGTTAGACCTTGGGGTGATTGAACCCTCTAGTAGTCCTTGGTCCAGCCCTGTGGTTTTGGTTCCAAAGGCAGGCACTTCTGAATTAAGGTTCTGCGTGGATTACAGGGCTCTGAATGCTGTCACCAAGACAGATGCACACCCCTTGCCTCGAACAGATGAGCTGGTGGATACTTTGGGTGCCTCCAAGTACCTCAGCACGTTTGACCTCACTGCTGGCTATTGGCAAATAGCTTTAACAGAACATGCCAAGGAGAAGACAGCATTTTCTACTCCAGACGGCCTTTACGAATTCCGGGTAATGCCGTTCGGGTTGAAGAATGCACCTGCCACTTTCCAGAGGCTTGTGAATCATGTGTTGAATGGGTTGGACGAATTTTGTCTTGCATATCTGGACAATATAGCAGTTTTTAGTGCCACCTGGGAAGACCATGTGAAACACCTCGGGATTGTGCTCCAGGCTCTTCAGAAAGCACACCTGACCATAAAGGCTAGTAAATGCCAGATTGGACAAGGCTCAGTGGTTTACCTTGGACATGAAGTAGGTGGAGGGAGGATACAGCCTCTTCCCAGTAAAGTACAAGCAGTACAAGACTGGCCTACCCCCACTACGCAAACCCAAGTGAGAGCCTTCTTAGGACTCACGGGGTATTACCGCAATTTTGTGGCAGACTATGGCACCATAGCTGCCCCTCTGACTGCCCTCACAACTCCGAAGAAACCCAAGAAGGTAACTTGGACCGACGAGTGTGAGAAGGCCTTCAATGGCTTAAAAGACTCCTTGTGCCAGGCCCCTGTCCTCACGGCCCCTGATTATCAAAGACCTTTTATCGTGCAGACGGACGCCTCTGACACTGGGATAGGAGCTGTACTATCACAAGTAGATGAGAAGGGTAAGGAACACCCTATTGGTTTTATTAGCCGCCAGCTTAAGGACAGAGAGCTCAGATGGTCCACGGTAGAGAAAGAATGTTTCTCTGTTGTGTGGGCCCTAAGGAAGCTGAGGCCCTACCTCTATGGGACCCACTTCACTGTGCAAACTGACCATAAGCCCTTAAAGTGGCTAATGAACATGAAGGGGGAGAATCCAAAGTTGCTTAGGTGGTCCATAAGTCTACAAGGCTTCGACTTCACTATTGAGCATACGCCAGGTGTCCAACATAGTAGTGCTGATGGGTTGTCCAGAATGTTTAACCGACCTGAACAAGAGACTCATCCAGGGGTGGATTAGTTCCCCCTGTCCATAGTCTGGGAGGGGCGAGTGTTAGGAAAGATTTCGTAATTGTAGGTAATTTTCCTTCCATGTGGCAACCCCTAAACTTTTTGCTGTTGTTTTTCACCTTGTTCTTGACTTTGCCAGAGAAGTGCAGCCTTCTGCCGCACTCCTCTGGGCTTTCGCTCCTTTCTTACGGGGAAACTGACATGCCCTTAAGACAGTCAGTACCGGGGAACGCTGTTTCCCGTAGTTTCTTTTATCATGTTGCGGCTTTCGTGCAACATGACACAAGAGGGCACTGTAAGCTAAGTTACAGCTCTCTTGGGTCTCTAGCCTTCTACAGGCCCTAGATACTCGTTTATGATTGTATCTGATCGGTGCAAGTGATTCAGGGACGGGAATGGTGGCAGCGATCGTTTCTTGTATTTTGAGCTCCTTTTGGCGTTCTAAGCGCGTTTCTCGCGCTTAACCCAAAATGGTGGCCTGGCTCCCAAAATGGCCAGACCACGAGGCTCCTTTGTCCTGTCCGCTGACCGTCTTGCTCCCTTCACCTTCCCCAGGTCGAGCCGACCCGGGGCCTTCCTTATTTGGGCATGTACTTTCCCGCGAAACACGGATGCTTTCGCGGGCTTCTACATGTCTTGTGTGTGCCTCCAGGATGTGGGCTGGGATGTCTGGTCCCAATACACATCCTGGGTGCCAGAGAGTCTAGGGTGGCGTGAATGCCTGGGACCACCGTGGTCCGTGATTGGTCCACGAATGGTGTGAGTGTTGATGAGCGGATCTCCCATTGGGTCCCCTCCGTTTTGGCGCGAAGGGAACCGTGGATAAGAGGGGGCTGGAAACACCACTACCATGTCGATCTCCTGAGTTCTCACGAACGAAGGAATACAGGAGCCAAGTATCCTGCAACCAAGAGGCTGGACCGAGGAATCGCTGGTGACCCGCTGAAGGACTTCTCCTCTGCACTGCTGTCGCCTTGTGAAACCTTTTTCACCTTTGATCGAACCAGAAGGCCTGTACTGGTACTTCGACCCTTGGAATAGCGGGAACAGCTATTCTCGGCATCTTCACCATCTCCTGCCAGTAAGCCTTCGGAAGCGTCTCTGGGCCATCCAGCTGACTGACCAGCTTACACGGGAGTCTTGCTCTGTAACCGCCGCCAGGTTGTGTCGTATTTCGAGTCCTTGTCACTCTCACCGCTTCGTACACTTGGCGTTCCCAGGTTGGAAGTGAGTAGTGTACATTTGGCTCAGATACACACGGCCGCTCCGTTGCCCTGCTGTGGTGACAAACTGTGCAGGTTTCTTCGATTGGGACGTCTTTTTACTCAACACGACGACGAGGCGTTCCCTGCTCCTCTGAACCTACCAGCTACTGAAACTGACGCAGAGAAGCCTGGGTCTGCTTGCATCGGGGACCGGTGAGTAGCATAGCTAGGATCTGGTCGCCCTCCTGCAGGAGCCCATTGCTTTTCCCCGCTGTGTCAAACAGCACCCTTTTCCGTACTCGCGCTCTGCTTCTGCCCACTGTGGAGGCTGCGCTTGAGTCGTGGAACTTGTTCTTCTTCTTTTGTGCACTAAACTGAACTGCCTGATTTCCCTCGAAGAGCTTCTCCTTTTGCCCGTTGGCACCAGCGTGTGCAGGTACTTTTGAGCACAAGGCTCCACTCTTCGCAGGGCTCAGACTTCCATCTAGTTAGGTGCCTCTGAAGGCGAACTGGGTCTAAGCATTATTTCGCACTGCCTGTCTTCCTTCCCTTTTAGGTGGACTACCCATTTTTGTGCAGATAACGCTTGAGACTGTCGTATTTGTATATATATTGTATTGGTATGGTATGTGTTGGTTTACTATCGTTATATTGTGATTTTCTCGCTACGGTCATTGTTTTAAAGGCCTTGAAATAAATGTGTATATATTTTTAATATAACAACTGTTTGGAGTAGTTTGTAAGTGGTCTTGCTTTGTGTGCTCATTGCAGGCTTTCAGTCGCCCTCACCCCTCTTGAGACCTAGTCTTGACCGCCGCGATCGCTACCTTGATTGGTCTGGCTCGTCCAGAGGTTACCCTGTTCCAAGTAATTAGGTTGGCCTTCTGAACTTCTGCGCCACCAGGACAGAGTTCAGAAATCCGTCTTAACAGTATTCCATGGAGTAAATAGCTCCATGGTTGCCAACCATGGAGCTATTTACTCCATGGTGTAGTCCTAACTCGGAATGAGGGCCACTCCCTTGAGAGTTTTGTTAAATCTCTCAACTAGACCGTTGGTCTAGGGTGGTAAGAAGTGGAGAACTTGTAAGTTACTCTGCATTCTTTCTACATGGTTTTCATGTAACTCGACATGAAGTTGGATCCTCTATCAGAGACAACCTCCTTAGGGAATCCAACATGGGTGAAAATGCCCAGGAGAGCCCTGGCAACCACCTTGGCCGTAACCGTCCGAAGGGGTATAGCCTCAGGGTACCTGGTGGCATGATCGACCAAGACCAGGATGAACCGATGTCCACCCGATGTTGGAGGGTCAAGGGGACCGATGATGTCGATGCCAACCCTCTCAGACGGTGTGCCAACCCCTGGCAATGGTTGCAGTGGGGCGATGACTCTGCCTCCAGTCTTGCCAGACAACTGACAAGTTGGGCAGGTCCTGCAGTGGGACTCCACTTCTACTCCCATCCGTGGCCAGTAGAAATGGGCAGAGAGCCTCTGCTTAGTCTTCTTGGTCCCAAGATGACCAGCCAAAGGCATCTCATGCGCCAACTGCAGCAGGAAGGGCCTGTAAACCTGGGGTACCAACAACCTCTTGAGGGCGCCAGGTTCAGGCTTAGTGGGCTCACTAACAAGGAGCTCACCCTCCCAGTAAATCCGAAATTTCCTAGGCACTTCTCCTTGTGCCTGGGATAGGGCCTGTGTCCGCAGACCCTCGAGAGAGTGGCACTCTCTCTGTCCCTTACAGAAGTCCGCCCAGGAGGGTCCCCCTTCAGCTAACAAGCATTGAAGGTCAGGATGATCCTCCGGGTTACGAGCCTCTCCCACAGGAAAGTCTTCTGGCTCTTCTCCCACAGGAGTTGAGACGGGATTCACCACTGGACCCAGCCCGTCCGGAGCATGGATCCCAATGGGGGCTGTCGAAACAGTGGGAAGAGCAAAGGCTCCTCCACAGAGGCGGCCTCCTTACTTTTCCGTTTGCTCCGTGCCTTGGGTTTCCCTGTCGGCGAGGGTGCCGGTCTCGCAGCCGGACCCTGTGTGACCTGCGATCGGGTGACTGCCACAGCAGCCATGGATAAACCATCCGTGATCATCCCTAACTCGACCAAATCATTTCCCAACAAAATGTTTGCAGGCACGTTGTCCTGAACCAGGACCGGAAGCTTTGCTGTCTTGTCTCCAATCGTAATGTTGACTAAGGCTACAGGCGATAATTTTTTTTATTTTTTATTTTATTGTATATGGTTTACAAAAGAAACCTTTACAAATACATTAAGTAGCAAACATTTCATATATATTAAAAAGGATACTTAAAAACCCAATTATCCCTTTTTAAGAATGAGAACCACATAACAAATCATTTAAATTAAAAAAAAATCAGTGCAAGTTAAAATGCGAAATGAATTTGCAGTTTCCCTTTACATAACATCAATCTTAAAGAAATAGCAGAAAGATTACAACAGTTTGATAATACAGATTATCAAACAGTTTAATCAAAGGACAGGTGCATAAAAATCTAAAAATTTAATAAATCCAGCCAAAGCAAGACCATCTTTAATATTCGAGATGTCAAGACACCGAGACCATATGAGATTTTCTGCCCCCAAAATACCCAGGGTATTGAATCTTCCTAGATAAAGATCCCTTGGACCTGGACCTTTCAAAGCTGTACAATTTAGAAAGAGATGTCGAGTAGATTCAATTACCCCACGAGTATGACAAAACCGACATAGAAGATCTGAATCACTAATCTCCTTCCTTCTATGAAGAACTTCCCTAGTCGGGAGGATATTCCACCTAAGCTTAAGAAGAAGTGAGCGATAATGACGGTTAGGGAATTGAGTCAATATAAAAGACAAGCAACCTCTCTTCTTATGGTCAAATTGTAAATCAATAAGAGAAGGATAGACATGCAGTCTTTCAAACGTGTGACTCCAATCAGCACTAAAAAGGGATTCCTTGACTTTATTGGGATTTGTTAAGAGGGTATCCCTATCAGTAGAAAGGTCAGAGATCACGGAAACTAGAAAGATATGGATTACGGTCTGAAGATCCGTTTGCAAAGAGGGTTTTACCCACATCAACATATAGGGTGTCCTGTTTGGGAGAGAGCAAGGCAGAAAAAAGGGTTAAGACTCTCCAGAGAATTCTAACTCGCAGAGAGACCAAGCCCAATTCGTATCTTATAGCCACTATTGGGACACTATTAGGTAATTTCAAAATTTTCCTCCAATAAATGCCCTCAAGGGTATCCCAAAAAGTCAAAAGGGCTAGATAGTGCAGTTCCATTCCATAGATCAGTTTTGGGGTCACCTTACCCTTAAAGAAGTCGACAATAGGCTTGAATGAGAACATACCATACTTGTTATCAAGCTTAATTGATTGGGAAATAAGCGTGAGCATTTTATGTCTAAGGGAACGCCTTAATTCAATGGCTGATGGCTGAGCCAGAATAAGGAATCCCAAATAGACAATTTTATGTGCTCTGATTATTTTTTCCCCACCAATTTTCCAGATTTTTTTTTGTTCCCCTCTCTCCCCCTTGAGAAGACCATAATACGAGTTTTACACGGGTTGATTTTTAAACCGTTTAAGGTGGCATATTCTTCAAATTTGCAGATGAGCCTCTGAAGGCCGACTTTAGTATGATCAAAAAGAAGATCGTCGGCATAAGCCAACCATGAGAGCCTAAGATCCCCCAATTTAGCATTAACCATGCCTGAATTTCCAAGAAATTCCTCAACATCGGCAAGATAGAGGATAAAAAGGCATGGGGCTAAAGAACAGCCCTGTCTAAGCCCCATACAAGTCCTAATCCTTCTGAAAGAGTTCCTTCAAGATCAATCCTAATATGGACCCCTGAATTCTCATACATTGCCATTATTAGGGATAGAAGACCTGGGGGAATCCCCCACTTTGACAGCTTTCCCCACAGTCTTGACCTAATTACCAAGTCAAAAGCATTTGACAGATCAATTGAGGCAACATACAGAGAAGCACCAAATTTTCCCCAGGTTGATCTTTGGAGGGCAGATAGAATAAAACCATTGAGATTGGTAGAATGGCCAGCCCTGAACCCTGTTTGTTGCTTTGGAAGAATATGGTTTTCCTTGATCCAGACAGTCAGATTGGAGAGAAGCATAGAGGCAAAGAGTTTACAGTCAGCATCAATAAGAGAGATTGGTCTGTAATTTTTGATCAAAGTTCGTTGGCCTCTCTTAAAGATGGGCACAATATGTGCCGTCTGCCAATTGGTTGGAACATGGCCAGAGACAACAATATCTTGGAATAACAAACATAAAAGTTTTGCCCAAATTTCCGGTTCCACTTTAAAGGTATTATTTGTTAAACCATTGGGCCCAGGGGCCTTTGAATTCTTAGCTCTGGCAATGAGACCAAGTATTATCTCACAGTCAATGTGAGGGACCCAAGGAACAGTTAGATCATTCTGCCCTGTTGTATCAGATTCCAACCCCTCTCCCCCTGTGCCATAGAGTTCAGTGTAGTGCTCGACCCATTGATCCTCAGAAATGGCATTCAACTGGTCGGCCACCATCACATCATCTTGGCTAGAGAAGATGGCCCAAAAAACCCTAAGATCTCTCTGAACAAGTACTCTAAGCATAGACTCTGCATCATTTTGTAGCAGGCTAGATTTCCTAGATTTGCAATAATTTTTATATTTTTGGCGGATTGTTTTAATTAACAGGCGATAATTTGGGAGGCCCACCAGATAACCTGGTGGTTTTCAGAGGAGCACCTATATAGTCCTCTGGCTTGAGCAGGGTCCTGCCCACCACTGTCATGCTTGCCCCAGTGTCTCTCAAACCATTAGAAGGCTGGCCATACAAGAGGACACTTCTCAAAAACCTACAAGTGTTTTGTGGGATAGTCACCAGTACTTCTGCATACTTTTTCCAGGCCCCAAGTGACACTAAGGAAATCTCTACGGGAGCACCGAAGGTGATTCCAGTAGAGGAGGGGAGGACAGTGGCCTTCACCTCCGGTGCGGAGTAGGGGTAGGTCAGGCTGGCAGCCTGTACTCCAAGTGCCTTACCCTTACACTTGGGGTAACCCCTTCGGTGGTCCAGAGCCCCATAATCCCAACAAGTGCCAGGAGTGCGGGGTACGGTACTGGAGCCACTGGGACCCTGCTTTGCAGCAGGCGGACCACTACTCTTACTCCCACCCACAACAGACTTATCCCCACTAGGTTTTTGGGTCTTCGGAGAGGAAGGTTTTGGTTTACCTGACTGTGACTGCTTTTGAGACTCCTCAGCTTTCTGAGAGGCCCCCTTTTCTTTGTCCTTGTCCTTCCCACTGGAGTCCTTATGGGACACCCGGTGGGAGACCCACTTGTCAGCCAACCTAGCCAGCTTAATGGAGTCCAAAATTTTCTGATCGGCAACCTACTGACGCAGCTCTGGTGAACAAGCTTCCGAAAAATGCTCAAAAAACAAGAGTTGAGGCAATTCAACAAACGCTTTCACTTTGTAACCATCAATCCACCCCATCATGTTCATGTGCGCAGCACTCACCCAGTCAACCCAAGACACATTCTCTCGTTTCTTAAAATCCCTGAGCCGTTTAAGATATTGGGTAGGAGTCTTGCCAAACTTGGCAATTAAAGCAGACTTCATGCACTCATACTGACCCCTTTCTTCCACAGTCAGTTTCAGAATACAGTCATATCCAGTTTGAGGCACTCTGCTTAACAAACACTTAGCCCAATCTCTCTTATCAACATCATGAATTGCACAAGCCATCTCAAACTCTTCAATCCATTGGAGGATATCAGAACCCTCCGCATACACACCAACCAAATCTTTCATAAACTTGGTTGCTGGGGACCTGACACTCTCAACTGGTTTCGCTGAAGTCTCCACTCGAGCTTTCTCCAACTGGATTCGCTGACATTCAGTGTCATTGTCTTTGAGTTCCAGATCCCTATTCTTGAGTTCCACTTGCTGTGCCAACTCCTCCTTCTTAAGCTAAGCACCTATTTCCAACTTGCGATATTCAAAGGCCAACTTCATCCTTAATAACTCAAGCTCTAAAGAACTGCTGGGGTTTGGAACAGAGGCAGCAGGAATGGTGGCATTCCCAGAATCAGATTCGGCGACAACCCCCGGGGTAGCGTCCTCATTGGTTGCATTCCCCCCCTTCAAGAGTTTCACAATCGATCTGGTAGTCCACCAGGGCAGCTATCAGCTCAACCCTAGACTTATCCACAAAGTCTAATTCCCTGGCTTCACAAGCACTCCGGAGAGCCTCTAAGCTCATCCGAGTCAATTTACCATTCACAATAGATTCCATTGCTTGTAATGCAGTTATCTTGTACACGACTCAACCTTAATTTAACAAAGTGCAGATTTCCTTCTTAAGTGGGACAGTTATACACTGAGTCTTAAATCCATAAGCATCCCACCGCTGCCACCAACTGTAAAGACCGGTGGGGGGGGTCTGTACTTCCGATCTCTGTTTGGTAGAGGAGAGACACAGAGACCCCTGCCAAGATTCTCTAGTATTGGTAGACGTAGTTGAGCAATCAAGGCCTAGCTTCTCAGGAGGTGATGCGAGCTGGTTCTTAAGTACAGTGTAGTCCTCAAGCACCCACAAAGGAATGTCCATGGGCCTCATCACGACTTCGGCGGTAACCCTTAAATCCAGCTCAGGTTTTAAACCCTTAAAACCTGAGCTGGGTGGAAATCCGCAGAAGATTTGCGCTATTACCGCCGGCGGGAAATCCGCCGGCGGTATTAGCGTGAAGATTCCCCATTGAGCCCAATGGGGAATGGGGCATTCCCGAATGGGCTCAGTGGGGAATGGGGACTTACATTACCGCCGAACTCGTGATCCGGCGCTATTAGCGCCGGGGAGTTCGGCGGTAGGGCTAATACCGCCCGCGCTAATAGCGTTACCGTTACCGCCCAAGTCATGATGAGGCCCACTGTATCAGTAAAAACACAGTCTTTATATTATTAATATTCAAGGTCATATACACGATCATGATAACTCACTTTGTACTCTGAAAATCAACACTGGTAAATATGTACAATTCTAAAGTGGTACCACTAACGTTATTAGATCTCATTAAAGTGCATACGGTCAGGATGACACACAGATCAAAATAAAGAGGAAACCAGCAGTAGAGAGAGGAAGGAAAGCAAGCTGGTTGAGCAATAGGCAGAATACTGGTAACTACCGTTAAACACAGTTCTGTGTGGAGATCCCCCCATCTCGGCAACCTGTAGAAGAAAGATACAAGCCCAGTCCATATATTGTTCACACTAGACTTTCCAATAGTTCTGCAACCCCGAAGTACCTTGGCGTTGTAGCGTTCCCCGTCGGGGATCGACGGCCCTTCTTGAGTGTCCTCCCTTTCAGGCAGGAGTCACGGGTCGTCGAACGTCCGACGGAGAACAGGTCAAGCTACGACAGTGAAGTGGCTGCGTTGTTCCTAGCAGTGCTCGTTGACGGGGAAGTGTAAATGTCCTGCAAGGAAGAGGCGTGCGGGGCACCTCGAGGTCAATAGTTCTGGACAGCAAAGAGTTGAACTGTGGCCCAGCAAGGGCGTTGAGTCGTCTGCGTCTCTGTGGTCTTTGGGTGGCGGGAAACCCACCGGTGGATGCTCCTCGGCGCGTCGACGGTCATGCCTTCTCCGGCAGGACACAGCAGCGACGATGCGGACACCAGAACAATTTAATAACATTGTAGGGAGAATGTCCTGTTTCATGGAATTCATGGACAAACACCCCGACCAACTGACAGTTCTTAGAGATGCCTCACAGCCAGGGGCATCACCAGATCCACCCCCTGCCAAAAAGTCTCACCTTGAGCCACAGCCAAGCACCTCTGCTCTAGGCAATCCGGCTTCGGCATTCCAAAACACCTCTCAATACCAACACCCCTCTCTGGACTCCTATTATGACGACCAAGCAGACCCAGGGTCTCAGGGTGACCTCTATGGCCAAGACTAAGACCAGTTTCATGACAATGACGACATTTACATTATTCAGTCGTCAGACCATCACGACCAGCCTTTAGCAGATTCGCTGGTTGACGATCAACTCCAGTACATCGAACTGCTACTAAAGACGACAAAACATTTCTATATCGACACTCAAGAAACACAGGTCGACAAGGACTTTGTGGAGGATATCCTGGGGGACAAAAGGTCCTCCACCCAGTTTATACCTCTCCTGCAGTCAGTACAGAGACGTCTCCGGCCATCACTACTAATGCCTACTCTTACGTGGGCGGTCAACCCGAGAATCGAAAAGCTATACAGACCCGCGCCCACCAACCCCCTGTATATTAGGGGTCAGCTCAAAGCAGATTCCCTAGTGGTCACTACAACCAGAAAAAGGGCAGGCACTCCCCTGGAGTCGACAGAATCCCTGCCAGACAAGGAAAGGAAGAAAATATACACGTTTGGGACATAGCTCACCTCATCTGCAGCGTACCAAACAAGAATCACTAACAATAATAAACTGTCAGCTAGTTACGGCTGCCACAAATGGGATGATCTGGAATGCCAAATAGAAACCGGCCCAGAACCACTAAAGGCTCAATTGCTTAAAACTATTTCAGAGGGCAAGCAAATCTCCAACTGCATCCTGAAGAACAATCTTGATGCGGCGGATAAAGCAGGACGCATCATAGCAGAGGGAACACTCATTAAGCGCCATGCCTGGCTTAGGCAGTCAGGGTTTAAGATAGACTCAAGCAACCTTCTTAAACATGCCAGTGGAGCCAAATGTATTATTTGGGAATGCTGTAGAACACGCCCTCAAGAGTGCCAAGGAGGAGTATGACACTCTTAAATCCCTTGGGCAGTTAACTAACAAATCCTATTCCCAACAGGGTTCCCCAAACTCTAGGAGATTTCAGGGCCAGGGTGCACAACACTCCTCAGGTTACTCTCAAGGGGGAGAGGTAGGGGCAGACCCTCACCTGGTTGAGGCTCAACCCCTCCCAAACAATGACACGCCACTTCAGGTCCCCTCCCATGCCACGCCAGTAGGAAGCCGCATCTCCCAATTCATCCACGCATGGGAGAGGATAACATTGGACAAGTGGGTGTTGTCCACCGTGACAGGAGGCTCTTGAGCTGGTACAAAGACCACCCTACCGCCCACCGAGACAAAAGAAACTAACAGCAGAAGAGCAAAAGAAACTGCTGGAAGAAATAATTGTGCTACTCGACAAGGACACTATAGAGATTGTCCCGGTAAACAAGGGTATTTATTCAACATACTTCCTTGTGCCAAAGAAAGACCGTACCATGTGCCCAATACTACATCTGCGCCCTGTGAACAAATATGTCAAACCACAAAAGTTCTGTATGACCACGCTCCAGGAGGTGATTCCACTCCTGGAATGGGGGACTACATGGCAAAGTTGTATATGAAAGATGTCTACTTTCATATTTCAATGCACCCTGCTCACAGAAAGTACCTGCATTTCAGGATGGTGGGAGTACACTACCAGTTCAAAGTACTCCCATTCGGCATCACCTCAGTACCAAGAGAGTTCACAAAGGTGCTTGCAGTAGTGGCAGCACACCTGCCCAGAAAGTCCATCCCAGTATACCCTTATCTGGACGACTGGCTAATCACCGGGGAGTCTCCTCAAATTTGCAGATTAAATACGCAATCATCTTCGTAGTATCATGGTCCTTCACGCGTCAAGTCCCGCCGATTGTTTTTAATCCTGCCACAGTGGATGGTCCCAAGTTGCGGAGCTCGTGACTTATAGTCTCTATTACTTATATTGTTAATACTTAAATTTAATATTGCGATCGATGACAGCAGTTATTTCTCCTCGACTGAGCTTTCGGCAGACCAACATCATCAAGAGCCTCCTGATAGACTGCCGTCACGGCTTCTGCCTACCTCAGGCCTTTGGCCTACATAGTAGAGAGGGGGGGGTTGTCACATTCCACATATCTCTTAGAGGATGCCTACCTTTTCTCTTTCCCGCTTTTCTACCTACACTTTTACAAGTTTCCTTTATCAGGGCGAACATTCCTTTAAAATTCGGCCCCTCCTGTCATAAGAACTATTCCTGAAAGAACACCCATAAGGTGTGCAATCGGTGCCTTCCACGGGATCACTCGGAAAATGCTGTGCTGCCTGCCAGCTTTTTCAACCTAGGACTCTAAAGGACTGGCGTACTAAACGTTGGGCGGCCCACGCCATGCAGGCAGAGGCTTCCATAGAGGCGCCAGCAGGCGCACAAGAGTCAGAGGAGGAGGAGGAATTCAGCACACAAAATGACGCCGAAGAGGAAATGGGAACAGCAGCATTTTGGGTACGAAAAATATATGGACTGGATTAAACCTCCACCTGCACGCACACTTTTTATCAACTTCAGGTTGGGTTCTTGGAAGGTGGCAACATGTACCGCCTCATGGAGCCAGGAGACACGAGCAGTGCCCCCTGTGTAAAGCAAGTGAGGAAACAGTCACACACTTCATGTTCTTCTGCCCCGTCACCCACGAATTAGGAAAACTATATCTAAAATCTCTGATGAGACAAGCTGTCACCGAAGCCTTGGACCTATGCAATACAACTCATGACCCAGGAAGGGTCTATAAAATATAAAAATTCATACTTAGGGCCTGGCTGCTGAGGCAAACAACTGTGTGTCATCACCTTTATGATTAATGATGACCCTGTGTTTGACCCAAGGAAGCCGCGAGCTTCCAACCCTGTTCACTATTACCGTCTGCTTCACCCCCCATTAGCACACATAATGCCAGGTCCTATAAATGAAATGCAGGGGTTAAATGAAACATAGCATGACTTCATGGGCAGTATAAGGTTTCAAATATGAGCAGTGCTTTTAGTTACAGATGATTCCAACTTCTTTGCTTTGGAGGCTGCGACTTCTAAAATTCTATGATCTGCTACTACAATCTCCCTTCCCTAAAAACATAGAATCATCAGATTGTATGGATTGTTTTTAGAATTTAAATGAATTGAACGCTGTTTTTCCTTGAAGTCATGCTAGGTTATACAGTTGATCTGCTGGTTTATAATGAAATGGGGAACGATGCCGTGGACATCACAAGGTTAAGTTATGAGCTGTTGTTTTAGTTACAGATGACTAATATTAGCCGCCTGGGAGGGAGGCTGCAAGATCTAAAGTTTATGATATGTCACCAGAATCACTCCCCCCCCCCCCCACTTAAAACATAGTGCCATTAGATTACATTAATTGTATATTTTTGTAAATGACTGTTTTTAGAATTTGAAAATATTGAATGTCATTCCATCTTGATGTATGAACTTGTACCGCATGTTTTGATGAGTAATAATGTAATGTGAGGGTATTCTTTAATGGTTCAATAACGGAACAAAAGATTTTTAAAAGTCACAAAAGTCTGTTTCCATGAGAGCGGGAGAGCCCCCAGTATAAACACCCCGGGTAGAGGGAGTCATTAATATTGATGAGCGTGCAGATGATGATGATGATGATGCAGATGATGATGATGATGGTTTCATTGAGGATCAAGGTACAATGTACGATGAACCAGATGATTACTTGCTGCAATCACCCGATGTCCCAGATGAACCCGTTGCAAACTCCCCCATACATGACCAAATCGTATTCAATGATCTGCTGAAAAAGCCGCAGACCTTGCATGAGTCTGAAGAAGATACAGACTTGGTAGATGATTTGCAAACATGAAAAGGGGCTGTGGGGCAATATATCCCTTTATCAATAAAAGAAATCAGGTTTACCATCTTTAATGACTCACCCTCTGACTAGAGCCATCAATCCTAGAATTGAAAAAAGCTTTAAACCTGCACCTACTGACTCTTATGGGGCATTTAAAACTAGACTCCCTGGTTGTCCCTACAACATGGAAGAGAGCTGGTACCCAGTTGTCAACAGCGGAAGCTCCCCCGGATATAGCTCTATGCTTCAGGTTAAAAAGTCGCAACCTCGGGGGGGATACCAAACTAGAATAGCCAACAACATAACGTTAATTGCCAGCTACAATAGCGCCCAATGGGATATTATTCAAGAACAATTAGATTCCGTATCCAAGAACATCGCAATCCCATTTTGGGCAGAGATCTACATCCTCCCAGTGGTACTCCTCTCAGGCACAGACCACGCCCTTTCAGTCCTCCTTTCAAAGGGGTTGTAGACTGGGGAAAAAAGTTGGGGTAGAAGTGCAGCCTCTGGAGGCTCTTCAGCCCCTTCTAAGCAATGACGCATACATTCAAGTTCCCGCCCATGTTTCCCCAGTAGGAGGTCGCATTTCACAATTCACCCATGCATGGGAGGGAATAGCAACAGACCAGTGGGTGTTGTCACCCATGTCCAAAGGCTACTCCACAGAATTTCTGAAAATAACGTGCCACCATCTGCCAAGATCCAGAAGAATGTCGCAAGAGCATCATTTGATGCTCCAGTCAGAAATACTCTCTCTTCTTGAAAAAGGAGCAATAGAGCTAGTTCCCCTACACAAGGTAAAGGGATATTTAGTCGGTGTACTTCCTTGCACCAAAGGAGGACTTAACTATGCGCCCTGTGTTAGACCTAAGCCCGGCAAACCACATACATTCAGGATAACAACCCTGCAGGAGGCAATCCCTCTCCTAAAAGAGGGACTACATGGCGACATTAGACATGAAAGATGCACACTTTCATATTTCAATGTTGCCAGCGCACAGACAGTACCTCCGGTTCAAGGTAGGGTCCACTCACTACCAGTTCAAAGTGCTACCCTTCGCCATTGCCTCAGCACCTCAGGTATGCACAAAAGTACTGGCAGTGGTGGCAACCCACTTAGGCAGGCAATACATCCCAGTGTACCCTTATCTAGACAACTAGCTCATAACAGGAGACACACCACAAATATGTCAGCAGCACACTCGGGACACAATCAACCTTCTGTTTCAGTTGGGGTTTTCAATCTACGACAAGAAGTACAGTCTCATCCCCAGCCAAGTAAAACAATTCCTGGGTGCAATAATTCGAACAGACGATGCCTTACTCGTCCCCTTCAACGAGAGGGTACAAAACATGCTGCTTTAAGTTCCTCATTATACAGCCGGCCGTCAGATAACTGTTTGATAGGCAATGCGCCGTCTCAAAATGGCTTACTGTATCTTTCTAGTGCCACATGCAAGGTTGCGTATACGTCCAGTACAAGAGTGGCTGGCAAACCATTGGTTTCAAGCAAACGGTAACTGGGGAGATCTAGTGGTCGTTTTGCAAGCTGTAGTCCATGTACTTCAGTGGTGGTCCATAGAAAAATGACTAAACCTTTTATCAACCCTGCAGTGGAAGCCACTCTAACAACAGACGCATCAGTTTCTGGATGGGGAGCACATTATCTCCATCAGAAGGTGCATGGTGTGTGCACACAATTGATGTCAATACAGCATATCACCTTCTAGAATTGCTGGCGGTATTCAAAGACCTACAAGTATTTCAACGCCAACCGTCAGGGAAGACCATTTTAGTCCTCACAGACAGCACAACAGCCATGTTTTACCTAAACAAACAGGGCGGAACACACTCTCCAGGTCTGTCCAAACTAGCTTAGAAGATTTGGAATTGATCGCTCAAGAGCATCTTCCTCCTATCACAACATGTTCCAGGGGAACGCAACTATCTAGCGACGTGTTAAGCAGAAACCTGCAGCTTCCCACAGAACACGAATGGGAGTAACACTCAAACATTCTACACAATATCTTCAAAGACTGGGGGCATCCAGACATAGATCTCTTCACAACACAACAGAATGTAAAATGACACGATTACGCATTCAGGTTTCCCCAGACGGAGTCCAAGGGGAATGCACTGTGGATCAGTTGGTCAGGGAAATGTGAGTACGCTTTACTCCCCCCCCCCCCTAAAGCCCTAACACCTCTTCCCAACAAAATAATCCAGAAGATGCACCAGGAACATCTCACAATGATCCTAATAGCTCTAATGTGGGCACGTCAAACATGGTTCTCACACCTGCTCAAAATGTCCCTTTGCCCACCAGCCAAACTGCTGAGCCCGTTCAATCATTATTTTATTGTACTCGTTTATTTTAGAACTACGTTTTTTAACTTGATTATTTATATTACTTGTGTTCTTAATAATATTTCTTCTAGTGAAACTACAAAGTCCTTGTCATTGCAGTTATTAGTTTGGCTACTAGGAGCCAGCTTACTACCTCTTGACGAACGAAAGTGCGATTAGAAACAGAGGAGCTCAGATCATGCTGCTGAGGTTGTAACCATATTGAAGATAATAATATCGATATCTGTGCGGTATCGGAAACCTGGAGCTCTGATGCTGCGGGCTCTAGTTTAAACCTGAAAATACCCAAGGGATACCTCATGAAACGTTAAGATAGACAGGAAGGCAGAGTGGGAGGGGTAGCCTTCATCTTAAGAGACTCCCTTTCTATATGGGAGGTTCCATTAGAGAATAACAAAGACATCGCTTTGTTATATATCAAGATCGGTATGAATGCAGAGGCCAGTTTTGTTTTTTTTTTTTGAACAATTTTTATTTTTTAAACAAACAACACTCCAAACATTACAACCAATTAGGACATACGTAAACAATAATAAAGTGTTTCAATATAAAATGCACTTTACTGTCCCCCCCGTTAACTTGAGCCATTTCACCCGTGTCATCCACTTGAGTCTCTCCATGTGTCTCTGTTATCATATCCTCCCAGTCATCTACTTTGTGATCGGCCTGGTGGGAGTTGACCATTGAGGTCAACATTTGCCTCCAGGCTATCAGGGGTCCCACCTCCTCCTCCCCACCTCTGATGACAGCTTCATGCCAGGCCGCAGTTTCTGCCTCTGCCCATTTCAGGAGGTCTACCCACCACATCTCCAAGCTAGGCCGGCGGGCCGCCTTCCAGCACATCGCAATTCTACGCTTGGCCAAAATATAAGCTAAATCCTTCATCTTGCAAATATGCTTTAGGTTACGTGGCCTGGGAAAGCTCCCTAGCATGCATGCCCAAGCAGATCCAACATCAAGCACCACTCCTCTGCTAGCCAATCTTGTTTTCAGTTCTATCCAGAATCTGTTCACTTCCGGACAGGCCCAGAACATGTGTAGCAGCCCAGCCTCCTCCTCCCTGCACCTGGGGCATTTCTGTGCAACCAAACCCCCAAACCTGGCTATTCTGCCAGGGGTCAAATACACCCTATGGGTGACGTATAGCTGGATCTGCTGGAGTCTCACATTTCGGGACACCTTCTTATGGTACCTTTGGGCTCCATCCCATTGTCCGTCCGTCATGGGTTCTTCCATCTCCTCCCCCCAGTCATGCCTCAGCTGAAGCAGCTCCATCCCCTCCTTAGTGCTCAATAACTCATATATCCGTGATATTTCGTGCTCGCCCTCTGAGACATCGTACATCATTTCTATGGTGGCATCAGGTTGTTCTGCGAGTACTGTTTCGGGCCACCTTTCCCTTACCCGTTTCATGATTCTGGAATAAGTAATATGTTGGCTTTTGTGCACCCCAGTCTCCTCCATTAATCTCTGGCATCCCAATACCTCCCCCTCCTGCCATATGTCACCAAGGGTGGCCAGGCCCATTGGTTCCCAGTATCTGCGGACCCCTTTAATCAGTTGGGGGTCTCCCCCACATAACACCACCAGCAGGACCTGCTGAGAGAGCGGGTCCAGGTCACCCACAGTTCGCCATGCTCTACGCCAGACCTCCCAGCCCAGCACCAGCAGCCTCCCCTTTCCCGACACTTTCGCCTTAGGCAACCACACTGTGTCTTTCAGAAAGTACGGGGCAGAGCCACCCCGCAAAAGCCTGGCCCCCGCCGAGTCATCTTCAGACAACCATCTAGCTACATATAATAGCTGTCCCGCCAGATAATATAATTCAAAATTTGGCAGGTTTATACCCCCCTTGTCACACAAATTTTGTAGTTTCCAGAGGTCCACCCTGTTCCGAGAGTTGTGCCATATGAAGCCCCTGCACAGGCTATTGAGTCTGACAAAAAAGCGTTTAGGAATCAAGTACGTGACATTCACAAAAAGTGTAGCAGTCTGGGAAGAACATCCATCTTGAGCAAGGCTGCCCTCCCCAACATGGCTAGGGGCAGCCTGGACCAGAACACCATGCTGTTTCTGATACCTTCAATCACTTTCTCAGTGTTGTATTTATGCTCTGCCTCTATCCTGTGGTATATATTTATGCCTAGGTATCGGAACATCTCGGTCTGCCAGGGTATCTGCAGAATAGGCAGCTTATCTGGCGGAATTCCGTTGCATCTCCCTAAGGGGAACACGCTGGACTTCCCTGGGTTTACCGATATGCCTGAAAGGGTGGCGTAACGTTCCATCACCTCCAGGACGTATTGCAGGTTCTCTTCCGGGAAGCGCAGGAAGAGGAGCACGTCATCGGCATACAATGAAATCAAATGTGTATCTCCCACAGTATGATCCCCACCTCCCCATATTGTTGCCTAAGGCATGCTGCCAACGGCTGCAGTGCAAGAATATATAACATGGGCGACCAAGGGCATCCCTGTCTGGTCCCCTTGCTGAGTTGCCACTTATCTGAGATTATGGCGCCTGTTTTGACCCTAGTGATCGGGGAGCTGTAGAACATCTTGACCCATCTCATGTACCCCGGTCCCATCCCAAACACTTTCAGGGTCGCTATCAACCATGGCCACCTCACTGAGTCGAAGGCCTTGACCGCGTCCAATGACACAATGGCCATTTCACCCGGTTCTTTCTCTGTTTGGTCAATAATGTGGTGTAGCCTCCTATGATTGTCTGTGATGTTTCTACCGGGGACGTAGCCTGTTTGGTCAGGGTGTATCAGTCTGCCAATTACTCCCTTGAGCCTATTGGCAAGCACCGCTGTGAGTATTTTGCTATCCTGGTTGAGCATAGATAAGGGTCTGTACGACCCGCAGTCTGCGTCCGGCTTGCCCGGTTTCAGGAGCGGAATGATCACCGCTTCTCGCAGGGTCTGTGGCAACTCCCCCCGTTCATAGGCCTCGTTGAACATGGCCAGCAGCGGCTGGAGCAACTCCTGCCTGTACGCTTTATAGAATTCGCTGGGTAACCCATCTGACCCAGGCGCTTTACACAAAGGCAGGTGTTGGATCACTGCATCCAGTTTGTCTGCGGTGATTGGGGCCTCTAGGTCTGCTCGTTCCAGGTCATCTAAAGTGGGCAAGCCTATGTCTTCTAATGTTTCCTGAATTTCTTGACCCATGCCTTCCCCTGTGTCCTCATACAGGTGTTTATAATACCTGAGGAACTCCTCATTCGCACTTTCCTGGGTATCGCAGATCTGTCCCCCCTCTCCCCTGATTTCTTTAATCACTGATCGGGGTGTCTCATTTTTATATAACTAGGCCAGCAACCTGCCTGGCTTGTCTCCCCCCGCATGTTGCCGTTCTACATATTTTTTATAATTCAACTTACACAGCCTGTCCCAGAGCTCGCCGCTACCACCTTGCAGCTCCCCAATCTTTGCACCGTCTTCCCGAGTGTTCCCCTTCTTGCGCATCAAGTCCTCTAGCTCCCTTTCCGTTTCCTGCAACTCCCGTTCTATACCCCCTTGGAGCCCCCTGGATTTTGATATAGCTACCCCTCATACCACCACTTTGAATGCCTCCCATACTGTTCCCACTGATTGCACGCTACCAGTGTTCATGTCGAAGTATTCCGTATTGGCCTCTGTTAGGTCCTCTCGGAATCCTGAATCCTGTAGGGCCTCTGCTTTAAGCCTCCACGTCGGAATAAGCGCCCTAGGGGGATGGTATCGCCACTCCAAGACCAAAGTGAAGTGGTCTGAGAGCACCCTGGCCTTATACTCTGCTCCCACCATTTCTCCCGCTATTTCAGCGGCAGCGAACACATAGTCCAACCTAGTGTGCAGGTCATGTGGCGCTGCGTAGTGTGAGTACTGCCTATCCGTTGGGTGCAACCGTCTCCACACATCCTCCAGTTTAAAGTCGGTCAGCAGTGCCCACAGCACTTTGGCTTCCGGGGTTGGTTTTTCCAGCTTACTATCTGACCTGTCCATCTTGGGGTTCAGGGTGTAATTGAAATCGCCTCCCCACAGAATCGCTCTCAGAATCGGGGTTGATTTTACTGTATAAAGAACTAAAGTAAGCCGCTGTGTCCTAGTTAGGGGCATATAGGTTTATAATGTTCACTTCTCGATTCTCCAGGAGACCCTCCACTACCACCATTCGACCTTCCGGATCTATTATCGACCGGAGCAGCCAAAACGGCACACATGGTGCCACCCATATGATGACCCCTCTTGCATACGCTGAGTATGTGGCTCCTGTGACATTTCCCTTCCATTTTCTTTTGACCACCTCCAGTTTCTCTTTGGTGAGGTGGGTTTCTTGTAATAGAGCTATGTCGATCCTCATCCTCCTCAGATACATCATTACTTTAATTCGTTTTAGGTAACTATTGAGGCCCCGCACGTTCCAGGTCACCATCCTGAGACTACCCGACGCCATTAACATGGTGTCCTGCCTCTCTTTTAGTTTCCCATTTCTCTTCTGATAACACTGAGTCTGGCTCTTTTACCTCCCAACCCCAACAACCTCCCCTTCCCTCCCTTCCCCAACTACGACCCACTGCACACAACCCTTACCCTCCCCCCTCCCCGCCCAGCCCCAACAAATGCCCATCTCCATCCCTGGATTTCAGGCCCACCCGCGTTTGGTCCCTCCTCGGAATACCTGAGGACAGGAACCCGGCAGGGTGTCACCGGACTACCAGTGACCTAACTAAGCTTAATGCTCTGGGGGTACAAGGGTTGGCTCCCAGGTCCTACGTGCGTGACATTATTCAGTTCAAGCGGATCCTGCATGCATGTACATCCTGAGCAGCCCATTCCCTGGCTATATTCCAGTCCCAGTGTCTTGCACGATGTCACCCTGGGTGGCATCGCCTCGTATTACTTATCCTCTCCAACTCCTGTCTGTATGCCCGATTCCTGGGGGCAGCTATGCATGTCCAGCCACCCCATGACGTCTTCCGGAGTATCAAAAAACAAGGTTCTGTTCTTGTGGGACACCTTCAGTTTGGCCGGGTAACGCAGCATATACTTGTGGCCTGTTTCTGGCAGTCTTCTTTTCACCGCTCCAAAGTTCATCCTGTTGCGCTGCACTTGCAGGGTGTAGTCTGGGTATGCAGTTATCTTTGCTGTCCCCTTTTCAATTGTTCCACCCTTCTGGAACAATTCAAGTATCCTTTCTCGATCCCGGTAATTCAGGATCTTTGCGATCAGTGGCCTCGGAGGGTTCCCCGGCGGCGGCTTCCTCATCAGGGCCCTGTGCGCTCTCTCAACAGCAAACCCCCGGGTGAGCACCCCTCCGGTTATTTCCTGCAATAACATAGTTTCGACGTATTCCGTTGGGTTGGGCCCTTCAGTTCCCTCCGGCAGACCTATAATGCGGATGTTATTCCGTCGGGCAAGTCCTTCTGCTTCTTCCGCCCTGCTTTCTAGGTTGCCCACTCGCTGCACCAGGGCGTGAAGTTCCGATTTGTGGGCGCACAATCTGCTGTGTTCGGGGCCATCTCTTTTTCCAGGTCTCCGGTGCGGTCCGCCAATGTCCTAACATCTTGTCTGAGGAGGTTCACCTCTTCCTGGACAGCTCCAACCTTAAGGTCCAGTGCCAATTTGAGTTTGTTCATGGCCAGTCCCAACTTAACGTGGGCCTACGCGACAGCCCCTCCCCTGCAGGCCTACCCCGTGTTGGATGGGGTCCTGTGTTTGGGCCCAATTCAGCCGCGTCGGGGATATGTGCTGACTGCCAGTTACACTCCTGGAGTGGGCTGTGTCCTCCCATGTATCCGTCCTGGCCCCATCCACTTGTACAGGCGTACGCTGTAGCTCCCGCTGTCACCGGTGGTCAGGCGTATCCACTGGTTTCACACCCGTCTGATCCGGGCCTCAGCAGGATCTTATAGCTCCCCGACCAGCAGTGGTGTCGTTAGCGCATCCACCGTGCCCCGTGCCAGTATAGGCCGTCTCCTGCGTGCTCTCTCGTGTGCGGCGTATGCCCTGGATCAAACTGGGCACGTCTGCCCCTTTCTATGGGCAACAGTGTTTCCCAACACGGGGACCCTGCAAGGGCTGTCACCTAGTCTCTCTTTCTGTCGTGGACATTCGCGTGGGGACTCTGGCCTCTGATGAATGTTCCCGGCCCTAGTGCATTCCTCGTGTGTCATTTGGCCCAGGCTCTCGGGTTCCTCCTCCCCGGCCTGTGCGTTGCATTGGCAACCACTCAATTGTCACGGGTGCCAGACTAGACTGGAGGCCAGTCTCCACACCCACGTTCCAGGGCTGGGAGTCCGCTCCCGTGTGCTTGATAAGTGTTTCACAGAAGCTCCACAGGGCGCCACCGCCAAGGCACTCCGATCTTATTATGTGTCCCCCAGTGCCCGGGGATTATACTGATTCATGTACCCAGGCTCAGTTACTCAGTGGAGCAGGTCGCAGCTCGGTCAGCCCGAGCGCCCGCTGGGTCTAGCCGGCACCGGTCAATGTTTCGCCACGCAGGAAGGGCTTCGGCACCCCCTCCCCAGCAGTCCGGGTCACCGAAGGCCAGCTTCTCCACTGCTGTTTGAGCCCGTCCGGGTTTGCAGCCCTGCAGAGACCTCCGCTTGCCGGGTGCCCAAGCTCCAGCCCCAGTGTCCAGATCGCACAGCGCCGGCCGTCCCGCTGCCCCATGCGTTGTGGCAGCAGCGCCACCAGGAGCAACCCCCCGGCCCTGTGTTGAGTCCAACTATCAGTGTCGGCAAAGTCCTCCTGTCTCACCTGCACACGTCGCGGGCTCGGGCACTCGCTCCTCGATCTGGCAGGGCTCCCCTGTTGTGTCCTTCGATCTGCTTGCAGGCTGGGCTGCGCTCTGGCACCCTCCTCCCCGGTGGTCCGGGTCACTTAGGGCCAGCGTCTCTGGCCCTGCTCGGCCCCTTCCAGGCCCACGACCTTGCAGGGGCCTCCGTTTAACCGGGTGCACGGGCTCCAGCCCAGATGTCCCGAGTGCACAGTGCCAGTCCTCCCGCTGCTCCGTGCGCTGTGGCAGCAGCGCCACCAGGAGCGACCCCCTCTGGTCCTGCACTGTATCCGGCGACCAGTGTCGACAAAGTCCTTCTGCCTATCCTGCATTTGTCGCGGGCACGGGTGCTCGCTCCTCAATCCGGCAGGGCTCCCCAGTTGGGTCCCTGGATCTGCTTGCAGGCTGGGCAGCACAAGTCCCCTAAAGTCGTATCGGGCTTGAACTCGGCCGCACTAGCTTGCAATTTCGGCTGCGGCCCCGTGGTCAGTTTATGGCCCTTTGTCCTTGGTCCGCCATCTTGCCTGCCCTCAGGTCTCGGGCACCTCGCTGCACTTCGATGGATATATCTTCCTTTCTCCGCCACCAATCGGACCCCTCAGGCGCCCGAAATGTGCACAAATCATTCCCATATCCATGGGTGCGCTGCCAGCATGCATTATCTCCTGAATGCCACGTTTTTCTGCAGGATCGATGTCTGATCTGCGGGAGCTCCTCTAGGGCACGTCCTTTCACACGGCCATTTAGGCACGCCCCCTGAGGCCACAGTTAATATTATTCTCCTATGTCGTCCCCCATCACTAAAGGAAGTTGGATAGAGGCTCTTACCAACCACGTGCTTCCAAGGCTCAAACCACTATCGCAATTTATAATAATGGGTGATGTCAATCACTGGCTAGGCGATCCTGAAGATCCATACCACTCACAGGTTCATATGACTCTTTCAGAACTAGGTTTTGAGCAACAAGTGACTAAACCTACCCACATTCTAGGGCACACACTTGATTGGATCTCGACTACCAACATCTTGTGTCATGATTTAAACATCATTCCATGCCCCTGGTCTGACCATTCACTTATTTATTTCTCCATTACAGTTCAATTTCCTACGAAACTCAGAAATGTGTCCAACGTACACGTGTTGTCACGCAACCGTAAACATCTCACAGCGGACAGCATTTCACCTTTATTAGATCTCGACACTAACTTCTCTCTACATTTGACTTTATTGACCATGTCATTAAATCTTGCTTCTAATATGGGCTACAACTCTGAAATTCTAGCCCCTCTAAAATGTAAGAAACAGAAGCATCTAGAACAAAAAAGCCAACCTTGGTTCTCGACTGACCTCAGGAAGCATAAGGCCACAGCTCTTAAGGCTTTTTACCTTTGGAAATCTGCGCCGTCATCAAGCTTGTTATCAGCATTTAAAATTTAGCAAAAACATACAAATCAGCAATCCTATTGGCAAAACAAAACTATTACAATCAAAGAATAGATAAAGCAGTCTCAAATACTAAGGAAATCTTTAAAATCTTAAAAGAACAAGAGTCCGTCCCATCACCAGCTGACCAATTAGAAATTCGGGATGCTCCCTGGTGCCAGAAAATTCAGGAAGGTATGCACAACAAACTCTTGGGAATTATAGCCGGTATGCGGGAAAGAAAGAAGAATTTCCCGGTAAATCCCCCAAGTGAATCTCTGAACCCTTGTAAATGTCAACCGACCATTCCCCAATTTCATTTCCACCCTATAACAGAGGAGGCACTACAAGAAGTCATTGAGAAATTGAAACCGTCTCACTGTAAAGGTGACGCTTGTGCCTCTGTGATCATAAAAACATGTGCTTCTATCCTCACAAAAGCAATTCACAAATTTGTTAACGAATCACTGGACAAAGGGATGGTTCCCGATATTGTGAAACAAACTGTGGTTACACCCATTCTAAAGAAAATAGGAATAGACAGGAACAATCCCTTGAACTATCGCCCTATTTTGAATACACCCTTTCTTTTAAAGATTTTAGACAAAGTGGCTTACGGACAAATATCAGACCACTTAAATCTGTATCCCATTTTGAATGAACACCAATCAGGCTTCAGAACTGGTTTTGGGACTGAAACCTCACTTCTTGAAATAAAATCCAACTTGCTCAAGAGACTGGACAAAGGCTTGCTATCCCTGTTAGTCTCGTTGGATCAATCGGCTGCGTTCCATTTAGTCGATCATTCTATTTTGAAGCATAGACTAACAGATGTTGCCAACTTTTCTCCCCTGGCTGTCTCTTGGATTGTCTCTTTTTGGAAAACAGAGTTAGCAGAGTTTGCTCTAATATAGCAGAAGCCTCGCCAATACCAGTACATTTCGGAGTCCTCAGGGTGCCAGTATGTCTCCTTGCATCTATAACATGTTTGTGACACTGTTTTTTTCTGAACTGGAATCGGAGGGCATAATGTTTTGTAATTATGCTGATGACACACAATGTGTTGTTCCACTTTCCGGTACCCACACGCAGGATGAACAAGAACTGAATAGAATCTTTGGTATCATTGAGAACGGGATGCTCAATAATAACTTAGCACTTAACAAAAGCAAAACAGAGCTCATGATAGTGGAGAGCTCAGCAGCAATAAAAAAACTAGATAGTAATTACGGCTTGTTCAGACTCGGAACCGACATTATTGCCCCTGTACCGAACCTCAAAATCTTGGGAGTTACGCTGGACCAACCATTAACCATGGAGTCTCAAGTCTCGAGTATAACAGCTTCCTCTACATACTATATTAAACTCTTACATCATCTCAAACCACTCATCACCCAAGAAAGCATAGAGATCATCTCCAGAGCCATAATTGGTGCCAAGATAGACTACTGTGGTAGTCTGCTAGTGGGAATCAATAAACACCAATTGCATAGGCTCCAAATAATACAGAACAGAGCGGTTAGAGCAGTTTTGGGTCTCTTCAGAAGAGACCATGTAACGAGTGCCAGACGTTCACTTCACTGGCTTCCAGTTAACCTTCAAGTGCAGGTTAGGCAACATGCCTGCCTATTTGCAGAATTCCATCATCGACAAACCGTTGCGTAGGGGTCTCAGATCAAATGGTCAAAACTTTCTTACTCAGCCCAGATGTAGAAATGTCAAAGCCGAGAAGGGGGCTTTCTTTTCATCGGCTCCTCGACTCTGGAACAATTTACCAAAAGAGCAAAGACTTCTGATACCTTACGTACCTTTAAGAAAGCGCTAAAAACCCATCTTTTTGAATAATCTCGTCTTCCACCGGCCCCTCTTGCTCAACCTTATATGTTACATGTTTGTTCACCTGTCAGTGCCTTTATGCCCGAGGGTCCACAATGCGCTCAACAAATGTTGTAAAGTAAAAGTAACATGTTGTCCCAGCATCAGGGAACAAACCTCCATCCACAGCCTCAAGCACTGTACTTGGCTGCTTGGCTCCTGAGGTCATAGAGCTTGGACATTTAAACTTACCTCAAAGATGCATGGACATCTTAAAGGAAGCACGTAAACCGAACACAAGGCATTGTAATTTCAACAAATGGTAACACTTTGTGTTATGGTGCAAAAGAAGTAATGTCAACCCCATTGACTGGTCACCTTCTAATGTAATACACTACCTGCTGTATTTATTGGATTCAGGGTGAGTGTTTAACTCTCTTAAAGTCCATCTAGCCGCACTCTTAGTATACACCACCTCACACAGCAAGGTATCTTGGTGGAGGTTTTCCGTGGTTAAAGGTTTCATGTAGGAGGTCAAAAGACTACATCCCACAATTTCAACGCCGCCCCTACAGGGATCAAATTGAGGATTTGATGAGCCAGAGCTAAAAGCAGCTCATGGGTATCCAGCATTGACCAGGAGCTACCACTGAGGAACCAGGAGCTAACGCATAGCGTTCTGCAAATCAAACTTACACATAAGCCGCAAACATTTCACTTTGTCAATTTTTTTATGACCCATTATGCTTTAAATGATGTATAGATATGTCCAAATGCTTATTTATAGATCGTCACAAACTCGCGGAGTTAAATCGACATAGGTGTGTGTGACGGCCTGAGTACTGAGGAGGAGACCGTAGGAAGCATGGAACCCAATACTGAGGATGGGACCGTGAGTACAGAGAAGGGGGGCGTAGGAAGCATGGAACCCAATACTGAGGATGAGGGCGTGAGTACTGAGGAGGGGGCCGTAGGAAACCTGGAGTCCACGTGGTGGAATGCAGACATAGGCACTGATAGTACCATGTTGAACATGAGCACTGACGATGGCGTTTTAAACGTTCATCGGGAACAGACGCCGACACGGAGCGCTGGCCCACGCAGTGAGGGGAGGTGACCGATGCCGACATGGAGTACTGGACCACGCGGGGAGGAGAGGGCTATTCAGGCTGGCAACAACGTGGTTGTGGCTGCGGCCCGGCCATGGGAGAAACGTGAATGCGGCCAGCGGATGCTCTTTGCCCGGCGGGGCGAAGAATGTACAGGTGTGGTTCGGCCTGGAAGCCGCAGTGAGGCCGCATCTCGGGGAAGGGCGAAAAGACCATATGAGCTGCCTCGCGAACGGCCGTTGTCAATACGGAAAGCGGGTACTCCGGACACAAATGGTAGGGATATCAGGAGCTTTTGTGTCTTACCTAGCGTTGAGGGCTCTAAAGGCAGAAACCCCAGGCTTCACCTCACGGCACATGGCTGGATTACATCATGGCAACCGGCATTACAGAAGGAAGGGGGTGGGGCTTGTGATTTTTTTTTTTCAAGCCTAAGATGGATGGAGGGCCCTGATTGGTCCAGGGGTATCCAGCCCTTATTTAAGGCAGACATAGAAGAGGGACTGAGTGTGAATTCTCCTCTTTCTTGCAGAATCGTATTGGATGCAAAGAGACAGGAGCCCCATACCGCTAGATTTATGAGGATTAAACCCAGGTTTCTACCTTACCCTCCAAGGAAACCTACAACTACTTCAAACTTGGACTTTATTAAGAGAAATTGAAATCTTGATTGATTTATAATTTTTTTTCCCTTCTAAGTCAATAAAGACTGAACTTTGCTGAACTAAACTACCTCGCCTGAGTGGTCCATCACATGTGTTTGTTTGGCATCAGTTGGCCTGTGGAGTCAAAAGTAGCTTCTGGTAGCTGTTGGAGTGAAGCTAGCCAGGCTCTTCTAGGCCACAAGCAGGAGCTAAATAGCTCCCAGCTCCCCTCAATCGCAAACCCTGCCCTAGGGTGGGGCTTAAATGTAATCCTTACTAAGCTTTTGGGTCCCCCTTTTGAACCTATGCATAAAGCTAGTCTTAAGCATCTCACCTATAAGACTGATTTTATAATGGCCGTCACTTCAATAAGAAGAGTCAGTGAACTGCAAGCTATTTCAGTTCAAGATCCATTTGCAACCATTCATAAAGACAAAGTGCTGTTAAGAACACATCCATGATTCCCACCTAATAACACTTTGCCGTTTACACCCAGAGCACGCTCAACTCAAGGTACCGGTATTACTCTGGCTTTCATTGAAAATGTGCTATTAGAGGCTATTTGCAAACAAGTAACCTCGAGTTAAGTTCACACTTTTGCGCGACACTGCTGTGTGGATACTCGTACAAAGAATGATTCTCAGGTGGGGTAAGCGGTCTATGCAACGTATGTGATTTTAAGCAGATCCATAAGCCTCAAAAGACAAATATTACAAACCTGTAATCGTCTTTCTGATGCTTGTATCTGCTTAGATTCACATGCGCCCACCCTTCCTACCCTCTTAGTAGTTGAAGGTACATGGACATCTTACACCTTTCTTTACCTTCCTGTTCTCACATACACACCTCATGCTGTCAATGTCCCTTTTCGAACTTCGAAAACAAGTCATGCAATACTCCGCACTAACCACTAGATGTCGGTCTATGCAAATCATGTGAATCGAAGCAGATACAAGCATCAGAAAGACTATTACAGGCATGTAATATTTGTCATATATATATACATTTCTGAGGCTTGTGGATCTGCTTAGATCACATGTGATGCATAGGCTGACATCTAGTGGTTGCCGCAGAGTATTACATTGTTTGTTTTCGAAACTCAAAGGGATGTTGACAGGGCGTGCCAGTAATACTATGCCTAGTGTGACGTCCACTGTTCCCATGGTCCTTCATGTGTCGAGGTTCCTCAGATTGTTTTTTTCCCCCATCCTTTTCGGATGCATATCGCAGAGTTCCTTCTTGGCTGTCGCCATTACTTAGAAAAAGTTTAAAGTTAGACTTTTTTTCTGTCCTTTCGACAATCGTACACCCCAAGATCTCCGGCAACTGCTTACGAGGACAAGACCATCCATCGACGACAACGACTCCTGTTTCGACGAACTTTGTCTGCGGCCTATCTAGGCCCCAACGGGCCTCGGCCCTGTACAGTAGGGAGAGCTGGGGGAGGTTCATATTCCATCTCACTTTAGAGAATAAAAATTCCCCTATATTTCCTTGTATTCAGCCAGGCTGCCATCTTTTTACACTTTGGAAAATACTCCTTTTAAATTCTGTCCTTCCTGTAACAGGAAGTTTCCTTGGAAGGATTCACACTGAGCGTGTAACCTTTGCCTCCCTAGGAACCACGCCATAAAAACAGTGCAAGTCTTGCAAACTGTTTAGGCCAAAAACTTTAAAGGACCAAAAGACTAAATGCTGGACCCACGCCATGCAGGCCGAGGCCTCCATGCACAGCAAGGAAGCCTCCAGCGCTGTCGGCGTCCTAAGTGACGCCGAGGGCGTTCGTGATCCAATGGTTTCCCGTGTGCAAGCCCCAGACTCCAACAGACAGGCCGGCCGGCGGTTCTGATATGGCGACGACACTCGGCGGCTCAAGCACCTCCATTACAGGCCACACCAAGCACATCCCCCATAGTTGACCACGTCATCAACCGATAAGCCACACACAGTGTTGAAGGGAAGGTCAGAACATTCCCTGTCCTCTGAGCCATTGCGGGCGCGATCACCACATGACAGGCCCCCGAAACAGACGCCAAAGTCCATTTCCGACACCACGTCCAAATATGCAGTCCTCGGGTTCTGGCGGCATGTGTGTCGAAAGACGCATCAACGGCACTGCAAAAAGCTAAAAAATGAGCAACTTAATAAAAAAAAACACATCTATAACACCCTACTGAATGCCAGAAAGAACATCAAAAAAGTACTCAACGCCACGTGACTCGAAATAACAAGGTTCAAAGAGATGGGATTATTCTACCCCCGAGGACACCCTTTCAGGGGCAATGCAACTCAAACAGCCCCCTGCTCCAGAGCTTCTGCCTACACCTGCCCCCTCAGTGTTGCCAAGCTCCTCCCATTGGACCCCGGAACAATTTGATAGGGTCATGAGGAGAATGTGCAGTTTTATACATTTCTTTGACCGACACCCTGATCAGGGCCCCCTCAAGGTGAAGCAGCTAACTAGCAGCCCGATAACAAAAGAGCCTGCCTGGACGCTACACATACTAATACTTCGTCATATCAGGACGTGGCTCAGGACACATATTATTTTGACACTCAAGGCTCACAAGACCCGGGCTAATTTTCAGACCTAGAAGACCAAGGGGACACAGGGGACTTAGACCAATTCTATGATGATGATGATGATGATGAGGTATACATCATCCCAGACCATACTGACCAACCAGTGGCTGATTCCTCAGTGGCCAACCAGCTGCAATACAATGACCTGCTCTTAAAGGCTGCAGCACACTTTATATACCCAGGAAGCTCAAGTCGATGAAGACTTTGTAGAAGACATCCTCGGGGATAAGAGATCTGCAGCACAGGTCATCCCACTGCTTCAATCTGTCCAGAGGCGTATTCAGCCTTCTCTACTAACCCCCAATCTGACATGGGCGGTCAACCCACGCATTGAAAAGATGTTTAGACCAGCCCCATCGGACCCATTATACATTACGGGGCAGCTAAAGCCTGACTCTCTAGTAGTCCCCACCACTAGGAAGAGAACTCGAACACCTTTAGCCTCTGCCGAAGCCCCTCCTGACAAGGAGAGTAAGAAGATCTATATACACCCTGGGCAGGAAAGAAGCTTCCTCGGCTGCCTATCAAGTCAGAAAAGCTAACACCACTATGCTGTTATCCAGCTATAATTGCCACATGTGGGATGAGGTCACACAACAAATAGACTCTGGCCTATGTGTTTTTACTCATTGTGTGATCTTGGGCACTGGAGCACACCACTCCAAGTGCCCCTGTTCTTGTATGGGTTACACAGCACCTTCAGTGTAGTAACCCAGGGTTGTCTTTAAGACTGCCCTCTGACTCCATTTTTGCTGGGGCTGACTACTGTCCCCCAGAGAAAGGTAAAGTAGCCATTTACTTTACATAGTCACTTTTACCACAGACCCAGTACACCCCATCTTACATGGAGTACTGGCAAGGGATAATCTGTAGCCCTTTTCTGTCTGTACCTCCCTGAGCATTGTTTCGCTCTTTTAACATTTAGACTTGGCTGGTGGCAGTGGTATCTACCCTAACTTTTCTACCGCGATTATATTAGATAAACGTGGCTATTTTAGCAGCCTTAAGCAAAAACCTGCTTGACCAAATCATCTTTCTTTTGGCTCCGGTTGGGTTTATTCGCCATTTCTTTTTGTTAAAGTCCTTCTTGTGTTTTACTTTGCGCGGCAAACTAGGCTCGCCTTCTTTGTTCACCTTCTTTTGGCGGGCTTCTGCAGGGAAGCCCTCTTCTTGGCGGCTGGGTGTCTAGGTAGACTGAATGTGGGGAAGGGGTGTAGTCACCCCCTGCACAGGGTATCCTAGGAAACCCAAGTCTCACTTTGCCATGATTGGCTGAGGTGGTTGTCCCGGCTAGACAGCCCCCCTGCTGCGTGATTGAAAGCCAGGCTGTGTGAATGGGGGTTTTGCGCATTAAAAGGCAGGTCTCTTGGGCTAGAAGTCAGAGTCGCCTCTGGAACTGCAAGGAACCGAAGAGAAGCGGAGAGAACGGCTGCTGCAACTACCCCATCCCGGTGAAGCCCTGCTGCAGTCCTGAGCTATTTACCCTTCAACGACTAAGAGAAGATCCAGTCCGGAGTCTTCTTCCCTTGAGGCTGGTGGGGATAACCAGCTCATCTTCTTCAGACCGAGATCTCCGTCATGGTCAAAATCGCTGCACACTGCTGTAGTGGTCCGGATAGCCACCTGCCGAGCCTCGTTTTTAAGGAGCGCACCTTTTATTCGTTGTCGCTGCTGCCGGCTTCATTCCTGTGTGGTGCAGACCCCCTTCAGACGTCCTCCTTCACAATGAAGCTCCAGGAATCGTCGGTCTGCGGGAAACCAACAGGAACAACCGCCAGGGCACCAGCTGCACCATTGGAATAAGGTACTGTGTTCTGCTCGAGGAAACTGGGTGAACCCATTTTCTTCATCTTCAAGGCTTGCCCTTGTCTTCCCTACTTCTTATAACTTTTGCTTCCGAACATTGACAATATCAAAGTACTTTTGGGCTATGCTGAATCGTGAACTGTCTAACGGTGTGATCTTCGGCAACAGGTCTCCGGTGTCACTTAACCCTGGCTCCGGCCCTTTGACTTTTGAACTCCTGTTTCTGAGTGTTTCTCGATGCTGTCTGCCTAACCTAAATATTGCCTGTGATTTTTGCCTCCAACTCCCTCTGGGTATCTCAGGTGCTAAGTGTGCTTTTGCCCCGGTAGCATTTCATGTCACGGATACGCATTTATTTAGTAGACCGAACTGTCAAAAAGTGATCGCAACCGTATCCGCGGTATTGTGTTTTGTTCATAACACTGGTTCATTCAAACACAGGGTACTTACCTTGAGACATACTGTACAAAGTGAATTGGTTAGTTGTTGTATATTTAACGTGTGGTTTTGTTTAAAGTTTAATAGAACTGATGGTTTAAAAATAAATGTACTTATATTTTTTACCTGAAACCTTGAGTCAGTGTTTTCTTGAGTCAAAGTAATTGTGGTCCCTTTGTGTAATCTCGGCTACCACTTGAGATAAGCCTGGCTGCTCTGCTACTGCTCCCACTATAACTTAGTAGTACAGGCTTGTACCAAAGGTAAAACTTGTATTGCCACCTGTGGTCTTAATTGTGTGTAGTGGTCCCTAAGGGCACTGCACAGGATTCTGCCTAACAGGGATCAAGTGGGTACTTTCCACCATGGTGGGGGGCTATTGCATAGAGCTAATACTAACACCAGTCAACCACCCGCCAAGACAAAGACAAACTACACAGGAAAAATAATGCATCCTGTTGGAAGAAGTCAAAGCACTGCTACTAAAGGACGCCATAGAAATCGTCCTGGCAAACTAGGTAAACAATGGTATTTATTCAATGTACTTCCTTGTGCTGAAAAAAGACCTAACAATGAGCTCTGTCCTAGACCTGCGCCCTGCGAACACCTATGTCAAGCCACAAAAGTTCTGCATGACAACGCTACAAGAAGTAATCCCACTGCTAAAACAGGGAGACTACATGGCAACCTTGGACATGAAAGATGCATACTTTCATATTTCAATGTTGCCAGTGCACAGAATATTCATGTGCTTCAAAATGGCGAGCCAACACTACCAATTCAAGGTGCTACCCTCCGGCATAGCCTCCGCTCTAAGGGTATTCACCAAGGTACTAGCGGTAGTGGCAGCGCACCTACGTAGAGAATCAATCCCAGCTTACCCGTATCTGGACGACTGGCTGATAACAGGGGAATCCTCCCAAATTTGCAAGCAAAATACCCAGAGAACAATCAATCTTCTGTTCCAATTGGGATTCTCAATCAACGAGAAAACAAGTCTTGTTCCAAGCAGAACAAAACTTAGGAGCTGTCATAAAGGCAGAAGAGGGTCTAGTCTTTCCATCAAACGAAAGAGTGCAGAACATACTGCTGCAAATACCTCAGTATCTAGCCGGTTGCCAAATAACCGTACGCAAAACAATGCGCTTGCTCGGGATAATGGCATCATGCATTTACCTGGTCCCGCATGCCCGGTTGCGCATGCGCCCAATGCGGTTAGCGAAGCAGTCGTCTCAGGCAAGCGTTCAGTGGGACGATCTAGTGGTTGTTTCGCTAACCCGAGTTCAAGCGCTAAGCTGGTGGACGAAGGAAAATCCGTTCAAGGGAAAACCTTTTCACAACCCTGCAGTGCAAGCGATTGTCACAACAGACGCATCACTCGCCGGGTGGGGAGCCCATTACCTTCACCACACAGCGCATGGCCTGTGGACCCATATCACAGCCCAGAATCACATAAATCTTTTAGAGCTACTAACATTGCTCAAAGTCCTGCAAGCTTTACAGGTGCATCTATCAGGCCAAACAGTACAAGTCCTCACAGTCAGCACCACTGCTATGTTTTACAAAAACAAGCAGGGAGGCACAGACTCTCCAAGTCTGTCCAGGCTAGCCCAAATAATTTTGAAGTGGGCACTCAAGCGGAACATGTTCCTAGTGTCGCATCACGCTCCAGGGGAACTCAATTCTCTGGCAGACTTACTCAGCAGAGATCCTCTAACCGAAGAGCACAAGTGGCAGTTCAGCAAAAACATTTCAGACGACATATTTCCCTTCTGGGGCTATCCTCAGTTAGACCTGTTCGCCACAAGCATCAGCACTCAATGTCCAGACTTCGCATCCAGGTTTCCCCAAACCAGATCCAAGGGAAACGCCCTGTGGATGAGTTGGTCAGGGAAATTTGCCCACACTTTTCCCCCCCACCACTGCTACTGAGCAGAATAGTGAACAAGATGTACCAGGAACAAGTGATGCTTATCCTGGTTGCTCCTATGTGGGCGAGACAACCTTGTTTTTTCCGCATCTGCGCAAACTGACGATGTGCGATCCAATCAAACTCCTGTGCCCCTCCAACATGCTCACCCAACACGGGGGGGGACAACGTTACACCCACATCCTCAATCCATGAACTTGGCAGCTAGGCTCCTGAAGTCATAGAGTTTGGCCATTTAAAACAACCTCAAAGGTGTATGGAAATCCTCAAGGAGGCACGAAAACCAAACACCAGACACTGTTATTTTAACAAATCGAAAGGATTTGTAATATGGTGCCAGTCGAAAAAGGTACGCCATCACACATTCTTCATTACATGCTCCACTTACTAGACTCAGGGCTAGTATTTAACTCAATCAAGGTTCACCTAGCGGCTCTATCCGTGTACACCACTTCTCAGACTAAGGTGTCCGAGTGGAAGATCCCCCGTCATCAAGGCATTCATGGAGGGAGTAAAAAGACTCCACCCTCCCATTTCAAACCTGCCCCCATGGTGGGACCTAAATGTGCTACTTGCAAAGCTCATACGCGCAAGTCCAGCCTTAAACACCTCACATATAAAACGGCTTTTCTGGGGGCTATCACCTCCAGAAGGAGAGTCGGTGAACTACAAGCTTTGTCAGTGCAAAACCCTTTCTTTGTTATCCACAAAGACAAATTGGTATTAGGAACGCACCCTAGGTTTTCACCAAAGTTCATTTCTAATTTCCTTGTCAATCAGTCTATCGAACTACTAGCTTTCTTTCAAAACCCTTCAAGCTCAGCTGAGAAAAACCTCCATACACTAGATGTAAGGAGGGCGGCTTTTATACTATGTAAACAAGACAAAACCGCTACGAAAAATTTGTCTCCATCGCAGCTGGCTGGGAAGGTGACCATGCTTCAAAAAATGCCATCTCCAACTGGATAGTGAAATGCATACAGCTCTACTATCAGGGGTTCAGGGGCTACCTTGGCCTTTATTGCAAACATCCCGCTGGACGCCATTTGCAAAGAAGCTACATGGAGCTCTATACATACTTTTACTCAGCACTACTGCACTGGCACACATTCTAAAGCAGATTCGCAGGTGGGACAAGCGGTGCTGTAGAGGAGGTCCCCAACACAATTCACACCCCCACCACCCACTTTGAGGTGCCAGGAATGTTCACGCCAAAATATGTGACGTATGATGAGCAAATAAACCAGCAGAGAGCAACAACGGGGCTCTGCCCAGTACCTATCAGACTGACAGCACCTATTGAAATACCTGCACCTAAGAAACCTTGGACAGTAAGGTACCCATTGAGAAAACCATATCGACAAGTGAGACAGAATTTCGATTGTCAAAATGCAATACCGGAAGAAGCCAAGAAAGTCCTAAAAGAAGACGAATAGTGACATCACAAGAACCCGGACTGACTCACATATAAAAGATATGACGACCTATGAATGATGAAAAGAGACGAAACACCATGGATAAGTGACATCCTGAGTTTAAAGCGAAATAACAATGTCAAATGTTAGATGCTTATGCCATAAGCGTGATGCAGATATTCAGCCAGCTTACATGTGTACATATGCAAGGAACCACAAGACGCTAACAAAATCGTGAGGCTTGCTAAAGCTTAATAGTAAAATAGAGTGCAGCAAGCGCCACCTATAGATATCGACCTCAAGAAAATAATTGTATTTAAGTATACTTCCACTACGCACAAGAGCAGACCTGACCAAAGGTTACTTAAGGTCTCACGAGGAGAGCTTTGCAGCAGAAAAATCGAGAATTACGGACAGACAGAAACTCAGACGAAGACAAGTCATGCCAAGAAGCCAAGGTTGTACCAGCTGAAGTAGGCCAATAGTAGATACATTTAATGAAGAGAAGAACAGAGTATCCTATTCTGAAAGGTCAAGATAAGCCACAGGAGGCAGATGGCTGGCAAAATTAAATCAAATACAGACGACTTTCACAGTGTCGGAATCACGTGACCGAGCCAGCAGAAGGGATGAAACATTCACACCTATGCATGGAATTGTGCCATGCCCAGGTGCCTTCACTTTTCCAGACCAAGAAGCAGTCTCGATGCCAAGATACAAAGAAATAATTGAAACATGATCACTGAAGTGATGATTGTTGCAATAATTGTAAGGAGACTGGAGCGGACGAGCTCCCTGCACCTGGCCGGCTATTCTGCATGCTGCTAGGCTGGTGGAAAAGTATGAGTAGGGTTGATGCCAACCCAATCATAGTGGACCAAGTAATCTAGGGTCCTATAGTTAGTAGAACCAATGAGATGTTGTACTTTTAGTGACGTCTACGCAGCCATTTTGAAGGAAGGGCTCAGATGCCCCACCTGACACTGTTTATCCAATCCCCTCACTTCATTACCATATACAGATATAGTACCTATATTAAAGTTACTTTCCTATAACCAATAGAATTGCATGCAACATTTTAAGCGTTACACGTCAGTGATGACGAGTTTTCAGTATAAAAGATGTGTTTTTTATGAAGTTCGTTGAAGTTGTGAAGCGAGAAGAAAGATCGAGCGATTGCTGATGTTCAGGAACTCCCCGTTTTTTGTATTTGTCATTAAACGGACTCCCTTTGCCAAACTATTGAGTAGTCATTATTGATTCCATGCGAGGGTATTAATCTGCATCCCCATCCATCTCACGGGTGCTGCTACTCATCTTAAAGTGCTATTGGGCAACCCCTAGCTTTATGGGCCGGTTGGGGTCCTAGTGCACAGTGCTAACACATCTATTTGCTGCTGTACATTCTCACAACCCACCACCTTCTCCAGACACTGCTCACTAATCCATGCATAGCATGTGATCTAAGCAGATCCACAAGCCTCAGAAGGGATACATTACTCACCTTAATAGTATTTCTGATGCTTGTATCTGCTTAGATTCACATGCGCCCACCCTTCCTCCCCCATGGACTTGAAGGTGCATAGGGGATTTCTGGCTTATATACTCTTATCTGCTTTATTACATCTGTACTCGCGCTACACCTCATGCTACCTCATGTTAGAAACAAAACAATCTGAGGGACATCGACGCATGAAGGACCATGGGTATAGTGGACGTCACAATAGGGATAGTATTACTGTCACGCCCCGTCGACGTCCCTTTTTCAAGTTACAAAAACAAAAAATGTAATACTCTGGGGCTACCGCTAGATGTCGGCCTATGCATAGCATGTGAATCTAAGCAGATACACTCATCAGAAATATGATTACGGTGAGTAATGTATCCCATATATGTTGTAGCAAATCAAGACCACTCTTTTTGTGTTTAGACCCAGGTACTAAGAACACTCGAAGGGTTGTATTGCTTTTTAATGTAGTCTGTCTCCAGTGTCTATGGTTGTTTAGAGGAGTCTTTGTGAGGTTTAATGTTGGCTAAATCATCGGTCTAACAGCAACATCTGGACCTTTGTACCTCTTATGCGGGGGTGAAATAGTTTACCTGTAAAGCCTGCACATGTGCATGCCATGAGAACCCAGCAATGACTGGCACACCTATGTGCACTTTCCCTGAAAAAGAATCACATATGGGGTACACAGTTATGCATAGGGGATAAACACTCTTAGCCAAATGTTCCTGCCTATTAATCCAGCTGTTTTATCATCTTTGATTTGATGATCCATTAATTTTAGCCCATTCAATTAAATTAAAAAAGAAGCTCCTTAATGGCGTCCATAGTATATCATGCCACTATCGGTGCATGTTTCGGTCCCCTTGACCATCTTCCTGTGGCTTAAATAAAACCTATGTACATCATTGACATGTTTTTTGATACATTCCAACTTTCAAGATTGCTTAATTTGGTCATAGCCATGTTTGTAGTTCAAAAATGCCAAAGACTATAGAATTCACCCTTGTAGCGTAAGCACAGAGTGTACACCCCATTCTCATGTGAATGTGCTAATTGCATCCTGTGCTACAAGTAACGATATCTGAATCTCTGTTCCTCATGTCAATCCACGTCCCTCTTTCTCTTTCCATCGTTCCACCGTGCGCACTTCTGTGACGCTCATGAAATGAACGTTTCCTGTGGCAATTTCAATGTCTGAGCCGCTACACTAGAGCGGGCAAGCTCGATTCCAGATAGGCTGAAGAGGTCACATGATATTCTCAGACATCTTTTATGTCTATGTCTCAATAGACAGTTAGCTGAAGTTCCCATATTATGTTATAAAACCATGCAAATGATCATGCAGAATCGTCAGGGGAAGTAGCTTGCAAACATTTTCCACATGTTGATTTATAATACAGTCCTTGCTTTGGATATCTTTATGTTCATCGTTCCAAAGAAGCTAGGGACGTCATCTCTGTTATCCAGGTGGCCAATGCGATGTGATTATCGTATAAGTATCTTATAAAATCTTGGATGTACTGATGTTGCAGGAAATGCATTTGCAACACTTTGCCTAGAATGGGTTGGAACGCATCTCCATAGTGGGCATTAGCAAAGTATTAGAGCACCGACTATCCTCATTCACAAGAAACATACATCTATATTTTTGAGGCAATGCTCTTCTTAACGTGCATAACTAGAATGGAAATATTCTAAAAGTAGGCAAGAAAGTATGAGGATGTGTTCCTGCCACTGCTTCACTGATCCTAAAATGGTTGCATTTTGTCTTTAATATTCCTCAGCAGAGAACAAGGCCTCCAGGATGAGGAAACTTGGCGTCTATGGCGACGGAGGTGGGTGCCACATCCCGGGAGAACATGCCTTACCATTCTGCGAGAGGAGGTTCTCCATCAAAGAGAAAACATGCTGTCCTGATCAAATCGATTTTCCAAGACATTTACCCTCTTCAGGGAGACCAGATTTTCAATTTCATAGAGAATATTTTGGGGGAAATGAAAAAAAGATCACAATAATTGAGAGAGACAAGTCTGCAGATCAGTATGAAAGAAGCTGGAGATGACAAATTCAGCCTCTTCTAACTATTATTCTATCCTGGTATATACGATTATTAAAAATGATTAACATTGCCCTGCTTTCCTATGTTAGATGTTTAATGGCAATATGTGAAATTCAAACAAAGAGCTAATAAATAAATATTCTTTTGATTGGAGGAAAGCAATCATATGTTTTCATTTTTTTTACAATATTGAAAGCTATAAGCAGCAACAGGGGCATATTTTGAATGGGGTAAAAGAAGCAATGTCTAAAATGGCCGACACCTTTCTGAGCCTGATGATACAGTGAGTATTGTCACTGCAGTGCCATCTCAATGTTGCATAGTTAAATTTGAGTTGCAAATTCATTTCTACATGGAAAATTCTCTTTTCTAGCCCCTTTTTGTCCGTCTTTTGATTTGTGAAACCACCAGAGAAGGGTGGGGGCGGTTAGGGGCTGAATTCTGTCTTGGGGGGGATAGACCTGTTATAATTTCAGCTGCCGCCTTAACTGAAGACATGGTGCACATTATCACTGCCTGCCATTTCTCTGTGGAAATGGGTGCAGGAAGGAGAGGTTTGTGGGTGTGTATCGGATTTCTAGTGCTTACAGATCAGCACTCCTCTAAACTACATACATACAGACATGATTTTGGGTTCTTTCTTGTCAAAAGCAGTGTTTTCTTCAGGAATTATAAAGCTGATTAAGGCTTGGCTCACCTCTGCTCCTTTCTCACTGTTGCTGGTGAGATGGTACTCACATATTGCTCACTTTTACTTGATCTCTCACAGGTTACACTCTTGGGCTCATCGCCAGCCTCCTCACACCTGCCTCTGTAGCACTTTCGCAAGTTTACAGGACTAGAGTATATCCCGGGCAGTGTATACAATGAATCATAGTACCATGGAATAAAACGAGAAATAAGGCACTTTCCTTGACCCTTGAGCTTCTAATGGCAAGACATTCTAGAGTTACCAAACTGCCCCCAGTGCTTTGTGCCGTTTTTTTATGAGAGAGTGTGTGCTTGTGTGCGTCCCTGTCTTGCCATGGCTGTGTCTCTGTCTACGTATGTGTGCCGCTCCTTTTGTGTCTCTCTCTGTCTGTGTCTCTTTACTGCTCTGTGTTTCTTTCTGAGACTGTCCCTCTGTCTCACGCTCACTCCCTGTCTTTCTCTCCACCCCCTCTTTCTCGCCACCCACTCTCTCTCAGGAGCCACACTGTCTGTAGTGTGCAATGTATTGTCTCTTTCCTCTCTCCCCTCTCTCCCCTTCTCCCTTTTGAGTCTGTGCACTGAGTAGGAGTCTCTTTCGCTGTCTCTCAAGTCCTCTCTCACCTAATCCCTCTTGAGCCTGTCCACTGAGGCGAGGTCCCTCCCCTAGTCTCTCTCATCCGCCTCCCAAGATCACTCTTACTTAGGGTGACCAGATGCCCAGGTTTTGTTGGGACTGTCCTGGAATTGGTTGTTCTGTCCCTGCCCCCGCCCTGAGAGTACTTTATATTTGTAAACTCTGTCCTGAAGAGGTCAACGGGGTCTTGAGTAGCTGCCAGCCAACAAGAATGCACAATCTCACACATAAACATGGGTTGCAATGTGCTCACAAGTCAAGATAGTATTTTGCATTCCAATAGATGTTATAACTTGACTTTACAGGTTGGTCTTGAACCACCAGTCTTTTAGTTACCAGTTGTTGCACTGTTGAGTTGCGTGCTGTGACCTGTTGGGAGTAGTATATATCCTGGATGTGTGAGGAGGTGGGGGTGAACCATGTCTCTGTGATAAAGAGTGCATCTAAGTTGGGTGGTGATGAGGCCAGCAATGTCTACTGCATTTGGTACCACAGAATGAGCATTGATGAGTATGAGGGTGCATGTGTGTTTTGGAGGTGGTATGTGGGTGGTGATGAGGGCTGTGGGTGAGGTTCTGTGAGTTGGACGTGCATGGGAGCAGGGTGTGGACTGAGTGTTTTCATGGTAGGATTGGATGGTAAGGGGTGAGTGAGATGTGATGCACCTGCTGCTCGTTTACCTGGCAGTGCGTAGAGCATGGGATCCATCCCTTTCCAGGCCCTAACAATGGAAATGGGCTGCCCAGAGGGTGTGGGGAATAAGCATCAGAGGGAGAGGAGAAGGCGTTGGACAGGATCCCCAGAGTCGCAGATTTGTGAGCCTCAGAGCCTGCAATTATTGTAAGCAGGAGGGTCACTGGAAAAATTAGTGCCCTAACAGGCCCCAAAGGAACTTTCCACCCCCTAATACTAAATCCACCTGATTCCCTAACCTGGAAGTGCCATGATTTACTCCGAGCAATGTAACGCCTGCAGCCCCAGATGAGGATCAGAACCTGGACAGCCCAAGAGGAAACCTCATCATGAATCCATTGATGCATGTAGATCAGGAAAGTCCCTCTGTAAAGTGTACTATTGAAGGGCAAACCATTTCATGTATGGTAGATACGGGATAGTAAGTCTGCCTAATGATCCGATTGTTTTCCCGTTGTCCCTCTGCCATCTACTATGATTAATGCAGTGGGTATTTCCAACACTCCAGTCCCACAACATGTTACTGAACCAGTATCAATTACCTTAGGTCCTACCACGGGCAAGCATGCTTTCTTGCAAAGTCCTTCTGCAACTGTTGGTTTTTCTGGCATAGACCTCCTTTGCAAACTGAAATATGCTATCTATTACACTCCAGGCAGAGTATTCCTGGACATCTCTGGCAGTATCCCCAAGGCTGTGTTAGGTGCACTTCAGGGGGTCCCGTCCCAAGATTCAGACCCAAAGGAAGGTATGTTTCTAGATCGCACTGAATCATTATCCCAGGTCCCTTACTGCTTATGGTCAGTGCACAATAATGAAGTGGGATGTATTCAGGACACAGAGCCCCTCTAAGCTCGCCTTTCTTCACCTTGCTTGTATTGCTTTCTCCTGCTCCACCTTTTATCCCTGTGGGGAAAGGAAAGAGTTGTTAGGTGTGGGTGATTCTGGTTAATTGCCTGACTCTTCTACTGGGACATGTTAAATAAACCGTTTTATCAGTCTGCTGTCTTGCAGATATTGCTTGAGATATTAAGGCGGAAAATTGAACTCCTATTTTCTGTTCCAAGGGTGGAAAGGGAGTTGTCATGCTTCCCTTGGTTTTTCACCCTTGAGGGCAAAAGAATTTTGATAGGGTTGGTCTGAGGATTGCAGAGGGGCATGAAGGTTTATATTTGGGGTTTCTTCATGAAAGTGGGTTCTCCAACTATTATCAATTGGCCCATATCCCACTGCTGACAACATATGTGAGAAACTCATGGTGATCAAAAGTAAGACGGACACAAGTGATCACAGTTCAAGGGTGTTTATTGAAAAATAAAGAGTATGCAGGTTGGAAAAACGCCTTATCTAAGCCTAAATCTAAGATGGGGACAGGAGTCGACCATCAAATGAAAATAAGGCAGTCCTAGTGATGTCAAGTCAAATAAAAAGGCCTGTAGTAAGAAAACCTATTACCAAACCTTGCTTTCTGTTTCACTGTGGAGTCAAGGCTGGTACCACGGGTGCGGGAGCTTCCTCTGCTCTGCTTTATCAGCATAGACTGGCCCTGTGTACCATTGACATCTGCAGCATGACACTGGGGCTATTGTCCGCGGTTTTAGATGCTTCTCACTGAAGGTTCTGCGTGTCTTGGACGAAAAGGGCAAGGTTCTTTCTATCCTCGCCTCCCTCTCTCTTCCCGCCGCCTTTCTCCTTCGACTGAACTGCCGCCTTGGTTTAGCCGTCTCATTGTGTTGTCCGCTATGCTCCCCTTGCTCGTATTGCTTTCTCCTGCTCCACCTATTATCCCTATGGGGAAAGGAAAGGGTTGTCAGGTGTGGGTTATTCAAGTTAATTGCCTGACTCTTCTATTGGGACACGTTAAATAAACAGTTGTATCAGTCTGCTGTCTTGCATGAGGCAAGACAGTTTTCGTGTTAGAAAGTTAAAGGGTTGAAGTGTCAGAATATCTTACAGGACAGGGAAGGTTTGTGAAATAAGCAGGAGGGTTTGTGAGAATTCAGAAAATGATAATCAAAGGGACGACCTTGGTAGGTTTTGCGGGGTAAACTGATAGTTGGGATCGTGACCTGAACAATCGTGGGAATCCTAGTATTTTACCTGAGCAAATGGGACGCGCGGAATATACTGACTAGAGCGGCGTGGAAAAGCATGGCCGGGAGTTTGCAGGTAGGGAAGAGGGAAACACAGGTTCTGGGAGATGCGATTTTGAGATGCTACATAGTTTGGACTTCTATTTGGTTTATTAGAGGTGTAGGGTCGATAGAACTTGACTAAGGGATCTTCTATGGATGGAAGGGATGTAGAAATGGAATAACCAAAGAAAACCACAGGTAGTTCGTCCCCCACTTCTTCCCTCTCGGTAGAATACTGCGTCTCATCTTGGGTTTCCCCTTAGCATTACCCCAGGTTCCCCTACCCAGGTGATCCTCCCCCACTGGTCCACCCCAGGAACTGGATCCAACAATGATGACCGTGTCCTGGCCACCCGAATAGGAGAGTCTCGAGGTCTTACTGGGAAAATACCCTCCGGTTTCTCAGTCCGGAGAACATATATTCCTCTCTAAAGAAGAATACTGCATTTCACCCTGCGGAATCTCCCCACTTCCCTGCGCCTGTGCCCCACCACGGTCGTCCTCCCGCCGTACGCCACCCCCAGGATAGGGATCAGGAAGCATCTGCCCTCTCCTGGCCACCTGGGAGGAGACTCTAGGCAGGGTTTAGTGAGGGATCCGCAGGATTCTCCACAGCATCCAGATGCCACTGACATTTCACTGACTGATGGCCACTGTGCAGCATTTCAATAAAAAGAAAGCTATTAGTACCCTCAATATCTGTAACACCTGTAAGGTTCCAGAAGGATGTCTCTCGGGAATCCGGAGAATATGTCACAACTACTAAAAGAAGCGAGTCCCCTCCTGCACGAGAGAGAACAGGGTATAGGGATGGCCCCCTGCGCTTGGCAGTAGCGACTTATGTAATGTGCCCCCTGATAACAATCGAAGCAGCTCCCTTGTCCATAGTTTACCTGCTTTTTAGTGTACTTTGTTTTCTGAACCACGTTTGCAGCAATGTCTTATCTTGGCTGTTACTAGTGCACTGGGTTTTATGAACCACGCATTCGCAGAGTTGGCAGCGGCTTTTTCTCTTGTTCTCTTGTGAATGAGTAGTGCACTGAGTTTTTTTAACTGTGTATTCACTGAGTTAGCAGCAACCGTCTACCTTTCCTATGACTAAAGCTTTGTTTCATGATATTGCTAGTATGCTAAGTTTCCACATTTGTGTGGCAACCTTCTTTGGCCAAGTCCCTGATACCTGTTCTGGTTCTTGGTCCAGGATTTCCTCTATGCCAGCATTCATGTGTGCCTTCTAAGTAGTGCTTGTATAGCTTCCGCCTACAGCCTCTGTCTACAGGTTCTGCTCTTTGCTTCTTTTCTCTGCCTATCCTGTACTTGGTTATTTATAGCCACTCTGCTTTTCAGTCTTGATTACAAATTGGGCCACTGTTGTGTCTCAGCTGTGTATCCGTATACAGTGGGACCCCTGCATTGGTCTCCATTAAGATCAGAGAAGGAGAAGACTTTGGTTGCCTTAGTCTGGTTTGTTCAAGTCTTGCCTTTCTCAGTATATGGTCTCCAGCTTTACCCTTGCACTGAGTACACCCATCTCATCAGCACGTCTTACCCATGACGTTGCTGCATGATTGTTAACGAGCAATCTGCGGGTACCTATCCCAAGGGCTTTCCTTAATCTCATGGAGACCCCTTATCATATTCCAGTACATCCTTTATTATGATCAATCCATCTTACCCAGTATACTTGCCTGCCTTCTCTTTCTCTCTGTGTCACCTTGCTTTCAGCCCTCTCCTGTCCCTACAGTTCCTGTGACTACCTGTCACCACAAAGATCAGCCTGGTATGTACCCGTTTCTGTTATATGCTAAGTGTTACCTCCCGAGTCTCTCCAAAACTACAGTGTGTGCTGTGAGAAACCTGAGGGTATCCTCACTCCTACTCCCTTTGATCCTCTTCTCAGGTGGCCAGGGAAAGGCCCTGACCCTGGGGGTGGAGAAGCAATGGAGGATCACCTGGGTGGAAAGACCTTGGGGATTGGGAATGGGGTGCCCACAGGCATGGTATCACCCTTTCCTTGCTGAGAACCAACATAACCCTCCCCTGGCCTTTATAGGCTATTGTAAAGCAGCTCCCCTCATTCCTCCACATTTAACCTTTGGCCTTACTGACACGAGGAAGAGGGGACAGAGTAAATGAACACGCAAACTTTATTTCACCACTTTGGTACTGGGACGAGGAAGATACCTGCAGAGTGCTGTGAGGTTTATGCATGTCCCTTTAATTATGGTCAGGCAAATCGAATTGGAAGTCCACACCTGCAACCTGTTGAGTGGTTGCATGTGTATAAAGGGATACCAGTGGAACAGCAGTGGAACAGCAGGGAGAGCAACAGGGAGGCCTGCATGGGAGCGACCAGTAGGGGACCTGTGTCGTGAGGAAAAAGATTTTGTGCAACAAATAATAGAGTATGCTAGATTAGCAGTCAAGTTTCAATAATCAGCACTCACTGAATCAGCATGAAGACCACATCTTCTGCACAGCATGTGTTTCAGGACAGTTGTGCCTGACTTGTGTGTTGATCCTGAGGTTACATTTTATACATAGTGTGATATGGTAATGATGTTAAAGGACCCACAGAGATTGTCTGTGGCGATACGGATGTTAAGATCTCAACTCATGTGGCAGAGAGAGTGCTTTTATTCGTTATCCCTGGCACTGATTCTGTGTGATGAGTGATGTCAAAGGTATGTCCAAAGAGAAAACGCACATGAAACAAACAAACAAAAGATATGAAAAACAAAGCATTTAAAATTTCAATGGCTCTTGATGCACAAATCTCTCTTCTTCAGCTACCATGGGGCCAATCCTTAAGTCAGTACAAGTGGATTTTAAGGGGATCCCACACCCTGCTTGTCCAGTGTTCCACCCCGGTTGCCCCTGCAGCACCACTTGCCAGTAGGTAATTCCGTTTTCTGGTTCTCCTTCTGTAATTACTGCTCTGCCTCTGCCAGGGGTAATGGGTATAGTTAGAGCTTCTCTTCTGTGCTCGGGTTGATCCAGCTGGGCCTCCATTACTCACATGTGATCACTGCATGCTGGATTGGGGCACATATCTGATGCCAGGCCTTACTCTTATGTTCCTCCTCTTTACTCCTGTTCTGGTCCTTAATGTTGGTCTCGCCACGCCTCACTCTCATTCCACATCCTACTGTGAGCTTGATCCCTTCAGATCGGGTCCTCACACCTGCCCCCTGCCTTTGACCTGGTGTTTCAATTCTGCTCCCTCCTGATTGCAAGCTTCCTCCTCCACCTTCTGTTGTTAACCCCAAAACACCTCCTGCTCTTCACCTCCAACCACCACCCACCCACCTAATGTTATACAACTTCAACCACATCCCACTATCCACCTCCAACTACATCCCTCTGTTCACCTTCACCGTCCTCCTAACCTTCACCTCCAACCACCACCCACCCACCTAATGTTATACAACTTCAACCACATCCGACTGTCCACCTCCAACTACATCCCTCTGTTCACCTTCAGCGTCCTCCTAACCTTCACCTCCAACCACCACCCACCCACCTAATGTTATACAACTTCAACCACATCCGACTGTCCACCTCCAACTGCATCCCTCTGTTCACCTTCAGCGACCTCCTAACCTTCCCCTCCAACCACTTCTTTCGCTTCCCCTTTAACCACCTCCTGCTGTTCAACGCCAGCCTCCCCTACTCTTTCTTCTTTCTATATAGTGTCCGGCCTACTTCTCTCTCTCCCATCTCATGTTTTTCCAAATTCTCAGTACCAATTCCTTCAATGCTTGCCAACTTGCTCCAACTGCCTCCCACAACCTCCTTCTCCAAACACCCACAGCCTTTTACTGAGCAGTTGGCTGTTCATATCCCGGGGTAACCTCTGTTGGGCTCCCCACATTGGTCTGTGCCTGTCAGGGTATATGGCTGTAGCCTAGTCAGTGGGCGTTGCTAAATAATTACCTGAGTCAAATGCGGAACTTAAAGTCTAGACATCGGTATATGCCTAAACTGCCATCTTGAATTCCAACCCCAAACCCTGAGTGCCCAGGACTCTCCTGCCCACCTCCTTGGTGTGTCTGCTCTCTGGTGACCAGTTTCATGAACCACGGGAGGGTGCATTAACGGTAAGAAACAACAAACACATTGTGAACATGGCGCTGGTTCCCCATGCATGTTCAGCAACTCTTCTTTGAAGGGAACCGAGCATGGGGACCCTTGAGTGAGCGGGCCTGCTGCACAGATGTCAATGGAAACTGTAGCTTGTTTCTGTTTACTTTATTGGCCTACAAACCGAGCAGCATAGGGAGGCGCGCCCTGCTCGCTTATCCTGCATGGCCACGGGGTGCAGAGTCGGGAAATAGTTTCTGCTAATCTGATGTCTATGTGAGCCTGCAGGATGCCGCGCATAGAAACTGTGATTGTGTCTCTGAGATTCAAGCAGGGCTCTGTGATTTATATCATAGAAGCACATTTGTATTTATTTGAAAAACAGGGGTGTCAATTTCGATCAGGAATGACTTACAGCAACACATTTTCAGATGGTGCAAGCATTCCCATGAAGGGTGCCTGTGCAGTAGCATTAAGATGAGAACAAGTAAAGAGCCAATTTATGAAGGTGTCAAAAAGAATAGGACATATACGAGGGACAAAACAAAAGAAACAGAAACAAAATGTATATAAGAGAGCAGATGACTTACAAAAAGTAACATTAGCCTAAGGGTGCAAGTGCTTTGGTTCCATGTGTTATTAACGAAATAGGAAATAACGAAAAATGTTAATAAAAAATAAATAACAAAAAAAGACAGATTTTTTATTTTTTTATTTGGGGGGTCCCCCGAAACCCCACGTTTCACTATGATTCTTACCCCACCCCAACTACTGCACTACCCGTTTTAACCCTGAACTTTAACACTAAGGGCCTCATTACGACCCAGGCGGTAAGTTACCGCCTGGGCCGTGACTTTACCACCATGGCGTAAACTACGTTTACGCCATGGTGGTTGGCGGACTTACCGCCCCATTCCGAGGTCGGCGGGGCGGTAAGTCCCCAATCCCCATTTACCCTTCCCCATTCCCATTTTTGCCCCATAGGGCATAATGGGAGTGGGGAAGGCGTTAATTACGCCACCGTAAATTACGGTGGCGTAATTAACTCCATGGTCCCTTAGCGCCATGGATTTTAACACCCGCTAAAATCGGGTGTTAAAACCTCCATGGCGCTAGGGGAACTCGTAATTGGCGGTAAGGGGTCGGCGCAGCTAACGCTGGCGTTAACCCCTTACCGCCAGGGTCGTAATGAGGCCCTAAGACTTTTGACAGAATTGATAGTGGCCGGACAAGGGCCAAAAGAGTCTGGCCAAACGTCAATGGTCCAGGCTGCCTGCGATTCAGCAGCACCTGTTATCATAATCTCAGTCTTTGCACCGTTCAACTTCAACTAGTTCTTTGCCATCCAGTCCCCCACTGCTTAAGGCAATTCCCCAATCAAGACGGGGGATCTCTTTCTGGAGAATCAAGCTGAAAGAGTAAGCGTAAAGTGTATCATCGACGTAGGCCTAGAACCTTTCCTTGTTGTCCTGGATTAAGTCTGCCAAGGGACATAGATATACATTAAAAAGAGCTGGGACAGGGAAGACCCCTGGGGGACACCACAGCTCACAGACCTTGGAGAGGATTGAAAAGGAAATAACGACACTGTTTGTGTGCACTTTGAAAGAAAAGACGTAAACCAGGCAAGTGGTGCCCTGGAAATTCCTATCCAGGCCCTTCAGCAGAATACCATGGTCAATAGTATCAAAGGCCGCGGAGAGGTCGAGCAAAATCCAACTCCAACCTCCCTGCGGTCTTGGAGGCATGCCAAGTCATCCAGGACTGAAATCATTAACGATTCTGCACCCCTCATGGGGCAGAAGCCAGATTGAAATGGATGATTCTAAAAAACGTGAAAGTTGATGAGTAACAATAGCCTCCGTAAGTTTCGTGACACATGGCAAAAGTGAAATTGGCCAACAATTAGAGGCCAAGGCTGGAACTAGCGGAGGCTTTTTCAGTAGAAGGGAAACAAGTGCGTGTTTCAAAGCCTCAGGAACAAAGCCCAGAGAAACAGAAGACTGCAAAGCTGCAGTAAAAAGTGGGATGACCTCGGCCGATAGGGTTAGAAGCACCCAGAGAGGAATCATGTCGGCCGGTGAGGACGACTTCAACCTCTGAAGGGCCGCCCTGCCCATATCCTCTGTAACAACTTCAAACTGATCCATCCCAGGAATAACTATTTAGTTTCTCGGCTGCTTCCAAAACCTATCTTCACGTTCATCTGTCTCATTACCCGCAATAGAATTACAAATTCTCTGAATCTTTTCATCAAAAAAAGAATGAATGAGATCACACTCTGCTTGTGAGCGCAGAGGATCAATAGAAGGGGTTACAGATGAGAGCTCTTTTGCTACTTTGAAGAGTTCTCGTGCTGAGCAGGAAGCTGATATAATCCGCTCAGCAAAGTGTTGAGATTTAGCGGCTTGGACGGCTCCCTGATACTGAAGCACTGACTGCTTACAGATAAGCTCAGATTCCAAGTCATATCCCCTTCTCCATATGCGTTCCAATTGGCGGCATAGGTGCTTCATGGTCCTTAGCTCAGCATTGAACCAGGGAGCTGAAGGCTTAGCTCGAGATTTACGAGCTTTGATTGGTGCAAGAGCATTTGCCACCTCTATCATCACACTCACCAGAGCATCACAAGGATCCTGCTTCTCTTTAGCAATAAAATCACTAGTGCTTCCCACAAGATGTTTAACAACAGTGGCAGGAGATACCTTCCTCCAATGCCGCGGTTGGCAGGAAATATTAGGTGTGCCGCCAGCAGGGGTAGCACACAAAGGGGTATGGGGAAGAACAACATGTTCGGACCAAAGATCCGGCAATGGAGTAAATACTGCCACCTGATCTTTCTCAGACGAAAACATGAAACTAAGTACATTTCCCTTTTGATGCATCGTTAAATGATTACACAAAGAAAGTCCTAAATCAGCCAGTGCTAATCACATGTTTTGCATATATGTCAGTGGGATTATTCGGTCTAACATTAACATCTCCCATAATAAGCAAATCAGGGTATGTCAAGACCAGATGAGCAACCAGGTGTGTGAAATCAAGAGCACCATTGGCGAACGACAGGGAGGGGGGGGCCTGTAAACTACCAGTAGATACATCGATATATTGGGTGACCACGGACTCCGAGTCAACAACAGTTCACAGGGAAGATTATGGCTCACAGCAAGTATGGGAAAGGTTAGAGATGCTAAATGAATGAAAGCCAAGCCCCCACCTATTCCTGGGGGGTGGGGGGGGCTCTGTCAAGATGAAGAATATCATAATTCAAAGGGAGCACTTGCACAATATCAGGCTCAGCTGATGGAGTAAAGCAGGTCTCTGTTATACAGAGTAAATCGGGAGACGACCCCTGTAAAAGTGCAGCTATATCATCCCTGTGTGCTACTGCAGATCTTGCATTCATTGAAAAGCCCCTAAGGGCAGAAGGATGTTTATTACTAATACTATCTAAGTTACTGTCATTAGGACTGTTTACTTGCTCATCCGATCTCAAAGCAGTCTCTACTCTCTCGGTTGCTGTGGGAGAGAACCCTAGAAACGCTGTCGGGAAGCACGTCTCCTTAGGGGCCAAAGTCACCAGAGCAGCCCGATCGAAGAGCACGTGTGGGCTATTACGCGATTCTTCCCTTGATAGAGGGCTGCCCCTGCCCTTTTCTGAGACAGGCCAAACCCACGGCACTGCCGGGGCACGGATGGGCTTCCCTTAAGCATGCCCACTGCGCCCGCCCACTGCACCCGTCCGCTCTCCCGTCTGCTGAGCGGGTGGCTTCCCCGACACATGAATGCCATGGCGGGGATGACGCGTCGGAGGAGTGGTGAAGAAAATAGAAAGCAGACTAGTCTGCAGAATGAATCCCTTTCCCAGACGAAGGAGAATGCCCAAGGGCACTCACACCCCCAGCACAGTTAAATCACCCTACGATTTCTAAAATCAAGTGAGAGTCATAAGTTGTAATAGAAGTTCAATTTTTAAAAACATTAAAATAGTAGAGACCTAATATCCAGCCGGCAGAGTCTAAAATCACCTCCTCACCATTGTTGCAACCTGCCGGGGGCCGCCACGGCACATAAATGCATCACTAGAGGCAGTGGTGGGGCAGGAAGGGGGGGGTGGAGGAGAGGTCAGGGGGAGCTCCCTCTGTAGCAAGTAAATGAAGTTTAATCCAAGCTTCGAAGAGATCCACAGTTTGGTGGGCTTTGATTGTTGTGGGCAGTGGGTCCCAATGGAGCGGGGAAAGTAGGGAGAAAGAGCAGAAGCAAGAGGAGGCCCAAGGAGGGCATGGGATGGTGAGGCTGGCTGCATCATAGGATTAGAGGGAATGAGATGGTGAGTGAACTGAGATACATTCAGACAGGTGCTGAGGAACAAGACCATTGGTAGCTTTGTAGACTAGGAGAAGGAATCTGAAAAGAGGGCAGATGTGCATGGAGAGCCAAGGAGCATGTTGCTGGTAGGTCCCAAGAAGGGACCCAAGATCCAGCAACGACCTACAAATAAAGGCAAAACATTACGAAAGAAAATTAAATTCGGAGGAACGGCGTTCTCACGTCTAATTGCTAACCTCTGGAACAACATGCCCAAAGAAACTAGAACCACAGAAGACCACATCACCATCAGGAAACAACTTGGAACCTGGTTATTCAACACACAATAACAGCGCAAAGGGACACCAGCAGCAGGAACATTACAGATAAACAACTAGAGAGGAGGCGAGATGGGCTGATCAACTAAACCAAGAACCTGGGTAGATACCATCAGACAGCAACTAAAGAATCACACCAGAAGCCCAACAAACCGAAAGAATTACTAACCAACTTCCCCTTCCTGCTCCTCTGGCATAACCAACACCACTACTCCAGACTTTGGGCTAACCACACTACACATAAACAAATCAATTGTATGTTCACACCCACCATCTCTGAGATGCTGGAAGCACACCTAAAGTGAACCACCTCACATAGTCCATAAATCGTCAACAATGCAAGACACCACGTAGTCTTACAGGGACGCCCACTCGCGACCCTGGATCCCTTATGGACACTAACCAGAGCAATCAACTGCAACCCACCCAACACAACACACTAACAACAATACAAACACTAGCACACACCCGACACACTGATTATTACCCATATGGTTTACAACGCATGGGACCTCTGCACCAACTCCCACATGCAAAACAACACTCACAGACGCCGGTTCCTCCTGGTTCTGAACCTATCCTCTCATCCTATCCTCACTAACCTCCCCATCCCCCTTATTCTTCCAGAGCCACGCAGACTACCCCAGGGGGGTACTGGTGTGCCGTAGAGATCAACATAATGTAACAAGTGGGGGAGGATCTGGGTAGGTCCTAGAGAGTGTGGGTAGCAAAGTTGAGGACTTTGTCTAGAGAGCAAGGAGTAAAGAGGAAGGCCAAGGAATAGGCTTGAGCAGTAGTCTAGTTTACTGAGCACAAGAGTGGGGATTAGAGTTTGTGTACAGTGGTTAGTAAGAAAAGGAAATATTTTCTAAGATTTGAGGAGGTTAATATGAGCAACAGAAGAAGTGGTAGTGATGAATTGTTGCAGTCGTAGGTCTCTGTTAAAGAGGACCCCAAGATGGTGAGCCTTGTATGAGAGAGCAGGAAGGTCAGGTGGGAAGGGGACAGGAGAGGGGAGGGTAAGTATGGCATTGGGAGCTGGGAGAAAGATGACTTCCATTGTTGAAGAGTTCAGCATGAGGCAGAGGAGAGCCATCCAGTGACGAATTGCAGGAAGACAGTTTATAATTTGTTCCGAGATGTCTGGGGTGAAGGAGAAAACGGAGAACATTATTTAAATGTCATCAGCACAAAGGTGTAGTGAAAGCAAAAGGATGAGACAAGCCTTCCTGGGGCAGAGGTGTAGTGAAAGCAAAAGGATGAGATACGCCATCCTGGGGCAGAGGTGTAGTGAAAGCAAAAGGATGAGATAAGCCTTCCTGTTGCAGAGGTGTAGTGAAAGCAAAATGGTGAGATAAGCCTTCCTGTTGCAGAGGTCTAGTGAAAGCAAAAGGATGAGATAAGCCTTCCTGTTGCAGAGGTGTAGTGAAAGCAAAAGGATGAGATAAGCCTTCCTGTTGCAGAGGTCTAGTGAAAGCAAAAGGATGAGATAAGCCTTCCTGGGACAGCGGTGTAGAGAAAGCAAAAGGATGAGATCAGCCTTCCTGGGGCAGAGGTGTAGTGAAAGCAAAATGATGAGATAAGCCTTCCTCGGGCAGAGGTGTAGTGAAAGCAAAAGGATGAGATAAGCCTTCCTGGGGCGGAGGTGTAGTGAAAGCAAAAGGATGAGATAAACCTTCCTGGGGCAGAGGTGTAGTGAAAGCAAAAGGATGAGATAAGCGTTCCTGTTGCAGAGGTCTAGTGAAAGCAAAAGGATGAGATGAGCCTTCCTGGGGCAGAGGTGTAGTGAAAGCAAAAGGATGAGATACGCCTTCCTGGGGCCAAGGAGTAGTGAAAGCAAAAGGATGAGATAGGCCTTCCTGGGGCAGAGGTGTAGTGAAAGCAAAAGGATGAGATAAGCCTTCCTCGGGCAGAGGTGTAGTGAAAGCAAAAGGATGAGATAAGCCTTCCTGGGGCAGAGGTGTAGTGAAAGCAAAAGGATGAGATAAGCCTTCCTGTTGCAGAGGTGTAGTGAAAGCAAAAGGATGAGATAAGCCTTCCTGGGGCAGAGGTGTAGTGAAAGCAAAAGGATTTGATACGCCTTCCTGGGGCCAAGGAGTAGTGAAAGCAAAAGGATGAGATAAGCCTTCCTGGGGCAGAGGTGTAGTGAAAGCAAAAGGATGAGATAAGCCTTCCTAGGGCAGAGGTATAGAGGGTGAAGAGCAGAGGTCCAAGGACTGATCTTGGGGACACCGACAGGGAGAGGAGTTCTGTCCAAGGTTTGCCAGATCCAAGAGATTTCAAAGGATCACCCATCAAGGTAGAAGTGAAATCAGGCAAGAGCAGATTTGCAAAATCAAAGATCCTGCAGAATGAGGAGAGAAGAATTTTCGACTGCGTCAAAAGCAGCAGAATGGTCCAAAAGAATGAGTATGAAAGAGAGTTTGAAGTGGTAAGCATTAGAGAGAAGGTTGGCGATATAAATGAGTGCAGTCTCGTTGGAGTGTTTACTGCGGAAGCCATTTTGAAATGGATCTCTAAGGTCATTATCCTGTAGGTACTTAATGATCCGGTTTAAGGCCACCCACTCAAGGGCTTTTCAATAATGGGGAAGAAGAGAAACTGGGCAATAGTTAGCTGGGATGTTTGGGTCAGCAGGGGTTTTCTTCAATAAGGTTAAGATAGAATAAGAAAGATTGCAGATTTCAATGAGGCAGGGAAGAGTCCAACTGAGAGAGAGAGGATAAAGAGCTTGGAGAGATAAGGGCAAGTGAGTGAGACGAAATTGATATCCATTTGGGGATCAAAGGGGTCGATAAGAGAGCAAGATAGGTTGGCACTGCAAAGGACTGGTGCTAATTCAATAAGGGAGAAGTAGTCGAGCGTAGAAGAGGTATTGGAGAGGTGGTGGACATACAGAGGGCTGGGAAGGGAGAGAGGTGGGCTGTGAGAGTATTACACATTTTAGAGGAAAGCTAGTGAGCAACGTCATCAGCAGAAAGGGACAAGGCGATGAATATTGGCTTGCGAGGTGTTAGAAAAGATTGGAGGTAGATGCAAGTTTGCAGGCGTGATTGTGAAGGGAGGAGATTAGTTTTGTGAAGTAGGAGGATTTGGCAGAGTCCAGTGCAAAGGTTAGGGCAGCAAGGGAATGTTTGTAGGCTAGGATTAGTGAAGAGGTCCCTAATTTGCACCAGCGTCGTAGGTCATGGTGCATGTTTGTTTTGAGGGTCTCAATTTCAAAGTTGATCCAAGGCTGAGGACAGGGATGGAACGTGTGAATGTGTAAGAAGCATAATGTTGGTCAAATGGAGGCATAAGTGTATAGTGGAAGTCAGTGAAAGCACGGTCAATGTAAGAGGCATGAATAGGGGAAGAGACGGGAGAGGTCCTCACATCATCAAGGTAAGGGACAGATAGTCCTATCTTAATTTCTATTTAGTCATTGAATAGGGGAGATGAGGAGTAGACGATTGAGGGAACAAGCTATTAAAGTGAACAATGGAGTGATTAGAGGCTGAGGGGTCAATGGAGAGGTCAGAGGAGGAGAGTGAATTATAGAGAAAGACAAGATCAAGAGAGTTCCCACAATAATGTATAGGCTGGTTGTGGAGGGGGTAGATGGAGTGGTCAGATAGAAGGGATTTAAGCTCAAGGCAGGTGGCTGCAGAGGGCTTGTGGGGCTAAAGTACCCCAGCATGACAGGGGGGGTGTCGCTAGGAAGTGACTCAAGGAGAAGGGTCAGATCAGGGAAGAAAGAGTTAATAGGGCCAGGTGGTCGATAGAGATCCAGATGTGATGAACCCAATGGAGTCATCACAGATTCCCTGGCGGTGACCTTCCATGTGGCCAGGGAATGGCAGCCGCTACCTGATCCTGTCCCTGGGGCGGCTTTATGAGAGGGGACAACTACTGGGGAGATATTGTGACTTCATTGGATGAACCAAAGTGTTCCCCCCTTTTCCCTGAGGAAGACCCTCTGACAACCAACATCTTAATGGCATTTTGTCATCCAACAAATCCCCCTTGTAAAGGAAATCAAGAAACCTTTTCCTTACAATATTCTAGTCCAGCCTAAACCTTTAACCCAAACACTCACAATGCACACATATCACCTTCTGTTTCTAATATGTCTTATTATAAAAAGCCTGCGAAAAGCCAATTGAGCGTTAAAAGCCCAATGGCATCCATGGACTCCAACTCCCATAATCACTCAGGTACTGGAATGAGGAGGAGGAAGAAAGAGTTTGTGTGAAGTGACAGGTTCTTGAAGTACAACTTGCAGGTTAGTTGTTTTCTAAAGCCTATACTGCGCAGGACTTTTATAGATGGTGACCGCACTAACAGGGGGAGCAGTGCAGGAGAAGACAGTAAACTCCAGGCGGAGGCTTGCGTGCGCCAGACCCACAGAAAACACTACTGGGACAGAAGGAAGGACGCGGCAGATGAGCAGGAAAAGCTGTGGAGACACGGGGAGCTGTGCAGAAGCTCCTGGTTGTCGTGCCACTCGTGGAAGCAGCGTTTGTCAATCCAGGCTGAGAGAGGAAGCCAGCGTGTGATCGCGGAGCCGCACAGAACGCTGGGGAAACCTACGCTGACTCCCAAGTGGAAAGTGAATGAAGCCGCCATTCCACCCAGGCGCTGGCAGAGACGGATATGCTGGGAGAGACCGGTGAGCCTGCCCAAAGAAGTTGGGGACCCCGGGGTGTTCCGACAAGCACGGCAGCTAGTGTTTGATAAATATGAGAATGCTAAGTCTAAAGAGAGCATAAGAAGAATGTTTGAATGCAGCAAAGACCAAGTGTTATTTCAACATCCAATGAGAAGAGTGTTTGAATGCAGCAAAGACAAAGTGTTATTTCAACATCCAATGAGAAGAGTGTTTGAATGCAGCAAAGACATAGTACAAAGACAAACCCCAAAGCAGCAGCGAGGCATGAGATTTCATTTTGGGGGAGATGTTTGAGCAAGTGCTGCCTTAGGCAGATATACCAAATGCCTCACGGTATATGCCATTTCTGAAATATCCAAGGAACTGTGAATCATTTAAGGAAAGTCCTGGCAGGAGAGTACACCACGCAGTTAGGAAGCAAAGTCAGAGAGAAGTAAAAAGAGGCAGGGGGGAAGAAAGGCAAACCCTCACCTTGTGAACTTTTCCAAATACATAAGGTTGGAAGTATATGAAGATTCCTGGTAGGGGAGTACACCAGGTAATCTGCAGCGTTAAAGAAATCCTGGAAGGCGAGTATACCAGGCAATCGGTAGAATAAAGGAAAATCATACAGAAAGTCTGTTGCAAAACTTGTGGGTTACACAAGAAATGTACAAGTCCAAGGAAGACACAAAGGAACTATTAATTAAAGTGGAACATTTGCCATTCTATGTGAGAAACCAGGGGAAGGGAACCACCTTCTGGATCCAAGGGGCTTTACCTTGGAGAATATTTTTGTTGGGTCATTATCACATTTTGGCTTTGAACACCTTTTGCTAATATCAAGAAAGAGGCATGTCCTTGCACGCCTTTGTTGTTTTGTTTTAGTGTGAGGGTCAGGATAGGACGTTTGGAAACAAGGACGGCTTTTCAGTTATTGACTTCCTGACACAGACTGGACTTTAGTTTTGATTATTAGGTAGGGAAATTCCTCTTAGAATAGGGCCAGTTAGGCCGTTTCCCAAACTAGTTTTACTTTTAATAAATGTCTTCAGTTGAGAAAATGAATACTTTGTGTCTGGCTCTCATTGCTGACGCCTCACACAGAGCAGTGAGCGAAGTAGGAGGGAGGAGGTGCATAGTGTGAGCACAGTAGGAGGGAGGCGGTGCATAGTGTGAGTGCAGTAGGAGGGAGGAGGTGCATAGTGTGAGCACAGTAGGAGGGAGGAGGTGCATAGTGTGAGTGCAGTAGGAGGGAGGAGGTGCATAGTGTGAGCGCAGTAGGAGGGAGGAGGTGCATAGTGTGAGTGCCGTAGGAGGTGCATAGTGTGAGCGCAGTAGGAGGGAGGAGATGCATAGTGTGAGCGCAGTAGGAGGGAGGAGGTGCATAGTGTGAGCGTGTAGGAGGGAGGAGGTGCATAGTGTGAGTGCAGTAGGAGGGAGGAGATGCATAGTGTGAGCGCAGTAGGAGGGAGGAGGTGCATAGTGTGAGCGTGTAGGAGGGAGGAGGTGCATCGTGTGAGCGCAGTGGGAGGGAGGCGGTGCATATTGTGAGCGCAGTATGAGGGAGGCGGTGCATTGTGTGAGTGCAGTAGGAGGGAGGAGGTGCATAGTGTGAGCGCAGTAGGAGGGAGGAGATGCATAGTGTGAGCGCAGTAGGCGGGAGGAGGTGCATAGTGTGAGCGTGTAGGAGGGAGGCGGTGCATAGTGTGAGCGCAGTAGGAGGTGCATAGTGGCATATTCAAAAGAGGAAGAGGAAGTAAGAGGGAGAGAGAGGGTGGCAAGCTTCAGTCCCTTTACCTGACATGTTCAGGTGGGACGTTGCCAAAGGGAATTCAGGAATTCGGTTTCTACTGGTTCCACAATCACCATGTAGAGCACACATTATTCATGGCAGTGGTTTATGATATACTGAAATTATTGTCTAAATTGTGATGGTACGTGATAATATTTTAGTGTTAATACAGATGGTGTCATGGTAATAATTTCACTGTCTCAGCTAGGATATTGTATTATAAAAGTAATTGTCCACTATAGAGGTAGTTTACGATAATTGTGATAAAAAATTCCCCAGAGATTCTGGAAGCCATTTTATAGTTGGAGGAGCAGTAACACAAAGTGTAAAAGCAAGGCATAATGTGTCTACAGCTTGGTTTACTGCTCACAATCCTGAAAAAGAGAACTGTGACCAAGCTGGTCCTCCACAGCAAAGAGAACCTCACCAAGCTGGACCTCCACAGTGAAAACAACCTCACCAAGCTGGTCCTCTACAGTCAAGAGAACCTCACCAAGCTGGTCATCCACACTGAAGAGAACCTCACCAAGATGGTCCTCCACAGTCAAGAGAACCTCACCAAGCTGGCCCTCCACAGTCAAGAGAACCTCACCAAGCTGGTCCTCCACAGTCAAGAGAACCACACCAAGCTGGCCCTCCATAGTCAAGAGAACCTCACCAAGCTGGTCCTCCACAGTGAAAAAGACCTCACCAAGCTGGTCCTCCACAGTCAAGAGAACCTCACCAAGCTGATCCTCCACAGTCAAGAGAACCTCACCAAGCCGGTCCTCCCCAGTCAAGAGAACCTCACCAAGCTGGTCCTCGACAGTCAAGAGAACCACACCAAGGTGGTCCTCCACAGTCAAGAGAACCTCACCAAGCTGGTCCTCGACAGTCAAGAGAACCACACCAAGGTGGTCCTCCACAGTCAAGAGAACCTCACCAAGCTGGTCCTCCACAGTCAAGAGAACCTCACCAAGCTGGTCCTCCACAGTCAAGAGAACCACACCATGCTGGCCCTCCACAGCCAAGAGAACCTCACCAAGCTGGTCCTCCACAGTCGAGAGAACCTCACCAAGCTGGTCCTCCTCAGTGAAGAGAACCTCACCAAGCTGGTCCTCCACAGTCAAGAGAACCTCACCAAGCTGGTCCTCCACAGTCGAGAGAACCTCACCAAGCTGGTCCTCCTCAGTGAAGAGAACCTCACCAAGCTGGTCCTCCACAGTCAAGAGAACCACACCAAGCTGGCCCTCCACAGTCAAGAGAACCTCACCAAGCTGGTCCTCCACTGTCAAGAGAACCTCACCAAGCCGGTCCTCCCCAGTCAAGAGAACCTCACCAAGCTGGTCCTCGACAGTCAAGAGAACCACACCAAGGTGGTCCTCCACAGTCAAGAGAACCTCACCAAGCTGGCCCTCCACAGTCAAGAGAACCTCACCAAGCTGGTCCTCCTCAGTGAAGAGAACCTCACCAAGCTGGTCCTCCACAGTCAAGAGAACCTCACCAAGCTGGTCCTCCACAGTCAAGAGAACCTCGCCAAGCTGGTCCTCCACACTGAAGAGAACCTCACCAACCCTCCAGACCATCGTTCTTTGCCTGCGAGGCCATTACAAAAGGGGAAATCATATGCAAATCAGGCTTGGTCCCACCCCAAAAGGTGCCGTCCAGCCCAAGAGGTAAGGAAAAGGGTGTGTGGAGAGTGCAACCATCGAGGGACAGAAGGAGCGAGAATGGGGTAGATGACTGGAGGGAGTGAGAAAGGACAGGAAAAGGGAGAGAGTGAGAGTAGAATAGAGGGAGTAGTAAGATCAGGTAAGGGAGAGAGTGAGAGTAGAATAGAGGGAGTTGTAAGATCAGGGAAGGGAGAGAGGGAGAGTAGAATAGAGGGAGTAGTAAGATCAGGTAAGGGAGAGAGTGAGAGTAGAATAGAGGGAGTAGTAAGTAAGATCAGGTAAGGGAGAGAGTGAGAGTAGAATAGAGGGAGTAGTAAGATCAGGGAAGGGAGAGAGTGAGAGTAGAATAGAGGGAGTAGTACGATCAGGGAAGGGAGAGAAAGAGAGCAGCTGAGAGAGAGAAAGGACCAAAGAGTCTGTTATTGGCGCACGTAGACGGCATTCAGTTGTTCCCACAAAGTAAATTACTTCCTGATCATTTTCTTTGTGGTAATTACTTCAAATCACTTTGAATTATGTATACGTAGCTGTGGGTCATTGGGCAAAAGGGGGTGGGGAGGACTTTGAGGTAGGGGTAGTAGTAAAGGGGAAGGGGGGGTATGTGGGGACCACCAGCACATAAGGTGGGGCCTCACACAACATCAGAATTAGATCCCTGGTGCAGAGGCCCACTGGGAACGCTCCCGGGGCGGCAGTCCAGCACTATATGTACCCCGGAATTACCCGATTGGCTCGGCGCCAGCTGCTCCCGGGGCGCCAGTCCAGCACTACATGTACCCCGGAAGTGCCTGATTGGCTCGGCGCCAGCTGCTCCCGGGGTGCCAGTCCAGCAGTACATGTACCCTGGAAGTGCCTGATTGGCTCGGCGCCAGCTGCTCCCGGGGCGCGCCACTCCAGCACTACATGTACCCGGAAGTGCCTGATTGGCTCGGCGCCAGCTGCTCCCGGGGCGCCACTCCAGCACTACATGTACCCCGGAAGTGCCTGATTGGCTCGGCGCCAGCTGCTAACACAAGCTGCTGTGTCTCCCCAGACCAAATGGTGCCGTAGAAACATACGTAGGAGACGTGACATCCGTGCCTATGGACTTTTAGGAAAAGTCGCATCAGTAAAGCTTTAGAGACGTGTTTAGGCAGCATGAGTCATATTTAATGGATGCAAAAGTGAGTTTGGTATTTGGTGTGCAAGTGACGTGTGCATGCCTTGTATCAGCTCCTGCTCGCTGCCCATCAGGGCTTTGTGTTGGAGGTGTACCCCATTTCTTGCAAGTGCTGCCTGTTGCTTTGCAAGGGCATCTGTCCATGCACCCTAATCTTGCTGGCTGCCGCTTGGGTTATTTCGGGGATGAGGGAAAGCAGCCCAAGCAATGCACCCCATGTGAACCCCGCACCACTACTCACCCCAACATTGCCCTGCAGCAGCTGAAGGCCTGCACAGATCTGTCAGTGTGTTGCAGCATGGCTGGGAGCCAGGTACATCTCTGCAGAAACAACTTTATACTGTGTTTGCAGGAGTGCAACCCACAACCAGCTGAGCTGCTTTCTCTCGGCACCGAGCCACTGCCCCCACTGCCATTACCCCACACACAGCTCTGCCAATACTTCTCAATCTGGCCTGCAGCACTCACACCACTACTGCACAGGGTGCGCCATTGCTGGAGTGCAGCACTCCTGCTATTCAAGCACACAGTGCCAAACACTGCTCCCGGCCAGTGCACCTCAATCCTGACACGCAGCACTGCAAATGACAAGCATACTATTCTAATGTGGGCTCCATACTGCACCCACATCCTGACCAGCTGCACACCCACCCTTCTGTTGTCGTACCTACCGGCTTAGTCACACAGCTCTAGAAATGTACCTCAATCCTGACACGCAGCACTGCAAATGACAAGCATACTATTCTAATGTGGGGTCCACAGTGCACCCACATCCTGGCCAGCTGCACACCCACCCTTCTGTTGCTGTACCTACCGGCTTTGTCACACAGATCTAGCAATGTACCTCAATCCTGAAACGGAGCACTGCAAATGACAAACATACTAGTCTAATGTGGGGGCCACAGTGCACCCACATCCTGACCAGCTGCACACCCGCCCTTCTGTTGCTGTACCTACCGGCTTTGTCACACAGCTCTAGCAATGTACCTCAATCCTGACACGCAGCACTGCAAATGACAAGCATACTATTCTAATGTGGGGTCCACAGTGCACCCACATCCTGACCAGCTGCACACCCACCCTTCTGTTGCTGTACCTACCGGCTTAGTCACACAGCTCTAGAAATGTACCTCAATCCTGACACAGAGCACTGCAAATGACAAACATACTAGTCTAATGTGTGGGCCACAGTGCACCCACATCCTGACCAGCTGCACACCCGCCCTTCTGTTGCTGTACCTACCGGCTTTGTCACACAGCTCTAGCAATGTACCTCAATCCTGACACGCAGCACTGCAAATGACAAGCATACTATTCTAATGTGGGGTCCACAGTGCACCCACATCCTGACCAGCTGCACACCCACCCTTCTGTTGCTGTACCTACCGGCTTTGTCACACAGCTCTAGCAATGCAGGTCAATCCTGACATACAGCACTGCAAATGACAAGCATACTACTCTAATGTGGGGTCCACAGTGCACCCACATCCTGACCAGCTGCACACCCACCCTTCTGTTGTACCTACTGGCTTTGTCACACAGCTCTAGCAATGCACCTCAATCCTGACACGCAGCATTGCAAATGACAAGCATACTATTCTAATGTGGGGTCTACAGTGCACCCACATCCTGGCCAGCTGCACACCCACCCTTCTGTTGCTCTACCTACCGGCTTTGTCACACAGCTCTAGCAAAGCACCCCAATCCTGACACGCAGCACTGCAAATGACAAACATACTAGTCTAATGTGGGGGCCACAGTGCACCCACATCCTGGCCAGCTGCACATCCACCCTTCTGTTGCTGTAACTACCGGCTTTGTCACACAGCTCTAGCAAAGCACCTCAATCCTGACACGCAGCACTGCAAATGACAAGCATACTATTCTAATGCTAGGGCCACTGTGCACCCACATCCTGACCAGCTGTACACCCACCCTTCTGTTGCTCTACCTACCGGCTTTGTCACACAGCTCTAGCAATGTACCTCAATCCTGACACGCAGCACTGCAAATGACAAGCATACTATTCTAATGTGGGGTCTACAGTGCACCCACATCCTGACCAGCTGCACATCCACCCTTCTGTTGCTGTAACTACCGGCTTTGTCACACAGCTCTAGCAAAGCACCTCAATCCTGACACGCAGCACTGCAAATGACAAGCATACTATTCTAATGCTAGGGCCACTGTGCACCCACATCCTGACCAGCTGCACACTCACCCTTCTGTTGCTCTACCTACCGGCTTTGTCACAAAGCTCTAGCAATGTACCTCAATCCTGACACGCAGCACTGCAAATGACAAGCATACTATTCTAATGTGGGGTCCACAGTGCACCCACATCCTGACAAGCTGCACACCCACCCTTCTGTTGCTGTACCTACCGGCTTTGTCACACAGCTCTAGCAATGCACCTCAATCCTGACATACAGCACTGCAAATGACAAGCATGCTATTCCAATGTGGGGTCCACAGTGCACCCACATCCTGACCAGCTGCACACCCACCCTTCTGTTGTACCTACTGGCTTTGTCACACAGCTCTAGCAATGCACCTCAATCCTGACACGCAGCATTGCAAATGACAAGCATACTATTCTAATGTGGGGTCTACAGTGCACCCACATCCTGACCAGCTGCACACCCACCCTTCTGTTGCTCTACCTACCGGCTTTGTCACACAGCTCTAGCAAAGCACCTCAATCCTGACACGCAGCACTGCAAATGACAAGCATACTATTCTAATGTGGGGTCTACAGTGCACCCACATCCTGACCAGCTGCACACCCACCCTTCTGTTGCTGTAACTACCGGCTTTGTCACACAGGTCTAGCAAAGCACCTCAATCCTGACACGCAGCACTGCAAATGACAAGCATACTATTCTAATGTGGGGTCCACAGTGCACCCACATCCTGACCAGCTGCACATCCACCCTTCTATTGTTGTACCTAACTGCTTTGTCACACAGCTGTAGCTATGTACCTCAATCCTGGCACGCAGCAATGCAAATGGCAAGCATACTATTCTCATGTTGGGGCCAGAGTGCACCCACATCCTGAACAGCTGCACACCCACCCTTCTGTTGTACCTACTGGCTTTGTCACACAGCTCTAGCAATGTACCTCAATCCTGACACGGAGCACTGCAAATGACAAACATACTAGTCTAATGTGGGGTTCACAGTGCACCCACATCCTGACCAGCTGCACACCCACCCTTCTGCTGCTGTAGCAATGTACCTCAATTCTGTTGCGGAGCACACCTGTTTTTTGAGCATTGCCTCAAAAAAACCTTGTTTGAGGCGCCTCAGTCCTGCTTTGCAGCTGCCCCTGATGCTCTGAGATTGAAAATCCCTTTGAAAACGCCTCACTGCGGTGCCTCATCTATTTCCCTATGGAGAGGGGCTACGCACACACACCCTCACACCCAAACCCATCGCCCTGAGGAGGCACACAGGACGCCGAGCACCCGGTCCAGAGAAAGGTCCTAAGAAAGACATGGGTTTCCATGGTTGGCTTTAGGCGGTAGGGGAGGCTGGTACCACCCTATACATGTATAAGAAATGTTTCCATTCTATAGCACTCAGCCAGGGTTCAGCCATTCTGGTGCCAGGACCGCCCGGCTGGATCCTTTCTAAGTGTTCTTGGAGCAACCAGCGAGTGAGACAGGGGGGCATTTTAGGAGCCCCAGCCTGGTCCTCACCTCATAACCTTTCTTTCTGATCCCCCCCAAACAGAGTCAAGGAGAAGCGTCCTCCCCAGTGACCCTGGACAAGTTGCTGTACAAGGGTCACCTGGCATTGCTGCATTATTCTAATGCACACGCTGGTTTTTTTCTTTCTTAAGTGGGCACAGCAGCTGCCAGCTGGCCCAGGGCTGGGAGTAGCTACATACATGTAGTTCCAATCTCCCCTAAGGGTGTAAGATACTGGCTCTGCTCTGGGACCTGGGAAAGAGTATGTTGCTGTGCCCAGCAGAGCGCTCAGAGGTCTGATGCCTATGAAATCACTTGGCATATTTGCTGATCTGGAAAAGCGGATGCCCGCAATATAGCAAAGACATTCTTCCAAATCCCTAATGGGGTCTTGTGATGCTTGCCTGAGGGTGGACATGAGTGATGCTGCTGTGCGATACACCAGGGTATGCAAGAGCTCATGTTGTTTAGCTTCCCCCATACATAGGAGGGCCGAGGGCATCATTACGAGTATGGTGGTGCGCGTAATGCGGCGGTAATTGCATCACCGATGTACAGTGGTGTGCGTAGTGCGGCGGTAATTGCATAACGTTATACGTTTGGCGGTAAGGTGGAGGATGGAGGATGGAGGATTACAGCCAGCACAAGATGGAGATAAGTCCTCCCCCTTACTGCCAAAAGTTAGCAAAATCTGCAGAATTACCGCCGGCGGTAACGCCTCTGAAATCCCCATGGAGTCCTATGAACTATGAAAATGGGGATTAACACCACTTTACCCCCACTTGCGATCCCATGGGTGTAAGTGGCAGTAACAATAATCGGGTTTGGTGGTAATTCGGTGGAGAGCAACTATGAAAGGACTGTGGTTAGGACTCAGGGCACTGGAGAAGGCCTGGGCATAAGAACTGGGAATCGACTGCGCTGGGGCACTGTCATGAGTGTATCTGGCATGTCAACGCGTGCAGTGTGTGTCTAGGTAGGGAGAGTGTATGCCCCCCCACTTCAATAAGGTGACCCAAGTGACGCAATGAGCCTAGACACTCACGCGCATGGTGACAGGTGACAGGAAACAAGCACATTGTGACTGGGTGACTCCAACTTGAAACAATTATTTAACAGTGTCTCAGGACTTTAACAGACATTTCAAAAGTAATAATACATCTTAAGAGACACTGTGCCAGTTCCCGAAAAAGAAAGCCAACGCGTGTTTCGACCCTACGTGGGTCTTTTTCAAGGCTGTATAATACTTGAGATAAGTAAAGTTATGTCACCCGAAACATGTGACCCCAAAATAACAGAGTTGCAAACACACAATTAAAATGTCAGATTGTAAATGTCAGATCGTAAACAACACAATATTTATAACAATAAGCCCCAAAAAATGTAACACAATTGCAAGTTTGTGGATCAGGAGAGAGTGAGAGAGAGGGAGAGAGAGAGAGAGAGGGAGAGAGGAAAACCAAAACATGAATTAGTTCTCTTCATAAAAATGATCAAGGCAATGCTGGGGACAGAACCTGAGAAACCAAAGAAAGGAGCCACAAGGAAATGGAAGCATCCGCCGAAGGGCCATCCATCTTACTAAGCAGTCAGCCTATTTCCATAGGAACAATTGCAGTGAGTAACCCTAGTACTCCACTATACTTTCTAAGAAAATAGTGAAGTCCCTCTACTCACTGTCATAAATAATCATTAAATACCGCCTTCCACCACGCGAGGGCGCTCGCACCAAATAATATCCGTGTTGGGCCTGACATGCACATAAGAACCCGCGTCTAAACCAGCGCCGGGTCCTCGAGACTCTCATCATAGTTCCATGAAGGAAGCTGGTGTTGAGTTCTTCTAAAGCTATTATTTAATTCCTCTTCAGATTATGCCCGGAAAGACGCCTTTGATTCCTGAATCGGTCTTCCGGGTCATGGAGGTCGGAGGTCACTGCTTTTTGATAGATCTCAATGGCGTTGCCACCCAGGAAATTGGGTGTGAACTTGGATTATTTTTGAGTTCTGTAGTTTGTATCCATTGTTCCTCATTGTTGAGATGTTCTATTGAGTCACGTGTGGTTAGAGAGTTGCCATCACAGCCCTGACGCGGATATTATGTTGAGTGGTAAATGGAGGTATTTGTTTTTAATCTTTTTGAATTGCAATCATTGCCAATTGACGCTGCGTGACAGAGTGTCACGTGGCAATCTGGAAACACCTTGTGTGATGTCTAGGGCGCCTTATAAATAACCAATACAATAACTACATCACATCAGTGCATGCACTTTGCAAGAGCTTCATCATGTAGTCAGTTCTTTGCACCGTGACAGTCCCCCTTTTCCCATTTATGCAGAATTATCGAGACGAGAGGTTGAAAGGTTGTGAAGTACGTGGTTGAGTGCAGCACTCGGGCACTCCTTTATCATGCGCATCGTGGAGTGCACGCTGAGTGCTGTGAGCTGTGAGCACCCTCTGCCTGACTGCTTCGTGGCGCTGCTCACTCTCCCACAAGTGCCGCTTTGACACTTTTTGACTCTGCTCGTGGAGAAAGAGCACTTCACCTTTAACAGCGGACGATGTCCGCCTGGATGGACTCATTCAAACGCTCTACTCAAGCCACACCATTAGTGCAGGCTCCGGCGTGAGGCCACACTCCCTCTCACCTCGAACCTTCTTAAAGTGAGGGTCGCGTGCATCGCGCATGCGTGCGCGTAACGTGGCGTGCACGTGAGTGCTGTTAGCTTGTTAGCTGTGCAGCTGCCAGCCCTCGACGGCCTCACGCTCCTTGTGCTAACCTGGCTTTCTCTCCCATGGCCGGGTACACGCTTAAAACAGCAATGCCTGATTGTGGGGGTTTTCTAAAGAATGCTGTTTTGCCCCCCCCCCCGCCCTCATCTGTATCATCGGAGTCCAGAGACTCTCACGGAGAGACCCCCAGAGATGTAAAACTGTGTTAAAAAACGCTCTAAATCCTTCTCCATGGACAAACGAGTGCTTTGGGCAATCTCGAGCCCAAAACCAGCGGTCTCGGCCCCCGCGCATGCCCCCAGTATTCACAATGAGGATCACGGAGATTGCAATCCCTCGCAATTTCTGCAAGCCTTACCGGCGGACGCACAGTCATCTCTAGTTGCCCCAAATGACAGCGCGCATACCTGCGACTCCTTCGAGAACCAAATGACACCGAGACTAAAACTCTGCAACCGCCCACGACTTATCCTGCGGCGCGATTGTCGGATCACCTGATTATGAACCACCCAATTTCATATGCTCAGGCGCCTACGAATTTGATAGGAACAAGCTTAATAGCGCAGATCCCCATAGCTCCTCCTGCTCGATTACCGGATCCAACCTGGAAGAAGCCTGCCTCACCGCTACCAAACTCGCCCATGCGTCAATCATCTGAGAAGACTCTGGCTCTATCAGTGGCCCACATTATAACCACATCAAGGAGCCCTCCCCCAACTTCATCGCAGTCCCCAATACCCTCCCCAGAGTCAGTAGAATCTTCACCGACACCACCGCCTCACCGCAAATGTCGTTTAATAAACCCACGGCGAGACCCTCCTTTGGATTTCAACCCCATCCCCTTGTTGCCTGGGAAACAGCCTTAAGTGCTATTACCAGAGACCTTCACAGTCTTATACACATTTCTGAAGTATTGGATAAAAAAGTAGAGGCCCAAAGCCATATGCTTGGCCTATTGGACTCCAAAGTTGACTGGGTAGCGACTGAACTACAACGTGCTGATCGCTTGTCTCATCCCGGTGTCAGCTTCCTGGCCCTTTCATTCCCTATCAATACTTCCCGTCATAGTAGAAGCTTGGAAGATCCACCTAAGGTAATCGCAGTGGGTATAACATCTGCACTGGAGGCCTCGGCCTTGGGTGATGTACGAGACCCAGCTTCAGATGAAGCACCGAGAATTGAGAATGAAACGATTCCAACTTTGAAGGGTGAGGTTGCACCTTCAGTCTATGAAGTATTCCAAACAAACTCGAATAAGAAAAATGAGGGAATAAAAGAGAAGTAAAGGACTAAATTGCTTATTGCCAAAATCAGTATTAGGTGCAACCAAAAAGAAAACAAAAAACCAAAGTACCCTAACAAACGCGGCAACGAGCAAGTCCAAAAGATTCCTAAATTCACCTTCAGCTACCCCCTAACCTTCACCTCCAAACACCACCGGCCCACCTAATGGTCTACAACTTCAGCCACATCCCACTGTCCACCCCAACTACATCCCTCTGTTCACCTTCCTCCTAACCTTCACCTTCAACCACCCCCCACCTAATGTTCTACAACTTCAACCACATCCCACTGTCCACCTCCAAATACATCCATCTGTTTACCTTCAGCTACATCCTAACCTTAACCTCCAGCCACCACCCACCCACCTAATGTTCTCAACCACATACCCGCTATCCACCTGCAAGTACATCCATCCGTTTACCTTCAGCTACATCCTAACCTCCACCTCCAACCACCACCCACCCACCTAATGTTATACAACTTCAACCACATCCCACTGTCCACCTCAAACTACATCCCTCTGTTCACCTTCAGCTTCCTCCTAACCTTCACCTCCAAACACCACCCACCCACCTAATGTTATACAACTTCAACCACATCCCACTGTCCACCTCCAACTACATCCCTCTGTTCACCTACAGCTTCCTCCTAACCTTCACCTTCAAACACCACCCACCCACCTAATTTTATACAACTTCAACCACATCCCACTGTCCACCTCCAACTACATCCCTCTGTTCACCTTCAGCTTCCTCCTAACCTTCACCTTCAAACACCACCCACCCACCTAATGTTCTACAACTTCAACCACATCCCACTGTCCACCTCCAACTACATCCCTCTGTTCACCTACAGCTTCCTCCTAACCTTCACCTTCAAACACCACCCACCCACCTAATGTTATACAACTTCAACTACATCCCACTGTCCACCTCCAACTACATCCCTCTGTTCACCTTCAGCTTCCTCTGAACCTTCACCTCCAGCCTCCACCCACCCACCTAATGTTAAACAACTTCAACCACATCCCAATGTCCACCTCCAACTACATACCTCTGTTCACCTTCAGCTTCCTCTGAACCTTCACCTCCAGCCTCCACCCACCCACCTAATGTTCTACAACTTCAACCACATACCCACTATCCACCTGCAAGTACATCCATCTGTTTACCTTCAGCTACATCCTAACATCCACCTCCAACCACCACCCACCCACCTAATGTTATACAACTTCAACCACATCCCACTGTCCACCTCCAACTACATCCCTCTGTTCACCTTCAGCTTCCTCCTAACCTTCACCTCCAAACACCACCCACCCACCTAATGGTATACAACTTCAACCACATCCCACTGTCCACCTCCAACTACATCCCTCTGTTCACCTTCAGTTTCCTCATAACCTTCACCTCCAACCACCACCCACCAACCAAATGTTATACAACTTCAACCACATCCCACTGTCCAATAAAATGAGGACATATACAAGGGACAAAACAAACTGAAACAAAATGTATAGAAGAAAACAGGTGACTTACAAAAGCTAACATTAGCCTAAGGGGGCAAGTGCTTCGGTTACATGTGTTATTAACGAAATAGAAAATAACATTTTTCATGAAAAATAAATAACAAAAAAGACACTTTTTTAATTTTATTTGGGGGGGGGTCCCCCCGAGCCCCACGTTTCCCTATGATTCTTACCCAATCCCAACTACTGCACTACCCGTTTTAACCCCTTACCCCATATATACTTACCTTTAATTTTGGGTATTTTTGTTATTTATGTTTTGTTGAAAAAGTTATTTGTTATTTTCTATTCGTTAATTTCATTGCATACCAAGTTGCTTCAAACTAAAGCGGAGTACTAATTAAATATACAGAATTACATTAATGTAATGTATTAGCATTTATAAAGCGCGAACTGCAGCCAGAAGGCATCTAGGTGCTAAGAAACAGCCTGTGGGAGAGTCCACTCCGGAGTTCTACAGACAGTGGCCAGAAACTAGAAAAGATATGTCTTAAGAGCTTTTCGAAATGCTAAATGATCATCAATGCTTCGCAAGTGATTTGGTAGTGAGTTCCACAGACCAGGTGCGAGGGTGGAGAAAGCACGACCACCGACCCGTGCTCTTTGGAAGTGAAGGACCATCTGACGTTTCTGAGACTCTGAATGGAGCCGCCTTGAGGGAGTGTAAGGAATGAGTTTCGTCTGCAGATACTCAGCACCCAGCTGATAGCAGGCCCGATGAGAACTACAGAGAGTTTTAAACTCGGTGCGACTATGTACAGGAAGCCAGTGCAATTGACGAAGAAGATCTTGGGAGTGGGACATTCGACCAGCTCCAAGAGCCAGCTGGGCTGAAGCATTCTGAAGGAGCTGCAGTCTTTGAACCAAAAAAGCTGGCTGGCCAAGATAGATTACATTGCAGTAATCAATAGACCCAGCAGTTGTAGCTGCAACCACCTTTGCTCGAGACTCAGAGGGTAGAAATGGCAAGGTCTTCCTCAAAATGTTAAGCTTTAAGAACCCGGAGTTGCATACTGATGCAATTTGCAGCTCCCGGGAAACCTGAGGACTGAACTTTAACACCAAGACTTTTGACGGAATTTACAGGGGCTGGAAAAGGGCCAAGAGAGTCTGGCCAAACGTCAATGGTCCAGGCTGCCTGCGATTCAGCAGCACCTGTTACCATAATCTCAGTCTTTGCACCGTTCAACTTCAACTCGTTCTTGGCCATCCAGTCCCCCACTGCTGGAAGGCAATTCCTCAATCGAGACGGGGATCTCTTTCTGGAGAATCAAGCTGAAAGAGTATCTGTGTATCATTGGTGTAGGCCTAAAACCTTTCCTTGTTGTCCTGGATTAAGTCTGCCAAGGGACATAGATATAAATTAAAAGGCAGCTGGGACAGGCAAGATCCCTGGGGACACCACAGGCCACGGACCTCGGAGAGGATTGAAAAGGAAATAACAACACTGTTTGCGTGCACTTCGAAAGAAAAGACGTAAACTAGGCAAGCGGTGCCATGGTAATTCCTCTCCTCTCCAGGCCCTTAGCAGAATACCACGGTCAATAGTATCAAAGGCCGCGGAGAGGTCCAGCCAAATCAAAACTCCAACCTCCCTGCGGTCTTGGAGGCAAGACAAGTCATCCAGAACTGAAATCATTAACTATTACGCACCCCTCATGGGGCAGAAGCCAGATTGAAATGGATGCAAGGCCTCCATAAGTTTCATGACACATGGTAAAAGTGAAATTGGCTGACAATTAGAGGCCAAGGCTGGATCTAGCTGAGGCTTTTTCAGTACAGGAGAAACAAGTGCGTATTTCAAAGCCTCAGGAACGAAGCCCAGAGAAACAGAAGACTGCAAAGCTGCAGTAAAAAGTGGGATCACCTCGGCCGATGGGGTTTGAAGCACCCAGACAGGAATCGAGTCGGCCAGTGAGGACGACTTCAACCTCTGAAGGGCCGCCTTGCCCATATCATCTGTAACAACTTCAAACGGATCCATCCCAGGAATAATTATTTTGTTTCTCAGCTGCTTCCAAAACCTATCTTCACGTTCATCTGTCTCATTACCCGCAGCAGAATTACAAATTCTCTGAATCTTTTCATCAAAAAAAGAATGAATGAGATCACACTGTGCTTGTGAGCGCAAAGGATCAATAGAAGGGGATACAGATGAGAGCCCTTTTGCTACTTTGAAGAGTTCTCGTGCTGAGCAGGAAGCTGATATAATCCGCTCAGCAAAATGTTGAGATTTAGCGGCTTGGACGGCTCCCTGATACTGAAGCACTGACTGCTTACAGAGAAGCTCAGATTCCAAGTCATATCCCCTTCTCCATATGCGTTCCAATTGGCGGCATAGTTGCTTCATGGTCTTCAGCTCACCATTGAACCAAGGAGCTGAAGGCTTAGCTTGAGATTTACGAGCTTTGATTGGTGCAAGAGCATTTGCTACCTCTATCATCGCACTCACCAGAGCATCACAAGGATCCTGATTCTCTTTGGCAATAAAATCACTAGTGCTTCCCACAAGATGTTTAACAACCGTGGCAGGAGATACCTTCCTCCACGGCCGCTGTTGACAGGAAATAATAGATGTGCAGCCAGCAGGGGTATGTAAGGATATTTGGCGTGTTACAGCACAGAGTACAGCACTACTGCACAGGTAGCAATTTTTTTTTTGATGCAGCACCACCACATGGGTGTGGTGCATTGCTATATGTGTTGCCAGATTAACATGGACATATAAGTAAAGACAGGCTATTCAGTCAAAAACGATTTTAACATATAAGATGCAAATCTATTTTTACAGTTAAAAGCACACGTGCACATTCAAAAATGCACACTATTTTTCACCTGAAATGCCTATGGTGCAAGAGACACATTTGAAAATTAATAACTAACTTTATTAATAACTAACCTGACTAATAAAACTGCATTTAACATAACCCACTAATAAAAATGTGTCTCGACTGCAGAATTAGGCCTACTCTGAAAGTGAACTTTTAAACGCACATTCATTTTTTAAAATCTTTTTCTCTGCTGCTCTGTCCACATAACCACAGGAAGCAAAGGGCTCGAAGGAACAGGAAATCAGTTGGTTACAAATGGTTACTGTAGAAATGAGCCATTGCGTAGTGAGGGAGGAGATGGCATGATTGATTCTGATTGGAGCAGCGTCATAGCAAGTATCATGCTAGAGGCAGTGATTAGAGTTTTGCTGGGGGAGCTTGAGGAGAGGGGGAGAACAATCGAGATTTGGCAGAGCTGGGAGAAGGACCTGTTTCCTGGCTGAAGCATTCCTGCTGCAAAAGCTGAGAATTCCAGGCAATAACCCCGGTTTGAGAGCGAAAGACGCTTGTTTTCACTGGGGTTAATCTTCAAGGGAGCCAAATTCAGAAAGAGAACAGCTGGAGAAAACTCATGCTGAACAGATAAGGTAATTACAGAAGTGTGGGGGCTTAGTGTGTACGAGAATATTCAGTCAGTGTAGGAAAAGAGATTCCTGTGCTTTACTCACATGTTTAATGTTGCAAATTGAGTCCTTGTCTCCGCCACTCTCTTTTCAGTGTATCACAGACAATGCTGTTACTGTGCTATTTTAATTATTTCTGTAAAGAGTGAGATCGTGTTTAAATGCAACTTTTATAATACACAAAAATATTTGAAAGCAGACGGGTGGTGTGTTTTATATTTACCAATACAGTGCTGATGATGTGGGGAGATGTTTAGACAGTGCAATTGTCATTTTCAAGGTAGCCAAACATCAAATTTGGCTGCAGCCGTGTGCACAATGTAATTCAGTATGAGCAATTATAACTAACTGTGTGTATTGTAGTTTGTCGGAGGTCTATGAGTCGGCAAAAAGGGAGGCTCGGGACATAGTTCACTACCGTATATAAGATAGTGAAAATACCACATGATCGCTCGCTGCCGTAGATAAGACAGAGAAAAAATTGCCCACGGTGGCACACTAAAAATGAAAATGTGGTGTTCCTGAAATGCAAGCCTGAGGTCTCTCTAGTGATTACACGAAAAATCTAAACAAAAATAAGGGGTTCTGGATATTGGAGCCACAAATAAAACAAGGGAATTATGCTCACCAAAATATCACCAACCACGCATACCAAATACGCATGTCTGTGTGCTGAAATAATGCATGTCCACTGTATTATTGTTGTACATGGCCCAATCTGAATACAAGGAGTGATTGTTGCTAAGTTATTTTTCGGCGGTAAGAAAATACCGTCAGGCCCCAAATCTCCACAAAATACCCTACATATTTATGGTGCGTTGCAGGCCGGGAAAGTGATCATAGAGTACCTACTGGGCGTGGCAAGCGTGTCTCACACTGCCATTTGCACATTAAAGGGAACCCATTTTATAATAGCAGTGTGCCACTAAAAACGAATTTCAGAATGTCACAAAGGGAAACCACATTCTCAGACCTAGTGCAATATTTAGAGGCAAAGTTGTTTGCACATGGGACTTGGTCGTCGAATAGCACGTTAGAATGGCGTGAACGCATTCAGGGTGAGGTGCAGAAAGAAAAACTAGACAATATTTTTGCAGAAGGCAGCATAATTCAGGTCTGCCTTACAAGATTATTGAATGCAGCCGATAAAAGTGCAGAGAAAGACTGTTTAATACGGCTATGCGGCAAAATATGGTTTATTTTGAATAAGTCCCTGCGAATGCAGGAGAATGATACTCAGCTAATTAACAAGTTAAAGACTGAATTAGATGGGGCAAGTAAAAATCAGGAAATGTTGAGAGCAGAATTGGATGTATGCCAAAAAGACATCCAATTAAAATGCAGAGACTTTGATGCTCAGTTATCCAAAAGCAAGAAACAATTTGAGGATAGTGAGCAAGAATTGGTACACTTAAAAGCCTTAGTGGACCACATTAGACAGGATAAAGATGAGGTTGTTTCAGAAATGCAGATTTTACAAAAAGAACATTGTGAAAAAGAATGTGATCTCCAGAGTGCAGAACAATAAAGTATTAAAATGATTCAAGAAAGAACAAGAGAAATAAAGAGTTCAATGAATGCCAAATGCAAATGTGCGACATGCAGGAGGTGATTAATAAGATGAGTGATGAAAACAACTATTTGCAAAATGAAGCAAACAGACTCCTTAAAAAGTGTAAGGACTTAGAACAGCAAATGTGCATTCCCAGGTCCCAGGAGAGGCGGCAGGGTACCACATTCAATGGAGTGGAGGTGAATTCTAGCTCTGCCCAAAGAGCTAGTGCTCCAGTGACTGGGCCGGTGACTGAACTTGGTTGCAGCGCCCTTGGGGGATTTGATACTCCCATTGGGGGCAGCCACCAATCTCATACACCTGAAAACAGGATTGAATCACAAAATAGTGCAATTCCATGCATTGCAACAAGTAGCCCCATAAAAATAATGAAATCCATTAAAGCCCTGATCAAACCATTTAAAAAGGGAGGTGAATGCTGCATTGAGGATCACTTAGAAGCGGTGCATGACATTTTTAAAGCACTCCAGATACCTAAGGAACAGTACAGACAATATTTTCATTTAACTTTAGATGCCCCGACGGCCAGCATCATAAGGGGATTAAATGAACAGCAGAATATGACCTGGTTGGAGTTTGAAAAAGAAATTAGGCGTCATTTTTCTCCTTTTCAGTCATTGCAGGAGGCAAAGAAAGTCGCTTACACAATTACTGCTGGACATAATACATACCCTATTATATGAGGTACTCTATTGTCAGGGTAGAGAAAGTGATAAAACGAAAGATACTAGACCTAAATCTAAAGAACCCTCAGCCACAGTAATGGAAATCAGGTCAGCCAAAATGTCCCTTGAGTCTGCTCAAAGCCAAGGTAAAAATAATGTGACACCTGAACAAAGGGGTAATCAACAAAGATCGTCATTTCCTGTACCAATGTTCCAATCACATGATCCTAGCAATAGAGAGAGCTACATCAGCCCTAGGTATTTAGGGGACAGACCCCGGGTAGGATATCGGCCTGATATGGCAGGTATGAACAATAACCAGAGACAAAATCAAGATCAAAGAAATGATGGTCCCTACCAGTCCTGATATCGCAGACTTGAACAATAACCAGAGACAAAATCAAGATAAAGAAATGATGGTCCCTACCAGTCATTGGGGACACAGAGCAGATTTGATCCCAACACCATGATATATGGTAATCAGGATAGGCCCCGATATGTGGATCGATTTACTGATAATGGAAATCAACCTAGGGGCCAGTACCCACAATCTGAGAGACAGGACATGAGGCAAAACGTGAACTACAATCCACGTCAATACAATGATTCCCCACCAGGGGACTATAATCAAAGGATGGGTGCAACCCGCTCCCCTCCACAAATGAATCAAGAGTTCAGAAACCATCCCAACCGACATCAATCACCTGAGAGGTATCAGAATAGATCCAATCAGGGGGAAAACAACCAATATCGACCTAGGCCACAGAAAGAGGATCCTAGAGAGATGGAAAGGTTCCAGTGCCTTGAGGCCCAAGTGAAAATGTTAGCTGAGCAAATAGGAAAGCTCTGTACAGCGCAAAAACAACCTTCCAAAGAGGGGGCTCATGGCCATAGCAATGACTGGGGGGCTTCCGAAAAGTGACTAAGTACTTATGATAACTGCAGTGCCAAAATGACAGATTGCTCTGATATAATTTTGCATAACGACTCTGAGATGCCTAATGGATTAAATGTGAAAGTGCCAGTAAATGAACTTGTGACAGAAAGTGCAAATACTTCTAAAAAAGAGGTACGGTTTAACCTAGAGCTAAATAAAACAGTAAAGATTTGTACAAATGAAAAAGAAACATTAGGAATTCCAAAAGAACAAAGGGACAGATTTAAGAAAAATGACTCATGCATGGGGAATACCAGTGAACAGGGAGTAAGTGGGGATACTATAGCTCCTTCCCTGGGCAAGCAAAACAATGACCAAACACAGACAGAAAAAGGAAATACTCAAAAGGAGGGTACAAGTCAATCACCTGAAGAATTCTTTGAGCCACATATTTTTGAAGAGGCTGAAAGGGCTGGTATCACACTAAATGATCACAAATGCACAGAATTAAAAAATGACAAATTGCTGAATGATGTTGTTACACATGTTCAGTTGGAAGGTTGTAATGTGGTCTCTGATGTTACCCAGATGGATGGGCGAACAGTGGCCACACTCCAAAAAACCTCTGATCATGGAGAAATGAATAAAGTCTCTCACGCAGAAATGGGTAAAAAGGAGGGAAACATGTCTTTCCATTTACCAATGTGTTTAGCCAAAAGTGAAAAAGACCTGAGAAAGGTGAGCCCTGAAATCAGTAAGAATTCACATTTCTTATGTGTATTAGAGGAAGTTGAGGACAGATATTATGCACCCATCACTGTAGAAGAAAAATGCCACACCTTTGCTATGATTGACACTGGCACACAGGCCACAATTATGTCCAAGGAGCTGGTAAAGAGTATCAATGAAGGGAGACCCCCACAGAGTCAGATCACAGTGAAGGAAAATCAATGCCCAGTGCATAACTTTAATGGGGAGGAGGTGCCCATCATAGGTGTAACTGAGGTTGACATAAAAATAGGAAAGCACAGAATGAAACAAGAGGTATTGATCACATCTATTTGTGAAATTCCATTTCTGATGGGGACAGATTGCCTGAAAAGATTGTCTCCTCTAATAGATGGGGTGAATGGAGTGCTGTGGTCCTTAACCAAAAAACCATTGAGGCCTAAGAAACTAAAATCACAAAACTGCAATATAAATGAATGTCACACCGTTGCCAAAACAAATGATGCTGTGGAGGTATATCTCCAGAATAGCTGCATACCTAGTGTCACTGTTATATTAATGTGTCAAGACAAAATGCAGAGCGACAATCAAAAACTACCTGTACAAATATACTTGGATCCAAGGAAAAATTGGCAGACTGCCATAGATGAGCACACAATACGTTTTTATTTAAAAGAGAAAACATGCAAACAGAATATTGCTCCTAAAACAGATTCAGAAAAACACATTACCACTCTGGCAGAAATACACATAGAAGATGAGCAACCATGGGTTCATGTTGGTATAAATGACTATTTTAAAACAATAAAAGCCACTTTAGCGCTTGGACATGAAAGGAGTTTCATTAATGAGAAATTGTTGCAAAAAATAATGGAGAGGGAAGAAATCCCGAGATTTAGGATTAAAAACCAATATGTTTCTGGGTTGGACAGTCCAGACTTTGAAAACCGAATTGCAGGCAGATGCATGCTTAAAATTAGCATTGGGCAGAAAACAATTTACCATAATGTATGGATAGTGAGTGGAGCACAAAATGAATTTTACATGGGCAATGACATCATGCACAGAATGTGTATGGTGTTAGATTTCCTTAATCAAAAAATATGGTCACGCCTAGGTGGTCCGGCACCTGAATTTGAAGACAAAAGAAGGGCTTATCATTGTGCACAACTGGTTCCTTATGCAATCGAATTACAAATGAGGAAAGATACTATTATTCCTGCATTTACAAAACAGTTTGCAATAACACTGAAGTGCAAAAATGGACAGCAGATGAAAGGCTCTGATGCATTTGTGTGCCTGAATGAATCCATAAAACAGCAAGGCCTGGATTATGAACACATTCCATTGGTAGATATTGGTGAAGGATCTGTAAAAATTATGGTAAATAATAAAGGTTGTCAGGATATTCATTTAGAGGAAAACTCCCCATTAGGAATGGCCATACAAAAATCACATTATACGGCAGATTTAAATAACATGGTGATTGGAAATATTCCTGAAAAGTATGTAGATGCCAAGGGTGAGTTGCCAGAACACCTGGACTCTCAGCCCAAAGGAATATTTAAAATTCATTCCGTGTATCCTTATGATTCAAATGAGACAGTGTGCTGCCATCAAGAGGATTGCATAACATTTAATTTAAATGAAAATAAAACAGAAAATCAGCCCATTGAAGTGGAAGCTGATATGCCAAAATATTTAAAAGTGGCAGCTTTACAAAAAGACACAGCCACACAGTTAGAGGAAAGCGCCGAGATTCCCTTACCAGAAGATTTTCCAGAATTTTCCAAAATGGTAGAAGAGCAGATCTCCTTAGCGGATGCGTGTGAAAGCAATGAGGATAGGGACAATCTGAGGGAGATATTTATGGAGTTTAAGGATGTATTTGCAAAAGATGCTTATGATTGTGGTTTAACTGATTTACATGTGGCCACACTACCAGAAGGGTGTAGCAGAAATCAAGTGTTTGTACGCCAGTATAGACTACCGCTGGCATGTTTAGAATCATTGGCAGAGATTATTAAAAATGTGGAATCGCGGGGAATCATCAGGCCCATTCATAGCACATCCAATACACCTATTTTAGGTGTGTTAAAGCCAAATGGCCAATGGCGGCTGTGTGCAGACTTGAGAGAGTTAAATAAAAGAGTACCAGTATCTAGATGGCCACTGCCATTCATTGATCAGGGCCTAGCTCAGGTACATGGTTCAAATGTATTTACCACATTAGATCTCACCTCTGGATATTGGTGCGTGCCATTGGCAGAGGAGATACAACATTTATTTTCCTTTACATTTGACAGGACTCAATATGCCTGGCTTAGAGCTCCGTTCGGGTACATCAATAGTGGGAGTGAATTTGGCATATTTTTGAGAAAGCCCATGCCGGATGCAGCGGAAAGAGGAACAATAGTTTATGTGGACGATGTCCTGATAAAAAATGAAAGCCTGAAAAGCCATTTTGATGAAATAAGACATGTAATTGGCCAATTGCAGAAAGCAGGCGCCAAAGTATCTTTGCAAAAAGCACAATGGTGCAAGAAAAAAGTGAACTTTCTAGGGCATGAAGTGACTGAACATGGGCTAAATCCACAAAAGAAGAAAACAGAGGCCACACAAAGATTAAAAGATCCTAAAAATGTGAAAGGAGTAAAAAGTTTATTAGGATGACAGGCTATAACAGAAAGTTCATTGAAAATTATGCAGAAATCACTCAACCATTGACTAAACTGCTTAAACTGAATACTCCCTGGAAATGGGAAAAAGAGCAGTCTGATGCAGTGGCTAAATTAAATTAATGTCTTGTAAAGGCACCATGTTTAGCATACCCCATAAAGGACAGGGATTTCTTTATAGAAATAGGTTTTTCTGAATATTGTATGTCAGCAGTGTTATCACAAAAACACGATTTGAATCACAAAACCATTGCATATGCAAGTAAGGCATTTTCCCAAGTTGAAATGAAATTAAATGAATGTGAAAAGGCCCTATTAACCACTGTGTGGGCGCTACAACATTTCCGCCCAATTGTTCAGGGAGAAAAGGTGATTATTGAAACAAATCATCAACCTTTGCAATTTTTAGAGAGTAAAAGAATTAGATCAGGTAATCTAGCGCAATCCAGAATCACTTCATGGACGCTGGCATTACAAGGCTTTCCCGTAGAAGTGAGATATGGACAAAATAAAAAGAACCCAATTGCTCAAGGGTTAGCTGACTTACATGACTGTGCAGCTGAACAAATACCAAATGAAATGGAAGTGGAAACTAGTTTGCAGGAATTTGAACAATCACCACACAAAGCTTTTGATGAAAAAACATGCAAGGATTTGCCAACTGTATATGTGGATGGGTGTGCTTTTCACATTGGAAATGACAGTAATAAACAATTAGTGGCAGGAATAGGAAATGTCTGGTTGAAATGTGAAGGCGTCCCCAGTATAGGGATGAGGATTGGAGATAGGAGCAGTCAGGTGGCGGAATTGGCAGCCATTTATAAAGCAATTGCTACTGCAGTTGATAAAAAGTTCAGTGAAATTGTCCTGGTGACTGATTCTGACTATGCACGGAATAGCTTTGTGGAGTATTTGCCTGGTTGGAAAGCAAGAGGCATGGTTACATACAACAAAAAGCCACTTAAACATGGAAAAATGATACAAGCCATAGACAAATTGGTGTCAGAAAATAATTTAACAATATACTGGAGAAAAATTTGTGGGCATTTAAAAACACCAGGAGAGGATAAGGAGGGAAATGATAAGGCAGACCACCTGGCTAAGATTGGGGCTGTGATGGGAGAATTGCTACCTATTGATTATTTAATGGGTGAAATACAAATTGATGCAGTGACACGTTCTAAAGCACCAAAGGAGGTAGATCAACCGGTGGTGCAGTGGAGTCATGACACGCCAGACCAAGATTTGATTGAGGCACAAAAGAATGATCGAATTTTGGGAATCTTTTATAATCATTTGATAGATCCTGAACAAAATCCTTTAACAGAAAATGATTGTATGGGAAAAGAAGAGTTGAGGGTGTTATTAAAGAACAAAACACGAATTAGATTACAGGATGGACTCATGATTAGAGAGTCCATAACAGGGCAAATACAGTGGGTGGTACCCCTTTCATTCAGAGGACTAATGCTACACCATGCACATGATGCCATAACTGCAGGCCATAGAGGTTCACAAAAAACATTAGAAATACTAAAAGATTATGCTTACTGGCCACATATGTCCCAAGATGTGGAATTATATACTAGAGGATGTCTAGTATGCACCCAATTTAAACCTGCTTCACCAATGCATAGAGCACCATTGATGAAAAGAGGCCTAACCCATGGTCAGATTTGCAAATAGACTATGTAGGTCCCTTAAAAAGGTCGAGTAGGGGAAGCCGTTATATTTTGAGTGTGGTATGTTTGATGTCGAAGTGGATTGAATGCATTCCTGCACCAGATTGTAGTGCGCAAACAGCAGCCACATTGCTGGTGAACCATGTGTTCTCAAGGTTTGGGTTGCCACAAAGAATTGAGTCAGACAGAGGAAGTCATTTCACAAGTACTCTAATGAGTAAGGTATGGCAAATACTAGGTGTGAAAAGGAAACTACATATCGCATATCGGGCAGCGTCTTCAGGTACAGTTGAAAGAAGCAATAGGTCTGTTGTGGATATTTTAAAGAAATTTGTGGCAGAAGCAGGTTCCAGCTGGGATTTACGTTTACCGTTGGTTTTGATGGCAATCAGATCAACTTCTGCCAAAGCAACAGGTGTTAGCCCACATGAGGTCTTGACAGGTAGGAAAATGGTGTTACCACAACACCTACTATACAGAACACATGAGCAGACACTTGTGAGTGCATCCACAGTTCATGAATATATTGATGAACTGAGGAGGCATTTGCAACATGCATTTGCTTTTGTGCAGAGAAATCTGGAAAGAGCTGCTGACAGTGCAAAGTCTTATTATGACAAAAAGACATCAGTAAAGGAATACAGTGTAGGGGATCAGGTGTACAAGTTTCATTTTGGAAAAAGTAAACAGAAAAATTCTAAATTTCTAGCAGCCTGGCAGGGGCCATTTCGAATTATAGATCTCTCCTGTAGTTTATAAAATTTTGAAAAATGAAGGTGAAACGGCAATAGACCAGTTTGTCCATGTAAATCAAATCAAACCATGCCATCCCAGACATGAGATCAGGCAGCTTGAGCATGTAGAAACAGATAAAGTCCCTTGAACACAAAAAGAGAAAATAAATGGGTACAATCAGGAGGCAGTGACAAAGAAGTTAAAAAGTTGATTGTTATAATGGCACATAAACACTGTAATATATGTAAAAATATATAATAAATAAATAAATAAATAAATATATATAATGGAAGCTCATGGTTGGTGTGCAGAGAGAAAATGTATTAAATATTGAATGCTGTTTTATATGTGCTTGTTTTCTTTTTAACTTGTGTTTAATTTCAGAAAAGAAAAAAAAAAAAACGAAATATTTTTACCAAGCATGTTTTATTTTTGGCAAAAGGCTGAAGTTAGTATTGTGCTATGTACTTAATTTGTTTATTTTCTATTTGATTTAGAAAATTAACATTATTTGGTCGGAGGTTCCGGGATCAGAGCCCACGGGAGACGATGGAGTCCTGGAGCCCACGTGGACGGATTCCGGGAAAGCCCTAAAGAGGGGTGAAGACCAAGGCTGCAAAGCGATCAGCATTGAAGATGATACCGATTATATGGTTAATGATGATGATATTTGGAGGGATCTTCAAGAATTCAGAAGCACAGGTTGTCATTGAACCTGGACCAGCATCTGGTATCGCGGTGGAAGAGGCACCAGGATTCATCATGAGTGATAGAAGGATGATTTTCCAAAATATATACATACCATTGAATCCTGAGATTTTGATTGAAAAACACTTGAACAATACCGGAATTAAGATTGAACAGACTAAAGAGTGGCTGGAAATAAGAAAAGAGGACACTAAGCAGTCAATAAGAGATATATTAATGCAATTGGAAAAAACATTTGTGAATTCAGCAGACATTAAGAAGAAGAGAGGAAAGAGAGGTGCGGTGATGCTCGCAATATCATTGGTAATGTCTATAGTTGGAGCCATAATAGGTACCACAATATCAACAGCCAATTCTATTTCGGTAGGAACACTGAGTACTAAAGCGCAACAACTGAGTATTGACCTAGAAATAATACAAAAAACATTAGATGGAATTAGAGGGGGAATGGATGAACAAGTAAGATTCATAAATGAAACTGCAATCATTCTAAATGAACAAGCGGATGTAATGCAACGGGCGACTAAAATAATACCTAAGCATGACAGAACTTTAAATGAAATATTGAACATAATGAGTCCTGATGATAGACTATTAACGAATTATATGAGAGAAGTTCAAACTGCAGTTTCACAATTGATTCAAGGACATATCCCCTTGTATTTTGTTTCGCAGGATATTATTCGTCAAATGATAGAAAGATTGACCAGGAGGGAAATTGATATAATACAGGTAAAAATTGCATTCGAAATGGGTAATGCAATGCCGTTATATGTGGACTTGGAAAGACTAGAGATCGGATTTTTGCTATGCATCCCATATGTAGCCCCTGAACTTATTTACCAAACAAAGTGGGTACACAACGTGGGATTTTGGCAAGAGGAGAAATTTATTAAGATTAAGACTCCAGAAGTGGTGGCATTTCAGTCATGGGAACCTGAAGTTTATTTAATACCAAACCTGGAAACATGTGTAAAATTTAAAGAACAAAATTATATGTGTCCAGGTAAACCGTTTGTTCCTGATGCCACAGATGCTATTTGTGGTTTGAAATCTGACCCAAGTATATCAGAAGGATGTGAAGTGATTATTAGCAATATGGGGAGTGAAGAAATGGCACAGGCTAAGATGGTCAGAGGTAAATGGTTGGTCAGCACCTGTTTAAAGAACATGACGGTAGTACATTTAAACCATGGAACATACGTGGTTAAACTGGTGAAATATAATGTTTTTTATTTACAGGTTCCAAAGGATACAATTATGTCAATTGGGGGGTTAACATTGTTTCATGTAACAAATGATGTTTGGGAAAGCCAAGTGGAAAATATCGATTTTTTTCAAAGGGGTACTTTTCCAATAGATCCGGATGTGGAACATTTATTGAATCACAAAGAAAGACATGTTATAAAAATGAATTTGAGAAAAAACAATATTACAATTAGTAATCTGGGGATAATAGAAGTGGAAAGATTTAATTGGGGAACCTGGGGGAACGCTCAATAGTGGGTTTGGCTGTCCTGGTGCTAATCATGGGTGGATGGTTGATTGTGCTATCAGTAAAAATGAAAATGTTACTGATTTTACTAGCTACGTCAGGAAGAGAAAGATATCCCAATACACATGCATTTTAAAAGAAAAAAAAAGAACAAGTTGTTTTTAGGAATTGGCTTGGAGCGTAGCCAAGTTCTAAAAACAAAAGGAGGGTATGTAAGGATATTTGGCGTGTTACAGCACAGAGTACAGCACTACTGCACAGGTAGCAATTCTTTTTTGATGCAGCACCACCACATGGGTGTGGTGCATTGCTATATGTGTTGCCAGATTAACATGGACATATAAGTAAAGACAGGCTATTCAGTCAAAAACGATTTTAACACATAAGATGCAAATCTATTTGTACAGTTAAAAGCACACGTGCACACTCAAAAATGCACACTATTTTTAACCTGAAATGCCTATGGTGCAAGAGACACATTTGAAAATTAATAACTAACATTATTAATAAATAACCTGACTAATAAAACTGCATTTAACATAACCCACTAATAAAAATGTGTCTCCACTGCAGAATTAGGCCTACTCTGAAAGTGAACTTTTAAACGCACATTCATTTTTTTCTTTTTCTCTGCTGTTCTGTCCACATAACTACAGGAGGCAAAGGGCTCGAAGGAACAGGAAATCAGTTGGTTACAAATAATTACTGTAGAAATGAGCCATTGCGTAGTGAGGGAGGAGATGGCATGATTGATTCTGATTGGAGCAGCGTCATAGCAAGTATCATGCTAGAGGCAGTGATGAGAGTTTTGCTGGGGGAGCTTGAGGAGAGGGGGAGGACAGTCGGGATTTGGCAGAGCTAGGAGAAGGACCTGTTTCCTGGCTGAAGCATTCCTGCTGCAAAAGCTGAGAATTCCAGGCAATAACCCCGGTTTGAGAACGAAAGACGCTTGTTTTCACTGGGGTTAATCTTCAAGGGAGCCAAATTCAGAAAGAGAACAGCTGAAGAAAACTCATGCTGAACAGATAAGGTAATTACAGAAGTGTGGGGGCTGAGTGTGTACGAGAATATCCAGTCAGTGTAGGAAAGGAGATTCCTGTGCTTTAATCACATGTTTAATGTTGCAAATTGAGTTCTTGTCTCCGCCACTCTCTTTTCAGTGTATCACAGACAATGCTGTTACTGTGCTATTTTATTTATTTCTGTAAAGAGTGAGATCGTGTTTAAATGCAACTTTTATAATACACAAAAATATTTGAAAGCAGACGGGTGGTGTGTTTTATATTTACCAATACAGTGCTGATGATGTGGGGAGATGTTTAGACAGTGCAATTGTCATTTTCAAGGTAGCTAAACATCAAATTTGGCTGCAGCCGTGTGCACAATGTAATTTAGTATGAGCAATTATAACTAACTGTGTGTGTTGTAGTTTGTCGGAGGTCTATGAGTCGGCAAAAAGGGAGGCCCGGGACATAGTTCACTACCGTATATAAGATAGTGAAAATACCACATGATAGCTCGCTGCCGTAGATAAGACAGAGAGAAATTGCCCATGGTGGCACACTAAAAATGAAAATGTGGTGTTCCTGAAATGCAAGCCTGAGGTCTCTCTAGTGATTACACGAAAAATCTAAACAAAAATAAGGGGTTCTGGATATTGGGGCCACAAATAAAACAAGGGAATTATGCTCACCAAAATACCACCAACCACGCATACCAACCACGCATACCAAATACGCATGTCTGTGTGCTGAAATAATGCATGTCCACTGTATTATTGTTGTACATGGCCCAATCTGAATACAAGGAGTGATTGTTGCTAAGTTATTTTTCGGCGGTAAGAAAATACCGTCAGGCCCCAAATCTCCACAAAATACCCTACAGCACTGACATGTCCCAATACAATTGTCAGGCAAGATCAAGCAATTACTGATCATTACACACACCTGACTTCCATCACACTTGCCTACAAGGATAAAAGGCAGAGCATGAAAGCACACTCTTAGCAAGGCAAAGCACATGAGGAAACAGCGGTTCCAAATGTCAGTGTCATACAAGGAGAAAGACTGCGAGGGTTGCAGGGAGGCAAGTGCCTGTGACCTTTTCAGACCTTTACTTTTGTGAACCTTGGAAAATAAGAAACCTAAGCCTGCATTCTGTATCGGAGGTACCTGGGTCTCTCCTGCGTCGATAACCAAGGCGGGGAGGAACGGTTGCCGCCATGGTACTGTCGTTGGCTCCTACAACAAAGCAGCGCCAGTAAGGACAGCACAGCAGGTGAGTGACTGAACTTTTGGAAACCAAGAAAGATGCCATAGACTGAGTGGTCCGGTGCCATGTGGGTGCTCATTCGAAAGGTCTCTGTTAGGTATCCAACGGGATGGCAACTGTGAAAAGGGAAATTTGAAATCAAAGTGGTCCTGCAACGGGTCAAGCTAAATCCTGTGCACATTCAAAAGTCTTCGATAGTTTAATGTGAACTGAAATTGGTCCGAGCCCGGCTGAAGGAGACTAATTGTGTAAGAGGAAGGATCTGAGCCCGGCTGAGGGGGATTCGGGGTGAACCATGAGTCACTCGAGAAAGAATATTCTCTGAACATTGTGAAAAGAGAATCTGAGCCCGGAAGAGGGTGATTCACAGTAACGATCGTGATATAAAAGGGATCTGAGCCTGGCTGTGGGGGATCCAAGGTGAATCACAAGATTTTAGTGCGTATAAGAGGAAAGGAACTTTGTGTTTTGTTTTGGTACTCAAGCCCTCTGAATCAAGAAACTGAAGTAAAGAGACTTGGGTACAGAAGGCCCTGATGCTGGTAATGGAACTGTATCCTCATGCCGAAGAAGCCAGAGTGTGTGCTTTGCTTGAGTGAACCGCCTTGTCCGGTGCTGAAAACGTGGGCAAGGGAGGCCAACGGCCTGAACATCCTGACATATCATTTTGTGAACACTTCTTTCTTTTTCGTGAACACTACCCCACACTATCTGTATTTAGCGGTAAAGATTGGCAATCGTTTTTTTTTAGTATAGGCCTTTTTACTTTGACGAAACTCCACTAGGAATGCATTATTATTATTTGATGGTCGTAGCTTGCTCCCATCTGTAGATTTAGGGTTAGATAGGCATTTATCACACCATTGTTGAAGTTCAATAAACACCCTTGAACTGTGGTCACTTTTATCTGTCTTACTGTTGATGCCATGTCTTCCTTACATTGAATAGTGCAGAGGAAAGGCTTCACCTTGCCCCCTGGAGACCTTGTACTGAATATCCCAGCAACCCAGAAGTCATAGAAGAGCCCTTGGCCCCCGTTCCCACCTCTATCCACTTGTAACCTATGCTGGCATCACCTGCCTGTCCCAGGTTTCTTTGTGCCACCTGCCTGTTGCCGCTCTGACAGCGCCACATGTTGGACCCAGTCCACCTGCTCAATGATGAATAGCCACCTCAGGAAGCTCCTGGAAGCTTGGATCCATACTGTAGATCCCCCAAAGGCAGCAGACAAAGGTATTTGAAGAGGCTCTTTCCCCTGGTGTACCTTAAAGGACCTCAGTGACTTTTAAGCCCCCATTTCTACAAAAAATATATCCTTCAACATTGGCATTTACACAAATCCTTGCCTGAACACTCCTGCTTATCAACTCAGGGGGTCAATTTCACATACATTTCTGCATTCTGTGTTTTATTTTCATGGGTGTTTATTGTTTTTAAATTAGGTTGTTTGCATTTTATTGTTCCTTTTATTTTTTTAGAACCATGATTGGGCATTATTTTACTTTGGAACTATTGCACTAAAGCTGTTTGGGTTGCTACTGCTATCAGCCCAGACCCCTCCTGAAGATATAACCTGCCACCATACCACATTACCAAAAGAGGAGAAGGAGGTGCACCATTCAGGCTGTGCCTCTTTCACCATTATCATTGGTATCACTGCTGGTTTAATAGTAGTGTTGGGTGAGTTGGAGGTTAAGCCACTACCCATCACTGTACTCCTGTAGAGCAGTAGTCCTTTCATCACAGATACCCCTGGAGTGGCAGATAAAGTCAATTGAAGTATGTTCTACTTTTAGGGACTGACACATGTTTCTTGCTCTGTGTTTAACTCTTTCAGCTGTTCTTTGAGTTTTCCTTGGGCATCGTTCACGCCTCTGATCTTTCTTTCGGGGAGTCTTTTGGTAGCCTCTCAACATTCCACTGTCTTTGGTGGACTTTGAATCCCAGGGGCTCTAGCGCTCCCCTGACATAGACAATCTTATCAAGATGCAATGCACCTTCTTCTGGGAAATGCATTGTGATGTCACCCCGTGAAAAATAGTGCAATTGATACAGAAAAGTAAAGATATTGAGTGAATAACTTCTGTACATAAAATAAGCTGCACTCCCTTTAGGAGGAAGTGGCACTTTCTTCAACTGACTTGTTTTTATTCTCCCAGGTGTAAGATGAGGACTGGCTCATGAGGAAATTTGTGCCACTCTTTGCATCCCCCCATGCTACGGTGGCGAGGCACTGCCTAACCCGACACCAGCTCATGACGACTGCTCAGGTACCAGGCCCCATGCTATTGTCTAAAAACATGATCTATGTTGGGAAGGAGACAAGGGTTACACTCACATAAGGGCAAAAAATAGATGAGCCTTATCCAATCCCATTGATAGGCTAGAAAGAACAGAAATAGAAAAACAGTAAAAGGACAAGTGTCTTTCACTAGGGACTCCTTTACAAAAGCCACTGGAACTGGGGCAACTCAATTGAGTGTCCCGGTCACTGGCGCCTAGAACACTGAAAGTGAGGTTACTCAGCAGAAACGGAAATAAAGTGTTCACCAAAGCCACATATGTCAAAGCAGCCAGACTATGGCTGCACAAATGAATTGTGTTTGGGAAGTGCAGATGGGCAGAGAACAAGCACTTTTACACTGGTCACCTTTTGGCACCTGTATGATATTCTCTGCTGCCTGCCCCATTAGACAACCTATTCCCGGTTATAATGTTTGGGGAGACTTGCAGGACAGGCGTGAGGCTGTCCAGATGTTCTGAATTATGTATGGACCTCTTTTTATTTTTACATTTATCTAGGAAACATATTTGCAAGAATATTGACTTACAACACTACGAAAACCCCTTTTGGACTATAGTGTATGGCTGCAAGTGCTTAATACTACTGGCAGTCAACTGTCCCCTGCCCAAGTGGGGTTTTAAGAACACTCTTCCTGGCAGACCCAGAATAACCATTCCCAGAGACAGACACAATAAAACAAATAAAGACAATCGCATTAATTGCAATTGTATATATTTACAGACCCGTCATATGAAGAAAACAGGCTCATTCTTCAGTTGACCAAAGGCTGCCTGAACCACAGATGTTCCCTTGTGCGAGATGCCCATTAAGGCAAATGGTACTGCCTTCTCTCACGGAAGGGCTCACCTGCGATTCTTCTGGGGCACCTATCAGCCAATGAAATCTGAGAATAAAGGCACCAAAATTATTGCGGAAAACAGATGTGGGACTCTATCTCTGGTGAGGTTGTTTGGTCAAATCTTTAATAGCAGCACTGCAGGGTGAACATAGACAAGAACATACAGGTCCACAATGCCATCACAGACTGCTACCCTGCCCCCATATTTACTTCCCTTTATACATTTTCAAGTACATTGGTCTGAATACAACGAACAACAGATTTCATGACCTCCCCAGCGAGGATTTCAGTCTTCCCCAAGTAACACAATAGCTACCTCGTACAGCCATGCAAACCCAGACAATCCACATCAGTTTTGAGTCTTCAGAAGATAACCAGCACATATGCATAACATAACTACAATTAAGCCTTGATATTCTTAAAATTGCATACGCTTCTTATTTTTGGCATGGCAAGCTTGCCTCTAAATATTTCTTGCTAATGCAGCAAATTATATGCATATGAGTACATTCATTGGTAGTTGCTAAGCTACTATTCTTATTCTTCCTACAGGAACACATTTTCAAAATGGATTCTTTCTTCAGCTCCACTGGGCCTAATATGTATATTAGTATTTAGCAAATAAACATTCTCTTTACAATTACATACAATTCACTTGCTGTTACATGTACCATCAACATTCCTTGAGCAACATTTGGAATGCTTCTGAAAGGTGAAGGTGTTGCTCAAACACCGTCTTTCTGGTTTGCATCTCTTTCTTGTTGGTGGTGTGACGTTGCTTTGCTTCCCTCTAGTGGTAAACATGTGAAAAGATTTTACACAGACATTCTAAGCATTGTTTACACGTAGGATAGGATTAATATTCATAGATGCAAAGTTCCATGAAATCAATGGGAAAAAGCATTGGGCAGCTAGCTGACACTGACATTTGACTAACTGATGGCCACTGTGGGGTATTCAATAAAAAAGCTACTAGTACCTTCGATATCTGTAACGCCTGCGAGGTTCCAGAAGGAAGGCTGTCGGAAATCTGGAGGATATGTCACAACTACTAAAAGAAGCGAGTCCCCTCCTGTAGGAGAGAGAACAGGATATAGGGATGACCCCCTCCCCCTGGCAGGAGCGACTTATGTAATGCGCCTCCTGATAACAATCGAAGCGGCTCAGGAGCTGCAGAGCAGTGAAGCACCAGAAGAAGAGCATTATATGAAGATCTGTCATTAGAATGGTACCCCCTGTTCTTCTGAGGTAGTTGCATTATATGAAGATCTGTAATTAGAATGGTACCCCCTGTTCTTCTGAGGTAGTTGCATTATATGAAGATCTGTCATTAAAATGGTAACCACCCCTGTTCTTCTGAGATGGTTGTATTATATGAAGATCTGTCATTAGAATGGTAACCCCCCCTGTTCGTCTGAGGTAGTTGCATTATATGAAGATCTGTAATTAGAATGGTACCCCCTGTTCTTCTGAGGTAGTTGCATTATATGAAGATCTGTAATTAGAATGGTACCCCCTGTTCTTCTGAGGTAGTTGCATTATATGAAGATCTGTCATTAGAATGGTAACCCCCCTGTTCTTCTGAGGTAGTTGCATTATATGAAGATCTGTCATTAGAATGGTACCCCCTGTTCTTCTGAGGTAGTTGCATTATATGAAGATCTGTAATTAGAATGGTACCCCCTGTTCTTCTGAGGTAGTTGCATTATATGAAGATCTGTCATTAGAATGGTAACCCCCCTGTTCTTCTGAGGTATTTGCATTATATGAAGATCTGTAATTAGAATGGTACCCCCTGTTCTTCTGAGGTAGTTGCATTATATGAAGATCTGTCATTAGAATGGTACCCACTGTTCTTCTGAGGTAGTTGCATTATATGAAGATCTGTCATTAGAATGGTACCCACTGTTCTTCTGAGGTAGTTGCATTATATGAAGCTCTGTAATTGTAGTGGTACCCCCCGTTCTTCTGAGGTAGTTGCATTATATGAAGATCTGTAATTAGAATGGTACCCCCTGTTCTTCTGAGGTAGTTGCATTATATGAAGATCTGTAATTAGAATGGTAACCCCTGTTCTTCTGAGGTAGTTGCATTATATGAAGATCTGTAATTAGAGTGATACCCCCTGTTCTTCTGAGGTAGTTGCATTATATGAAGATCTGTCATTAGAATGGTACCCCCGTTCTTCTGAGGCAGTTGCATTATATGAAGATCTGTCATTAGAATGGTACCCCCCGTTCTTCTGAGGCAGTTGCATTATATGAAGATCTGTCATTAGAATGGTACCCCCGTTCTTCTGAGGTAGTTGCATTATATGAAGATCTGTCATTAGAATGATACCCCCCGTTCTTCTGAGGCAGTTGCATTATATGAAGATCTGTCATTAGAATGGTGCCCACTGTTCTTCTGAGGGAGTTGCATTATATGAAGATCTGTAATTACAATGGTACTCGCTGTTCTTCTGAGGTAGTTGCATTATATGAAGATCTGTCATTAGAATGGTACCCCCCTGTTCTTGGTACCCGCTGTTCTTCTGAGGTAGTTGCATTATATGAAGATCTGTAATTAGAGTGGTACCCCCTGTTCTTCTGAGGTAGTTGCATTATATGAAGATCTGTAATTAGAATGGTACCCCCTGTTCTTCTGAGGTAGTTGCATTATATGAAGATCTGTAATTAGAATGGTAATCGCTGTTCTTCTGAGGTAGTTGCATTATATGAAGATCTGTCATTAGAATGGTACCCCCCTGTTCTTGGTACCCGCTGTTCTTCTGAGGTAGTTGCATTATATGAAGATCTGTAATTAGAGTGGTACCCCCTGTTCTTCTGAGGTAGTTGTATTATATGAAGATCTGTAATTAGAATGGTACCCCCTCCCTGTTCTTCTGAGGTAGTTGTATTATATGAAGATCTGTAATTAGAATGTACCCCCTGTTCTTTTGATGTAGTTGCATTATATGAAGATCTGTAATTAGAATGGTACCCCCTGTTCTTCTGATGTAGTTGCAGTATATGAACTTCTGTAATTAGAATGGTACCCCCTGTTCTTCTGAGGTAATTGCATTATATGAAGATCTGTAATTAGAATGGTACCCCCTTTTCTTCTGAGGTAGTTTCCTTATATGAAGATCTGTAATTAGAATGGCTCCTCCTGTTCTTCTGAGGCAGTTGCATTATATGAAGATCTGTAATTAAAATGGCACCCCCTGTTCTTCTGAGGTAGTTGCATTATATGAAAATCTGTAATTAGAATGGCACCCCCTGTTCTTTTGAGGTAGTTGCATTATATGAAGATCTGTCATTAGAATGGTACCCCCTGTTCTTCTTGGGAAGTTGCATTATATGAAGATCTGTAATTAGAATGGTACCCCCTGTTCTTCTGATGTAGTTGCATTATATGAACTTCTGTAATTAGAATGGTACCCCCGGTTCTTTTGAGGTAGTTGCATTATATGAAGATCTGTAATTAGAATGGTACCCCCTGTTCTTCTGAGGTAGTTGCATTATATGAAGATCTGTAATTAGAATGGTACCCCCTGTTCTTCTGAGGTAGTTGCATTATATGAAGATCTGTAATTAGAATGGTACCCCCGGTTCTTTTGAGGTAGTTGCATTATATGAAGATCTGTAATTAGAATGGTACCCCCTGTTCTTCTGATGTAGTTGCATTATATGAAGATCTGTAATTAGAATGGTACCCCCTGTTCTTCTGATGTAGTTGCATTATATGAACTTCTGTAATTAGAATGGTACCCCCTGTTCTTCTGAGGTAGTTGCATTATATGAAGATCTGTAATTAGAATGGTACCCCCTGTTCTTCTGAGGTAGTTGCATTATATAAAGATCTGTAATTAGAATGGTACCCCTCGTTCTTCTGAGGTAGTTGCATTATATGAAGATCTGTCATTAGAATGGTACCCCCCGTTCTTCTGAGGTAGTTGCATTATATGAAGATCTGTAATTAGAATGGTACCACCCGTTCTTCTGAGGTAGTTTCCTTATATGAAGATCTGTAATTAGAATTCTGAGGTAGTTGCATTATATGAAGATCTGTAATTAGAATGGTACCCCCTGTTCTTCTGGGGAAGTTGCATTATATGAAGATCTGTCATTAGAATGGTAACCCCCCTGTTCTTCTGAGGTAGTTGCATTATATGAAGATCTGTCATTAGAATGGTACCCCCTGTTCTTCTGAGGTAGTTGCATTATATGAAGATCTGTAATTAGAATGGTACCCCCTGTTCTTCTGAGGTAGTTGCATTATATGAAGATCTGTCATTAGAATGGTAACCCCCCTGTTCTTCTGAGGTAGTTGCATTATATGAAGATCTGTAATTAGAATGGTACCCCCTGTTCTTCTGAGGTAGTTGCATTATATGAAGATCTGTCATTAGAATGGTACCCACTGTTCTTCTGAGGTAGTTGCATTATATGAAGATCTGTCATTAGAATGGTACCCACTGTTCTTCTGAGGTAGTTGCATTATATGAAGCTCTGTAATTGTAGTGGTACCCCCCGTTCTTCTGAGGTAGTTGCATTATATGAAGATCTGTAATTAGAATGGTAACCCCCCTGTTCTTCTGAGGTAGTTGCATTATATGAAGATCTGTAATTAGAATGGTACCCCCTGTTCTTCTGAGGTAGTTGCATTATATGAAGATCTGTCATTAGAATGGTACCCACTGTTCTTCTGAGGTAGTTGCATTATATGAAGATCTGTCATTAGAATGGTACCCACTGTTCTTCTGAGGTAGTTGCATTATATGAAGATCTGTCATTAGAATGGTACCCCCTGTTCTTCTGAGGTAGTTGCATTATATGAAGATCTGTAATTAGAATGGTACCCCCTGTTCTTCTGAGGTAGTTGCATTATATGAAGATCTGTAATTAGAATGGTACCCCCTGTTCTTCTGAGGTAGTTGCATTATATGAAGATCTGTCATTAGAATGGTAACCCCCCTGTTCTTCTGAGGTAGTTGCATTATATGAAGATCTGTAATTAGAATGGTACCCCCTGTTCTTCTGAGGTAGTTGCATTATATGAAGATCTGTCATTAGAATGGTACCCACTGTTCTTCTGAGGTAGTTGCATTATATGAAGATCTGTCATTAGAATGGTACCCACTGTTCTTCTGAGGTAGTTGCATTATATGAAGCTCTGTAATTGTAGTGGTACCCCCCGTTCTTCTGAGGTAGTTGCATTATATGAAGATCTGTAATTAGAATGGTACCCCCTGTTCTTCTGAGGTAGTTGCATTATATGAAGATCTGTAATTAGAATGGTAACCCCTGTTCTTCTGAGGTAGTTGCATTATATGAAGATCTGTAATTAGAGTGATACCCCCTGTTCTTCTGAGGTAGTTGCATTATATGAAGATCTGTCATTAGAATGGTACCCCCGTTCTTCTGAGGCAGTTGCATTATATGAAGATCTGTCATTAGAATGGTACCCCCCGTTCTTCTGAGGCAGTTGCATTATATGAAGATCTGTCATTAGAATGGTACCCCCGTTCTTCTGAGGTAGTTGCATTATATGAAGATCTGTCATTAGAATGATACCCCCCGTTCTTCTGAGGCAGTTGCATTATATGAAGATCTGTCATTAGAATGGTGCCCACTGTTCTTCTGAGGGAGTTGCATTATATGAAGATCTGTAATTACAATGGTACTCGCTGTTCTTCTGAGGTAGTTGCATTATATGAAGATCTGTCATTAGAATGGTACCCCCCTGTTCTTGGTACCCGCTGTTCTTCTGAGGTAGTTGCATTATATGAAGATCTGTAATTAGAGTGGTACCCCCTGTTCTTCTGAGGTAGTTGCATTATATGAAGATCTGTAATTAGAATGGTACCCCCTGTTCTTCTGAGGTAGTTGCATTATATGAAGATCTGTAATTAGAATGGTAATCGCTGTTCTTCTGAGGTAGTTGCATTATATGAAGATCTGTCATTAGAATGGTACCCCCCTGTTCTTGGTACCCGCTGTTCTTCTGAGGTAGTTGCATTATATGAAGATCTGTAATTAGAGTGGTACCCCCTGTTCTTCTGAGGTAGTTGTATTATATGAAGATCTGTAATTAGAATGGTACCCCCTCCCTGTTCTTCTGAGGTAGTTGTATTATATGAAGATCTGTAATTAGAATGTACCCCCTGTTCTTTTGATGTAGTTGCATTATATGAAGATCTGTAATTAGAATGGTACCCCCTGTTCTTCTGATGTAGTTGCAGTATATGAACTTCTGTAATTAGAATGGTACCCCCTGTTCTTCTGAGGTAATTGCATTATATGAAGATCTGTAATTAGAATGGTACCCCCTTTTCTTCTGAGGTAGTTTCCTTATATGAAGATCTGTAATTAGAATGGCTCCTCCTGTTCTTCTGAGGCAGTTGCATTATATGAAGATCTGTAATTAAAATGGCACCCCCTGTTCTTCTGAGGTAGTTGCATTATATGAAAATCTGTAATTAGAATGGCACCCCCTGTTCTTTTGAGGTAGTTGCATTATATGAAGATCTGTCATTAGAATGGTACCCCCTGTTCTTCTTGGGAAGTTGCATTATATGAAGATCTGTAATTAGAATGGTACCCCCTGTTCTTCTGATGTAGTTGCATTATATGAACTTCTGTAATTAGAATGGTACCCCCGGTTCTTTTGAGGTAGTTGCATTATATGAAGATCTGTAATTAGAATGGTACCCCCTGTTCTTCTGAGGTAGTTGCATTATATGAAGATCTGTAATTAGAATGGTACCCCCTGTTCTTCTGAGGTAGTTGCATTATATGAAAATCTGTAATTAGAATGGTACCCCCGGTTCTTTTGAGGTAGTTGCATTATATGAAGATCTGTAATTAGAATGGTACCCCCTGTTCTTCTGATGTAGTTGCATTATATGAAGATCTGTAATTAGAATGGTACCCCCTGTTCTTCTGATGTAGTTGCATTATATGAACTTCTGTAATTAGAATGGTACCCCCTGTTCTTCTGAGGTAGTTGCATTATATGAAGATCTGTAATTAGAATGGTACCCCCTGTTCTTCTGAGGTAGTTGCATTATATAAAGATCTGTAATTAGAATGGTACCCCTCGTTCTTCTGAGGTAGTTGCATTATATGAAGATCTGTCATTAGAATGGTACCCCCCGTTCTTCTGAGGTAGTTGCATTATATGAAGATCTGTAATTAGAATGGTACCACCCGTTCTTCTGAGGTAGTTTCCTTATATGAAGATCTGTAATTAGAATTCTGAGGTAGTTGCATTATATGAAGATCTGTAATTAGAATGGTACCCCCTGTTCTTCTGGGGAAGTTGCATTATATGAAGATCTGTAATTAGAATGGTACCCCCTGTTCTTATGAGGTAGTTTCCTTATATGAAGATCTGTAATTAGAATGGCTCCCCCTGTTCTTCTGAGGCAGTTGCATTATATGAAGATCTGTAATTAAAATGGCACCCCCTGTTCGTCTGAGGCAGTTGCATTATATGAAAATCTGTAATTAGAAAGGTACCCCCTGTTCTTCTGAGGTAGTTGCATTATATGAAGATCTGTCATTAGAATGGTACCCCCTGTTCTTCTGGGGAAGTTGCATTATATGAAGATCTGTAATTAGAATGGTACCCCCTGTTCTTCTGAGGTAGTGTCCTTATATGAAGATCTGTAATTAGAATGGCGCCCCCTGTTCTTCTGAGGCAGTTGCATTATATGAAGATCTGTAATTAGAATGGTACCCGCCCCTGTTCTTCTGGGGTAGTTGCATTATATGAAGATCTGTAATTAGAGTGGTACCCCCCCTGTTCTTCTGAGGTAGTTGTATTATATGAAGATCTGTAATTAGAATGGTACCCCCTGTTCTTCTGAGGTAGTTGCATTATATGAAGATCTGTAATTAGAATGGTACCCACTGTTCTTCTGAGGTAGTTGCATTATATGAAGCTCTGTAATTGTAGTGGTACCCCCGTTCTTCTGAGGTAGTTGCATTATATGAAGATCTTTATTTAGAATGGTACCCCCTGTTCTTCTGAGGTAGTTGCATTATATGAAGATCTGTAATTAGAGTGATACCCCCTGTTCTTCTGAGGTAGTTGCATTATATGAAGATCTGTAATTAGAATGGTACCCCCTGTTCTTCTGATGTAGTTGCATTATATGAACTTCTGTAATTAGAATGGTACCCCCTGTTCTTCTGAGGTAGTTGCATTATATGAAGATCTGTAATTAGAATGGTACCCCCTGTTCTTCTGAGGTAGTTGCATTATATGAAAATCTGTAATTAGAATGGTACCCCCGGTTCTTTTGAGGTAGTTGCATTATATGAAGATCTGTAATTAGAATGGTACCCCCTGTTCTTCTGATGTAGTTGCATTATATGAAGATCTGTAATTAGAATGGTACCCCCTGTTCTTCTGATGTAGTTGCATTATATGAACTTCTGTAATTAGAATGGTACCCCCTGTTCTTCTGAGGTAGTTGCATTATATGAAGATCTGTAATTAGAATGGTACCCCCTGTTCTTCTGAGGTAGTTGCATTATATAAAGATCTGTAATCAGAATGGTACCCCCCGTTCTTCTGAGGTAGTTGCATTATGTGAAGATCTGTCATTAGAATGGTACCCCCCGTTCTTCTGAGGTAGTTGCATTATATGAAGATCTGTAATTAGAATGGTACCACCCGTTCTTCTGAGGTAGTTTCCTTATATGAAGATCTGTAATTAGAATTCTGAGGTAGTTGCATTATATGAAGATCTGTAATTAGAATGGTACCCCCTGTTCTTCTGGGGAAGTTGCATTATATGAAGATCTGTAATTAGAATGTACCCCCTGTTCTTATGAGGTAGTTTCCTTATATGAAGATCTGTAATTAGAATGGCTCCCCCTGTTCTTCTGAGGCAGTTGCATTATATGAAGATCTGTAATTAAAATGGCACCCCCTGTTCGTCTGAGGCAGTTGCATTATATGAAAATCTGTAATTAGAATGGTACCCCCTGTTCTTCTGAGGTAGTTGCATTATATGAAGATCTGTCATTAGAATGGTACCCCCTGTTCTTCTGGGGAAGTTGCATTATATGAAGATCTGTAATTAGAATGGTACCCCCTGTTCTTCTGAGGTAGTGTCCTTATATGAAGATCTGTAATTAGAATGGCGCCCCCTGTTCTTCTGAGGCAGTTGCATTATATGAAGATCTGTAATTAGAATGGTACCCCCCTGTTCTTCTGGGGTAGTTGCATTATATGAAGATCTGTAATTAGAGTGGTACCCCCCCTGTTCTTCTGAGGTAGTTGTATTATATGAAGATCTGTAATTAGAATGGTACCCCCTCCCTGTTGTTCTGAGGTAGTTGTATTATATGAAGATCTGTAATTAGAATGGTACCCCCTCCCTGTTCTTCTGAGATAGTTGCATTATATGAAGATATGTAATTAGAATGGTACCCCCTGTTCTTCTGAGGTAGATGCGTTATATGAAGATCTGTAATTAGAATGGTACCCCCTGTTCTTCTGAGGTAGTTGCATTATATGAAGATCTGTAATTAGAATGGTACCCCCTGTTCTTCTGAGGTAGTTGCATTATATGAAGATCTGTAATTAGAATGGTCCCCCCCCTGTTCTTCTGAGGTAGTTGCATTATATGAAGATCTGTAATTAGAGTGATACCCCCTGTTCTTCTGAGATAGTTGCATTATATGAAGGTCTGTCATTGGAATGGTACCCCCTGTTCTTCTGAGGTAGTTGCATTATATGAAGATCTGTAATTAGAATGGTACCCCCTGTTCTTCTGAGGTAGTTGCATTATATGAAGATCTGTAATTAGAATGCCCCCGCTGTTCTTCTGAGGTAGTTGTATTATATGAAGATCTGTAATTAGAATGGTACCCCCTCGCTGTTCTTCTGAGATAGTTGCATTATATGAAGATCTGTAATTAGAATGGTACCCCCTGTTCTTCTGGGGTAGTTGCATTATATGAAGATCTGTAATTAGAATGGTAACCCCTGTTCTTCTGATGTAGTTGCATTATATGAAGATCTGTAATTAGAATGGTACCCCCTGTTCTTCTGATGTAGTTGCATGATATGAACTTCTGTAATTAGAATGGTACCACCTGTTCTTCTGAGGTAGTTGCATTATATGAAGATCTGTTATTAGAATGGTACCCCCGTTCTTCTGAGGTAGTTGCATTATATGAAGATCTGTAATTAGAATGGTACCCCCTGTTCTTCTGAGGTAGTTTCCTTATATGAAGATCTGTAATTAGAATGTCTCCCCCTGTTCTTCTGAGGCAGTTGCATTATATGAAGATCTGTAATTAAAATGGTACCCCCTGTTCTTCTGGGGTAGTTGCATTATATGAAAATCTGTAATTAGAATGGTACCCCCTGTTCTTTTGAGGTAGTTGCATTATATGAAGATCTGTCATTAGAATGGTACCCCCTGTTCTTCTGGGGAAGTTGCATTATATGAAGATCTGTAATTAGAATGGTACCCCCTGTTCTTCTGATGTAGTTGCATTATATGAACTTCTGTAATTAGAATGGTACCCCCTGTTCTTCTGAGGTAGTTGCATTATATGAAGATCTGTAATTAGAATGGTACCCCCTGTTCTTCTGAGGTAGTTGAATTATATGAAAATCTGTAATTAGAATGGTACCCCCTGTTCTTTTGAGGTAGTTGCATTATATGAAGATCTGTAATTAGAGAATGGTACCCCCTGTTCTTCTGATGTAGTTGCATTATATAAAGATCTGTAATGAGAATGGTACCCCCTGTTCTTCTGATGTAGTTGCATTATATGAACTTCTGTAATTAGAATGGTACCCCCTGTTCTTCTGAGGTAGTTGCATTATATGAAGATCTGTAATTAGAATGGTACCCCCTGTTCTTCTGAGGTAGTTGCATTATATGAAGATCTGTAATTAGAATGGTACCCCCCGTTCTTCTGAGGTAGTTGCATTATATGAAGATCTGTCATTAGAATGGTACCCCCCGTTCTTCTGAGGTAGTTGCATTATATGAAGATCTGTAATTAGAATGGTACCACCCGTTCTTCTGAGGTAGTTTCCTTATATGAAGATCTGTAATTAGAATTCTGAGGTAGTTGCATTATATGAAGATCTGTAATTAGAATGGTACCCCCTGTTCTTCTGGGGAAGTTGCATTATATGAAGATCTGTAATTAGAATGGTACCCCCTGTTCTTCTGAGGCAGTTGCATTATATGAAGATCTGTAATTAAAATGGCACCCTCTGTTCGTCTGAGGCAGTTGCATTATATGAAAATCTGTAATTAGAATGGTACCCCCTGTTCTTCTGAGGTAGTTGCATTATATGAAGATCTGTCATTAGAATGGTACCCCCTGTTCTTCTGGGGAAGTTGCATTATATGAAGATCTGTAATTAGAATGGTACCCCCTGTTCTTCTGAGGTAGTGTCCTTATATGAAGATCTGTAATTAGAATGGCGCCCCCTGTTCTTCTGAGGCAGTTGCATTATATGAAGATCTGTAATTAGAATGGTACCCCCCCTGTTCTTCTGGGGTAGTTGCATTATATGAAGATCTGTAATTAGAGTGGTACCCACCCCTGTTCTTCTGAGGTAGTTGTATTATATGAAGATCTGTAATTAGAATGGTACCCCTCCCTGTTGTTCTGAGGTAGTTGTATTATATGAAGATCTGTAATTAGAATGGTACCCCCTCCCTGTTCTTCTGAGATAGTTGCATTATATGAAGATATGTAATTAGAATGGTACCCCCTGTTCTTCTGAGGTAGATGCGTTATATGAAGATCTGTAATTAGAATGGTACCCCCTGTTCTTCTGAGGTAGTTGCATTATATGAAGATCTGTAATTAGAATGGTACCCCCTGTTCTTCTGATGTAGTTGCATGATATGAACTTCTGTAATTAGAATGGTACCCCCTGTTCTTCTGAGGTAGTTGCATTATATGAAGATCTGTAATTAGAATGGTACCCCCTGTTCTTCTGAGGTAGTTGCATTATATGAAGATCTGTAATTAGAATGCCCCCCTGTTCTTCTGAGGTAGTTGTATTATATGAAGATCTGTAATTAGAATGGTACCCCCTCCCTGTTCTTCTGAGATAGTTGCATTATATGAAGATATGTAATTAGAATGGTACCCCCTGTTCTTCTGGGGTAGTTGCATTATATGAAGATCTGTAATTAGAATGGTACCCCCTGTTCTTCTGATGTAGTTGCATTATATGAAGATCTGTAATTAGAATGGTACCCCCTGTTCTTCTGATGTAGTTGCATGATATGAACTTCTGTAATTAGAATGGTACCACCTGTTCTTCTGAGGTAGTTGCATTATATGAAGATCTGTTATTAGAATGGTACCCCCCGTTCTTCTGAGGTAGTTGCATTATATGAAGATCTGTCATTAGAATGGTAATCCCGTTCTTCTGAAGTAGTTGCATTATATGAAGATGTGTCATTAGAATGGTACCCCCCGTTCTTCTGAAGTAGTTGCATTATATGAAGATCTGTCATTAGAATGGTACCCCTCGTTCTTCTGAGGTAGTTGCATTATATGAAGATCTGTAGAATGGTACCCCCCGTTCTTCTGAGGTAGTTGCATTATATGAAGATCTGTCATTAGAATGGTACCCCCCGTTCTTCTGGGGTAGTTGCATTATATGAAGATCTGTCATTAGAATGGTACCCCCCGTTCTTCTGGGGTAGTTGCATTATATGAAGATCTGTAATTAGAATGGTACCCCCCGTTCTTCTGAGGTAGTTTCCTTATATGAAGATCTGTAATTAGAATGGTACCCCCCGTTCTTCTGAGGTAGTTGCATTATATGAAGATCTGTAATTAGAATGGTACCCCCCGTTCTTCTGAGGTAGTTTCCTTATATGAAGATCTGTAATTAGAATGGCTCCCCCTGTTCTTCTGAGGCAGTTGCATTATATGAAGATCTGTAATTAAAATGGCACCCCCTGTTCTTCTGAGGTAGTTGCATTATATGAAGATCTGTAATTAGAATGGCTCCCCCTGTTCTTCTGAGGCAGTTGCATTATATGAAGATCTGTAATTAGAATGGCACCCCCCGTTCTTCTGAGGTAGTTGCATTATATGAAGATCTGTAATTAGAATGGTACCCACTGTTCTTCTGAGGTAGTTGCATTATATGAAGATCTGTAATTATAGTGGTACCCCCCGTTCTTCTGAGGTAGTTGCATTATATGAAGATCTGTCATTAGAATGGTACCCCCCCTGTTCGTCTGAGGTAGTTGCATTATATGAAGATCTGTAATTAGAGTGATACCCCCTGTTCTTCTGAGGTAGTTGCATTATATGAAGATCTGTAATTAGAATGGTACCCCCCCCTGTTCTTCTGAGGTAGTTGCATTATATGAAGATCTGTCATTAGAATGGTACCCCCTGTTCCTCTGAGGTAGTTGCATTAAATGAAGATCTGTAATTAGAATGGTACCCCCTGTTCTTCTGAGGTAGTTGCATTATATGAAGATCTGTAATTAGAATGGTACCCCGTGTTCTTCTGAGGTAGTTGCATTATATGAAGATCTGTAATTAGAATGGTGCCCCCTGTTCTTCTGAGGTAGTTGCATTATATGAAGATCTGTAATTAGAATGATACCCCCTGTTCTTCTGAGGTAGTAGCATTATATGAAGATCTGTTATTAGAATGGTACCCCCCGTTCTTCTGAGGTAGTTGCATTATATGAAGATCTGTCATTAGAATGGTAACCCCGTTCTTCTGAAGTAGTTGCATTATATGAAGATGTGTCATTAGAATGGTACCCCCCGTTCTTCTGAAGTAGTTGCATTATATGAAGATCTGTCATTAGAATGGTACCCCTCGTTCTTCTGAGGTAGTTGCATTATATGAAGATCTGTAGAATGGTACCCCCCGTTCTTCTGAGGTAGTTGCATTATATGAAGATCTGTCATTAGAATGGTACCCCCCGTTCTTCTGGGGTAGTTGCATTATATGAAGATCTGTCATTAGAATGGTACCCCCCGTTCTTCTGGGGTAGTTGCATTATATGAAGATCTATAATTAGAATGGTACCCCCCGTTCTTCTGAGGTAGTTTCCTTATATGAAGATCTGTAATTAGAATGGTACCCCCCGTTCTTCTGAGGTAGTTGCATTATATGAAGATCTGTAATTAGAATGGAACCCCCCGTTCTTCTGAGGTAGTTTCCTTATATGAAGATCTGTAATTAGAATGGCTCCCCCGTTCTTCTGAGGCAGTTGCATTATATGAAGATCTGTAATTAAAATGGCACCCCCTGTTCTTCTGAGGTAGTTGCATTATATGAAAATCTGTAATTAGAATGGTACCCCCTGTTCTTTTGAGGTAGTTGCATTATATGAAGATCTGTCATTAGAATGGTACCCCCTGTTCTTCTGGGGAAGTTGCATTATATGAAGATCTGTAATTAGAATGGTACCCCCTGTTCTTCTGAGGTAGTTTCCTTATATGAAGATCTGTAATTAGAATGGCTCGCCCTGTTCTTCTGAGGCAGTTGCATTATATGAAGATCTGTAATTAGAATGGCACCCCCCGTTCTTCTGAGGTAGTTGCATTATATGAAGATCTGTAATTAGAATGATACCCCCTGTTCTTCTGAGGTAGTAGCATTATATGAAGATCTGTTATTAGAATGGTACCCCCCGTTCTTCTGAGGTAGTTGCATTATATGAAGATCTGTCATTAGAATGGTAACCCCGTTCTTCTGAAGTAGTTGCATTATATGAAGATGTGTCATTAGAATGGTACCCCCCGTTCTTCTGAAGTAGTTGCATTATATGAAGATCTGTCATTAGAATGGTACCCCTCGTTCTTCTGAGGTAGTTGCATTATATGAAGATCTGTAGAATGGTACCCCCCGTTCTTCTGAGGTAGTTGCATTATATGAAGATCTGTCATTAGAATGGTACCCCCCGTTCTTCTGGGGTAGTTGCATTATATGAAGATCTGTCATTAGAATGGTACCCCCCGTTCTTCTGGGGTAGTTGCATTATATGAAGATCTGTCATTAGAATGGTACCCCCCGTTCTTCTGAGGTAGTTTCCTTATATGAAGATCTGTAATTAGAATGGTACCCCCCGTTCTTCTGAGGTAGTTGCATTATATGAAGATCTGTAATTAGAATGGAACCCCCCGTTCTTCTGAGGTAGTTTCCTTATATGAAGATCTGTAATTAGAATGGCTCCCCCGTTCTTCTGAGGCAGTTGCATTATATGAAGATCTGTAATTAAAATGGCACCCCCTGTTCTTCTGAGGTAGTTGTATTATATGAAAATCTGTAATTAGAATGGTACCCCCTGTTCTTTTGAGGTAGTTGCATTATATGAAGATCTGTCATTAGAATGGTACCCCCTGTTCTTCTGGGGAAGTTGCATTATATGAAGATCTGTAATTAGAATGGTACCCCCTGTTCTTCTGAGGTAGTTTCCTTATATGAAGATCTGTAATTAGAATGGCTCGCCCTGTTCTTCTGAGGCAGTTGCATTATATGAAGATCTGTAATTAGAATGGCACCCCCCGTTCTTCTGAGGTAGTTGCATTATATGAAGATCTGTAATTAGAATGATACCCCCTGTTCTTCTGAGGTAGTAGCATTATATGAAGATCTGTTATTAGAATGGTACCCCCCGTTCTTCTGAGGTAGTTGCATTATATGAAGATCTGTCATTAGAATGGTAACCCCGTTCTTCTGAAGTAGTTGCATTATATGAAGATGTGTCATTAGAATGGTACCCCCCGTTCTTCTGAAGTAGTTGCATTATATGAAGATCTGTCATTAGAATGGTACCCCTCGTTCTTCTGAGGTAGTTGCATTATATGAAGATCTGTAGAATGGTACCCCCCGTTCTTCTGAGGTAGTTGCATTATATGAAGATCTGTCATTAGAATGGTACCCCCCGTTCTTCTGGGGTAGTTGCATTATATGAAGATCTGTCATTAGAATGGTACCCCCCGTTCTTCTGGGGTAGTTGCATTATATGAAGATCTATAATTAGAATGGTACCCCCCGTTCTTCTGAGGTAGTTTCCTTATATGAAGATCTGTAATTAGAATGGTACCCCCCGTTCTTCTGAGGTAGTTGCATTATATGAAGATCTGTAATTAGAATGGAACCCCCCGTTCTTCTGAGGTAGTTTCCTTATATGAAGATCTGTAATTAGAATGGCTCCCCCGTTCTTCTGAGGCAGTTGCATTATATGAAGATCTGTAATTAAAATGGCACCCCCTGTTCTTCTGAGGTAGTTGCATTATATGAAAATCTGTAATTAGAATGGTACCCCCTGTTCTTTTGAGGTAGTTGCATTATATGAAGATCTGTCATTAGAATGGTACCCCCTGTTCTTCTGGGGAAGTTGCATTATATGAAGATCTGTAATTAGAATGGTACCCCCTGTTCTTCTGAGGTAGTTTCCTTATATGAAGATCTGTAATTAGAATGGCTCGCCCTGTTCTTCTGAGGCAGTTGCATTATATGAAGATCTGTAATTAGAATGGCACCCCCCGTTCTTCTGAGGTAGTTGCATTATATGAAGATCTGTAATTAGAATGATACCCCCTGTTCTTCTGAGGTAGTAGCATTATATGAAGATCTGTTATTAGAATGGTACCCCCCGTTCTTCTGAGGTAGTTGCATTATATGAAGATCTGTCATTAGAATGGTAACCCCGTTCTTCTGAAGTAGTTGCATTATATGAAGATGTGTCATTAGAATGGTACCCCCCGTTCTTCTGAAGTAGTTGCATTATATGAAGATCTGTCATTAGAATGGTACCCCTCGTTCTTCTGAGGTAGTTGCATTATATGAAGATCTGTAGAATGGTACCCCCCGTTCTTCTGAGGTAGTTGCATTATATGAAGATCTGTCATTAGAATGGTACCCCCCGTTCTTCTGGGGTAGTTGCATTATATGAAGATCTGTCATTAGAATGGTACCCCCCGTTCTTCTGGGGTAGTTGCATTATATGAAGATCTGTCATTAGAATGGTACCCCCCGTTCTTCTGAGGTAGTTTCCTTATATGAAGATCTGTAATTAGAATGGTACCCCCCGTTCTTCTGAGGTAGTTGCATTATATGAAGATCTGTAATTAGAATGGAACCCCCCGTTCTTCTGAGGTAGTTTCCTTATATGAAGATCTGTAATTAGAATGGCTCCCCCGTTCTTCTGAGGCAGTTGCATTATATGAAGATCTGTAATTAAAATGGCACCCCCTGTTCTTCTGAGGTAGTTGTATTATATGAAAATCTGTAATTAGAATGGTACCCCCTGTTCTTTTGAGGTAGTTGCATTATATGAAGATCTGTCATTAGAATGGTACCCCCTGTTCTTCTGGGGAAGTTGCATTATATGAAGATCTGTAATTAGAATGGTACCCCCTGTTCTTCTGAGGTAGTTTCCTTATATGAAGATCTGTAATTAGAATGGCTCGCCCTGTTCTTCTGAGGCAGTTGCATTATATGAAGATCTGTAATTAGAATGGCACCCCCCGTTCTTCTGAGGTAGTTGCATTATATGAAGATCTGTAATTAGAATGATACCCCCTGTTCTTCTGAGGTAGTAGCATTATATGAAGATCTGTTATTAGAATGGTACCCCCCGTTCTTCTGAGGTAGTTGCATTATATGAAGATCTGTCATTAGAATGGTAACCCCGTTCTTCTGAAGTAGTTGCATTATATGAAGATGTGTCATTAGAATGGTACCCCCCGTTCTTCTGAAGTAGTTGCATTATATGAAGATCTGTCATTAGAATGGTACCCCTCGTTCTTCTGAGGTAGTTGCATTATATGAAGATCTGTAGAATGGTACCCCCCGTTCTTCTGAGGTAGTTGCATTATATGAAGATCTGTCATTAGAATGGTACCCCCCGTTCTTCTGGGGTAGTTGCATTATATGAAGATCTGTCATTAGAATGGTACCCCCCGTTCTTCTGGGGTAGTTGCATTATATGAAGATCTGTCATTAGAATGGTACCCCCCGTTCTTCTGAGGTAGTTTCCTTATATGAAGATCTGTAATTAGAATGGTACCCCCCGTTCTTCTGAGGTAGTTGCATTATATGAAGATCTGTAATTAGAATGGAACCCCCCGTTCTTCTGAGGTAGTTTCCTTATATGAAGATCTGTAATTAGAATGGCTCCCCCGTTCTTCTGAGGCAGTTGCATTATATGAAGATCTGTAATTAAAATGGCACCCCCTGTTCTTCTGAGGTAGTTGCATTATATGAAAATCTGTAATTAGAATGGTACCCCCTGTTCTTTTGAGGTAGTTGCATTATATGAAGATCTGTCATTAGAATGGTACCCCCTGTTCTTCTGGGGAAGTTGCATTATATGAAGATCTGTAATTAGAATGGTACCCCCTGTTCTTCTGAGGTAGTTTCCTTATATGAAGATCTGTAATTAGAATGGCTCGCCCTGTTCTTCTGAGGCAGTTGCATTATATGAAGATCTGTAATTAGAATGGCACCCCCCGTTCTTCTGAGGTAGTTGCATTATATGAAGATCTGTAATTAGAATGGTACCCACTGTTCTTCTGAGGTAGTTGCATTATATGAAGATCTGTAATTATAGTGGTACCCCCCATTCTTCTGAGGTAGTTGCATTATATGAAGATCTGTCATTAGAATGGTACCCCCCCTGTTCGTCTGAGGTAGTTGCATTATATGAAGATCTGTAATTAGAGTGATACCCCCTGTTCTTCTGAGGTAGTTGCATTATATGAAGATCTGTAATTAGAATGGTACCCCCCCCTGTTCTTCTGAGGTAGTTGCATTATATGAAGATCTGTCATTAGAATGGTACCCCCTGTTCTTCTGAGGTAGTTGCATTAAATGAAGATCTGTAATTAGAATGGTACCCCCTGTTCTTCTGAGGTAGTTGCATTATATGAAGATCTGTAATTAGAATGGTACCCCGTGTTCTTCTGAGGTAGTTGCATTATATGAAGATCTGTAATTAGAATGGTGCCCCCTGTTCTTCTGAGGTAGTTGCATTATATGAAGATCTGTAATTAGAATGATACCCCCTGTTCTTCTGAGGTAGTAGCATTATATGAAGATCTGTAATTAGAATGGTACCCCCCCTGTTCTTCTGAGGTAGTTGCATTATATGAAGATCTGTCATTAGAATGGTACCCCCCCTGTTCTTCTGAGGTAGTTGCATTATATGAAGATCTGTAATTAGAATGGTACCCCCTGTTCTTCTGAGGTAGTTGCATTATATGAAGATCTGTAATTAGAATGGTACCCCCTGTTCTTCTGAGGTAGTTGCATTATATGAAGATCTGTAATTAGAATGGTACCCCCCCTGTTCTTCTGAGGTGGTTGCATTATATGAAGATCTGTCATTAGAATGGTACCCCCTGTTCTTCTGAGGTAGTTGCATTATATGAAGATCTGTAATTAGAATGGTGCCCCCTGTTCTTCTGCCCCCTGTTCTTCTGGGTGCCACAGGCTGTGCGAGGAGATGGGCCAACTGATGCAGGTCCTCACGCGCATGGCGGACGCGATGGCCGCCAGTACCCACCACCACCACAGGGACAAACAGCCACCTCATCCTCTGCAAGTTCAAGGCAGACAACCCCCTGCCGCCGCTCCATGCGCACCACGAGGCGCACACCCTCCCAACCTCCTAATGGTGGTGGTGGGAATGGGAATTAGGGACAGCAGGGTCTAGCTGGCACATGTGCAACAGGACACCAACGTTGTGCAAGCCACACATGGGGTTGTTGTGGGGGGAGGAGGGAAAGGGTGTTTCGGGAGTGTTGTGGGGGGAGGGGGGAAAGGGTGTTTCGGGAGTGTTGTGGGGGGTGGGGTGGGGAAAAGGGTGGTGGCATAGTTGGGGACATGCACTTTCTCATCTCATTATACCTTAAATACACTGGTGACTAGTTAAAACACAGGCTTGGACTTCTTCATTGTGTATGTGTACTTTATTGGGGACAGGGCCCATTGTGCGCTTCACCACAAACACCAGTGCACTAATACCCATATCCATACTACAGAGTTGGACCATGTGTCTCAGAATATTTGGTTGGTCAGATGCTGCCGCACATCGCGTCCCTCCGGGCATCGCCTCTTGCATGACCAGCATCCCCATCCCCTCCGGCCTCATCACCATCATCATCCTCATCAGGTGGTTGCATTTCAACGTCATGGTGCAGTGGCACATTCCGTCTGATACACATATTGTGCAGCATGACACATGCCATGGTGATCTTGGCCACCTTCTCATGGCCGTACAGGAGAGCCCCACCCGACCTGCTTAGGCACCGGAACCGTGTCTTCAAAAGGCCAAATGTCTGCTCAATCACGACGCAGGTACGGGTATGTGCACGATTGTAGTCCGCTTCGTGCCTGTTCTGTGGGTTCCGTACAGGGGTAAGGAGCCACCTCTTCAGGGGATAGCCAGCATCACCTGTATGTGGGGAAGAATGGGGACCTGTTACTGTTCACCTCAAGTGCGGCCTGTACATATCACACTAATCGACTTTGCATTGTGATTGACATCCACGATTCCCAGCATGCATGCAGACGATCTGTGTAACTGCAATGTGCAAAGGTGAGCTCGCCCTGCAAGTGGCTATGCCCCATGCATGCCTCCGACAGTCATTGACATGTCCTTGGTGAGGCCAGGTTTTAGGTGTCCCTGGGCCCAGGCAAATTTGGTACCACACTGCAAGTGTACTGCCATTCTGACATTGATGTTGCCATGCTGTGAAGCATCACTTCAGTGGTGGTATAGGTGTGTGGTTCAGTGCAATGGCTAGGGGTGATCCCTTTGCATGCATTCAAGGGCGCATTGCTGTATTGATGTTGTGCTGCGCTAATTCTGTATTACTATATTGACGCCATGTTTCTGATTTGTGTAATATGTGGTGTGGCATGATGTGCAATGTGGATGGATGTGTCATATTTGGCAACTTGGATTGTTCTCAATGTTGTGCAGCTTCAAATTGCATGTGGGTTCTTTTCAAGTACATTGTGTCCTTCCCTGATGGACATTGGCGTACATCTGTATGTCCATTTGTCCTACGGACGACAATCAACACCAGTTGGAGTATGTATCTCTCCCCCACCCAAACACACCCAGTTGGAGTATGTATCTCTCCCCCCCCAAACACACCCAGTTGGAGTATGTATCCCCCCCCAAACACACTCAGTTGGAGTATGTATCTCTCCCCCCCAAACACACCCAGTTGGAGTATGTATCTCTCCCCCCCAAACACATCTAGTTGGAGTATGTATCTCCCCCCCCCAAACACACCCGGTTGGAGTATGTATCTCTCCCCCCCCAAACACACCCAGTTGGAGTATGTATCTCTCCCGCCCCCAAGCACACCCAGTTGGAGTATGTATCTCTCCCCCCCAAACACACCCAGTTGGAGTATGTATCTCTCCCCCCCCAAACACACCCAGTTGGAGTATGTATCTCTCCCCCCCCAATCACACTGCCATGTGCTTGCCCTGCTACTCACCAAGTAGCCACGAACGTTGTCCGCCTTGTCGCTCCATGTAGCGTGGTATCGTTGAGTTCCGCAGGACCATTGAATCATGGGTTGATCCGGGATATCGGGCACAACAATGTGTGATTATCTTGTTTGCGTCACATACCATTTGGACATTGATAGAGTGGAATTGCTTTCTGTTTCGGTAGACTACTTCATTGTGATGTGGGACCACCAATTCCACATGGGTTCAGTCGATGGCCCCAATGCAACTTGGGATGCCTGCCAGTGAATAGAAGCCAACTTTGGTGTTTGCGATCTCCTGGGCAGTCCGTGGCAGGGATATGTGTTCAGGTGCGTGCTTCAGGAGGGCATCGAGCACCTGGTTCAGCGTGCGTGAGAATACTGGTTGTGAGATGCCATGCATCTGCCCTACTGTATGCTGGTAGGTGCCTGTGGCCAGGAAGTGGAGCACAGTCACCACCTTCAGTAGTGGGGGGATGGCAGTTCTGATGTCTATGAGGCTCACAATGTCATCATGTATCATGTCCACGATGCTGGTGATGGTATCCCGGTCCAGACGGTACAGGGTGTGTATCTGCTCAAGGGTTAGGTTAAATGGACTGGCTCGGATCCTGGGGATTGGTGGCTGCCTCTGTGGTACTACTAGGTGCCCTGGTGGTGCTTGCTGCGCCTGTATTGCCCTCCTCCTCCTCCTCCTTCGTCTCCTCTGTGCTGCCTGTTGTTGTTGGTGCTGCACTGCAATCATGTCCTCCAGCCCATGTAATGCTGCTAGTATTGGAACCTTCTTGGTGTGGGAAGGGGTGTGTGAAGGGGTGTGGGGTGCTCCTTTTGTGGAGCCACAGTCTCCATTGCCTCCACCTGTGCTGATTGTGTCCACCTGTGGCAGGTGGGAACACTGCTCAGTTCTCTCAACGGGTGGTTCGCGATGGCAGTATTTACGCCATGCCGGTATGGGATTATGGGGGCTGGTCCATGCCACTATTAGCACGTCCGCATGGCTTGTGATTGGGTGCTAATAGCGCCATGCCGCTGTTTACGGGATGAGAGGTTGCGCGCCCGCGGGCTAGCCGCTATTAGAGGCACCGTTCTTAGCGGTGCCGCTAATGGCGGTTGGCCGGGTCATGATCGGCAAGGGAATTTAACGATACCGGTAATCCCTTACCGGTATCGTTATTCCCTTACCGCCATCCGTGTAATGAGGCCCAAATGTTCCGTTTAGACATCTCCCATGACCTCTTCAGAGCAATCACCCGCCAGAGTGTCAGAGATTATGGCTAGGCGACAGTTCTGGCTTTGTATACGGAAGGCGGAGGCCTCACAGAGAGCTATTCTGATTCGACTGCCTTTTCTTGGAGAACCTCTGATTGGCTTATGTTGGAGGAACTGTTAAGGAGGCCCAGGATGGGAAAAGGTGATCTTCCACCATCAGACCTAAGACATCTACGCCCGCAGGGGTGGTTACAGGTACCAGTCCCGGGGATGGTTTCAGAGGGCGCGAGGTCCTCAGAGAGGTTGCTTTCAAGGCAGGAGCACCTTTAACCCTATCCCTGCCAGAGCAAAGCTAGTCATGCCCTGCCAGCTTCCAGACTGCCCGCAGGTCTCCAGTTTCTCTCCTCCCGATTGCCTCGTCCCGTGGTGGGGGATTGCCAGCAGGACTCTCACCCCGTTTGGGAAAAGGAGGTCTCCAAGGCCTAGGTCCTGGACATTGTTCAAGTGGGCTACTTCATACAGTTACTTTCATTCCCTCAGACTCAGGGCTGTTGGTCACCCTGTTAGGAAAGATTTCATAATTGTATGTAATTTTCTCTCCATGTGTCAACCCCCAAACCTTTTGCTGCTGTTTAGACACCATGTACTGACTTTGCCAGAGAAGCACAGCCTTCAGCTGCACTCCTCTGGGCTTTCACTCACTTTTTATGGGGAAACTGACATGCCCTTAAGACAGTCAGTTCTGGGAGACTTTGTTTCCCTTAGTCCTTTTCTCATGTTGCAACTTTTGTGCGACATGTAACAAGTGTGCAATGTATCTTACCATACAGCACACTTGGGTCTATAGTCATTTCCAAGGGCCCTAGATACTCTCGCTGGACTTTTTATGAACTGTGCAGATGTGTCATGGACAGGACTGGTAGCAGCTATCTTTTCGCATTATTTTTAACCCTTTTCTGCCATGTTAACCGTGTTAACCGCGTTTGGCACAAATAGGTGGCCTGCCTCCAAAATGGCCATGCCACAAGATTCTTTGTCCTGTCCTTTGGCCATCTTGCCCCTTCACCTTCCCCAGGTCGAGTCGACCCGGGTCAGTCCTTATTTGGTCATGCACTTTCCCGCGAATCCCAATGCTTTCGTGGGCTTCTGCATGCCTTGTGTGTGTGCCTCCAGGATGTGGGCTGGAACGTCTGGTTCCAATACGCATCCTGGGTGCCTGAGAGTCTGGAGTGCCATGAATGCCTGGGACCACTGTGGTCCATGATTGGTCCACGTATGGAGTGTGTGTTTGTGAGCAGATCTCGCATTGGGTCCTCTCCGTTTTGCGCAAAGGGAACTTTGGATAAGAGGAGGCTGAAAATACCACTACCAGGTCAATTTCCTGAGTTCACACCGAACAAAGGATAGGATCCAAGTATCCTGCAACACAAAGCCAAGTCGAGGAACTGCTGGTGACCTGCTGGAAGGTTTGGTACCCTGAGTCCACTGTCGTCCCGTGGGACCCATCTGCATCTGGTCGTCCTAGAAGGTCTGCGAAGACGCTTCGACCCATTGGAATAGTGGGACCAACTATTCTCGGAACCTTCATCAAAACTTGCAAGTAAGCTTTCTCGGAAGTGTCCCTGGGCCAACCAGTGGACTGACCAGTTTACCCAGTTGCTTTGCTCTGTCACCACCGCCGTTTCGAGGAGGCCCTCGAAACTTGGTATACTGCTAGCTTTGTGTCCCCGGCACTCTCACACCGAATTTTGTACACTTGGCGTTCCCAGGTCTGAAGTGAGACGAGTGCGCAAGGACCGGAGTAGACGCGGTTACCGTGTTGCCCAGCCGCGGAAAAGACCTGTGCAAGTTCACTGCATTTGTGACCCTCTTGCCCCTGAAGCCTGCTGCAGTGAAACTGGGCTTATTCCTCCACCCGGAGGGGAGAAATTGCCACTGTCCCGTTTGGGAATCATCGCTGTATCTCAGGAACTGAAAAGTGCAGAGACGTCCTTTTTGCCGCATTCGAACCTGCCAGCGAAGTGGACTGAACTGGTGAAGTTTGGGCCTTCTTGCATCGGGGACCGGTGAGTACTCCATACCTCAACGGGTGGCCGCTAGCGCAAGGGCCCATTTGTACGCACGAGTGGCCCCTGAGGGTCCCTCTCCTTTCAACTGCTATTGCGAAATAGCGACTCCATCCCGCACTCTCGAACTGCCTCTGCCTTCAAGTGGAGGTCCTTCTTGAATAGTGGGAACTTGTGCTGCATCGCCTCATCCACCTTCCCGAGCTGCTAGAGACCCCTGAAGAGACCCCCCTTTGGCCCATTGGCAAAACCGTGTGCACTGGCATTGCATGTACTATTGAGCAAAAGGCTCCTCTCTTCTTAGGGCTTGGACTGCCTCTTAGTTAGGTTTATTGCACTATTGTACTATCTGCACTGCCTGTTTCCTCCCCCTCTAGGTTGTCGACATATTTCATGCATTTAACCCTTTAGACCCAAATGGTCTTGTATATATACTGTATTGAGTGTGATGTATTGGTTTACCTAGTGTTACTGTGATTCTTTTGCTATATTTCTTGTTACAAAGGCCTTGTGATAAATGTGTCTATAAGTAGTCCTGGTGGGGGCTTATTCCCATGTGCTGATCCATCCTGGAAACCAGACGCTCCATCCGTTTGCTGAGGAGGGTCTACAGCTTCAGTTTCAGGTTCTCCCGTTCATACGGAGGTCAGCACCATGAGTGTTCTCTAAGGTCTTGGCCCCCCTTATAGGTCTCCTTCACTAGTGGGGAATTGCACTCTATCCGTACCTGGACGATTGGTTAATACATGTCCCATCCCTGGTCCACTGCTCACGGGACACTAACTGGTCTGCGCCACTCTGACTCGCTTCAGGTGGCTCCTAAACTACAAGGAATCATCACTGCAACCGACCCAGATCCTGGAGTGTGTGGGTGACTTATTCAACACATTGAGGGCCTTTGGTCTCCTTTACCCCGACCAGGGCCGGCAAGCTCCAATCACAACTCTTGGCTTGCCTGGGGACCAGAAGGGCTTCTGCACTCCAGTGGCTGACCATTCAGGGTTGCCTAGCAGCAATGGTCTTTGTCGTCCCCTGGGTGAGATGCCATCTCAGGCCTCTGGTGAATCACCTTCTGGACCATTGGCAGGCATCCTCCCAGGATTACAGCATTTGGGTACCGATGTCAATGGAGTTGGCCAGGAAGATGGAATGGTTGCTGTCAGACTCCAATCTCCTTGCAGGTTTTCCTCTTGCCCCCCCCATGCCGGTCGTACTCACAATGGGTGGATGCCAGCCGGAGGGGTTGGGGATGCTCCTGCAACCAGCTGATCACCCAGGGCAGGTGGTCATCTGCGGATGGCTATACAGGTGCTCCAGTTCGAGGGAGCGCTCTACGATTTGGGAGTTTCTCTGCACCTTGTGCCAGGACCTCCAGGGATGGCTGTTCTGATAGGCATGGACAACCAGTTTGCAAAGACCTACATCAATAGACTGGGGGACACGTTCCCATTCTCTGCAGGAAGGTGCATCACGGATCACGGACTGGGCAAAGAACCCCTGCTCTCAATAAGAGCAGCTTATCTTCCAGGCATCCTGAACCCCAGAGCAGATGCCCTCGGCTGGCGGTTTCCCTCCTCAGTAGAGTACTCTCTGTCGGTCCAGACCTTCCAGCTCATCTGCTCCCGGCTAGGATACCTCTCGTGGATCCGGCTAGGATACCTCTCATGGATCCGGCTAGCATACCTCTCATGGATCACTTTGCTTCTCAAGCAGTTGCTCCCCCCCCTTCTTTACTCTGGCCTTGGATCCTGAAGCCATGGGGGTGGATGCCATGTCAGAGAGCCTCCCTCGGGCTTGTCTCAGCGTCTTCCCTCTCCTCCAGAAGCTCCTTCCGAGTATCAAGAGGGAGAGGCTGTGGATCATTCTTATTGCAGCATGATAGCCAAGGAAGGCATGGTGGTTCCCCTACTTCTTCATCTTCCATCTGCCAGTGTCCCCTCCCTCTCAGCCCACACCCCATGTGATGGTCCATCCGTCCCCTTCTGACCCTAGGTGTCTTCATCTGGCGGTCTGGCCCTCGAAAGATTAGGGCGTGAGAAAGAGGGGGGCTGTCCTCAGAGCTTGCAGTGGCTGCTCAGGTGTCTAAGAGCTCGGCACTGGATGCAGTGGCTGCTCAGGGGTCTGAGAGGTCCTTCACTCTCACTGCCTGTGCTCGGCACTGGATGCAGTGGCTGCTCAGGGGTCTAAGAGGTGCTTCACTCTCACTGCCTATGCTCGGCACTGGATGCAGTGGCTGCTCTGAGGTCTAAGAGGGCCTTCACTCTCACAGCCTATGCTCGGCACTGGATGCAGTGGCTGCTCAGGGGTCTAAGGGGTCCTTCACTCTCACTGCCTATGCTCGGCACTGGATGCAGTGGCTGTTCAGGAGTCTAAGAGGACCTTCGCTCTCGCTGCCTGTGCTCATCACTGGATGCAGTGGCTGTTCAGGGGTCTAAGGGGTCCTTCACTCTCACGGCCTATGCTGAGCACTGGATGCAGTGGATGCTCAGGGGTCTAAGGGGTCCTTCACTCTCACTGCCTATGCTCGGCACTGGTTGCAGTGTCTGCTCAGGGGTCTGAGAGGTCCTTCACTCTCGCCGCCTGTTCTCGGCACTGGATGCAGTGGCTGCTCAGGGGTGTAAGAGGTCCTTCACTCTCGCTGCCTGTGCTCGGCACTGGATGCAGTGGCTGCTCAGGGGTCTAAGAGGTCCTTCACTCTCGCTGCCTGTGCTCGGCACTGGATGCAGTGGCTGCTCAGGGGTCTAAGAGGTCCTTCACTCTCGCTGCCTGTGCTCGGCACTGGATGCAGTGGCTGCTCAGGGGTCTAAGAGGGCCTTCACTCTCACAGGCTATGCTCAGCACTGCATGCAGTGGCTGCTCAGGAGTCTAAGAGGTCCTTCACTCTCGCTGCCTGTGCTCGGCACTGGATGCAGTGGCTGCTCAGGGGTCTAAGAGGGCCTTCACTCTCACAGGCTATGCTCAGCACTGCCTGCAGTGGCTGCTCAGGGGTCTAAGAGGTCCTTCACTCTCGCTGCCTGTGCTCGGCACAGGATGTAGTGGCTGCTCAGGGGTCTAAGAGGTCCTTCACTCTCGCTGCCTGTGCTCAGAACTGGATGCAGTGGCTGCTCAGGGGTCTAAGAGGTCCTTCACTCTCGCTGCCTATGCTCGGCACAGGATGTAGTGGCTGCTCAGGGGTCTAAGAGGGCCTTCACTCTCACAGGCTATGCTCGGCACTGCATGCAGTGGCTGCTCAGGGGTCTAAGAGGTCCTTCACTCTCGCTGCCTGTGCTCGGAACTGGATGCAGTGGCTGCTCAGGGGTCTAAGAGGTCCTTCACTCTCACTGCCTGTGCTCCGCACTGGATGCAGTGGCTGCTCAGGGGTCTAAGAGGTCCTTCACTCTCGGTCCCTGTGCTCGGCACAGGATGTAGTGGCTGCTCAGGGGTCTAAGAGGTCCTTCACTCTCGCTGACTGTGCTCGGCACTTGATGCAGTGGCTGCTCAGGGGTCTAAGAGGTCCTTCCCTCTCGATGCCTGTGCTCAGCACTGGATGCAGTGGCTGCTCGGGGGTCTAAGACGTCCTTCACTCTCACAGCCTATGCTCGGCACTGGATGCAGTGCTGCTCGGGGGTCTAAGAGGTCCTTCACTCTCACAGCCTATGCTTGGCACTGGATGCAGTGCTGCCCGGGGGTCTAAGAGGTCCTTCACTCTCACTGCCTATGCTCAGCACTGGATGCAGTGGCTGCTCAGGGATCTAGGAGGTCCTTCACTCTCACTGCCGATGCTCGGCACTGGATGCAGTGCTGCTCGGGGGTATAAGAGGTCCTTTACTCTCACGGCCTATGCTCAGCACTGGATGCAGTGCTGCTCGGGGGTCTAAGAGGTCCATCACTCTCGCTGCCTGTGCTCGGCACAGGTTGCAGTGGCTGCTCAGGGGTCTAAGAGGTCCTTCACTCTCGCTGCCTGTGCTCGGCAGTGGATACAGTGGCTGCTCAGGGGTCTAAGAGGTCCTTCACTCTCGCTGCCTATGCTCGGCACTGGATGCAGTGGCTGCTCAGGGGTCTAAGAGGTCCTTCACTCTCGCTGCCTGTGCTCGGCACTGGATGCAGTGGCTGCTGAGGGGTTTAAGAGGTCCTTCACTCTCACTGCTTGTGCTCGGCACTGGATGCAGTGGCTGCTCAGGGGTCTAAGAGGTCCTTCACTTTCGCTGCCTATGCTCGGCACTGGATGTAGTGGCTGCTCAGGGGTCTAAGAGGTCCTTCACTCTCGCTGCCTGTGCTTGGCGCTGGATGCATTGGCTGCTCAGGTGTCTAAGAGGTCCTTCACTCTCACTGCCTATGCTCGGCACTGCATGCAGTGGCTGCTCAGGGGTCTAAGAGGTCCTTCACTCTCGCTGCCTGTGCTCGGCCCTGGATGCAGTGGCTGCTCAGGGGTCTAAGAGGTCGTTCACTCTCACTGCCTGTGCTCGGTACTGGATGCAGTGTCTGCTCAGGGGTCTAAGAGGTCCTTCACTCTCACTGTCTATGCTCGGCACTGGATGCAGTGACTGCTCAGGGGTCTGAGAGGTCCTTTACTCTCACTGCCTGTGCTGAGCACTGGATGCAGTGCCTGCTCAGGGGTCTAAGAGGTCCTTCACTCTCGCTGCCTATGCTCGGCACTGGATGCAGTGGCTGCTCAGGGGTCTAAGAGGTCCTTCACTCTCGCTGCCTGTGCTCGGCACAGGATGCAGTGCCTGCTCAGGGGTCTAAGAGGTCCTTCACTCTCGCTGCCTGTGCTCGGCACTGGATGCAGTGGCTGCTGAGGGGTCTAAAAGGTCCATCACTCTCGCTGCCTGTGCTCGGCACTGGATACAGTGGCTGCTGAGGGGTCTAAAAGGTCCATCACTCTCGCTGCCTGTGCTCGGCACTGCATGCAGTGGCTGCTCAGGGGTCTAAGAGGTCCTTCACTCTCGCTGCCTGTGCTCGGCACTGGATGCAGTGGCTGCTCAGGGGTCTAAGAGGTCGTTCACTCTCACTGCCTGTGCTCGGCACTGGATGCAGTGGCTGCTCAGGGGTCTAAGAGGTCCTTCACTCTCACTGTCTATGCTTGGCACTGGATGCAGTGACTGCTCAGGGGTCTGAGAGGTCCTTCACTCTCACTGCCTGTGCTGAGCACTGGATGCCGTGCCTGCTCAGGGGTCTAAGAGGTCCTTCACTCTCGCTGCCTATGCTCGGCACTGGATGCAGTGGCTGCTCAGGGGTCTAAGAGGTCCTTCACTCTCGCTGCCTGTGCTCGGCACAGGAAGCAGTGCCTGCTCAGGGGTCTAAGAGGTCCTTCACTCTCGCTGCCTGTGCTCGGCACTGGATGCAGTGGCTGCTGAGGGGTCTAAAAGGTCCATCACTCTTGCTGCCTGTGCTCGGCATTGGATGCAGTGGCTGCTCAGGGGTCTAAGAGGTCCTTCACTCTCGCTGCCTGTGCTCGGCACTGGATGCAGTGGCTGCTCAGGGGTCTAAGAGGTCCTTCACTCTCGCTGCCTGTGCTCGGCACAGGATGTAGTGGCTGCTCAGGGGTCTAAGAGGTCCTTCACTCTCGCTGCCTGTGCTCGGGACTGGATGCATTGGCTGCTCGGGGGTCTAAGAGGTCCTTCACTCTCGCTGCCTGTGCTCAGCACTGGATGCAGTGGCTGCTCGGGACTCTAAGAGGTCCTTCACTCTCACGGCCTATGCTCGGCACTGGATGCAGTGCTGCTCGGGGGTCTAAGAGGTCCTTCACTCTCACAGCCTATGCTTGGCACTGGATGCAGTGCTGCCCGGGGGTCTAAGAGGTCCTTCACTCTCACTGCCTATGCTCAGCACTGGATGCAGTGGCTGCTCAGGGATCTAGGAGGTCCTTCATTCTCACTGCCTATGCTCGGCACTGGATGCAGTGCTGCTCGGGGGTATAAGAGGTCCTTTACTCTCACGGCCTATGCTCGGCACTGGATGCAGTGCTGCTCGGGGGTCTAAGAGGTCCATCACTCTCGCTGCCTGTGCTCGGCAGAGGTTGCAGTGGCTGCTCAGGGGTCTAAGAGGTCCTTCACTCTCGCTGCCTCTGCTCGGCAGTGGATGCAGTGGCTGCTCAGGGGTCTAAGAGGTCCTTCACTCTCGCTGCCTATGCTCGGCACTGGATTCAGTGGCTGCTCAGGGGTCTAAGAGGTCCTTCACGCTCGCTGCCTGTGCTCGGCACTGGATGCAGTGGCTGCTCGGGGGTCTAAGAGGTCCTTCACTCTCACGGCCTATGCTCGGCACTGGATGCAGTGCTGCTCGGGGGTCTAAGAGGTCCTTCACTCTCACGGCCTATGCTCGGCACTGGATGCAGTGCTGCCCGGGGGTCTAAGAGGTCCTTTACTCTCACGGCCTATGCTCGGCACTGGATGCAGTGCTGCTCGGGGGTCTAAGAGGTCCATCACTCTCGCTGCCTGTGCTCGGCACTGGATGCAGTGCTGCTCGGGGGTCTAAGAGGTCTATCACTCTCGCTGCCTGTGCTCGGCACAGGTTGCAGTGGCTGCTCAGGGGTCTAAGAGGTCCTTCACTCTCGCTGCCTGTGCTCGGCAGTGGATGCAGTGGCTGCGCAGGGGTCTAATAGGTCCTTCACTCTCGCTGCCTATGCTCGGCACTGGATGCAGTGGCTGCTCAGGGGTCTAAGAGGTCCTTCACTTTCACTGCCTATGCTCGGCACTGGATGTAGTGGCTGCTCAGGGGTCTAAGAGGTCCTTCACTCTCGCTGCTTGTGCTCGGCACTGGATGCATTGGCTGAACAGGGGTCTAAGAGGTCCTTCACTCTCACTGCCTATGCTCGGCACTGCATGCAGTGGCTGCTCAGGGGTGTAGGAGGTGCTTCACTCTCACTGCCTATGCTCGGCACTGGATGCAGTGGCTGCTCAGGGGTCTAAGAGGTCCTTCACTCTCGCTGCCTATGCTCGGCACTGGATGTAGTGGCTGCTCAGGGGTCTAAGAGGTCCTTCACTCTCGCTGCCTGTGCTCGGCACTGGATGCATTGGCTGCTCAGGGGTCTAAGAGCTCCTTCACTCTCACTGCCTGTGCTCGGCACTGGATGCAGTGGCTGCTCTGGGGTCTAAGAGGTCCTTCACTCTCGCTGACTGTGCTCGGCACTGGATGCAGTGGCTGCTCAGGGTTCTAAGAGGTCCTTCACTCTCACTGTCTATGCTTAGCACTGGATGCAGTGACTGCTCAGGGGTCTGAGAGGTCCTTCACTCTCACTGCCTGTGCTGAGCACTGGATGCAGTGGCTGCTCAGGGGTCTAAGGGGTCCTTCATTCTCACTATCTATGCTTGGCATTGGATGCAGTGTCTGCTCAGGGGTCTGAGAGGTCCTTCACTCTTGCTGCCTGTTCTCGGCACTGGATGCAGTGGCTGCTCAGGTGTCTAAGAGCTCCTTCACTCTCGCTGCCTGTGCTCGGCACTGGATGCAGTGGCTGCTCAGGGGTCTAAGAGGTCCTTCACTCTCGCTGCCTGTGCTTGGCACTGGATGCAGTGGCTGCACAGGGGTCTAAGAGGTCCTTCACCCTCGCTGCCTGTGCTCGGCACTGCATGCAGTGGTTGCTCGGGGGTCTAAGAGCTCCTTCACTCTCGCTGCCTGTGCTCGGCACTGGATGCAGTGGCTGCTCGGGGGTCTAACAGGTCCTTCACTCTCACGGCCTATGCTCGGCACTGGATGCAGTGCTGCCCGGGGGTCTAAGAGGTCCTTCACTCTCACTGCCTATGCTCAGCACTGGATGCAGTTGCTGCTCAGGGATCTAGGAGGTCCTTCACTCTCACTGCCTATGCTCGGCACTGGATGCAGTGCTGCTCTGGGGTCTAAGAGGTCCATCACTCTCGCTACCTGTGCTCAGCACATGTTGCAGTGGCTGCTCAGGGGTCTAAGGGGTCCTTCACTCTCGCTGCCTGTGCTCGGCACTGGATGCAGTGGCTGCTGAGGGGTCTAAGAGGTCCTTCACTCTCACTGCTTGTGCTCGGCACTGGATGCAGTGGCTGCTCAGGGGTCTAAGAGGTCCTTCACTCTCGCTGCCTGTGCTCGGCACTGGATGCATTGGCTGCTCAGGGGTCTAAGAGGTCCTTCACTCTCGCTGCCTGTGCTCGGCACTGGATGCATTGGCTGCTCAGGGGTCTAAGAGGTCCTTCACTCTCGCTGCATGTGGTCAGCATTGTATGCAGTGGCTGCTCAGGGGTCCAAGAGGTCCTTCACTCTTGCTGCCTGTGCTCGGCACTGGATGCAGTGGCTGCTGAGGGGTCTAAGAGGTCCTTCACTCTCGCTGCTTGTGCTCGGCACTGGATGCAGTGGCTGCTCAGGGGTCTAAGAGGTCCTTCACTCTCGCTGCCTGTGCTCGGCACTGGATGCATTGGCTGCTCAGGGGTCTAAGAGGTCCTTCACTCTCAGTGCCTATGCTCGGCACTTCATGCAGTGGCTGCTCAGGGATGTAGGAGGTGCTTCACTCTCACTGCCTATGCTCGGCACTGGATGCAGTGGCTGCTGAGGGGTCTAAGAGGTCCTTCACTCTTGCTGCCTGTGCTCGGCACTGGATGCATTGGCTGCTCAGGGGTCTAAGAGGTCCTTCACTCTCGCTGCCTGTGCTCGGCACTGGATGTAGTGGCTGCTCAGGGGTCTAAGAGGTCCTTCACTCTCGCTGCCTGTGCTCGGCACTGGATGCAGTGGCTGCTCAGGGATCTAAGAGCTCCTTCACTCTCACTGCCTGTGCTCGGCACTGGATGCAGTGAATGCTCAGGGGTCTGAGAGGTCCTTCACTCTTGCTGCCTGTTCTCGGCACTGGATGCAGTGGCTGCTCAGGGGTCTAAGAGCTCCTTCACTCTCGCTGCCTGTGCCCCAGCATTAAACGATTAATTGTAACAAATGAAACATGTTAACAGGTATAGTACCCGTCAATGAGCGTCATTTTTTAATGTATTTATTTATTTGCATTTATAAAGCGCACAAAAAACTGCCCTGAGGCATTGTGGCGCTGTTACAGCGAACTTAAACTTGACACAGGTAGGATACAAATAGACAGTTGTAGCGGTACGGCAGATTGCATAGTAATATTGCAGCACTGAGAAGGATAGGTAGCAGGTCAAATATAAGGTGGTGTATGAATTTTCATTTCTTAGTGACGTTGGCAGGGCATTCCAATTTTTGGGTGCGAGGTGTTGGAAGCTAGACCCTCCGGCTTTGGTTCTTTTGAATGTTGGGACATAGATCTGTTTGGTGCGGTGAGCTCTCGTGGGCCGGTTGGAGGAGTTGAGGGTGATTCTTTCCGAGAGGTAGGGCGGGGCATCAGATGAAAGGCATCTGTGTGTGATGTCCATGGTTTTAAAGAGTATACGTTCCTTAACCTTAACCATTAGTGGCAAGTAATCCATTTGTATTTGGCGTGAGGGCATTTAGACGTGGCTGCAATGTCAGCCACGTCCAAACGACCCTCATGTCAAATCGACGGCGCCAGAAAGGCTTCTGAGCCGAAATGGCCGTTGCGCCGAAGCGGTCGCGCAAAACTGGCCGAAACGGGGTGTTCTGCCGACTAGACCGCAATGAAACCCTCCTGGCCATAGAGCACCCTCTGCTGGTCTTCCGCTGTAACTTCACCCACATTAACACTACATGCACGATACTTTACCAGGCCCCGCAGCACGGAGCACCCTAATGGGCCGCCTGATTTAATGCCCCGCATGGCTAAAACCACACAACCCTCCAGCGCCATTAATGTCAAAGCTACATGTTACTCGCCAGCCCCAAACTGAACAAATGGACACCGGGCCTCATTACGACCCAGGCGGTAAGGGGTTTACGGCAGCGTTAACAGCGCCGACCCTTACCGCCTGAGTACGAGGTCCCTTAGCGCCATGGCGCTTTTAACACCTGCTTTTAGCAGGTGTTAAAATCCATGGCGCTAAGGGACCATGGAGTAAATTACGCCACCGTAATTTACGGTGGCGTAATTAACGCCTTCCCCACTCCCATTATGCCCTATGGGGCAAAAATGGGAATGGGGAAGGGTAAATGGGGATTGGGGATTTACCGCCCCGCCAAGGTCGGAATGGGGCGGTAAGTCCGCCAACCACCATGGCGTAAACGTAGTTTACGCCATGGTGGTAAAGTCACGGCCCAGGCGGTAACTTACCGCCTGGGTCGTAATGAGGCCCACTGATTGCTGGAGATCTTTCAGAAGGATCTCGGGTTACAAAGCCACATTTAATACAAACTGCTTTTAGAATAGGACATTTTTAGGACCTTTTGCTTGAAATCATTGAGTCTGAAAATGTGACACTCCAGATAAAAATGTGCATTAACGCAGCCCGTGCTTCTGTTTTTGTCTGTTCTGGAATGAGAGAGTTAAGTGGCTGTATGGAAGTTCTACAATAGGAAATGGTCATCAAAAACATATTTTTTCTAGTGCCCTCTCTTTGTAGAAGAGAAAGCAATGCACACACAACGCACAGATTGCGAGTTATCCTTAGTTTTAGAATCATGTTTTACGTTGTATACACTTAGACTGAAATGGCAGCACTGAGTTTTAGTCAGGGCCGGTCTTACACCAGATTGCACCCCAGGCGGGAAGCATCTTTGGCGCCCCATCCCCAAAAATGACAACCAAAAAATGGTATGTTTAGAATGACACGTGTTGAACATGGACATTTAAACTAAATGGGGCACAAGTACTGCTATGCAATGTACACACGCACTGTCATGGTATGCATACCTGTCGCAGTCAGGGTTGAGAAGGCGAGAGCCGAGAAGGGAGAGGATCATTTCCTACGCCTAGAGGCAGAGAGTGAGATGCGACACCGGCTACTACTGGGACCTACACCAGGCCGGGCAGGCCCTGCAGAAGTGGTACGGGGGGTGGAGGTGAGAGGCACTGAGGAGTATGCCACTATGCCAGGCACTGAGGAGTATGCCACTATGCCAGGTTGCACAACCCGGTGGTATCCTGGCATGGGTACGGCACCGGGTTCCATGCGCCTGGGGCGGGGGCAGGCCAGCTACCTCCCTCAGACAGTGGAACACAATTCTCTATGTGCAAAATGCTTTGCTCTTTTCAAGCCTTACACAACAAAAGTATATCGCCAGAGCATCATAGGCATAACGTCTGTGTCATATGTGCCACTATGGGAGGGGGCTGGCTTTTCAGTCTATTTTGGAATCTAAGACTTGCAGTTTCATTGCCCCCAATATATATACAAATCTCAGCATTGGAAGTAGGGTTGGCCAAAGCATTGGGAATGACTCAACATGCCACACATGGCATGAGGACACTTGCTAGTTAGGAATATTGAAATCAGTCTGTTGATATTGATGCAAAATAGCACAACTGAAAGATTCATGAGTATATGTCTAATGTCTGGATATGCCGAGACACTTCCACATGCATCGATTAGCAACATGCCCGTTCCATGCAGGCAACGATTACCCAGTCATTCGTAACTATTCAGTGGCACTGGAAGTGTACCTACGAGGCAGAATCGTTGCTATGGTAACTGAAGGATGGAAGTAGAGGAGATCTGAGGAGGGACGTACAGTACAGCTTGTGTGTGTTGTATGTATATTTCCCCACCTCCAGTGACCGTCCATAGCTATGCTAGTACCTATATTAATTCCCACCCAATACCTGCCCCTACTCACCCAAAATATTGTGATCTCTTTCACTTCACTCTGTCCAGCAGTAACAGCAGTCTTGGTTCTGTTAGGGGCCTGCAGGGGGTTTTCATAGCAGTCTTCTGAGAGATAATGCTTGTTTTTCATCGTATGTTGGCCCTTCTAGTTGATTGTTCCATTAAAAAGCCAGGATGCATTTTAGAATACTATAAATTTACACAAGTCAGGTAAGTACTGGGAAGAGGTAGAATAGGACTAGGAGTAATGAGGATTACCGGTAAGTAATCCGAGCATTTCTTGACTCTCTGCCATTACATGTTTTTATTTTTCTTCTTTTTCTCCTTTTCAACATGTGGTAAATTTCAACGAGCCTTAGGTTTTTTAAATGCACTTTTTGTGTTAGCTGAGTGTCCAATGAGACGTAGGCGTTGTGCAAGGCAATTCATGTCTTAACCTATACATTCTAAGAATGAAGCAACATGCAGCGTTAGGTGAAATTGTACATGTTTGCCTACGTTGCACATTCACTTATTGTGTAATAAGTGCAGGATTATTCTTCTTGCCCCATTTGCTGTGGCCCAATTTGAATGACCAACATATTAATTTACTTAAGCACATTTTATTAAGGAAGATTTGCTCTATTTTTTGTTTGTGGAATGTGACTCTAGCTAGATAGTATTCTTTTATAGAGATACCGGTCACCAAAAGTGACAGGCGGTCCCTAGAGGGATGACCCCAAAGGCATGATGACCCGCCCCAGCCATTTTATATTTCTTTTTAATCAAAAATGAATGTTTGTAAATAAAAAAGGATTGATTTTTAATTTCTTTTTAATATTATTTTTATTTAATTTCTTTTTTTGATATGAATGTTAATTTGATTTCTTTTTTATAGAACATGTTTTTTTGGATCAATGTCGTTTTATTGCCCGAAGACATATGATTAGACGGCAGCCCCCATCCATGCGGGGCGTGTGGGTGAAAGGTCAATGGGCATTTGTTGTACTGGTATTGATTGCACAATCTGCTGAATGCTACTAGTGTCTTATTTAGCCAGGCCTACAAAAAGAATGATAGGGGGGTCTTTTATAAAACTGTCAATAAATTCAGCACTGCATCTAGCACAAAATGTAACCCCGAATCCTAAAGAATGTAACTTGGTTACTTCTGAGAACATTTTATAAAATAAAAGTCTTAAAGTGTGAAAAGTCTCTTGTGGATTTACTGCTGGGAGAGGAAGATGTCGGACACGCTGTTACGCAAAATCTACTACCATGCAGAGTTAGTGGGTAGCTACAGGGGTATCGAACCCCTAGAGTGGTTATGAAGGGAGGATTCTTACATATTGCATAAACCACTAGAAGGCATTATCCCTGCAGGGCTACAATAATTGGGGTTTTAAACCGTCAATTTCAAGCAGGTTTTATTGATTTGAGCAAATTAGAAAAACATAACAACGGTTATAACTATGTACGGACAGTCATAGATGTCTTATCCAAGTACGTTTTTTCAGAGATTCTGAAAGACAAGCTGGGTATCGCCTTGACTAATGCTTCAAATTAATTTTCAAACAGGGACGGATACCCGTAAAAGTACAGACTGATGCCCTTAAAGAGTTTTTGAACTAGTAATTTAGAGCCTTGCTAAAGAAACCAGACATATAGCACATGGTGACGCATACCGACGTCAAGGCATCTTTAGTTGAACGCTTTAGTAGAAAGTTAAAAAGCATACTGTGGCGTTAGTAATAGCTACATGTACAAAGACGTCTTACAGATGTGTATACGGATGTATAATGCTAAATACCACAGGTCTATCAAAATGTCCCCTCAGCAGGTGACACCCGATAACGCTTTGACCGTGTGGCGGAAACCTTTACACTGCAAAATGCAACTCAAGAAAGCCTATAATGTTGTTTAAAAAAGGGACCACATGAGGATCTGAAAGCTGCGAGGTGTATTTACCAAGGGATACATGCAAACGTATACGACAGAGTTGTTTATAGTAGATAAAGTAGACATCACGGAGTGGGTACCCATCTACTGTCTGAAGGACTAGAACTATGAGAATTTAAAAGGTATTTTTCATGCAGAGAAGTTGCAGAAAATAAACAATTATCCTGATAGCTTGTACCACGTGGAAAAGATGATTGCAGCACAGGGTAGTGGCTATAAGAAGGAGTATCTGGTTAAATGAGAGGCTTGGAATGACGACTACAATAGTTGGATTTTTGCTAGCTTCCTGAAGGACCTGTAAGCAACCTTCCCGACAAGAAAAAAACAATGAAAACATTGAAATTACCTCTTTTCATATAACCTTATCATCAAATGCCTCCATGGACAGTTTTCCAAATAATCACATCTCCAATTATACCGTAAAAATAGCCAAACCCATAGATTTAAAAGGATCGTGGGGAGACTGCTAGGAGGCGTGGGCCAAGATGGCCGGCTGAAGCCAAGCTCCGAGAATTCCACACTCTGGAGATACATTGGTGCGACATTGACCCCCCCCGTACTGGAGCAGCGCGAGGAGGGTGGTGACCCTGGTCCTCGCGTGGATCAATCAGTCCGACTTGAAGAGAGAGAAGGGCGACGAGGAGCGGCAACGTGAATAGAACCATGGAATGGAGGTGGAAGTCTTGAAGGGGGCTGGGATTGCTGGACGCGCAGGCCTTGGAGAAGGTGCAACCAGGTTGGGAGGGGACCGTCCCAGCAGGTGACGAGAGAGAGGACATAGGTGCAGGCAAACGGACGGGATGAGGCACACTGCTCCCCTGTCAGAGAGCCTGAGATGTCGTGGCCACTAGACGGAACAGCTTCATTCTAATGGTGCCCGGAAGAGAAGGTGAGCGGCGGGCTGGTTTCCGGTGCCTATGACAGGGGCCCTGGTGATGGACGAAGAGGGTGTGAGCCAGATACTCCAAAGGAAGTGGTGGAAGCCCTGTGATAGGTGTCGTAACCCCCTTGCTGAAGCAGAATTTTGGGAGTTCTCAGGGATGAAGGAGGGTGTCCTTATGGCATCATCAGTGGGGCAAGGTGCAGTCTTGGTGGAGTGAACAAAGTTGGGGAGCTGGCCATTTCACCATGGTGCCCCGGCTCATAGATTGTTGTGGGGAACATTGGAGGAGAAGCAGAGGAGAGTGTGGGGAGTTCCTTGTCGGCCCACTTCTGGAAAGTGGGTTGTGGAGACTGGAAGCGGCGTGACAAGGTGATCCTGGTTGGTCTGATTACCCCCCAGGCGGAGAAAGTAGTAGGATCTTCTGGTGGTACGCTGCAGGGAACAGGCTTCCTAAGTGTTCAGGCCCTACAACAATTTCGTAGGGACCAAAAGATGGCATGTGGAGGCAAGGACACGGCTCCACAGGAGGGTGAAAAGGGAGGTCTCTCAGCCATGGCCACGAAGGATGACATACAGGGCATTCTCCAGGAAATCAAAGCGCTGAGAGGCGACATAGAGACCTACATCAGACTTGAGGAGCAGAGTTGACTCATTGGAAAACAGGGTGGAGGGCATGGAGAACAATGAAATCAGTACAGATTTGTTGAAGATGCGATACAACGGCAGGTTGTTGGACTTGGAGACCAAGGAGGAACCGGTCAGGCAGAAATTGGATGATTTAGAAAACGGGGGGAGGAGGATTAATCTCAGAGTCCTCGGCCTCAAGGAGCAGCGAGGGGAAACGATTGGTGAAGTGGCGGTAAAAAAGTCACATTGGACAGAGCACATAGAGGTGGAGGGGCAGGGGGTAATGGCCCTAGGTCGGTGGTGGTCCGTATTCACTACTACGCAGAAAAGGCTGCAGTGTTGGAAAGGGCTAGACGCCAACCAGAGATTCAATATAGGTGAAAAGACATGTATATACCAGGACGTGTACAGTTTTACTGTTGCCAGACAGAGGGAGTGTCGCCCGCTTACGGCTTGGCTGAATGAAAGGGGCATCAGATATAGAAGGCTCGCCATTTGCCTTGATTTTTTAAGTCACAGAGGCGGATTATAAGGTCACATCGGGAATGTAAGTGACACAGGTCCTCCAACATCCTTCAGAGGAGGTCCATGAAGAGGGGAAGCATCCTCCAGGAGAGGAGAGAGAAAAGAAGCATGATTGGTCCAGGGCCATGCCTCCACAAAAACGGGTTCCTGCGAGAAGGAAGTTTCGACGGGTGGGAATGCCCTGTATCGGCGAAGTGACTTTTGTGATGGTTGCCGAGTACAGGTCTGGACATGGATTCATTCAGATTGAAGGACATTGGACTTTGTGATTTATGAGGAAAGTGGATCAAGTGCAAAGTGGAGTCTGTTTACGACGAGGAGTGGAGGAGGAGGCGGGCTTAACCCAGTGGCCTATTGATTAGATGGGTGTCTCTGGGTGTGGAGCGTGGGGGTGGTTGATCGGGGAGACGCAGGAGGGTGGGTTGGGGAGAGTGACAGGTTGGAGGGGAAGGGGAGTATTTGAGGGTGGTCAAACGGGTAGGTAGAATAGTGCTGCTGAGGGAACAGTCATGAGAGATGCAGTGGGCCTGCAATGGTGGGTATAGAGCAACAACGTGAGAATGGAGGAAGTCAGCTTTGTGTGGGAACTTTGAATGTATAAGGAATGAATTAAGTGGCCTCTAGTTGTTTGTGACTTGTCGGAGGTTGGGTCTGGACATACTGATCCAGGAAATGCGGCTCGTGACTGGGGAGGAAGGACGCATCCTGTGCATGCTCATAGGGCAGTCCTACTGGGGTTCTGGAGAAAAAGTGGTGTGTGGGCATATTGTTTCATAAAAGGTTGAGAGTGATTGACCCACAGGTGACGAGGTTAAAGGAGGGATGGGTTTTGGTGGTTAAATGTTGTATAGGAGGGGTCAGTATGGTGGTGGCAACAATATAGTCCCCTAATCAGGGGCAAGCAGCCTTTTATATTGACGCCTTGGATTTGATCCTGAAAGAGACACAGGGGCCGTATCCAAAATGCCCACAAGCAAGGCACCCAGGGATGATGGTTTCACAATTAGGTTTTACAAGAAATTTGCACCATTGATTTGCCTGTTTTTAGTGAAACTGTGTAATTAATTTTTGGAAACTGGGAGGCCCCCCCACATTTGGTCAAGCTTTGTTATGTTATGTTATGTAAACTTGGTAAAGCGCACGTACACCCACAGGCATCTTGGCGCTGGCTATTGAAGAGGAATCAAGGAGCAGAGCGGCCGACAATATCATAAGAGAAAGACTGCCTAAAATAGAGTGGTTTTCAGGAGCCGGCGAAAAGTGAGGTGGTCTTCAGTTGCACAGAGGGCAATAGGCAGCTCGTTCCGGGCCCTGGCAGCCGCCACCCAAAAGGGACGGCCTCCCATACGAGACAAACGATAGCGTGGGACAATGAGAAGACACGCAGATTGGGAGCGCAGCAAACGAGCAGGAGTGTAATGAGTAAGCTTTGCTTGGAGCTACTCAGCACCCAAGCCATAAAAGGCACGATGCACCAGACACAATGATTTAAACAGGATCCGGCTGGCCACAGGAAGCCAGTGTAATTTCTTGAGCAGCAGCTTTGATTGCAGTTATACCAAAAGCAGAAAAAGATCCTAAAAGGTGTGCGTCGTACAGGGGAATATCATTGCTTAAAGTGGACGTGAACATTTTTACCAGGACGCTTGCATCAAGATTTGCACAGGTCATGCTGCACCTGGTTCATCCAGACCAGGTGGGGTTTATTACGAGGAGGTAGGGGTGGATACGCTGCGAAAGACGCTGACACTAATGGATCTGGCGAGGGGAAAGGGGAGAAACCTAGCGCTCCTTCTCTGGGCGCAGAGAGGGTGTACGATAGGGTGGGGTGGGAGTTCATGTATGCAGTCCTGGGGAAATGTGGATTTGGGAGTAGTGTTCTCAATGGGATAAGGGATATATATACACTGACCCAAGTGCGAGAGTTGCAGTAAATGGGAAGGTCTCGGGATGATTTGGCCTACACAGAGGGACGAGACAAGGCTGTCCGCTGTCTCTGAGTCTGTTTTCTCTCTCTCTCTGGAATCATTAGCGGAAAGGACCAGGGCCTCGCCTCAGGCAGAGGGTTTGTAGCTGGATGATAAAGAGTTCAAGTTGGGAATGTATGCAGTTTTGAAATTAATAGAAGCAAATCGGTTCTTTTCCCATTGGATGGAGACTCGGACAGGGATATTGCCACCCTGGAGTCTTTGGCGCTGGAGGGCCGCCTTGAGAACATCTCAGTGTTATGGTGACCTGGTCTCTTGAGGGCCTTTCTGAAGCGACCTACCCCCCGTTGTTCTGATCTTTGTATAAAGAAATGGGCCTGCGGGGTAAGCTAACTCTCTCTTGCAGGGGGCGGCTTAATACCCTGAAAATGAATTTCCTTCCCAGGGTTCTTTATTTATTCCAAGTGTTGCCAATTAAGATACCAGAATCGATGTTGGGGGACATAAAGGGACGAATCTTGCATTTTCTATGGCATGGCAAAACACAGAGGGTGGCTTATGTAATGTTATGTTTTGTTATGTTATTTTATATGAATTTCTAAAGGGCACGGCCACCCGAAGGTATCATGGCGCTGGAAGATAAGGCTAGAGGAAGAGCAGCAATCAGAGCCAAGACGCAGCTCCAATTAGAACAGGAAGGTCTTTACGGTTTTCCTAAAGGCCAAAAGACTAGATATTTTCTTTATAGCAACGGAAAAAGCTCGGCCTCCGAGCCGCACACGTCGATATGGGGGCACCACAAGCAGATCAGCGGCTGCGGAGCGCAGTCAGCGATTAGGAATGTAGCGCGTGAATTTTGATTGAGGAAATTCTGCGCCTTGTGCGTGGAGACCCCGACGCACAATGCACAGTGCTTTGAAGCTAATGCGTTGTGTCACTGGAAGCCAGTGAAGAGTCCGAAGCACTGGCGAAATATGGGCTCCAAAGGGCGTGCCTGTTGCCACCCGGGCTGCTAGATTCTGTAAGCATTGTAGTGGCTGTATTAATCCCTTAGGCTGTGCTAGATATAAGGAGTTGCAATAGTCTAGCCGGGATAATACCAATGCTGCTACTACCGGCGGGTGGAGAGAAGCAGGGATCATTGGGAGCACTTTTCTTAGAACTTTAAGCTGAAAGTGGCCAGCTTGACAAACAGCTCCCACTTGGTTGTCCATAGAGAGCGAAGATAACAGAAGCACACCCAGGTTTTTCAGCTTCTCCACAGGAACTGGCAGATGTCCAAGAGTAGCTGGCCAGAAGGAAGACACCCATAGTGAGGGATTAGGGGAACAGCCCACCACCAACACCTCTGTCTTATCTCCGTTCAATTTAAGCCAGTTGTGGTTCATCCCACGGCAGTCACGGCTTATGAGACATTAATTCTACCCAAAGAAATGGAAGGGGTCATCCTTCTGGACCTGCGTACTATGAGAAACCTGAAGGTGTCTTACTTACTAGTCCCCGGGGATCTGTCATCCAGGTGGCCAGGGCATGGCCATCGCTATTGGATCCAGTTCCTGGGGATGGCCAGTGCAGGAGGATCACCTGGATGGGGGGGTCCTCGGGGAGTGGAAGTGGGACGCTGACGGGTGAGACGCAGTATCCACTTTTTGTTAACACCTTTTCCTCATCCCACTCCGTAGGCTACTCAACACCTCAACCCCCGCTCCCTTTCTTAACACGAACAATTTCTCACAACCGATTACCCTGAAAGACAACGGACTAACAACAGAGCAGTATACCTGACATGTCCCATCTCAAGGGTCAGGCAGAGTCAGGCAATTACCACTGATTTCACACACCTGACAACCCTTTCCCTTCCCCATAAGGACAAAAGGCAGAGCACAAAAGCACACTCTGAGCAAGGCGGAACATATATAGAGCAGTGATTCCAGGGCGGCAGTTCAAACGGAGGAGAAAGACGGCACAACCTGAAAGGACGTCAAGGAGGGAGTTGCCCTTGTCCTTATCAACTCAGACCCGTGAAACCTCCAAACAAAGATATGATATGATATGGCATTCATAACGTGCCTATACACAAATGTTTCAAGGCGCGACGAGGCATGGGAGGGGGAACAAGGGATGACAGACAATGATCCTACTAGGCCAGGTGTCATTCAGATCGCGCAAGTGCATGGGAAGGGGAAGGAGGAGAAGTGCGAGGGAGAATGGGGAGAGGACAGTGCAGTAAATGGGATAAGAACCAAACAAAATAAATAAATAAATAAAGATATATATAGTGCGTAAAAGTATGGGCCACAGGTGGCAAGTGCAAGGAAGTGCAGCCATCAGTTGTCAAGTGCTGGTGGTGGGACTGTAGAGATACAGAACCAGTCCCCAGGTGCCGGGGAAGCCGGGAAGGCAGGGCAGGAGTGCGACTGGCAGGGGAAGGGACCTGGGCCCGAGATCAGAGGGTGACCAGGTAACCAGTGCACATTCAGTGTCAGCCAGGAAGTCAGCAAGGGAGAGGAGGAGAAAAAGCAGAAGCAAAGAGAAAGGTTTTGAGGTGCTTCCGGAATCGAAGATGATTCTCCTCAAATTTCAGGGAGGCGGGGAGGCTGTTCCAGAGGGAGGCACCAGCCGAAGAAAGAGATCTACCACCAACTTGTTGCTAGGAGAAGCTACTGACTCTGAGGGAGTTTGAGGTAGATGAGCGAAGAGCTCGAGAGGGAAGATGTTTAGGGAGAGAGAGTTGAAGGTATTGAGGCCCCAGGCCCCAGAAGGCCTTATGGACGATGCAGAGGGTTTTGAACTTAATCCTTGCAGCCACTGGGAGCCTGTGCAGAGATTTCAGTCCTGGAGAGATACGATCCCTGGGCTTGAGGCCAAGGACAAGTCTTGCGGTCCTGTTCTGGATAAGTTGCACAGAGAACTGGGCGTGGAGTTCTGGGAGGATCAGTGGGCAATGGCTCCACTTTTTTTTAGGGTCCAGTTATGGGCCAATGAACATGCCTCTCTCTGCCATTCCATTATTCATGCTGTGCTGGGCAGAGATGGTTGGAAAAAAATCCCATGGCTTGTATATGTCTGGAAAACTCTGGGGGCAGCTAACTTAAGATCCCTCTTCCCACCCACCACATTAATTACAAAGAGCGAGGGGGTGCAATTTAAAATAGCATTGGGGGAGATTATTGTGAGGAAAAGAACCCTGGAGGAGCATGGCCACAGATCTGGTCAATTCCACACCAGTATTAGCAGGCTCACAGGAATTCAACCCTATCTGACTTGGAGCCCTCATAAAAAGGATAGGTGGCTGATTACGAGGGCACGGTTTGATTCCCTAAGGCTACATGGGAACACCTACAAATGGAAAGGCTTCCCTGATTCTGCAGGCTGCCCAATCTGTGGTCATCATCTCGAGGATCTAGCCCATTTGTTGTTTTTTTGTACTGGTTATGTCGGCATTCGTAGAGCGACCTTGATTCCTGCCCTTAAGAAGTCAGCGATACGTTCGCACAGGGCAGCTCTCGTGTTTCTATTGAGTGCCGACACGCCCTACACAGCGTGGGCACTGCTTATGTTCTTGAAGAGAGCGATGTTTTTTAGAAAGGGTCTATTATCAATGCAGGGAGATGCTAGTTAGCACCTTGGGATTTAAAGTTCAACTTTTATTTTTTTTTTTTCTTTCTAACTGATACTGTCAGTGTTCTCATGGGTTTTAATCATTCATGTAATTATTTGATTAATGTATATGGCAGGTTTTCATGGTTACGAATGCTTATGATTTTACTATTAGGATGAGTTTTATGTATTGTAACTATATTTGTGATCAATTGTGTTCTTGTTTGTCGTTTAATGGATTTTTTATAATCCGAATAAACTTGTTTGACAGTGACAGGATAAGTTGCAGAGGGCGGAGAGTAGAGCAGGCAGATTTAGAAAGAGGCTGTTGCAATAGTCCAGCTTAGAGAGAATCAGGGCTCTGGACACAGTGAGCTTCTGGGGGAAGGAGAGGAAAGGAAGTATACCTCTGAGGAGTTGCAGCTGGTAGTGTGACTTCTTAGAGACGTCAGAGATGTGAGGAGAGAAGGAGACTGTAGAGTCGAAGTGTTAAACGGGATATTGTATTGTGCCTCCTTATTGTATATATTGGCCTAAGCCCAGTCGCTCTGCAAAGAAATCCGCCGCCATTTTAGGTCCATCTGCCATTTTGATTCTCACTCCAAAGTCACCCTGTGTTCTAAAATGGTGGACAGTGTTCTTTGTTCTTTGCAACATGGCCGTTTCGACCTCTACATGAAAGTTAATGCTTAAACTGCCCACAGGCCAAATGTTAGGGTAATGTAACAAGACCTTGGGCCTCATTCCGAGTAGGGCGGTAAGGGTTAATGATCACTGAAACAAGACCGGTGCCGTTAAACCCTTACCGCCCTACTATGAGTTCCCTTTGCGGGTCCTTCCTTAAAGCCTGCTTTTAGCAGGCGTTAAGGACGGGACCCGCAAAGGGATTCCGGGGTCAATAACGGTACCGTAATTTATGGTACCGTTATTGCCGCCTTCCCCCTTCCCATTGAGCCCTATGGTGGCTCAAATGGGAATGGGGAATGGCCCTGGTGAATGGAGAATTACCGCTCCCTCCGACCTCGGAATGGACCGGTAATTACTCCATTCACCAGGCCGGAGTTTGGACGAGTTCAGAGGCAGCCATGCCGCAAATAGCGGCGTGGTTACCTCCGAACTCGGAATGAGGCCCCTTGTCCTTCGTTGACCTGTGAGTTGAGGATTACCTGTGCCAACGATACTAATCCGCGAGCATATACTAAGCACAATGTTATTCAAATATCGAATAGGAACACTTGTTGAACTGAATTGTATTAAGATATGTATTAAGGCTTATGTTGAATCCAAGAATATACTGTTGCCATTGTGATTTGTTGAACATGTACACTGAAGGTGATCCATATGCATATAGTTGGGCGAGTCAGAGGTGAACTCGGCATGAACCCTAGATTGAGAAATGGTTAACCTGCAAATGGGCTGGACATCATGTTTAGAATTGTCTAAAAACACGAACATTTCTGATGTACAGCCCCACTCACTTCTCACACCGAACAGGCTGGTATTCGTTGTGACGAACTGAGGGCCTGATAGATATCCGATACTTTGTTCCTTTGAAAACTGTTCAGTTACTTTGAATAAAGATCTGTATATCTTTATAACCCGCGTTTGGTGTATTTCCTTTTGAAGGCACTCAGCCTCGATATTTCCTTTTTGCTTTTACAGATGGCGCCCGAATAGGGACCCTCAAGATTGATGCCAGCTCGTTGAAGGTTGACGCGGCTATCGGACCGGGATCGGACGGTGTAAAGGGGGCCCCTTTCCTGAATGAGACGCGACACCTCAACAGTGCTGCACGGCCCGATCCCTGGACGGTGAGCATGCGGTCCGAGTCGGCATCTTGACGAGGGTCCATATATCGAGGTGGGCAGATTTGTCGAAATCACCAAACACGAGGTAAACTTTGTTAGAAAATTTTGAAATCCAATCGGACCTCCTTAGGCTTGATCAGGTGAGTCGTGACCCGATTCTTAAGTATCCTGATAATTTGTTTTGGCGTATTGTTCTTGCAAGAACAATTATTGACCAGGTAACACCAGTATTCTGATATGCCTGGGAAATTGTCTGCCTGCTTCAGGGCATTATTCCGCAATGACAGACAATCTTTGTAATTCGGCCGACCGGCACCAATGGAGGGGTCGCCGACATGTCCTATGTACTGTAAGCACGGCATTGGTAGTATAGTATTCAATGATATTTGGCACAGACAAACTAGACATGCTTCCGAACGTCAGTGGCCAATCAATGGTAGTTTTGAAATCCCTCGTATTGAGTACTTAGAATCTATATTACTGAAGAAAAAGGTTAGACCTGCAGCATTTGACGTATTACAGAATTGGAAGAAAGAAGCTTTGCAGCAGCTTGAGAGTAGAGAAAAGCATGCGCGCCGTCATATGACTAACGCCGAAAAAGCGTTGTTATATGATCAGAATAAACAGTCTGAGTCAGTTAGGAATATGGATAGGGCTTTCTCACTTGGTGTCCAGAAAATGTATCCTTCTAAAGACTTTCATGTTTCTGATGAGCTTATCGATAAACTTTTAAGTGCCACTGGGCCACCTCCGTATGTCCCTCTGCCTGCTGTTATTCCTCCTCCTATTCTTCCTATCGTTCCTCCTGCTGTTCCTCTTCCTCCAGTTGTTGTTCCTCCTCTTGTTGTCGCTCCTCTGCCTGTTCCTCCGCCTTTGCCTGTTGTTATGGGTCTGGTGGGTTTGCCTGCCGCACCAGCGATAGTACCTCAATTTCCTGATGTTCAAAACCTGCCTACTCTCCCTCTTCCAAGTGGTTCTGCACCGCTTGTCTTAGATCGGGGAGCGGGATCGAGGGTTGTAACTCGTAATACTGTGTCTTCAGAGAAAAAGTGTGAGTTAACTGCGTGGGCTAAGCATTGCATGGAGAGGGGTGATCAAGCTGATGTTCTTGCCACACTTCATAATTTAGACAATTTACTGAGAATAACGTTTTTATTGAAGGATTAGGAATTCATTTATGTGTAATGTGGAACAGGCTAAATGATGCAGATCTCCCACAAGGGTTAAGGGATCTGAATACTTTAGCGTTCACTAGAGATACTGCGGAGAAAGTACAAGTGCATGCCGAGAGGGTTTTAGTGTATAGAAGGGAGCTGGAAAGGTTACAGAATGAAGACGTAGATGGTGGTAATTTGGGCGTCATGTTCATACAGATTTGTACGAAATATGCAATTAGATGGATCTCAGACATATCGATATCTCCCACAGAAGTATATGACACATATAGTCAGTATACACCAGAAATGCAGAGGAAAGTGATACAGGTAATGGTACTGAAGTACCTACAGGATGAGTGTGTAAAAAGAAAGATTTGTTGTCCCGCAGAGTTATTGGGTATTTATAAGAGAGCTTTTTTTTCGCTTGACACTTCTTCGGCTGCTTTAGCGCTCGATCTAGCTCTGTTGCTTAGTAAGCGTTTGGAGTTGCCTACTTCTTAGTTGCCTATGAGAGAGGTTCCTCCGACATTTGTCCCAAAAATAGAGATCCTGCTAATGCTGTAGCAGGTACACCTGCTCAGGATATTCCTGCACATTACGTGTCCCAGTTTGTTCACGTCCCGTTCTCGAGACAGGAAGTGAACACTATTAAACAATCAATTCCCAAAATTAGAAAGAATCCAACAGGGTTCTATAAAGAAATAGAGTCTGTCTTGCAATCATCCGTATTCACCTTAAGTGATATTGATTTGTTATTTCCTGTACTGCTGCCTGTTGATTTGTGGAAACAGATTAGAACTATAGACGATGTACCAGGGTTGGGAGATACATGGCTAGACTCGATGGAGAGAGGCCAGCTAGTGAGAGACCGCCGCAGGTAATACTAACTTTGCCTGACAGAATAGTTACGAAATTGAAAACTATAATTCCTGAAAAAAGAATTATTTGGGACAAGCTTACTGCTTGTGTCCAAGGAAAGTCTGAGGGTGCTACCGAGTTCTTTAATCGGTTCGAACAAGTATTGTCAGATTTCAGTGGACAAGACTTAGGCACAGAGTCTGGGAAAAGATTATTTGTGGAAAAATGTGTGTGTGGTTTGCTTCCTGACATCCACTCACAGATTATGTCCTCTGAGAGCGCTTGGCAAGCGATGTCTCAGTCAGAAGTACTGCACATGCCTCAGTACTATGAGAATCGTGTTAATAACGAAAAGGAATAAGTCGAAAAGAGAAAAGGTGACCTGAAAACAAAAGTACTATTGCAGCAAATTGTTAGAGGCCCTAGAGGGGGTAGTTCGCAATTTAGAGGTCAGTACGTTCCACAGGGGAATGCGCCCTTGGGTCCTGTAAACATTAACCAGTGTGCCTATTGCAGACAAGAGGGTCATTGGCGTGCACAATGCCCGATCCTCCAACAGAGGTCAAATAGCACATTTGGGAACATGGGTAGACGATCCAGAGGCCGCCCTGGGGCGGGGGGTCCTGGTAGAAGCCAGTTTTCACAGCATTCACAGCAACCTTTTTCGCAGGACAATCACGTACCAAGTGTGGATAATAGGAACATTTTTGATCATCCTTCTGCTGCTTACCTCTCTGAAGAACTTCCTTTTGATGACATTCTGTTTCGCTAGGATTGCCCAAAGCAGGGTTTGGAACCGGCGCCTATTCCCGTTAATCAGAAAGGTCCCAACGTTGAAATGATAGTGGGTAATAGGAAACATCTATTTTTGATAGATACAGGGGCCAGAAGTGTTCCATTGACCATTCGCGGGTTCCCAACATTCCACTGTCAGGGCAAACCAATGTTTCTGAAGGGTTTTCTGGCACACCTGTTGTTTGTCCGGTTTCTTCGGCGGTACCTATTTCTTTGGGTCCCTTTATGGACCACTGTCCATTCCTCTTGACTACGAATTGTGGAGAGAATTTGTTGGGGTTGAATCTGTTGAAGGAATTAAATGCGGTAAATCATTGTTCTCCTGATGGAGTGCGTTTGACGATTTCACCACAGCAACTTTTTGTCTCTCAGTTCTTGACCAGAACTTTGCCGCCGGAATTTAAGGATGTTCCGGAGTGTTTGTGGGCTATTGATGATAATGATGTCGGTGTTTTACAAATTGAACCTGTTAAGATTGTCTTGAAACATTGAGTAAAGCTGCCACGTATTCCACAGTATAAGATCTCGGTCGATGGTGAGCAAGCTTTGAAATGCATCGTTTCCGATTTTGTGCACAGAGGGGTGATTGAGGAAATTGCAGGTAGTTTGTGCAATAGTCCGATTTTGCCCGTGTACAAAAAAGTTGATAATGCAATTCCCTTTCGTTTCATAATTGATCTACGTGCCATCAATAGGATTGTTGCTCCACAATTTCCAATTGTGCCTGATGTGACTACAATATTAACTATGATCCCGGCTTCAGCTACTCACGTGTTGCGGATCTAAAGAACGCTTTCTTTAGTATTCCTATACACAAAGACAGTAGATACCTGTTCGCGTTCACCTTAGGGGGACGCTCGTTTACCTTTACCCGTGCACCGCAAGGTTACACGGAAAGTGCTAGCATCTATAGTAGGGCTTTGAAAGAGCAGCTCGATACCCTTGAGTTACCCTCTACTTGTACATTGCTTCAATATGTTGATGACTTGCTTTTAGCTGCTGACTCAGAGAGCGCTTGTAAAGAGGGCACTGTGTTATTGCTTATTCATCCAGCACAGCATGGACACAAAGCTTTGCTTAAAAAATGTCAATATTGTTGTTAGGAGGTCGCCTATTTAGGCTATCTCCTGTCAAAGGAGGGAAGAAGGTTGACGCCTGAACGGATAAAACTCATTTCTGGCATGTCGGTCCCAAATACACAGAAGGAAGTTAGAGCCTTGATAGGAATGGCTTCTTACTGTAGACAGTGGATCCCCAACTTCTCACTAGTGATAAAGCCAATGTTGGCTTTGACGAAGAAGGGCATTTCTTCTCCATTGCCGTGGAACATGGAGCACCAGCGCACATTTGATCTGCTCAAGACTGCATTGTGCTCGGCACCGGTTTTGGGCACACCAAACTATGAAAAGGCCTTTGTATTGTTTGTGCATGAATGTGATGGATGTGCTTTGGCTGTATTAACGCAGGAACAAGGAGGGAAGAATAGGCCGTGCGGCTACTTTTCTTCCGCCCTTGATCCTGTAGCATGCGCTTTGCCAAGATGTTTGAGAGCTGTCGCTGCTGCTGCTGTGTCTGTAAAACAGAGCGAGGGAATGGTCCTAGGCCATGCTTTAACCCTAATGGTACCTCACTCTGTAGATGTTCTTTTAAACAGAACGCAACCCCTCACCTCTGCACGATTAACAAGATATGAGTTGATCTTGTTTGCACCGCACATACAAATCAAGAGGTGTTGTGTTCTTAATCCAGCTGAACTTTTACCTTTCCCGCAAGGTACTGCTTGCAGTGATGAAGAGTCACATGACTGCCTTTACACTACCGAACAAGAGACAAAGGGTAGAATCGATCTGAAAGATACTCCTTTGAATAATCCACAAGGGGAGCTGTTTTGCGATGGCTCCTGCTTCAAACTTCCGGATGGTACATCCACTGCTGCTTATGCAATCACCACATTAAGCACGGTCGTGGAGACCAAGAGAATCACGCATAACTCTGCGCAGGCCGCAGAGATTAAAGCATTGACCCGAGCTTGTGAACTTTCCGAAGGGCTTACCGTGAACATATATACTGACAGTCAGTATGCCTTTGGGGTGGTTCACAACTTTGGTAGACTTTGGGCAGGAAGAGGTTTCTTGACCTCCCATGGTACAGCATGGCTCCTTGATAGTACGGTTACTTTCAGTGCTTGCACTCCCTATTCAGCTAGCTATCATAAAGCGCAGCGCATCAGAAGATTGTAGATGATATAGGAAAAGGGAATGCTTTTGCTGACCAGATAGCCAAACAGACTGCCACTGATCTCTCTTCATAAATGCATACTTCAAGGGAAGCCATAAATGCCTGTACTTTGGATGAGGGAATCGACGCTGTAAGGGATATCCAAGCCGATGCCACATTAGAAGAATCTAAGAAATGGGCTGAGGGCTTGGGAAAACTGGATGATGATGGGTGTTGGGTGGACAAGGTTGAAGGGAAATGGCTACTGCCTGACGCATACATTATGATGATGGTTGTTATGGCTCATGGTCCCACCCATATATGTGCTCGTAAGGTCACCATGATGTTGCAAAATGTGTGGGTAAATGACAAAATCCCTAAAGTAGCTGAACGCTACGTTCAGGGATGCATGATTTGTTTGCAGCACAATGTGGGGAAGGGCACATCAACTCCTAGGGGTAGTTTAGGTCCACCTTCTGTCCCCTTTGAGATTATTCATTTCGATTTTATTGAGATGGAGCGTTGCAATAATTTTAAGTATGTATTAGTTGTCATTTGTGCTTTCAGCAAATGGGTTGAAGCCTATCCTTTAAAGATGCCACTCCTATGACCATGGCAAAGACCATGCTGAAGGAATATTTTCCAAGATTTGGTTTGCCGAGAGTCATCTGGTCGGACAATGGTCCACATTTTATCGCTGCTGTAATTCTGCAGATATGCGCGGGATTACAGATCAATAAATGGTTCCATTCGGCTAGACACGTTCAGAGTGCTGGATTAGTGGAAAGACACAACGGCATCATCAAGAACAAGCTCGCTAAGACGTATGCCGGCACCAAGCTAAAATGGCCGGACGCCTTACCGATCGTGTTGTTATCCATGTGGACAACCCCTCAAACTAAGACTGGGCTCTCTCCCTTTGAGGTGGTTATGGGTAGGCCAGCCAATATTTAGAATCTTCCGAAATCTCGTTCTTTGCGAAATGTTGAAAATGTACTTCTCTTTGACTATTGTAGCCAGTTGACTAAAAACCTGTATTTGATTTATCACCAGGTGCAAGAGGCTTTACCTGTACGATACGAGGGCCCTGGTCACAGCATACGGCCAGGCGACAGGGTCCTAATAAAAGCATTTGAACGATCCTCTTGCCTTGCACCTCGTTGGCGGGGCCCCTTCCAAGTCCTGCTGGTCACACAGACTGCGGTGCGGGTGGCAGGCTGGAAGAATTGGATCCACGTGTCGCACACCAAGAGGATTCCACACCCAGTGCCACACGATACAGAAGACACAGAACCCCTTGTCAGCACTGCAACCAACGATCCCAAAGCAGTAAACAGCATCGAGAGTGCGTCGGAGACTCTCCCTGAGCCCGTGGGGCCTGGGAAAACAGCCATTTTGCCTCCACACTCTCCAACGGTTTTGTTTCCGGAAGCTGTTGTTCCGGACTTTGCATCCGCCCTTGTTCTTGATACGTCGCTTCCAACGGGAAGTGACAACAGGTTGTTCCCAGATCACTCAGTATCAGGAAGCACAAGGTACGATCTGCGTCCGAGGAAATAGACCTACTGCACGGTTCGGCTGTGCCACCGAGGAAAAGTCATCAAGGGCTTGCCTTTTGTCCCAATCAATTGTTCGTAAGAGGATTCTGTTGGCTAGGGTTTGTGGAAGGACTAAGAAACCACTCGGCCTGGAGGTCGCCAGTCAATAACACTGGTGCATTCGTTTGAAGAGTACAATGTCTGCAACCGCTCACGCTCGTATAGAAAAGAAAAAAGACTGTGTGACCAGCTACGGAAATGAACATTTTAATGTGTGGGCCCCGAAAACGTATTGCTGTCTTGTAATAATGTTGATTGGTTTTACAATAGTCATTGCCTTAGGTTTCTGGTATCTAGAAGAAGTACATCTGTTAGAGAATTTGTTGCCTACTGAAAATGTCCCTACTGTTTCTACTCCTTTTGTGCATCTGCACACTCTATCTCCAAGAGACTCTGAACAAAGACAGAGTTATCATAACAACACACTATTACTCATAATGAATGCTACACATGCCATTTTTAGCAAATCTAATTGTTGGGTCTGTTCACATTTACCACAGCACAGGGATAAGGGGCTTGGTTGGTATATTCATCCTTTAGCTTTGACAACTGCTTCTTATGCGTCTCTTAGAGCACTGTCCTTTGGCCCATGGAACGATAGCATCTCGGGGAACTTTGATGGGACTAACTTGAACGAGTTTGAGAAACGTGTTTTACAGCCCCTGGGATGTTCACTCTTTGCGAATAGGAGCAAGATTAATGTTGCTTCCATTAGGCCTTCTGATAGAATGTCTCGCCCTTTTCAATCTCTGATCTCTTTTAAGATGGCTCCTATAGGCAATAAGGATGCCACGCCTCCTTCTTACACTGTTAACCATAGCCCCGATTCAGTTTCTTTCCGCATACAGAGGAATGGTACTGTTAGGCGATCCTCTGCACACCGATCCACTGCACACCAGAACACTGCTCACATTTCCCCAACACCTCCCTCCAGGGTTCGAGACTCATGTGATTCGGTTTACCCAAAGGACCGAAAGCTCCGTACCAGGTACGATTTACGGGCTCGATTGCAGCCCTTCCTGCACTGGCAGTTGGCATGGAGAACATACAGCAGAAGGGTCGGCGTTACACCTCCACGCCGATCGTTCACTTGCTCACGTGATCCAGAGTGGCGTTTCCCACACGACCTTGGTGGACGTCACATGATCCCGAAACGCACAGTATATAAGGCTTGAGGCACGGAACACTCTTTGCTTCTCAGCTGTCTTCAGACCCTGTTTGGCGCTACGTTTGGATAACACTACTGGTTTACCTTGATTTTGGAACTCTCTCTTGGACTCCTTCGGATTACCCTTTTGTACCTTTGCTTGGAACTGCTTACCTATTGCTGGATTTCTGACACGACTCTGACTTGTCTTCGGATCATCCCTTGGTACCTTGTTGATCTTCTACGCCATTTCCCTTTTGGGATTCAAGTCACGCCTTCAGTCCTACAGGTGGCTTATCCTGCATCCACGCTTGTCTGCGGTCCTCTTGTTCTAGGGACCGCCTCATCTGAGTCTCGAACCTCCCTCCTAGGTTTCCTGGGTTTTCCTAACACTGGATAGGTAAGACTATTCAGATCCTTTGGTTCTTGTGATATATTGTAATTGCCTGGTACTTAACCTCGTTCTTTTTGACCACAGCATCGGTGTTCCAGAGATTCCGTGGATCCGGGAAGTAACATCTCCCACCTGTGGCCCCAAAGGTCGCACAGCGGGTTTCTTTTAGTTCCCCTGTGCGTCACTTGAGGACGGAGGTTTCAACGGTCTACACAACACTCAAGTCAGAACAGACTGAGAAGCCGTATAGTCGTGTTAGACAATGCAGGGATCCACGGAAGAACCCATAGCTGCTTTAGTTCAGGCGATTACAGTATTAAGGGCAGATATGGCCGCCGCTAATACGGTGATTCACCAAAGGTTAGATTCCATACAGAGTGTTCAGCATTCTCTTCCTGCAGACCCTGAATTCGGGGATGCTAGCACTTCAACCACACCTCCGCCGTTGGCAAGTACCCCAGCTCCAACTCCGGTGGTCCTCGCAACCCCTTCCCCTTTGGCCGCTCCATAACGTTATCAAGGTGACCCCAAGAAGTTCAGGACCTTCATCAATCAGTGCAAGTTACATTTCTTGTGCAGACCTCTGGCCTTTCCTAATTCCACTGCTAAAGCCGCCTTTGCCCTTTCCCATCTGGCCGGGACAGCTGCCGCTTGGGCTAACCCTTTATTGGAGAACAATAGCCCGGTTCTCTATGATTTTGATTTGTTAGTTCTAGAGATGTCTCGAGTCTTCGATACCAGACACAAGGCACAGTCTAGGGATTTGGAGTTGTTAGAACTAACCCAGGGCAGAGGGACCTTGATAGATTACATCACCCGGTTCAACCAATTGGTCGCCGAGACATCATGGCCAGAAAGCAAGCGGGCAGTTATATTTTATAGGGGGTTGAATAACGCAATGAAAGATGCCTTAGCAGTGATTCCTTCCATGCCCACTCAGTGTCAGGAACTAGTGGATCTTGCCCTGCAGGTAGATGCACGTCGATCAGAGCGCACAGCTGAGTTGGGGGTTTCTTCCCATGCTACAGTTGTTAGTACCCCTGCTTCTAGTACTGAAGAACCTATGCAAGTAGGAGGTTTACATAGCCCTATCACGACATCTGAGAGAGAACGTAGAAGGGTGGATAATGCATGCTTCTATTGTGGCACCACGGGACATTATGTGAAGGAATGCCCTCGACGTCCCAAGAAGCCTCAGGTTTTTCGGACAGCTCGACCCTAGATCCGGAGACCAGGTTGAGTGTCCAGTCTTCATCTCCGGGTACCACTCTTGCTTTTGCTCGTGTCCAGCCCATCTTTGTACAGGCCACTCTTTGTCCCTCTACGGGTATCTCTCATGCAGTCACGATCATCATTGACTCAGGTGCCACTGGGAACTACATAGACATTGAGTTAGCCCATTCTCTCAATCTACCTTTAGTGGTAAAAACCCGACCTGAACCTGTTCAGGCCGTAGATGGCACTGCACTAGTCTCTGGTCCCGTTAGACACCAAACTGCTCCTCTATTATTGACCATACAAGATATTCACACAGAGACGCTAAGTTTTGACTTGATCACCACACCTCAATTCAGTATCATATTAGGAATACCATGGTTACGTGAACACAATCCTCTGATTAATTGGCAATCAGGCACGGTGCTCTTCGAGTCTGATATTTGTCAGAACTATTGTCTCCCAACCCATCAAGCAACAGATACTCCTTCTCGGGCCTTGGGAGCTCTAGCTCAACTCACGCTGAATGATGATGGATCAGAGGTTGTGAATTCCCACACCGTTGGAGGGGTGGTGTCAGGGATTCCATCTGAGTATAAAGCATTCGAATCAGTTTTCGATCGCGGTTCTTCCGAGGTACTTCCTCCACACAGACCATATGACTGCCCAATTGAATTAATCCCGAATTCTACCATTCCTTCGGGTAGGATTTATTCTCTGTCCCCCTCGGAAAAACAAGCATTGAAACAGTATGTACAGAACGCCCTACGACTAGGACATATCCGCCCCTCTACTTCACCAGCTGCAAGTCCCATATTTTTTGTACCTAAGAAAGAGGGGGATTTACGTCCTTGTGTGGATTATCGGCGTCTTAACGCTATCACGAAAAAGGATAGGTATCCAATTCCTTTGATCACACCTCTTCTGGACCACTTATCCCATGCCTCTGTTTTCACCAAGCTGGATCTTCGCGGCGCATACAACCTAGTGCGCGTTCTCGAAGGCGATGAGTGGAAAACTGCCTTTTGCACCCGTTACGGCTTGTATGAATACCTAGTCATGCCCTTGGGTCTATGCAATGCCCCGGCAACATTCCAGCGTTTTATGAATGACATATTCAGGGACATTCTGGACGTATACATGGTTGTTTATCTGGACGACATCTTGATCTTTTCACGGAATCTTGATGACCATGTAAAGCATGTCCGGGAGGGCTTATCCCGTCTGAGGGAACATTCCCTATTTGCCAAACCCGAGAAATGTCAATTCCATAAAACGTCTGTTGAGTTTCTGGGCTTCCACATTACCCCTGGGGCACTATCCATGAAGAATCCAAGGTTAAAGCAGTCCTAGATTGGCCAGTTCCTCAGACACTCAAGTCCTTGCAGGCCTTTTTGGGCTTCACCAACTTTTATAGACGCTTTATTTCATCCTTTTCCACGATTGTAGCCCCACTTACGGCCCTGACCAGCCCTCAGGTACCCTATCGGTGGCAGAAGGAACATCAAGAATCTTTTGAGGCTTTGAAAACCGCTTTCACCACTGCACCGGTGCTCCAGCACCCCAATCCCGATCTTCCCTTCATAGTTGAGGCGGATGCCTCTTCTTTTGCCCTCGGTGCGGTGTTGTCTCAGACATGTCCCACAACAGGCAAGTTTCACCCAGTGGCATACCACTCCCGTAAGTTTTCCAATACTGAGACCCATTATACTGTAACGGAGAAGGAACTTCTGGCTGTCATGGACGCCTTTCGTGTCTGGCGCCATCATCTTCTGGGGGCTAAGCATCCAATCACGGTATACTCAGATCATCGAAATCTACAGGATCTGGCCTCCTTAAAGTGCATCAATAGCAGACAGGTCCGGTGGCATCTTTTCTTTTCCGCTTTTGATTTCCACATTACGCATCGTCCTGGAAACTCTCATGGAAAAGCGGACGCCTTGTCACGTTCTCCGGGTGGGGTCGAGTTGCCAACCTTCCCCGATACTGTTCTTGGTAAGAGTCATGTGATTTGTCTCTGCACTCCCTCTCTGTCATTGTTGGATTCTGTACGAGCCTGGACGAGCAATCATTCCGACCAACTGCAGGATTTGGACCCCGTTTATTGTGATGGTTCGCCTTTCGTGCATGAACGTCTGTTTCTTCCCACAACTGACACTCGTAACCTGGCCCTTGAGTGGTCTCATGATGCTCCCTTTAGTGCCCATCCCGGCCAAGAGCGCACTATGGATCTCTTAAAGCGCTGGTGCTGGTGGCCCTCTATGAAGCGCGATGTGGAATGCTACGAGGTTTTGACACCATCTGGGTGGTGGTAGACACGTTCACAAAAATGGCTCGTTTTGTTCCTTGTAAGGGGATTCCTTCGGCCCCAGTCTTGGCGGACTTGTTTTTTGAATATGTGTTCATGTTATTTGGGCTTCCTTCGGTCATTATATCCGATCGTGGGTCACAGTTCACCTCTCGTTTTTGGAGATCATTGACTAAATTACTTGGCATCGATACCAGGTATTCTTCGGCCTATCACCCTGAGACTGATGGGCAGACTGAAAGGACGAATCAATCTATGGAGCAGTATCTTCGGTGTCTTATCTTGCAGCAACAGGCCTCCTGGTTGAGGGCTTTACGGCTTGCCGAGTTCACATACAATAACGCGGCTCATTCCGCTACAGGTTTTTCTCCTTTCTACGCCCTCTATGGCCAACACCCCAAGGTCTTGCCTGTCCCTGACGTCTCTGTCTCTTTGAATCCTGCGGCCACGGCTTGTCTTAGGGATCTGTCTGCTGTTCATGCTAGTACTTTGCTCCATCTTACTGAAGCAAAGGCTTCTATGAAAGCTCGTGTTGACGGCAAGCGCCGGGCTGCTCCTCCCCTGGTGGTGGGTTCTAGGGTGTGGTTGTCTTCCCGTCACCTTCGCCTGGTGGGTTGTCGGAAACTTCTGCCTCATTTCGTTGGCCCGTATGTGATCTCTCAGGTTGTGAATCCAGTGGCTTTTCGTCTGGTTCTCCCGAGTTCTTGGCGAATCCATCCTGTTTTTCACGACTCTCTCCTCAAGCCTTGTCCTGATTCTTCCCGCCTTCGGGCCCCTGCAGCCCCGGTGTCCCTGGCCTCCCCTGATGTTTTTGAAGTGTCGGCCATTTTGGGTTCCCGTTGGTTTAGGGGTAGGCTCCAGTATTTAGTGGATTGGAAGGGTTATGGACCGGAGGAGCGTTCTTGGGTTTCCGCTTTGGATCTTGACGCTCCTCGGTTGGTAGCCCGGTTCCATAAGGATCACCCGTCCTGCCCACGGGGTCGTGGGCCGTTGGGGGGGGCTATGTTAGGCGATCCTCTGCACACCGATCCACTGCACACCAGAACACTGCTCACATTTCCCCAACACCTCCCTCCAGGGTTCGAGACTCATGTGATTCGGTTTACCCAAAGGACCGAAAGCTCCGTACCAGGTACGATTTACGGGCTCGATTGCAGCCCTTCCTGCACTGGCAGTTGCCATGGAGAACATACAGCAGAAGGGGCGGTGTTACACCTCCACGCCAATCGTTCACTTGCTCACGTGATCCAGAGTGGCGTTTCCCACGTGACCTTGGTGGACGTCACATGATCCCGAAACGCACAGTATATAAGGCTTGAGGCACGGAACACTCATTGCTTCTCAGCTGTCTTCAGACCCTGTTTGGCGCTACGTTTGGATAACACTACTGGTTTACCTTGATTTTGGAACTCTCTCTTGGACTCCTTCGGATTACCCTTTTGTACCTTTGCTTGGAACTGCTTACCTATTGCCGGATTTCTGACACGACCCTGACTTGTCTTCGGATCATCCCTTGGTACCTTGTTGATCTTCTACGCCATTTCCCTTTTGGGATTCAAGTCACGCCTTCAGTCCTACAGGTGGCTTATCCTGCATCCACGCTTGTCTGCGGTCCTCTTGTTCTAGGGACCGCCTCATCTGAGTCTCGAACCTCCCTCCTAGGTTTCCTGGGTTTTCCTAACACCGGATAGGTAAGACTATTCAGATCCTTTGGTTCTTGTGATATATTGTAATTGCCTGGTACTTAACCTCGTTCTTTTTGACAGCAGCATCGGTGTTCCAGAGGTTCTGTGGATCCGGGAAGTAACATCTCCCACCTGTGGCCCCAAAGGTCGCACAGCGGGTTTCTTTTAGTTCCCCTGTGCGTCACTTGAGGACGGAGGTTTCAACGGTCTACACGACACGACACTCAAGTCAGAACAGGTACTCAGTCAATGGGTGATTTTAAAGGTTGCGCAAACTTTGCGAATTTGACTAGTGAGGACCGACCTTTGTATGTAGGCGAAACTGTCTACTTTGTTTGCAGTAAACTAGCATTTCCATGGTTACCCAGGGATTGGCAGGGAACCAGTTATTTAGGGATTCTCTTACCCGGGGTATTCATTGCTAGCACTGTAGAGATTTCAAAAGCTCGTCCACGGCGGGACGAGAATGGCGATACTTCAGCACAAGTTCTGGGTGAAGTTGCTAAATCCTTTGTGCCATTTTGGGGGCAAATAATGAACTCTGAGGATATCAGGAGACTAGCGAGAGTACTGGAGAGGACCATCAACCGGACCACTGACATACTCTATAATATGACATTAGAACAGAAAGCGATAAGGTTAGTAGCACTTCAGAACCAGATGGCATTAGATGTCATCCTGGCTGAACGTGGTGGAGTATGTAAATTAGTGGGGTCCGCTTGCTGTGTTTTCGAGCCAGATTCCTCCCCAACTATCTTTAAGGCAATACAAAATCTGCATGTCCTAGGTTCAGAAGTGCATGTTCCTGAGGGAAACTGGGATCTTAGCGCTTGGTTCTGGGACTTCTTGCGATCTTGGGGATAGAAGTTACTCTCCGTCTTGTTGATTATTTTAGGTATTCTGTTGTTTCTTTGTTGTTGTATCCAATGTCTTCCTGGTATATGTTCGATGTTAGGAGGATGTTGTGCACAGGCGATGTGTACATTAGGACGCAAGGTACACGCCCCAGACAAGAACTCTAATGAATATGTGCTGAAAGAAATCCTAGTGACTGATCTTATGGCAATTGACATCTCCGATAGTGATTCAGTATGTATGGACATTGAGATGTGGTGTTACTCGTAAAGTGAGTAGAAGTAGTTTAGCGCTTGGCTTAGGCCAAAAGGAGGGTTTGTTAAACAGGATATTATATTGTGCCTCCTTATTGTATATATTAGCCTAAGCCCAGTCGCTCTGCGAAGAAATCCATGTTGCAAGGTTCTGACCTTAGATCGATTCGCCGCCATTTTAGGTCCATCCGCCATTTTGATTCTCACTCCAAAGTCACCCTGTGTTCTAAAATGGTGGACAGTGTTCTTCTGTTTGCAACATGGCCGTTTCGACCTCTACATGAAAGTTAATGCTTAAACTGCTCGCTGGCCAAATGTTAGGGTCATGTAACAAGACCTTGTCCTTCGTTGACCTGTGGGTTGAGGATTACCTGTGCCAACGATACTAATCCGCGAGCATATACTAAGCACAATGTTATTCAAATATCGAATATGAACACTTGTTGAACTGCATTGTATTAAGATATGTATTAAGGCTTATGTTAAATCCAAGAATATACTGTTGCCATTGTGATTTGTTGAACATGTACACTGAAGGTGATCCATATGCATATAGCTGGGCGAGTCAGAGGTGAACTCGGCACAAACCCTAGATTGAGAAATGGTTAACCTGCAAATGGGCTGGACATCATGTTTAGAATTGTATAAAAACACGAACATTTCTGATGTACAGCCCCACTCACTTCTCACACCGAACGGGCTGGTATTCGCTGTGACGAACTGAGGGCCTGATAGCTATCCGATACTTTGTTCCTTTGAAAACTGTTCAGTTACTTTGAATAAAGATCTGTGTATCTTTATAACCCGCGTTTGGTGTATTTCCTTTTGAAGGCACTCAGCCTCGATATTTCCTTTTGCTTTTACAGAAGTTGATCCTGAGGTCTTTAGCCTTGCAGGTGGGAGCAGGAAGAGGGCCAAGGGAGGCCGGTCAGAGAGCTGAAGGGAAGGAGGGAGTGGGTGTGCCGATGAGGAGAATCTCAGTCTTACTGGCATTAAGGCAGAGGTCATTGGCAGCACACCACTCCTGGATAGCAGACAGACAGTCAGAGATGAGGGAAGTGGAGGAGGAGGCAGAGGGTAGCCTGAAGATGAGCTGGGTGTCATCCGCATAGCACTGAAAATTGGGGCAGAGAGTGGCGATACGGTGGGCCAGGCGTGCCAGGTATTGGTTGAACAGCCAGGGAGAGAGGTTAGACCCCTGGGGGACACCACAGGTAGAGAAAAAGATAGCAGAGAGGAAGGACCCAAGTTGCACCTGGGAGGGTCGGTCGGAGAGGAAAGAAGTCAGCCACGCCAGAGCCTGACCGGTGATACCCAGGTTATCACGGAGACGGTTGAGCAGGATGGCATGGTTCACTGTGTCAAAGGCAGAAGAGAGATCAAGCAGGATGAGAACGCAGGGTGTGTTAGAGTCAAGGTTGGAGAGCAGGTCTTCACGGATGTTCAGGAGAGCAGTTTCCGTGCTTCTGGCACCTCTGAAGCCAGACTGGTGGTCATGAAGACAGCCAACTGATTCAGTGTGGAGATTGAGCTGGGAGATGGCCAGTTTCTCCAGGAGCGTGCCCAGGAAGGGAGTGATGGAGATTGGACGATAGTTGGCCGGGCAGGAGGGGTCGGCAGTGGGTTTCTTGAGAAGGGGGTGCACAAGGGAGTGCTTCAGGGGGGATGGGAAGACTCCAGTGGCGAAGGAGTGATTGTAGAAATCAGCCAGGGCAGGAGCCAGGGAGTCGATGTGGTCCTTGATGGTTTTGGAGGAACAGGAGTGAACCTGTTTCGATGAGACTTTCATAGATCGGACTTGTATAGCAACCTTGTCTGCAGAGAACAGGGGAAAGGCAGAGAAGGAGGGAGGAGAGGTTTCTGCAGAGTGGCCAGAGGAAAAGCAGGGAAAGGGGGGAGGGGGGAAAGGAGGAGAGAGAGTACAGGATGTCCTGAGTTTTAGAGATGAAATGTGAAGCCAATGTCGTACAGAGGGCCTGGGAGGGGACAGGAGAGGTAGAGACTACGGCAGGATTGGCCAGTTCCTTGCAGATTTTAAAGAGTTTGGCCGAGTTGTTAGATGTCGCAGAGACGCGGGCTTGGATATGCACTCTCTTCTTGGATAGAACAGAGAGCCGGTATTGCCTTTGCAACAGGCGGCAGGCCAGTTTGTCAGAGGATGCACATGAAGCACGCCATTTCCTCCCGGCCACCCTACACTTGCGTTTTAGGGTGACGAGGTCGGAATCGTACCAGGAGTTGCACTTGGCTTTGGGCTTGAGGCGGATTCTCATGACAGGGGCAAGGATATCAAGAGTATCAGATATAGCTGAGTGGAGCGTGGAGAGGGCTGTGTCAGGATGAGAGTCAGCCGAAGGGGGAGGGGGATGAGAAGGTGGCAGCGAAAGCCTCAGCAGACACGCGCTTCATGGGTCTGATGACCGAGAAGGTGGGTGGCAGTGATGGAAGTGGCTTGGCCTGAGGGGTAGAGAGGGTGAGGTGGGAGGAGAGGAGAAAGTGATCACTCCAGGAGAGAGGAGTGGTGATAGGGACAGAGAGGGGAAGGTCTGAGGAGATAAGAACATCAAGAGTGTGCCCTGCAGAGTGAGTTGGGCCAGAGGGGAGAATTGTCAGTGAGAGAGAGTCGCAGAGGTCGCGAAACAGTCCAGAGGGAGGACAGGCGGCATCCAGGTGGATGTTGAAGTCACCAAGAAGGAGGAGTTGGGTAGTCGAGACCAGGAGGGAAGAGGAGAGGCCCGCCCACTCAGAGACGAAGGAGGAAACCTGACCAGGTGGCAGATAGATAGTAGCCACAGTAAGAGAATGGCTAGGGAAGAGAGAGAGCCTGCAGACGAGGCATTCGAAGGAGGAGTAGGCCTGCGTAGGAGTGACAGAGGCATGTATCCACTCAGAGAAGATCAGTGCTAAACCCCCCCAGAGGAGTTGGCCCTGGGAGCGGAGAAAATCTTGTAGCCGTCAGGTAGGAGCGTATCAAAGCTTGTGACAGAGCTGGCCATGAACCATGTCTCAGTGAGACAGAGGACATCAAGGTCAAGTTCTTCCAGAAGGCGGCAGATATCAGAGGAGTGTTTGACAGTGGAGCGAGAGTTTAGAATGGCAATATGGAGAAGGTTGCCATCCTTGAAAGAATTCCGGGCAGGGGTACAGATCAGAGGTACGCCCTGTGGAGTTATACGAGGAGCCCGGGAGGGGGCAGAGAGGGAGGGAGAGGGCAAGGTAGCCGAGGAGGAGGCAGAAGGGGGAGGCGAGGTAGTCACAGAAAAGCGGGAGGGGACAGCAGGAGAAGAAAGAAAGACCGGGAACGTAAGACCGGGATCGTAAAACTGGGAATCGCAACTGGCGGATGGTGTGACGAATGTCAGTGGCACATGGAACCCTCCCTCACTGATAGCCAGGGCAGGGAGAAAAGGTTGCCATTGTGGTACCGTCCTTGACTCCAGCGGCAGACAAAACGCCAACGAATACAGCAGAGCCGGTGAGTCGAAAGAACCTGATAAGAGCCATACTGTGTCAAATTGAAGGTTGCAGTGGCAACATTAAAAGATTAAAAGTATAGAAAGGAAAATACCCGAAGGCCCTAAGGGAGGCCGATGAATGATGTCAAGGTGGTCATACAAGGGTGCAGCCAAATCCCTTGTACAATCGAAAGTCCTTGATGCCTTGTAAAATAGTAAGCATTGAGAAAAGTGGCGTTTGAACCCGGCAGACGTGAACACCGCATGAACTGTGTGAAGCCTGACTGGGGACTGAGAGAAAGCCTGACTGGGGGCTGAGAGAAAACCTGACTGGGGCTGGTTAAAAATTGGACACCACTATTGGAAGGTCTGAGCCCGGCTGAGAGGGACCTAAATACCTGGGATGGTTGTTTAAAAAGACATTAAGGTTTGTGAATATGACGCATGAGGGGATTGCGATTGAAAGGCAATAATGAACCTGATTGAGGGATGCCCAGAGAAAAGCTGAGAGAAGCAAATCCCACATTGTGAAAAAGGCTGCATGAGCTACATTGTTGCAAGAAAGTGGCGTTTGATCCCGGCAGAGGGGAACGCTGCGTGAACTGAGAGAAAGCCTGTCTGTGGCTCAAAGAAAGCCTGACTGGGGGCTGGATAAGCTATTGGTTGGTCTGAGCCCGACTGAGGGAGACTAACGTAGAAAAACGGATTGGAGCCCAACTGAGGGGGATCCACGGGTGAAAAGTAATCGCCAAACGTAAAGAGAAATTAGAAGGAACTTTTTTAAAATCATTTTTCGAAACATCACCACCTCTGAAGTAAGAGACTTTGCATGAAGGAGTCATGCATACAGAAGATGCCTGATATAGTGGAAAGAAACTGTAACCTTTTATAGGAGAAGCCCAGGAGTGTGCTGTGCGAGAAAGTCCTGCCATTGTCCCGTGCTTGAAAACGTGGGGAAGGGAGACCCCGGCAATAACATCCTGACCTATTATTTGTGAACACTTCTTTATTTTCTTGCGAACGCTATCCCACACTCTTTTACAACTAGTAGTAAGGATTGGCAATAGTTTTATTCTAGTATTGGCCCTTTTTATTTGACAAGACGCCACTAGGACTGCCTTATTTTTATTTGATGGTCGAAGCTTGCTCCCATCTTAGATTTAGGTTTAGATTAGGCGTTTTTCTCACCCATTTATACAGTTTAATAAACACCCTTGAACTGTGATCACCTGTCTGTCTTTACTGTTGTCACCATGAATTCCATACAGTACATACTATAGGGCAGCACAGTTGAGAGTGCTGAATCTGGAAGACTATTAAGATATGTCCCTTAGGTGGATATTTATATTTATTTATTTATTTTTACATTTATAGAGTGCGCTAAGCCCTTGGGCATCAAGGCGCTGTTACATAAACCAGTTACTCATGTGTACAGAATACAGAAGAGAGCATTATCTACATTAGTGTTCGTCAGACATCATGGGTTTATGGACATACCTCACAGAGGAAGGAGCCATAGTAGTCAGCGTTAGGAGAACATCAACGTTTTTAGCGCTTTCCTGAAGGTCCAATAAGACTGTTCGGCCCGCAGGGTAAGCGGCGTAAGTTCCATTGTTTGGACGCGATTACTGGGGAGCTAGATCCTCCAGCTTTGGCCCGCTTGTATTTGGGCTGAATGATGCGGCGGGCATAGCTGCTCTTGTCGGTCTGCCAGAGGATGTTTTTGTGATTTTTTTTGTGATAAGTAAGGTGGGGCATCTTTGGATAGGCATCTATGCGTGATGGAAAGCGTTTTAAAAAGGACCCGCTCACGGATAGGGAGCAAGTGGACATTTTTTCTTTCTGCAGTGATATGATCAGCTTTAGGAATATTAAGCGCGGCTCTGAGTGCGTCATTCTGTATAACCTGCATTTTCCGAACACTGATATCAGTAGTACCTGCAAAGAGGGCATTGCAATAGTCGAGCGTTGATCCTATGGTGGCTCGGGCTATAGTCAAGCAGCTATCAGTAGAGAGGAATGGTCTGGAGGCGTTGATTAGTTTGCTATTGTATGCGGCAGAGGAGGCAATGGCGTTAACTTGCCGTGATAGCGAAAGTGAAGCATCCAGATACAAGCCAAGTGTTTTCACAAAGGGTGAGACAGGCATTGCGGTCCTATCAATGTTGAAGGATGAGTATAGGGGGTGATTGCTAGCCGATTGACTACCTCATGGTATTCAATAGCACCTGCACTCAGAGGGGAGGAAAGGGAGAGGGACGCGGGGGGAGGTTGGTATAAAAGTTTGACTATGTTGATGGATTGGCCGGCAAGTTTTGATGTAACGTGATTTGAAAACAGAAAAATAAAGATTTATTTAAAAAAGGGATCATGGGAAGTTGCCTTAACAGAGGTACAGTATCCCCACACCTGGGACACTTTTTCCAGAAGCAAAGTGGAATTCCCAATCCGCTGTGAAAATCCTTTGGAAATATGTCATGGCTCATTCCCTCATGGGTATTACAAGAGCGTATCCAACGTCATAACGAGCATCAACAAGAAGCCATATCAAACTGACTCTAGACACCTACTTAAGGAAAGTATTTCTTATAAGGCCTGACCAAGGTAGCAAATTCACCTGCGCTGGGAAACTCTTTAGGGTTTTGGGAACGGTACAGAACACAGGTGAATATGATCCTCACAACAAAACCTGTGCGGATATTAACGGGGGGTACCACCCTCTCTTCTGTACGGTGACATTGTAGAATCTCAGAGGGTGGGTGACAGTAACGCGCCTCTGCTCAGGATCATGCCAATAAAGGGGTTAAGCAATGGTGTTATGAATATTCAGTATATCAAAAGAGACTATGTGCTGGTGTGTAAAGGCCATTTTGACACCATCAACATCTCAATAATGGATGACCAGGCATCATCCATCTCATTCAAGTTTGGAAAGGGGATCATGAAACTACACCTGCAACCTTGTAAGAGTTTTGACTACTTATGGTGGTGGTGAAAAACGACGGGGACCCTTCCCTTTACAGGGATTATTACATGGCCCAGGTGGGTCATGGAATGCCAGCCTTCCACGTGCACTAGTCATGTACAGCGCTGGTTTGGGAGGTATATAATAAAGCGTATTCAGAACAGCCATGCTGTTCTTAGAAGGGGGTTACCAACTCTCCATGACATTTCAAAGGTTTTTATTAGAGAAAGTGCAAAGGGGATTGCTAAGAGCTTTCCCTCTCTCTCATCTAGTGTGGGCGGTTTTCTCTTTAGCCCAGATGTCCTTGAACCCCAGGATGGCCTCTAGAGATCGGTGACCTCTACTGCCTCTGCCTGCCTGCTTGTGATGGCCTAAGAGCAAACACCCTTTCCATCTAACTCCCCATGGGAACAATCTAGGTGACACCTAACCAAGGTCATACAATATCATTTCTACAAGAAGATATGCCTTCCAGACACTCGGGTCCCACTTGGTCTTTTCCTTTCACGCCTTTGTACTCCTGGCCCTGATGTTCTATCCTTTCTCGCCTTACCTCCTACCCTCCTCCCCTTCTTTCTTCCACTCTCCTTTGTCTCTCCCTCTTTATCTCTCTCTCCTCCTGTCCTACTAATGTTCTCTTGCTACTCCTATTCTCCTCCTCCTTTCTATCACTACTCTCCACATTACTACTACTCTGCCCTCCCCATCTACTATGAGTCTCCACTCCACTCCACCCACACCTTCTCCCACAGTCACTCTCCTTTCACTCCCCCAGTTACCTTCTTATTCACTCTCACTCACCCCTACTCTGATAGTCTCACTCTCGCGCCTTGCACGCACACTCGCACACAAGTGCCACTTTTTCTCACCAACCAATACCTCACCTTGCACACTTCAGCAATCCTTCTACAGTCTCCTCTGCACTGTCCTTCCTCCACTTTGTCTTTTGGTCCTCCTTCTCCTCCCTTGACTTCATCCGAACAAACCACACCGTCCTGTTTCATGTATGCCTTTTATCCTCCTCCTTCCCCCTCCATTGGGTCACTTCCAGAGCTCGTTCCCTGGGCCAATCGCTGTCTTTCTTCCCCCTAGGGGTGGCATTACAGTTAAGCAAAGACATATAATGGGTGTTAAGCCCCGCCCCCTTTTTGAACACATGTCCGTTAGTATTCAGGAATGGAGGCCTGCTCTCAACAAAGGCAATGTCCCAGTTCGTAATGGGCTGAGAATTGTGATAGCCACGTGGCTGTATGGACCGTTCCATGGCACCGTTACAGGTATATTTAATGTCTGTGGTACATAGAGCACTGGGATCGCTGCTTCGCTCTGCGTTCCTGTTGCAGGGAAACTGAGTGTCTGTGGCGCACAGAGCGCTGGGATCGCCACTTCAAGGTGCGGGCCACTCCACAGTCCTGTTGGAGGTAGAATGCAGGTCTGTGTTGCACTGGAATTGTTACTTTGATGCAGGGAATGCTCTGCCGATTCATCATTTCTCGCTGTCTCTCTCCAGGTGGGGTTGCTCGTTCTTTCTTCCACCACTTTGCCTTCTGGGAAAGGTATACCTATGGGACAAAAAGAAAGACTGTCCAGCAGATTGTGCAATAGAGGTATGGGGCAAGAAAAGGTGGTACTCATTTCAGACATACTGGCACATGTGGAAGGGACAGGGACCCTCCCAGCTCTCACAGTCCACCTATGAGGTGGGACTGGCCCTGGTGAAAACCCTGGTAGACCACCCACCCCAGGCTGAGAGGGGTCCACATCCCCTCTTGACAGGGCCAGGTTCCTTACCCCATCACATAAGAAAATGCAATGAATGAAATAAAATATTTGGAAGAGTAGTGCTTAGAGCACACACGTGGGGACGCTGTTGAAACAGACAATGTTTTATTTCTGAGAGGCCCTGAATGTACAGGAGCAGCAGGCAGAGCAAAATCACAGTCATGTTTTGGAGGTCGCGCAGCGAGAAGTGGGATTATTTAGAATATACAGGAAATCCCACAATGGACATTAGCCTCTGCCGGGTGCTGGTGCTCCCAGTGACATGTTAGACAACACCAAAGAAGGCATGTTTAGGTGCCTGAGACCCAGGACTGGAATCACATGGGTGCTAGACCCCAGATGAGGTCTTGTTGCATCTGTCCGCTGTCAATGGTGGTCTATATCATGTGGCTAGGCTGAGCAAATAGTGCAGGTCTCATATGCAGCTGCAAAACCAAGCCCTCCGAAGTGGCAAGGATGCTGTTAGGAAGTTCATCGTTAATGTAATATCTTACTGACTTTTCTGTATAAGCCTCATTGTGTGAAACCCCATAAAAACCCTGATGTTTTTGTGCTTGGCGACCATATTTCTGGGACAGTGATACTCTGCCAGTTTCTCTATTTCTGCACAGCTGTATGCAAATACATCCTGTCTCTAGCATTGCTGCCTGTGTGGCAGCTGCATGTGAATATCCTGCCTCTAGCATTGCTGCCTGGGTTGCAGCTGCATGGAAATACATCCTGCCTCTAGCATCGCTGCCTGGGTCGCAGCTGCATGGGAATACATCATGCCTCTAGCATTGCTGCCTGGGTCGCAGCTGCATGGAAAAAAATCCTGCCTCTAGCATCGCTGCCTGGGCTGCAGCTGCATGGGAATACATCCTGCCTCTAGCATTGCTGCCTGGGTCGCAGCTGCATGGAAATAAATCCTGCCTCTAGCATCGCTGCCTGGGCTGCAGCTGCATGGGAATACATCCCGCCTCTAGCATCGCTGCCTGGGTCACAGCTGCATGGAAATACATCCTACCCCTATCATTGCTGCCCAGGTCGCTGATGCATGGGAATACATCCTGCCTCTAGCATTGCTGCATGGGTCGCAGCTGCATGGAAATACATCCTGCCTCTATCATCACTGCCCGGGTCGCATCTGCATGGGAATACATCCTGCCTCTAGCATTGCTGCCTGGGTCGCAGCTGCATGGAAATAAATCCTGCCTCTAGCATCGCTGCCTGAGCTGCAGCTGCATGGGAATACACCCTGCCTCTAGCATTGCTGCATGGGTCACAGATACATGGGAATACATCCCGCCTCTAGCATCGCTGCATGGGTCGCAGCTGCATGGGAATACATCCCGCCTCTAGCATCGCTGCCTCGGTCACAGCTGCATGGAAATACATCCTACCCCTATCATTGCTGCCCAGGTCACTGATGCATGGGAATACATCCTGCCTCTAGCATTGCTGCATGGGTCGCAGCTGCATGGAAATACATCCCGCCTCTAGCATTGCTGCCTGGGTCGCAGCTGCATGGAAATACATCCTGCCTCTAGCATTTCTGCCCGGGTCGCAGCTGCATGGAAATACATCCTGCCTCTATCATCACTGCCCGGGTCGCATCTGCATGGGAATACATCCTGCCTCTAGCATTTCTGCCCGGGTCGCAGCTGCATGGGAATGCATCCTGCCTCTAGCAGTGTTGCCTGGGTCCCAGCTGCATGGAAATACATCCTGCCTCTGGCATTGCTGCCTGGGTCGCTGCTGCATGGAAATAAATCCTGCCTCTAGCATTGCTGCCCGGGTCACAGCTGCAGGGAAATGCATCTGCCTCTGGCATTGCTGCCTGGGTCGCAGCTGCATGGGAATACATCCTGCCTCTAGCACTGCTGCCTGGGTCGCAGCTGCAGGGAAATACATCCTGCATCTAGCATTGCTGCCTGGGTCGCAGCTGCATGGAAATACATCCCGCCTCTAGCACTGCTGCCCGGGTCGCAACTGCATGGAAATACAGCCTGCCTCTAGCATTGCTGCTCGGGTCACAGCTGCATGGAAATACATCCCGCCTCTAGCATTGTTGCCTGGGTCGCAACTGCATGGAAATACATCCTGCCTCTAAAATTGCTGCTCGGGTCGCAGCTGCAGGGAAATACATCCCGCCTCTAGCATTGCTGCCTGGGTCGCAGCTGCATGGAAATACATCCCACCTCTGGCATTGCTGCCTGGGTCGCAGCTGCATCGGAATACATCCCGTCTCTAGCATTGCTGCCCGGGTCGCAGCTGCATGGAAATACATCCTGCCTCTGGCATTGCTGCCTGCGTCGCAGCTGCATGGGAATACATCCCGCCTCTAGCATTGCTGCCTGGGTCGCAGCTGCATGGGAATACATTCCGCCTCTAGCATTGCTGACTGGGTCGCAGCTGCATGGAAATGCATCCCGCTTCTAGCATCGCTGCCTGGGTTGCAGCTGCATGGGAATACATGCCGACTCTAGCACCACTGCCTGGGTCGCAGCTGCATGCAAATACATCCTGCCTCTAGCATTGCTGCCCAGGTTGCTGCTGCATGGGAATACATCCTGCCTCTAGCATCGCTGCATGGGTCGCAGCTGCATGGAAATACATCCTGCCTTTAGCATTTCTGCCCAGGTCGCAGCTGCATGGGAATGCATCCTGCGTCTAGCACTGCTACCGGGGTCCCAGCTGCATGGAAATACATCCTGCCTATAGCATTGCTGCCTGGGTCGCAGCTGCATGGAAAAACATCCCGCCTCTGGCATTGCTGCCAGGGTCGCAACTGCATGGAAATACATCCCGCCTCTAGCATTGCTGCCTGGGTCGCAGCTGCATGGGAATACATTCCGCCTCTAGCATTGCTGACTGGGTCGCAGCTGCATGGAAATGCATCCCGCTTCTAGCATCGCTGCCTGGGTCGCAGCTGCATGGGAATACATCCTGCCTCTAGCATTGCTGCCTGGGTCGCAGCTGCATGGAAATGCATTCTGCCTCTAGCATCGCTGCCTAGGTCGCAGCAGCATGGGAAAACACCCTGCCTCTAGCATTGCTGACTGGGTCGCAGCTGCATGGAAATGCATCCCGCTTCTAGCATCGCTGCCTGGGTCGCAGCTGCATGGGAATACATCCTGCCTCTAGCATTGCTGCCTGGGTCGCAGCTGCATGAAAATGCATCCTGCCTCTAGCATCGCTGCCTAGGTCACAGCTGCATGGGAAAACACCCTGCCTCCAGCATTTCTGCCTGGGTCGCAGCTGCATGGGAATATATCCCGACTCTAGCACCGCTGCCTGGGTCGCAGCTGCATGCAAATACATCCTGCCTCTAGCATCGCTGTCCAGGTTGCTGCTGCATGGGAATACATCCTGCCTCTAGCATCGCTGCATGGGTCGCAGCTGCATGGAAATACATCCTGCCTTTAGCATTTCTGCCCGGGTCGCAGTTGCATGGGAATGCATCCTGCCTCTAGCACTGCTGCCTGGGTCCCAGCTGCATGGAAATACATCCTGCCTCTAGCATTGCTGCCTGGGTCGCAGCTGCATGGAAAAACATCCCGCCTCTGGCATTGCTGCCAGGGTCGCAACTGCATGGGAATACATCCCGCCTCTAGCATTGCTGCCTGGGTCGCAGCTGCATGGGAATACACCCTGCCTCTAGCATCGCTGCCTGAGTCGCAGCTGCATGGGAATACATCCTGCCTCTGGCATTGTTGCCTGGGTCACAGCTGCATGGCAAGGCATCCTGCCTCTAGCATTGCTGCCTGGGTCGCAGCTGCATGCAAGGCATCCTGCCTCTAACATTGCTGCCTGGGTCGTAGCTGCATGGGAATACATCCTGCCTCTAGCATTGCTGCCTGGGTCGCAGCTGCATGGGAATACTTCCTGCCCTAGCATTGCTGCCTGGGTCGCAGCTGCATGGGAATACACCCTGCCTCTAGCATTGCTGCCTGGGTCGCAGCTGCATGGGAATGCATCCTGCCTCTGGCATTGTTGCCTGGGTCACAGCTGCATGGCAAGGCATCCTGCCTCTAGCATTGCTGCCTGGATCGCAGCTGCATGCAAGGCATCCTGCCTCTAGCATTGCTGCCCGGGTCGCAGCTGCATGGCAAGGCATCCTGCCTCTAGCATTGCTGCCTGGGTAGCAGCTGCATGGAAATACATCCTGTCTCTAGCATTGCTGCCTGGGTCGCTTATTGGATTACCTCGGAAGTGGAATCAGGAAAAACTGTGCAGACCCACAATTTGTGACAAGACACCATTTGCACAATAAAGGGGCACAAGATAATGAAGCTAAACATGAGGCAAATGCGTTTCAAGGTGCTAACTCTGGACAGTGCTCCGAAGCGGCTCTACAACTCATAGCGCTTGAAAACACACGACAAAAAGAAGACATTATAGGAAAATCCCGATATGGAAAAATGTGCTTGAAAATAATTGGTTGAAACTGCATTTTAAAAGCTTTATGCAGGGGGAACCCCTGGAAATCCTCCCCCTGACAGGGTTTGCTCTTGCCTACTCACGGTAATAGGGGAGGGGGGTTCTTCTAAAGTATTTTCCAAGGACTCTTTTTCCAAGTCCACACCAGTCCCTGCTCTACTGAGGACACCCCCACCGAGCTTGATAGGCATGTCCCACAGCCAGTAAATACCTCACGCTCCTCCAGGGTGTGTAAGGAAGGAGAAGGACTGACACGCACCCTTCAGGGGCTCTGATGAGAAACGAAACTTAACTTCACTTTTTTTGTTATAGCTGAACATGGCCGCAGCCGCCCCACTCCAGAGCCTGAAGGAGGAGGCCACCTGCTCCATATGCCTGGAATACTTCACAGAGCCGGTGTCTGTGGAGTGTGGACATGCCTTCTGCCTGTCCTGCATCACTCAGTGCTGGGAGGGACTGGAGGCAAACTTCCCCTGCCCTCAGTGCATGGAAACCTCACAGAACAAAACCCTCCGACCCATCAGGCAGCTGGTGAACATGGTGGAAACGTTAAAACAGCTTCACTTTCCCAATGCGACCCCCCAGGAGGAGAATATGTGCAGAGAACATGAAGAGAAGCTGAAACTCTTCTGCAAGGATGACCAGAGACCCATCTGTGTGATCTGCCGGGAATCCAAGGGTCACAGAGCTCACACAGTGCTCCCCATTCCAGAGGCTGCCCAGGAGTACAAGGTAAGGTTGCTAAAGGGACAAGGGGTGTGTGCTAACACAGTGCTCTTCATTTCTGAGGCTGCCCCCCAGGAGTAAAAGGTATGTGTGTTATAGGGACATGGGGGTGGGGGTGGGGGTTACACAGTCCTCTCCATGCCAGCAGCTGCCCAGGAGTACAAGGTGTGTGTGCTGTAGGTCTGGGACATGGGGGGTTCTCACAGACTCTTCATTTCTGAGGCTGTCCAGGAGTACAAAGTATGTGTACTGTAGGGACATGGAGGGGGATGGGTTCTTACTCAGTCCTCCCCATTTCAGTGGCTGCCCAGGAGTACATGGTATGTGTGCTGTAGGTCTGGGACATGGGTGGGTTCTCACACACTGCTCTTCATTTCTGAGGCTGTGCAGGAATGCATAGTTTGCACTATAGCTCTTTTGCACTATGGCTCTGGGGCGAAAGGAGGCTGTGCATAATGCTTCCCATTCCAGACACTAGTGTCCAGGATTACACAGTATGTGTGCTGTATGTAGGTCAAGGAGACTCGTGGGGGGCAGTCTCCCGGGGAAGACGGGTAACGTTGTGGCTACGATGGCACAGACGCTCATTATAGCCACAGTGAACCCCTAAAGGTGGAGGTCCAGCACGTGCAGCTGCACAGTGAAGAGAACCACACACCTGAGTGTGTGGCAGGTATCTCTGCAGCATAGAGCTCACACAGCGTGTCCTATAAAGAAGGGCCCAAGAGCACACTGTGTGTGACTTGACTGGTGGCAAAAGGCACCCTCAGAAGGGTGCCCAGGAGCACAAGTAGAGTATGTTAAAGAACAGGAATCAAAGAGTCTGGCCAAAGTACCACAGTGTGCATTAGACGGGTCTGGGACCTTAGGGTGCACGCCGTATAGGAGGCTGACTAAGGGCACACAATGCATATTATGTGAAGGGTCTGAGCTCACAAAGGTCATAGTGTGGTCTATAGTAAGATACTCAAGAGCACACGATGTTCATATGGCAAGCTGGGGACCAAAGGGTTGCCACAGAATAAGGCTGACCAAATGTATAAGATGCATATGTGACCATACAGGAACCACATATCCCACGATGCCCTCGCCCCCAGAGAGTACACATGCCATGGATAGAACCTATGTACATGATATGCGTTGGTTTCAGAATCAGGTGCTGGGTGGAGACTGCCCAAGAGTACACGCGATGAATGTTGCATGTCTTGGGATCCTAAACTCATGGTGAGTGAGGGCTGCCCAAGAGTACATGGGGTGTAAGTGGCAAGTCTTGGGCGCACATATCTCATTTAGTATTTAGTATTTATTTTATTTATATAGCGCACCAGGCCCCAGGGCATCCGGGCGCGTCACTTAGTTACAAGCCTAAAAACAGAACAGTGAAGTATGTACAGTCATTGCTTTAGGAGAAAATATACGAAATATACAAATTATATAGGATAAATGCAATATATAGGCATTGCATCAGGAGAGAAGATACACATTATAGAAAGATATACAAGTTATAAAAGAAATACAGTATATGTACAGATTACAGTAAAGGATATAACAGAGGGCTGTTAACAGTAAAGTTGTAGCTCGTGGGCGCACGGTCAAGGCAGGTCTTGGGCACACAGCCAGGTTTTTGACTTTGCGCTTGAAGGCCGGGAAGGTAGGTTCAGCTCTGAGAGGATTAGGTAGTGAGTTCCATAGTTTCGAGGCTAGGACCGGAATGAGTAAAGGCTGCCACAGAGTACAGAGGGTGTACGTGGCATGTCTTGGGAACCTAAATCTCCTACTGAGTTCCAGGATGCCCAACAGTACAATGGTGTGTCTGGCATGTTTGGGACCTTGCATCTCATACTGTGTGGAGGCTGCCACAGAGGACAGGGTGTGTGTGTGGCATGTCTTGGTCAGTAATGCACTGCACAGCAGCTGCTATGCCCCATTATGGAATCCCACAGGACATGCAGTAATTCTGCATGGACAGTGGCTGCAGCTTTACATGTCAGTATTAACTCCATGTCAGAGCAGCAGATTGTTGGTGTGGGTCCTAAACCCATAAACTTGCAAAGCGGTGTCCTGGCTTCCAATGAGGCTCTTCCTTTAAGGAAATACATAAATGGAGGTTGTTCCCCAATGAACCCCTAAAATCTCACTTCTTTTGACTGCAGCCCCTCTTCTGACTCCAGTCCTCTTTCCCCACTGCTCAACTGCAGCCCCCCACATGGCAAGCTCTCTGCAGATGGGCAATGGTTGGAGCCCTGGGGCGCAGCCCCATCACATGCGAGGCTGGTGCTACTCAACTGCACCCCCACTTCACCCAATGGCGAGCTCTCTGCAGATGGGCAATGGTTGGAGCCCTGGGGCGCAGCCCCATCACATGCGAGGCTGGTGCTACTCGACGCCGGGGGAAGAATAGACATGTTCGGCTCAACTCTCATAGGATGGAGGATAAGCCTTTTTTGGGCTATTGGGGGTTGACTATAAAACATATCCTCCTCAATTACAAAGCCAATGATACTGGCTTTGCCATTGCTTGGTTCTTTTTGTTTACATCTCACAGTGACAGGCCATTTAAGTGTAAATCACTGTGAAATGTGTTCTTAGCAAGAAGGTGGTGCTGGGAGTCTACTGTACATTAGTGTCAGTACCAGATGCAACGCCCGTGGCTTCACTTCTGGCCTATAACCAGGGTGTGGGCCGATAATGCATGTTAAAGCCTCTCCTCCCCCCGGGTTGCCTTTTCACAGTAAATCATAGTTAATGTTAAGGTTTCTGCTTAACCTTTACTCAATGCAAGTAACGTGGCATGTGCCCAGCATGTGACCTCACACATGACCTCGTGTGCGTGTGCCATGTGTGGATATCCCAAGCCTCCCTGTGGGTGCTCCTGCTGAGGGTGCAAGTCTCGGGACCATAAGTCTCCCACCGCAGGGGGGTCTGCTGAGGAGAAAGGATATGAGCATTGATGACCTTAGGACCTCTATGAACAGAGTGTCTTCCAAGATGGATGAGCTATGGATTGTAAACCAGTCTATGGGAGCAGCTAGAAGACTGAGGGAGCATTCTCTATAAAATGTACATTAGCCTATGGGAGCAGCTAGAAGACTGAGGGAGCATTCTCTATAGAATGTACATTAGCCTATGAGAGTATCTAGGAGTCTGAGGGAGCATACACTCTAGACTGTACATTAGCCTATGCGAGCAGCTAGAAGACTGAGGGAGCATTCTCTATAGACTGTACATTATCCTATGGGGGCAGCTGGGAGTCTAAGGGAGTGTTCTCTATAGAATGTACATTAGCCTATGGGAGCAGCTAGAAGACTGAGGGAGCATTCTCTATAGACTGTACATTAGCCTATGGGAGCAGCTAGAAGACTGAGGGAGCATTCTCTATAGACTGTACATTATCATATGGGAGCAGCTGGGAGTCTAAGGGAGTGTTCTCTATAGAATGTACATTAGCCTATGGGGGCAGCTAGAAGGCTGAGGGAGCATTCTCTATAGACTGTACATTAGCCTATGGGAGCAGCTAGAAGACTGAGAGAGCATTCTCTATAGAATGTACATTAGCCTATGGGAGCAGCTAGAAGACTGAGGGAGCATTCTCTATAGACTGTACATTATCCTATGGGGGCAGCTGGGAGTCTAAGGGAGTGTTCTCTATAGAATGTACATTAGCCTATGGGGGCAGCTAGAAGACTGAGGGAGCATTCTCTATAGACTGTACATTAGCCTATGGGAGCAGCTAGAAGACTGAGGGAGTATTCTCTATAGACTGTACATTATCCTATGGGAGCAGCTGGGAGTCTAAGGGAGTGTTCTCTATAGAATGTACATTAGCCTATGGGGGCAGCTAGAAGACTGAGGGAGCATTCTCTATAGACTGTACATTAGCCTATGGGAGCAGCTAGGAGTCTAAGGGAGCATTCTCTATAGACTGTTTATTAGCCTATGGCAGCAGTTGGGAGCCTGAGGGAGGTGTACATTAGCCTATGGGAGAAGCTAGGAGTCTGAGGGAGCATTCTTTATAGTCTGTACATTAGCCTATGGGAGCAGCTGGGAGTCTGAGGGAGCATTCTTTATAGACTGTACATTAGCCTATGGTAGTACCTAGGAGTCTGAGGGAGCATTCCTTATAGACTGTACATTAGCCTATGGGAGCAGCTAGGAGCCTGAGGGAGCATTCTTTATAGACTGTCCATTAGCCTATGGCATCAGGTCGGAGACTGAGGGAGCATTGACTGTCCATTATCCTATGGGAGCAGTTGGGAGCCTGAGGGAGGTGTACATTAGCCTATGGGAGAAGCTGGGAGTCTGTGGGAGCATTCTTTATAGTCTGTACATTAGCCTATGGGAGCAGCTGGGAGTCTGAGGGAGCATTCTTTATAGACTGTACATTAGCCTATGGGAGTACCTAGGAGTCTGAGGGAGCATTCCTTATAGACTGTACATTAGCCTATGGGAGCAGCTAGGAGTTTGAGGGAGTATTCTTTATAGATTGTCCATTAGCCTATGGCAGCAGGTCGGAGTCTGAGGGAGCATTCTTTATAGACTGTCCATTATCCTATGGGAGCAGCAACAATTCTGAGGGAGCATTCTTTATAGACTGTCCCATAGCCTATAGGAGCACCTAGGAGTCTGAAGGAGCATACACTCTAGACTGTCTGTTAGCCTGTGGAAGCACCTAGGAGTCTGAGGGAGCATGCATTATAGACTGTCCATTAGACTATGGGAGTACCTGGGAGTCTGAGGGAACATAGACTGTCCATTAGCCTATGGGAGCAGCTGGGAGTCTGAGGGAGCATATATTATAGACTGTCCATTAGCCTATGGGAGCAGCTGGGAGTCTGAGGGAGCATATATTATAGACTGTCCATTTGCCTATGGGAGTAGCTGGGAGTCTGAGGGAGCATATATTATAGACTGTCCATTTGCCTATGGGAGCAGCTGGGAGTCTGAGGGAGCATATATTGTAGACTGTAAGTGATCTTAAGAACATATTATTTATGGACTATATACAAGCATAGGTGACCAGCGAGGCTGTCCTGGGACCCTTCTGCCTTGTTCTGTGTAGATTATGTATTTGCAGGATATCTTTTGACTAACAAACTGGTTTTATTCTTTTAGGATAAACTTTACAGCCAGATGGAACATCTGAAAAAAGAGCTGAAGGAGATGCAGGAGTGGGGAGAGGAAGAAAGCAGGAAAGCATCCGAGCTTGAGGTGAGAGTAATGCCTTCATATATGTGTAGAGAGGCTCAGGGCAGAGAGGCACGAGGGTGTCTTTCGAGAGTCCATGGAACAGTGCTGGATGGCTGAGATGTGAGACATCCCCCGAGAGTATTGTATTGAATTGATTGTTTATATAGCGCTTATACACAATGTGTTTCAAAGCGCTTCAAGGCAGCGAGGGAACAAGGGAGAATACAGCGACATTCTTATAAATCCTTGATACATTAAGAATGTGAAATTAACTATCATACTCGGCCTGGCGACATTTCAGATAGTGCAAGAGATGTTGACAGTGATAAGGAGGGGGGGTGAGAAGGAGAATGAGACAGACAAGCGGCTACCTTCCTAGGCCTGATGACAATTTTGGTAGTGCCGGAATTTAACAAGAGGTGGGGCGGAGGGGGATCAGGGAGAAGGAGAACAAAACGAGCAACTATCCCAGCAGGCCTTAAACAGGGTTGTTTTCACACAAGCATGTGTTTGATCTCATAGTTCAAACTAAAAATGTTTTCCTATAGAGCAGAACTGAGATGGTTGATAACTTTTCCCCTTGAAGAGAGAATTATGAAAGTGAAATTACCTAAGCAAAAATGTAGGAATTGGAGGCGAGGCTCTAGGAGCATTTTAGCCCAAAGATATGCTGGGCACATGTTTGCAGCTATTTCCAGCAAAAACAGTGCAGAGATTTGGTTTCTGTTAAACTTTACAGGTCAACCCCATAGCCGAGGAAACCTGGGTAGCCCATTTTGCTGCACTATTCGCCCTTGATTTTGGTAACGACAATGTTCAAGGAAAGGGTGACAAACCATGAGTGGATACTTTCCTTTGACTTGGATGATATCTTGGAGATTATAGCTAAAGCTACTAACTAGCAAGCAACGGGTCCAGATGGACTATCCAACGCAATGTTTAAGGCTTATCCACAAGAATGGGCCCATATCCTGGAAACTTTGTTTCTTAGAATCCTCAACATGTTTCAGTTCACGACTCATTGTTGCAGAACATTCAGCGGGAGTATATATCATTTCCTACGCTATGTAAACACACAAATGATTCAACAGAGCGTTCTAATGAACAGGCTGATTTTTCTTTTTACAATTTTAACATTTCTGCATCTTCTATCCTCACATTCTGGGTTCACACATACACCCTTTTTGTAGAAATCTGCAGATAACAAAAGTATTTTTAAAAAGGGGGAGAGTTGTTATCTCAAATTACTGTTATTTACTTTCAATGTGGTATGCATCTCTGAGGAGATTATAATTACCTTTCCTGGTGAGATTACTACCTTAGTATCCTCTTCATCATTGTCCCATAATGGTAAATCCCCTGTGTGCAAATGACAGGGGCGTACCATTAATTTTGTAACATATAATTAATATATGAAGAATATATCATACGGTCGAATGATGCTGATAACTCAAGAAAGGCGCTTCTTATCTTTTTTTTTTAAACTTTATTTTATTAACATTTTCATAATATAACAAACAGGCTGGAAGCATCATCATAGATTCAACATATCATCAGCCCTTAAAATAAGAAAAAAAAAAAAGAAAAGCCCCCCCCCCCCCGCCCGCCCAAAGAAGAAAAAGGAAGAAAGGAAGAAAAAAGGAAAAAGAAAAAAAACAAACCTCCCCCCCCATTAACTTGGATCCACTAGAACCCCCTTTGCAGGGAGATATGTTGCAAACTTTGTGTGACCGGAGTTCGGGAAAAAAGCAAGAAAATTCCAACTGCGTGATAGGCTGTATGTCGTCCGTTCTCCCCCGGGACGTGGGTCCTCATTTCCATCCACGTTCCCTCCTCGAGCCTCAGTGGACCTCCCATCCCCAGATCTGCTGTACTCCATACCAATTAGCCTGAAAGGAGGGCATATCATTGTTCATCATCGCTGTTAGTTTGTCCATCAAGAACATGTTTTTAACCTTGTGTGTCCAGTCCTCCTTTGTGGGCATCTCCCTGCTCTTCCATTTCTGGGCCAATGCCACCCTCCCGGCCCTCAGCATTGTTTCCCACATCCTCGGGTATCTGAGTATCTCCGTATCCTCTGGGGGGAGGCCCAACAGTACTGTTAGGGGATTGTGGGGAAGCGATTCCTCCGTGACCTCGGCGATCCAGCCCCTTACCCTCTCCCAGTATGTTTGCGCTTTCGGACAGTGCCACCACATGTGGCCCCTCGTGCCTGCTTGGTCACATCCCCTCGGACAGGCGGGGGAAGTTCCGGTGAACATTTTTGACAATTTGACGGGGTCTCTGTGCCACCCCTGTAGAATTTTAAAGTTGTGCTCCATATCTGCAGTGAACAGGTTCCCGTGGAATGCTATTTTGAATATCCTCGACCAGGAGTCCTCAGATATTTCTTCCCCGGCCAGCTCGTTCCAGAAAGTGCGGAACCCCCTCCTTTTCTCCAGGTCAACCGTGTTGAGGATTCTATACATTGCGGATACCGCCCCCTTCCTAGAGGTTGCAGTATCGAGTAGTTTCTCGAAGGGGGTCAACTGCCTCTTGAGCCGCTGGCCCCATGCCTGGTCGCACAGGATACCCTTCAATCGGAGATACTCAAATATGGAGATTGTCTCCGGGCCGAGGGCGGTCTGCAAATCCTCGTATGGTAGGAAATCTCCCTCTTTGAACAATTGTCCAGCCCATTCCAACCCTGAGTCCGACCAGGACTGTGCGTTACGGAACCCCTTGTTTCCCAGTCTAAGTGGGTGACCCCAAAGGGAGGACATCGGGGACGGCCAGGATGTCAGATGTGCTGTTTGGGGGCCTTCCCTCCATATTGCCCAGAGAACTCCCAGTGTTGGGTGAGATCTGTTTGGGATGAATTTTGGTGGGGCCCATAAGAGGTCGCGTACCTTAAGTGGATGCGCATCCATATCCTCCAGATACGACCAGTATGTGCCCATCCCTTCCCTCATGTGTTCCAAGAGGACGCGCAATTGAGCGGCGCTGAAATAGAGGTGAAAATCAGGGAGCCCGAACCCCCCCTCCTCTCTAGGTAAGGTAAGAACGGCCTTCGCGGTTCTCGGGGTCCTGCCCTGCCACACAAACTCGCGCACCGCGTTCTGGAGGACCCTGAATGTTTGGTCGGGGACGATGGTGGGGAGGGCGGTAAAAAGGTATAGTAGGCGCGGGAGTATATTCATCTTCACTGCCGTCATGCGGCCATACCAGGACAGGATCGTGGAGCCCCATCTCCGTAAGTCAGCGGTGATCTGTGACATAACAGGGTCGTAATTGGCAGGGGCGAGCTTGTGCAGATCCCTGGTCAGGAGGATCCCCAGGTATCGGATTGAGGTCTTCCCCACCGCTATTCCCCCCAGACTGTCCCGGGAGTCTAGCCCTGGGTCCTGGGTTCTCATGGGGAGGAGGACTGATTTGGATGTGTTGATCTTTAGACCTGAGAATCTCCCAAATGCGGACAACAGGGACAGGAGAGGTGGGAGTGAGGATCTTGGGTCCACCAGATAGGCCAGAATGTCATCTGCAAACAGGGAGAGCTTGAATTCTACATCGCCTCTCCTAATCCCCTTGATGTCTGGGTGTGATCTGATTGCTATTGCCCGGGGTTCCATAGTTAGGACATAAATCAACGGGGATAGTGGGCATCCCTGTCTTGTTCCTCGCGATAGAGGGAGTGGGGCCGACAGTCTACCATTCACTTGGACTCTGGCCTTAGGGGCCCTGTACAGTGCGGCCACCCAGTCCCTAATGTGGGTCCCGAAGCCCATCTTCCGGAGGGTGAGCTCCATAAACCTCCATTCGACCCTGTCGAATGCTTTTTCTGAGTCCAGGGAGAGGACGCTCGCGTCTAGGTCCGACACCTGGGCATAGTGAAACAGGTCTATGGACTTGCGAATATTGTCCGAGCCCTGTCTCCCCCTAATGAACCCCACCTGGTCCCCATGGACCAGCTTCGGTAGGACCCCCTCCACCCGGCTCCCGATGACCTTGGCCAGGATCTTAACATCAATGTTCAGCAGGGAGATCGGGCGGTAGGATGAACACTCCGAGGGGTCTCTACCGTCCTTGGGGAGCACTACAATAATTGCCTCCATCATGGAGTCCGGGAGGGGACCGCCTTCCAGGACCGCATTGAACACCCTGACCAGGTAGGGGGTGAGGGCCGACCGAAACCTTTTATAAAAGTACACAGAGTATCCATCTTCGCCCGGGGAAGTGCCCGCTTTCATGCCGCTGATCGCATGTTCCACCTCCTCCTCAGTCACCGGACCCTCCAACCCCTCTGCCATCTCCCTAGTCAGAGACGGGACCTGTATGGAGTTTAGGAATTCCTCAATCTCCCCCCCGTCCCCTCTGTACTCCGACGAGTATAGCCTTTCGTAGTATCGGCGGAAGGCCTCTCCAATGTGAGAAGTATCATGCCCCAGCTCCCTCACCTCGTTCTTTACTGCCTTCACCATTCTACTCTTTTGTACTTCCCTCAGCCTCCAGGCTAGAATCCTGTCCGCCCTGTCCCCCTTTTCATAGTACTTTTGTTTAATCAGGTGGAGGCTTCTCTCCGTTTTGTGGAGGAGGAGGTCTTTTAGTTGGAGCCTATAGTCGTCCAGGGCTGCCACCCGGTCCCGGTCTAAGGGCTCCGTGGGGGAGCCTCCCGGTTGAAGTTGGGCAATTTTTCCCCTCAGGTGCCTCTCCTGGGCTTCCCTTTCTCTTTTCCTCCGGGTTCCCAATCGGATCAGGGTTCCCCGCAGGGTTGCTTTAAGCGCGTCCCACAAGGTGTGTGTACGCACCTCACCATTATCATTGAATTCAAAAAATTCTGTAATGGCGTCAAGGACTTCCTGGGCTAGGACCTCGTCCTTCAGGAGGGCATCGTTACATTTCCATCTTCCCCTGTGTTCATTGAAGCCCCCTCTCGCTATGGTGACTCGAACCAGGTCATGGTCGGACCAGGGGACTGGGTCCACCCTGTGGCCGGAGATAAATGGGTGCAAGGTTTCATCCACCAGGACATAATCTATCCGGGAAAATGATGTGTGTACGGACGAGTAGTAGGTGAATATGGGGGTGTCCGTTCTAGGGGACGGGACTGTGTCCACCAAGCCCAGCTCCGAGTTGACCCTCTGGAAGCCCCGTGCCATGATCTCGTCGAGTGCCCTGGGGGCCTGGGGACCGGCCCGTTTCCTGTCCCGTATTGGGTCCAGGACCATGTTGAAATCCCCCCCCACCACCACCGTCCCATGGACAAAGCCTTTGAGTTTATCCCTCACCTCTTCCCAGAACTGGATTTGGCCCTCATTTGGGCCATAGACGACGGCTAGGGTGAGTGGGGCTCCCTGTAGGGTTCCCCGCACCATCAGGTAGCGCCCCTCAGGGTCCTTCAGCACTGCCTCTTTCTCAAGCCCCACGTTCCTCGCAACCAGGATGGCCACCCCTCTCTTTTTGTTCTTATGGGATGCACTGAAGACCTCCCCGATACCTCCTCCCCGGATTTTAGGTTCCTTCCCCCGTGGCCAGTGGGTTTCCTGCAAGAAGAGGATGTCGAGGTTGGCCCTTCTGAACTCTCTACAGACCAGGGATCTCTTCGTGGGTGTGTTCAAGCCCCGTACATTGAGGGATCCCACTCCCAGGGCAGGTAGACTGTCAGCCATAGTCCCAGATTCCCTCCCTCTCGGTCATTACCCATGCATCTCTTTCCTTCACATACTCCCTTGGTTCTACTTTGCGGATCTCTTCCCCTCCCCCCCCGGTGGGCCTAGAACTCCCCAACTGCCCACCGTGTCCCAACAGTGTCTGAACAACCCCTACTCCCAGATATGCCCCCACCCCCCTCCCCGGCGTCCAGCCAATTAGTTCTGCCATTGCTGGCTTTTGGCCGAACCACCAGCCTGCCCACCTCGGCCAGGCATTTCACCCATAAAGCTCATCCCCTCGAGCCCCTAACGTTCCCCCCGGTCGTAACCCGACCGTGTGACCCCTGTACTTGCTGTTCGTGGAGACGGTGGTAATGGTAGACTCCCAGTCTGCGCTTCTCCGTCTCGAATTCAGTAGGGCACCCCCGTTCTCAGTCCTCGGAGTCATGCCGTTCTCCCTCTTTTGCTGGGGATGGAGTGTTCATTTTCCGAAATTTCCTTGCGCCGGTGCGCCTTCTCCTCTCCCCGGATGGACCGGGGCTGTTCGTTCTGAGGTTCTCTGGGCCCACCGGTCCTCTTCGGGGGTGCGGTTCCGCTGTATATTCTTGAATTGCGTTCCGGATGTCTTCTTCCGTGATCAGGGTTGAGCGTCGGCCCATATATTCAAAGCTCAGGGAGAAGGGGTAGCCCCATCTATAGCGCACGCCCTGCTCCTTAAATAGTAGTGTGAGGGGTCGGCATGATCTGCGCTTGGCCAGCGTGTAGGAGGAAAGATCCTGATATATGGAGACCTGGGCGTTATTATAGGTAATTTCTCTGGTCTTTCGGGCCTCCTCCAGCACCTTTGTCTTCTCGGAGTAATAGTGGAATCGGACCAAGATCGACCGGGGGGCCCCAGCTCTGCCCCCTGCCCTATGCACTCTGTCAAATGTTGGCTCGGTTGTCATTGCCTCTGCGAATAGGAGGGTGATGATGTCCTTCACTATTCGAATGACGTCCCTCTCCGTCTCCCCCTCCGCCTCAGGCACACCGAAAATTCTGAGGTTGTTCCGCCTCTCTCTGTTTTCAAAGTCATCCATCTGTCGAGCCCTTTCCTCGTCCCTCTTCTCCAGGGCTTCCAACCTCATGCATAGTTGTATATCCTGGGCTGCTGTCGATGACTGGTTGGACTCCACTTGTAGTAGTCTATCTTCGACCTTGTCCACCCTCTGGTCCATTTTTTCGAATCTCTGGGCTATATCCGAACGCATGTCCCTGATTTCCTGCAATATCGAGGCGAAGCCTCTTTCCATTGCTGCCGACGAGGGGGCTGCGTCTTCCTGTCGGTCCATGGTTTCCCTGGGGTCCGCGCTCATGTTGCCTCTGGGGGTCTCCTGGAAACGGTATCCCTGTAGGGCTTCCCGCCAATTCATCCGATAATCTCCTGCGGCTTGTGGTGTCGAACCCCCCCCGCTCCGGGTCAGTGTCCGATCTCCCTCAGCGATTCAGATGGGGGCTTGGTTCTTTGCCTGGGGGGGGGCGGGCACACGCCCCACCCGTTCCTGGGTGGGGGCCTCACACCCCTCTCGATGTCTTTCCCCGTGCTCCGGGGCTTCTTCCGGCCCGTGCGGCCTGGTCCGGTGGGCGGGGAGGGTGCCTCTGCTTCTGCGCCGCACCCGAGGGCTTCCGCGGCTAGTGTGGGGAGGTGGGGGGGGGCACACGCCCCGGTTTCTTCTTCCCACGAGGGAGCAGGGCGGAATCGCGGTGTTCTTAGGGTGGGGGGGCGCTGCTGCTGCCCACTCTTTTCGCCCCCCTCCTCCGGGACCCAGCTGTCCGCTTCTTCTGGCGTGCGGCCTGGGCCCGTGGTCTTGTGGTGTGGGGGGGGGGGGGCGGGCACACGCCCCACCAACGGCAGGTGGGGGCCTCTCACCCCGACCGCCCCGAGTTCTACCTTCCGCAGGAGGGCGGGATCGATGCCCCCCGGGGGCCCCCCCCGCGGCGTTCCTGGAGCGCGGGTGGTTGTTTCCTCTCGCTCCGGCGGGGGGGGGGCAGGCCCCGGCCCCTCCGCGTCGCTGACGCTTACTCCTCTCGCCCTCCTCCTCCGGGACCCCGCGGCCCGCGGCCCGACGGGGGCGGGGGAGGCCGAGCGCCGGTCTTCTCTGTTCGGGCGGGGCCGGCCACGGGGCCCCCGGCCGGTCGCCGAGCCTCTGCACCTCCGTTCCAAGTGGTGGGGCGGGGGGAAGCCTGTCTCCCAGGCCGCTGCCGGGCTCGCTCCTCTCGCCCCTCTCCTCCGGGACCCCGCGGTCCGCGGCGGCTCGACGGGGGCGGGGGAGGCCGAGCGCCGGTCCTCTCTGTTCGGGTGGGGCCGGCCACGGGGCCCCCGGCCGATTGCTGCGCCTCCGTACCTCTGTTCCGGGTGGCGGGGCGGCGAAGGGGCCTCAGCCGCGTCCCCCTCCGCAGTGGCTTTTCTCGGGAGCCCCGGGGTCTGCGGGCTCCGTTCTTTTTCCGCGGGGGTGCCCTGGGGGTTCACCCGCTTCGTCCGTCGTGTTGGGCCCGCCGGGGGGGTCTCGGGGGGGCTCGAATCCCACTGGACGCCTGGCTTCGGGGAGAGCAGCACGTTCAGGCAGCCATTGCCTGCGCGCCCCCTGGTGGCCTCCGCGCTTCTTATCTTAAAGTTAAAAATTTGAAAATACCTTAGTGTCACGTCTTTATCTTGACTCTCATCGTTGCACAAAGATCTGAAGCATTAGAAATGCATTAGTTCTTCAATCTGAACAACATTCAACATATTTTTTATATCAAACATTTTGTAAAAAGAACTATTCTTTTTCTTGTTGGATTTAATTTAGAAAGAGAGCATGTCTAGAATTCCCAGCACTAGGGTAAGTAATTCAGTGTTAGAGGACCATCAAACCTTCTGTGTTATAGAAATTCAGTTTGAACCTCACTTCATGCCTGTTGATAAAGGTATTCCTGTTACTACCCCTATTGTTGATCTAATTTACTTAAAATTGACACGTATTGCCAAGAAACCCACAATACTGAACTAGTTACTAACTTACCATAATCACAGCACAGTCAGTCATGAATTCTCCAGTATTTCCACCTCCCAAGAGTTTTCTCGTTTGAATAAACCCGGTATTTTATGTCCCTATAGAACCAATTGTCGTCAAGGATGAATTCCCACTGCTAGACCAGCAATCTCTTTCGGCTGCTGGACCAACCAATCAGCTGTCTCTGAGGGAGATCACATACTATCGAGCATGGCGAAACTGGATGCGTGCAAATGAAAAAAGCTGTAGGGGTACACATATTGGTAATAACAATGTTCTAAACCAGACAGAGAGAGGTTCTGGTATTTGTGCCCCTCTAACACCCATTCTGATCCATAAATCCATAATAGTGGAATGATTAGACCGGTACTCTCAACCAGTCCTTGCATGAACTTGACGGCCATTTCTAGAGGAACAATATATGAACTAGAACGTTGCTGTCAGTCTGCTGACCATTAGCTTATAAATCATTGCCCATCGGTGGGTCGGGGGGGGTGGAGTAGCAGCAAAGAAATGCTGCCCGCCCCGTGATTGAGGGCCCGAAAGGTATTTGCACCAAAAACGGCAGTGCTAAACCTCGGAACAAAATCGATGGGGAGGTGAATCCTTGTGGTACACATGGGTGAAGTCTGGAGGACCTGTGGAGGAGGGAACGGAGTGAGCTCCGGAATGGCTGGGAGGAGGAGCTCAGGATGAAAGTAATGGACTGGTAGGTTGGGATGCAGAGAGAGGGGCACAGGGGCCTGGAACCGGGGCTGGAGCTGGAATATCACCACAGTCCTCTGTGTGGAGGTGGGAGATAGAGTTCCCCCACCCCCGGCTACCCCTCCTGGAATCACAGAGGCCTGAATCCTGAAGCTTAGTTCCATTCACAGTGCTTTGAGGGCGTGAGACTCGGTGACAACAGAAAGTTTACCTGCAGAAGCAAACCGGAGCGCGCCCTCCCAGAGTCCGACTCCTGTCGGTGTCTGTGACTTCCTAACACATCTATCCCCGCCTGGCAGTGGAACTATAGAACCAGAGACTGCAGTATCTCTGGAACACATCGACAACCACAGCCAGCTATGTATTGCCACCTACCGCTAGCTGACACACTACACTAGCAGCCAGACACTAGCACCAACGAGGGGTCGGGTCTACTAATAACAACCACCCATTGGGCTTGGGTACTGTAAGGAAGGCATGATCTCAAACAGTGAAGACAGACACAAGTGATCACAGTTCAAGGGTGTTTATTGAACTTCAATGGGTTGGATGAACGCCTATCTAACCCTGTATTTAAGGATGGGACCAGGCTACAACCATCAAAGTAAAAATAACACAGTCCTAGTGGAGTCTTTTCAAAATAAAAAGGGCCTATGCTAATAAACCTATTGCCAATCCCTTCTTCTAAATACAAATGGTGTGGGAAAATGATGAATGCAAAAGAAAGAGTGTTCAATAAAAAATATGTCAGGACAGCCGGTCAATTAGCTTCCCTTCCCCACGTTTTCAGCATGGGGCAAGGTGGCACACTCGAGTTTAGCAAAGATTCTGGCTTCTCCAGCACAAGGATGCAGTTCAGGATATAAACCAGGGCCTTCTGCGACAAAGTCTCTTTCCCAATAAAGTCTCTCATTCGTAAAATGGCTTGGATACAAAATACAACGTCAAAGTTACTTTCTCTTCAGGAGTCTCACGCTTACAAAGGGCCTCATTACACGGTAGGCGGTAACCATGGCGCTATTAGCGCCATGGTTGCCGCCGGTATTTTACCGTGTCCGCCTTGGTGGATGGCGGAATTACCGCCCTACTCCAAGGTGAGCGGGGGCGGTAATTCCCCATTCACCAAGGCACTTCCCCATTCCCATTTTTGCCCCCACAGGGCTCAATGGCAATGGGGAAGGTGCTAATTACGGTACCGCAAATTGCAGTACCGTAATTAGCACCAAGGTCCCTTTGCGGCACCCTAATTTAACCAGCCGTTAAGGTCAGGTCCCACAAAGGGAACTCGTAGTAAGGCGGTAAGGGTTTACCGGTACCGGTGCCCTTACCGGTACCGGTAAACCCTTACCGCCTACCGTGTAATGTGGCCAAAAGTCTCGGGTGCATTGTTTACCCTGGGTCTCTCTCAGCCGGGCTCCGACCCCTTTGATACACCAATTCACAATAGGTCTCTCTCGATCGGGCTCGGACCATGCACTCTCGCTTTCCCCTTTTTCACAGTTCGATAAATTCACAATAGGTCTCACTCAGCCGGGCTCAGACCTTGATGCATTTATTCCTAATCGAAGACTTTCCACTGTGCAATGGATTTTACTTATATCCTTGCAGGACCACTTTGATTCATTCTTATTCGATTTCTATTCTTTGTTTTCACATTATGATATGATATGATAGGTTATTTATAACGCGCTTAATACCCAGAGGTTTCTAAGCGCGGACCCGGGGATCGAACCTGTGGTGCTCCGCGTCGTCTTGCTTCCAAGGCGAGCACGCTGACCCCTGAGCTATCCTCCGATTGACATATTACACTTCCTTTTGCCACTTTTTGTGGGATACATCAGTCAGAGACCTTCAATTGGGCACACACGCAGTGCCAAACCACTCTGCTATTTTTTATCTTCGTTCATGTTAAATTTTCAAACAATTCATCAGCCGTCTGGCCTTTACCTGCGTCTTTCATCAAACGCTTCCACGTTCGCTTTTTCATGTAATAATGTTACTGCTTGCAACCTTCGTTTCAACACAGACCGGTCTCGTGCAGTTTTCTTCAACTCACCGGCTGTGTTGATTTCTCTGTATGCGGCTTTGTTCTCGGAGCCAAGGACGATAACACAGTGGCTGCTGCTCCTCCCAGACTCGGTCATTCATGCAGGAGGGCCTTGGAAATCTCAGGCATACAATGCAGGATTCTTCGGTTTCCCTTGTTGGCCTTACACATGCTGCTTTCAAGTTCCTACGAGTATAACGATCACTCGTCAAAAAGGTCAAGGGCATCTCATTCCTTGTTCTCCTTTCTCGGTCTGCCGTCTCTCTCCATCGGCTCACCTGCTGCCTGGGAAGAACCACGCCTTCGTGTGCTTTGCCTCGCTCAAATTGTGCTCTCGTACTCTGCCTTTTATCCGTGTGGGGAAGTTCAATTGAAGTCAGGTGTGTATTGTCAAAGGTAATTGCCTGACTCTGCCTGACCATGGTAGTCAGACAGGTCAGGTACATTGCTCAGTTATTAGTCTGTTTTCTCCCAGAGTGGGCGGTCGGTGTAGCAGTGTTCGTGTAGGGAAGGGGAGGGAGTTAAAGTTCCCCGGTATCCTACCTGGTAGGAGGGGTTAAAGGTGTTAGAGGGAAAGGGATACTGCATCTCGCCATCAGGTGTCCCACTCCCACTCCCCAAGTACCCCTGACCCAGATGATCCTCCCGCACTGGCCCACCCCCAGGGTCTGGATCCAAAGGGGATGGCCGTGCCCTGGCCACCTGAGAGAGAGATCCGTGGGGACTAGCGGGTGAGACACCCTCTGGTTTCTCACAGTACCCAGCGCCAACCAGCAAGGAACACAAGTAGCTACTACAACCCATCGTCAGGCGCTGGGAGTCGCCTCCAGACAATCGGCTAACCAGAGCCCTATGGCCGAACGGAATTGGGGCAAGGGACACATCAGGATTTTAAAAAAGCCCCCTCCCCAGGTCAACAGTGAAACGGGGCATGGGAAGCCCTGCAGAAGAGGGGCTGGTAAAAGGAGCTATTACAAGGAGGCACGGCAACAAAGGAGATAGAGGGAGCGGGGCAGGACAGAGTGCAGAGGGAATTGTCTGGAAGACTATACAGAGGGCAAAAGTGTGATACCCACGCTACACCCAATTATGAAAATGGATAAGTAGAGGGGCAAGAAACCAAACCATCAGTTTAAGATTGATGCATATAGGACAGGAGGGCCCAAAACACAACAAGCACCGGAGACAAGACCATAGTCGTCAATGGAGGACACGGGAAACACAGAATCTCAGGCTACCCAGGAAATCTTGAGAGCCGTACACGAGGCAAAGACAAAGCTGGAGCAAAGGATAGATGCAGTAGGTCTGGATGTCAGTCTCCGGAGATAGTACCTGCATAAGTGTCAGCGCGAGTAGGAGAAGCGGAAGAGCGTATATCGTCTGTCGAAGATGTAATAACCCCCTTGAGACATGATAAAAATGTAGAAAAGGACGCAGCAGATGGAAGAAAGATGGGCCCACATGGGCTGTCTAAATGTTTCTCAGTTGAAAGGGCACGTAGTACGAAGTAAGGAGCCACTGCGAGGTGTCCCTCCAAGACAAATCATTGCCAAGCTGTTAAATTACCGCGATCGAGATGTAATCTTACAAGCAGCAAGAAAGAAGGGAACTCTGGAGTATAATGGGGCAAGGATTGCAATATACCCCGACTTCACCAAAGCGGTACAAAATGCACAGCAATCCTTTGACGCGGTGCACAGGAAGCTAGGGGAAAAAGAAATGAAGTATGCCACAATTTATCCAGCAACACTAAAAGTCTGCAGACCTCAGGGAGTTAGGTTCGTCACGCGCCCTACCGATGCATGGGACTGGACAGAAACAATCGGCCCACTGCAATGCATAAAGCAGAAGGGGCAAAACAAAAATGCAGGAACAGAAATGGCCCCCACGGTGAGAAGGGAAAAGCAGTTGGAAGTCAGTTAACAGCAGATATGCAAGATAGACTGCAAATAATTGACATTGATGTGGGCCCAGGAGGTGGGTGGAGTGGGGAGGGGGAGAATGAGAGCAACAACAGTGAATAGGCAACAGACTCAAGTGGGTAAAAATCAAGATTTCGGGTAGAGCGGCCAGCAGGCATAGCCCCCCTTGCAAATCCCGAGACCCCTATCAAGGGTTCGGACGAGCAATAGTTGTTTTGGGGTCAACAGATAAGTTGGGGGGAAATATAGGGTGGGGGAGGGTGGTGTTGTTGGGTTTGTTCGAGAGGTGAAGGGGCAGGGAGCGAGAGAATATGGGTAGTTAGACATGCACAAATGCAGTTCGGTATACATCTTGACTTAACAACAAGGCAAGGGATCTGGCACCTGGGAATGGACAACGCAGAGGCAAATGACACTACACGGAACGATGCAAGGAGAATGTAGGGTTGTGAAATGCCAAAATTATGAGATGTAGAGAGGGGCTGGTGACAAAGTATTTGATGAGGCAGAAAGCCTGCATAGTACTATTGCAGGAAACGCACTTGATGGCTCAGAGTGTAGGTTTCTGGGCAGGGGTCAATACACGTTGGTGGAACATGCGGGATACTACAGAGGCTCCAGCGGGGTGGCAGTCCACATCAGTCGTATGTTACTCACTGCACCTATATTGCTAGGGGCAATGTCGTCTCGGAGGTAGACAAAGCCACAAGGCCGGGATCCACAACAAGCTGGATTCGAAAACGACCTCCCAGAATACAAGCCTCTTCAACTTGAGGGAAACTCTTTTTTACGACACACCCCTCTGCTGTTATTAAAAGACAAGTAAACTGGAGGGAAAACCCTAAGTATTGGGAAGGTGAGGTTAAGGGCATCAAAACTGCTGTTATACAAACAAGGAACTGACCATATCCCATCAAAAATATTGCTCTTTTTACACACACTGTTTTTTCGTGTGGTGCTCTACAAACAAAGGCTGAAAACTAGTACGCCTATAAAGCAATAAATGTTGAACCCAAATGCTCTGGATATCTAATTAATTTGATATCTCAGGCTACCCCGGAGCATCGAGTGTTACTACCTTGGAGCAAAAGAAAATATGTAGAGAAAACTGCTGTGATAGCTTAGTGGCTATTTTTAATTATACAGTTATTGTTTAACAAATAAACATGATCTCCCAAAGGAGCATTTACAAAAAAAATGGTACTTTCAAAAGTCGAAACCATAATCATTAAAATGCACAGTGAATTACATCAAATACTATGGAACATACATTCTGGTATTTGACAAGAAATAAACATTTTCAAACAAAAAACCATCCACACAATGTGTGATTAAATCCACAGTCTATATGATGAGTTGAAAAAACAAAATGAGGAAAATAAAACAACAAAAAGCAAAGTCCCAACACATCCTGATTTTGTGTGATAGGGCAAAGCAACCAAATGCGACCCCCACCAGAGTCTGATGTATTGGTGGCCTCGGCCAAAGGACCGATTGTCAGGTCCTCGGGTTTGGAGCCCAGGGCATGTGTGGTTCCAAACTAATGCCAGAGGTCAGGTCCTCCTGATGACTTGGAGGGTCAACTGGTGGGAGTTTATAAAGAGACCAATCCTAGGTCAACGTCGGTGGTTATATTCCTGCTGATTTGAAAAATGGGCCGTATAGCAATTACGTATCCAATAAGACGTTTCGGCGGGCAGTGAAGGCTACCTTCATCTGGACCTGCGGATGTCGCTCTGAACAGAGAAGAGGGGGAAAGTAGAAAAAAGCTCCAATGGTCAGGGTGACCAAGGAGAGGGCCCGTGCCAAATTAGCACAGGTACTGTATGGAACCGTGGTTCCAGAATGCTGGTGCCTCCATGGGGTCCCGGAACCAGTCGAGCAGAGGATGAGTTAGAGACCCGATGTATCAAAGCTGGGAGGCTACAGACATGTTGTGATTCATGTCAGGATCCGGTGTGTGCGTCAATCAGTCAAGCCTTGTACTTGCAGGTTAGTGGATCGTTCCAAAGAAGAAATCAAAGTGTAGCTGGAGATCCCGTCTTCAAGCAGCGTGTGGAATGAAGCCGTCGCTGTGGAGAAATCTCAAAGATGCGCGCCGGTCCGCATCCCGTGTTGTAAGTGATTAAAAGACAGACAGAGGAGTTGATCTCACAAAAGAGCGGGGAACACACGCACCGCTTACTCCAATGCTGAAAAAGAAATAACAAGCTTTAATGGCCCGAACACCAATAAACACATGCAATCTCACTAGAGAGCGGAACAAGTACCTTGTTATTGTCTTGCTAAGGACAGGATTCCCAAACCTAAAGAAACCATGGGTAATGAGTACTGGATAGACAGAAGAACCCCTAATACCACCCCACTCCCAGTCAGGGTTCAATTCTTACCCCCAAAATGTAGGTCAAAGCCGAACCAAAAGGTAACAACGACGGGAGAAAATAACAAACGGGAAGGTTAGTGTAGGATACTACCCCGGGCGGCACGAGGGACGCACTGGTGACGAGATGGTGCACTGATCAGCAGAGCGTTCAATGTGCACTAGAATTTCCAAGGGTTGAGCGGTTCGCTACTGGAGAAAGTTCACTATACGGATGTTAAACAATAGCATGAAGAAAGGTAATCCAAAGTTGCTGGTAGTTGCAAGGCGTTATGGTACAGGTAGTTCGGGAGCACTGGTATGAGGGAGCCGGGTGATAGAGAGCAGAAATACAATTTGTTCCCAGAAATAACTCGGATAGCTTACCGCAGCATGAAGAGTTAAAGTTGCATAAGGACAGTGAAGCGCTGAAGGTGTCAAAAGGCGATGCTGCCCTACTGCAGTATGCCGCAAGGTACGGGAAGCAGAGTTTGGAGGGAAGCGGGCTGGAGTAGGAGAGGAGTTCCACACCGGTAAGCGTCGTAATGGAATCGGAGAGATATAGCAGGTCAAGGCAGTCCGAGGTCATATAGCAGAAAGGCAAAACTTTAGCAGAATCGAGAGGCAAGGTCAGGTCCAAAAACGAAGCAGGAGTCAAAAGCCGGATATCCACAAGTAAGTCTCAAGCAAGGACGAAAAGTAGTTCGTCGGAGGAACGGAATGGCACAACTTCAATTAGAAGCACTGGAGCACTGGAAGGGATGACTATTTAACTTCCTGGGAGGGCGGAGACAGAACGTGGACAGGCCGTCGTAGCGTACGCTGGTTCCTCACGTGACTTGGGAGGAATGTCTTTGTTGTCAATCTCCATGGCAACCTCCATTTACTCCACATGAAAGGGCTGCCAGACCGAATCTTGCCGCAGGATTGTTGTCCGTTCTTGGGTGATTTCCGAGGTCGCTGCGTGGCCACAGACCTGCGCGTGACATCATAGCATTCCATTCCAGTTGGGTCAAGTGGAGAGATAAGGGGAGGACGATATCTGGTAGTGACCGGGGGAATTATGGGGGGAAGCAATTACCATACTGAATGTGTGCGCACCTCCACCATTACAACCGGACTTACTTAACAAGATACAGGCGATATTGGCAACACATGGTGCAAATGAAACCATAGTGAGAGGTGACTTTACTGACGTCCTTCACGGACGAATAGATGTCCTCAGATGGGGGAACTCCCGGGCGGGAGACGCGCACCAAACTGGCGACCTTTTTGGAGGCAACAGGATTAGGGGATGTCTGGAGAGGGTTACACTCCGGTAAAAGACAGTTCTCGTACTATTGCTGAGCACACGACTCAATGTCTCACTTAGACTACTTTTTGGTACAATGTACCATCACCGGAAGGGTATTGGAAGCGGAATACCTGACAAGAGGGATATCGGATTATGCCCCGCTGTATATTACGATAAGAGGGGAGGGACTGCAGGGGAAAGGGGAGTGGGGACTAAACACATACCACCTAGGGATTGAGACAATACGGGAGGAGATGAAAGACTGTACAGGGAAATACTTTGAATTGAATGAGGGCACAGTGAAGAGTGGCTGCACACTTTGGGAAGTATAACACAGTAGTAGTAGTAGAAAGAAAGGAAAAGCTGGAGACACTAGAAGAAGAAGAGGTGGCTAGGACAGAAAAGAGGCACGTAGACGAACAAGCAATAGAATCTAAAATAGAGATGCTAAAAGTTGCTGGGCAATACAAAGAAGTGGTGACAGATGAGGCAAAAAAGGCATGCTGGGCCATGAAAGCCAGAGTGTATGAACTCGGGTCCAAAGGTGAAAGGATGCTTGCATGGTTGGAGAAACGGGAGGAGGAGTCCAGATGGGTTAAGGGCATCGGGAATGAGGAGGGAACAATCTACACGGAAGGGGAAGAAATAGTAGACAACTTCGCACATTTTTTACCAGGGGCTATACAGTGCGGTCCCAGGGCCTACAGAGATCCTACAGAGATTGAAATTGGGAGATACTTAGATGGGGTAAACCTGCCACAGGTAGCTGAACAAACGCGACCAGTAATGGATATTGATATAACGATGGAGGAAGTACAAGAGGTAATTAAGAGCTTAAATTCGGGGAAACCCCAGGACCAAATGGAATCCCGAATGAATTTTGGAAATAAATCAGAGACAAGGTGGTCAAGCCAATGTGGGACATGTTCATGGAAAACAGTGCACAAGGCACACTCTGACGTGAGAATGGCTACAATAGTGATAATACACAAAAAAGGTAAATCCACCGATAAATGTGCCTCGTACCGTCCCATATCTTTGCTGAATGGAGAGGCAAAGGTCCTAGCCAAGATACTAGCAGCATGGCTAGTAGGGGTAATAAGCAAGCTAATGAACTCGGGTCAATGTGGTTTTGTTCCAGGAAGAGCAAAAGGATGAACCTGAGAAGGGCACATTACACTTTAGTATTATCTGACTCATTGGAGGGTCCCCAGGCAATAATGTCACTAGAGAAGGCCTTTGGTTTGGTGCAATAGGCCTGGGCCCCAACTTCATAAGATAGAAGAAACTACTAAATGCACAACCACTCGCGAAAGTTAGAGTGAATGGGCACATATCCCGTATCTTCCCGCTCCAGAGAGGCATGAGACAAGGATGTCCACTGTCGCTGCTGCTATCCTTCATAGCGATCGAACCACTAGCTGAGTGCATTAGAGCGGATCCTACAATTCAAGGGTTCTGATGGCCCAGGAACTAGGAAGATAAAATCTCTCTATATGCAGACGATCTTCTGATATAGCTGAAGGATCCCAGAAGAACGGGCCCAAGGGTAATGGATACCATACGGGAGTTCGGAATTTACTCCAGTCTGGAGAGTTAACTGGGAGAAATCAGTCATAATACCAGTACAGCAGGGAAAAGATGCAGTCCCTGAGGAATGACCCCTCGGGGTGGAGCAAGGGGGATTTAAGTAGCTGGGTATAACCGTGCAAAAGGAAGAACATGTGTTTCTTAAAAATAATCTAGAACCAATAAATCGCAGACTACAAGAAGACGCTGAACATTGGTCTAACCTACCTATAACACTGCTCGGAAGGGTCAATTTATTAAAAATGATGGCACTGCCCAGACTGCTATATGTCTTGCAGAACACTTCGGTGAAAACAACCAAGATACAGTTCACAAGCATCGAAGCTATAAAGAGGACTATTATGGGGTGACAAGAATCCATGCATAGCCCTGCGGATGCTCTCAAAAGCGGTATATGAAGGAGGGGTAGGACTGCCGGATATATGGAAATACTACTGGGCGGCCCATCTGCTGGTAGCAAAGGTGTGGGTATTTGTTGGGGAAATCTAGCTCACACAAGACTGAAACTGTCGCAAATGGAAGGCTGAACCACCTTACAGATACTGTACGGAAGCCAGGGCGAAGGGTACTCTCCCCCCAGCAGGATCGAGATTGGTGCAGATCAGGAAGGAAGTCACACACGCAATGGGATGGAAGGGGAAAGCTACCAGACAGTCCCCACTGTGGGAAAATCCCAATATTAGATATAAAAGCTAGGGAGGCAGCCACATTGGGTGGAAAAGGAAATATGCAGACTGGGAGATATAGTGGATAATAGAGATTAATCCATTCCAACAATGCAGGAAAAATATGGACTGGGCCCGGAAGAATTCTTCAAATACATGAGACTAAAACACGCTGTAGAAGCTCAATTTGGAGGGGAATTGGACTTCCCCAAACACCCCCTCCTCGCCCGGAGATTAATCTATTCACAGAGAAAATAGAGGGGAAAGGGATAACAACACTATATCAAGTCATAAATAACCCCCCCCCCCATGTCACACCTGAAAGGGAGATGGGAAAGAGACCCAGGAACCCAGGAGGAGGAAAAATGGATAGAAGCGCGAGTGGCTTCAAGAGAGGGGAATGTATCATCCAGGATGAGGCTCATACAGTGCAACATTCTGCACAGAGTATCCCATTCCAGAGATAGACTGCATAACAGGGGTAGAGTAACACATGGCCGGTGTCTCAAATGTGGAAGGGAAGTGGGAACATTCCTAAAATGATGTTACTGCATATAAGAGGGGAGTGTGAAGGAAGTAGAGGGGAAGAGACACTGATACACATACCATCGATGGTGGTAAAAAGGGACCTAGTGGCAAAATGGAAGACCTAGGAAATGCCCACTATGGGAACCTGAGAGATTGGAATGGGCCATTTCAGTAGAATGGAGCAGATCATGTACATGAATAGGGCGGTGGGTCCATGAGGAAATGTCAGAAGATATGGGGGAAATGGGACATGGATGCCTGAGAGAAGGGGCACATCGGTACGAGATACTACAGGAGGGGGGAGGCAGGGGATTGGGGGCAAGGGAAGGAAGGGGGTAGAATGAGGGAGAGGAAGGAGGAATGGGATAGGACGATTGGTCAACACTAACAAAAATGTGTATTTGAACACGGATATGATGAATAATATTGGAATATGGAGAACACTTAATAAAAACTGGTTTATAAACAATAATCATTGCCAATCGGTAATTCACATGTGTTAGGTTTATGATTTTAAGAGTTATTGAGAGGGAACCACTGCAGGTGTTATATGTAAGATATTGTATGATAGTTAATATAATAATCAGAAATATAATGCGTCTATTGTTTGTTTAAATCTATTTTTAAGGGAAACATTATGAAGCAGAGAGAGAACATCCTTAGTACATTTGAGCACCTGAAGCAGTTCCTGGAGAAGGAGAAACAGCAGCTGCTCAGCAGACTGGAGAAGGAGCAAGAGGAGAAGATGAAGAAGATTCAGGAGAAACTGACCCGACTGGAGAAGCAGCAAAGCACCCACAGGAGCCTGATCACAGAGCTGGAGAGCAAGTGCCAGCAGCAGGACGTGGATCTACTGAAGGTGAGAGGGGATCAGAAACCTATAGAACTAGCGCAGCAATCCACCCACAGGGGCCTGATCCCAGAGATGGAACAGAGGTATCAGCAGCAGGACAGGGAGCTACTGAATGTGAGACAGGAATCTATAGACCTGTACGAGCAACGATCCACTGCCAGGGACCTGACCCCTGAGCTGGCGAGGAAGTGTTAGCAACAGGACGTGGATCTACTGAAGGTGAGAGGGGATCAGAAACCTATAGAACTAGAGCAGCAATCCACCCACAGGGGCCTGATCCCAGAGATAGAACGGGTTCAGCAGGACAGGGAGTTACTAAAAATCCCCGCTTGCTCCCAAAGGTACAGAGAAAGGAAACCTATAAATGGTGGCCTACATGAACTGCCTTTCCCTTCTGTGAAGAAACAGGATGAAGCATTTGTAAACATGTATAAGCAAAATAGTTCTAAAGTCAAAAATAGTAAATTACCATTTAGAACTAACTTTGCTGTTTGGGACTCCAAGTCCCATAATCCCAAGAGTACTGGGATGAAGAAGATGGCGGAAGACCAATGCAGACCTGAAGGTCAGGCAATTAGGCTTAACAGCATACCCGAGGGAGGCTGAGAGGCTTAAAAAGCTTCTTCTTGTGTAGGCCATTAGTTGTGGTTGTGGCTGGAGGGGCAGTAGCAGTTGTAGCAGCAGCAGAAGTAGCTGGGGAAGGAGAAAGTGGCAGAGGAAAGCACGTTGCTGGCAGAATCCACAGAGGTGGGAGGAAAGAAAGGACACAAGGATTATTCCAGTTAGTAGTCCTGAGTTGGTCCTTTTCCCCCAAAGCCTGGATTGCAGAGGTTGCGCAGCGGGAAGCTTAAGATTTGAAAGCTTTACCCCATGTGAACCTTATTTTAGAGATTTCACAGCAAGAAGCATCCAGCACACCATGCCTGGAGGCTGGCATGCTCCAGGGGGTCATGGTGAGCTGAACTCCATGCCTCTGGGGTGGGACCGAAGGCAGCTTGCTGAGGGAAGTATGCCGAGCCGAGAACACCACTGTAGTAGAAGTCCAGCAGCCTGTGTCAGTGGCCCAAGAGGCCGGTGAGTGTTTCTGCGCATTCTCAAGCCTTCAGGCATTGTCAGGCAGGCAATTGGAACCAGTTTCTTTCACTCGCGAGGGAGTGAAATTGACTGAAGCTGACCGGAGCGTGTCAGACAATGGAGTGCAACAATTGTAGCACTCGTGTATAGACGAATACGCTGTGGAAGGAGGTTTTGAACATTATAAATGATTAAAAAACAGCTTTAACAAAATTAATAAGGGTTGCGTGTGCCTAAAAGTGATTTTAACACGAAGACCAAGCCTGAGTAAAGTCACAATAACAGTGTATCCTGTGAAACCGGGTATTAAACCTCAATATTGTGACCCAAAGAAAACAAGCATTACAATAAGCCAAGAGTTGGACAAGCATTGCCCTCAGCCAAATGAAGCTAAAGTAAAGGTTTCTTTGAGAATAACTGTTGTTAGCAGAGGAAAAGAGGCTAATATAACATCTTTAAAGGTAGAGCTTGTAAATGAATGACTATGGTGTGAAAGGAACAGCAACTAGTCATGAATTAACATTGTCAAAGCCAATAGAGGTTGAATTGAAAGTACTTGGTTTGTGGCTTAACAAAAAGACAGGAGTGGTTGAAAAGTGGCCCTATAAGAAAGTTGATGTTCAGGAGATAAAGAGACATTGCTTGCGGTAGGGGAGGCATGGTATCACAAGTATGACACTGACACAATGGGTACAATTTGTAAAACCTTTATTGAAATGTTTACGGTTGGAGAAACTCCAATTCTGCCCTATAACCAAGATGGGAGTAGTCTCGACCATCAAATAATTAATACCGTAGTCCTAGTGGAGTATGTCAAATCAAAATGACCTATGTTAACAAAACCTAATGCCTGCCCTATTCTTTGTATAAAAGTGTAAAAAGGAAAAATGTATGCGAAAGGAAAATCAATGTTCAAATAAGTAAGTGTGGTTGAACAAGCTCTCCTCCTCATATTAAACCTCCCAGAATAAGGCTGTCCCTGTAGGCAGGATGACACACTCTGGCGCAGCTTCTATAAAAATAAACAGTTCACCACGTGGATCGAGGCCCGCCTGATCTTCCACGTTTAAGTCTCTTTTCTTTGACTTCAAAACAAGGTTACATCCAAAACAGTTCACGAAGGTCGCCCTCTGCGGAGCTCAGAACTCACAAAAAATAAAGATCAACACAAAGAAGTAAGGGGCTCCTTTCCCCAAGCTTGTCTCACTTTGGGTCTCCCTCTGTCGGGCTCGGACCCCTCTAAATATGTAATTCAACACGAACAAGCAAGGAGGCTCCCTTCCCCAAGCTTATCTCACTTCGGGTTTCCCTCTGTCTGGCTCGGACCCCTTTTCAGAATGTCTCTTCAATGCAAGCAAGTCGAAGACTTTAGATTGTGCGATGGATTTAACTATGACCTTCACAGGACCACTTCGACTAAATGTCACTTGGAGTTCTCTTCTTTATTTCCCCTTTGCTGATCATATGCTTATGTTTCAAACAGTTCACTTGTAACAGAGACTTTCGACTGGGCTACTTCCTTTCATCTGACCACTCCGTTACATAGTATCGCTGTCTTTGCAGCTACTTGTTCACTTTAAAGTTCATTCAGAGGTCTGCCTTTCCTCACGTTTCATTCACACGCATGCAGCCTCCACTTGCGATAAATGTTGCTACTTCAAAAACCTCTTAACACACACCGGTATTTCAGATCGCTTTCCTAACACACCGGCTGTGTGTTTCTGTTCTGGATTTTTACAATTTTCAGTTCATGAGTCCAGGTTAGTACTACAGGCTTGACCTCGCCTCCGCAACTCGTCCGTTCACCCAGGATGGTCTCTGGTGGCCTCGTAACACAATGCAATCTTCACTTGTGGGATCTGGCCTTCTCCACGTGTCATCCGCGGCCTGTTGGAGGCAACAACCTCTGGTAAGGAACTCTTGGGGTTTCCGTCCCGCTGCTTCCGTCCCTCGGTCCGTCGTTCTGCTCCAGTAGGCTTACCTTCTTCCCAGAAGTCCTGCTCGTACTCGTGTTCCGCCTTGCTCAGAGTGTGTCTCTGGGTGCTGCCTTTTATTTGTATGAGGAGAGCTAATCGGTATCAGGTGTATGCATTTAGCATTGAGTACCTGACTTTGCCTGACCCTATTAGCGGGACATGTCCAGTGTGTGTAAGTGGATGTTGTTACTGTCAGCCACCCTCAGCACAGTGTTTTTGTAAAAAGGGGGAAGGCGGGTTGGGACCTCAGAGCATCCTAAAACATAGGATGGTTTGGAAGTAGAAGTCCTGGTATAAAGTGACCCAGGCAGAAGTGGAAGTGGAGGCCCTGGTATAAAGTGACCCAGGCAGAAGTGGAAGTGGAAGTCCTGGTATAAAGTGACCCAGGTGGAAGTGGAAGTCCTGTTATAAAGTGACCCAGGTGGAAGTGGAAGTGCTGGTATAAAGTGACCCAGGCAGAAGTGGAAGTGGAAGTCCTGGTATAACGTGACCCAGGCAGAAGTGGAAGTGGAAGTCCTGGTATAAAGTGACCCAGGCGGAAGTGGAATTGGAAGTCCTGGTATAACGTGACACAGGCAGAAGTGGAAGTGGAAGTCCTGGTATAAAGTGACCCAGGCGGAAGTGGAAGTCCTGGTATAAAGTGACCCAGGCGGAAGTGGAAGTGCTGGTATAAAGTGACCCAGGCAGAAGTGGAAGTGGAAGTCCTGGTATAAAGTGACCCAGGCAGAAGTGGAAGTGGAAGTCCTGGTATAAAGTGACCCAGGCAGAAGTGGAATTGGAAGTCCTGGTATAACGTGACCCAGGCAGAAGCGGAAGTGGAAGTCCTGGTATAAAGTGACCCAGGCGGAAGTGGAAGTGCTGGTATAAAGTGACCCAGGCAGAAGTGGAAGTGGAAGTCCTGGTATAAAGTGACCCAGGCAGAAGTGGAATTGGAAGTCCTGGTATAACGTGACCCAGGCAGACGTGGAAGTGGAAGTCCTGTTATAAAGTGACCCAGGCAGAAGTGGAAGTCCTGGTATAAAGTGACCCAGGCGGAAGTGGAAGTGCTGGTATAAAGTGACCCAGGCAGACGTGGAAGTGGAAGTCCTGGTATAACGGGACCCAGGCAGAAGTGGAAGTGGAAGTCCTGGTATAACGTGACCCAGGAAGAAGTGGAATTGGAAGTCCTGGTATAAAGTGACCCAGGCAGAAGTGGAATTGGAAGTCCTGGTATAAGGTGACCCAGGCAGAAGTGGAAGTGGAGGCCCTGGTATAAAGTGACCCAGACAGAAGTGGAAGTCCTGGTATAAAGTGACCCAGGCAGAAGTGGAAGTCCTGGTATAAAGTCACCCAGGCGGAAGTGGAAGTCCTGGTATAAAGTGACCCAGACAGAAGTAGAAGTGGAAGTCCTGGTATAAAGTGACCCAGGCAGAAGTGGAAGTGGAAGTCCTGGTATAAAGTGACACAGACATAAGTGGAAGTGGAAGTCCTGGTATAAAGGGACCCAGGCAGATGTGGAAGTGGAAGTCCTGGCATAAAGTGACCCAGGCAGAAGTGGAAGTCCTGGCATAAAGTGACCCAGGCAGAGGTGGAAGTGGAAGTCCTGGCATAAAGTGACCCAGGCAGAAGTGGAAGTCCTGGCATAAAGTGACCCAGGCAGAAGTGGAAGTGGAAGTCCTGGTATAAAGTGACCCAGGCAGAAGTGGAAGTCCTGGCATAAAGTGACCAAGGCAGAAGTGGAAGTCCTGGCATGAAGTGACCCAGGGAGAAGTGGAAGTGGAGACCCTGGTATAAAGTGACCCAGACAGAAGTGGAAGTGGAAGTCCTGGTATAAAGTGACCCAGACAGAAGTGGAAGTGGAAGTCCTGGTATAAATTGACCCAGGCAGAAGTGGAATTGGAAGTCCTGGTATAAAGTGACCCAGGCAGAAGAGGAAATGGAAGTCTGGTATAAAGTGACCCAGGCAGAAGTGGAATTGGAAGTCCTGGTATAAAGTGACCCAGGCAGAAGAGGAAATGGAAGTCTGGTATAAAGTGACCCAGGCAGAAGAGGAAGTGGAGACCCTGGTATAAAGTGACCCAGACAGAAGTGGAAGTCCTGGTATAAAGTGACCCAGACAGAAGTGGAAGTGGAAGTCCTGGTATAAAGTGACCCAGGCAGAAGAGGAAGTGGAGACCCTGGTATAAAGTGACCCAGACAGAAGTGGAAGTGGAAGTCCTGGTATAAAGTGACCCAGACAGAAGTGGAAGTGGAAGTCCTGGTATAAAGTGACCCAGACAGAAGTGGAAGAGGAAGTCCTGGTATAAAGTGACCCAGACAGAAGTGGAAGTGGAAGTCCTGGTATAACGTGACCCAGGCAAAAGTGGAAGTGGAAGTCCTGGTATAAAGTGACCCAGGCAGAAGTGGAAGTTAAAGTCCTGGTATAAAGTGACCCAGGCAGCCGTGGAAGTGGAAGTCCTGGTATAAAGTGACCCAGGCAGAAGTGGAACTTAAAGTCCTGGTATAAAGTGACCCAGGCAGCCGTGGAAGTGGAAGTCCTGGTATAAAGTGGCCCAGGCAGAAGTGGAAGTGGAAGTCCTGGTATAAAGTGGCCCAGGCAGAAGTGGAAGTCCTGGTATAAAGTGACCCAGGCAGAAGAGGAAGTGGAAGTCCTGGTATAAAGTGACCCAGGCAGACATGGAAGTGGAAGTCCTGGTATAAAGTGGCCTAGACAGAAGTTAAAGTCCTGGTATAAAGTGACCCAGGCAGAAGTGGAAGTGGGAGTCCTGGTATAAAGTGACCCAGGCAGATGTGGAAGTTGAAGTCCTGGTATAAAGTGACCCAGGCAGAAGTGGAAGTGGAAGTCCTGGTATAAAGTGACCCAGGCAGAAGTGGAAGTGGAAGTCCTGGTATAAAGTGACCCAGGCAGAAGTGGAAGTAGAAGTCCTGGTATAAAGTGACCCAGGCAGACATGGAAGTGGAAGTCCTGGTATAAAGTGGCCTAGACAGAAGTTAAAGTCCTGGTATAAAGTGACCCAGGCAGATGTGGAAGTGGAAGTCCTGGTATAAAGTGACCCAGGCAGAAGAGGAAGTGGAAGTCCTGGTATAAAGTGACCCAGGCAGACATGGAAGTGGAAGTCCTGGTATAAAGTGGCCCAGACAGAAGTTAAAGTCCTGGTATAAAGTGACCCAGGCAGATGTGGAAGTGGAAGTCCTGGTATAAAGTGACCCAGGCAGAAGAGGAAGTGGAAGTCCTGGTATAAAGTGACCCAGGCAGACATGGAAGTGGAAGTCCTGGTATAAAGTGGCCTAGACAGAAGTTAAAGTCCTGGTATAAAGTGACCCAGGCAGATGTGGAAGTGGAAGTCCTGGTATAAAGTGACCCAGGCAGAAGTAAAAGTCCTGGTATAAAGTGACCCAGGCAGAAGTGGAAGTGGAAGTCCTGGTATAAAGTGACCCAGGCAGACATGGAAGTGGAAGTCCTGGTATAAAGTGGCCTAGACAGAAGTTAAAGTCCTGGTATAAAGTGACCCAGGCAGATGTGGAAGTGGAAGTCCTGGTATAAGGTGACCCAGGCAGAAGTGGAAGTGGAAGTCCTGGTATAAAGTGACCCAGACAGAAGTGGAAGTGGAAGTCCTGGTATAAAGTGACCCAGGCAGAAGTGGAAGTGGAAGTCCTGGTATAAAGTGACCCAGGCAGACATGAAAGTGGAAGTCCTGGTATAAAGTGGCCTAGACAGAAGTTAAAGTCCTGGTATAAAGTGACCCAGGCAGAAGTGGAAGTGGGAGTCCTGGTATAAAGTGACCCAGGCAGATGTGGAAGTGGAAGTGGAAGTCCTGGTATAAAGTGACCCAGGCAGATGTGGAAGTGGAAGTCCTGGTATAAAGTGACCCAGGCAGACATGGAAGTGGAAGTCCTGGTATAAAGTGGCCTAGACAGAAGTGGAAGTGGAGGCCCTGGTATAAAGTGACCGAGGCAGACATGGAAGTGGAAGTCCTGGTATAAAGTGACCCAGGCAGAAGAGGAAGTGGAAGTCCTGGTATAAAGTGACCCAGGCAGACATGGAAGTGGAAGTCCTGGTATAAAGTGACCCAGGCAGACATGGAAGTGGAGGTCCTGGTATAAAGTGACCCAGGCAGATGTGGAAGTGGAAGTCCTGGTATAAAGTGACCCAGGCAGACATGGAAGTGGAAGTCCTGGTATAAAGTGGCCCAGGCAGAAGTGGAAGTCCTGGTATAAAGTGGCCTAGACAGAAGTTAAAGTCCTGGTATAAAGTGACCCAGGCAGAAGTGGAAGTGGGAGTCCTGGTATAAAGTGACCCAGGCAGATGTGGAAGTGGAAGTGGAAGTCCTGGTATAAAGTGACCCAGGCAGATGTGGAAGTGGAAGTCCTGGTATAAAGTGACCCAGGCAGACATGGAAGTGGACGTCCTGGTATAAAGTGGCCCAGGCAGAAGTGGAAGTCCTGCTATAAAGTGACCCAGACAGAAGTGGAAGTGGAGGCCCTGGTATAAAGTGACCCAGGCAGACATGGAAGTGGAAGTCCTGGTATAAAGTGACCCAGGCAGAAGAGGAAGTGGAAGTCCTGGTATAAAGTGACCCAGGCAGACATGGGGCCTCATTACGACCCAGGCGGTAAGTTACCGCCTGGGCCGTGACTTTACCACCATGGCGTAAACTACGTTTACGCCATGGTGGTTGGCGGACTTACCGCCCCATTCCGACCTAGGCGGGGCGGTAAATCCCCAATCCCCATTTACCCTTCCCCATTCCCATTTTTGCCCCATAGGGCATAATGGGAGTGGGGAAGGCGTTAATTACGCCACCGTAAATTACGGTGGCGTAATTAACTCCATGGTCCCTTAGCGCCATGGATTTTAACACCTGCTAAAAGCAGGTGTTAAAAGCACCATGGCGCTAAGGGACCTCGTACTCAGGCGGTAAGGGTCGGCGCTGTTAACGCTGCCGTAAACCCCTTACCGCCTGAGTCGTAATGAGGCCCATGGAAGTGGAAGTCCTGGTATAAAGTGACCCAGGCAGACATGGAAGTGGAGGTCCTGGTATAAAGTGACCCAGGCAGATGTGGAAGTGGAAGTCCTGGTATAAAGTGGCCCAGGCAGAAGTGGAGGTCCTGGTATAAAGTGACCCAGGCAGAAGAGGAAGTGGAAGTCCTGGTATAAAGTGCCCAGGCAGACATGGAAGTGGAAGTCCTGGTATAAAGTGGCCTAGACAGAAGTTTAAGTCCTGGTATAAAGTGACCCAGGCAGATGTGGAAGTGGAAGTCCTGGTATAAAGTGACCCAGGCAGAAGTAAAAGTCCTGGTATAAAGTGACCCAGGCAGAAGTGGAAGTGGAAGTCCTGGTATAAAGTGACCCAGGCAGACATGGAAGTGGAAGTCCTGGTATAAAGTGGCCTAGACAGAAGTTAAAGTCCTGGTATAAAGTGACCCAGGCAGATGTGGAAGTGGAAGTCCTGGTATAAGGTGACCCAGGCAGAAGTGGAAGTGGAAGTCCTGGTATAAAGTGACCCAGGCAGAAGAGGAAGTGGAAGTCCTGGTATAAAGTGACCCAGGCAGACATGGAAGTGGAAGTCCTGGTATAAAGTGGCCTAGACAGAAGTTAAAGTCCTGGTATAAAGTGACCCAGGCAGACGTGGAAGTGGGATTCCTGGTATAAAGTGACCCAGGCAGATGTGGAAGTGGAAGTGGAAGTCCTGGTATAAAGTGACCCAGGCAGAAGTGGAAGTGGAAGTGGACGTCCTGGTATAAGGTGACCCAGGCAGATGTGGAAGTGGAAGTCCTGGTATAAAGTGACCCAGACAGAAGTGGAAGTGGAAGTCCTGGTATAAAGTGACCCAGGCAGAAGAGGAAGTGGAAGTCCTGGTATAAAGTGACCCAGGCAGACATGGAAGTGGAAGTCCTGGTATAAAGTGGCCTAGACAGAAGTTAAAGTCCTGGTATAAAGTGACCCAGGCAGATGTGGAAGTGGAAGTCCTGGTATAAAGTGACCCAGGCAGAAGAGGAAGTGGAAGTCCTGGTATAAAGTGACCCAGGCAGACATGGAAGTGGAAGTCCTGGTATAAAGTGGCCTAGACAGAAGTTAAAGTCCTGGTATAAAGTGACCCAGGCAGATGTGGAAGTGGAAGTCCTGGTATAAAGTGACCCAGGCAGAAGTAAAAGTCCTGGTATAAAGTGACCCAGGCAGAAGTGGAAGTGGAAGTCCTGGTATAAAGTGACCCAGGCAGACATGGAAGTGGAAGTCCTGGTATAAAGTGGCCTAGACAGAAGTTAAAGTCCTGGTATAAAGTGACCCAGGCAGATGTGGAAGTGGAAGTCCTGGTATAAGGTGACCCAGGCAGAAGTGGAAGTGGAAGTCCTGGTATAAAGTGACCCAGGCAGAAGAGGAAGTGGAAGTCCTGGTATAAAGTGACCCAGGCAGACATGGAAGTGGAAGTCCTGGTATAAAGTGGCCTAGACAGAAGTGAAAGTCCTGGTATAAAGTGACCCAGGCAGAAGTGGAAGTGGGAGTCCTGGTATAAAGTGACCCAGGCAGATGTGGAAGTGGAAGTGGAAGTCCTGGTATAAAGTGAGCCAGGCAGATGTGGAAGTGGAAGTCCTGGTATAAAGTGACCCAGGCAGACATGGAAGTGGAAGTCCTGGTATAAAGTGGCCTAGACAGAAGTGGAAGTGGAGGCCCTGGTATAAAGTGACCCAGGCAGAAGTGGAAGTGGAAGTCCTGGTATAAAGTGACCCAGACAGAAGTGGAAGTGTTAGTCCTGGTATAAAGTGACCCAGGCAGACATGGAAGTGGAAGTCCTGGTATAAAGTGACCCAGGCAGACATGGAAGTGGAGGTCCTGGTATAAAGTGACCCAGGCAGATGTGGAAGTGGAAGTCCTGGTATAAAGTGACCCAGGCAGACATGGAAGTGGAAGTCCTGGTATAAAGTGGCCCAGCCAGAAGTGGAAGTCCTGCTATAAAGTGACCCAGACAGAAGTGGAAGTGGAAGTCCTGGTATAAAGTGACCCAGACAGAAGTGGAAGTGGAAGTCCTGGTATAAACTGACCCAGACAGAAGTGGAAGTGGAAGTCCCGGTATAAAGTGACCCAGGCAGAAGAGGAAATGGAAGTCCTGGTATAAAGTGACCCAGGCAGACATGGAAGTGGAGGTCCTGGTATAAAGTGACCCAGGCAGAAGAGGAAGTGGAAGTCCTGGTATAAAGTGACCCAGGCAGACATGGAAGTGGAAGTCCTGGTATAAAGTGACCCAGGCAGATGTGGAAGTGGAAGTCCTGGTATAAAGTGACCCAGGCAGATATGGAAGTGGAAGTCCTGGTATAAAGTGGCCCAGGCAGAAGTGGAAGTGGAAGTCCTGGTATAAAGTGGCCCAGGCAGAAGTGGAAGTGGAAGTCCTGGTGTAAAGTGACCCAGGCAGAAGAGGAAGTGGAAGTCCTGGTATAAAGTGACCCAGGCAGAAGAGGAAGTGGAAGTCCTGGTATAAAGTGACCCAGACAGAAGATGACGTGGAAGTCCTGGTATGATGTGACCCAGGCAGAAGTGGAAGTGGAAGTCCTGGTATAAAGTGACCCAGGCAGAAGTGGAAGTGGAAGTCCTGGTATAAAGTGACCCAGGCAGAAGTGGAAGTGGAAGTCCTGGTATAAAGTGACCCAGGCAGAAGTGGAAGTGGAAGTCCTGGTATAAAGTGACCCAGACAGAAGTGGAAGTGGAAGTCCTGGTATAAAGTGACCCAGATAGAAGTGGAAGTGGAAGTCCTGGTATAAAGTGACCCAGGCAGAAGAGGAAGTGGAAGTCCTGGTATAAAGTGACCCAGGCAGAAGTGGAAGTGGAAGTCCTGGTATAAAGTGACCCAGGCAGAAGTGGAAGTCCTGGTATAAAGTGACCCAGACAGAAGTGGAAGTGGAAGTCCTGGTATAAAGTGACCCAGATAGAAGTGGAAGTGGAAGTCCTGGTATAAAGTGACACAGGCAGAAGAGGAAGAGGAAGTCCTGGTATAAAGTGACCCAGGCAGAAGTGGAAGTGGAAGTCCTGGTATAAAGTGACCCAGACAGAAATGGAAGTGGAAGTCCTGGTATAAGGTGACCCAGACAGAAGTGGAAGTGGAAGTCCCGGTATAAAGTGACCCAGGCAGAAGAGGAAATGGAAGTCCTGGTATAAAGTGACCCAGGCAGAAGTGGAATTGGAAGTCCTGGTATAAAGTGACCCAGGCAGAAGTAGAAGTGGAAGTCCTGGTATAAAGTGACCCAGGCAGAAGAGGAAGTGGAAGTCCTGGTATAAAGTGACCCAGGCAGAAGTGGAAGTGGAAGTCCTGGTATAAAGTGACCCAGGCAGAAGTGGAATTGGAAGTCCTGGTATAAAGTGACCCAGGCAGAAGTGGAATTGGAAGTCCTGGTATAAAGTGACCCAGGCAGAAGAGGAAATGGAAGTCCTGGTATAAAGTGACCCAGGCAGAAGAGGAAGTGGAGACCCTGGTATAAAGTGACCCAGACAGAGTGGAAGTCCTGGTATAAAGTGACCCAGACAGAAGTGGAAGTGGAAGTCCTGGTATAAAGTGACCCAGGCAGAAGAGGAAGTGGAGACCCTGGTATAAAGTGACCCAGGCAGAAGTGGAAGTGGAAGTCCTGGTATAAAGTGACCCAGGCAGAGGTGGAAGTGGAAGTCCTGGTATAAAGTGACCCAGGCAGAAGTGGAAGTGGAAGTCCTGGTATAAAGTGACCCAGACAGAAGTGGAAGTGGAAGTCCTGGTATAAAGTGACCCAGGCAGAAGTGGAAGTGGAAGTCCTGGTATAAAGTGACCCAGACAGAAGTGGAAGTGGAAGTCATGGTATAAAGTGGCCCAGGCAGAAGTGGAAGTCCTGGTATAAAGTGACCCAGACAGAAGTTGAATGTACTGTGAAGGAAGCAGGTGGTGCTCACGGTGTTAGGAGAGAAACACTGTGGCTATATCCTGACAAAGAAGTGGTTGTGTTTAATGGTGCTGAGAGAGAAGCACTGTGATGAGATTTCAATTAAACTGTGTTTTGTGAATCAACTAAGTTGTGATGGAAAACATCCTAACCAAGAATCCCATTGGTACTGTTTAAGGAGCTTTGACTTGTGCATTTCCTGGAGGAAAATTATCTTTTATGTGTTGAACTGTGGAGTGTTGGAAGTTTTTCTTAACAAACTGACTTGGCCAAAAACTGTGTTGGAACTTTGTTTCAACCCTTGATTTTCTTGTTGTTTTGTGTTATTCAACGGAACTAACCTTGACTTAAAACCTGGGGAAGTGGAATTCGCTCAGGTTACAATCAAAGACTTGAATGTGTTGCTAATACAAGTATTGCCATATGTTTTCTTGTTTATGTTTATGTATAAGTCTGAGGGCCAGAAATGTTATTCTAGAGTGTTTGCCTTCCTTTATTTAGGCAGAGAAATCCCTGTTAGAGATGGGCAAGTGAGGCGTAGGTTTGCACTTTTGATTTAATAAAACAGCATTCTTTGAAAAATGATCTAAAAGTTGTCCGCCTCACATTTCTGGCCCATCACACTACCGAAACCAAACTGAGAACATACTCTGCTCCTCAAACCGGGGGTCAGGTTAGCAAGTGCTTTGATGCCCGAGTGTGGCCGTTAGCGCTCTACAAATCACACGCATAACATAAACTATCAAGAAAAAGAGAGGGGGAGAGAAAGATGGACAAGGGAAAGAGAGAGGTGGCAGAGAGAAAGGGGGGAATAGAGGGAGAGGGACAGATGGGGAAGGAGGGAGGGGAAAGAGAGGTGAAGGGGAATGGAGGGAGTGTTAGGGAGGGACAGAAATGGACTGGTAGGGGAGGATGCGGGGGGGGTGGAAGGGACAGGGAAGCAGAGGGATGGAGGGACACAGAGATGGAAGGAGAGAGAAAACTAGACAGCAATGACTCTGAGAGAGAGCGCACACCAGACTACACTAGTGCTAGGGATAAACCACACTGACAGAGAGAACCAGAGTGAGCACACCACACTGTCCATACAGAGAGAACCAAGAGAGTGCACTTCACAATACACCTCAGAAAGAGAGGGACAGCATGAAAGACCGCTCTCGCCCACTGATACACCACTGTGCAGAGAGTGGCACAATCACAGAGCTGGACAGGGAGAGAGTGAGAGAGAGAGAGAGAGAGAGAGAGAGAGAGAGAGAGAGAGAGAGAGAGAGAGAGAGAGAGAGCGGCACACCCACAGAGCTGGCAAAGGACAGAGAGCAAGATACGGCGATAGAGCCTGGAGAGAAAGAGACAGGGAATGATAGGGGGAGGCAGAGAGAGAGACACACAGATCGAGCGAGAGCGATGGGGAATGGGGTGAGAGAAAAACAGACAGCACTGATGGAGAGAGAGAGAGAAAGCCTGTACCATACCATGGATCTAGAGAGTAATTGTCACTGAGACAGCGCACAGAGAGAGAGAGAGAGAGAGCGCTAGGTCAGCGAATGCTGCACTGTGACAGCTAGTCTAGTCCAATGCCCCAGTAATGCCCTCTAATGCTGAGTGCAGTATGTGCAGTCTCACATGTGTGCAGTTGTTGCCATTATACGCAAAGTGCAGCTTCAAACTCCTCTAATGCCAGTTAGTGCCTGGCATGCCTGTAAAGTCACTGTATGTCATGTTCATTCCCATGTGTGTAGGTGCTGCAGATGCAAAGTGCCACCTCAGCACCTCTCAGTAATGCCATCTAATCGCAGTTAATGCCTTGTATGTATGACATAGTCACTACATGTAAGTGCAGCCTCAAATACCCCAGTAATGTCCGGCTCTGGGCCACTTGTCCGAGCCAGATGTTCCCCCCCACCCCCACCTTTCATTCACAGTGGCTCTAGTTCCCAGAACAAACAATGTAGCTATGGCTCTGGCACCAACATTTGATCGCCAGGTATGGATGCCCCGCGCTTTCGCTGCAGGCTACTACTCTGCTTCCCAGACACCACGTTGGCGACATCAAGGTGATATGTGGCATGATGGAGCCTTGTGTCTTCTCTAGAACTTCAGCAACCATTAGAAACCAGGACAAACAGCATGACTCCTTGTGCATCTCTATGACCCACACACACACAGACACACACACAAACATGCACACACACGCATTGAGCATCTACCTTCCTACACATGCACACTTGTGAACCTGCAACGCACACTGCACTGAGTACAGGGAACCATGTCCAAGCTGGCAGAATGTGTCAACAAAACCAGCAGCTCAGAAGAAACTGTTTAGAAACCCCAGGATATGGCTTTAAAGCGAGAGGACTGTAGGTCACCTTCAAGGTTTTGGGTGACGTTTTGCTTCCATTACTCAGAAACACCGGATAGGGGGTGGGTCTGTGTCTGATTTTGTGATCCGCAGCTTGGCATTGTCTGAATAGAAACTTTCCAGAAGGCTCAACTGATTCCTAGACTAGATAATGCAGCAACCTAACTCTTTCCTTGAATCACAGCTCAGGCTCTCTGTAAAATGGAAATCAACGTTTAGAACAATGTGGGATGACTATTTATCTTGTCCTCTTTCTCTTTCTCTCTCTAGGATGTGAAGAGTGTCTTGAGCAGGTATGTCTCCTCTTGCCTTGATGTGCCCTCAATGTGGACTCACTTTTATCCCAGTGGTTGTCCTCTGTTCCTCACATTTATTACACACTACAGACCCCGGCTCCATCTTAACTTCTGGGAGATTAAGCATTTCTATGTGTGATTTAAAAATATATATACCCCCTGTATGCTTGCTTCCCTGACTTGTATTAGCACTTAGCTAATTCCATCATCACTGATCCAAGGGAACTAGCAAAGATGGCTGACTTGTGGGTCTCTCACCGAGTTCACCACAGTGATCAGGGGACAGGTAAGGCCGGCCAACATTCTCCCTTCTTACAGGGCCTCAAAGTAGAAGTGGGTAACCCCTCGTGGCTGGGTCCAAAAAGAAGGATGGCACCACTAACCCAAAGGTGAGTGGTGGTTCCTCAGTAATTCCCAGACTCCCTAGCACCTGCTGGGACTGTAGAAAAACTGACCATCCCAGAGGTCAGCCTAGCTGTCCTAAAAAGCCTGCTGAGCAGAGTGCCTAAAGCATGGCCTCTGGGCACTGGGAGACTTGCCCTTGTGCAGACATCCCAGAGATGTCTTCAGCTTTGCTTAATGTGGGAGGGTCAAGCCCCAGAAAGGGGACAGGGAGAGGGGTATTTCCCTCCAATACGTAGTATGTCTATTCCATTATAGTGCACAGCCACCCTACCACTGGAATCAGAGACACTACTTCCAGTGCCACTGTTATTGACAGCACTTTCTTTGGGCCAGAGGTTCTAACAAATAGTCCTCTGCAGGCCACTAAGTTATCTAGTGCCCCCTTAAGACGTTCCCTGTCGCTAACATTTCCCTTCAGATAGTTAATGGGAAGTTAGCTCTCCCTGTTAGTGTCCATGAAAATGTCCCTGGCAGTTTTTTCCTGGGAATGACTTGGAAGAGAGAGGTATCTTTAAAGGCACCGCTCTCATCCCAGGAATTGTGAAATTAAATTCCACCCAACATTTCTATGGGTTTTTACCGGGCATTTTTCATCACTGATATGATTTTCACTGCTTCTTTCTGTAAAGGATGGGTGTAGGCCCATTAATATCCCTGTCCCCCCCCAGCCCGCCACCCTCTCCCCTACCAACCCCCACCTCAGTGAAAAATTGGCAGTAAACAAATACAATGAAAAGTATATGGCAAAAAGTGATCTATGGCCCTCATTACGACCCTGGCGGAGTGGGTTTACGCCAGCGGTATTCGTGGCGGACCCGTCCGCCCTACTACGAGTTCCCGTAGCGCCATGGAGCCTTTCTCCACCTGGTTTTTCCGGGCGGAGAAATCCATGGTGCTACGGGACCTTGTTGTTAATTACGCCACCGTACTTTACGGAGGCGTAATTAACGCCTTCCCCACTCCCATTATACCCTATGGGGCAAAAATGGGAATGGGGAAGGGTAAAATGGGGATTGGGGATTTACCGCCCCGCCAAGGTCGGAATGGGGCGGAAAATCCGCCAACCCCCATGGCGGTATCGGCAGCTTTCCGCCGTGCTCCAAGGTGCATTTTGCACCGCGATTTCCGCCAGGGTCGTAATGAGGGCCTATGTCTTTTAATCACCTACTAAAATCTCACCTGTCCTAAAAGTCGTCTTGAAATGATCACCTACCGAAATCTCAACCTCATAAACTTACACTTAATTTACCAAAAAGTTGACCCCCCCAAATCTCGCTATTAGTATTTAAACATAAAGATATGAAAGTGAAGCAATACAAACGGGGGCAATCCTCCCTTTACCCCCCAATTCTATCAGAATGTAGATATCCCCGAGCCCTCCCTCTCCTCCTGGGCATCTCTCATTCAGAAGGTATCATGTAGAGATTCCTGAGCCCACCCTCTCCTCCCTGGGGGGTCTCTCCTTCAAACCGTATCATGTAGAGATTCCTGAGCCCACCCTCTCCTCTGCAGGGGTCTCTCATTCAGAATTTATCAGCATGTAGATATCCCCGAGCCCACCCTCTCCTCCCAGGGTGTCTCTCATTCAGAATGTAGAGATTCCTGATCTCACCCTCTCATCCCCGGGGGTCTCTCATTCAGAATGTATCAGAATGTAGAGATTCCTGAGCCCACCCTCTCCTCTGCAGGGGTCTCTCATTCAGAATGTATCAGAATGTAGAGATCTCTGTGCCCACCCTCTCATCCCCGGGGGTCTCTCATTCAGAATGTATCAGCATTTAGAGATCCCTGAGCCCACCCTCTCATCCCCGGGGGTCTCTCATTCAGAATGTATCAGCATGTAGATATCCCTGTGCCCACTGTAAGAAAGGCCTGGTATCAAAGCAAGACAGACACAAGTGATCACAGTTCAATGGTGTTTATTAAACTGTAAAATGGGTGAGATAAACGCCTTATCTAAACCTAATTCTAAGATGGGTGCAAGCTACGACCATCAAATAATAATAATACTGTCCAAGTGGAGTCTAGTCAAATATAAAAGGCCTATACCAAGAAACCTATTGCCAATCCTTACTGCTATGTTACAAACTATGTGTGGGATAATGTTCACAAGAAAGAAAGAAGTGTTTACAAAATGATAAGTCAGGATGTTATTACCGGGTTCTCTCTTTCCCACGTTTTCTAGCACGGGGCGAGACGGGACTCGTGAGCGCAGCACACTCCTGGGCTTCTAAAGCACACCGTTACAGTTCCTTTTCTTTTTATATCAGGACCGTCTGTGTCCAAGACTCTTTCATGCAATGTCCCTGGCTTCAGAGGGCTTGATGTATCACAAAACGACAAAACAAAGGTTCCTTCTATTTCTCCTTACGTCGGGCGATTAGTCCTCACCCGTGGATCCCCCTCAGCCGGACTCCTATCCTTCTCACAACGTTAGCCTCCCTGAGTCGGGCTCAGACCAACCACTCACTGTGGACATCCCTCAGTCGGGTTCACTTTTGCCATCACAATCTGCTGCATTTTCAATTACAGTCTCTTTACTTGTAGTATCAGAGAGTCCCCAGCCCACCCTCTCCTCCCCGGGGGTCTCTCATTCAGAGTGTAGAGATTCCCCAGCCCACCCTGTCCTCCCCAGGGGTCTCCCAGTCAGAATGTAGAGATTCCTCAGCCCACACTCTGCTTTCCGGGGGTCTCCCAGTCAGAATGTAGAGATTCTTCAGCCCACACTCTGCTCTCCCAGTAGTGGCTCCTTTGCACTTCCTCACTCCCCTGCCGGTCTCTTGTTTCTCATTTATCACACGTGTGGTGCTGCCTACCCCTCTGTTTTATAGGGGATGTGCCTCCCCTCCCTTCCGTGCCTGTTGATTCAGAGCCTTCCTTTCCCATCTTTAGGAATGGGGTCTCTTTTTCCTCCCCCTTATCTCACCGTTTAGACCCCCTTTACTCTTACTTGTCACTGGAGGCCGAGGGTTATATACAGCATCTTTCTATAATTCTCAGGTGCAGTGAAGTGAAGGCTCTGAAGCCCCAGGAAGATGCCCCTGGAATAGAGACGATGCTGCTGAGAATCAGACGCCATGCGCAGCTGCTCGCAGAATTAAAAGGTAGATATGAGTCCAGGCCCACCCGAGAGGTAATGTTGATAGGGAAGGCTTTTCCAACCATCTCAACACACTTATTTAATTGAAATACATGTAAATATGCACAGCTCAAAGAAAAACCAATATGTCGGCATTCTTGTACTTGTATCGCGCACAGGTAGATAGCAAGCAATGGAGAGTGTCACGATGGATCAGTCCAGGAGCCGAGAGCCACATACCCTGAATGCTATTACTTGCTGCACCGAGTGTTTAGAGAAATTCCTTATATAGCAAGGTCTTCCGTTTTTTCGTAAATTGCAGGCATAATGGTGCTGCGCGGTTGTGGGTTAGGATCGTGTGCCACAGTGCTGGCGCATAATGGGGGATCTTTCTCTTCCTGTTTTTTTTGCTTTTCGACATTCATTTATTTATATCCAGTCTCGCCACGTTGCGGCATCTGGAATTCCTCTGGCTTCCTAATGTGACCAGTTCCTTGGCTAGGTACAGGTGTGGCTGGGTTACCACAGCCTTGTATGTAATAAAGGCTATTTTAAAGATGTTTTGGGCCGTTAGAAAGGTTGGGGGAAATGCAGTCAAACTGTTTGATGCCGATGATTCGTGTGGTGCGAGGGTTGAGGGGGACGGTCAGTGAGGAGTACGTTTCCACTTCCAGGTGGCCTAGAACTGGGGACTACTGCAGGCCTGAAACCCGAGGCTGGCCAGAAAGATTTGATTGTGTGCAGTCCTGTTAGTTGCTACCAAGCCGTCGGGGCATTTTTGTCACTTGGGGATAGCTTTGGCAATAACTCTTTGAGGTCCATGCCAGTTAGCCATGATTGGATGAGTGTTTGATTGGATGAGTGGTTGATTGGATGAGTGATTGATTGGATGAGTGTTTGATTGGATGAGTATTTGATTGGTGGGGTTCCCGAGAGGTAAAAACATGTTTTTTGAGGGGTCGATTATAAGAAATTAACCGGTCATCCATGACTGGATGAAAAAACTAAATGCATATACATTTCACTGATAAAGCACTCGTTGAGTTGTACATAAAACTCATCAAATCTAGCAAAATATATAGTGGTGTGAAAACAGATTAATTGGAAAATTACTGTAAATATTTAATTTAGTAAGTCAAAATAACTCCTAAAAAAGGATAAACGGAAGGACTGACACAAATCATTAAAGAAGGGGAGGGGGAGAAGTTAGAAGGGGACAATAAAAGGCTAACCAGTCTTTTACCATTTTACTTTAGAGAAGGGAGGAATACAACTTTAAAATAAATTATATTGCAGAAAAAAAAGGTTATTGATATTAAAAGGAGACATGCCAAAATACCTTTTTCATTAAGAAAAATGTGTTGCAAAATGAAAAGAGTTTTTATTTCGGTCAGAAGTATTGTGGTGAAAAGACCGATCCGGTAGAATATGTGCGGCTTGGACCCTCCCCTTCCCGCAGTGGAAACTGAACGGTTCTGCAGTCCCGGCTGCAAGGGCTGTTGCCGTCCTATACCATGTGTTGGAGATCGTAATGACGCATGTCCATATGTTGATAGTGTACGGTTAGTGGTTTTGCTTCCCTGTGATTTTCATTGATAAGAGTTGGTTCAAGGCCTAATAAATAGGAGTGCATTTGTATACATTCTGCTTTCACTTGAATTATTAGAGTGCTTTGTGTGTGCTTAATTGAACCCATCACCACCCACACTCTCCCAAGTCTAGGCCTTACTGCCCAGTCACACTACCTTGATAGAGTTTGGCTAGACATAAGTGTCGTCCTGGTCACCAGAGTAGGGGGGCCTCTCAGAATCTATCCATAGTGCTGATTCTGAATATCTTCTCTTTACCACCTCAGTAGACCATGTTTCCTGATTAGAGAACCCCAAAAGGCCAATAAAGACATTATTTATATCCTGAGAGCGCTGCATCAGGGACCCCTTGGCCTCTGAATAGTAGGTCATACTGTACTCGTGACACAACAGTCTGGCCAACAATGTCTCAGGCATATCGGCTTCCCAGACTTCTGGACTTGGACCGGCTCAGATGATAATTTAGCTTCCCGGTCGGCTAGAGCCTGAAACTTAGCATTGACGCCTTTAGGGCTTGTGGTGTTGGGGTAATAGGGTACGTTTGTTCTAATGCACAAAGTTACTCTCCCAATGCAGTCAATTTCAATCCTTCGGATTTGAGAGATGCACAGGTAGGGGGTAATGCAATACCACAGGGTCACTTTTAAATCCCCCCGAAGTATTGCTTGCAAGGACACTGAGCCAGTATTGCGTTCAAAATAGGAGGTCCTTTTATCGGTTTAGGACGAAATGACCGAAAACAAATGGTCGCATTGACCAGAAGTTCTAAAAATGCTACCACCAAAGGTTCGAACACCAAAAGTTCTAATCTTTGGTGGTAGCATTGTAAAAAAAAAAACGGGGGCTGCGGGGGTGTCCCCCGCATCGTACCGCTCACTATACTTCATGGTATAGTGAGCAGGGGTTGCGGGGGACACCCCCGCAGCCTTCCGTTACAAAAAAAAAAAAGAAAAGGACCCTGCAATGCCGGTTCCCGATCCCGGAAGTGAAAGGGAACTGGCGCTGCAGGAACCCAGCGTGAAGATGCAGGTAAGTGGGGTTTGTTTATGTTGGGGGTGTGGGTGGGGGTGTGCTGAGGGTGTGGGTGGGGGGGTTTTATGGGTGTGTTGTGTGTGCGTGAGAATGTCTGTGTGTTCGCATGAGAAAGGTGCACACTTTTGGTAGTTCGCACCTTTCTCATGGGAACGATTTGCCCGCGGTACTTTCAGTCCTTTTATCAGATATAGTGGCATGATCTGCCTGATCCAATAAAGAGGCTACATTATCTGTGATCTTAATGCCCTTTTCCCTGGTCCTTTACTGTGTGCTGAGAATGTTAAGCTCTGAAAGAGTGAGATCTGTGGGTGTGTGACCTGCCCTATGGGGTGCCTGGGAGGACAAGCCGAAACATGACAATTGGACACACAGGGTGGTGGGGTGCAGTGGTGGGAGCTGGAGGGGAGGCATTAGGGGAATTGCAGGGAGTGGGGGTGCACTGCTGGGAGCTGGAGGGGAGGCATTGGGCGAAGGGCAGGGAGTGGGGGTACAGTGGTGGGAGTTGGGGGGAGGCATTAGGGGAAGGGCAGGGAGCGGGGGTGCATTGATGGGAGCTGGAGGGGAGGCGTTGGGGGAAGGGCAGGGAGACGGGGGTGCAGTGGTGGGAGCTGGGGGGGAGGCATTAGTGGAAGGGCAGGGAGTGGGGGTACGGTGGTGGGATTTGGGGGGAGGCATTAGGGGAAGTGCAGGGAGTGGGGGTGCACTGCTGGGAGCTGGGGGGGAGGCATTGGGCGAAGGGCAGGGAGTGGGGGTTGCAGTGGTGGGAGCTAGATGGGGGGGCATTAGGGGAAGAGCAGGGAGCGGGGGTGCATTGATGGGAGCTGGAGGGGAGGCGTTGGGGGAAGGGCAGGGAGTGGAGGTGCAGTGGTGGGAGTTGGGGGGAGGCATTAGGGGAAGTGCAGGGAGTGGGGGTGCACTGCTGGGAGCTGGAGGGGAGGCATTAGAGGAAGGGCAGGGGGTGGGAGTGCAGTGGTGGGAGCTGGAGGTGAGGCATTAGGGGAAGTGCAGGGAGTGGGGGTGCATAGTGGGAGCTAGAGGGGAGGCATTAGGGGAAGTGCAGGGAGTGGGGGTGCAGTGGTGTGAGCTGGAGAGGAGGCATTAGAGGAAGGGCCGGGAGTGGGGTGCAGTGGTGGGAGCTGGAGAGGAGGCATTAGGGGAAGGGCAGGGAGTGGGGGTGCAGTGGTGGGAGGTGGAGGGGCGGCATTGGGTGAAGGGCAGGGAGTGGGGGTGCAGTGGTGGGAGGTGGAGGGGCGGCATTGGGGGAAGGGCAGGGAGTGGGGGTGCAGTGGTGGGAGGTGGAGGGGCGGCATTAGGGGAAGGGCAGGGAGTGGGGGTGCAGTGGCGGGAGCTGGAGGGGAGGCATTGGGGGAAGGGCAGGGAGTGGGAGTGCAGTGGTGGGAGGTGGAGGGGAGGCATTAGGGGAAGGGCAGGGAGTGGGGGTGCAGTGGTGGGAGGTGGAGGGGCGGCATTAGGGGAAGGGCAGGGAGTGGGGGTGCAGTGGTGGGAGGTGGAGGGGCGGCATTAGGGGAAGGGCAGGGAGTGGGGGTGCAGTGGTGTTAGCTGGAGGGGAGGCATTAGGGGAAGGGCAGGGAGTGGGGGTGTAGTGGTGGGTGCTGGAGAGGAGGCATTAGGGGAAGGGCAGGGAGTGGGGGTGCAGTGGTGGGAGGTGGAGGGGCGGCATTAGGGGAAGGGCAGGGAGTGGGGGTGCAGTGGTGGGAGGTGGAGGGGCGGCATTAGGGGAAGGGCAGGGAGTGGGGGTGCAGTGGTGTTAGCTGGAGGGAAGGCATTAGGGGAAGGGCAGGGAGTGGGGGTGCAGTGGTGGGTGCTGGAGAAGAGGCATTAGGGGAAGGGCAGGGAGTGGGGGTGCAGTGGTGGGAGGTGGAGGGGTGGCATTAGGGGAAGGGCAGGGAGTGGGGGGTGCAGTGGTGGGAGGTGGAGGGGGGGCATTAGGGGAAGGGCAGGGAGTACTGGGTTATGTTTTACAGTAAAAACGTTTGGGATCTAATGCATCACTTGTTTTTCTTTTATTACAGAAACATTTCCTGCAGAAATGGGTAAGTTCCATTAATGGTAATAAATATATTATATTTAACATACTTCAATGTCTCGCTGCTTTGTCTGATTTCACAAACCCTTAATTTTATTCTTACTTTCAGATTGTAGATACGTGAAATCCTGTGAACGTGAGTACTTGTGATTTACAAATCCCAAACTAACCCTCCATGAGTCCTCCTGGATCTCAGGAGTCACTGGCCCTCATTACGACCCTGGCGGAAATCGAAAAACGATGGCGGAAATGCAATACCGCCATCGAATAGCGCTCGGTGCGATCATGACCCGTCACCGCAAAGTACGATGCCATTAGCGACACCGTAGTGAACGCCAACGCTAACTGCACCAAGTAGGCGCGCGCGCGCCATGCCAAACCGTAATTACCACCATGGCGCAACGGTACGCGAATTCTGACCCTAGCGGACATGCACCTAACGCCATCAAGCACGGCGGAAAGTACCATTCCGCCATGGTGAGAAGTACGGCATCGCGAACCAACCGTAAACGGCCCTACTGAGTGCCTGTACACCGCTCCCTGGCCACATTGTACGACTCCCCGTAGGTGCAATGAAGTCACACAATGCAACCAGTGAAATGTACAAGTCACCCATGCCTGCCAACGAACAAATGAATCTCAAGAGGGGCCAATGGGAGCTGCAGGGCACAGATGGCACGAATACAGAAGCCATACAAATGGACATGACCTCAGTCCCCCTCCAAGAAACGCACGCAAACACAGGCACCTGTGACAAGCCATATTCTGATAATCACATCATTCCACCAATCCAACTGGCTGACCGGCATCTGTTACACAAAAGCCAATCCCCCGCCCCTGAGCATGACATCATTAAATCAGTCATATTGGCAGCCCTCATCCCTGACCTCACTGGGCTTCGTAGGCAAACGCACCCAGCACAGTACCACGCAACTATACTCCGAAGCTGGAACCCAATGCAGATCTCCTCACAATACATCGCTCCCCAAATAGGAATATGCCACATCACCTGCAAAGAAGAACGCTACACGGTTCATATCAGAATAGAAATTTAATGCACAACAAATTCACCAAGCCCATACAGCCATTAGGCCATGAACTCCAAAATACATTTCACCATTGTGGGCTGCATCCACAATAAATGACCAGCTACTTCTTGTGTGACGCCCTGTACCCTCATGGTACACAGGGGCTACATTCTCGTACGAAAAGGCAACATGGAAGCGCCTCGAACCGCAGGGCCGTCCCAATAGGGAGGCACTAGTCCAGCTGAAAGGCCGAAATGTTGCTCCTAGCCACTAGTACTGCGTAAGGGCATGTGGCCCATTGGCGATCGTCCCATAAGATCGTAATGCTGCTCCACTGATTAACACGAAGCAGCAGGTGTCGGGAGTAAAATCCATCTGCAGGAGTGGCATACAGATGGCAGTGGCAAAAGGGGAGGAGATACCTGTCACCCAAACGAAATGAAAAAGAATAGTATGGCCATCAGAACTTCATTTGAATTACTCACTTCAATGATCACACCAAATCCACAGCCATATGCATGCTAGCCCACTCCAAAGGATCATCACCACCCAAAAACCACTAGCGAATCATAACTATCTATATCGAGGTGAAAACACTATCACAAACGAGTGTTTCTGTGCATGCGTCTGTTAAAACAGAATCCATCAGATGGGATTGGTAACGTGCATAGACACAAGTGTCTGCAGGCGCGTCGAGACAGGGAGGGTTCAACAAGGCCAGATAGACGATGGTCCCACTATGGCAGCCCTGCATCACATGGCGCAGGGGAGGTGGATAGATTCCAAGAAGCCCTGTACATGGCATACTCTGTATCAAATCATCTGTCCATGCATCCATACATCATTCCCTCATCCCATAATGAAAACGCCTGTTTCCATACTCACATGACATGTGAAACTTCCATTGAGTCTGTGCGTTATGCAGCCTGCAAAATCCACTGTGCCCCAGCCCGTAATTCCAGTGTTGTGAAGTAACATGTAATTGGGAACGTCCGGCCTTATCGCCCACTTCGCTATTGCGCATCCCAAACTATTCATATCAATCATTGCATCCTCGCCATGGCCCCTGTCCCAAGGACATTGAACAATAGAACGTTATATTTGCAGTCAGACCTGTGGGCATCTCCTCGCCGCTAGCTGAAAACCGAAAGCGCCGCCCTTCGAATTCCTCATTTGCAACATCACGTCGAAAAGGCATCTGTGGCCGCTTGAAATCACAAATTAATCCATCTAGTGCGGCTGTGTGTGAAAATGGCAACTGCCTTCACTCACAAATGGGACGCCCCGCCCGTCGGTGAACCTCGGTACAGTGTTGCATGAGGGTCCACCGTTACTTGAGTATTACGTTCCACTGACCCTTCACAAGTCTGTTCGCGACTGCAAAGATAGTATGTGAAACAATGGGACCATAGCAGAATGAACATATCAACCAATGTTACACTGCCATCGGGTACAAATACATGATTGTAATGGCAAGATGCCATTCGTCGAATTGCAGCGTTGTGTGCGGGACGTGCTCGCCCAAAGTGGAGAGCAGCTTGCACAGGTGGAATGAATCACCACAGGTGGAGGCCATACAGCCTGAAAACACATAAATTGCACACCCAACCCCCTCCCACAACCACACCCACTCCGAAATGCTACCGGCAGGACTAGCCATGTTGGCCCTGGGGGACCTGATAGCACTGCAAGTACTCCAACTTCAAGAAGAAGACGAACACCAACTACAACCGGCCGCACGGAGGAGACGCAGGAGGAGGAGGAGGGCAAGGCAGGGCCAGCAAGGGCCGCCAGCACAGCCACTACCACCACGCAGGCAGCCCGCAATCCCACGCCTCCGAGAACATCCGTTCAACCTCACTGATGAGCAGATCCACACCCTCTACCGTTTGGACCGGGACACCATAACCGCCATTGTGGACATGACACAGGCTGACCTTGTCAGCATGATAGATAGCCCAACCGCCATCCCACCCCTACTGAAGGTGGTGTCTGTACTCCACTTCCTGGCCACAGGCACCTACCAGCACACAGTCGGACAGTTGCATGGCATTTCACAGCCACTGTTCTCACGGACACTATTGCAAGTGCTCGATGCCCTCCTGCAGCACGCAGACGACTACATCTCTCTACCACGCTCGGAGCAGGAAATTACCAACACAAAAGTGGGATTCCATGCACTTGCCGGCATACCGGGTTGCATTGGTGCCATCGACTGCACCCATGTGGAATTGGTCGTCCCACATGCCATGGAGGCCCAGTACCGCAACCGAAAACAATTTCATTCTCTGAATGTACAAATGGTGTGTGACTCCAACAGGATCATTACACATTGTTGTGCCCGATTCCCTGGATCAACCCATGATTCTATGGTCTTGAGGAACTCTACAATACCACGCTACATGGAGCGACACGCAGGGAACAGATCCTGGCTACTCGGTGAGTCTCATTTCAAGCATGATAATGTGGGGTATGTGATGCGGCAATGACCTGGCAGGAAGGGGGGGGTGCGTACGTAGCAATGGCATTCCTCAAAATTCCTTTATTGTCCACATACAGGTGATGCCGGGTATCCACTGAAGAGATGGCTCCTTACACCAGTCCGCAACCCACGGGACCAGCATGAGGAGGACTACAACCGTGCCCACTCACGTACCCGTGTAGTCATAGAACAGGCATTCGGCCTACTGAAGACTCGTTTCCGCTGCCTCAGCAGGTCTGGCGGGGCACTCCTGTACCGCCATGAGAAGGTTGCAAAGATGGTCATGGCATGTGTCATGCTACACAACATGTGCGTACGTAGAAATGTGCCCATGCCCCCTGATGCAGAACTGCAAGCACCTGAAGATGGTCATGATGAGGGTGGGGATGTGGCAGCACCTCAAGGAGTCTGCGAGGCACAGGAGGGCCGTGACATTCGTCAGCATATCATAGATGCATGCTTCTAGCACTCACGCCTGGTGGCTGATACATGGACACGGGACTCGTGGCACTGTGTGTGTCTGGAACATGCACAATATGGACTGTACGCCTATAATGGCCTCGTACACAAAGATCAATGTCCACACATCTCATTGGATGATCGTGCATTGTTTATGGCATATGTGATATCATGTTAAACACCCTATCGACCCGCCACCCAAGTGAGCCCAACACACCCCCTCAACCCTCCTACCTCCCCCCCGAACACCAGTGTCCAAAGATGCTCATTGTCAGTGGGCAGTCGCTATTGCAAGCCCCCTCTCCGGGTATCAGGGGCACCCCTGCCTGTGGAGCGCAGGTTCCTCCCAGATCTACGTTGGGGGCTGCCCTGGACGGAACTTGCAACGGATGACGTCTCTGCCTGCTCACGTCCATGCATGTCCCTAAGGGTTTGTGAGAGCTCAGTGAGCACACGGCGCACAGCGGCAAGTTCGGCACATACGTCTTTGGACGTCGCATGCAGTTCCCCCCTCAGGCTCTCGGTGCTTCTCTCCATTTGTACTCTCAGGCTCTCGGTGCTTCTCTCCATTTCTACTCTCAGGCTCTCGGTGCTACTCTCCATTTGTGCCCTTAGTGTCTCTGTACTTCTCTCCATTTCTGCCCTAAGTGTCTCAGTTGATGTTTCTATGTCTGCCTTAGTGCCCCCACATTGATCGGCATGGTCCTTGAGGAGCGTGGCCAGTTGCTGCTGTTGCACGATTACCTGGTCGAGGGACTGTTGCCTCTGCTGGGCCATGGCCATTTGCGGTGGTGTCACAGAGGGGCTGGTCACCTCATGTTGCCTTGCCACAGGGCTTGTGGGGGATGGCCAGTCGTCGTCTTGTGGGTGCCCCTGCGTGGTATCCTCATGGTGTACGGGATGGAACAGACAGGGGGATTGAGACAGATCATGGATGGATCTAACTTCGACATCCCCGTTTTCTGTGTCGGAGCATGCTGCCATTAATGCAGTGTCACCTATGGTGCTGCTGCCACCAGAAGCAGTGCCTACTGTGGCATCCATTGGGGGGACCTGTGGTGGTGCTGTTGTGGGCATACTGGCTGCTGGGGTGCCTGTTGGAGTTCCCTCCTGTGTGCTGCCACTTGATTTGTGCTGCTGCCGTGTCTTGATGCGTGCAGCTGAGGTGGAGGGTCTTTGGCCGTTGGTCCTGGCCCTCTTTGCAGGTGTGCTGGTAGGGGTGTCCTGGAGCTCGTCGTTTGAATCGGACCCTGTGGTGGAGTAAAGGAGGGCGAGCGTTATAAATGGGTCTGTGGAAATTGGAATGGCAATGTATCACATGCATTGGGGTGGTACCTGAGGGTGATTTGGGTTGGGGCCTTGGAGGTGGTTTCATTTGTGTGTGGAGTGAGGGTGCAGTTGTTTTGCAGCCTGCAGTTAGGGTGTGCCTGCTGCACGTGTAGAGGGTGTTTTTAGGATTTTTAATTATTTATGTATTTGATGTGAGTTTTAAAGTGTGCTATCAGGCCTATGTATGTGGACGTTCTCCTGGACATGTGTTACTGTTGCACTATGTGGACACGTGGTACTTCACATGATTGGACATTGTGGTTTTGGCATTGTTTTATTTGGGACACCTACCTGATTCTTCGGATGTCTGCACTCCTTTCTCCATCCCTCCGACTCCCTCTATACTCTCCATTCCAATGGTGGAGGCACAGATTTCTTCCCAGGGGGTCAACTTGATGGGTGATTCCGATCCTCCCCCGGTAGCTGTGGCAATGTTGCGGTTGGCAGAAAGTATGCTACGGACGCGGATCCGCAGGTCGTCCCATCGCTTTCTGCATTGCTGTGGGTTGCGGGGTGCGGTCCCCACCGCACTTACCCGCTGTGCCACCAGGGCCCATATGGCCTTCTTGTTCGCAAGTGCCGTCCTGGTCATTTGCGTGGAGAAGACGACGGCAGCATTCTCCTGGAGGGTCTCTGTGAGCACGGTGAGTTCCTCACGGGAGAAGTGGACCTGCCGCTTGCGGTCGCACGCTTTCTTCGCTACTTTTCCCATTTTTCTTGGTTTCACTAGGGTGGATGACGGGTTGGGATGTGTCTCAGGGTAGTATTTTTAATGGTTGTGTGGAAATTGTGGTTTTATGGGTGTACGGCGTGATGTTTCCCGTTCCGGGACCATGCTTTTACTTCCGTTTCCGTATATTTCCGGTCACCGTACTTTCCGATTGCCGCTCATTGCGGTGACCGCTAAGATGGGTGGCGGAATTGCACCTAGGGCGCCGTACGGCGGCGGTGTGGGCCGTTTTGGGGTCATTTCCGCCATCGTGGACTTTGCACTTCCGCCATGGCGTGGTGCTCGTGCCCGATGGGTCGGAATGAGCCGCACTTTGCTCCGTCGTGCAATGGCGGAAACGCTATTTACGCTATGGCGGTCCGGTCGGTTGATTTCCGCCAGGGTCGTAATGAGGGCCACTGTGTCTTATCTGCAGCCCTGTGATCCACTTCAGAGCTTATGTTAATATATCATGCTGTTATTTAAAAAAAAAGCCTGACTATAGAGTTGCTGCATAAATAACAATCGTGCAATTTAGGGATTTTGCACCACAAAGTTATTTGCCACTTGGCTCACTTATGGCAACTTATTCTGAATGCGCTCCATGGGGCCTCCAGGTATCAGAGACTGCTGATGCTGCTTGCGATGTGATTTTCTGTGAAGTCACTCCTGTTGGTGCAGTCCATATGCACATTAGGAGGTTTGCATGTACTTTGCCCAGAGCCTGGACAGAGCTCTAACAGATGGGTTTCCTGCATCTGTGATGATTCTGCAGTTTTATTTATTATGTGTTATGTGGTAAAATGCCATCTACCACTAATGTTACCAAAAAAGTAGATTGGGGCCGGGATGGGTGGTTTGTGGGTGGGAGTGAGACCATATGGAATTGTGCGCACTGCATTTGGGGGAAAGGTAGCAGGACGTTTTTCAGGCTCTCCCCCCCCCCCCCCGCTCTTGCAATGCTGGATACTCCCCTGCCCCTATGTCTTCCTCTCCCACTCACCTTTACTCCATCTTTTCTCTCTCTGCTTCTCTTGTGTCCATGTTCTCTGTTCTTCCGCCCTCCTCTGTCTTTTCCTACTGTCTCTCCCCTTTGCAGGCCTGTATTCCCTCCTCTGTCTCAGTCTGTCTCAGTCTGTCTGTCTATCTCTCTCTCCTGTATGGCTGTCTCTGTCTTTCCATTTGTGTCTTCCTGGTTAAGTTTCTGTCCATGCTCCTCTGTCACTCATCCGGTCTCCCTCTGTCGCTGTTTTCTTGTCGCCTCTTTCTCTGTGCCTGCATTTCTCTGGCCTCCTCTGTTAGTTTCCCGCCCTTTTCTCTCCTGGTCTCCTGTCACTACATGTCTCTTTCTTTGCTATTTCATTCTTTTTCCCGTTTCTCCTCCGTGTGTTAGTTTGTCTCTCTGTCTTTCTTGCTTGCCTCCTCTTCTTTCTATGTCTCTTTTCCCCTCGCTCGACTGTGCCTCGTCGTCCTCTGCACTCTGCTTATCGCCCTCACTCTCTCTCCTCTAGTCTCTAGCTTTCCTGTTGTTTCTCTGTGTTGAGTCTATCTATCTCTTTCATGTTGTTTCTCTGTTAGCCTGTCTCTCTTTCCTGTTTCTCTGTGTTAGTCTGTCTCTTTATTTCCTGTTGTTTCTCTGTGTTAGTCTGTCTCTCTCTTTACTGTTGTTTCTCTGTTAGCCTGTCTCTCTTTCCTCTGGTTTCTGTGTTAGTCTGTCTCTTTCCTTTTATTTCACTGTGTTTGTCTGTTTCTCTTTCCTGTTGTTTCTCTGGGTTAGTTGTCTCCATTTTTACTGTTGTGTGTCTGTGTTAGTCTGTCTCTTTCCTGTTTCTCTGTGTTAGTCTGTCTCTTTATTTCCTGTTGCTTCTCTGTGTTAGTCTGTCTCTTTCCTGTTTCTCTGTGTTAGTCTGTCTCTTTCCTGTTGTTTCCCTCGGTTAGCCTGTCTCTCTCTTTCCTGTTGCTTCTCTGTGCTAGTCTGTCTCTCTCCTTCCTATTGCTTTTCTCTCGCATCTCTGCTTGGTCTCTCCCCTCCCTTCTGATCTCTCTTTCATCTCTGCCTGTCCCACTCTGTCTTTTTCTCCCAGTCTATACCTGTCGCTGTCTCTGATCTCTGTCTGTCTCTGTGCTGTCTCTTCACCCCTTCACTTCCTTTGCTCGGCAGAGCTGCAGGGCACTCTCTGGCCGGGAGTGGGGTGTGTAAAGATGTCGGAAGAGAAGGGGGGGTTGGGGGATGGGGGATTTTCCAGGAGTTCACTCTGTTGTATCACGAGGCTGCCTGGGGTGTGTGGGGAGGGGGGAGGGGGTCTGAATAATATGAGAGGGGTTATAAGTGTCTCTCTCTGTTCCACCACCTCTGTCTCCCGTTCACCGTCTCTCCTCTCTTCCTCTCTCTGCTTCATGTCCATGTTGCTCTCTCCCTCTTCACGTGTCTCTCTCCCACTCATCCTTTCCTCCATGTTCCGCTCTCTCTGCATCTCCGGCGGTTCCCTCTCGTGTCTCTTTGTCGTTATTGCTCTCTCTTTTCTGTCTTTAATCTGCAATATGTCTCTATTTCTATCCGACATTCACAGTCGGTCTCCTCTCTTGCGTGTTTCCAGTCTACCTTTGTGAGTCTCTCTACTGTCTGTCTCTCCGTTCTGTCAGTGTCTCGTCTCTGCTGTTTGGTCTCTCCCTCTTTTATCTGCAGATCTCTTGCACCCGCCTCACTGTCTCCTCTCTGCCCACCTCTCTTCTGTATCGCTATCCCAAGACTCCATCCCACTCTCCTCTCGGCGTCTTTGCTGTCTCGTCTCTCCCTCTCTTCACTGCAGATCTCTTGTACCCGCCTCTCTCTCCTCTCTGCCTGCCTCTCTTCTGTGTCCCTCTCCCTTCCACTCTCTTCTCTGCTGTCTCGTCTCTCCATCTCTTCTCTGCAGCTTTCTTGTACCCACCGCTCTCTCCTCTCTGCCTGCCTCTCTTCTGTGTCCCTCTCCCTCCCACCCTCTTCTCAGCTTCTCTTCTCTGCTGTCTCGTCTCCCCCTCTCTTCTCACTCTCTCCTCTCTGCCTGTCTCTCTTCTGTGTCCCTCTCCCTGCCACTCTTCTCTCTGCTTTTCTGCTGTCTCGTCTCTCCCTCACTTCTCTGCAGATCTCTTGTACCCGCATGTCTCCTCTCTGCCTGCCTCTCTTCTGTGTCCCTCTCCCTTCCACTCTCTTCTCTGCTGTCTCGTCTCTCCATCTCTTCTCTGCAGCTTTCTTGTACCCACCGCTCTCTCCTCTCTGCCTGCCTCTCTTCTGTGTCCCTCTCCCTCCCACCCTCTTCTCAGCTTCTCTTCTCTGCTGTCTCGTCTCCCCCTCTCTTCTCACTCTCTCCTCTCTGCCTGTCTCTCTTCTGTGTCCCTCTCCCTGCCACTCTTCTCTCTGCTTTTCTGCTGTCTCGTCTCTCCCTCACTTCTCTGCAGATCTCTTGTACCCGCATGTCTCCTCTCTGCCTGCCTCTCTTCTGTGTCCCTCTCCCTCCCACTCTCTTCTCAGCTGTCTCGTCTTTCCCTCTCTTCTCTGCAGATCTCTTGTACCCGCCGCTCCCTCCTCTCTGCCTGCCTCTCTTCTGTGTCCCTCTCCCTCCCACCCTCCTCTCAGCTTCTCTTCTCTGCTGTCTCGTCTCCCTCTCTCTTCTCACTGTCTCCTCTCTGCCTGCCTCTCTTCTGTGTCCCTCTCCCTCCACTCTCCTCTCAGCTTCTCTTCTCTGCTGTCTCGTCTCCCTCTCTCTTCTCACTGTCTCCTCTCTTCTGTGTCCCTCTCCCTCCCAATCTCCTCTCAGCTTCTCTTCTCTGCTGTCTCATCTCCCCCTCTCTTCTCACTTTCTCCTCTCTGCCTGTCTCTCTTCTGTGTCACTCTCCCTCCCACTCTCCTCTCAGCTTCTCTTCTCTGCTGTCTCATCTCTCTCTCTCTTCTCACTCTCTGCTCTCTGCCTGCCTTTCTTCTGTGTCCCTCTCGCTCCCACCCTCCTCTCAGCTTCTCTTCTCTGCTGTCTCGTCTCCCCCTCTCTTCTCACTGTCTCCTCCCTGCCTGCTTCTCTTCTGTGTCCCTCTCCCTCCCACTCTCCTCTCAGCTTCTCTTCTCTGCTGTCTCATCTCTCCCTCTCTTCTCACTCTCCTCTCTGCCCGTCTCTCTTCTGTGTCCCTCTCCCTCCCACTCTCCTCTCAGCTTCTCTTCTCTGCTGTCTCATCTCCCCCTCTCTTCTCACTGTCTCCTCTCTGCCCGTCTCTCTTCTGTGTCCCTCTCCCTCCCACTCTCCTCTCAGCTTCTCTTCTCTGATGTCTCATCTCTCCCTCTCTCCTCTCTGCCTGTCTCTCTTCTGTGTCCCTCTCCCTCCTCTTGGGCGTTGTCTGTCTCTCTCTTTGCCTTTCTCGCTCTTCCCTCCCTTCTTGCGTTCTTCTCGTTTCTTCGTTTTTCATCGCCCCCCTTGCAGACCCGAAGACCCCCCTGGGACCTGGGATGGAGGTGGAGAATGGGGAATTGTGGGCAGGGGAGGGGGGGCTCTCCCGGGTCTCTCTGGAATTTGGGGGTCACTTGGGGTTTCATTGAAGAGTGGAGGAACAGCCGCATTCCCCCTGGGCTGTGGGCTGGGTCTGCAGGTGTCTGGTGACAGGAGGCTGTGATTGGCTGAGCTCTCGCTGTGGGTGTGATTGACAGGCTGTTGGCGCGCTGTGATTGGCTGGTTTCTGAGCCGGGCTTCTCTCTTGCAGGTGAGGTGACTCTGGATCCTGGCACCGCTCATCCCCGGCTCATCGTGTCCGCGGACCGGAGAAGCGTGAGATGGGGACCCCGAGCCCAGGACATGCCCGACACCCCCCAGAGATTCACTATATACCCCTGTGTCCTGGGGAGGGAGGTGCTGAGCTCCGGGAGGCATTATTGGGAGGTGGAGGTGGGGGGCAGCACGGGCTGGACCCTGGGGGTGTGTGATGAGTCTGTGCCCAGGAAGGAGGACATCAGAGCATCACCTGAGGATGGACTCTGGACAGTGGGGCTCCAGGATGGTGAATACGAGGCTCTCACCTCCCCTCCTACCCCCCTGGCTCCCCGCGCTCCCCCCGGGGTCCTGGGCCTCTTCCTGGACTATGAGGCGGGCAGGCTCTCGGTCTACGATGCTCAGGACCGGGCTCTGCTCTTCACCTTCCCCGGGGCCCCCTTCCCCCGCACCCTGCGGCCCTACTTCGAGACATGGAGACCCGAGGGGGGGCTGCGGATTCTCCCGGGGGCCGGAGGGGACTGAGAGCAGCGGAGCCCGGCAGCAGGTAAGAGGGGGGGCTGTGTCTGTGAGGGGGGCTGCAGGTAAGGGGGGCTGCAGGTAAGGGGGGGCTGTGTCTGAGAGGTCAGCGAAGGGGGGGCTGCAGGTCAAAGGGTGCGTTGTGTCTGGGGGGGTGCAGCTAAAGGGGGCGCTGTGTCTGTGGAGGGGGGCACTTGGGAGGCTGCAGATAAGGGGCCCATGTGTCTGTGAGGGTGCGGCACTGGGGGGCTGTGTCTGTGGGGGGGATTGGGAGCCCTGGCCAGCGGTATATAAAGGTAAGGGGGAGCTGTGGGGGCAGTGGTTCGTCCTTATTGGGGGGGGGGGCACTGCTCGTTCTTGCAGTGTCCGTTGTAGGGGGGCTCAGCTGTCAGTTTACTTCTGCAGGGGGGCGTAGACAGGACTGAAGTTCTTGCAAAGGGGGGGGGGGGGGCAATTACTTCTTTCGGGCGCTGTCCTGGGATGTTTAAGAAGTGGGGGAGAGAAATGAGGGAGGGGGGCGGACATTGTTCTCTGTTTTGGAGGCTGGGGTTACTGTCCTGTATCTGAAAGGGAGGAGTGGCACTGTTATCTTGATCCAGGTTATATATATTTGTTGTGGGTGGGGGGGGCGTGGGGGGGTTAAGGGTTTCGGCGGGAGCCTCGTTTGAGCGGTGTCTGGGGTTTTGCTGATGTAATTTGGCGTCTACACTGGAGTAGAGGGAGCTGGGAGGTACAGTGGGGTCTCCTGTTAATTAATTGATTTAGACCACCCCCCACTACTCCCCCCCCCCGCCAGCCTATCTACACCCCCATATATGCGGCTCTCACATTTATATTGCAAAACTGTAGCAACTTTGCTCACACGTCACCCGCTTCCGCACAAGAAGGGCTTTTCAATATCAGTTTTATGTGCAATATTTATTATATACTGTCCTGCTATAGGCGCTTGGTGTGGAGTCATTTCTTCAGTGATATTTCCTGTCCTTTGGAGTTTCACTTATTAATCTCTATGGCAGGAAAGCCACTTTACTTGGTTATGAATCACTATCTTTCTCGGTAACTGCTAGTCTCCCATTCCCGAGCCAACACTGGCCCCTAGTGGCACATTTAGGAAGGGGGTTATTTACATCCATTGGTAGGTCTCTTTCTCGCTACTATTGCTTTCTCGGTAACTGCAAGTCTCCCATTCCCTGGCCAATACTGGCCCCTAGTGGCACATTTAGGAAGGGTTTATTTACAACCATTGGTAGGTCTTAAGTAATGTTGGTATTTATTAAAAACTGTTTTATGGTTTTCTTTTTGCTGTTCTCTCTCTTGGCGACTTCTTTTCAAACCACATGGTCTCCAGCTCTATATTAGTTTTATTTTATCCCGTTAGACAGCTGCACTAACTACATACACATGCATGTGTGCACTGATATGTTCCTTTCTATGCTTGCATTGTAATTATGTCTCACTTTTGACTCCTGGCAACAAATCATTATTATATTTTCTGAGAGAGTTTTACTAACTACTTGCACTTACCCCCGACCATCTCCCCTTCTCTAAACATTGGCACAAAACTTGGATAATTTTTCTCTGCTCCTTTTACTGCCTTATCTTACTTGCTTCACTTACTTCTTATATCTTCTCCAGTTTGTCACATTAATAAATGTGTATAGTAGTCGTAGCCGCCTGTCTTTCACATCCACCTTGCCCCCCCTTTTATGTCCATTAGCACTTACTCTTATCATCTGTCCTGTGACCTTTGATATCAGCTTGTCTGCCTCCCCCCTTCCCAGCTTGTCTTCTCCTCCCACCCACCCAGCACTATTCTGAATCGCCCTTTGACCTACTATGATAGTTGCTTGTTTTGTTCCTCTATATTTCTCCTCGCTTCATACCCCCCTCACCCCCCCTCCTCTCATTATACTCATGCATTACATTGGTTGTCATCAGGCATAGTAATGTTACTGCTTGTCTTGTCTCATACCCCCCTCCCCCTCCTCTCGTTATACACATGCACTACATCGATTGTCGCCAGGCATAGCAATGTTACTGCTTGTCTTGTCTCATACCCCCCTCTCCCTCCTCTCGTTATACTCATGCACTACATCAATTGGTGCCAGGCATAGCAATGTTACTGCTTGTCTTGTCTCATACCCCCCTCCCCCTCCTCTCGTTATACTCGTGCACTACATCAATTGTCGTCAGGCATAGCAATTTTACTGCCTGCCTTGTCTCATTCTTATCCTTCCCCTCCTCTCGTTATACTCATGCACTACATCAATTGTAGTCAGGCATAGTAATGTTACTGCTTGTCTTGTCTCATACCCCCTCCCCCTCCTCTCGTTATACTCATGCACTACATCAATTGTCGTCAGGCATAGTAATGTTACTGCTTGTCTCGTCTCATACCCCCTCCACCTCCTCTCGTTATACTCATGCACTACATCAATTGGTGTCAGGCATAGCAATGTTACTGCTTGTCTTGTCTCATAGCTCCCTCCCCCTCCTCTCGTTATACTCATGCACTACATCAATTGTCGTCAGGCATGGTAATGTTACTGCTTGTCTTGTCTCATACCCCCTCCCCCTCCTCTCGTTATACTCATGCACTACATCAATTGTCGTCAGGCATGGTAATGTTACTGCTTGTCTTGTCTCATACCCCCTGCCCCTCCTCTCGTTATACTCATGCACTACATCGATTGTCGTCAGGCATAGTAATGTTACTGCTTGTCTTGTCTCATGCCCCCTCCCCCTCCTCTCGTCATACTCATGCACTACATCGATTGTCGTCAGGCATAGTAATGTTACTGCTTGTCTTGTCTCATACCTCCCTCCCCTCCTCTCGTTATACTCATGTACTACATCAATTGGTGCCAGGCATAGCAATGTTACTGCTTGTCTTGTCTCAAACCCTCCTCCCCCTCCTCTCGTTATACTCATGCACTACATCAATTGTCGTCAGGCATAGTAATGTTACTGCTTGTCTTGTCTCATACCCCCTCCCCCTCCTCTCGTTATACTCATGCACTACATCAATTGTCGTCAGGCATAGTAATGTTACTGCTTGTCTTGTCTCATACCCCCCTCCCCCTCCTCTCGTTATACTCATGCACACTACATCCATTGTCGTCAGGCATAGTAATGTTACTGCCTGTCTTCTCTCATACCCCCCTCCCCCTCCTCTCGTTATACTCATGCACTACATCAATTGTCGTCAGGCATGGTAATGTTACTGCTTGTCTTGTCTCATACCCTCCCCCCTCCTCTCGTTATACTCATGTACTACATCAATTGTCGTCGGGCATAGCAATGTTACTGCCTGCCTTGTCTCATTCTTATCCTTCCCCTCCTCTCGTTATACTCATGCACTACATCAATTGTAGTCAGGCATAGCAATGTTACTGCCTGCCTTGTCTCATTCTTATCCTTCCCCTCCTCTCGTTATACTCATGCACTACATCAATTGTAGTCAGGCATAGTAATGTTACTGCCTGTCTTCTCTCATACCCCCCTCCCCCTCCTCTCGTTATACTCGTGCACTACATCAATTGTCGTCAGGCATGGTAATGTTACTGCTTGTCTTGTCTCATTCTTATCCTTCCCCTCCTCTCGTTATACTCATGCACTACATCAATTGTAGTCAGGCATAGTAATGTTACTGATTGTCTTGTCTCATTCCCCCCACCCCCTCCTCTCGTTATACTCGTGCACTACATCAATTGTCGTCAGGCATAGCAATTTTACTGCCTGCCTTGTCTCATTCTTATCCTTCCCCTCCTCTCGTTATACTCATGCACTACATCAATTGTAGTCAGGCATAGTAATGTTACTGCTTGTCTTGTCTCATACCCCCTCCCCCTCCTCTCGTTATACTCATGCACTACATCAATTGTCGTCAGGCATAGTAATGTTACTGCTTGTCTCGTCTCATACCCCCTCCACCTCCTCTCGTTATACTCATGCACTACATCAATTGGTGTCAGGCATAGCAATGTTACTGCTTGTCTTGTCTCATAGCTCCCTCCCCCTCCTCTCGTTATACTCATGCACTACATCAATTGTCGTCAGGCATGGTAATGTTACTGCTTGTCTTGTCTCATACCCCCTCCCCCTCCTCTCGTTATACTCATGCACTACATCAATTGTCGTCAGGCATGGTAATGTTACTGCTTGTCTTGTCTCATACCCCCTGCCCCTCCTCTCGTTATACTCATGCACTACATCGATTGTCGTCAGGCATAGTAATGTTACTGCTTGTCTTGTCTCATGCCCCCTCCCCCTCCTCTCGTCATACTCATGCACTACATCGATTGTTGTCAGGCATAGTAATGTTACTGCTTGTCTTGTCTCATACCTCCCTCCCCTCCTCTCGTTATACTCATGTACTACATCAATTGGTGCCAGGCATAGCAATGTTACTGCTTGTCTTGTCTCAAACCCTCCTCCCCCTCCTCTCATTATACTCATGCACTACATCAATTGTCGTCAGGCATAGTAATGTTACTGCTTGTCTTGTCTCATACCCCCTCCCCCTCCTCTCGTTATACTCATGCACTACATCAATTGTCGTCAGGCATAGTAATGTTACTGCTTGTCTTGTCTCATACCCCCCTCCCCCTCCTCTCGTTATACTCATGCACACTATATCCATTGTCGTCAGGCATAGTAATGTTACTGCCTGTCTTCTCTCATACCCCCCTCCCCCTCCTCTCGTTATACTCATGCACTACATCAATTGTCGTCAGGCATAGTAATGTTACTGCTTGTCTTGTCTCATACCCCCCTCCCCCTCCTCTCGTTATACTGATGCACTACATCAATTGTCGCCAGGCATAGTAATGTTACTGCCTGTCTTGTCTCATACCCCCCTCCCCCTCCTCTCGTTATACTCATGCACTACATCAATTGTCATCAGGCATAGTAATGTTACTGCTTGTCTTGTCTCATACCCCCCTCCCCCTCCTCTCGTTATACTCATGCACTACATCAATTGTCATCAGGCATAGTAATGTTACTGCCTGTCTTGTCTCATACCCCCTCCCCCTCCTCTCGTTATGCTCATGCACTACATCATTTGTCGTCAGGCATAGTAATGTTACTGCTTGTCTTGTCTCATACCCCCCCTCCTCTCGTTATGCTCATGCACTACATCAATTGTCGTCAGGCATAGTAATGTTACTGCTTGTCTTGTCTCATACCCCCCTCCTATCGTTATACTCGTGCACTACATCAATTGTCGTCAGGCATAGTAATGTTACTGCTTGTCTTGTCTCATACCCCCTCCACCTCCTCTCGTTACACTCATGCACTACATCAATTGGCGCCAGGCATAGCAATGTTACTGCTTGTCTTGTCTCATACCCCCTCCCCCTCCTCTCGTTATACTGATGCACTACATCAATTGTCGCCAGGCATAGTAATGTTACTGCCTGTCTTGTCTCATACCCCCCCTCCTCTCATTATGCTCTTGCACTACATCAATTGTCGTCAGGCATAGTAATGTTACTGCTTGTCTTGTCTCATACCCCCCTCCCCCTCCTCTCGTTATACTGATGCACTACATCAATTGTCGCCAGGCATAGTAATGTTACTGCCTGTCTTGTCTCATACTCCCCTCCGCCGCCTCTCGTTATACTCATGCACTACATCAATTGTCGTCAGGCATAGTAATGTTACTGCTTGTCTTGTCTCAATCCCCCCTCCCCCTCCTCTCGTTATACTCATGCACACTACATCCATTGTCGTCAGGCATAGTAATGTTACTGCCTGTCTTCTCTCATACCCCCCTCCCCCTCCTCTCGTTATACTCATGCACTACATCAATTGTCATCAGGCATAGTAATGTTACTGCTTGTCTTGTCTCATACCCTCCTCCCCCTCCTCTCGTTATACTCATGCACTACATCAATTGTCATCAGGCATAGTAATGTTACTGCTTGTCTTGTCTCATACCCCCCTCCCCCTCCTCTCGTTATACTGATGCACTACATCAATTGTCGCCAGGCATAGTAATGTTACTGCCTGTCTTGTCTCATACCCCCCTCCCCCTCCTCTCGTTATACTCATGCACTACATCAATTGTCATCAGGCATAGTAATGTTACTGCTTGTCTTGTCTCATACCCCCCTCCCCCTCCTCTCGTTATACTCATGCACTACATCAATTGTCATCAGGCATAGCAATGTTACTGCCTGTCTTGTCTCATACCCCCTCCCCCTCCTCTCGTTATGCTCATGCACTACATCATTTGTCGTCAGGCATAGTAATGTTACTGCTTGTCTTGTCTCATACCCCCCTCCTCTCGTTATACTCGTGCACTACATCAATTGTCGTCAGGCATAGCAATGTTACTGCTTGTCTTGTCTCATTCTTATCCTTCCCCTCCTCTCGTTATACTCATGCACTACATCAATTGTAGTCAGGCATAGTAATGTTACTGATTGTCTTGTCTCATACCCCCCTCCCCCTCCTCTCGTTATACTCATGCACTACATCCATTGTCATCAGGCATAGCAATGTTACTGCCTGTCTTGTCTCATATCCCCCTGTCCCCCTCCTCTCATTATACTCATGCACTACATCCATTGTCATCAGGCATAGTAATGTTACTGCTTGTCTTTTCTCATTCTTTCCCTTCCCCCCCCTCTCGTTATACTCATGCACTACATCAATTGACGTCAGGCATAGTAATGTTACTGCTTGTCTTGTCTCATACCCCCCTCCCCCTCCTCTCGTTATACTCATGCACTACATCCATTGTCGTCAGGCATAGTAGTGTTACTGCCTGTCTTGTCTCATACCCTCCCCCCTCCTCTCGTTATACTCATGCACTACATCAATTGTCGTCAGGCATAGCAATGTTACTGCTTGTCTTGTCTCATACCCCCCTCCCCCTCCTCTCGTTATACTCATGCACTACATCAATTCACATCAGGCATAGTAATGTTACCTCTTGTCTTGTCTCATACCCCCCCCCTCCTCTCGTTATACTCATGCACTACATCAATTGTCGTCAGGCATAGCAATGTTACTGCTTGTCTTGTCTCATACCCCCCTCCCCCTCCTCTCGATATACTCATGCACTACATCAATTGTCGTCAGGCATAGTAATGTTACTGCTTGTCTTGTCTCATTCTTTCCCTTCCCTCCCTCTCGTTATACTCATGCACTACATCGATTGTCGTCAGGCATAGTAATGTCACTGCTTGTCTTGTCTCATACCCTCCCCCCTCCTCTCGTTATATTCATGCACTACATCCATTGTCGTCAGGCATAGCAATGTTACTGCTTGTCTTGTCTCATACCCCCCTCCCCCTCCTCTCGTTATACTCATGCACTACATCAATTGTCGTCAGGCATAGTAATGTTACTGCTTGTCTTGTCTCATACCCCCCTCCCCCTCCTCTCGTTATACTCATGCACTACATCCATTGTCGTCAGGCATAGTAATGTTACTGCCTGTCTTGTCTCATTCTTTCCCTTCTCCTTAATTGTTCCTTGCACTTGCACTATCTGAAATGTCGCCTGGCTGATTATGAAAGTTATTTCACATTCTGAATTGTTTCAAGGACCTGTAAGAATGTAATTTTACTCCCCCATGTTCCCTCCCTCCTTGAAGCGCTTTGAAAAACATTGTGTATAGGCGCTATACAAATATAATTAATCAATTAACACTGTGCATGATTTATTCAGTGAAGAAAACATTAAAGGGACGTTATAGTTTAATTGCGCCAAAAAAAACGTTTTGAATTTCAGAAAATCAACGTTAAAGGAACTTGTACCACACAACCCTACCTCAATGACATTTACTGTGTGTGTTGGGAAATTTGGGTAGAGGTGTATTAATAAACAGCTAGAAGTTACTTTAAGCAGAATAGGTCATATATAGTGGACGAGAGTGTGTATCTCACGTGGAAGTTGGATTAGTGTGAAGCTGTGTAATAGCTCCTAGTTCCCAGAGGCAGCTCCTTTTCACTGTCTGACGCTTGTCTGCTCTTGCTCTTCACATCTTTATTCCAATCCCTTCCTCACCCTCCTTGTCATCTTCATTACTGTATGGGGTCCATGGCATAACCTATGTGATGCTTGACAATACCCCATCTCCAGACCGAGTTCATCCTCCACCAAACACCTGTAGCGTAGGATTTCGCTCCCAAACCTTCACGATATTCTGGGAACCCCAACTAGCTTCTACAGCATTATTGAGACCCCTAGGATTAAAGTTGAGTCTTTTTAAAATGAGTAGTTCTGTCCAGCATCATACATTCTCCGTGATCATGTTCATGTTATGGTGCAAGGTCCAGCATCATACAGTCTCCATGATCATGTTATGGTGCAAGAGACAGCATCATACAGTCTCCGTGATCATGTTATGGTGCAAGGTCCAGCATCATACTGTTTCCGTGATCATGTCATGGCGCAAGGTCTAACATCATACAGTCTCTGTGATCATGTTATGGTGCAAGGTCCAGCATCATACAGTCTCCGTGATCATGTTATGGTGCAAGGTCCAGCATCATACTGTTTCCGTGATCATGTCATGGTGCAAGGTCTAACATCATACAGTCTCTGTGATCATGTTATGGTGCAAGGTCCAGCATCATACAGTCTCTGTGATTATGTTATGGAGTAAGGTCCAGCATCATACAGTCTCCGTGATCATGTTATGGTGCAAGGTCCAGCATCATACAGTCTCTGTGATCATGTTATGGTGCAAGGTCCAGCATCATACAGTCTCTGTGATCATGTTCATGTTATGGTACAAGGTTCAGCATCATACAGTCTCTGTGATCATTTTATGGTGCAAGGTCCAGCATCATTCAGTCTGCGTGATCTCATTCCGTCTCTGTGATCATGTTATGGTGCAAGGTTAATCTATTGTGCCCCATACGTTGAACTGGCTTCATTGCAACGCTAAGAACATGCACCTGAGCCAATGCAGACATAGCCTAGACAGCTTTACCCAATTATTGCCCTCCAACACCACAGGCAAGACCCCAGGAGCCAGTGATTGAACCCCATCAAGCAAGAGAAATGGCCCTATTAGAGCGGAGCTACTCGCAGCGGGGTTTAGCCAGAAAGAACCAGCTCTAGACATTGTGCTAAGCTCCTCTGAACTCCCCCAAGCCTTTAAATCAGGGGGAGCTATATCTGGACAACAGTGGAGTCCAGCGTGCAGTGTGTTTTGTGTGGTAAGGCCGAGCAAGGACACACGCCACTTGCTGGTTATTAGTGGACATTTGATGGTTCGTTTTTGTATTTAAACACCTATAGGTATAGGGGATGAACTACAAATGGGGATTGTCCAAAAGCAAACGGCACACAGGGTGTACCTACACAAGTGGGGGTTTTCGTCCAGGTGTTCAACTATTTAGTTGATTCTGGTTCAAATCATACAGTTCTTAACTTATTCTTACATGTTCTTGTCTCTACTTGAGACGCTCTAACCTCCTATGTAAAGTCTCAAAATAGTTGGCAAACAAAATGTTCCAGCACCTAATCTTCAAAAGCCTTTTAACCCCCTGATTCCCATAAACTAGCAGCACAAATGTTCCAAGGTTTTGGCCCAATGTAAAGGCTTCACAAACCTGGCCTTCAAAGTCCAACTCTATTATCTAGAAGTTCTCCTCTGAGAATGTTCTTGTAGTAGTTAATCACTCTGGTCAATCCTTTCGGTCTCTCTGTTTTCACCTTTTGTCTCAATAACTCTTCCAGGTTTCAAGCTTCGTGGTTCTCTCTCCTTCAGGCTGTTCCTCTGCCTTGCAAAAGCCTATTGTAGACTTCTCCCAGCCCTTGCATTACTCAGTATTTACAGTACGTCCCTCCCAGTCTTTGGGTTTGTCAGGATTCACAACAGGTCTCTCCCAGACCGTGAGTTTTTTTTCTGCATTCATAGCAGCAGTAATGGGTGCCATCCCTCCTCCCCCCCAATATATGGAACTTGAGAGGCAGCCAATGTTGTCGCCCTCCTGCCATGGCTCAGGAGCCATGGCTCAGGAATTTCTCCCTTTTACCCGAGGATCGTTGGTGGACAGTGTAAAGACCGGAGGGGGGGTCTGTACTTCCGCTCTCTATTTGGTAGAGGAGAGACACAGAGACCCCTGCCAAGATTCTCTAGTATTGGTAGACGTAGTTGATCAATCAAGGCCTAGCTTCTCAGGAGGTGATGCGAGCTGGTTCTTAAGTACAGTGTAGTCACCAAGCACCCACAAAGGAATGTCCACACACTGGGCCTGATCACGACCTCGGCGGTAACTCTTAAATCCGGCGGTAGCGCTATTACCGCCGGATTTAAGGGTCCACCGAATCAGGGCTTTGGCGGATTTCGCCCCAGCTCTGAGCTGGGTGGAAATCCGCCGAAAATTTGCACTATTACCGCCGGCGGGAAATCCGCCGGCGGTATTAGCACGAAGATTCCCCATTGAGCCCAATGGGGAATGGGACATTCCCGAATGGGCTCAATGGGGAATGGGGACTTCCAAGTCCGCCCAACTCGTGATCCCGCGCTATTAGCGCCGGGGGCTATCGCGGTCGCGCTAATAGCCCCCGCGCTAATAGCGTTAGCGTTACCGCCGAGGTCGTGATCAGGCACACTGTATCAGTAAAAACACAGTCTTTATATAATTAATATTCCAGGTCATATACACGATCACTATAACTCACTTTGTATTCCGAAAATCAGCACTGGTAAATATGTACAATTCTAAAGTGGTACCACTAACGTTATTAGATCTCATTAAAGTGCATACGGTCAGAATGACACACAGATCAAGATAAAGAGGAAACCAGCAGTAGAGAGAGGAAGGAAAGCAAGCTGGTTGAGCAATAGGCAGAATACTGGTAACTACCGTTAAACACAGTTCTGTGTGGAGATCCCCCCTACCTGGGCAACCTGTAGAAGAAAGAGACAAGCCCAGTCCATATATTGTTCACACTAGACTTTCCAATAGTTCTGCAACCCCAAAGTACCTTGCGTTGTAGCGTTCCGCGTCAGGGAATTGACGGCCCTTCTTGAGTGTCCTCCCTTTCAGGCAGGAGTCATGGGTCGTCGAATGTCCGACGGAGAACAGGTCGAGCTACGACAGTGAAGTGGCCGTGTCGTTCCTAGCGGTGCTCGTTGATGGGGAAGCGTAAACGTCCTGCAAGGAAGAGGCGTGCGGGGCACCTTGAGGTCGATGGTTCTGGACCGCAAAGAGTTGAAGAACTGTGGCCCAGCAAGGACGTTGAGTCGCCGGCGTGTCTGTGGTCTTTGGGTGGCGGGAAACACACCGGTGGATGCTCCTCAGCGCGTCGACAGTCAGGCCTTCTCTGGCAGGATACAGCCTTGACGATGCGGACGAGAGCGTCCTTGGATCAATGAAGTTCTTGGGCAACAGGAGCACGGCGGCTCCAGTCGGCAACGGCGGTCGTCGACAGTGGTGGACAACAGTCCGGGTGCTTCTTCTTGGAGTTCCGCAGCAATCCCTGTATCGGGTCGGCAGCCTGTCGAAGGTATGTCTACCAGGGAGCTTAGGCAAAGATCAGCTGTGCACGATGGTCCCTCATAGCTCGGGATGAGGGTGCCTTACCAGGTCCTCTCCGGGTCAGTCCTTGAGGCACAGCAGCTTTCAGATTGCGAAGGAGAGCAACAGCAATTCTTCTCGTCCAGCAGGGCTCAAGATTAAGCTTCAGTTACTCGTCGTAGTGGACTTCATCTTCTGAACACGATTCCTAGCAGTGAGAGGTCCCCAGATATACTGTTGATCTCCTATTCATTCCGCTGGGTCACACTCAAGCATCCAATCATGACTACGGGCATTCAGGCAGGCAGGCAGCCAATCAGGCACACGGTGCATTCTGTCATGACCCTCAGCCCTGATCCCCACTGGCAAGTCCATTGGCCAGGTGGGATCAGAACTCGGATCGCTAATAAGGCCTGGCATCCACTTCTCAGGCCCTCTTGGGGCCAGTCCTGGCGCCTTTGGCGCCAGGCTCATAAACAAGGAAAGACATCTGCTTGAGGAACTACTTTATTTAGGCTTTCAGCCAACATGGAGGCATTCACATAGCTTGATTCCTAGAACCAAGCTATGCGGTATAGTGTTTTGGGTGTGGTGGCCTAGGGACTACTTTACCTGGACTACTTTGCAGTGGCTATTTAAACCACACCCGAACAAGACAACACGCTTCGCATTACTTTGCAACTAGCAACGTGACGCTCACCGTGTCCAGCTTTCTCACGAGCCTGACGAATTCCGGACCTGCAGAAAAAAACAAAGAACATCGTTAGCAGCAGAATCTTACCTGCAATCTCCATCCTTCACTGCTCGCAGCTCCTGGGCAGCTCCGTTGGAAGAGTTCGCCGCCCGGATCGAAGGACCTGAGAAAGGGAGAAAGACATCATTAAAGGAGGTGGTAGAGACATTACAACCACGAAGCGCTTAGAGACTTACCTGGCTGGTTGCTTTTCGACCGGCATACCTCCGGAACTCCATCCGCGCTGGGAACACACTGCGACCTACGAAAAAGAGAAAAGCACAGGTCAGTGAGGAAAAGACATCGCTGTGCTGCGCAAAGCGCCATCCCTACCGCATCATAGCACTATTATGCGCCATCGTTTACCGGCGAGAACCAGCCTACCCAGTTCACCAAGCAGACACTCTGCGCACCTAAGGGAGATAAAAAGAGACATTTTAGAACAGAGAAAAGGCATGCAAGAATAACAACGCCATCAATCGCAATAAGACCTACCTGAAAGACATTACTAGGCCCGCATTCAGTGAAGTAACTGGACCGCACACGCCCGCAAAAGACAACGCGCCCCTGCCCAGAGAGCAGGACAGAGAGCCCACCAATTCCGACAACCAGGTGAGAAGAGAACCCGGAGGGGCTGAAATCACAAGGGAGGTGGGGGAAAACTTACCTTGGTCGTCCAGTCCTAATATAGTCTTCATTTCCAGGCGGAGTCCCATCGACACTGAGAACCACACCAGGGAATCATTGAGAAGGGCACCAACGACCAACTGGCTGGGTGGCATCCCCGTGGATTCCAGGTGAGCGTAACAGAACGCAAAGCCTCACATAAATAATCCCCCTGGGTGCCATGGAAACATCGGAAATCGACCAATTAGCCCAATTGTTGGGGGACCTTCGTGCTGAGGTTCTTTCAGCTCGACAAGAGACTAATGCACTCCGAAGAGACCTAATAGTGACCAAGGAGCGCACCGACGAAATCGGCAGACAGTTCTTGCAATCACAGGCAGGTCAGACTCCTCTGCCTGGAGGAAATCCACCGATGCAAAATCCTATCTCACCATCTTATACCCCCACACCAGTACAGATCACGCTGCCTGGAACAGTTCCCCTGGCACCACCAGAAAGGTTTTCGGGCGACCCACAGAAGTATGCAGCATTCATAAATCAGTGTCGCCTTCATTTCCTTTGTCGCCCTGGGGCATTTCCAAATGACCAAGCTCGGGTAGCTTTCATCCTATCATACTTGAGTGGAAGTGCAGCGGATTGGTCGGTGCAGTTGGTGACCTATAATGATCTATTGTTACAGGACTATGGGGGGTTCCAGAGAGAAATGGAAAAACAGTTTGCTCGTCATACCCAGGAACAAGCAGTGTATAACGAACTCTTATCCCTCCGGCAGGGGAACCAAGACTTGTTAACATACATTGCTACTTTCAATAGACTGGTTGCTGAAGCCAGGTGGCCAGAAAACAAAAGAACCACGTTATTCCATCGAGGCTTACGAGGCGAATTAAAGGAGGTCTTGGCCCAGGTAGTTGATCCCCCCAGAGGCTGTACCGAATTCATAAATCTGGTCGTGCCGCTAGACCATCGGTTGCAGGACCGAAAAGCAGACCGGTCCAAAGCAGACTCTCGAGTAGTTTATGTTCAGCCTAGAGACAACGCACCACGGGTGCCAGACAACGCTGTAGAACCCATGCAGATCGGAGGGATACGACCTCCATTAACAAAACAAGAGCGGTATAAAAGATGACAACAGCAACTTTGTTTGTATTTTGGAAAACCAGGACATTTCCTGAAAGACTGCCCGGTAAAACCCCCAAGGAGGACAGTCGGGGCCACAGAAAAGGATGAAGTTAAGGAATCGGAAAACTACCAAGCTCGGCAACCGTAGAGGTCAGTTTGTCGAGTGATGAGAAAGAGCCACTGACCTCATACTTTGCGATACCCGTGATCTTAATAAACCACCAACAATCGTCAAAGATGCATGCCGTAGAAGCGTACAACGACAGCGGAGCAGTTGGAAACTATATAGATCAAGAGTTGGTAGCAGAGATGGGGCTCCCGTTGTGTTCCAAGTCTACCAGGGACAAGGTGACTACCGTGGATGGGACAGAAATCGCCTCCGGACCAGTAACCCAGTGCACAGCTGCAGTAACCTTGCTGTGCCAGGATGGACATCGGAAGTGTATTTTGTTCGATCTTATTAAGGCACCTCAGTTCCGGTTGATACTAGGGATGCCATGGTTGGTTGCTCACAACCCTTTGATAGACTGGCGGGCACGGAAATTAACCTTCTCTGGCAACTGCTCCCTGGCCTGCTACTCTCCTGAACCGGAACCCGACTCCTGTATCTCCAAGACTTCCAATACTGTAGCTTCTACCCTAGGAGTAACTAATTCTTTGCCAGATGAATATCGTGACTTTCAGGACGTATTCCAAAAAGACCAGGCTAACACATTGCCGCTGCATAGGCCTTATGATTGTCACATTGACTTTATTCCTGGGGCACAAATCCCTTACGGCAGGATCTACGCTATCTCCGAACCAGAAAACCTTCACCTGAAATCCTATTTGGACCAGTACCTTGCAAACAGATTTATCCGCCCATCTAAGTCCCCAGCAGCCAGTCCTTTGTTCTTCGTACTGAAAAAGGAAGGGGACTTGAGGACCTGTATTGATTACCGCGCAATAAACCAGATCACCGTGAAGAACCGCTACCCGTTGCCTCTTATCCCGGAAATGCTGGACCAAGTCAAAGATGCCCAGATCTATACCAAATTAGACCTTCGGGGAGCATACCATCTGGTCTGGGTCAGAAGCGGAGATGAGTGGAAAACCGCTTTCCGTACCAAATATGGCTTGTTTGAATATCAAGTCATGCCTTTTGGTTTATGACAACACGCTTTGTGTTACTTTGCGACTAGCAACGTGACGCTCAACGTGTCCAGCTTTCTCACGAGCCTGACGAATTCCGGACCTGCAGAAAAAAACAAAGAACATCGTTAGCAGCAGAATCTTACCTGCAATCTCCATCCTTCACTGCTCGCAGCTCCTGGGCAGCTCCGTTGGAAGAGTTTGCCGCCCGGATCGAAGGACCTGAGAAAGGGAGAAAGACATCATTAAAGGAGGTAGTAGAGACATTACAACCACGAAGCACTTAGAGACTTACCTGGCTGGTTGCTTTTCGACCGGCATAGCTCCGGAACTCCATCTGCGCTGGGAACACACCGTGACCTACGAAAAAGAGAAAAGCACAGGTCAGTGAGGACAAGACATCGCTGTGCTGCGCAAAGCGACATCCTTACCGCATCATAGCGCTATTGTGCACCATCGTTTACCGGCGAGAACCAGCCTACCCAGTTCACTCTGCGCACCTAAGGGAGATAAAAAGAGACATTTTAGAACAGAGAAAAGGCATGCAAGAATAACAATGCCATCAATCGCAATAAGACCTACCTGAAAGACATTACTAGGACCGCAGTCAGTGAAGTAACTGGACCGCACGCGCCCACAAAAGACAACGCGCCCCTGCCCAGAGAGCAGGACGGAGAGCCCACCAATTCCGACAACCAGGTGAGAAGAGAACCCGGAGGGGCTGAAATCACAAGGGAGGTGGGGGAAAACTTACCTTGGTCGTCCAGTCCTAATCTAGTCTTCATTTCCAGGCGGAGTCCCATCGACACCGAGAACCACAGCAGGGAATCATTGAGAAGGGCACCAACGACCAACTGGCTGGGTGGCGTCACCGTGGATACCAGGTGAGCGTAACACATTCAGGCCATTCACTTCTCTCCAGACACTCACAACAAGTTATGCGTATTGGGACAAGTACTGAGCCATTCAACACTCCAAGCTGCATTCATACCGGTTTTGGGCAGGGCTGTCTCAACCATTGTGTCAAACACCAGATACCAGACAGCCACAACATAGAATGCATATTCGTCACACACTCCATTCACCCAGGTCCCACCCACAGGTGTACCCACAACATACGGTCGTTGAGAAGGCTCCAGCCAGTCTGGTCGGCACTTCCCCACACTACCATATATGGAACTTCCAACCCACTGCCAGTCAGGGGGAAGGGACAGAGGCAGGGCTTCCCGGGACTTCGGGAAGATCAAGGTAACAGGCGATGGAAGGCAAGAGGCCATGGGGGCCATTTTGTCTCCATCAGGAATCTACCGATTCCAATGACAGGGCCTGGGCATCCCAAAATGGAGGACGCTCAGGGCACCAGTCATTTCAGCACGGAGCTGCTACCAGCCCGTACCCTGCTCTGTGGGTCACACACAGGTGCCCAAAAACATACACTAGGGGCACAGGGTTGCACCCCTACCTATGGGTGAGTAAGGGTATCCCATGGGTCTGTTCACCAAACCAAAAGAGAGAGAGCTGCACCGCCAGGAGTCCCACATGAACTCCTGCGCGGAAAACACAACAGAACACACGATAAAAAGCAGTAAAGGACAAGGATACGGAGGCCCTGTCCCTCCGATGCAATTCCAGCATCACAGTCGCCGCCCCAGACTGAGGTTAGGGTGCCTAATCTCCCACGGGATAGGCACCCTCATCCAGACGGTCAACATACCTTCTGGAAAGGCCATCTGCATTATCGTGACTCTTCCCTGGTCTGTGCTCTATGGTGAAGTCTAGCCCTTGCAGGCTAATGGACCACCTGAGCAGTTTCGGGTTCTCACCCTTCATCTGCATAAGCCACTTAAGGGGCTTATGATCGGTTTGGACCTTGAAGGTAGACCCGGCAAGGTAGGGTCTAAAGCGCCTAAGGCTCCAAACTATACTAAAACATTCCTTTTCAACAGTAGCCCACCCAAGTTCCCTATGCTTAAGTTGTCTACTGATGAATATGATCGGATGTTCTCTTCCTTTGTCATCCAACCGGGACAAGACAGCTCCAATTCCGGTGTCGCAGGCGTCAGTTTGAACCATAAAGGGCTTGCTGTAATCAGGCGCACACAACACGGGTGCCCTACACAGACTTTCTTTCAAGCCATCAAAGGCCGTCTGACAGTCTTCGGTCCAATTAACCTTCCTCGGTTGTTTGGGCAAAGTCAGAGCTGTCAGGGGTGCAGCTATGGTTCCATAGTCTGCCATGAAATTGCGATAATACCCAGTGAGGCCCAAAAAGGCTCTCACCTGGGTTTGAGTAGTGGGAGTCTCCCAGTCATGTACGTCCTGTATTTTACTGGGGAGAGGTTGGATTTGACCCCCTCCTACCACATGACCAAGATACGTGACTTTCCCCTGAGCTATCTGGCACTTGGTGGCCTTGATAGTGAGGTTAGCCCTTTTTAACGCCTGCAACACTTTATCCAGATGTGTCAAATGCTCTTCCCAAGTGGAACTGTAGACCGCAATGTCATCTAAGTAAGCCACACAAAAGGCTTCCAGCCCACTAAGCGCATGGTTGACTAATCTCAGGAAAGTGGCAAGGGCGTTCTTCAACCCGAAACGCATGACTCTAAACTGGTAGAGTCCCTCTGTTTTTGAGAACACCATCTTTTCCTTGGCATGGTCCGTCAGAGCTATTTGCCAATAGCCTGAGGTAAGGTCGAAGGTGCTCACAAATTTGGCAGCACCTATCGTGTCCACGAGCTCATCAGCCTGGGGCAATGGGTACGCGTCAGTTTTGGTGACGGCATTGACTCCTCGGTAGTCCACACAGAACCTCCAATCCTTGGTACCTGCCTGGGAACTTGCCTTGGGGACAAGGACCACAGGACTGGACCAGGGACTGGTTGAGGGTTCAATAACACCCAGATCCAATATCTTGGCTACCTCAACATGGATGTGGTTCTTGACGGTATCCAAAATACGGTAGCACCTGCTTTTGACAGGCACACTGTCACCAGTGTCAATCTCATGCCTACACCACGGTGCAAGGCCTGGTGTCAGTGAAAACAGAGAGGCGTACTGCCTGAGCAAAGCCCTGCAGGCCCTCTGCTGCTCTGCTGTCAGATCGGGAGAGAGATGTACTCCCTCCACGGAGCCACCCTGAGGGTTGCTATGTAGCAAATCAGGAATGGGCTCACTCTCATCCTCTTCTTGCCCTGAAGCTAGCAAGAGACATGAGACTTCGGCTCGCCTGTGGAAAGGCTTGAGTCTGTTGACGTGGAATACCTGAGGGGCGACCCTCGAGGCTCCTATGTCAACCAGATAATTGACTTTGCCCATTTTGGAGATGATCCTGAAGGGTCCAGTCCATTTATCTGCCAAAGCCCGAGGCTTGGTAGGCTCCATCACGAGGACCTCCTGTCCCGGAGTTCAATTCACTTGCGATGCTTTAAGGTCATGCCAGTATTTATTCAATTCCTGGCTGGCCTTAAGATTCGCTGTTGCCTTATCCATCATCTGTGTCATCCTCCATCTGAGGCCTAACACATAGTCCCCCTCTTGCTTGGCGGGACCTGGAGGAGTGGCCTCCCAACCTTCTTGGATCAAGGCAAGGGCCCCCCTCACGGGATGTCCAAAGAGTAACTCAAAGGGGCTGAAACCAACACCCTCTTGAGGTACCTCTCTGTAAGCAAACAGCAGGCATGGCAGGAGAAGATCTCACTTCTTCCTGAGGGGCTCTTCCAAAGCGCCTAACATTCCCTTGAGAGTTTTGTTAAATCTCTCAACTAGACCGTTGGTCTGGGGTGGTAATAAGTGGAGAACTTGTAAATTACTCTGCATTCTTTCTACATGGTTTTCATGTAACTCTACATGAAGTTGGGTCCTCTATCAGAGACAACCTCCTTAGGGAATCCAACATGGGTGAAAATGCCCAGGAGAGCCCTGGCAACCACCTTGGCCGTAACCGTCTGAAGGGGTATAGCCTCAGGGTACCTGGTGGCATGATCGACCAAGACCAGGATGAACCGATGTCCACCCGATGTGGGAGGGTCAAGGGGACCGACGATGTCGATGCCAACCCTCTCAAACGGTGTGCCAACCCCTGGCAATGGTTGCAGTGGGGCGATGACTCTGCCTCTAGTCTTGCCAGACAACTGATAAGTTGGGCAGGTCCTGCAGTGGGACTCCATTTCTACTCCCATCCGTGGCCAGTAGAAATGGGCAGAGCGCCTCTGCTTAGTCTTCTTGGTACCAAGATGACCAGCCAAATGCATCTCATGCGCCAACTGCAGCAGGAAGGGCCTGTAAACCTGGGGTACCACCAACCTCTTGAGGGCGCCAGGTTCAGGCTTAGTGGACTCACTAACAAGGAGCTCACCCTCCCCGTAAATCCGAAATTTCCTAGGCACTTCTCCTTGTGCCTGGGATAGGGCCTGTGTCCGCAGACCCTCGAGAGAGTGGCACTCTCTCTGTCCCTTACAGAAGTCCGCCCAGGAGGGTCCCCCTTCAGCTAACAAGCATTGAAGGTCAGGATGATCCTCCGGGTTACGAGCCTCTCCCACAGGAAAGTCTTCTGGCTCTTCTCCCACAGGAGTTGAGACGGGATTCACCACTGGACCCAGAGCCCGTCCGGAGCATGGATCCCAATGGGGGCTGTCGAAACAGTGGGAAGAGCACAGGCTCCTCCACTGAGGCGGCCTTCTTACTTTTCCGTTTCCTCCGTGCCTTGGGTTTCCCTGTCGGCGAGGGTGCCAGGCTCGCAGCCGGACCCAGTGTGACCTGCGATCGGGTGACTGCCACAGCAGCCATGGGTAAACCATCCATGATCATCCCTAACTCGACCAAATCATTTCCCAACAAAATGTTTGCAGGCACGTTGTCCTGAACCAGGACCGGAAGCTTTGCTGTCTTGTCTCCAATCGTAATGTTGACTAAGGCTACAGGCGATAATTTTTTTTTATTTTTATTTTTAATTTTATTGTATATGGTTTACAAAAGAAACCTTTACAAATACATTAAGGAGCAAACATTTCATATATATTAAAAAGGATACTTAAAAACCCAATTATCCCTTTTCAAGAATGAGAACCACATAACAAATCATTTAAATTAAAAAGAATTCAGTGCAAGTTAAAATGCGAAATGAATTTGCAGTTTCCCTTTACATAACATCAACCTTAAAGAAATAGCAGAAAGATTACAACAGTTTCATAATACAGATTATCAAACAGTTTAATCAAAGGACAGGTGCATAAAAATCTAAAAATTTAATAAATCCAGCCAAAGCAAGACCATCTTTAATATTCGAGATGTCAAGACACCGAGACCATATGAGATTTTCTGCCCCCAAAATACCCAGGGTATTGAATCTTCCTAGATAAAGATCCCTTGGACCTGGACCTTTCAAAGCTGTACAATTTAGAAAGAGATGTCGAGTAGATTCAATTACCCCACGTATGACAAAACCGACATAGAAGATCTGAATCACTAATCTCCTTCCTTCTATGAAGAACTTCCCTAGTCGGGAGGATATTCCATCTATGCTTAAGAAGAAGTGAGCGATAATGACGGTTAGGGAATTGAGTCAATATAAAAGACAAGCAACCTCTCTTCTTATGGTCAAATTGTAAATCAATAAGAGAAGGATAGACATGCAGTCTTTCAAACGTGTGACTCCAATCAGCACTAAAAAGGGATCCCTTGACTTTATTGGGATTTGTTAACAGGGTATCCCTATCAGTAGAAAGGTCAGAGATCACGGAAACTAGAAAGACATGGATTACGGTCTGAAGATCCGTTTGCAAAGAGGGTTTTACCCACATCAACATATAGGGTGTCCTGTTTGGGAGAGAGCAAGGCAGAAAAAAGGGTTAAGACTCTCCAGAGAATTCTAACTCGCAGAGAGACCATACCCAATTCGTATCTTATAGCCACTATTGGGACACTATTGGGTAATTTCAAAATTTTCCTCCAATAAATACCCTCATGGGTATCCCAAAAAGTCAAAAGGGCTAGATAGTGCAGTTCCATTCCATAGATTAGTTTTGGGGTCACCTTACCCTTAAAGAAGTCGACAATAGGCTTGAATGAGAACATACCATACTTGTTATCAAGCTTAATTGATTGGGAAATAAGCGTCAGCATTTTATGTCTAAGGGAACACCTTAATTCAATGGCTGATGGCTGAGCCAGAATAAGGAATCCCAAATAGACAATTTTATGTGCTCTGATTATTTTTTCCCCGCCAATTTTCCAGATTTTTTTGTTCCCTTCTCTCCCCCTTGAGAAGACCATAATACGAGTTTTACACGGGTTGATTTTTAAACCGTTTAAGGTGGCATATTCTTAAGATTTTCAGATGAGCCTCTGAAGGCCGACTTTAGTATGATCAAAAAGAAGATTGTCGGCATAAGCCGACCATGAGAGCCTAAGATCCCCCAATTTAGCATTAACCATGCCTGAATTTCCAAGAAATTCCTCAACATCGGCAAGCTAGAGGATAAAAAGGCATGGGGCTAAAGAACAGCCCTGTCTAACCCCGATACGAGTCCTAATCCTTCTGAAAGAGTTCCTTCAAGATCAATCCTAATATGGACCCCTGAATTCTCATACATTGCCATTATTAGGGATAGAAGACCTGGGGGAATCCCCCACTTTGACAGCTTTCCCCACAGTCTTGACCTAATTACCAAGTCAAAAGCATTTGACAGATCAATTGAGGCAACATACAGAGAAGCACCACATTTTCCCCAGGTTGAGCTTTGGAGGGCAGATAGAATAAAACCATTGAGATTGGTAGAATGGCCAGCCCTGAACCCTGTTTGTTGCTTTGGAAGAATATGGTTTTCCTTGATCCAGACAGTCAGATGGGAGAGAAGCATAGAGGCAAAGACTTTACAGTCCGCATCAATATGAGAGATTGGTCTGTAATTTTTGACCAAAGTTCGTTGGCCTCTCTTAAAGATGGGCACAATATGTGCCGTCTGCCAATTGGTTGGAACATTGCCAGAGACAACAATATCTTGGAATAACAAACATAAAAGTTTTGCCCAAATTTCCGGTTCCGCTTTGAAGGTATTATTTGTTAAACCATTGGGCCCAGGGGCCCTTGAATTCTTAGCTCTGGCAATGAGACCAAGTATTATCTCACAGTCAATGTGAGGGACCCAAGGAACAGTTAGATCATTCTGCCCCGTTGTACCAGATTCCAACCCCTCTCCCCCTGTGCCATAGAGTTCAGTGTAGTGCTCGACCCATTGATCCTCAGAAATGGCATTCAACTGGTCGGCCACCATCACATCATCTTGGCTAGAGAAGATGGCCCAAAAAACCCTAAGATCTCTCTGAACAAGTACTCTAAGCATAGACTCCCCATCATTTTGTAGCAGGCTAGATTTCCTAGATTTGCAATAATTTTTATATTTTTGGCGGATTGTTTTAATTAACAGGCGATAATTTGGGAGGCCCACCAGATAACCTGGTGGTTCTCAGAGGAGCACCTATATAGTCCTCTGGCTTGAGCAGGGTCCTGCCCACCACTGTCATGCTTGCCCCAGTGTCTCTCAAACCATTAGAAGGCTGGCCATACAAGAGGACACTTCTCAAAAACCTACGAGTGTTTTGTGGGATAGTCACCAGTACTTCTGCATACTTTTTCCAGGCCCCAAGTGACACTAAGGAAATCTCTACGGGAGCACCGAAGGTGATTCCAGTAGAGGAGGAGAGGACAGTGGCCTCCACCTCCGGTGCGGAGTCGGGGTAGGTCAGGCTGGCAGCCTGGACTCCAAGTGCCTTACCCTTACACTTGGGGTCACCCCTTCGGTGGTCCAGAGCCCCATAATCCCAACAAGTGCCAGGAGTGCGGGTATGGTACTGGAGCCACTGGGACCCTGCTTTGCAGCAGGTGGACCACTACTCTTACTCCCACCCACAACAGACTTATCCCCACTAGGTTTATGGGTCTTCGGAGAGGAAGGTTTTGGTTTACCTGACTGTGACTGCTTTTGAGACTCCTCAGCTTTCTGAGAGGCCCCCTTTTCTTTGTCCTTGTCCTTCCCACTGGAGTCCTTATGGGACACCCGGTGGGAGACCCACTTGTCAGCCAACCTAGCCAGCTTAAAGGGGTCCAAAATGTTCTGATCGGCAACATACTGACGCAGCTCTGGTGAACAAGCTTCCGAAAAATGCTCAAAAAACAAGAGTTGAGGCAATTCAACAAACGCTTTCACTTTGTAACCATCAATCCACCCCATCATGTTCATGTGCGCAGCACTCACCCAGTCAACCCAAGACACATTCTCTCGTTTCTTAAAATCCCTGAGCCGTTTAAGATATTGGGTAGGCGTCTTGCCAAACTTGGCAATTAAAGCAGACTTCATGCACTCATACTGACCCCTTTCTTCCACAGTCAGTTTCAGAATACAGTCATATCCAGTTTGAGGCACTCTGCTTAACAAACACTTAGCCCAATCTCTCTTATCAACATCATGAATTGCACAAGCCATCTCAAACTCTTCAATCCATTGGAGGATATCAGAACCCTCCGCATACACACCAACCAAATCTTTCATAAACTTGGTTGCTGGGGACCTGACACTCTCAACTGGTTTCGCTGAAGTCTCCACTCGAGCTTTCTCCAACTGGATTCGCTGACATTCAGTGTCATTGTCATTGAGTTCCAGATCCCTATTCTTGAGTTCCACTTGCTGTGCCAACTCCTCTTTCTTAAGCTAAGCACCTATTTCCAACTTGCGATATTCAAAGGCCAACTTCATCCTTAATAACTCAAGCTCTAAAGAACTGCTGGGGTTTGGAACAGAGGCAGCAGGAATGGTGGCATTCCCAGAATCAGATTCGGCGACAACCCCCAGGGTAGCGTCCTCATTGGTTGCACCCCCCCCCCCCTTCAAAAGTTTCACAATCGATCTGGTAGTCCACCAGGGCAGCTATCAGCTCAGCCCTAGACTTATCCACAAAGTCTAATTCCCTGGCTTCACAAGCACTCTGGAGAGCCTCTAAGCTCATCCGAGTCAATTTACCATTCGCAATAGATTCCATTGCTTGTAATGCAGTGAAGTGGGAGAATGGAAGACCAGGCTCCCGTCCTTCACCTCTCGCGCTTGGCCTAAAGGGTCACGACCCAGACACCCGCCACGAGAAGAGTTTGTCCATTTACCAGATGACCAAATACCCTGGTACAGGAACATACGGATGTGTCCATCTGCCTGCCCAGCAGCCCGCACTGGCCATGCCGACACCTGCGGCACGGACCAACTAGACTAAAATCTACACGTCATTAGAGATGCCATGACGACTTAGACAACGGGAAGCACAGCTGTACAAATATACACACTGGACATTCCCACACCAATCTACACGAAGAATATACTCAGTGCTATGACGTAGGCGACAGGCATATTCACGGACGTGCATCTTTATTATTTTCACATAGGCTTTCAGCATGCAGAAACGCAAGACGCGTCATGAACTTATCTACAAAGCTTGCTCACGCTTCCCTTGCAACCAGTTACCACCATGAGAAGTACAATGAAGACACGATACTGGTCATGGAACTATATGCCACTATAACCTAAAGCACCCATGCACGAAATGGATCACTTATGCACCAGGCCCAAGTAGGCCTCAAGCAAGAGTTCCCGTGGACATTAACAAAGCAAAAGTCAGGTTGCTGATCCTGCAAGAATGAGCCTGGCGAAGCAACTAGCCAAGGTCGCAATGTTGCAAACTCACATTCAAAGAACAAATCATCAAAGGCACGATGTTGCAACCTCGCACTCCGCGCACCAACGTTAAAGTCACACCTACAAATTAAACCAGACACACAGTGGAAAAGCAATATTAATTGTGCAGAATTCTGCCTCAAACACGGTCCCGCCTCACGTGACCAAGCCGAACCTGACGAGATGCCAAGCCCAGGAGAAAAGAGGCGTCTGGATCCCGCGCCACGAGACACAGGCAGATACAATTGAAAGGCTCAATGGACATTTGCGACAGTGGGAGCGGTCAGCCTTCCAGCTATGAATAAATCCTCACATTGTCTGCATGTACCCATAGTGAAACATTGTTGCAAACTAAAGGTACACCGAGAGCTGGGAACAGCGGTGGTCCCAGGCTGGGGAGCTCACGGGTGCACCAATCAGAACATGGGGCTCTTATCACTGACGCAAATAGCTTTAACCAATCCTCAGGAGTCTTCATGTAACAATTCTCATGTATCTAATTGTAGGGACAACCCAGATATATCACCTGACTACCCTTTATCCACTAACATCGTTCTCTATATGTGTTCTATACTAACCCTACCACTCGAGCATCCAATTAAGAGTGGCGATAGGTTTTTTGTTAACTTTCTGACGTGACGCAAGTAGCGCGTCATAATACAGTAAAAAGGGCCTGCGAGCCCCACGATTGTGTGTGTGTCAGGACGAACGCGTACGCTCCTTGACCCATCCCTGCCGTTTGTCTAATAAACAGCAGAAGTCACCTTGCTCCTTGTGTGTGCCTCATACTCTGTCTCATCTGAGATATACACGGGAGGAGTTGGGGCCTCCCTGCCTGGAGGTCTGCGGACGGCCCGGCCGACCCCGGCAGAATTTCCCCCCGACAAGTTGGAGGCACTGCTGAGATCTGTTTAAGATCCACTTTTTATTTTTTACTTTTTCCAAGCACTCCCGTTGCGAGGAGGCCCGGCGGCGCGGCCCCCTCTGCCGTTGCCCCCTTCTGAGGACTACAGGACAATCGCGGAGCTGCGAGAAGACCGGACAGCGCAATCCGGATATTGGCCTTCGGGAGCCGGTTGAGAAGTATCCCGCCCGCGGTTGGCGAGTGTCCAGACGTGGTCCAGACGAGGGGAGGTGGCGAGCCGCTTGGAGGGGTGCACGCAGTCGAGCGACCCTGCATCGAGAGAACTTGGTGAGCATGACACGCACAATGAGCAATGCGAAATTGTGAGGGAGGGGGGAAGAAGTAAATAAGGGAGGAGGGAGGTGTTGTACAGATGCACGGCGAAGGTCTAACAACTTAGTGTTGCCAATGGAATGAATGGTAGCGAAACGAGTGCGAGAGCAGTCGGCTACGTCACGCGAAAGAGGGGGGCGGAGCACGAAAACATCACGTGCGGCCGCTCGTAAGACACTGATTGGCCTAAGTCGCGACTACGTGTAAGGGTGGGGGTGTGTGGTTTCCTACGATTTGACATTTATAGATCAATGAGTAGATGAGGATCCCTATTGTTCGAGCAAGAAACTCGATAGGTAGATGACGTTTCCCTGTAGGCGGTAGCTAGTTGCCTAGTTGCCGAAAACGGAAGATAATTGGCTGGTTAAGCCCTCCTGTTGAGGGGCGTATCACACGCGAGGCGACGCAGCGTGCGCAGTCCGATTATATTATTGATTTGATTACCTTGTTCCAGGAGTGACAGGAAGACAGCTGTAGGGTTAGCGGGGATAGATTGCAAGTGTATTTTGAACTTAAAGAACATATGAAGAATGTACCAGTAGCTCGAAGAAATCGGTGACGTCACCAATAGGGTTTTAATAGGATATCGCGTGCATAAGGAACTTTGGGTTGAGAGTGGTGAGGAAGAGAAAGATGATAAGGGAGCGGACACAGAGATAACGGATAGACTAGAGGATCGGAAAAGGAGAAGGGGAAAGGGGCGTGGCTGCGCACGGAGAACGCCGGCCACGGCAAATGTAAAAGGGGGAGAGAACGGGGAAAACAGGACGACTGTATAAGAGCATCATAAGGGGTACGCAGCCGCAGGGGGCTGCGTGCGCTTCGGCCGCAGGGGGCCGTAGGGGAAGGAATATAAATATTAAATCGTACACAGATATATTTTTTGTTTTTATGTTTTTTAATAATTTTACTGCATATTGTGCCAAGGGATTGTCGTAAGTCCCCACACTTGCGGGGCCAGGTAAACAATATAAGGGTGTATATTGCAAACTGCCAGTGAAGATAAGGGTAACAAGGGGAGCTCCACTATGTCATACGGGACAGGGTCAGGAGGGTGGGGGAACACCCTCACTACCCCACTACAACACATATGTATGATATGATATGATATGATTGTTTATTTATATAGCGCCTATACACAGAAGTGTTTCAAAGCGCTTCAAGGAGGGAGGGAGCAAAGGAAAATACAGTACATTCAGTAAAAAGTCCTTGAAACAATACAGAATGTGAAAAAAACTATCGTAATAGGCCTGACGACATTTCTGATAGTGCAAGTGCAAAATAACAAGTAAGGTAGGAGGTAAGGGGGAAGGAAAACAAAGCAAGCAGTAACATTACTATGTCTGACGACAATTTACGCAGTGCAGGTGGAATACAAGAGGAGGGTTGGGAAGGGGGGCTGAGGGATAGAGGGGTGAGGAGGAACAGAACAACTGCTGAGCAAATTCATCGGGAAAAATTAAAAGCAGGGGAGGGGGAGAGGAGAACAAAGGGGGAGGAGGGGAGACAGACAAGCTACTATCATCGGTCATGGAACAGGTGATAGGAGTAAGTGCTAGGAGGGGAAGACCTCGAGGGAGAGTCTAGGTCATCAGAGGAGGGGGAGATGCAGGAAGTGAGAGTAGGAAGAGGGGTGGGAAGTAGAAGAGGGTGGGTTTGTGGTACCCAGCGCATAGAACAGGGTGGGCACCTCAAGAGCGTGAGTAGGGTCAGCGCAGAGCAGGGGGGGGTGGAAGGTCATGAAGGTCTGGAGGCAGGGGCACGACGTGGACATACAATTAACATTAAAGGATGGAGATGAGAACGGGAGGGAGATGACCAGAGGGGAGAGGGAATGAGGCAAAAGGCGAAAGAGGGGGGAGCAGTAGGTGGGTCAGAACAGGTGTACAATGCACAATTATACAGAAGTAGGAATCAAGGTAAGTTAAAGCAGTGAATGCAAACACAGGAAACTTGCATAGATAATGGACCGAACATTTACAGTGCGTTTGATTAGAGGAAGAGTGAAACATGAATGAAGTACGGTTAAATCCCCCAAAGCCATGGAGGGCAGGTGTGCGGTATGGAAAATAGTGCATAGACAACTAAAAGCGGTATTAACAGTGTTGATTTACAAGATTCTACTGAGGTGGAATTTGAGACTGTAGATGATCAGTTCCAGAAAGAAGGTGGCGTGCCAAAATACAAGTGCCAAGATCGAGAATGTTTGTTGTGGCACAGAGGGTTTGGGTTTGCCCTTAAATGCAGAGGCTGAAGCAGGAGTCAACTGGAGGTGGGGGGCATTGAAAGTGTCACGTTGGTGCAGCAAGAGAAAGCTGCAAAGTCAAGTTCACCAGGGTGCTGGGTAAGTGGTAGAGTCAGGAAGGGAATGTAGACATGGAACGAGGGGGAGCACGCAGAGGTGCGTGCACACCTTACCTTTGCGCCGTGACCCTGCATTAAGGTGTTGTACTGAACGCTGGGTGAACCAGGAGGGTAGGCTGCAGGCAGGTCCATAGGTAAAGTCCATGGAAAGGACAGGGAAAAGACAGGAAGGAGCCCTTAAGCGCTGCCCTTAAATGCGCGGACCCGGCTGTACCACACTGCCACCCCATAGGGAGAAATTAATTAAGTACAGCATAGAGTGGACCCAGGGGACAGATAACAAAATGTTGACACCATGGCCGCCTAATGGTAGTTTCGACCCATATGCCCAACATTCACTGCTAAACCATCTGCACAATACATACAAGGGGAAGAAGTTGGCAAACCATGTGGAGGTGTTTAACTTATGGAGGATGTTCCAGGGGTCCCGACCAGGACCAAATGGAATGTTCACTGTGGGGGAAACACCGGAAGAAAAGAAGATTAAGAAAGAAGGAGAGGATGGGGAAAAAGGCGTGTGAAAGCACAAAGAATACGGGGAACGAAGGAGAGGGAGGAGATAAAATTGATAAATCAGACGGCATTAAAGGGGAACCTAGTAACAAGGTACCCATAACACCGGGAGTGAAAACAGAGGGGGGAGGGTTGTACCCTTTAAGAGAATTAGAAGAAAAAGAAGGACAATTAAAGGCAGCTGAAGGATACTCGAACCCGGCATACAGCCCTCCACCATATGGGGCTCATAGGAAGATGACAATGGGGGAAGGGAGGATTGGAGAAGAGCAGACTGTAGAGATAGGAAACGATGAGTGGGTAGCTGCACAGATATTATTGAAATTACGAGGCTCACTAACTGGAGAAGAAAGGGAGGCGGTAAAGAGAACAAACGAGGATAGTGCCAGAGAGAGTGAAATGAGGGGAGAGGAGCTACTACGGCAGAAGGAAGAGATTTTGGAGGAAAGATTAGCAAAACTAAGGGACGAGCAGAATGAATTGATCAAACAACTTGAGAGGGAGGAAAGAGAGAGAGTGAGGAAAAGGAAAGAAGGTAAGAACGAATTGGAAAAATTAAGGGAACGAAATGAGGAGCAAAAGAGAGAAGCTGAAAGGGTAAAAGCAGCAGCAGATAGGGTATCAAGAGTAGTGCTGAGAGAGAAGAAGAAGGAAGAAGAAGAAAAGGAAAAGGAAATGGAAATATGGAGGAGGAGGGTACTATCAGAGACAGCTAAGAAATATGAAGAGGGGAAGGTAATAGAGAGTATAGTAGAAAGAGAAAGGGTGAAATGGGAAAGGAAGAAAGAGGATGAAAGAATATTGGAACAGATGAGCAACGAAGTAATGGAGGAATTGAAAAGGAAAAGGGAGGAAAATAGTAGGGAAATGGAGGAGAGAAGTGAAGGGGGAAGAGAAGGGAGGAGTAGGGAGAGTGAAAGATGGGGAGATGTATATAAAAGTAGAGAGGTAGCAACAACATCAGCACTAGGGGGAACAGTTGGTAACAACGGAAGGGGAGAAAGAGACCTAATAGACTTAAAAACAGTAACAATAAAAGGAAAAAAGGCAGAGTGGGGGGTGCCATTTATGAATGACTTTTGCAGTGAGGAGGAAGAAGGAGTGGAGAAGGATGGAAGAAAGAGTGAAAGGGAAAGCTTAGATAAACTATACCTCACTAGAACAAACATAGATTCGCCATGGATGAGTAGAAGATGGGAGGAGCTGGAGAGAAGTAAGGAGGGAGTGAAAGGAATAGGGGAAACACAAACCCATGAAACCACGCCACCCACATCCCCATCACGCCCTCCCACATCACACCCTACATGTTCAACCACCGCACGCTCACTGCACAGAATAAAGCTCGCGCCCTTCATGGACGAACTTACACCTTATGCATGTCGGCTTAGGGACCTCCCTAGTCGCAGGCAAGGCAGACAAATAAACATGCCCACATTAAACACAGGAAATGACGAAAGGAGGGAAAAGGATGGAGAAGGAGTTAGGTACAGGGGTAATAAGGACGAAATTGAAGAGGTAAGGGAAACAGAAGGGGAAGAGGGGTGTGAGGACTCGATATTATGGAACGTAAAGGGTGACACAAGACACAACTTAATGCCACTGTTGGAGAGAGGAGGGGTTAGACCACAGTACGTCCCCTGGAAGCATACAGACAAAGAAAATATAAAATGTAGACTCCCATCACTAAGCGGAGGTGCGGGTAAGTGGATATATGAAATGGAAAAACACACCGCAGGACAGAAATTAGCAGTATGAGATGTGAAGGGCCTGTTAATATCAATACTAGGGGATAGAGCGGATGACATTTGGAAGAGAGCGGGATTCCATGGGGTAACAATAACGAACACATCGCATGATGGGGCACCATTTGCAAACTGCAGACATGCGCTATGGCAGGCCCTGAGAGTACAGTACCCAGAAACATCAGACATAGGAGCCATTACTTCCCGTAAGATGCGTGAGAATGAGGATCCTGTTGATTATATCCAAGATATCCAAGAAAAGTGGCGCATGGAAACTAGAGAGCAATGGGACAAAACACCAGCCATATTCTATCATATACTAGTACAAGGGCTCCCAGAAGGAGTTCAGAAACAACTAAAGAAAGTAGTGGGAATGGAAGCAAAGCCATGGCCAGAAATACAACTGACTATAGTACATCACTGCAGGACATGGCAAGGTAAAATGAAACAAAAGGAAGAGGACAGGAAAACAGAAGAGGCTAAACTAGTACAGAAAAAACTTACTAAATATACAATGGAAGGGGCGCTAATAACTACGTCCACACCAATGGCCCAAAACCCCACACAAGTAGTGGCTGCACAAGATCCGGCTCAAGTAGCACCTCTACAGTCTACAACACAACAAGTGCCGCAACTGCAATCTCACGCACCAAACATGGGAGGAGGGTACCCAATGCAAGGAGCTGGGTATTATAGTTACAACAGAGGGAGAGGAGGATTTATGAGAGGGAGAGGATACGGATACAATTCCCAACAGCAGGTGGGAGGACTTAGAAATTCATACCCCTCAGGGCAACCAGTATACCAGGACAACACAGGGAGCTTCCCATGGCAAAGCAGGGAACCACCCGTGTGTTGGAGTTGTGGATTATTAGGACACATGTCACGTACGTGTAGGGTCAGGCCAGGAACACCAGCATGGAATGAACAGGCACAACCTAGGATGTCACAGGAACAGCAGGGCATACAACAACAGCAGACATTACAACAAGGAAGTGACCCACAACAACAAATGACACAACAACAGCCGCTGCAACAACAACAAGTAGCGCTAACACAACAACCCCAAACACAACAAACGCAATTGGGTAGGGTGACGGTGTTGCCAATCATTGTACCCCCCAATAGGACAGCCCACAGACGGCCTTGGTGTGTCCCATCCTGTCAGTAACACCTAATAGTGCAGAGGAGCCACGCATAGAGGTAACGATAGGTGACAAAAAATTATCATTCCTTGTTGACACCGGGGCAACCCGGTCTTGCATAAGGGAAGGTAAATTTAAGATGTCAGGGGAAGCCATGAACACCCAAGGATTTTCTGGGGCTAAAGGGTTGGTTCCCTTTACTGATAACGTTCCCTTATCTATTGGAGATTATGATCTTTCAGTTCCGCTTTTATATTATAGTGCCTCACCAGTAAATATACTGGGGAGGGACATAATGAACAGGTTGAATATGACTATCTCCTTTACAGAGGATGGCATAATATGTTCTACTCCAGGGATTAACATGCTCGCAGCACGACAGATTATGCAAGCATACTGTGGACAGACTGCAATTAGGGCAGAACCAGTAGATGGCGAGCTATTCCAGTATGGTACAGACATGGCATTTGCATGGATGCCAGGGATAGAAGGGAAAATATGGAGGAGGCCAGCAGCCTATCTGTTCCGACCAGAAACACCTGTTAATGAACCAGAAGGAAAGGTGTTAGTAATGGACAATTTGAGCATTATTGCAACAGCTGATTATATTGCTGTGCACGCCCAAGATAAAGAAGGGAGAGCATGGAGGGCAGTGGTAGCACTAGCAGAAGGTTGCAGGTTGACCCAGGTATCAGACGAGGAGCTGTTTTCAGAATAAAAGGAGGAAGGTGAAATGGTGTTCATGATGAGTGTAGAAATATGGCTAAAAGTGGCTCATAAACAAGTAGCACAAAAAATTGCAATGGCACTAGAGGCACCCGCATGTACCCCAGTTCCCTTCTTTAAGGAGGATATGGCAAGGGTGCCCAAATCATTATGGACTATCAGTCCTTATGACGTGGGATGCATAAAAAGCATAGGGGGTGTAAGGATAAAATTGAAAAAAGGCGCCATACTACCAAGAGTAAAACAGTACCCACTGTCAAAAGAGGCAGATGAGGGCATATATGAAACTATAACGGCCCTTATAAACAATGGAATATTGGTCCCCTCGGAATCACCATGTAACACGGCTGTGTACCCAGTACGCAAGGCTAAAGGGGGATCTTGGCGCTTCATACAGGACCTCAGGCCCTTGAACAACATAGTAGAAGCAGAGTATCCAGTAACAGCAAACCCGGCCACGATATTGTGTGGCATTCCAGCAGAAGCATCACGATTTACAGTGATTGATCTTAAAAATGCTTTTTTCTCAATACCATTACACCCAGACTCACAAGATTTGACAAGCTTCACTTACTGAAATACAAAGTGGAAACATACCAGATTGCCACAGGGGTATTGTGAATCACCATCAATTTTCAATAGAGTAATACAGATGGATTTGGGTAATGTTGAGGTGGAAAGCACAGTGTTACAGTATGTCAATGACATAATAATTTGCAGTACAAACGAAAGTAAATGCAGAGAGGACTCCTTAAAAATGTTAACGATATTGGCTGAAAAGGGGTACAAGGTAGACATGGAAAAGATACAATACTGTCAGGAGCAGGTACTCTACATTGGCCAACTGATATCCCAACATGGAAGAAAGATTGCACCACAAAGAGCACAGGCCATTTCAAGCACTCCAACGCCACAGACTGTGAGAGAACTGCAGCAATTTCAGGGGCTGTGCAACTACTGTAGAGCATGGGTATTTGACTACAGTTCATACATAGGACCCCTGCTTGAGGGTTTGAGGGAAGCAAATAAAGGGGAGAAAAAGTTGGGGTGGACTATGGAAATGAGGGAGGCCTTTAATGAATTAAAAGATGCGATATCAACTGCTCCAGTACTGGCATCCCCAGACTATGAACGACGATTTTTTATATTTTCACATTGCGACTCAGCAGTGATGAAAGCAGTATTGGCCCAAAAAACGAGTATGGGTTATAAACCAGTAGCATTTTACAGCGGTCACTTAGACCCTGTGATGTTAGGTCACTTCCCTTGCGAACAAGGTCTCGCTGCAGCTGCTTTTGCAGTGGAAAAAGCATCAGCAATAACCATGGGGTGTCCAACTACACTGTTTGTGGAACATGCACTATTTGCAATATTGAATAAACCTAAGTCCACACTAACAACGCAGAGAGCATCAGGTTATGAGATTATTCTGTCTAGAGCTGAACTAGCAATTGTTAGATGTAGCACGGTTAACCCTGTAAACTTTCATAGCAGAAGCAATTGAGGAGGGAGATTACGCCCATGACTGCACCCAAATAACTGAAATGTACTCATGTACTAGAAAAGTTGAAGAGAACGCACTAGAGGGAGGTGAGCTTTTGTTTATTGATGGGTCATCAACTATTGATCAAGGGGATGGGATACGGAGGACTGGGGCAGCCGTGGTAAAAATGATGGAGGCGCCGGTATGTGTGGCTATGAAATGTGTACAATTACCACAGCATTACTCTGCTCAAGCCGCGGAACTTGTTGCACTAATATTGGCATTAAAGGAAAGTTTTGACAAACGAGTTACAATATATTCCGACAGTGCATATGTTACATCCACTGTCCACTCAGGACTATCAAAATGGAGAAGAAGAGGGTTTAGGAGAGCTGATGGCACTCCAGTGCAACATGCCCTCTTATTGGCTGAACTAATTGAAGTAATAAACGACCCCCAAGAACTAGCCCTAGTAAAATGTACCGCACACACCAATGGGGAAGACCACGTCTCAAAAGGGAATGCAGCAGCAGACGCACATGCGAAATATGCTGCATACTTTGGTGAGATATGGAACCCCCCGAGTCACAGAGAGGGAGAGGGAGGGGAGTGGCAAGGGAGATGTTGATAAGAGAAGGGTACACCCATCTCCCAGCCACACAGATTATGGAGCTACAAGCGGCTGCACCAATGGCCGAAAAAGAAATATGGGTAAAAAGAGGATGTACAATGTCACCAACCGACGCACTATGGCGCCAGGGTGGCACTGGAAAAATTGTGATACCATTGGCACTTTTAAACACCGCCCTGAGCCAATGACATCATCCAGCTCATACAGGCAAGGAAATAATTGCAGCACGAATTAGAGAAGATTGGTTCTGTCCCGAGTTAAATTCTCATGTGTCTAATTTTATCAGCAATTGTCTCACATGTCAACAGTTTACGGCCGGTCATACCCTAAAAGTAATAAGAGGTACCATACCCCGGCCAGAAGGACCTTTTCGACACCTTCACATTGACTATGTTGATATGATCAACATATGTCAAGGTAATAGGTATATGATTGTAGTAGTATGCCCCTTCTCTAGGTGGATTGAAGCAGGGCCCTGTTCACACCCAGATGCATTTAGAGCAGCTAAATTCCTAGTAAGGGAGGTCTTCCCCAGGTGGGGAGTGTGCGAGGTCTTAAGGTCAGACAATGGCCCGCATTTCGCAAACGAAATGTTCCAACACATCACATCCTTGCTAAGCATAAAGCACAAATTTGCATGTGCATACCACCCACAGGCTAACGGTGTATGTGAACGCCTGAATGGCCTATTGAAGGAGGCAATTGCAAAAATACAACAAACAACAAAGAAAAGTTGGTTGTATTGCCTTCCATTAGCCCTATTCGAACTGAGGAATAGGCCAGGGTCCGACCACCACCTCACTCCTCACGAGGTGGTTACTGGACGTCAAATGCGCCTTCCTCTAACGCCAACGTCAAGGGCATTCACTGACCACGAAAGTTCAGCAAGTGTATTAGGAGATGAAATGTATCAATATGTGTCTTCGTTGGTTACTAGTGTTGTGTTTGTGTCTCAACAGCTCGAGCGCACACGGGGCGGGTATACCAGCAATCAAGAAGAAGGTGCCAGTACAGAATTGGAAAAGGAGAACTTGTGCAAACTTGCAAAGGGTGACCACGTGCTACTCCGCAACTTCAATAGGAGGTGGAACGACAAGAGGTTTACTGGCCCCCATCTGGTAGAGGACGTATCAACAAGAGCAGTAAAACTAAAGGACAAGCGTGCCTGGAACCACCTACATGATGTAAAGATCTACAAACTGCAGACCCGCCCCAGCGCCAACGACAGGTCCATTGGAAGAACAACAACAACATCCCCGACAGCGGAAGAAAGTTCTACCACAGACAACGACCCAATTGTCCCCTTACCGTGTAACTACCCAGCTTCCCCGGAGACAATAACTGACGAAGAAAGGGGTGATCCCCATACTGCCCACCCCATGGTCACACGGTCAAAGAGTAAAAATACTTCCGCCATCTGAAGCACAAACCCCCCGCCCATTGACCCCCCAGTATAGTTATAAACTGAATTGAAAGACATTTCCTGCACCAATACACATGTAAACAAGTGAATGTTCTCTTTTTCTCTCGCACATACAGGAACTGCGTATTATTGTATTGTTAAGAAAAGTTAACTAACGAGTTCACTGTCCAGGCGTAGATGGTACTCCCAGACGATAATAACCCAGAAGAATTGTCACACCAATTTGTATACGAAATAAAAAGGCCAACATACCTAAAGAAGAGGAGAGTGCGTGTCTACTACACAGCATTCCTCCTGGCCATAGAATATTCTATGCCACACCTCCGCCCCTACTTGCCGGTGCTAAGAGACCAATCACTTAGAATAGCGTGGGAGCAGCTCTTCGCCTGGGCACTGAATGACTATTTGATAGGGAGAGCTTAAAACAAACAACTAACATTTCATAACAAGCATTTTTGAGAATTTTTAGGCGGGCAACTTTAACGTCGCAAGAATACGCTGCCAGGACTGCAGCAAGGTAAGAGCAAAATGCCGGTGAGACTAGCATATGTAATAAAAATAGTAGGGATTTTTATGATCACCGGGGTCTTGGCTGCCTCTGTATGGCAGTACAGCTATGCTATTAATTTTATTGCTGCACCTAAACCTAATGTACCCCCGTCCCCTGCTGCAACAGGTGTTATGTCAGGTGATATTAGTAATAGTGCACCCAAGCAAATTAGAGGTAAACGCAGCACATACTCAGACAATAAAGGTATTGATAATTATATACAAGATTCAGCACACGTTACAAACAACATATGGTACCAACACATGACCCGCATTGGTAAGCAGACAACTGAGGACAGCTGCTACGTTTGCTCATTAATACCATACGCCATGAGTGCTTCACGAACATTTGTTGCCACAGAAATAGAGGAAAAGACAGCACAGTGCATAATATACTTGGCACTGTTCCAAACGAAAGGGAGATTTCAAGGGACAGTAGTACACATGACATGGAAAACGCGAGACTCATACCCATATGAAAACAACTTCCTCAAGACCTATTTGAGCTACCACAAGAGCAGTTTACATGCTGAAGCATTCAGATACATAACCAGTGGTCCTGCAAAAGGAGAAACAAAGAAAGTAACGCTTCAGTATCTACCATGTGATTGGTACGCCACTGAAGTTCCGGGTAAACAAGGATGTTGGGAGAGGCCGCTGTTGACGATAACAGGGAAGGTGTATCTGGACAACAGCTGGGAAATAGGAGTGATTGGCAGCAACATGGTAACAAAAGAAACTATCTCAACTATCGAGGCACACAATCACCGATGTTGGACGATATGGATAAAGTATGTACCAATGCTCACGTGGGTAGAAACAGATGAAGACCCAATAACAATACTACCGTTGACTGCACCCAAGGTATGCTACCAGCATAAAGGAGAGGTGGACGTAGGATATAATACCAATTGTGCAAATGTGGTGGAGTTACCTGAGGGGGGAGCGGGAACAGCAGTAATAATGGACCATTTTTGGGCCTGTGGAGAAAAGGCATACCATACACTGCCTCCCCTGTGGAATGGTGTGTGCACAATGGTGCACGTCAACGTACCATCATTAGTGGTACCTAAGAAGCATGTCAATGTGGCGAACTTTCCCAAAATGGATGAAGGGCACAGAAGAAAAAGGAGATCTGCACCACTTCAGGAGGAACAAGGGAACAGGACCAACAGCAATGATACTGTCCTAAATAGAATAAAAAGACAAGGAGAGCCACTGACAGGAAATTACCTGTGGGGAAGGTCGGAAACGGCGCTAACCTCAATACCGCCAGAACACAGACTATTCAGCAGAGCAGCAATGTTCTTCTCCTCAATAATACACCCAGGACTGCAGGCTTACGCAAACGCAAAATGGCTTCAAATAACTAGATGGGAACTAATGATGACCATCAATTCTACAGTAAATGGGTTTAACGCAATAAAGGAGGAGCTACGAGCTATAAGGATGGTAGCACTCCAGAACAGATATGTACTGGACCTGCTCACAGCAATGGAAGGAGGAGTTTGTGCAAAGATAGGACAATCATGCTGTACGTTTATACCTGCCAACGATGCTGACAATGGTACACTGACAGAAGCAGTTTCACAATTGGCCCAGTTGCACTCCAAGATGGTGGATGAAAGTAACGGTGTAAACAAGGATAAGAGCTGGTTTTCAATATTATGGTCATGGATGCCATCTTGGCTGTCAGATGGACTGAAAATAATAGTGGGTTGCACTATTTTGGCTGGAGCTACGCTGATCATAATTAGATTTTGGAAGGCCCGGAAGGCACGTACCACTGACAAGTTGTTGGAAATGGTGGGTATGCACCCCTTGATGCCAGCAGATGACGGCCAACATACAGGCGTGATAATAAAGGAGAGGGAGAAGTTGCGCAGCCAAATCATCACCAACCGTCTAGACCCACCATCCGTGAAGACCGAGAACCCAAGAAACCCCAGGAGCTACATAGGGAAATGGGTATACTGTACTCCTGGAGGAACCTGTGAATATATGTATTGGTCATTCGAAGATCATGTAAACCATTATGGACATCTAGGAGGAATAACTAAGATATGGCGAGTAAGAGGAGATAACGAGAAGGATATGTTTGTGGTCGACAAGTCGACCAGAGGGGGGACTGAAGTGGGAGAATGGAAGACCAGGCTCCCGTCCTTCACCTCTCGCGCTTGGCCTAAAGGGTCACGACCCAGACACCCGCCACGAGAAGAGTTTGTCCATTTACCAGACGACCAAATACCCTGGTACAGGAACATACGGATGTGTCCATCTGCCTGCCCAGCAGCCCGCACTGGCCATGCCGACACCTGCGGCACGGACCAACTAGACTAAAATCTACACGTCATTAGAGATGCCATGACGACTTAGACAACGGGAAGCACAGCTGTACAAATATACACACTGGACATTCCCACACCAATCTACACGAAGAATATACTCAGTGCTATGACGTAGGCGACAGGCATATTCACGGACGTGCATCTTTATTATTTTCACATAGGCTTTCAGCATGCAGAAACGCAAGACGCATCATGAACTTATCTACAAAGCTTGCTCACGCTTCCCTTGCAACCAGTTACCACCATGAGAAGTACAATGAAGACACGATACTGGTCATGGAACTATATGCCACTATAACCTAAAGCACCCATGCACGAAATGGATCACTTATGCACCAGGCCCAAGTAGGCCTCAAGCAAGAGTTCCCGTGGACATTAACAAAGCAAAAGTCAGGTTGCTGATCCTGCAAGAATGAGCCTGGCGAAGCAACTAGCCAAGGTCGCAATGTTGCAAACTCACATTCAAAGAACAAATCATCAAAGGCACGATGTTGCAACCTCGCACTCCGCGCACCAACGTTAAAGTCACACCTACAAATTAAACCAGACACACAGTGGAAAAGCAATATTAATTGTGCAGAATTCTGCCTCAAACACGGTCCCGCCTCACGTGACCAAGCCGAACCTGACGAGATGCCAAGCCCAGGAGAAAAGAGGCGTCTGGATCCCGCGCCACGAGACACAGGCAGATACAATTGAAAGGCTCAATGGACATTTGCGACAGTGGGAGCGGTCAGCCTTCCAGCTATGAATAAATCCTCACATTGTCTGCATGTACCCATAGTGAAACATTGTTGCAAACTAAAGGTACACCGAGAGCTGGGAACAGCGGTGGTCCCAGGCTGGGGAGCTCACGGGTGCACCAATCAGAACATGGGGCTCTTATCACTGACGCAAATAGCTTTAACCAATCCTCAGGAGTCTTCATGTAACAATTCTCATGTATCTAATTGTAGGGACAACCCAGATATATCACCTGACTACCCTTTATCCACTAACATCGTTCTCTATATGTGTTCTATACTAACCCTACCACTCGAGCATCCAATTAAGAGTGGCGATAGGTTTTTTGTTAACTTTCTGACGTGACGCAAGTAGCGCGTCATAATACAGTAAAAAGGGCCTGCGAGCCCCACGATTGTGTGTGTGTCAGGACGAACGCGTACGCTCCTTGACCCATCCCTGCCGTTTGTCTAATAAACAGCAGAAGTCACCTTGCTCCTTGTGTGTGCCTCATACTCTGTCTCATCTGAGATATACACGGGAGGAGTTGGGGCCTCCCTGCCTGGAGGTCTGCGGACGGCCCGGCCGACCCCGGCAGAATTTCCCCCCGACAGCAGTTATCTTGTACACGACTAAACCTTAATTTAACAAAGTGCAGATTTCCTTCGTAAGTGGGACAGTTATACACTGAGTCTTAAAACCATAAGCATCCCACCGCTGCCACCAACTGTAAAGACCAGTGGGGGGGGTCTGTACTTCCGATCTTTGTTTGGTAGAGGAGAGACACAGAGACCCCTGCCAAGATTCTCTAGTATTGGTAGACGTAGTTGAGCAATCAAGGCCTAGCTTCTCAGGAGGTGATGCGAGCTGGTTCTTAAGTACAGTGTAGTCCTCAAGCACCCACAAAGGAATGTCCATGGGCCTCATCACGACTTCGACGGTAACCCTTAAATCCGGCGGTAGCGCTATTACCGCCGCATTTAAGGGTCCACCGAATCAGGGCTTTGGCGGATTTCGCCCCAGCTCTGAGCTGGGTGGAAATCCACAGAAGATTTGCGCTATTACCGGCGGCGGGAAATCCGCCGGCGGTATTAGCGTGAAGATTCCCCATTGAGCCCAATGGGGAATGGGGCATTCCCGAATGGGCTCAGTGGGGAATGGAGACTTACATTACCGCCGAACTCGTGATCCGGCGCTATTAGCGCCGGGGAGTTCGGCGGTAGGGCTAATACCGCCCGCGCTAATAGCGTTACCGTTACCGCCCAAGTCGTGATGAGGCCCACTGTATCAGTAAAAACACAGTCTTTATATTATTAATATTCAAGGACATATACACGATCATGATAACTCACTTTGTACTCCGAAAATCAAAACTAGTAAATATGTACAATTCTAAAATGGTACCACTAACGTTATTAGATCTCATTAAAGTGCATACGGTCAGGATGACACACAGATCAAAATAAAGAGGAAACCAGCAGTAGAGAGAGGAAGGAAAGCAAGCTGGTTGAGCAATAGGCAGAATACTGGTAACTACTGTTAAACACAGTTCTGTGTGGAGATCCCCCCACCTCGGCAACCTGTAGAAGAAAGATACAAGCCCAGTCCATATATTGTTCACACTAGACTTTCCAATAGTTCTGCAACCCCGAAGTACCTTGGCGTTGTAGCGTTCCCCGTCGGGGATCGACGGCCCTTCTTGAGTGTCCTCCCTTTCAGGCAGGAGTCACGGGTCGTCGAACGTCCGACGGAGAACAGGTCAAGCTACGACAGTGAAGTGGCTGCGTCGTTCCTAGCGGTGCTCGTTGACGGGGAAGTGTAAATGTCCTGCAAGGAAGAGGCGTGCGGGGCACCTCGAGGTCAATAGTTCTGGACCGCAAAGAGTTGAAGAACTGTGGCCCAGCAAGGGCGTTGAGTCGTCTGCGTCTCTGTGGTCTTTGGGTGGCGGGAAACCCACCGGTGGATGCTCCTCGGCGCGTCGACGGTCATGCCTTCTCCGGCAGGATACAGCGGCGACGATGCGGACACCAGAACAATTTACTAACATTGTAGGGAGAATGTCCTGTTTCATGGAATTCATGGACAAACACCCCGACCAACTGACAGTTCTTAGAGATGCCTCACAGCCAGGGGCATCACCAGATCCACCCCCTGCCAAAAAGTCTCACCTTGAGCCACAGCCAAGCACCTCTGCTCTAGGCAATCCGGCCTCGGCATTCCAAAACACCTCTCAATACCAACACCCCTCTCCGGACTCCTATTATGATGACCAAGCAGACCCAGGGTCTCAGGGTGACCTCTATGGCCAAGACTAAGTCCAGTTTTATGACAATGACGACATTTACATTATTCAGTCGTCAGACCATCACGACCAGCCTTTAGCAGATTCGCTGGTTGACGATCAACTCCAGTACATCGAACTGCTACTAAAGACGGCAAAACATTTCTATATCGACACTCAAGAAACACAGGTTGACAAGGACTTCGTGGAGGATATCCTGGGGGACAAAAGGTCCTCCACCCAGTTTATACCTCTCCTGCAGTCAGTACAGAGACGTCTCCGGCCATCACTACTAATGCCTACTCTTACGTGGGCGGTCAACCCGAGAATCGAAAAGCTATACAGACCCGCGCCCACCAACCCCCTGTATATTAGGGGTCAGCTCAAAGCAGATTCTCTAGTGGTCAATACAACCAGAAAAAGGGCAGGCACTCCCCTGGAGTCGACAGAATCCCTGCCAGACAAGGAAAGGAAGAAAATATACACGTTTGGGACATAGCTCACCTCATCTGCAGCGTACCAAACAAGAATCACTAACAATAATAAACTGTCAGCTAGTTACGGCTGCCACAAATGGGATGATCTGGAATGCCAAATAGAAACCGGCCCAGAACCACTAAAGGCTCAATTGCTTAAAACTATTTCAGAGGGCAAGCAAATCTCAAACTGCATCCTGAAGAACAATCTTGATGCGGCGGATAACACAGGACGCATCATAGCAGAGGGAACACTCATTAAGTGCCATGCCTGGCTTAGGCAGTCAGGGTTTAAGATAGAGACTCAAGCAACCTTCTTAAACATGCCAGTGGAGCCAAATGTATTATTTGGGAATGCTGTAGAACACGCCCTCAAGAGTGCCAAGGAGGAGTATGACACTCTTAAATCCCTTGGGCAGTTAACTAACAAATCCTATTCCCAACAGGGTTCCCCAAACTCTAGGAGATTTCAGGGCCAGGGTGCACAACACTCCTCAGGTTACTCTCAAGGGGGGGGGGGAGGGGCAGACCCTCACCTGGTTGAGGCTCAACCCCTCCCAAACAATGACACGCCACTTCAGGTCCCCTCCCATGCCACGCCAGTAGGAAGCCGCATCTCCCAATTCATCCACGCATGGGAGAGGATAACATTGGACAAGTGGGTGTTGTCCACCGTGACAGGAGGCTCTTGAGCTGGTACAAAGACCACCCTACCGCCCACCGAGACAAAAGAAACTGCTGGAAGAAATCAGGGTGCTACTCGACAAGGACACTATAGAGATTGTCCCGGTAAACAAGGGTATTTATTCAACATACTTCCTTGTGCCAAAGAAAGACCGTACCATGTGCCCAATACTACATCTGCGCCCTGTGAACAAATATGTCAAACCACAAAAGTTCTGTATGACCACGCTCCAGGAGGTGATTCCACTCCTGGAATGGGGGACTACATGGCAAAGTTGTATATGAAAGATGTCTACTTTCATATTTCAATGCACCCTGCTCACAGAAAGTACCCTCATTTCAGGATGGTGGGAGTACACTACCAGTTCAAAGTACTCCCATTCGGCATCACCTCAGTACCAAGAGAGTTCACAAAGGTGCTTGCAGTAGTGGCAGCACACCTGCCCAGAAAGTCCATCCCAGTATACCCTTATCTGGACGACTGGCTAATCACCGGGGAGTCTCCTCAAATTTGCAGATTAAATACGCAATCATCTGCGTAGTATCATGGTCCTTCACGCGTCAAGTCCCTCCGATTTTTTAATCCTGCCACAGTGGATGGTCCCAAGTTGCGGAGCTCGTGACTTATAGTCTCTATTACTTATATTGTTAATACTTAAATTTAATATTGCGATCGATGACCGCGGTTATTTCTCCTCGACTGAGCTTTCGGCAGACCAACATCATCAAGAGCCTCCTGATAGACTGCTGTCACGGCTTCGGCCTACCTCAGGCCTTTGGCCTACATAGTAGAGAGAGGGGGGGTTGTCACATTCCACGTATCTCTTAAAGGATGTCTACCTTTTCTCTTTCCCGCTTTTCTACCCACACTTTTACAAGTTTCCTTTATCAGGGTGAACATTCCTTTAAAATTTGGCCCCTCCTGTCATAAGAACTATTTTTGAAAGAACACCCATAAGGTGTGCAATCGGTGCCTTCCACGGGATCACTCGGAAAATGTTGTGCTGCCTGCCAGCTTTTTCAACCTAGGACTCTAAAGGACTGGCGTACTAAATGTTGGGCGGCCCATGCCATGCAGGCAGAGGCTTCCATAGTGGCACCAGCAGGGCACAAGAGTCAGAGGAGGAGGAGGAGGAGGAATTCAGCACACAAAATGACGCCGAAGAGGAAATGGGAACAGCAGCATTTTGGGTACGAAAAATATATGGACTGGATTAAACCTCCACCTGCACGCACACTTTTTATCAACTTCAGGTTGGGTTCTTGGAAGGTGGCAACATGTACCGCCTCATGGAGCCAGGAAACACGAGCATTGCCCCCTGTGTAAAGCAAGTGAGGAAACAGTCACACACTTCATGTTCTTCTGCCCCGTCACCCACGAATTAGGAAAACTATATCTAAAATCTCTGATGAGACAAGCTGTCACAGAAGCCTTGGACCTATGCAATACAACTCATGACCCAGGAAGGGTCTATAAAATATAAAAATTCATACTTAGGGCCTGGCTGCTGAGGCAAACAAGTGTGTGTCACCACCTTTATGATTAATGATAACCCTGTGTTTGACCCAAGGAAGCCGCGAGCGTCCAACCCTGTTCACTATTACCGTCTGCTTCACCCCCCATGAGCACACATAATGCCAGGTCCTATAAATGAAATGCAGGGGTTAAATGAAACATAGCATGACTTCATGGGCAGTATAAGGTTTCAAATATGAGCAGTGCTTTTAGTTACAGATGATTGCAACTTCTTTGCTTTGGAGGCTGCGACTTCTAAAATTCTATGATCTGCTACTACAATCTCCCCTCCCTAAAAACATAGAATCATCAGATTGTATTGATTGTTTTTAGAATTTAAATGAATTGAACTCTGTTTCTCCTTGAAGTCATGCTAGGTTATACAGTTGATCTGCTGGTGTATAATGAAATGGGGATCGATGCCCTGGACATCACAAGGTTAAGTTATGAGCTGTTGTCTTAGTTACAGATGACTAATATTAGCCGCCTGGGAGGGAGGCTGCAAGATCTAAAGTTTATGATATGTCACCAGAATCACTCCCCCCCCCCCCACTTAAAACATAGTGCCATTAGATTACATTAATTGTATATTTTTGTAAATGACTGTTTTTAGAATTTGAAAATATTGAATGTCATTCCATCTTGATGTATGAACTTGTACCGCATGTTTTGATGTGTAATAATGTAATGTGAGGGTATTCTTTTATGGTTCAATAACGGGACAAAAGATTTTAAAAAGTCACAAAAGTCTGTTTCCATGTGAGCGGGAGAGCCCCCAGTATAAACACCCCGGGTAGAGAGAGTCGTTAATATTGATGAGGGCGCAGATGATGATGATGATGATGATGATGATGATGCAGATGATGATGATGATGATGAGGATGCAGATGATGATGATGATGATGCAGATGATGATGACGATGATGATGATGATGATGATGATGATGATGATGCAGATGATGATGATGATGGTTTCATTGAGGATCAAGGTACAATGTACGATGGCCCAGATGATTACTTGCTGCAATCACCCGATGTCCCAGATGAACCCGTTGCAAACTCCCCCATACATGACCAAATCGTATTCAATGATCTGCTGAAAAAGCCGCAGACCTTGCATGAGTCTGAAGAAGATGCAGACTTGGTAGATGATTTGCAAACATGAAAAGGGGCTGTGGGGCAATATATCCCTTTATCAATAAAAGAAATCAGGTTTACCATCTTTAATGACTCACCCTCTGACTAGAGCCATCAATCCTAGAATTGAAAAAAGCTTTAAACCTGCACCTACTGACTCTTATGGGGCATTTAAAACTAGACTCCCGGGTTGTCCCTACAACATGCAAGAGAGCTGGTACCCAGTTGTCAACAGCGGAAGCTCCCTGGATATAGCTCTATGCTTCAGGTTAAAAAGTCGCAACCTCGGGGGGGGGGATACCAAACTAGAATAGCCAACAACATAACGTTAATTGCCAGCTACAATAGAGCCCAAGGGATATTATTCAAGAACAATTAGATTCCGCGTCCAAGAACATCGCAATCACATTTTGGGCAGAGATCTACATCCTCCCCGTGGTACTCATCTCAGGCACAGACCACGCCCTTTCAGTCCTCCTTTCAAAGGGGTTGTGATGGGGGGGGAAGATTGGGGTAGAAGTGCAGCCTCTGGAGGCTCTTCAGCCCCTTCTAAGCAATGACGCATACATTCAAGTTCCCGCCCATGTTTCCCCAGTAGGAGGTCGCATTTCACAATTCACCCATGCATGGGAGGGAATCGCAACAGACCAGTGGGTGTTGTCACCCATGTCCAAAGGCTACTCCACAGAATTTCTGAAAATAACGTGCCACCATCTGCCAAGATCCAGAAGAATGTCGCAAGAGCATCATTTGATACTCCAGTCAGAAATACTGTCTCTTCTTGAAAAAAGAGCAATAGAGCTAGTTCCCCTACACAAGGTAAAGGGGTATTTAGTCGGTGTACTTCCTTGCACCAAAGGAGGACTTAACTATGCGCCCTGTGTTAGACCTATGCCCGGCAAACCACATACATTCAGGATAACAACCCTGCAGGAGGCAATCCCTCTCCTAAAAGAGGGACTACATGGCGACATTAGACATGAAAGATGCACACTTTCATATTTCAATGTTGCCAGCGCACAGACAGTACCTCCGGTTCAAGGTAGGGTCCACTCACTACCAGTTCAAAGTGCCTCAGGTATACACAAAAGTACTGGCAGTGGTGGCAACCCACTTAGGCAGGCAATACATCCCAGTGTACCCTTATCTAGACAACTAGCTCATAACAGGAGACACACCACAAATATGTTAGCAGCACACTCGAGACACAATCAACCTTCTGTTTCAGTTGGGGTTTTCAATCAACGACAAGAAGTCCAGTTCATCCCCAGCCAAGTAAAACAATTCCTGGGTGCAATAATTCGAACAGAAGATGCCTTAGTCGTCCCCTTCAACGAGAGGGTACAAAACATGCTGCTTTAAGTTCCTCATTATACAGCCAGCCGTCAGATAACTGTTTGATAGGCAATGCGCCGTCTCGAAATGGCTTCCTGTATCTTTCTAGTGCCACATGCAAGGTTGTGTATACTTCCAGTACAAGAATGGCTGGTGAACCATTGGTTTCAAGCAAACGGTCACTGGGACGATCTAGTGGTTGTTTTGCAAGCTGTAGTCCATGTACTTCAGTGGTGGTCCATAGAAAAATGACTAAACCTTTTATCAACCCTGCAGTGGAAGCCACTCTAACAACAGACGCATCAGTTTCTGGATGGGGAGCACATTGTCTCCATCAGAAGGTGCATGGTGTGTGCACACAATTGATGTCAATACAGCATATCACCTTCTAGAATTGCTAGCGGTATTCAAAGACCTACAAGTATTTCAACGCCAACCGTCAGGGAAGACCATTTTAGTCCTCAGAGACAGCACAACAGCCATGTTTTACCTAAACAAACAGGGCGGAACACACTCTCCAGGTCTGTCCAAACTAGCTTAGAAGATTTGGAATTGATCGCTCAAGAGCATCTTCCTCCTATCACAACATGTTCCAGGGGAACGCAACTGTCTAGCAGACGTGTTAAGCAGAAACATGCAGCTTCCCACAGAACACGAATGGGAGTAACACTCAAACATTCTACACAATATCTTCAAAGACTGGGGGCATCCAGACATAGATCTCTTCACAACACAACAGAATGTAAAATGACACGATTACGCATTCAGGTTTCCCCAGACGGAGTCCAAGGGGAATGCACTGTGGATCAGTTGGTCAGGGAAATGTGAGTATGCTTTACTCCCCCCTCCCCCCCCTAAAGCCCTAACACCTCTTCCCAACAAAATAATCCACAAGATGCACCAGGAACATCTCACAATGATCCTAATAGCTCTAATGTGGGCACGTCAAACATGGTTCTCACACCTGCTCAAAATGTCCCTTTGCCCACCAGCCAAACTGCTGAGCCCTTGCAATCATTATTTTATTGTACTCGTTTATTTTAGAACTAGGTTTTTTTAACTTGATTATTTATATTACTTGTGTTCTTAATAATATTTCTTCTAGTGAAGCTACAAAGTCCTTGTCATTGCAGTTATTAGTTTGGCTACTAGGAGCCAGCTTACTACCTCTTGACGAACGAAAAGTGCGATTAGAAACAGAGGAGCTCAGATCACGCTGCTGAGGTTGTAACCATATTGAAGATAATAATATCGATATCTGTGCGGTATCGGAAACCTGGAGCTCTGATGCTGCGGGCTCTAGTTTAAACCTGAAAATACCCAAGGGATACGTCATGAAACGTAAAGATAGACAGGAAGGCAGAGTGGGAGGGGTAGCCTTCATCTTAAGAGACTCCCTTTCTATATGGGAGGTTCCATTAGAGAATAACAAAGAAATCGATTTGTTATATATCAAGATCGGTATGAATGCAGAGGCCACAGTTTTTCTTTTTTTTTTGTTTTGAACAATTTTTATTTTTTAAACAAACACTCCAAACATTACTACCAATTAGGACATACGTAAACAATAATAAAGTGTTTCAATATAAAATGCACTTTACTGTCCCCCCCCCCGTTAACTTGAGCCATTTCACCCGTGTCATCCACTTGAGCCTCTCCATGTGTCTCTGTTATCATCTCCTCCCAGTCATCTACTTCGTGATCGGCCTGGTGGGAGTTGACCATTGAGGTCAACATTTGCCTCCAGGCTATCAGGGGTCCCACCTCCTCCTCCCCACCTCTGATGACAGCTTCATGCCAGGCCGCAGTTTCTGCCTCTGGCCATTTCAGGAGGTCTGCCCACCACATCTCCAAGCTAGGCCGGCGGGCCGCCTTCCAGCACATCGCAATTCTACGCTTGGCCAAAATATAAGCTAAGTCCTTCATCTTGCAAATATGCTTTAGGTTACGTGGCCTGGGAAAGCTCCCTAGCATGCATGCCCAAGCAGATCCAACATCAAGCACCACTCCTCTGCTAGCCAATCTTGTTTTCAGTTCTATCCAGAATCTGTTCACTTCCGGACAGGCCCAGAACATGTGTAGCAGCCCAGCCTCCTCCTCCCTGCACCTGGGGCATTTCTGTGCAACCAAACCCCCAAACCTGGCTATTCTGCCAGGGGTCAAATACACCCTATGGGTGACGTATAGCTGGATCTGCTGAAGTCTCGCATTTCGGGACACCTTCTTATGGTACCTTTGGGCTCTATCCCATTGTCCGTCCGTCATGGGTTCTTCCACCTCCTCCTCCCAGTCATGCCTCCGCTAAAGCAGCTCTATCCCCGCATTAGTGCTCAATAACTCATATATCCGTGATATTTTGTGCCCGCCCTCCGAGACATCGTACATCATTTCTATGGTGGCATCAGGTTGTTCTGCGAGTACTGTTTCGGGCCACCTTTCCCTTACCCGTTTCATGATTCTGGAATAAGTAATATGTTGGCTTTTGTGCACCCCGGTCTCCTCCATTAATCTCTGGAATCCCAATGCCTCCCCCTCCTGCCATATGTCACCAAGGGTGGCCAGGCCCACTGGTTCCTAGTATCTGCGGACCCCTTTAATCAGTTGGGGGTCTCCCCCACATAACACCACCAGCAGGACCTGCTGAGAGAGCGGGTCCAGGTCACCCACAGTTCGCCATGTTCTATGCCAGACCTCCCCTTTCCCGACACTTTTGCCTTAGGCAACCACACTGTCTCTTTCAGAAAGTACGGGGCAGAGCCACCCCGCAAAAGCCTTGCCTCCGCCGAGTCATCTTCGGACAACCATCTAGCTACATATAATAGCTGTCCCGCCAGATAATATCATTCAAAATTCGGCAGGTTTATACCCCCCTTGTCACACAAATTTTGTAGTTTCCAGAGGTCCACCCTGTTCCGAGAGTTGTGCCATATGAAGCCCCTGCACAGGCTATTGAGTCTGACAAAAAAGCGTTTAGGAATCAAGTACGGGACATTCACAAAAAGTGTAGCAGTCTGGGAAGAACAACCATCTTGAGCAAGGCTGCTCTTCCCATCATGGCTAGGGGCAGCCTGGACCAGAACACCATGCTGTTTCTGATACCTTCAATCACTTTCTCAGGGTTGTATTTATGCTCCGCCTCTATCCTGTGGTATATATTTATGCCTAGGTATCGCAACATCTCGGTCTGCCAGGGTATCTGCAGAATAGGCAGCTTATCTGGCGGAATTCCGTTGTATCTCCCTAAGGGGAACACGCTGGACTTCCCTGGGTTTACCGATATGCCCGAGAGGGTGGCGTAACGTTCCATCACCTCCAGGACGTATTGCAGGTTCTCTTCCGGGAAGCGCAGGAAGAGGAGCATGTCATCGGCATACAATGAAATCAAATGTGTACCTCCCACAGTATGAATCCCCACCTCCCCATATTGTTGCCTAAGGCATGCTGCCAACGGCTGCAGTGCAAGAATATATAACATGGGCGACCAAGGGCATCCCTGTCTGGTCCCCTTGCTGAGTTGCCACTTATCTGAGATTATGGCGCCTGTTTTGACCCTAGTGATCGGGGAGCTGTAGAACATCTTGACCCATCTCATGTACCCCGGTCCCATCCCAAACACTTTCAGGGTCGCTATCAACCATGGCCACCTCACTGAGTCGAAGGCCTTGACCGCGTCCAATGACACAATGGCCATTTCACCCGGGTCTTTCTCTGTTTGGTCAATAATGTGGTGTAGCCTCCTATGATTGTCTGTGATGTTTCTACCGGGGACGTAGCCTGTTTGGTCAGGGTGTATCAGGCTGCCAATTACTAGCTTGAGCCTATTGGCAAGCACCGCTTTGAGTATTTTGCTATCCTGGTTGAGCATAGATAAGGGTCTGTACGACCCGCAGTCTGCGTCCGGCTTGCCCGGTTTCAGGAGCGGAATGATCACCACTTCTCGCAGGGTCTGTGGCAACTCCCCCCGTTCATAGGCCTCTTTGAACATGGCCAGCAGCGGCTGGAGCAACTCCTGCCTGTACGCTTTATAGAATTCGCTGGGTAACCCATCTGACCCAGGAGCTTTACACGTAGGCAGGTGTTGGATCACTGCATCCAGTTTGTCTGCGGTGATTGGGGCCTCTACGTCTGCTCGTTCCAGGTCATCTAAAGTGGGCAGGCCTATGTCTTCTAATGTTTCCTGAATTTCTTGACCCATGCCTTCCCCTGTGTCCTCATACAGGTGTTTATAATACCTGAGGAACTCCTCATTCGCACTTTCCTGGGTATCGCAGATCTGTCCCCCCTCTCCCCTGATTTCTTTAATCACTGATCGGGGTGTCTCATTTTTATATAACTAGGCCAGCAACCTGCCTGGCTTGTCTCCCCCCCGCATGTTGCCGTTCTACATATTTTTTATAATTCAACTTACACAGCCTGTCCCAGAGCTCGCCGCTACCACATTGCAGCTCCCCAATCTTTGCACCGTCTTCCCGAGTGTTCCCCTCCTTGCGCATCAAGTCCTCTAGCTCCCTTTCCGTTTCCTGCAACTCCCGTTCTATACCCCCTTGGAGCCCCCTGGATTTTGATATAGCTACCCCTCATACCACCACTTTGAATGCCTCCCATACTGTTCCCACTGATTGCACGCTACCAGTGTTAATGTCGAAGTATTCCGTATTGGCCTCCCTTAGGTCCTCTCGGAATCCTGAATCCTGTAGGGCCTCTGCTTTAAGCCTCCACATCGGAATAAGCGCCCTAGGGGGTTGGTATCGCCACTCCAAGACCCAAGTGAAGTGGTCCGAGAGCACCCTGGCCTTATACTCTGCTCCCACCATTTCTCCCGCTATTTCAGCGGCAGCGAACACATAGTCCAACCTAGTGTGCAGGTCATGTGGCGCTGCGTAGTGCGAGTACTGCCTATCCGTTGGGTGCAACCATCTCCACACATCCTCCAGTTTAAAGTCTGTCAGCAGTGCCCACAGCACTTTGGCTGCCGGGGTTGGTTTTTCCAGCTTACTATCTGACCTGTCCATCTTGTGGTTCAGGGTGTAATTGAAATCGCCTCCCCACAGAATTGCTCTTCCCAGCAGGGGGTTGATTTTACTGTATAAAGACCTAAAGTAAGCCGTTGTGTCCTGGTTAGGGGCATATAGGTTTATAATGTTCACTTCTCGATTCTCCAGGAGCCCCTCCACTACCACCATTCGACCTTCTGGATCTATTATCGACCAGAGCAGCCAAAACGGCACACATGGTGCCACCCATATGATGACCCCTCTTGCATACGCTGAGTATGTGGCTCCTGTGACATTTCCCTTCCATTTTCTTTTGACCACCTCCAGTTTCTCTTTGACGAGGTGGGTTTCTTGTAATAGAGCTATGTCGATCCTCATCCTCCTCAGATACATTATTACTTTAATTCTTTTTAGGTAACTATTGAGGCCCCGCAAGTTCCAGGTCACCATCCTGAGACTACCCGACGCCATTAACATGGTGTCCTGCCTCTCTTCTTAGTTTCCCATTTCTCTTCTGATCACACTGAGTCTGGCTCTTTTCCCTCCCAACCCCAACAACCTCCCCTTCCCTCCCTTCCCCAACTATGACCCACTGCACACAACCCTTACCCTCCCCCCTCCCCGCCCAGCCCCAACAAATGCCCATCTCCATCCCTGGATCTCAGGCCCACCCGCGTTTGGTCCCTCCTCGGAATACCTGAGGACAGGAACCCGGCAGGGTGTCACCGGACTACCAGTGACCTAACTAAGCTTAATGCTCTGGGGGTACAAGGGTTGGCTCCCAGGTCCTACGTGCGTGACATTATTCAGTTCAAGCGGATCCTGCATGCATGTACATCCTGAGCAGCCCATTCCCTGTCTATATTCCAGTCCCAGTGTCTTGCACGATGTCACCCTGGGTGGCATCGCCTCGTATTACTTATCCTCTCCAACTCCTGTCTGTATGCCCGGTTCCTGGGGGCAGCTCTGCATGTCCAGCCACCCCATGGCGTCTTCCGGAGTATCAAAAAACAAGGTTCTGTTCTTGTGGAACACCTTCAGTTTGGCTGGGTAACGCAGCATATACTTGTGGCCTGTTTCTGGCAGTCTTCTTTTCACCGCTCCAAAGTTCATCCTGTTGCGCTGCACTTGCAGGGTGTAGTCTGGGTATGCAGTTATCTTCGCTGTCCCCTTTTCAATTGTTCCACCCTTCTGGAACAATTCAAGTATCCTTTCTCGATCCCGGTAATTCAGGATCTTTGCGATCAGTGGCCTCGGAGGGTTCCCCGGCGGCGGCTTCCTCATCAGAGCCCTGTGGGCTCTCTCAACAGCAAACCCCCGGGTGAGCACCCCTCCGGTTATTTCCTGCAATAACATAGTTTCGACGTATTCCGTTGGGTTGGGCCCTTCAGTTCCCTCCGGCAGACCTATAATGCGGATGTTATAACGTCGGGCAAGTCCTTCTGCTTCTTCCGCCCTGCTTTCTATGTTGCCCACTCGCTGCACCAGGGCTTGAAGTTCCGATTTGTGGGCGGCACAATCTGCTGTGTTCGGGGCCATCTCTTTTTCCAGGTCTCCGGTGCGGTCCGCCAATGTCCTAACATCTTGTCTGAGGAGGTTCACCTCTTACTGGACAGCTCCAACCTTAAGGTCCAGTGCCACTTTGAGTTTGTTCATGGCCAGTCCCAACTTGACGTGGGCCTACGTGACAGCCCCTCCTCTGCAGGCCTACCCCGTGTTGGATGGTTCCCTGTGTTTGGGCCCAATTCAGCCACGTCGGGGGTATGTGCCGACTGCCAGTTACACTCCTGGAGTGGGCTGTGTCCTCCCATGTATCCGTCCTGGCCCCATCCACTTGTACAGGCGTACGCTGTAGCTCCCGCTGTCACCGGTGGTCAGGCGTATCTACTGGTTTCACACCCGTCTGATCCGGGCCTCAGGAGGAACTTATAGCTCCCCGACCAGCAGTGGCGTCGTTAGCGCATCCACCGTGCCCCGTGCCAGTATAGGCCGTCTCCTGCGTGCGGCGTATGCCCTGGATCAAACTGGGCACGTCTGCCCCTTTCTATGGGCAACAGTGTTTCACAACACGGGGACCCTGCCAGGGCTGTCACCTAGTCTCTCTTTCTGTCGTGGACATTTGCGTGGGGACTCTGGCCTCTGATGAATGTTCCCGGCCCTAGTGCATTCCTCGTGTGTCCTTTGGCCCAGGCTCTCAGGTTCCTCCTCCCCAGCCTGCGCGTTGCATTGGCAACCACTCAATTGTCACGGGTGCCAGACTAGACTGGAGGCCAGTCTCCACACCCACGTTCCAGGGCTGAGAGTCCGCTCCCGTGTGCTTGATAAGTGTTTCACAGAAGCTCCACAGGGCGCCACCGCCAAGGCACTCCGATCTTATAATGTGCCCCCCAGTGCCCGGGGATTATACTGATTCATGTACCCTGGCTCAGTTACTCGGTGCAGCAGGTCGCAGCTCAGTCAGCCCGAGCGCCCGCTGGGTCTAGCCGGCACAGGTCTCTGTTTCGCCACGCAGGAAGGGCTTCGGCACCCCCTCCCCAGCAGTCCGGGTCACCGAAGGCCAGCTTCTCCAGTGCTGTTCGAGCCCGTCTGGGCTCGCAGCCCTGCAGGGACCTCCGCTTGCCGGGTGCCCAAGCTCCAGCCCCAGTGTCCAGATCACACAGCGCCGGCCGTCCCGCTGCCCCATGCGTTGTGGCAGCAGCGCCACCAGGAGCAACCCCCCACCCCGGCCCTGTGCTGAGTCCAACTATCAGTGTCGGCAAAGTCCTCCTGTCTCACCTGCACACGTCGCGGGCTCGGGCACTCGCTCCTCGATCTGGCAGGCCTCCCCTGTTGGGTCCTTCGATCTGCTTGCAGGCTGGGCTGCGCTCTGGCACCCTCCTCCCCCGGTGGTCCGGGTCACTTAGGGCCAGCATCTCTGGCCCTGCTCGGCCCCTTCCAGGCCCACGACCTTGCAGGGGCCTCTGTTTAACCGGGTGCACGGGCTCCAGCCCCGATGTCCCGAGTGCACAGCGCCAGTCCTCCCGCTGCTCCGTGCGCTGTGGCAGCAGCGCCACCAGGAGCGACCCCCTCTGGTCCTGCACTGTATCCGGCGACCAGTGTCGACAAAGTCCTTCTGCCTATCCTGCATTCGTCACGGGCACGGGTGCTCGCTCCTCAATCCGGCAGGGCTCCCCAGTTGGGTCCCTGGATCTGCTTGCAGGCTGGGCAGCACAAGTCCCCTAAAGTCATAGCGGGCTTGAACTCGGCCGCACTAGCTTGCAATTTCGGCAGCGGCCCCATGGTCAGTTTATGGCCCTTTGTCCTTGGTCTGCCATCTTGCCTGCCCTCAGGTCTCGGGCACCTCGCTGCACTTCGATGGATATATCTTCCTTTCTCCGCCACCAATCGGACCCCTCAGGCACCCGAAATGTGCACAAATCATTCCCATATCCATGGGTGCGCTGCCAGCATGCATTATCTCCTGAATGCCACGTTTTTCTGCAGGATCGATGTCTGATCTGCGGGAGCTCCTCTAGGGCACGTCCTTTCACACGGCCATTTAGGCACGCCCCCCTGAGGCCACAGTTAATATTATTCTCCTATATCGTCCCCCATCACTAAAGGAAGTTGGATAGAGGCTCTTACCAACCACGTGCTTCCAAGGCTCAAACCACTATCGCAATTTATAATAATGGGTGATTTCAATCACTGGCTAGGCGATCCTGAAGATCCATACGCCTCACAGGTTCATATGACTCTTTCAGAACTAGGTTTTGAGCAACAAGTGACGAAACCTACCCACATTCTAGGGCACACACTTGATTGGATCTCGACTACCAACATCTTGTGTCATGATTTAAACATCATTCCATGCCCCTGGTCTGACCATTCACTTATTTATTTCTCCATTACAGTTCAATTTCCTACGAAACTCACAAATGTGTCCAACGTACACGTGTTGTCACGCAACCGTAAACATCTCACAGCGGACAGCATTTCACCTTTATTAGATCTCGACACTAACTTCTCGCTACATTTGACTTTATTGACCATGTCATTAAATCTTGCTTCTAATATGGGCTACAACTCTGAAATTCTAGCCCCTCTAAAATGTAAGAAACAGAAGCATCTAGAACAAAAAAGCCAACCTTGGTTCTCGACTGACCTCAGGAATCTTAAGGCCACAGCTCTTAAGGCTTTTTACCTTTGGAAATCTGCGCCGTCATCAAGCTTGTTATCAGCATATAAAAATTTAGCAAAAACATACAAATCAGCAATCCTATTGCCAAAACAAAACTATTACAATCAAAGAATAGATAAAGCAGTCTCAAATACTAAGGAAATCTTTAAAATCTTAAAAGAACAAGAGTCCGTCCCATCACCAGCTGACCAATTAGAAATTCGGGACGCTCCCTGGTGCCAGAAAATTCAGGAAGGCATGCACAACAAACTCTTGGGAATTATATCCGGTATGCGGGAAAGAAAGAAGAATTTCCCAGTAAATCCCCCAAGTGAATCTCTGAACCCTTGTAAATGTCAACCGACCATTCCCCAATTTCATTTCCACCCTATAACAGAAGAGGCACTACAGAAGTCATTGAGAAATTGAAACCGTCTCACTGTAAAGGTGATGCTTGTGCCTCTGTGATCATAAAAACATGTGCTTCTATCCTCACAAAAGCAATTCACAAATTTGTTAACGAATCACTGGACTAAGGGATGGCTCCCGATATTGTGAAACAAACTATGGTTACACCCATTCTAAAGAAAATAGGACTAGACAGGAACAATCCCTTGAACTATCGCCCTATTTTGAATACACCCTTTCTTTTAAAGATTTTAGACAAAGTGGCTTACGGACAAATATCAGACCACTTAAATCTGTATCCCATTTTGAATGAACACCAATCAGGCTTCAGAACTGGTTTTGGGACTGAAACCTCACTTCTTGAAATAAAATCCAACTTGCTCAAGAGACTGGACAAAGGCTTGCTATCCCTGTTAGTCTCCATGCGTTCCATTTAGTCGATCATTCTATTTTGAAGCATAGACTAACAGATGTTGCCAACTTTTCTCCCCTGGCTGTCTCTTGGATTGTCTCTTTTTGGAAAACAGAGTTAGCAGAGTTTGCTCTAATATAGCAGAAGCCTCGCCAATACCAGTACATTTCGGAGTCCTCAGGGTGCCAGTATGTCTCCTTGCATCTATAACATGTTTGTGACACTGTTTTTTTCTGAACTGGAAGCGGAGGGCATAATGTTTTGTAATTATGCTGACGACACACAATGTGTCGTTCCACTTTCCGGTACCCACACGCAGGATGAACAAGAACTGAATAGAATCTTTAGTATCATTGAGAACGGGATGCTCAATAATAACTTAGCACTTAACAAAAGCAAAACAGAGCTCATGATAGTGGGGAGCTCAGCAGAGATTAAAAAACTAGATAGTAATTACGGCTTGTTCAGACTCGGAACCGACATTATTGCCCCTGTACCGAAACTCAAAATCTTGGGAGTTACGCTGGACTAATCATTAACCATGGAATCTCAAGTCTCGAGTATAACAGCTTCCTCTACATACTACATTAAACTCTTACATCATCTCAAACCACTCATCACCCAAGAAAGCACAGAGATCATCGCCAGAGCCATAATTGGTGCCAAGAGAGACTACTGTGGTAGTCTGCTAGCGGGAATCAATAAACACCAATTGCATAGGCTCCAAATAATACAGAACAGAGCGGTTAGAGCAGTTTTGGGTTTCTCTAGAAGAGACCATGTAACGAGTGCCAGACGTTCACTTCACTGGCTTCCAGTGGAAGTGCATGTAGCTTTCAGGCTACTTACCATAACCTTCAAGTGCAGGTTAGGCAACATGCCTGCCTATTTGCAGAATTCCATCATATACAAACCGTTGGGTAGGGGGTCTCAGATCCAATGGTCAAAACTTTCTTATTCAGCCCAGATGTAGAAATGTCAAAGCCGAGAAGGGGGCTTTCTTTTCATCGGCTCCTCAACTCTGGAACAATTTACCAAAAGAGCTAAGACTTCTTGATACCTTACCCGGCTTTAAGAAAGCGCTAAAAACCCATCTTTTTGAATAATCTCATCTTCCACCGGCCCCTCTTGCTCAACCTTATATGTTACAGGTTTGTCCACCTGTCAGTGCCTTTATGCCCAAGGGTCCACAATGCGCTCAACAAATGTTGTAAAGTAAAAGTAACATGTTGTCCCAGCATCAGGGAACAAACCTCCATCCACAGCCTCAAGCACTGTACTTGGCTGCTTGGCTCCTGAGGTCATAGAGCTTGGACATTTAAACTTACCTCAAAGATGTATGGACATCTTAAAGGAAGCACGTAAACCAAACACAAGGCATTGTAATTTCAACAAATGGTAACACTTTGTGTTATGGTGCAAAAGAAGTAATGTCAACCCCATTGACTGGTCATCTTCTAATATAATACACTACCTGCTGTACTTATTGGATTCAGGGTTAGTGTTTAACTCTCTTAAAGTCCATCTAGCCGCACTCTTAGTATACACCACCTCACACAGCAAGGTATCTTGGTGGAGGTTTTCCGTGGTTAAAGGTTTCATGTAGGAGGTCAAAAGACTACATCCCACAATTTCAACGCCGCCCCTACAGGGATCAAATTGAGGATTTGATGAGCCAGAGCTAAAAGCAGCTCATGGGTATCCAGCATTGACCAGGAGCTACCACTGAGGAACCAGGAGCTAACGCATAGCGTTCTGCAAATCAAACTTACACATAAGCCGCAAACATTTCACTTTGTCATTTTTTTTATGACCCATTATGCTTTAAATGATGTATAGATATGTCCAAATGCTTATTTATAGATCGTCACAAACTCACAGAGTTAAATCGGCATAGGTGTGTGTGACTGAGTACTGAGGAGGAGACCGTAGGAAGCATGGAACCCAATACTGAGGATGGGGCCGTGAGTACAGAGAAGGGGGGCATAGGAAGCATGGAACCCAATACTGAGGATGGGGGCGTGAGTACTGAGGAGGGGGCCGTAGGAAACATGGAACCCAATACTGAGGATGGGGCCGTGAGTACTGAGGAGGGGGCCGTAGGAAACATGGAGTCCACGTGGTGGGATGCAGACATAGGCACTGATAGTACCATGTTTAACATGAGCTCTGACAATGGCGTTTTAAACGTTCATCGGGAACAGATGCCGACACGGAGCGCTGGCCCACGCAGTGAGGGGAGGGGACAGATGCCGACCTGGAGTACTGGACCACGCAGGGAGGAGAGGGCTATTCAGGCTGGCAACAACGTGGTTGTGGCTGCAGCCACGGGAGAAACGTGAACGCGGCCAGCGGATGCTCTTTGCCCGGCGGGGTGAAGAATGTACAGGTGTGGTTCGGCCGGGACGCCGCAGTGAGGCCGCGTCTCGGGGAAGGGGGAAAAGACCATATGAGCTGCCGCACGAACGGCCGTTGTCAATACGGAAAGCGGGTACTCCGGACACAAATGGTAGGGATATCGGGAGCTTTTGTGTCTTACCTAGAGTTGAGGGCTCTAAAGGCAGAAACCCCAGTCTTCACCTCACAGCACAAGGCTGGATTACATCATGGCAACCGGCGTTACAGAAGGAAGGGGGTGGGGCTTGTGGTTTTATTTTCAAGCCTAAAATGGGTGGAGGCCCCTGATTGGTCCAGGGGTATCCAGCCCCTATTTAAGGCAGACAGAGCAGAGGGACTGAGTGTGAATTCTCCTCTTTCTTGCAGAATCGAATTGGATGCGAAGAGACAGGAGCCCCATACTGCTGGGTTTATGAGGATTAAACCCAAGTTTCTACCTTACCCTCCAAGGAAACCTACAACTACTTCAAACTTGGACTTTATTAAGAGAAATTGAAATCTTGATTGATTGATCATTTTTTTTCCTTCTAAGTCAATAAAGACTGACCTTTGTTGAACTAAACTACCTCACCTGAGTGGTCCATCACAGTGTGTTTGTTTGGCATCAGTTGGCCTGTGGAGTCAAAAGTAGCTCTGGTAGCTGTTGGCGTGAAGCTAGCCAGGCTCTTCTAGGCCACAAGCAGGAGCTAAATAGCTCCCAGCTCCCCTCAATCTCAAACCCTGCCCTAGGGTGGGGCTTAAATGTAATCCTTACTAAGCTTTTGGGTCCCCCTTTTGAACCTATGCATAAAGCTAGTCTTAAGCATCTCACCTATAAGACTGATTTTATAATTTCATAATTTCATAATTTCATAATTTCAAGATCCATTTGCAACCATTCATAAAGACAAAGTGCTGTTAAGAACACATCCATGATTCCCACCTAATAACACTTTGCTGTTTACACCCAGAGCACGCTCAACTCAAGGTACCGGTGCTACTCTGGCTTTCATTGAAAATGTGCTATTAGAGGCTATTTGCAAACAAGTAACCTGGAGTTAAGTTCACACGTTCACGCAACATTGCTGTGTGGATACTCGTACAAGGAGTGATTCTCATGTGGGGTAAACGTTCTATGCAACGTATGTGATTCTAAGCAGATCCATAAGCCTCAAAAGACAAATATTACAAACCTGTAATCGTCTTTCTGATGCTTGTATCTGCTTAGATTCACATGCGCCCACACTTCCTACCCTCTTAGTAGTTGAAGGTACATAGACATCTTACACCTTTTCTTTACCTTCCTGTTCTCACATACACACCTCATGCTGTCAATGTCCCTTTTCGAACTTCGAAAACAAGTCATACAATACTCCACACTAACCTCGGTCCATGCAAATCATGTGAATCGAAGCAGATCCAAGCATCAGAAAGACTATTACAGGCATGTAATATTTGTCATATATATATACATTTCTGAGGCTTGTGGATCTGCTTAGATCACATGTGATGCATAGGTTGACATCTAGTGGTGGCCGCAGAGTATTACATTGTTTGTTTTCGAAACTCAAAGAGATGTTGACAGGGCTTGCCATTAACACTATGCCTAGTGTGACGTCCACTGTACCCATGGTCCTTCATGTGTCGAGGTTCCTCAGATTGTTTTTTTCCGCCATCGTTTTCGGATGCATATCGCAGAGTTCCTTCTTGGCTGTTGCCATTACTTAGAAAAAGTTTAAAGTTAGACTTTCTTTCTGTCCTTTCGACAATCGTACACCCCAAGATCTCCGGCAACTGCTTTCGAGGACAAGACCATCCATCGACGACAACGACTCCTGTCTCAGTGAACTTTGTCTGCGGCCTATCTAGGCCCCAATGGGCCTCGGCCCTGTACAGTAGGGAGAGCTGGGGGAGGTTCATATTCCATCTCACTTAGAGAATGCAAATTCCCCTATATTTCCTTGTATTCAGCCAGGCTGCCATCTTTTTACACTTTGGAAAATACTCCTTTTAAATTCTGTCCTTCCTGTAACAGGAAGTTTCCTTGGAAGGATTCACACTGAGTGTGTAACCTTTGCCTCCCTAGGAACCATGCCATAAAAACAGTGCAAGTCTTACAAACTGTTTAGGGCAAAAACTTTAAAGGACCAAAAGACTAAGGCCCTCATTACGACCCTGGCGGAAATCGAAAAACGATGGCGGAAATGCAATACCGCCATCGAATAGCGCTCGGTGCGATCATGACCCGTCACCGCAAAGTACGATGCCATTAGCGACACCGTAGTGAACGCCAACGCTAACTGCACCAAGTACGCGCGCGCGCGCCATGCCAAACCGTAATTACCACCATGGCGCAACGGTACGCGAATTCTGACCCTAGCGAACATGCACCTAACGCCATCAAGCACGGCGGAAAGTACCATTCCGCCATGGTGAGAAGTACGGCATCGCGAACCAACCGTAAACGCCCCTACTGAGTGCCTGTACACCGCTCCCTGGCCACATTGTACAACTCCCCGTAGGTGCAATGAAGTCACACAATGCAACCAGTGAAATGTACAAGTCATCCATGCCTGCCAACGAACAAATGAATCTCAAGAGGGGCCAATGGGAGCTGCAGGGCACAGATGGCACGAATACAGAAGCTATACAAATGGACATGACCTCAGTCTCCCTCCAAGAAACGCACGCAAACACAGGCACCTGTGACCAGCCATATTCTGATAATCACATCATTCCACCAATCCAACTGGCTGACCGGCATCTGTTACACAAAAGCTAATCCCCCGCCCCTGAGCATGACATCATTAAAACAGTCATATTGGCAGCCCTTATCCCTGACCTCACTGGGCTTCGTAGGCAAACGCGCCCAGCACAGTACCACCAACTATACTCCGAAGCTGGAACCCAATGCAGATCTCCTCACAATACATCGCTCCCCAAATAGGAATATGCCACATCACTTGCAAAGAAGAACGCTACACGGTTCATATCAGAATAGAAATTTAATGCACAACAAATTCACCAAGCCCATACAGCCATTAGGCCATGAACTCCAAAATACATTTCACCATTGTGGGCTGCATCCGCCACAAATGACCAGCTACTTCTTGTGTGACGCCCTGTTCCCTCATGGTACACAGGGGCTACATTCTCGTACGAAAAGGCAACATGGAAGCGCCTAGAACCGCAGGGCCGTCCCAATAGGGAGGCACTAGTCCAGCTGAAAGGCCGAAATGTTGCTCCTAGCCATTAGTACTGCGTAAGGGCATGTGGCCCATTGGCGATCGTCCCATAAGATCGTAATGCTGCTCCACTGATTAACACGAAGCAGCAGGTGTCGGGAGTAAAATCCATCTGCAGGAGTGGCATACAGATGGCAGTGGCAAAAGGGGAGGAGATACCTGTCACCCAAATGAAATGAAAAAGAATAGTATGGCCATCAGAACTTCATTTGAATTACTCACTTCAATGATCACACCAAATCCACAGCCATATGCATGCTAGCCCACTCCAAAGGATCATCACCACCCAAAAACCACTAGCGAATCATAACTATCTATATCGAGGTGAAAACTCTATCACAAACGAGTGTTTCTGTGCATGCGTCTGTTAAAACAGAATCCATCATATGGGATTGGTAACGTGCATAGACACAAGTGTCTGAAGGCGCGTCGAGACATGGAGGGTTCAACAAGGCCAGATAGACGATGGTCCCACTATGGCAGCCCTGCATCACATAGCGCAGGGGAGGTGGATAGATTCCAAGAAGCCCTGTACATGGCAAACTCTGTATCAAATCATCTGTCCATGCATCCATACATCATTCCCTCATCCCGTAATGAAAACGCCTGTTTCCATACTCACATAACATGTGAAATTTCCATTGAGTCTGTGCGTTATGCAGCCTGCAAAATCCACTGTGCCCCAGCCCGTAATTCCAGTGTTGTGAAGTAACATGTAATTGGGAACGTCCGGCCTTATCGCCCACTTCGCTATTGCGCATCCCAAACTATTCATATCAATCATTGCATCCTCGCCATGGCCCCTGTCCCAAGGACATTGAACAATAGAACGTTATATTTGCAGTCAGACCTGTGGGCATCTCCTCGCCGCTAGCTGAAAACCGAAAGCGCCGCCCTTCGAATTCCTCATTTGCAACATCACGTCGAAAAGGCATCTGTGGCCGCTTGAAATCACAAATTAATCCATCTAGTGCGGCTGTGTGTGAAAATGGCAACTGCCTTCACTCACAAATGGGACGCCCCGCCCGTCGGTGAACCTCGGTACAGTGTTGCATGAGGGTCCACCGTTACTCGAGTACTACGTTCCACTGACCCTTCACAAGTCTGTTCGCGACTGCAAAGATAGTATGTGAAACAATGGGACCATAGCAGAATGAACATATCAACCAATGTTACACTGCCATCGGGTACAAATACATGATTGTAATAGCAAGATGCCATTCGTCGAATTGCAGCGTTGTGTGCGGGACGTGCTCGCCCAAAGGGGAGAGCAGCTTGCACAGGTGGAATGAATCACCCAGGTGGAGGCCATACAGCCTGAAAACACATAAATTGCACACCCAACCCCCTCCCACAACCACACCCACTCCGAAATGCTACCGGCAGGACTAGCTATGTTGGCCCTGGGGGACCTGATAGCACTGCAAGTACTCCAACTTCAAGAAGAAGACGAACACCAACTACAACCGGCTGCACGGAGGAGACGCAGGAGGAGGAGGAGGGCAAGGCAGGGCCAGCAAGGGCCGCCAGCACAGCCACTACCACCACGCAGGCAGCCCGCAATCCCACGCCTCCGAGCACATCCGTTCAACCTCACTGATGAGCAGATCCACACCCTCTACCGTTTGGACCGGGACACCATAACCGCCATTGTGGACATGACACAGGCTGACCTTGTCAGCATGATAGATAGCCCAACCGCCATCCCACCCCTACTGAAGGTGGTGTCTGTACTCCACTTCCTGGCCACAGGCACCTACCAGCACACAGTCGGACAGTTGCATGGCATTTCACAGCCACTGTTCTCACGGACACTATTGCAAGTGCTCGATGCCCTCCTGCAGCACGCAGACGACTACATCTCTCTACCACGCTCGGAGCAGGAAATTACCAACACAAAAGTGGGATTCCATGCACTTGCCGGCATACCGGGTTGCATTGGTGCCATCGACTGCACCCATGTGGAATTGGTCGTCCCACATGCCATGGAGGCCCAGTACCGCAACCGAAAACAATTTCATTCTCTGAATGTACAAATGGTGTGTGACTCCAACAGGATCATTACACATTGTTGTGCCCGATTCCCTGGATCAACCCATGATTCTATGGTCTTGAGGAACTCTACAATACCACGCTACATGGAGCGACACGCAGGGAACAGATCCTGGCTACTCGGTGAGTCTCATTTCAAGCATGATAATGTGGGGTATGTGATGCGGCAATGACCTGGCAGGAAGGGGGGGGGGGTGCGTACGTAGCAATGGCATTCCTCAAAATTCCTTTATTGTCCACATACAGGTGATGCCGGGTATCCACTGAAGAGATGGCTCCTTACACCAGTCCGGAACCCACGGGACCAGCATGAGGAGGACTACAACCATGCCCACTCACGTACCCGTGTAGTCATAGAACAGGCATTCGGCCTACTGAAGACTCGTTTCCGCTGCCTCAGCAGGTCTGGCGGGGCACTCCTGTACCGCCATGAGAAGGTTGCAAAGATGGTCATGGCATGTGTCATGCTACACAACATGTGCGTACGTAGAAATGTGCCCATGCCCCATGACGCAGAACTGCAAGCACCTGAAGATGGTCATGATGAGGGTGGGGATGTGGCAGCACCTCAAGGAGTCTGCGAGGCACAGGAGGGCCGTGACATTCGTCAGCATCTCATAGATGCATGCTTCTAGCACTCACGCCTGGTGGCTGATACATGGACACGGGACTCGTGGCACTGTGTGTGTCTGGAACATGCACAATATGGACTGTACGCCTATAATGGCCTCGTACACAAAGATCAATGTCCACACATCTCATTGGATGATCGTGCATTGTTTATGGCATATGTGATATCATGTTAAACACCCTATCGACCCGCCACCCAAGTGAGCCCAACACACCCCCTCCACCCTCCTACCTCCCCCCCGAACACCAGTGTCCAAAGATGCTCATTGTCAGTGGGCAGTCGCTATTGCAAGCCCCCTCTCCGGGTATCAGGGGCACCCCTGCCTGTGGAGCGCAGGTTCCTCCCAGATCTACGTTGGGGGCTGCCCTGGACGGAACTTGCAACGGATGATGTCTCTGCCTGCTCACGTCCATGCATGTCCCTAAGGGTTTGTGAGAGCTCAGTGAGCACACGGCGCACTGCAGCAAGTTCGGCACATACGTCTTTGGACGTCGCATGCAGTTCCCCCCTCAGGCTCTCGGTGCTTCTCTCCATTTGTACTCTCAGGCTCTCGGTGCTTCTCTCCATTTCTACTCTCAGGCTCTCGGTGCTACTCTCCATTTGTGCCCTTAGTGTCTCTGTACTTCTCTCCATTTCTGCCCTAAGTGTCTCAGTTGATGTTTCTATGTCTGCCTTAGTGCCCCCACATTGATCGGCATGGTCCTTGAGGAGCGTGGCCAGTTGCTGCTGTTGCACGATTACCTGGTCGAGGGACTGTTGCCTCTGCTGGGCCATGGCCATTTGCGGTGGTGTCACAGAGGGGCTGGTCACCTCATGTTGCCTTGCCACAGGGCTTGTGGGGGATGGCCAGTCGTCGTCTTGTGGGTGCCCCTGCGTGGTATCCTCATGGTGTACGGGATGGAACAGACAGGGGGATTGAGACAGGTCATGGATGGATCTAACTTCGACATCCCCGTTTTCTGTGTCGGAGCATGCTGCCATTAATGCAGTATCACCTATGGTGCTGCTGCCACCAGAAGCAGTGCTTACTGTGGCATCCATTGGGGGGACCTGTGGTGGTGCTGTTGTGGGCATGCTGGCTGCTGGGGTGCCTGTTGGAGTTCCCTCCTGTGTGCTGCCACTTGATTTGTGCTGCTGCCGTGTCTTGATGCGTGCAGCTGAGGTGGAGGGTCTTTGGCCGTTGGTCTTGGCCCTCTTTGCAGGTGTGCTGGTAGGGGTGTCCTGGAGCTCGTCGTTTGAATCTGACCCTGTGGTGGAGTAAAGGAGGGCGAGCGTTATAAATGGGTCTGTGGAAATTGGAATGGCAATGTATCACATGCATTGGGGTGGTACCTGAGGGTGATTTGGGTTGGGGCCTTGGAGGTGGTTTCATTTGTGTGTGGAGTGAGGGTGCAGTTGTTTTGCAGCCTGCAGTTAGGGTGTGCCTGCTGCACGTGTAGAGGGTGTTTTTAGGATTTTTAATTATTTATGTATTTGATGTGAGTTTTAAGGTGTGCTATCAGGCCTATGTATGTGGACGTTCTCCTGGACATGTGTTACTGTTGCACTATGTGGACACGTGGTACTTCACATGATTGGACATTGTGGTTTTGGCATTGTTTTATTTGGGACACCTACCTGATTCTTCGGATGTCTGCACTCCTTTCTCCATCCCTCCGACTCCCTCTATACTCTCCATTCCAATGGTGGAGGCACAGATTTCTTCCCAGGGGGTCAACTTGATGGGTGATTCCGATCCTCCCCCGGTAGCTGTGGCAATGTTGCGGTTGGCAGAAAGTATGCTACGGACGCGGATCCGCAGGTCGTCCCATCGCTTTCTGCATTGCTGTGGGTTGCGGGGTGCGGTCCCCACCGCACTTACCCGCTGTGCCACCAGGGCCCATATGGCCTTCTTGTTCGCAAGTGCCGTCCTGGTCATTTGCGTGGAGAAGACGGCGGCAGCATTCTCCTGGAGGGTCTCTGTGAGCACGGTGAGTTCCTCACGGGAGAAGTGGACCTGCCGCTTGCGGTCGCACGCTTTCTTCGCTACTTTTCCCATTTTTCTTGGTTTCACTAGGGTGGATGACGGGTTGGGATGTGTCTCAGGGTAGTATTTTTAATGGTTGTGTGGAAATTGTGGTTTTATAGGTGTACGGCGTGATGTTTCCCGTTCCGGGACCATGCTTTTACTTCCGCTTCCGTATATTTCCGGTCACCGTACTTTCCGATTGCCGCTCATTGCGGTGACGGCTAAGATGTGTGGCGGAATTGCACCTAGGGCGCCGTACGGCGGCGGTGTGGGCCGTTTTGGGGTCATTTCCGCCATCGCGGACCTTGCACTTCCGCCATGGCGTGGTGCTCGTGCCCGATGGGTCGGAATGAGCCGCACTTTGCTCTGTCGTGCAATGGCGGAAACGCTATTTACGCTATGGCGGTCCGGTCGGTTGATTTCCGCCAGGGTCGTAATGAGGGCCTAAATGCTGGACCCACCACGCAATGCAGGCCGAGGCCTCCATGCACAGCGAGGAAGCCTCCAGCGCTGTCAGCGTCCTAAGTGACGCCGAGAGCGTTCGGGATCCAATGGTTTCCCGTGTGCAAGCCCCAGACTCTAACAGACAGGCCGGCCGGCGGTTCTGATATGGCGACGACATCCGGCAGCTCAAGCACCTCCATTACACACCACACCAAGCACATCCCCCATAGTTGACCACGTCGTCAACCGATAAGCCACACACAGTGTTGAAGGGAAGGGCAGAACATTCCCTGTCCTCTGAGCCATCGCGGGCGCGATCACCACATGACAGGCCCCCGAAACAGACGACAAAGTCCATTTCCGACACCGCCTCCAAATATGCAGTCCTCGGGTTCTGGTGGCTTGTGTGTCGAAAGACGCATCAACGGCACTGCAAAAAGCTAAAAAATGAGCAATTTAATAAAAAAAACACATATCTAACACCCTACTGAATGCCAGAACGAACGTCAAAAAAGTACTCAACGCTGCGTGACTCGAAATAACAAGGTGCAAAGAGATGGGATTATTCTACCCCTGAGGACACCCTTTCAGGGACAATGCATCTCAAACAGCCCCCTGCTCCAGAGCTTCTGCCTACACCTGCCCCCTCAGTGTTGCCAAGCTCCTCCCATTGGACCCAGGAACAATTTGATAGGGTCATGAGGAGAATGTGCAGTTTTATACATTTCTTTGACCGACACCCTGATCAGGGCCCCCTCAAGGTGAAGCAGCTAGCAAGCAGCCCGATAACCAAAGAGCTTGCCTGGACGCTACACATACTAATACTTCGTCATATCAGGACGTGGCTCAGGACACGTATTATTTTGACACGCAAGGCTCACAAGACCCGGGCTGATTTTCAGACCCAGAAGACCAAGGGGACACAGGGGACTTGGACCAATACTATGATGATGATGATGATGATGATGATGATGATGATGTATACATCATCCCAGACCATACTGACCAACCAGTGGCTGATTCCTCAGTGGCCAACCAGCTGCAATACAATGACCTGCTCTTAAAGGCTGCAGAACACTTTATATACCCAGGAAGCTCAAGTCGATAAAGACTTTGTAGAAGACATCCTCGGGAATAAGAGGTCTGCAGCACAGGTCATCCCACTGCTTCAATCTGTCCAGAGGCGTATTCAGCCTTCTCTACTAACCCCCAATCTGTCATGGGCGGTCAACCCACGCATTGAAAAGATGTTTAGACCAGCCCCATCGGACCCATTATACATTACGGGGCAGCTAAAGCCCGACTCTCTAGTAGTCCCCACCACTAGGAAGAGAACTCGAACACCTTTAGCCTCTGCCGAAGCCCCCCCTGACAAGGAGAGTAAGAAGATCTACATACACCCTGGGCAGGAAAGTAGCTTCCTCGGCTGCCTATCAAGTCAGAAAAGCTAACACCACTATGCTGTTATCCAGCTATAATTGCCACATGTGGGATGAGGTCACACAACAAATAGACTCTGTTCCAGAGCCCCTAAAGACCCAGCTCTTACAGACTATTGCTGAAGGGAGACAAGTAGCAAGCTGTATTCTTAAAAACAACTTAGACGCAGCAGACCATGCGGGCTGAATTATGGCAGAAGCTGCCCTTATCAAATGCCATGCCAATCATGCCACGTCAATCAGGTTTCAAATTGGAGACGCAGGCTACCCTTTTAAACATGCCCATAACGCCCAATGATTAATTCGGGAAAGCGGTCGAGGGCGCACTAAAAAGTGCAAAAGAGGAATACGACACCCTCAAATCCCTGGGACAACTCAATAACAACCCCCTCCTGCAGAGAGGAGGTTCAAATACACGCCGGTTTAGAGGACAAAACACCCAGCGGTCCTCCAATTACAACCAGGGTGGGCAACGTTCGTCCTGGGCTTCTCCACAGGGGCAGTCCGCCCAACAGTACTTTCAAAGGGGCCAAAGAAAGTCCAGAAGTAGGGGCAGATCATCCTCAACAGGGGGCTCCACCCCTCCTAAGCAATGACCACCCGCTACAGGTTCCCTCCCATGCCTCTCCAAGAGGAGGTTGTATTTCTCATTTTGCCCTCATGTGGGAGGGGATTGTTAGGGTGAATCCTCCTTCTAGGGCTAATTTCCCTCACCTAGTGAGTCCCCCAGCAGCTTTGCTGGATTTCTGGAGTTTCTTTTTTCCACCTGGTAAGAGTGTACATCCTTTTTTCACTCTTACATGTGTTACCTGGTAAGAGTGTACATCCTTTTTTCACTCTTACATGTGTTTTGGCCTATGTCTTTTTACTCATTGTGTGATCTTGGGCACTGGAGCACACCACTCCAAGTGCCCCTGTTCTTGTATGGGTTACACAGCACCTTCAGTGTAGTAACCCAGGGTTGTCTTTAAGACTGCCCTCTGACTCCATTTTTGCTGGGGCTGACTACTGTCCCCCCAGAGAAAGGTAAAGTAGCCATTTACTTTACATAGTCACTTTTACCACAGACCCAGTACACCCCATCTTACATGGAGTACTGGAAAGGGATAATCTGTACCCCTTTTCTGTCTGTACCTCCCTGACCATTGTTTTGTTCTTTTAACATTTAGACTTGGCTGGTGGCAGTGGTATCTACCCTAACTTTTCTACCGCGATTATATTAGATAAACGTGGTAATGCTTTTGGCTATTTTAGCAGCCTTAAGCATAAACCCGCTTGACCAAATCATCTTTCTTTTGGCTCCGGTTCGGTTTATTCGCCATTTCTTTTTGTTAACGTCCTTCTTGTGTTTTACTTTGCGCGGCAAATTAGGATCGCCTTCTTTGTTCACCTTCTTTTGGCGGGCTTCTGCAGGGAAGCCCTCCTCTTGGCGGCTGGGTGTCTAGATAGACTGAAAGTTGGGAAGGGGTGTAGTCACCCCCTGCACAGGGTATCCTAGGAAACCCAAGTCTCACTTTGCCATGATTGGCTGAGGTGGTTGTCCCAGCTGGACAGCCCCCCTGCTGCGTGATTGAAAGTCAGGCTGTGTGAATGGGGGTTTTGCGCATTAAAAGGCAGGTCTCTTGGGCTAGAAGTCAGAGTCGCCTCTGGACCTGCAAGGAACCGAAGAGAAGAGGAGAGAACGACGGCTGCTGCAACTACCCCATCCCGGTGAAGCCCTGCTGCAGTCCTGAGCTATTTACCCTTCAACGACTTAGAGAAGATCCAGTCCAGAGTCTTCTTCCCTTGAGCCTGGTGGGGATAACCAGCTCATCATCTTCAGACAGAGATCTCCGTCGTGGTCGAAATCGCTGCACACTGCTGTAGTGGTGCGGATAGCCACCTGCCGAGCCTCTCCTGTTTTTAAGGAGCACACCTTTTATTCGTTGTAGCTGCTGCCGGCTTCATCCCTGTGAGGTGCAGACCCCCTTCAGATGTCCTCCTTCACAACGAAGCTCCAGGAATCGTGGGTCTGCAGGAAACCAACAGGAACAACCGCCAGGGCACCAGCTGCACCATTGGAATAAGGTACTGTGTTCTGCTCGAGGAAACTGGGTGAACCCATTTTCTTCATCTTCAAGGCTTGCCCTTGTCTTCCCTACTTCTTATAACTTTTGCTTCCGAACATTGACAATATCAAAGTACTTTTGGGCTATGCTGAATCGTGAACTGTATAACTGTGTGATCTTCGGCAACAGGTCTCCGGTGTCACTTAACCCTGGCTCCGGCCCTTTGACTTTTGAACTCCTGTTTCTGAGTGTTTCTCGATGCTGTCTGTCTAACCTAAATATTGCCTGTGATTTTTGCCTCCAACTCCCTCTGGGTATCTCAGGTGCTAAGTGTGCTTTTGCCCCGGTAGCATTTCATGTCACGGATACGCGTTTATTTAGTAGACCGAACTGTCAAAAAGTGATCGCAACTGTATCCGCGGTATCGTGTTTTGTTCATAACACTGGTTCATTCAAACACAGGGTACTTACCTTGAGACATACTGTACAAAGTGAATTGTTAGTTGTATATTTAACGTGTGGTTTTGTTTAAAGTTTAATAGAAGTGTTGTGTTTATAACTGATGGTTTAAAAATAAATGTACTTATATTTTTTTACCTGAAACCTTGAGTCAGTGTTTGCTTGAGTCACAGAAATTGTGGTCCCTTTGTGTAATCTCTGCTACTGCTCAGATACTCTTGAGATAAGCCTGGCTGCTCTGCTACTGCCACTATAACTTGTATTGCCACCTGTGGTCTTAATTGTGTGTAGTGGTCCCTAAGGGCACTACACAGGATTCTGCCTAACAGGGATCACGTCAGACAAGTGGGTACTTTCCACCATGGTGGGGGGCTATTGCATAGAGCTAATACTAACACCAGTCAACCACCCGCCAAGACAAAGACAAACTACACAGGAAAAATAATGCATCCTGTTGGAAGAAGTCCAAGCACTGCTACTAAAGGACGCCATAGAAATCGTCCTGGCAAACCAGGTAAACAAGGGTATTTATTCAATGTACTTCCTTGTGCTGAAAAAAGACCTAACCATGTGCTCTGTCCTAGACCTGCGCCCTGCGAACATCTATGTCAAGCCACAAAAATTCTGCATGACAACGCTACAAGAAGTAATCCCACTGCTAAAACAGGGAGACTACATGGCAACCTTGGACATGAAAGATGCATACTTTCATATTTCAATGTTGCCAGTGCACAGAATATTCATGTGCTTCAAAATGGCGAACCAACACTACCAATTCAAGGTGCTACCCTCCGGCATAGCCTCCGCTCTAAGGGTATTCACCAAGGTACTAGCGGTAGTGGCAACGCACCTATGTAGAGAATTGATCCCAGCTTACCCGTATCTGGACGACTGGCTGATAACAGGGGAATCCACCCAAATTTGCAAGCAAAATACCCAGAGAACAATCAATCTTCTGTTCCAATTGGGATTCTCAACGAGAAAACATCAAGTCTTGTTCCAAGCAGAACAAAACTTAGGAGATTTCATAAAGTGTAACGCTCACCTGGTTCCCACGGGGGCGCTGGTCTAGTCTGGATTGCTGTGGCCTCTTCTAGCGTGATGCGCAGGACCCGGAACACCGATTGGACAGGACCTCCAAATCGTGCTTGCCTGGCCCATAGGAATATCCTTCTGCAGATGAGAAAGGGGATTAACAGTCTGCAGAATAGTGTGCTAGCTCCCCCCTTTCCCCCTTCCCCCTTCGTTCCTCTCTAACTTCCTCCAAACCCCGGTTTAAGCTCACCTTATGGTTTGGAAGGATGAACTCTCCATCCTGCTTCTGGTGCAGGGGCGCGTGTTCGTCCAGTTACTTCACTGGTTTTCAGAATGGCGCTGGCAAAATCCACTTGACTTTCCTGAGCGATGCGCCGTAAGTATGAAAGTTCAAAGTTCAAGTGAGGCCCCCTTTATGTTGTCTTTCTAACCTGTGATCTGTCCTTTATTTCAGGTGCAGAATGAAGGCGATGCGTCGAGGGGTTAAACTGCCGAGGTGAGTAGTGATGAGGGCGATCCCTCTAAATGTCCTTATCATTCCCCAGAAATGTCTCTTGTCCTTTCCCCATAGGGGCCGGGGTACGGTACCTGCCAACGGGGCGGCGCCGACCCGAAATGTGGAAGAAAAGCCGATAAGTATTATGGCTGTTAATTAGGCTTTCCTTCTGTGTTCCTTCTGCTCACCTTTTGTTTCTTCCTCTCTCCCCTAGGTGAAGAGATGTGGCGTCCGATGCTGACAGCCGCGATGGAGCCGGGAGATGTCTCGAGGACAGGTGAGTGAAGCGTGGCGCTGCAGCGAGCAACGCGATGCTTTTAAATGGAAGTCTTTCTTCAGGGATGCTGGCGAGAAGATTCCGGATGCAGGTAAGAAGTTTGAAATAGTCCTTGGTTTTCACCTTTCTCTTCTCTTACTTCCTTGCAGGTCTTCCAGGTTCGAGGCGGACGTGGCTGGAGTCCAGGAGCAGGAGCAGACACGGTGAGCGTTAAGCTGCAGGAAGCAGAACAACGCGAAGCATGAGCTGCTGTCTGGGCGTGGCTTAAATAGCCTCCAAAGAAGTCCCAGGTATGTATCCTTCCCCAACTAGGTATGTATCCTTCCCTGGCCACGCCCGAGTGAAAAAATAGTCCCTATGAAAAAATAGTCCCTTTCAGGTCTCAGGGAGGCCTGAAGCGTGCAGCATGGTCTGCATCAGGTAAGTGCACAAAACACCTCCCTTTATGAGCCTGGCGCCTACGGCGCCAGGACTGATGTCCAACATGGGCCTGGCGCCAAAGGCGCCAGGACTGAGTCCAAAGAGCCCCTATAAGGGGCCGCTGGGCTTTTACCCGAGGGCATGATGCCTGCTTCCGGGGGTGCTGGGCCTGGCCTGGTGCTCCAGGGGTAGGCATCATGACATAAAGGCAGAAGAGGGTCTAGTCTTTCCATCAAATGAAAGAGTGCAGAACATACTGCTGCAAATACCTCAGTATCTAGCCGGTTGCCAAATAACCGTACGCAAAGCAATGCGCTTGCTCGGGATGATGGCGTCATGCATTTACCTGGTCCCGCACGCCCGGTTGTGCATGCGCCCAATGCGGTTAGCGAAGCAGTCGTCTCAGGCAAACGTTCAGTGGGACGATCTAGTGGTTGTTTCGCTAACCCAAGTTCAAGCGCTAAGCTGGTGGACGAAGGAAAATCCATTGAAGGGAAAACCTTTTCACAACCCTGCAGTGCAAGCGATTGTCACAACAGATGCATCACTTACCGGGTGGGGAGCCCATTACCTTCATCACACAGCGCATGGCCTGTGGACCCATATCACAGCCCAGAATCACATAAATCTTTTAGAGCTACTAGCATTGCTCAAAGTCCTGCAAGCTTTTCAGGTCCATCTATCAGGCCAAACAGTACAAGTCCTCACAGACAGCACCACTGCTCTGTTTTACATAAACAAGCAGGGAGGCACAGACTCTCCAAGTCTGTCCAGGCTAGCCCAAATGATTATGAAGTGGGCACTCAAGCGCAACATGTTCCTAGTGTCGCATCACGCTCCAGGGGAACTCAATTCTCTGGCAGACTTACTCAGCAGAGATCCTCTACCCGAAGAGCACAAGTGGCAGTTCAGCAAAAACATTTCAGACGACATATTTTCCCTCTGGGGCTATCCTCAGTTAGACCTGTTCGCCACAAGCCTCAGCACTCAATGTCCAGACTTCACATCCAGGTTTCCCCAAACCAGATCCAAGGGAAACGCCCTGTGGATGAGTTGGTCAGGGAAATTTGCCTACACTTCTCCCCCACCACTGCTACTGAGCAGAATAGTGAACAAGATGTACCTGGAACAAGTGATGCTTATCCTGGTTGCTCCTATGTGGGCGAGACAACCTTGTTTTTTCCGCATCTGCACAAACTGGTGATGTGCTATCCAATCAAACTCCTGTGCCCCTCCAACATGCTCACCCAACACGGGGGGACAACATTACAAACACATCCTCAGTCCATGAACTTGGCAGCTAGGCTCCTGAAGTCATAGAGTTTGGCCATTTTAAACAACCTCAAAGGTGTATGGAAATCCTCAAGGAGGCACGAAAACCAAACACCAGACTCTGTTATTTTAACAAATGGAAAGGATTTGTAATATGGTGCCAGTCGAAAAAGGTAAACCAAATTGAATGTACGCCATCACACATTCTTCATTACATGCTCCACTTACTAGACTCAGGGCTAGTATTTAACTCAATCAAGGTTCACCTAGCGGCTCTATCCGCGTACACCACTTCTCAGAGTAAGGTGTCCGAGTGGAAGATCCCCCGTCATCAAGGCATTCATGGAGGGAGTAAAAAGACTCCACCCTCCCATTTCAAACCTGCCCCCATGGTGGGACCTAAATGTGGTACTTGCAAAGCTCATACGCGCAAGTCCAGCCTTAAACACCTCACATATAAAACGGCTTTTCTGGGGGCTATCACCTCCAGAAGGAGAGTCAGTGAACTACAAGCTTTGTCAGTGCAAAACCCTTTCTTTGTTATCCACAAAGACAAATTGGTATTAAGAACGCACCCTAGGTTTTCACCAAAGTTCATTTCTAATTTCCATGTCAGTCTATCGAACTACTAGCTTTCTTTCAAAACCCTTCAAGCTCAGCTGAGAAAAACCTCCATACACTAGATGTAAGGAGGCCAGTTCTTTACTATGTAAACAAGACAAAACCGCTACGAAAAACAGACCAACTGTTTGTCTCCATAGCAGCTGGCTGGGAAGGTGACCATGCTTCAAAAAATGCCATCTCCAACTGGATAGTGAAATGCATACAGCTCTACTATCAGGGGTACTGGAGCTACCTTGGCCTTTATTGCAAACATCCCCTGGACACCATTTGCAAAGCAGCTACATGGAGCTCTATACATACTTTTACTCAGCACTACTGCATTGGCACACATTCTAAAGCAGATTCGCAGGTGGGACAAGCGGTGCTGTAGAGGAGGTCCCAAACACGATTCGCACCCCTACCGCCCACTTTGAGGTGCCAGGAATGTTCATGCCAAAATATGTGACATATGATGAGCAAATAAAACAGCAGAGAGCAACAACAGGGCTCTGCCCAGTACCTATCAGACTGACAGCACCTATTGAAGTACCTGCATCTAAGAAACCTTGGACAGTAAGGTACCCATTGAGAAAACCATATCGACAAGTGAGACAGAATTGCGATTGTCAAAATGCAATACCGGAAGAAGCCAAGAAAGTCCTAAAAGAAGACGAATAGTGACATCACAAGAACCCGGACTGACTCACATATAAAAGATATGACGACCTATGAATGATGAAAAGAGACGAAAACACCGTGGATAAGTGACATCCTGAGTTTAAAGCGAAATAACAATGTCAAATGTTAGATGCTTATGCCATAAGCGTGATGCAGATATTCAGCCAGCTTACACGTGTACATATGCAAGGAACCACAAGAAGCTAACAAAATCGTGAGGCTTGCTAAAGCTTAACAGTAAAATAGAGTGCAGCAAGCGCCACCTATAGATATCGACCTCAAGAAAAGAACTGTATTAAAGTATACTTCCACTACGCACAACTGACCAAAGCTTACTTAAGGTCTCACGAGGAGAGCTCCGCAGCAGGAAAATTGAGAATTACGGACAGACAGAAACTCAGACGAAGACCAGTCATGCCAAGAAGCCAATGTTGTACCAGCTGAAGTAGGCCAATAGTAGATACATTTAATGAAGAGAAGAACAGAGTATCCTATTCTGAAAGGTCAAGATAAGCCACAGGAGGCAGATGGCTGGCAAAATTAAATCAAATACACAAATGAAGACGACTTTCACAGTGTCGGAATCACGTGACCAAGCCAGCAGAAGGGATGAAACTTTCACACCTATGCATGGAATTGTGCCATGCCCAGGTGCCTTCACTTTCCCAGACCAAGAAGCAGTCTCGATGCCAAGATGCAAAGAAATAATTGACACATGATCACTGAAGTGATGACTGATTGTTGCAATAATTGGAAGGAGACTGGAGCGGACGAGCTCCCTGCACCTGGCCGGCTATTCTGCATGCTGCTAGGCTGGTGGAAAAGTATGAGTAGGTTTGATGCCAACCCAATCATAGTGGACCAAGTAATCTAGGGTCCTATAGTTAGTAGAACCAATGAGATGTTGTACTTTTAGTGACGTCTACGGCAGCCATTTTGAAGGAAGGGCTCAGATGCCCCACCTGACACTGTTTATCCAATACCCTCATTTCATTACCATATACAGATATAGTACCTATATTAAAGTTACTTTCCTATAACCAATAGAATTGCATGCAACATTTTAAGCGTTACACGTCAGTGATGACAAGTTTTCAGTATAAAAGATGTGTTTTTTTATGAAGTTTGTTGAAGTTGTGAAGCGAGAAGAAAGATCGAGCGATTGCTGATGTTCAGGAACTCCCCGTTTTTTGTATTTGTCATTAAACGGACTCCCTTTGCCAAACTATTGAGTTGTCATTATTGATTCCATGTGAGGGTATTAATCTGCATCCCCATCCATCTCACGGGTGCTGCTACTCATCTTAAAGTGCTATTGGGCAACCCCTAGCTTTATGGGCCGGTTGGGGTCCTAGTGCACAGTGCTAACACATCTATTTGCTGCTGTACCTTCTCACAACCCACCACCTTCTCCAGACACTGCTCACTAATCCATGCATAGCATGTGATCTAAGCAGATCCACAAGCCTCAGAAGGGATACATTACTCACCTTAATATTATTTCTGATGCTTGTATCTGCTTAGATTCACATGCGCCCACCCTTCCTCCCCATGGACTTGAAGGTGCATAGGTGTTTTCTGGCTTATATACTCTTATCTGCTTTATTACATCTGTACTCGCGCTACACCTCATGCTACCTCATGTTAGAAACAAAACAATCTGAGGGACATCGACGCATGAAGGACCATGGGTATAGTGGACGTCACACTAGGGATAGTATTACTGTCACGCCCCGTCGACGTCCCTTTTTCGAGTTACGAAAACAAAAAATGTAATACTCTGGGGCTACCACTAGATGTCGGCCTATGCATAGCATGTGTCATGATGCCTACCTCCAAGGAGCCAGGTCCGACCCAGCAACCCCAGAGGCAGGCATCATTCCCCCCAGGGAAGTGCAAGCGGGCCCAAGCTGGGGCCCTTTGGACACAGTCCTGGCGCCTTAGGTGCCAGGCTCATGTTAGACCCCTGTCCTGGCGCCTTAGGCACCAGGCTCATAAAGCTAGACATGTGTTCAAGTGTTTTAATGTGCACTTACCTGATGCAGATCATGCAGCTACAACCAGCCCCTCTTGAGGCCTGAATGGAACTACTTTACCTGTGGGACTACTTTCCACCTGGGTGTGGTCAGGGAAGGATACATACCTGATCGGTGGAAGGATACATATCTGGAACTTCTTCCAAAGCTATTTAAACCACGCCCGATCAGCAACTCACGCTTCGCGTTGTTCTGCTCCTCGCAGCTGGACGCTCACCGTGTCAGCTCCTGCATCTGGACTTCAGCCACGCCTGTCAGCATCCTGGGTCGCCTGCAAGGGGAGATAAGAGAGAATTGGAGAGAAAGAAGACCTTACCTGCCAAAGCTGCATCACAGAGACATCACACTGACGATCCTGAAAGGGAAGACATCATTTTAAAAGCATTTCGCTTCGATCGCTGCAGCGCTGCATTTCACTCACCTTTCCTGGGCACCTCCATCTTCAGCAGCGATCATCCGGATCCGCAGCCACTTCTCAGAGCCTAGAGAGAAAAAGACAAGAAAACAAGGTGAGAGAAGGAAGGGAATAGGAAAGGCTCAGTTTCCTTCTAAGACTTACTTGTTGGGTCATTCCCATTTCATTTCGGGTCCTGCCGCTTCCTGGCATTCCGGACCCCGGCCCCTATGGGGAAAAAAGACAAAGACATTGAATGAGCGAATGCAAAGACATTACCTGAACGCTCATCCAGAACTTACCTGTCATTTATTGGAACTGCACGTTTCACTTCGGGTCGGCGCCATATCTCCGGCATTCCGAACCCCGGCCCCTAAGGGGAAAAAGACATAAGCATTAGCGCTTGCTGCAAAAAGACAATGAACATTATTATTAAGCTTGAACTTTTGAACTTGCAACAGAACTCTTACAACGCCTCACCTGAATAGTCAAGCTTATTTTGAACTCCCATCAAACCTCAATCCAGTGAAGTAACTGGGTTTCAACGCGCCCCTGCATCAGAAGCAGGATGGAGAACTCATCCTACCAGACCCTAAGGTGAGACTTCACGGGGAATCGTGGAAGGGTATCGTGGAGGATTGGAAGGGAGTGGGAGGCTTGAGCATTATTCCGTCAGTAGGTAATACTCCCTTTTCACGCACAGGGGAATATTCCTGCGAGCCAGAGAAGCCAGAGTAGAGGGGCCCTTCCTGTCCATCTTCAGAGTCCTGCGCTTCACCATTGATGAAGCATCAGCACTCGAAGCCAGACCTGCGCCTCCGTGGGAATCAGGTGAGCGTGACAGCATGTGAATCTAAGCAGATACACTCATCAGAAATATGATTACGGTGAGTAATGTATCCCATATATGTTGTAGCAAATCAAGACCACTCTTTTTGTGTTTATACCCAGGTACTAAGAACACTCGAAGGGTTGTATTGCTTTTTAATGTAGTCTGTCTCCAGTGTCTATGGTTGTTTAGAGGAGTTTTTGTGAGGTTTAATGTTGGCTAAATCATCGGTCTAACAGCAACATCTGGACCTTTGTACCTCTCATGCGGGGGTGAAATAGTTTACCTGTAAAGCCTGCACATGTGCATGCCATGAGAACCCAGCAATGACTGGCACACATATGTGCACTTTCCCTGAAAAAGAATCACATATGGGGTACACAGTTATGCATAGGGGATAAACACTCTTAGCCAAATGTTCCTGCCTATTAATCCAGCTGTTTTATCATCTTTGATTTGATGATCCATTAATTTTAGCCCATTCAATTAAATTAAAAAAGAAACTCCTTAATGACGTCCATAGTACATCATGGCACTACAGGTACATGTTTTGGTCCCCTTGACCATCTTCCTGTGGCTTAAATAAAACCTATGTACATCATTGACATGTTTTTTGATACATTCCAACTATCAAGATTTCTTAATTTGGTCATAGCCATGTTTGTAGTTAAAAAATGCCAAAGACTATAGAATTCACCCTTGTAGCGTAAGCACAGAGTGTACACCCCATTCTCATGTGAATGTTCTAATTGCATCCTGTGCTACAAGTAACGATATCTGAATCTCTGTTCCTCATGTCAATCCACTTCCCTCTTTCTCTTTCCATCGTTCCACCGTGCGCACTTCTGTGACACTCATGAAATGAATCTTTCCTGTGTCAATTTCAATGTCTGAGCCCCTACACTAGAGCGGGCAAGCTCGATTCCAGATAGACTGAAGAGGTCACATGATATTCTCAGACATCTTTTATGTCTATGTCTCAATAGACAGTTAGCTGAAGTCCCCATATTATGTTATAAAACCATGCAACTTATCATGCAGAATCGTCAGGGGAAGTAGCTTGCAAACATTTTCCACATGTTGATTTATAATACAGTCCTTGCTTTGGATATCTTTATGTTCATCGTTCCAAAGAAGCTAGGGACGTCATCTCTGTTATCCAGGTGGCCAATGAGATGTGATTATCGTATAAGTATCTTATAACATCTTGGATGTACTGATGTTGCAGGAAATGCATTTGCAACACTTTGCCTAGAATGGGTTGGAATGCAATTCCATAGTGTGCATTAGCAAAGTATTAGAGCCCTGACTATCCTCATTCACAAGAAACATACATCTATATTTTTGAGGCAATGCTCTTCTTAACGTGCATAACTAGAATGGAAATATTCTAAAAGTAGGCAAGAAAGTATCAAGATGTGTTCTTTCCACTGCTTCACTGATCCTAACATGGGTGCATTTTGTCTTTAATATTCCTCAGCAGAGAACAAGGCCTCCAGGATGAGGAAACTTGGCGTCCATGGCGACGGAGGTGGGTGCCACATCCCGGGAGAACGTGCCTTACCATTCTGCGAGAGGAGGTTCTCCATCAAAGAGAAAACATGCTGTCCTGATCAAATCGATTTCCCAAGACATTTACCCTCTTCAGGGAGACCAGATTTTCAATTTCATAGAGAATATTTTGGGGGAAATGAAAAAAAGATCACAATAATTGAGAGAGACAAGTCTGCAGAGCAGTATGAAAGAAGCTGGAGATGACAAATTCAGCCTCTTCTAACTATTATTCTATCCTGGTATATACGATTATTAAAAATGATTAACATTGCCCTGCTTTCCTATGTTAGATGTTTAATGGCAATATGTGAAATTCAAACAAAGAGCTAATAAATAAATATTCTTTTGATTGGACGAAAGCAATCACATGGTTTCATCAATTTTTTACAATATTGAAAGCTATGAGCAGCAACAGGGGCATGATTTGAATGGGGTAAAAGAAGCAATGTCTAAAATGGCCGACACCTTTCTGAGCCTGATGATACAGTGAGTATTGTCACTGCAGTGCCATCTCAATGTTGCATAGTTACATTTGAGTTGCAAATTCATTTCTACATGGGAAATTCTCTTTTCTACCACCTTTTTGTCCGTCTTTTGATTTGTGAAACCACCAGAGAAGGGTGGGGGCGGTTAGGGGCTGAATTCTGTCTTGGGCGGATAGACCTGTTATAATTTCAGCTGACGCCTTAACTGAAGACATGGTGCACGTTATCATTGCCTGCCATTTCTCTGTGGAAATGGGTGCAGGAAGGAGAGGTTTGTGGGTGTGTATCGGATTTCTAGTGCTTACAGATCAGCACTCCTCTAAACTACATACATACAGACATGATTTTGGGTTCTTTCTTGTCAAAAGCAGTATTTTCTTCAGGAATTATAAAGCTGATTAAGGCTTGGCTCATCTCTGCTCCTTTCTCACTGTTGCTGGTGAGATGGTACTCACAGATTGCTCACTTTTACTTGATCTCGCACAGGTTACACTCTTGGGTTCATCACCACCCTCCTCACACCTGCCTCTGTAGCACTTTCGCAAGTTTACAGGACTAGAGTATATCCCGGGCAGTGTATACAATGAATCGTAGTACCATGGAATAAAACGAGAAATAAGGCACTTCCCATGACCCTTGAGCTTCTAATGGCAAGAAATTCTAGAGTTACCAAACTGCCCCCAGTGCTTTGTGCCGTTTTTTTATGAGAGAGTGTGTGCTTGTGTGTGTCCCTGTCTCGCCATGTCTGTGTCTCTGTCTACGTATGTGTCTCGCTCCTTTTGTGTCTCTCTCTATGTCTGTGTCTCTTTACTGCTCTGTGTTTCTTTCTGAGACTGTCCCTCTGTCTCACGCTCACTCCCTGTCTTTCTCTCCAACCCCTCTTTCTCTCCACCCACTCTCTCTCAGGAGCCACACTGTCTGTAGTGTGCAATGTATTGTCTCTTTCCTCTCTCCCCTTCTCCCTTTTGAGTCCGTGCACTGAGTAGGAGTCTCTTTCGCTGTCTCTCAAGTCCTCTCTCACCTAATCCCTCTTGAGCCTGTCCACTGAGACAAAGTCCCTCCCCCTAGTCTCTCTCATCCGCCTCCCAAGATTACTCTTACCTAGGGTGACCAGACGTCCAGGTTTTGTCAGACTGTCCCGGAACTGAGTGTTCTGTCCCTGCCCCCGCCCTGAGAGTACTTTACATTTGAAACTCCGTCCTGGAGAGGTCAACAGGGTCTTGAGTACTGCCAGCCAGCAAGAATGCACAATCTCACACATAAACATGGGTTGCAATGTGCTCACAAGTCAAGATAGTATTTTGCATTCCAATAAATGTTATAACTTGACTTTACAGGTTGGTCTTGAACCACCAGTCTTTTAGTTACCATTTGTAGCAGTGTTGAGTTGCGTGCTGTAGCCTGTTGGGAGTAGTATATATCCTGGATGTGTGAGGAGGTGGGGGTGAACCATGTCTCTGTGATAAAATGTGCATCTAAGTTGGGTGGTGATGAGGTCAGCAATGTCTACTGCATTTGGTACTACAGAATGAGCATTGATGAGCATGAGGTTGCATGTGTGTTTTTGAGGTGGTATGTGGGTGGTAATGAGGGCTGTGGTTGAGGTTCTGTGAGTTGGACGTGCATGGGAGCAGGGTGTGGACTGAGTGTTTTCATGGTAGGATTGGATGGTAAGGGGTGAGTGAGATGTGATGCACCTGCTGCTTGTTTACCTGGGAGTGCGTAGAGCAGGGGATCCATCCCTTTCCAGGCCCTAACAATGGAAATGGGTTGCCCAGAGGGTGTGGAGAATAAGCATCAGAGGGAGAGGACAAGGCGTTGGACAGGATCCCCAGAGTAGCGGATTTGTGAGCCTCAGAGCCTGTAATTATTGTAAGCAGGAGGGTCACTGGAAACATGAGTGCCCTAACAGGCCCCAAAGGAACTTTCCACCCCCTAATCCTAAATCCACCCAATTCCCTAACCCGGATGTGCCATGATTTACCCCGAGCAATGTACGGCCTGCGGCCCCAGATGAGGATCAGAACCTGGACAGCCCAAGAGGAAAACCTCATATGAATCCATTGATACCTGTAGATCAGGAAAGTCCCTATGTAAAGTGTACTATTGAAGGGCAAACCATTTCATGTATGGTAGATACGGGATAGTAAGTCTGCCTAATGATCCGATTGTTTTCCCGTTGTCCCTCTGCCATCTACTATGATTAATGCAGTGGGTATTTCCAACACTCCAGTCCCACAACATGTTACTGAACCAGTATCAATTACCTTAGGTCCTACCACGGGCAAGCATGCTTTCTTGCAAAGTCCTTCTGCAACTGTCGGTTTTTCTGGCATAGACCTCCTTTGCAAACTGAAATATGCTATCTATTACACTCCAGGCAGAGTATTCCTGGACATCTCTGGCAGTATCCCCAAGGCTGTGTTAGATGCACTTCAGGGAGTCCCGTCCCAAGATTCAGACCCAAAGGAAGGTATGTCTCTAGATCGCACTGAATCGTTATCCCAGGTCCCTTACTGCTTATGGTCAGTGCACAATAATGAAGTGGGATGTATTCAGGACACAGAGCCCCTCTAAGCTCGCCTTTCTTCACCTTGCTCGTATTGCTTTCTCCTGCTCCACCTTTTATCCCTGTGGGGAAAGGAAAGTGTTGTTAGGTGTGGGTGATTCTGGTTAATTGCATGACTCTTCTACTGGGACATGTTAAATAAACTGTTTTATCAGTCTGCTGTCTTGCGGATATTGCTTAAGATGTTAAGGGGGAAAATTGAACTCCTATTTTCTGTTCCAAGGGTGGAAAGGGAGTTGTCATGCATTGGTTTCTCACCCTTGAGGGCAAAAGAATTTTGATAGGGTTGGTCTGAGGATTGCAGAGGGGTATGAAGGTTTATATTTGGGGTTTCTTCATGAAAGTGGGTTCTCCAACTATTATCAATTGGACCATATCCCACTGCTGACAACATATATGAGAAACTCATGGTGACCAAAAGTAAGACAGACACAAGTGATCACAGTTCAGGGGTGTTTATTGAACAATAAAGAGAGTATGCAGATTGGAAAAAAATCTAAGCCTAAATCTAAGATGGGGACAGGAGTCGACCATCAAATGAAAATAAGGCAGTCCTAGTGATGTTAAGTCAAATAAAAAGGCCTGTACTAAGAAAACCTATTACAAAACCTTACAACTACTATAAAAGGGGGTGTGGGATAGTTTTCCAGAAAGAAAGAAGTGTTCGTAAATGATAAGTCAGTAGGCAATGGCTTGGGTCTCCCCTCCCCATGTTTCAAGCACAGGGTAAGGTTGGAGCTTGGAGCACAGTATGCTCTCAGGCTTCACCAGCCCGAGACAGTTCCAATGGTAGTTCTCAAGATGTCAATGGCCAAGTCTCGTTTCCTTAGAAATTCTCTTGCCTTCGGGTCTAAGGTGTTCAAACAATTTATACAAAAGTTCCTTTAACAAATGAAAAGTGTGTTCCCAATATTCGTTGGGTGATGAGTCCACCCTAGGTCCCCCTCTTCTGGGCTACCTCTCTCAATTGTAAATTACAGTTCACACAGGGTGACGACTTCACCCCTGGGTCCCCCTCTTCTGGGCTGACCCCTTTCTCAATATTATTTCTCCACAATATCTCAGATAGGGCGACAGTCTCACCTTTAGGTCCCCCCTCTTCTGGTGCTGACCTTTGCACAATAGAACCTTTGGACCATATCTTAACTTCGGATCTCCTAGTTCGGACTCAGATCTCTGTTGACTTCCAGCCCTTGAGTGACGGCTTCACCGCTGGATCTCCCTCGCTCGGGCTCAGACCTCTCTTGACTGTCGGTGTTGAGTTTAGCGTCACCCCGGATCTCCCTCGTCCAGACTCAGTCCCTTTTAATTTCAAATGTTAACGGAAATCACGTCCCTTCTCCTTATTTACTACATGGTATTCACTTCCCTCACTTCGTTGCCCATTCACGGATCAAAGTCTTTCGAACGTACAGGGCTTTTGCTCAACCCTCTGGTATGACCACTTTGCATTCCTTTGGCAGCCTTCCTATGGCCCTCTGGTTTCTGTAGTTTATCAATATGGGGTTCAACCAGAGTCTCTTAAATTGACACCCACGTGTGGTGTCGATTTCCCTCTGAAGCTGATTCCCCCTTTGTACTTCACAGTTCACTTCAAGTTCATTACTTTAGTTTCAAAACTTGCCACTTTGCGATTCTCATTCAACACCTCCTGGCTTCTTTCGATTCTCCCCTCAACTCACTGGGTGTGCTTAATCGCCTCGCTTTCTGTTTCACTGTGGAGTCAAGGCTGGCACCACGGGTGTGGGAGCTTCCTCTGCTCTGCTTTATCAGCATAAACTGGCCCTGTTTACCATTGACATCTGCAGCATGACACTGGGGCTATTGTCTGCGGTTTTAGATGCTCCTCACTGAAGGTTCTGCAGGTCTGGGACGAAAAGTGCAAGGTTCTTTCTGTCCTCGCCTCTCTCTCTCTTCCCGCCGCCTTTCTCCTTCGACTGAACTGCCGCCTTGGTTTAGCCGGCTCGTCGTGTTGTCCGCTATGCTCCCCTTGCTCGTATTGCTTTCTCCTGCTCCACCTATTATCCCTATGGGGAAAGGAAAGGGTTGTCAGGTGTGGGTTATTCAAGTTAATTGCCTGACTCTCCTATTGGGACACGTTAAATAAACAGTTGTATCAGTCTGCTGTCTTGCATGAGGCAAGACAGTTTTCGTGTTAGAAAGTTAAAGGGTTGAAGTGTCAGAATATCTTACAGGACAGGGAAGGTTTGTGAAATAAGCAGGCGGGTTTGTGGGGTAAACTGATAGTTGGGATCGTGACCTGAACAATCGTGGGAATCGTAGTATTTTACCTGAGCAAATGGGACGTGTGGAATATACTGACTAGAGGGGCGTGGAAAAGCATGGCTGGGAGTTTGCAGGTAGGGAAGAGGGAAACAGGGGTTCTGGGAGATGCGATTTTGAGATGCTACAGAGTTTGGACTTCTATTTGGTTTATTAGAGTTGTAGTAGGGTCGATAGGACTTGACTAAGGGATCTTCTATGGTTGGAAGGGAGGTAGAAATGGAATAACCAAAGAAAACCACAGGTAGTTCGTCCCCCTCTTCTTCCCTCTCGGTAGAATACTGCGTCTCAACTTGGGTTTCCCCCGAGCATTACCCCAGGTTCCCCTACCCAGGTGATCCTCCCCCACTGGTCCGCCCCAGTAACTGGATCCAACAACGATGGCCATGTCCTAGCCACCCGAATAAGGGAGTCTCGAGGTCTTACTGGGAGAATACCCTCTGGTTTCTCAGTCCGGAGAACATATATTCCTCTCTAAAGAAGAATACTGCATTTCATCCTGCGGAATCTCCCCACTTCCCTGGGCCTGTTCTCCACCACGGTGGTCCTCCCGCCGTACACCACCCCCAGGATTGGGATCCGGAGGCATCTGCCCTCTCCTGGCCACCTGGGAGGAGACTCTAGGCAGGGTTAGTGAGGGATCCGCAGGATTCTCCACAGCATCTAGATGCTACTGACATTTCACTGACTGATGGCCACTGTGCAGCATTTCAATAAAAAGAAGCTATTAGTCCCCTCAATATCTGTAACACCTGTGAGGTTCCAGAAGGAGGTCTCTCGGGAATCCAGAGGATATGTCACAACTACTAAAAGAAGCGAGTCCCCGCCTGCACAAGAGAGAACAGGGTATAGGGAGGGCCCCCTCCGCCTGGCAGTAGCGACTTATGTAATGCGCCCCCTGATGACAATCGAAGCAGCTCACTTGTCGTAAGTTTACCTGCTTTTTAGTGTACTTTGTTTTCTGAACCACGTTTGCAGCAATGTCTTATCTTGGCTGTTACTAGTGCACTGGGTTTCATGAACCACGTATTCGCAGAGTTGGCAGCGGCTTTTTCTCTTGTTCTCTTGTGAATGAGTAGTGCACTGAGTTTTTTGAACTGTGTGTTCACTGAGTTAGCAGCAACCGTCTACCTTTCCTATGACTAAAGCTTTATGTTTCATGATATTGCTAGTATGATAACTTTCCACATTTGTGTGGAAACTTTCTTTGGCCAAGTCCCTGATACCTGTTCTGGTTCTTGGTCCAAGATTTCCTCTATGCCAGCATTCATGTGTGCCTTCTAAGTAGTGCTTGCATAGCTTCCGCCTACAGCCTCTGTCTACAGGTTCTGCTCTTTTTCTTTTCTCTGCCTATCCTGTACTTGGTTATTTCTAGCCACTCTGCTTTTCAGTCTTGATTACAAATTGGGCCACTGTTGTGTCTCAGCTCTGTATCCGTATACAGTGGGTCCCCTGCATTGGTCTCCATTAAGATCAGAGAAGGAGAAGACTTTGGTTGCCTTAGTCTAGTTCGTTTGAGTCTTACCTGTCTCAGTATATGGTGTCCAGCTTTACCCTTAGACTGAGTACTACCATCTCATCAGCACGTCTTACCCATGACGTTGCTGCATGATTGTTAAGAGTAATCTGCGGGTACCTATCCCAAGGGCTTTCCTTAATCTCATGGAGACCCCTTATCATATTCCAGTACATCCTTTATTATGATCAATCCGTCATACCCAGTATACTTGCCTCCCATCTCTGTCTCTCTGTGTCACTTTGCTTTCAGCCCGCTCCCGCCCCTACAGTTCCTGTGACTACCTGTCACCACAAAGATCAGCCTGGTATGTACCCGTTTCTGTTATATGCTAAGTGTTACCTCCCGAGTCTCCCCAAAACTACAGTGTGTACTGTGAGAAACCTGAGGGTATCCTCACTCCTACTCCCTTTGATCCTCTTCTCAGGTGGCCAGGGAAAGGCCCTGACCCTGGGGGTGGAGAAGCAAGGGAGGATCACCTGGGTGGAAAGACCTTGGGGATGGGGAATGGGGTGCCCACAGGCATGGTATCACCCTTTCCTTGCTGAGAACCAACCTAACCCTCCCCTGGCCTTTATAGGCTATTGTAAAGCAGCTCCCCTCATGTCTCCACATTTAACCTTTGGCTTTACTGAGACGAGGAAGAGGCGACAGAGTAATGAACACTCAAACTTTATTTCACCACTTTGGTACTGGGACGAGGAAGAAGCCAGCAGAGTACTGCGAGGGTCATGCATGTCCCTTTAATTATGGTCAGGCAAATCGAATTGGAAGTCCACACCTGTAATCTGTTGAGTGGTTGCAGGTGTATAAAGGGAGACCAGTGCAACAGCAGTGGAACAGCAGGGAGAGAAACAGGGAGGCCTGCATGGGAGCGACCAGTAGGGGACCCGTATCATGAGGAGGCAGCCGTGGTGGGGTCTGCAAGAAAGTCAGGATGCCAGCCGATGCCCAGAGAACCTGTGGAGCCCCAGGCAAGTCGGGCCGTTAGGCTACCAAAGGTGTGGGAGCCTGCGTATTGGGAAGCGAGTAGATACATCTGCGAGCAAGCATGGAAGAAGAAGGAACGACGTCCGCATCCGTGCAGAGGAAGCAGATTTGCCGGGGTGCGCCTGAGAGCCCGGGCTCTCAGAAGCTGACTTGCCAACCGGTGAAGCAGGAAGAAGGCAGCAGGAGCTGACGGAGAAGACGCCAAAGGACCGGTGAGTGTCGGGTAAGCCTCTCAAAGCCAGGGTTTCTTATCACAGTGCCAGGCAAATGCCTATGTAACAATGCCTATGCAGGAGCTAAAACTGTTGGTTTTCCAAATGGTGTTTTAACAGAAATTCAGTGCATTGAACAGAGGCAAGGACGCACATGTTGCTTATAAATCAAGTGGCTGAAGGCACACTTGGTTAGGGCATTTGTATTACAGGAGGACTGATTTACAGCTGCAACTAAGTCATTACCTTTCACTTTCAGAGGACTGATTAGAAATAACAATATCCTTGGGGTGTGCTTTGGTTGCAGCGGGGCAGATATTGGGAGGGAAAGGCTATAGGGACTAGCATGGCCTTGGTCATTCAACAGGTGGATAAAAAGTCAAACAACATCTACAGGATTCGTGTCCCCCCTCACATCCCACCTCTCTCCTCTCTTCACTTCCCATGACAATTGTTTCGGTTTAGAGGCACTGCTTAACGCGCCACCTAAGAGCCAAAACTATAATGTGGATTTATTCTGTTACAGGAGAGTTAGGGTCCCTGTAACAAGCGTGTTGAGGCCATACTAATGGGATAAAGGCGATATACAAATGACCAACTACTACTACTTCTAAACCACCCATGATGTCACTACCTTCAGTCATAGTTATCAGTGAACATGCAAACCCTGTCGGCAGCCGGGGGTCCCAGGGGCCGGACTCAGTAGAGCCCAGCGATCATAACCATGTTTTATACTAACAGAATAAATCTGCATGTTTGGTTTCGGCTCTTAGGGTCCAGCGAAGGGTATAACTTGGCTGCAAACTTTATCAGCCTAACGATTAATGGGTAGCACTGCAGACTTCCATTCACAAATAATCTTTAAAGTTCAGTGTTTTGCAAGTCCTTGCATCATGGGAAGGGTGGATAACCTGCACATAGCAAGTTTTCCATGAGATGTTATGCATCTTTTTTCGGGGCATTATCAGAATCTCTTCCCCCATGTTTGCCCATCCTTCACACTAATAGAATTGCCTTAGTCCCCTGTGGTGTCATTTCTCAGGCTTCTTCCATGTGCCCCTGAATGGAGGGCACGCCGGGGAGATATATATATATATGTATATATATATAATGCTAATAGCAGAAATATGTTCATAATACAGGATCCAGCTTCAACTTTGCAAAAATGCTTTTTGTTAATCGTGTGTGCTGGACCATCCTTGTGGGGACTTATTTCATTATTACGATTTGGAATTGAATTGACTCATATGCACATGGTTACATGTTTCTTTCACAGCAATCTTTGCACATTATGCAATTGTATTCCTCTATATGAGTTGCTGCCATCATCCTTGGGATGCACATCAATCCTTGCACATTATGCAATTGTATTCCTCTATATGAGTTGCTGCCATCATCCTTGGGATGCACAGCAATCTTTGCACATTATGCAATTGTATTCCTCTATATGAGTAGCTGCCATCATCCGTGGGATGCACAGCGATATTTGCACATTATGCAATTGTATTCCTCTATATGAGTAGCTGCCATCATCCCAGGGATGCACTGCAATCTTTGCACATTATGCAATTGTATTCCTCTATATGAGCAGCTACCATCATCCTTGGGATGCACAGCAATCTTTGCACATTATGCATTTGTATTCATCTATATGAGTAGCTGCCATCATCCTTGGGATGCACATTGCATGGATGCTAATGGTATGGCATTTCCCATACAATATGCACACAAAAGCCTCAAAATGTGTCGGAAACGAGGACTGGGGCACAGAAGGTTGACATGAATGACCCATAATCACACACTGCAGCTGGGGGAGTGGAGGCAGTGATTAGAATTGATGTTTCATTGTTTCGCAATCACCATCTTGCCCACAGAACCATACCCACTCTCTAGGATTGGTGCCATGATAAAGATGTTACTGTTTACTTTGAGGCTGTGGTTTGATAGGAAAATTAATTTCCCATTAGGGATGGTGCATGTTTATCTCAAAGGGTAAGTTCCCACAAAGGCCGTGTGTGATAATAATGTTATTCAAGTCCCACAGAGAGGGGGTGTGATCATAGTGATGCTAAAGTCCTCACAGATGGGGTGTGTGATTATGAGGATGCTAAAGTCCTCACAGAGATGGTGTGTGATTATAATGATGCTAGAGTCCTCACAGCGATGGTGTGTGATTATGAGGATGCTAAAGTCCTCACAGAGAGGGTGTGTGATTATAATGATGCTAGAGTCCTCACAGCGATGGTGTGTGATTATGAGGATGCTAAAGTCCTCACAGAGATGGTGTGTGATTATAATGATGCTAGAGTCCTCACAGAGAGGGTGTGTGATTATAATGATGCTAGAGTCCTCACACAGATGTTGTGTGACAACCGCAATGTTAAAGTCTCTAACAGAGAGGGTGTGTGATCATAATGATGATAAATTACCCAAAGGGATGGTGTGTGATAATGACATTAAAGGTGCAACAGAGATGTGGCATGATAAGACATATTTAAAAGTTTCCACATAAATGGTGCGAGATTATCATGATTTTAAAATTCCCCGCACACATTGTATGCTAAATTGGTGAAGTTGAGGTCCCAGTAGAGATTGTGTGTCGTGATACTGAAATTCAGGTCCTAAAAGAGATGGTGTGTGATGATTATATTAAAGTCCTCACAGTTATTGTGTGTGATAACATTTATATAAGAGTACTTACAAAGATGACGTGTTATAATTGTGATGTTAAAGTCCCCACAGAGAGGATGTGTGATGATAATGGTGATCAGATGCCCACATGAATGGCATGTGACGGTGGTAGGGTCAAAGTCATTGCAAATGTGGTGTTTAAAGATGGTAAAATCAGGGATGGCAAAGTGGCTTGAATTAGATCCAAGTCTATCTAAACAATGGGAGTTCAGTTCAGCTCGAGCAATTCCAAGCATTCAGATCTGAAGCTCAAGATGCTTCGGAGCTTTTCAGCAGGAATTTGAGCCGCTCCTCTAGATGCGAGTATTTGATGGTTCAGCTCAGGTCAAATAATACTTTATTGTATTAGGAAATTCTGGGATACTGGTGGCTAAGGAAGTGATGCAGCGAGGCCATTATTTCCTGCCTGGAGCCGTTCCATTGCAGAGAGAGCATGGAGACAGGCCTCTATGCCTCGTAGCTTTCATCCAGTGGTGTCCTCTCTTAACATCCACGTCTAGTTCAAAAGCTGCCCGTTGAGTTTGTGATGATAAAGGTGTTAGCGTTTACTTTGAGTCTGTGTTATGACAGTGAAGTTAATTTCCCAATAGGGTGGGCGCATGATTATGGTGACGGGAAAGTCCCCACAAAGATTGTTCCTGAAAATGATACTATTGATGTCCCCACGAAGATGGTGTGTGTGATGGTGCGTGATAATTAATGATGCTCAAGTACTCGCAGAGAGGGTGTCTGAGAACATTGATGTTAAAGTCTGTCATCGAGATACTGTGTGATATTAATGATAACCGGATAAATGCTTCAGGGCAACCCCAACTCTGGCCGGGGCCAGGGTACTATCAATGATAAACAAAGGAAATTGCCCCGCCAGGAATAATATACATTAAGAGAAATTAATGAATTGCATTTTGGTCATATGTGATGGAGGCGGGAGTATATAACAATACCCTGCTGAGTACCACCCGGTCAGTTCATGCGGCAAACTGACTCCAGAATGTCGCTTAATTACTCAAAGCCAATTCTTTTGTGAACAATTCCTGACTTCCTTTTTTTGTTTTTGAAACCCTGTGGTTCACAGGTAAGATATTTGTTTTATTTTACAGAAATAAAGTCACTTTCATATCTTTTCAATGAGTCAATGATTAACAGACATATCAGTGCAAGAAAAGTAATACATGCATCCAATAAAACATACAATAAAAACATTTGCTCATGAATGGTTGTAATTGCTTAATTGAAGAAAAACAGGGAAAATATTAGAGAGAAAGGACAAGAAAATATGGGTAGACACAACTGATAGGGAATTTACAAATGGCGTATCAATATCACACTCCTTACTATCTGACTAGTTTCAAAAGAGACCAATACTAGATCTTCGACCACCTAATCATGAACCAGGGGTCTACGTAGAGCTACAGCTATGTGTTTAGTAACTGTAGAGCCTCATTCCTATTCGCCATATATGCTTCAAAGGGGGCTTTACGTTTCGGGGGCAGAAAAACCCATGTGCCACCTTCCTCGGGACCAAAGTACAGCGACCCCTAATGATTGAGGGAGAAGAAGCTTGTTTGTGCGTGAGCTCCCCGGGGAGGTAATGTCTCAGTACAGAAGCACTCTGGTGAAGTCGCTGGGCCCGTTAACTCTGCCAAGCATGCAGTGCCTCCCTGAGGCGGGGCACACAGGATGCAGGATCTAGCTAATATGGGTCCTACCCACGGGCGAGTAGGAGACTTGCAATGGGATAGCAAGCGTGAGAGTGAGTCAACGTTGAAAATGCATTGTCATGGAAACCTAAGTCAGCGTTCTCATGCAGGTGTTTGAAATTACCGGTCAGCTCAGCGTGTGTATCCCCTGTTGTCTGTCTGAAAGCCAAGTAGCCGCGTCTGTGTGTGATAACGTCTCTAGAGAGTTGGTGTGTGATAATAAAGATGTTAAAGACAGCACAGAGATGTTGTATGGTGAGAACGATATTAAAGCTCCCATAGAGATGGTGTGTGATTATCACGATGTTAAAGGCCCATGGACATTGTGTGTGATTTTGAGAAGCTTCCATAGAGATGGTGTGTGATTATCACGATGTTAAAGGCCCATGGACATTGTGTGTGATGTTGAGGCCTCCATAGAGATGGTGTGTGATTATCATGATGTTAAAGGCCCATGAACAGTGTGTGTGATGTTGAGAAGCTCCCATAGAGATGGTATGCGATTATCACGAAGTTAAAGGCCCATGGACATTGTGTGTGATGTTGAGGCCTCCATAGAGATTGTGTGTCATGATACTGATATTCAGGTACTCACCGATGTGCATGATGATTATGTTAAAGTCCTCATCGATATATTGTGCGATAATGGTGATTTTAAAGTCTCCCTCTAAGCTAGTGTGTGTGATGATGTTAAAATCACCAAAGTGATGGTGTTTTTTCTTGATGTTGCTACAGCACCCGCAGAGATGGTGTGTGCATATATGATGATGGTACGATCCCCACAGAGATGGTGTGCGCATGTATGAGGTTGGTACGATCCCCACAGAGATGGTGTGTGCATATATGATGATGGTACGATCCCCACAGAGATGGTGTGTGCATATATGATGATGGTACAATCCCCACAGAGATGGTGTGTGCATATATGATGATGGTACTATCTCCACAGAGATGGTGTGTGCATATATGATGATGGTATGATCCCCACAGAGATGGTGTGTGCATATATGATGATGGTATGATCCCCACAGAGATGGTGTGTGCATATATGATGATGGTACGATCCCCACAGAGATGGTGTGTGCATATATGATGATGGTACGATCCCCACAGAGATGGTGTGTGCATATATGATGATGGTACGATCCCCACAGAGATGGTGTCTGCATATATGATGATGTTAAAGTCCCCATGTAGATTGTGTGTGATAATGACGTGAGTGTCTTTATAGAGATGATGTGTGATGATGATGTGTGATAGTGGTGATTATCACGTTCCCACTGTGACGATTTTAATGTCAAAAGCATTGCCAATATGGTGCTTCAAAATGGTAAAACTAAGTGTGTGTGAACAGGCTTCAATCAGGTACTAGCCTATAAATGGAGTTTCCATTGGCTCAGACGTTTGAAACCATTTGGAGCTGAAGCTCGAGATGGTTCAAAACTTTAAACAGGATTTCGAGCTGCTCTTATAGACATGAGTATTTGATGGTTCTATTTGGCTCAAATAATACTCTTTGGTAGTATTGAATTCTGGGGTACTGATGGCTAAGGACATGATGCAATAGAGACATCATTTCCTGCCGGCAGGAATTTTATTGCAGAGAGAGTAGAGGGACAGACCTTAGGATGGTTCTGCTTCATCTAAACTTATCAATTCCTAAAATCCACATCTATCTGAAAATCTGCACTTTATGTTTCTAGTTACAGCCTTTTCTTTAATGAAAAACTGTACTTTAGTTTACTTTCAGTTTACTTTATTTTATAGAAGGGAAACAGAAATCTGGCACAGATATTTGAGGCTCATTAGAAGGTTGTTGGTATTTTTGGTGAAATGCTTAATTTCAGAATATTGTTCATAACAGGCATTTTTTCTGCTTTGAGTTAATCTTACTAGGTCGAGCCGACTCAATATAGTCTCAATCAATATTTTCCTGTGGTTGGAAAATACTAAACTAATTTGAATCGATATATGTACATATTTCAGAAAAGCTTTAACCCAGTTTGAATGATAGTAAGCAATTGGCTGGAATTGGTTAGAGCCGATTCAATCTGCATAGGGGTCGCACTGGATATTTACTGACTCAATGTCACTAACAAGCCATTTCTATGGCGACTCGAATGACTCGAGTCAAATCAAACTGTTTTTTGCACTGTTGGAAGTGGCATTCGAGTCCAGCACTTTAAGGCTTGCCCATCCTTGGGTAAAATGTAATTTCCGATATCATGATGTTAAACTTGTCACAAAGATTTAGTGCAACAAATAGTCGAGTATGCTAGATTAGCAGTCAAGTGTCAGTAATCCACACTCACTGAATCAGCATGGAGACGACATCTTCTGCAGAGCATGGGTTTCAGGACAGTTGTGCTTTTGTCTACATTGACTTGTGTGCTGATCCTGAGGTTACATTTTAAACATAGATAGTGTGATATGGTAATGATGTTAAAGGTCCCACTGAGATTGTCTGTGGCAATATGGATGTTAAGACCTCAACTCATGTGGCAGAGAGAGTGCTTTTATTCATTATCCCTGGCACTGATTCTTTGTGATGAGTGATGTCAAAAGTATTTTCCAACGAGAAAGCTCACAGAGCTTGAATGGAACAGAGTTGAAACAAACAAACACAAGATATGAAAAACAAAACATTTAAAAGTTCAATGGCTCTTGATGAACAACGCTCCTGTCGGGGGGAAATTCTGCCGGGGTCGGCCGGGCCGTCCGCAGACCTCCGGGCAGGGAGGCCCCAACTCCTCCCGTATATCCCAAAAGAGATAGAGTATGAGACACACGCAAGAAGCAAGGTGACTCTGCTGTTTATTAGACAAAACGGCAGGGATGGGTCAAGGAGCATACGCGTCCGTCCTGACACACACACAATCGTGGGGCTCGCAGGCCCTTTTTACCTTAGTATGACGCGCTACTTGCGTCACTTTGGAAAGTTTAGCAAAAAACCTATCTCCACTCTGGATTGGCTACTCGAGTGGTAGGGTTAGTATAGCATACATATAGAGAACGGTGTTAGTAGTCGGGGGTTAGTCAGGTGATATACCTGGGCTGTCCCTTCAATTTGATACATGAAAATTGTTACATGAAGACCTCTGAGGATTGGTCAATGTTAATGGCGTCAGTGATAAAAACCCCATGTTCCGATTGGTCCGCTCGCGAGCCTCCCAGTCTGGGACTATCGCTGTTCCCAGCTCGCGGTGCACCTGTCATTTGCAACAATGTTTTACTATGGGTAGGTATAAACAATGTGAGGATTCATTCATATGTTGGGAGGTCGACTACTCCCACTGCTGCAGATGTCCAATTAGTCTTTTAATTGTATCTGCCTGTGTCTTGAAACGTGGGATTCAGGCGTCTCCTTCCTCCTGGGCTTGGTATCCCGTCAAGTTTGGCTTTGTCACGTGAGGTGGGACCGTGTTTGAGGCAAAATTCAACACAATGTTGTTTTTCCTACTGTGTGTCTGGTTTATCTTGCAGGTGCGACCTTGGCGTCGGATTGCGGCGTGCGAGAATGCAACATTGTGCCCTTGTCGGTGTGCTTTCGCCGGGCTCATTTTGCAGGGTCAGCAACCCAGCTCTTGCTCATTCAATGTTCATGGAAGCTTTTGCTTGCGGCCTACTTGGGCCTGGTGCATAGGTGGAACCGTTTGATGCAGAGCGCTTTAGGTTACGGTATCATATTGCTCTATCCTAAGTATCGTGTCTCCGTTATATTCTTCATTATGGTACATGGTTCTTAGAAGAAGCGTGAGCAAGCCTTTTTAGATAAGTTCATTATGCGTCTTGCGTTTCTGCATTTTGAGAGCCTATGTGGAAAATAATAAAGATGCACGTCCGTGGGTATGTCTGTCGCCTACGTCATAGCACTGAGTATGTTCTTCGTGTGGATTGGTGTGGGAGTGTCCGGTGTGCATGTTTGCACAGGTGTGCTGACCGTTGGCTAGGTCGTCATGGCATCTCTAACGACGTGTAGGTTTAGTCGAGTTGATCCGTGCCACAGGTGTCGGCATGGACAGGGCGGGCTGCTGGGCAAGTAGATGGGCACATCCGTATGTTCCTGTACCAGGGTATTTGGTCGTCTGGTAGATAGGCAAACTCCTCTCGTGGCGGGTGTCTAGGCCGTGATCCTCTAGGCCAAGCACGAGAGGGGAAGGGTGGGAGCCTGTTCTTCCATTCTCCCACTTCAGTCCCCCCTCTGGTCGACTTGTCGACCACAAACATATCCTTCTCTTTATCTCCTCTTACTCTCCATATTTTAGTTATTCCTCCCAAATGTCCATATGGTTAACATGGTCTTTAAATGACCAATACATATATTCACAAGTTCCTCCAGGAGTGCAGTATACCCATTTCCCTATGTAGCTCCTTGGGTTTCTTGGGTTTTCGAGCTTCACAGATGGTGGGTCCAGGTGGTTGGTGATGATCTGGTTGCGCAACTTCTCTCTCTCTTTTATGATTGTGCCTGTGTGTTGGCCGTCATCTGTTGGCATCAAGAGGTGTATACCAACCATTTCGATCATCTCGTCTGTGGTGCGTGCCTTCCGGGCTTTTCAAAATCTTATTATGATCAGTGTAGCTCAAGCCAAAATAGTACATCCAACTATAATCTTCAGTCCATCTGACAGCCAAGATGGCATCCATGACCATAATATTTAAAACCAGCTCTCATCCTTTTTTACACCTTTACTTTCATCCATCATTTTTGAGTGCATCTGGGCCAATTGTGATACTGCTTCCGTGAGTGTACCATTGTCAGCATCGTTAGCAGGAATGAATGTGCAGCATGATTGTCCTATCTTTGCGCAAACTCCTCCTTCCATTGCTGTGAGGAGGTCCAGTACATATCTGTTCTGTAGTGCAACCATTCTTACTGCTCGCAATTCCTCTTTTATTGCGTTGAATCCATTTACTGTAGAGTTAATTGTCATCATTAATTCCCACCTAGTTATCTGGAGCCATTTTGCGTTTGCGTAGGCCTGCAGTCCAGGATGTATTATTGAGGAGAAGAACATAGCTGCTCTGCTGAATAGTCTGTGTTCCGGCGGAATTGAGGTGAGTGCTGTTTCCGACCTTCCCCACAGGTAATTTCCTGTCAGAGGTTCTCCTTGTCTTTTCCTTCTGTTGAGGACAGTGTTGTTGCCGTTGCGTCGGTTCTCTGGCCCTTTCCAAGGCTGTGCAGATCTCTTCTTCCTTTTGTTCCCTTCATCCATCTTGGGGAAATTCGCCATATTCACATGCTTCTGGGGTACCACTAGTGATGGTACATTAACGTGTACTATAGTGCATACACCATTCCACAAAGGGGGCAGTGTGTGGTACGCCTTGTCTCCACAGGCCCAGTAATGGTCCATTACTACTGCTGTTCCTGCTCCCCGCTCCGGTAACTCCATCACGCTTTCACAGTTGGTGTTGTATCCTACGTCCACCTCTCCTTTATGTTGGTAGCATACCTTAGGCGCAGTTAGCGGCAGTATTGTTATTGGGTCTTCATCCTTCTCCATCCACGTGAGCATGGGTACGTACTTGATCCAAGTCATCCAACATCTATGGTTGTGTCCATCAATAGTTGAAATATTTTCTCTTGTTACCATGTTGCTGCCAACCACTCCTATGTCCCATTTGTTGTTCATGTACACCTTCCCTGTTATTATCATCAGTGGTCTTTCCCAACATCCGTTTTTACCAGGGACTTCAGTGGCGTACCAATCACATGGTAGGTACTGCAGTGTTACTTTCTTTGTTTCTCCTTTTTCAGGACCATTTGTTATGTATCTGAATCCTTTAGCATATAAACTGCTCTTGTGGTAACTCAAATAAGTCTTGAGGAAGTTGTTTTCATATGGATATGTATCTCGTGTTTTCCACACCAGTTGCACCACTGTCCCTTGAAATCTTCCTTTCGTCTGGAACAGTGCCAGGTATATTATACATCGTGCTATTTTTTCATCAATCTCCGTGGCAACAAATGTTCGAGAAGCGCTCATGGCGTATGGGATCAATGAGCAAACGTAGCAGCTGTCTTCTGTTGTCTGCTTACCTATGTGGGTCATGTGTTGGTACCATATGTTGTTTGAGATGTGTGCTGAATCTTGTATGTAGTTGTCAATGCCTTTATTATCTGATTATGTGCTGCGTTTAACCCTATTTCCCCTGTGTGGGATTTTACTAGTACCACCTGACATAACACCTGTTGCAGCTGGGGGTTGGGGTGTATTACGTTTGGGTACAGCAATAATATTGATAGCATAGCTGTACTGCCATACAGAAGCAGCCAAGAACCCGGTGATCATTAAAATCCCTATCAATTTTATTACAAATGCTAATTTCACCGGCATTTTGCTCTTACCTTGCTGCAGTCCGGCAGCTTATTCTTGCGACGTTCCAGTTGCCCGCCTGAAAATTCTTAATATGCTTGTTATTGGTGTTAGTTGTTGTTTTTAAGCTCTCCCTATCAGGTAGTCATTCAGTGCCCAGGCGAAGAGCTGTTCCCACGCCAATCTAAGTGATCTATCTCTTAGGGCAGGCAAGTATGGTTGGAGGTGGGGCATTGAATGTTCTATGGCCAATAGGAATGCTGTGTAGTAGACATGTACCCTCCTTCTTTTCAGGTACGTTGGCCTTTTTATTTCAAATACAAATTGGTGTGACAATTCTTCCAGGTAATTATCGTCTGAGGGTACCATCTACTCCTGGGCAGTGAATTGGTTAGTTATCTACTTTCTTAACAGTACAATAATACGCTGTACCTGCATGTGCGAGAGAAAAGAAAGAAAACATTCAGGTGTTTACATGTGTATATGTGCAAAACAATGTCCTTCAGTTCAGTTATTACTACAGTGGGTAGGGGGTCAATGGGCAGAGGGTTTGGGGCTCAACTGGCGGAAGTCTCTTTACCCTTTGATCGTGTAACCATGGGGTGGGCGGTATGGGGATCACCCCTTTCTTTTCTAGTAGTTGTCTCTGGGGAATCTGGGGGGTGGCAGGGTATGGGGACACTTAGGCCATTAGTTGTGGTAGAAGTCTCTTCCTCCGTTGGTGACGCTGTTGTTGTTCTTCCAGTGGCCCTGTCGGTGGCGCTGGGGCGGGTCTGGAGTTTGTAGATCTTTACGTCGTGTAGGTGGTTCCAGGCACATTTGTCCTGTAGCTTTACTGCTCTCGTTGATACCTCCTCTACCAGATGGGGGCCAGTGAATCGTGGACTGTTCCACTTTCTGTTGAAATTGCGAAGTAGTACGTGGTCACCTTTAGCAACTTTGCACAGTCTTTCCTTTTCCAATTCTTTATCCACGTCTTCTTGTTGATCGCTGTTAGACCCGCCCCGCGTGCGCTCGAGCTGTTGAGACACAAACACTACACTAGTAATCAAAGAAGACACATATTGGTACATTTCATCACCAAGGACATTTGCAGTACTCTCGTGGTCGGTAAATGCTCTTGATGTTGGCGTTAGGGGAAGGCGCATTTGACGTCCGGTAACCACCTCGTGAAGGGTGAGGTGGTGGTCGGAACCTGGTCTATTCCTTAGCTCAAATAGGGCTAATGGAAGGCAATACAACCAACTCTTCTTTGTTGTTTGCCGTATTTTTGCAATTGCCTCCTTTAATAGGCCATTCAGGCGTTCACATTTACCGTTGGCCTGTGGGTTATGCTTGATGTTCAGCAAGGATGTGATGTGCTGGAACATTTCGTTTGCGAAATGTGGCCATTGTCTGACCTCAGTACCTCGCACACTCCCCACCTGGGGAAGACCTCCCTCACTAGGAATTTATCTGCTCTGAATGCATCTGGGTGTGAACAGGGCCCTGCTTCAATCCACCTCGAGAATGGGCATACTACTACAATCATATACCTATTTCCTTGACATACGTTGATCATATCAACATAGTCAATATGGAGATGTCGGAAAGGTCCCTCTGGCCGGGGTATAGTACCTCTTATCACCTTCAGAGTGTGACCGGCCGTAAACTGTTGGCATGTGAGACAATTGCTGATAAAATTTGACACATGAGAATTTAACTCGGGGCAGAACCAGTCTTCCCTAATCCGTGCTGCAATTACTTCCTTGCCTGTGTGGGCTGGGTGATGTAGTTGGCTCAGGGCGGTGTTCAATAGTGCCAGTGGTATTACAATCTTTCCAGTGTCACCCTGGCGCCATAGTGCGTCAGTTGGTGACATTGTGCATCCTCTTTTTACCCATATTTCGTTTTCTGCCATTGGTGCAGCCGCTTGTAGCTCCATTATCTGTGTGGCTGGGAGATGGGTGTACCCTTCTCTTATCAACATCTCCTTAGCCATTCCCCTCCCTCTCCCTCTCTGTGACTCTGGGGGGTTCCATATCTCACCAAAATATGCAGCATACTTCGCATGTGCGTCCGCTGCTGCATTCCCTTTTGAGATATGGTCTTCACCATTGGTGTGTGCGGTGCATTTAACCAAAGCTAATTCTTGGGGGTCATTTATTGCTTCAATTAATTCAGCCAATAGGAGGGCATGTTGCACTGGAGTGCCATCAGCTCTCCTAAACCCGCTTCTTCTCCATTTCGAGAGCCCTGAGTGGACAGTGGACGTAACATATGCGCTGTCGGAATATATGGTCACTCGTTTGTCAAAGCTTTCCTTCAACGCCAAGATCAGTGCAATTAATTCTGCTGCTTGGGCGGAATAATGCTGTGGTAGTTGTACACATCTCATTGCCACACACACCGGTACCTCCATCATTTTTACCACTGCTGCCCCAGTCCTCCTTATACCATCCCTTTGGTCGATAGTTGATGACCCATCAATGAACAGGAGCTCACCTCCCTCTAGTGCGTTCTCTTCAACCTTTCTAGTACATGAGTACATTTCAGTTATTTGCGTACAGTCGTGGGCATAATCTCCCTCCTCAATTACTTCTGCTAGGAACCTTGCAGGGTTGACCGTGCTACATCTAACAATTGATAGTCCAGCTCTGGATAAGATGATCTCATAACCTGATGCCCTTTGCGTGGTTAGGGTGGACTTAGGTTTATTCAATATCGCAAATAGTGCATGTTCCACAAACAGTGTAGTTGGGCACCCCATGGTGATTGCTGATGCTTTCTCCACCGCAAAAGCAGCTGCGGCGAGACCTTGTTCGCAAGGGAAATGACCTAACATCACAGGATCTAAGTGGCCACTGTAAAATGCTACTGGTTTGTAGCCCATGCTTGTTTTTTGAGCCAACACTGCTTTCATTACCGCTGAGTCGCAATGTGAAAATATAAAGAATTGTCGCTCATAGTCTGGGGATGCCAGTACCGGAGCAGTTGATATCGCGTCTTTCAATTCATCAAAAGCCTCTTTCATTTCCATTGTCCACCCCAACTTTTTCTCCCTTTTATTAGCTTCCTTTAACGCCTCAAGCAGGGGTCCTATGTATGAACTGTAATCAAATACCCATGCTCTACAGTAGTTGCACAGACCCAGGAACTGCTGCAATTCCCTCACTGTTTGTGGCACTGGTGTGTTTGAAATGGCCTGTGCTCTTTGTGGTGCAATCTTTCTTCCATGTTGGGATATGAGCTGACCAATGTAAAGTACCTGTTCTTGACAGTACTGTAACTTGTCCATGTCTACCTTGTAACCTTTTTCAGCCAATATTGTCAGCATCTTTAATGAGTCCTCTCTGCATGTTCTTTCGTTTGTACTGCAAATTATTATGTCGTTGACATACTGCAACACTGTGCTTTCCACTTCAATGTTACCCAAATCCATCTGTATTACTCTGTTGAAAATTGAGGGTGATTCGCAATACCCTTGTGGCAATCTGGTGTGTTTCCACTTTGTGTTTCTGTAAGTGAAGCTTGTCAGATCTTGTGATTCTGGGTGTAATGGTATTGAGAAGAAAGCATTTTTAAGGTCGATCACTGTAAATCGTGATGCTTCTGCTGGAATGCCACACAATATTGTGGCCGGGTTTGCGGCTATGGGGTATTCTGCTTCTACTATGTTGTTCAAGGGCCTGAGATCCTATATGAAGCGCCAAGACCCCCCTTTAGCCTAGCGCACTGGGTACACAGCCGTGTTACATGGTGATTCTGAGGGGACCAATATGCCATTATCTATAAGGGCCATTATGGTTTCATATATGCCCTCATCTGCCTCTTTTGATAGTGGGTACTGTTTCACTCTGGGGAGCATTGCACCTTTTTTCAATTTTATCCTTACTCCCCCTATAGTTTTTATACACCCCACGTCATAGGGGCTAGTAGTCCACAATGATGTGGGTACCTTTGTCATATCCTCCTTAAAGAAGGGAACTGGGGTGGATGTGGGTGCCTCAAGTGCCATTGCAATTTTCTGTGCTACTTGTTTGTACGCCACTCTTAGCCATATTTCCACACTCATCATAAACACCATTTCACCTTCCTCCTTTTCTTCTGAGAACAGCTCCTCATCTGACACCTGGGTGAGTCTACATCCTTCTGCTAGTGCTATCACTGCCCTCCATGCTCTTCCTTCTCTGTCTTGGGCATGTACAGCAATGTAATCAGCTGTTGCTATAATGCTCTCAATGTCCACTGGAACCACCTTTCCTTCTGGTTCATTGACTGGTGTTTCTGGTCTGAACAAATAGGCTGCTGGCCTCCTCCAGATCTTTCCCTCTATCCCTGGCATCCATGCAAATGCCATGTCTGTCCCGTACTGGAAGAGTTCGCCATCTACTGGCTCAGCTCTAATCGCTGTCTGTCCGCAGTATGCTTGCATAATCTGTCGTGCTGTGAGCATGTTAATCCCTGGAGTAGAGCAAATTATGCCGTCCTCCGTAAAGGAGATCGTCATATTCAACCTGTTCATTATGTCTCTCCCCAGTATATTTACTGGCGAGGCACTATAATATAAAAGTGGAACTGACATGTCATAATCTCCTATAGATAAGGGAATGTTATCAGTAAAAGGAACCAACCCTCTAGCCCCAGAGAATCCTTGGGTGTTCATGGCTTCGCCCGACATCTTAAATTTACCTTCCCTTATGCAAGACCGGGTCGCCCCGGTGTCAACAAGGAATGATAATTTTTTGTCGCCTATCGTTACCTCTATGCGTGGTTCCTCCGCACTATTAGGTGTTACTGACAGGATGGGACACACCAAGGCCGTCTGTGGGCTGTCCTATTGAGGGTACAATGATTGACCATTTCCTGTGTAAGGGTTGTGTCCCAGGACCGTCACCCTACCAGTTGTGTTTGTTGTGCTTGGGGTTGTTATGTTATCGCTACCTGTTGTTGTGGCAGTGAATATGTCTGTGGCTGTTGTTGTGTTATTAGTTGTTGCTGTTCATTTCCCTGTTGCAACGTCTGCTGTTGCTGTATGCCCTGCTGTTCCTGTGTGTACCTTGGTTGTCCCTGTTCGCTCCATGATGGTGTTCCTGGTCTTACTCTACACGTGCGTGACATGTGCCCTAATAATCCACAACTCCAACACACTGGTGGTTCCCTGCTCTGCCATGGAAAGCTCCCTGTGTTGTCCTGGTATACTGGTTGCCCTGTGGGGTAGGAATTTCTAAGTCCTCCCACCTGCTGTTGTGTGTTATATCCGTATCCTCTCCCTCTCATAATTCCTCCTCTTCCCCTGTTGTAATTATAATACCCAGCTCCTGGCATTGAGTATCCTCCTCCCATGTTGGTCGTGTATGGTTGGAGTTGCGGCACCTGTTGTGTTATAGTCTGTGAGGGTGGTATTTGGGAGGGATCTTGTGCAGCCACTACTTGTGTGGGGCTTTGGGTTATTGTTGTAGGTGTAGTTATTAGTGCCCCTTCCATTGTGTATTTAGTAAGTTTTTTCTGTACTAGTTTAGCCTCTTCCGTTTTCCTGTCCTCTTCCTTTTGTTTCATTTTTCCTTGCCATGTCCTGCAATGATGCACTATTGTCAGTTGTATTTCTGGCCATGCTTTTGCTTCCATTCCCACTACTTTCTTCAGTTGTTTCTGAACTCCTTCTGGGAGCCCTTGTACTAGTATATGATAAAATATTGCTGGTGTTTTGTCCCATTGTTCTCTAGTTTCCATGCGCCACTTCTCTTGGATTGCCTGGATATAATCAACAGGATCTTCGTTCTCACGCATCTTGCGTGAGGTAATTGCTCCTATGTCTGATGTGTCTGGGTACTGCACCCTCAGTGCCTGCCATAGTGCATGTCTGCAGTTTGCGAATGGTGCCCCATCGTGCGATGTGTTTACTATTGTTACCCCAGGGAATCCCGCTCTCTTCCAAATGTCATCCGCTGCATCCCCTAATATCGATATTAGAAGGGCCTTTACATCTCCCACTGCCAGTTTCTGTCCTGCGGTGTGTTTTTCCATTTCATATATCCATTTACCCGCACCTCCACTTAATGATGGGAGCCTGCACTTTATATTTTCTTTGTCTTTATGCTTCCAAGGGACGTACTGTGGTCTAACACCTCCCCTCTACGGATCCATGGTGAGTCTGTGTTGGTCCGGGTGGTGTATAGTTTATCTAGGCTTTCCCTTTCACTGTTTCTTCCTTCCTCCCCCATTCCTTCTTCTTCCTCACTACAAAAGTCATTCTTAAACGGCACCCCCCACTCTGTCTTTTTTCCCTTGATTGTTACTGTTTTTAAGTCTATTAGGTCCGGTTCTCCCCTTTCTCCTTTACCAACCGCTCCCCTTTGCGCTGATGTTGTTGCTACTTCTGTGTCTCTATATACATACCCCCTTACTTCATCCTCCCTTTTCCTATCTTCTCTTTCCCCTTCATTTCTCTCCTCCATCTCCCTACCATTTTCCTCCCTTTTCCTTTTTAATTCCTCCATTACTTCACTACTCACCTTTTCCAATATCCTTTCATCCTCTTTCTTCCTTTCCCATCTCACCCTTTCCCTTTCTAATACACTCTCTATCACCCTCCCTTCTTCATATTTCTTAGTTGTTTTTGATAGTAATCTCTTCTTCCACATTGCCATTTCTCTTTCTTTCTCTTCTTCTTCCCTTTTCTTCTCTCGTAGCACTGCTCTTGATACCCTTTCTGCTGCTGCTTTTACCCTTTCAGCTTCTCTCCTTTGCTCCTCAGTTCGTTCCCTTATTTTTTCCAATTCGTTCTTACCTTCTTTCCTTTCCCTCGCTCTCTCTCTTTCCTCCCTCTCGAGCTGTTTGATCAGTTCATTCTGCTCATCCCTTAACTCTGATAGTCGTTCCTCCAAAATCTCTTCCTTTTGTCGTAACAGCTCTTCCCCTCTCATTCCACTCTCCCTGGTATTATCCTCGTCTGTTTTCCTTACTACCTCCTTCTCTTCTCCTGTTAATGAACCTCGTAATTTTAATAGTATCTGTGCAGCTACCCACTCATCATGTCCTATTTCCACAGTTTGTTCTTCTCCAGTCCTCCCCTCCCCTGCTGGCATCTTCCTATGAGCCACATATGGTGGAGGGCTGTATGCCGGGTTCGAGTACCCCTCAGCCGCCCTTAACTGTCCTCTTTCTATTTCTCCTAATTCTCTTAAGGGGTACAACCCCCCTCCCTCTGTTTTCACCACCTTTTCTAGGGGTATATCGTTGCTCGGTTCCTGTTTTATTTCATTTTCTTTTGAGTTATTATTCTTTTCTCCTCCCTCTTGTCCGTTCCCCGTGTTCTTTGGGTCTCCACTCCCCTTTTTCCCATCCTCTCCTTCCTCCTTAATCTCTTTTTCTTCCGGTATTTACCCCACAGTGAACATTCCATTCAGTCCTGGTCGGGACCCTTGGAACATCCTCCATAAGTTAAACACCTCCACGTGGTTTGCCAACTTCTTCCCCTTGTATGTATTATGCAGATGGTTTAATAGTGAATGTTGGGCATATGGATCGAAGCTACCATTAGGCGGCCATGGTGTTATCATTTTGTTGTCCGTCCCCTGTGTCCATTCTATGCTATACTTGATCAGTTTCTCCCTATGGGGTGACAGTGTCGTACATATGTGTTGTAGTGGGGTAGTGAGGGTGTTCCCCCACCCTCCCGATCCTGTCCCGTATGACATAGTAGCGCTTCACTTGTTAGCCTTCCCCTATTTGGTAGCTATTATCTTACTAACACTTACAATACACAGCCTTATACCTTTACCTGGCCCCGTAAGTTTGGGGACTTGCGATAGTCCGCTAAGAAAAAGTATTAAAATATAGTATTTACATTTGTATATTTTCTTCTTTCTTTCTTCCTTTACACAGCACCCTTACGGCCCCCTGCGGCCGATGCGCGCGCAGCCCCCTGCGGCTGCGTACCCCTTGTGACGTTCTTATACAGTCGTCCTATTTTCATTTGCTCCTCCTCCTTCTTCTACACTTGCCGTGGCCGGCGTTCTCCGTGCGCAGCCACGTCCCCCGTTTCGCTTTTCCCCGATCAACTCATTACCCTTTATCTCCGTTTCCACTCCCTTACCACAGTTCTCTTCCCCACCACTCTCAGAAAGAAAAATGCCTTGTGCTCGTGATATCCTATGAAAGGCCCTACTGGTGACGTCACCGATCGCTTCAAACTACTGGTAAGTTCTTTATATATTCTTTAAGTCCAAAATACACTTGCAATCTACCCCCGTTAACCTCACAGCTGTCTTCCTGTCACTCCTGGAACAAGGTAATCAATAATATAATCGGACTGCGCACGCTGCGTCGCCTCGCGTGTGATACGCCCCTCGACAGGAGGGCTTAACCAGCCAATTATCTTCCGTATTGGGCAACTAACTAGCTACCGCCTACAGGGAAACGTCATCTACCTATCGAGTTTCTTGCTCGAACAATAGGGATCCTCACCTACTCATTGATCAATAAATGCCAACTCGTAGGAAACCACACACACACCCTTACACGTAGTCGCGACCTAGGCCAATCAGTGTCTATGAGCGGCCACACGTGATGTTTTCGTGCTCCGCCCCCCTCTCTCGCGTAACGTAGCCGACTGCTCTCGCACTCGTTCGGCTACCATTCATTTCATTGCCTACACTAAATTGTCAAACCTTCGCCGCGCACCTGTGCAACACCTCCCACCTCCCGTATTTAATTCCTCCCCCTTCCCTCACAATTTCACATTGCTTGTTGTGCGTGGCATGCTCACCAAGTTCTCTTGATGCGGGGCCGCTCGACTGCGTGCACCCCTCCAAGCGGCTCGCCACCTCCCCTCGTCTGGACCACGTCTGGACACTTGCCAACCGCGGGCGGGATACTTCTCAACCGGCTCCCCAAGGCCAATATCCGGATTGCGCTGTCCGGTCTTCTCGCAGTTCCGCGATGGTCCTGTAGTCCTCAGAAGGGGGCAACGGCAGAGGGGGCCGCGCCGCCGGGCCTCCTTGCAACGGGAGTACCTGGGAAAAAAATAAAAATAAAAAAGCAGATCTTAACCAGATCTCAGCAGTGCCTCCAACTTGTCGGGGGGAAATTGTGCCGGGGTCGGCCGGGCCGTCCGCAGACCTCCGGGCAGGGAGGCCCCAACTCCTCCCGTATATCCCAAAAGAGATAGAGTATGAGACACACGCAAGAAGCAAGGTGAATCTGCTGTTTATTAGACAAAACGGCAGGGATGGGTCAAGGAGCGTACGCGTCCGTCCTGACACACACACAATCGTGGGGCTCGCAGGCCCTTTTTACCTTAGTATGACGGGCTACTTGCATCACTTTGGAAAGTTTAGCAAAAAACCTATCTCCACTCTGGATTGGTTACTCGAGTGGTAGGGTTAGTATAGCATACATATAGAGAACGGTGTTAGTGGTTGAGGGTTAGTCAGGTGGTATACCTGGGCTGTCCCTTCAATTTGATACATGAAAATTGTTACATGAAGACCTCTGAGGATTGGTCAATGTTAATGGCGTCAGTGATAAAAACCCCATGTTCTAATTGGTCCGCTCGCGAGCCTCCCAGTCTGGGACTATCGCTGTTCCCAGCTCGCGGTGCACCTGTCATTTGCAACAATGTTTTACTATGGGTAGGTATAAACAATGTGAGGATTCATTCATATGTTGGGAGGTCGACTACTCCCACTGCTGCAGATGTCCAATTAGTCTTTTAATTGTATCTACCTGTGTCTTGAAACGTGGGATTCAGGCGTCTCCTTCCTCCTGGGCTTGGTATCCCGTCAAGTTTGGCTTTGTCACGTGAGGTGGGACCGTGTTTGAGGCAAAATTCAACACAATGTTGTTTTTCCTACTGTGTGTCTGGTTTATCTTGCAAGTGCGACCTTGGCGTCGGATTGCGGCGTGCGAGATTGCAACATCGTGCCCTTGGCTGTGTGCTTTCGCCGGGCTCATTTTGCAGGGTCAGCAACCCAGCTCTTGCTCATTCAATGTTCATGGAAGCTTTTGCTTGAGGCCTACTTGGGCCTGGTGCATAGGTGGAACCGTCTGATGCAGAGCGCTTTAGGTTACGGTATCATATTGCTCTATCCTCAGTATCGTGTCTCTGTTATATTCTTCATTATGGTACATGGTTCTTAGAAGAAGCGTGAGCAAGCCTTTTTAGATAAGTTCATTATGCGTCTTGCGTTTCTGCATTTTGAGAGCCTATGTGGAAAATAATAAAGATGCACGTCCGTGGGTATGTCTGTCGCCTACGTCATAGCACTGAGTATGTTCTTCGTGTGGATTGGTGTGGGAGTGTCCGGTGTGCATGTTTGCACAGGTGTGCTGACCGTTGGCTAGGTCGTCATGGCATCTCTAACGACGTGTAGGTTTAGTCGAGTTGATCCGTGCCGCAGGTGTCGGCATGGACAGGGCGGGCTGCTGGGCAAGTAGATGGGCACATCCGTATGTTCCTGTACCAGGGTATTTGGTCGTCTGGTAGATAGGCAAACTCCTCTCGTGGCGGGTGTCTAGGCCGTGATCCTCTAGGCCAAGCACGAGAGGGGAAGGGTGGGAGCCTGTTCTTCCATTCTCCCACTTCACTCCGGCTTACCGGTTTCCTGCTCTCTTCTTCACCTACCAAGGGGCCAATCCTTAAGTCCGTACAATTGGATTTTAGGGGATCGCACACCCTGCTTGTCCAGTGTCTCACCCCGGTTGCCCCTGCAGCACCACTTGCCAGTAGGTAATTCAGTTTTCTGGTTCACCTTCTGTACTCGCTGCTCTGCCTCTGCCAGGGATAATGGGAATAGTTACAGCTTCTCTTCTCGGGTTGATTCCGCTGGGCCTCCATTACTCACATGTGGTCAATGAATGGTGGCTTGGGGCATATGTCTGATGCTATGCCTTATTCTCATGTTCCTCCATTTTACTACTGTTCTGGTCCCTCCCCCTACTGTGAGATTCATCCCTTCACACCTGCCCCAGACCTGGTGTTTCAGTTCTGCTTCCTCTGCCTTCTGTTTGCCTCTAAACACCTCCTGGTCTTCACCTCCAACCACCACCCTGCCACCCAATGTTGTACAACTTCAACCACATCCTACTGTCCACCTCCAACTAGATCCCTCTGTTAACCTTCAGCATCCTCCTAACCTTCACCTCCAACCACCACCCTAATGTTCTACAACTTCAACCACATCCCACTGTCCACCTCCAATTACATCCCTCTGTTCACTTTCACCTTCCTCCTAACCTTCACCTCCAACCACCACCCACCCACCTAATGCTATACAATTTCAACCACATCCCACTGTCCACCTCAAACTACATCCCTCTGTTCACCTTCAGCTTCCTCCTAACCTTCACCTCCAGCCACCACCCACCCACCTAATATTATACAACTTCAGCCACATCCCACTGTCCACCTCTGAGTATCCTCCATTCTGGGATACCCAGGCCCTGCCATTGGAATCAGTTGATTCCTGAGAAAGGACAAGATGGCCCCTGTGGTCTCCATATGTGGTATTGTGGGGGAAGTACAGGCCAGACTGGCTGGAGCCTTCCCAGTGACAGTATGTTGTGGGCACACCCTTGCGGTGTGACCTGGGTGAATGGAGTGTGTGACCAATGGGCACTTCATGTAATGGGTGTCTGGTTTCTGGTGTGTAATACAATGAATGGGGCAGCCCTCCCTGAAACAGGTATGAATGCAGTGTGCAGCGCTGAACACCTGTGTACTTGTCCCAATACACATTCCTTGTTGTGAGTGTCTGGAGGGAGGAGAATGGCCTGAATGCACTGTGAGCCTGATTGGCTGCCTGGCTGCCTGAATGTCCTTCTGAGAGATTGGTTGCCTGAGTGTGACCCAGCAGAGTGAATGAGAGACAGAACAGTATATCTGGGGGCCTCTCACTGCTAGAATTCATTCAGAAGCTGAAGTAGAAACTGATGCTTAATCTCGAAGCCAAGCCAGAAGAAGAAGGTTGACTGCTGTTACCTTCATCACAATCTGAAAGCTGCTGTGTCTTCAAGAACTGATCCAAGAGAGGACCTGGTTAGGCACCCTCTTCCCGAACTACGAGGTACCATTGTGTACTGCTAAACTTCACCAAAGCACCCTGGAAGCCAGCCTTCGAAAGACTGTCAACCGGAGACGGGGACCACCGAGGAGAATGAGGAGAAGCACTGGACAGCCGTCCACCATCGTTGACCAGGGTTCGCAGGTTTGCTATAACCGCTGGAGGCCCGTCGAAGCGAGTTGCCCAGAAGCGGGGACTGCTCAGCACCATGCCGACGACAACCGGAGCTGCAACGCTCCATTGATTAAGACACTTTGAATTCACTTGAATTCAAGGACGCTCTCGCCTGCACCTTCGACCGCTTTGTCCCGCTGGAGAAAGTCAAGGCCGCCGACGCGCTGAGGAGCATCCGCTGGTGGGTTTCCCGCCACCCAAAGACTACAGAGACGATGACGAATCGATGCAAATGCTGGGCCAAAGTTCTTCATAGACTCTTTGTGGCAACTAACTATCGTCGTCAAGGTGCACCGCACACCTCATCTTCGCAGGACGTCCCCGACTGATCGTCAACGAGCACTGCCAGGACCGAAGCTGCAGCCTCAACACCAAGGTCGCCTTCTTCGAGGACTATCGTCGATCCGTGGCTCCTGTCCTAAAGGAGGCCGCTCAAGAAGGATCCGTCGACGACCCGACATCGAACTCTGCTATTCCAGGTACATTGGGGTGGTAGAACTATTATAGAAGGAAATAAGACTCATGTGAACAATGTATGGGCTGGGCTTGTATTATATCCTTATTTACAGGTTGCCCAGGTGGGGGGATCCTCACACAGAACTGTGTCTAGGTAACAGGGCCAGTATTCTGCCTATTGTTTTAACCAACCTGCTTTCCTCCTATGTGTCTGGTTGGTTCACTTTAGCTACTGATTTTTATGACATTTGAACTGAGTACAGTTAATGCATTTTAATGGAATCAAAGCATAATTGTGGTACCACATAGAAAACTGTATATATTTGCCATTGTAGATTAACTGGAGCACAAAGTGTGTTATTGTGATTGAGTACATAACTTGAATCTTATTTATATAAAGAACTGTGTTTTGACTAACATAGTGTGTGGACATTCCTTTGTGGGTGCTTGGGGTCTACACTGTACTTAAGAACCAGCCCTCATCACCTGCTGAGAGCTAAGCCTTGATTGCTCGTCCATTGCTACCAACAATAGAGAATCTTGGCTGGGGTGCTCTGTGCCTCTACTCTGCCATATAGAGAGCAGGAGTACAGACAACCCCCCTCCAGTCTCTACACCGGCCTACTCCTCTCTCCCAACTCATGTTTTTCCAAATTCTCACTACCATCTCCTTGAAGGCTTGCCATCATGCTCCAACTGCCTCCCACAACCTCCTTCTCCAAACATCCACAGCCTTTTACTGATCAGTTGGCTTTTCATATCCCGGGGTAACCTCTGTTGGGCTCCCCACAGTGGTCTGTGCCTGTCAGGGTATATGGTTGTAGCCTAGTCAGTGGGCGTTGCTTAATAATCACCCAAGTCAAATGGGGAACTTAAAGTCTAGACATCGGTATATGCCTAAAAAGCCATCTTGAATTCCAACCCTAAACCGGGAGTGCCCAGGACTCTCCTGCCCACCTCCTTGGTGTGTCTGCTCTCTGGTGACCAATTTCATGAACAACGGGAGGGTGCATTAACGGTAAGAAACAACAAACACATTGTGAACATGGCGCTGGTTCCCCATGCATGTTCAGCAACTCTTCTTTGAGGGGAACCGAGCATGGGGACCCTTGAGTGAGTGGGCTTGCTGCACAGATGCCAATGGCCTATAAACCGAGCAGCATAGGGAGGCGCGCCCTGCTCGCTTATCCTGCATGGCCACGGGGTGCAGAGTCGGGAAATAGTTTCTGCTAATCTGATGTCTATGTGAGCCTGCAGGATGCCGCGCATAGAAACTGTGATTTTGTCTCTGAGATTCAAGCGGGGCTCTGTGATTTATATCATAAAAACACATTTGTATTTTCTTTTTATTTATTTGAAAAACAGGGATGTCAATTTCGATCAGAAATGACTTACAGCAACACATTTTCAGATGGTGCAAGCATTCCCATGAAAGGTGCCTGTGCAGTAGCATTAAGATGAGAACAAGTAAAGAGCCAATTTATGAAGGTGTCAAAAAGAATAGGACATATACGAGGGACAAAGCAAAACAAACAGAAACAAAATGTATATAAGAGAGCAGATGACTTACACAAAGTAACTTAAGCCTAAGGGTGCAAGTGCTTTGGTTCCATGTGTTATTAACAAAATAGGAAATAACAAAAAATGTTAATAAAAAATAAATAACAAAAAAAGAGATTTTTTAATTTTTTTATTTGGGGGTCCCCCCCGAAACCCCACGTTTCACTATGATTCTTACCCCACCCCAACTACTGCACTACCCGTTTTAACCCTGAACTTTAACACTAAGACTTTTGACAGAATTGACAAGGGCCAAGAGAGTCTGGCCAAACGTCAATGGTCCAGGCTGCGATTCAGCAGCACCTGTTATCATAATCTCAGTCTTTGCACTGTTCAACTTCAACTAGTTCTTGGCCATCCAGTCCCCCACTGCTGTAAGGCAATTCCTCAATCGAGACGGGGATCTCTTTCTGGAGAATCAAGCTGAAAGAGTATCTGTGTATTGTCGGCGTAGGCCTAGAACCTTTCCTTGTTGTCCTGAATTAAGTCTGCCAAGGGACGTAGATATACATTGAAAGGCAGCTGGGACAGGGAAGACCCCTGGGGGACACCACAGGTCACAGACCTTGGAGAGGATTGAAAAGGAAATAACGACACTGTTTGCATGCACTTCTAAAGAAAAGACGTAAATTAGGCAAGTGGTGCCGTGGAAATTCCTATCCTCTCCAGACCCTTCAGCAGAATACCATGGTCAATAGTATCAAAGGCCGCAGAGAGGTCGAGCAAAATCAAAACTCCAACCTCCCTGCGGTCTTGGAGGCATGCCAAGTCATCCAGGACTGAAATAATTAACGATTCCGCACCCCTCATGGGGCAGAAGCCAGATTGAAATGGATGTAAGAAGACCTCCATAAGTTTCATGACACATGGTAACAGTGAAATTGGCTGACAATTAGAGGCCAAGGCTGGATCTAGCGGAGGCTTTTTCAATAGAGGGGAAACAAGAGCATGTTTCAAAGCCTCAGGAACAAAGCCCAGAGAAACAGAAGACTGCAAAGCTGCAGTGAAACGTGGGATGACCTTGGCCGATAGGGTTAGAAGCACCCAGAGAGGAATCAAGTCGGCCGGTGAGGACGACTTCAATCTCTGAAGGGCCGCCCTGCCCATATCCTCTGTAACAACCTCACACTGATCCATCCCAGGAATAACTATTTTGTTTCTCGGCTGCTTCCAAAACCTATCTTCACATTCATCTGTCTCATTACCCGCAGCAGAATTACAAATTCTCTGAATCTTTTCATCAAAAAAAGAATGAATGAGGTCACACTCTGCTTGTGAGCGCAAAGTATCAATAGAAGGGGATACAGATGAGAGCCCTTTTGCTACTTTGAAGAGTTCTCGTGCTGAGCAGGAAGCTGATATAATCCGCTCAGCAAAGTGTTAAGATTTAGTGGCTTGGACGGCTTCCTGATACTGAAGCACTGACTGCTTACAGATAAGCTCAGAGCCCAAGTCATATTCTCGTCTCCATTTGCGTTCCCATTGGAGGCATAGTTGCTTCATGGTCCTTAGCTCAGCATTGAACCAGGGAGCTGAAGGCTTAGCTCGAGATTTACTAGCTTTGATTGCTGCAAGAGCATTTGCCACCTCTATATCACACTCACCAGAACATCACAAGGATCCTGCTTCTCTTTAGCAATAAAATCACTAGTGCTTCCCACAAGATGTTTAACAACAGTGGTAGGAGATCCCTTCCTCCAACACCGCCGTTGGCAGGAAATATTAGGTGTGCAGTCAGCAGGGGTAGCACAGAAAAGGGTATAGGGAAGAACAACATGTTCGGACCAAAGAACCGGCAATGAAGTAAATACTGCCACCTGATCTTTCTCAGACGAAAACATGAAACTAAGTACATTTCCCTTTTGATGCATTGTTAAATGATTACACAAAGAAAGTCCTAAATCAGCCAGTGCTAATCACATTTTTTGCAAATATGTCAGTGGGATTATTCCGTCTAACATTAAAATCTCCCATAATAGACAAATCAGGGTATGTCAAGACCAGATGAGCAACCAGGTGTGTGAAATCAAGAGCACCATTGGTGAACGATAGGGAGGGGGCCTGTAAACCACCAGTAGATACATCGATATATTGGGTGACCACGGACTTCGAGTCAACGACAGTTCACAGGGAAGATTATGGCTCACAGCAAGTATCGGAAAGGTTGGAGATGCTAAATGAATGAAAGCCAAGCCCCCACCTATTCCAGGGGCGCTCTGCCAAGATGAAGAATAGCATAATGCAAAGGGAGCACTTGCACAATATCAGGCTCAGCTGATGGAGTAAAGCAGGTCTCTGTGATACAGAGTAAATCGGGAGACGACCCCTGTAAAAGTGCAGCTATTTCATCCCTGTGTGCTACTGCAGATCTTGCATTCATTAAAAAGCCCCTAGAGCAGAAGGATGCTAATTACTAATACTATCTAAGTTGCTGTCATTAGGACTGTTTACTTGCTCATCTGATCTCAAAGCAGTCTCTACTCTCTCGGTTTCTGTGGGAGAGAACCCTAGAAACGCTGTCGGGAAGCAAGTCTCCTTAGGGGCCAAAGTCACCAGAGCAGCCCGATCGAACAGCACTTGTGTGCTATTACGCGATTCTTCCCTTAATAGAGGGCTGCCCCTGCCCTTTTCTGAGACAGGCCAAACCCACAGCACTGCTGCGGCCCGGACGGGCTCAGATGGGCTTGCCTTAAGCACACCTTCGGCATCCTGTAGCCATGCCCACTGCGCCCGTCCGCTGCTCCCGTCCGCTGAGTGGGTGGATTCCCCTACACATAAAAGCCATGGTGGGGATGACGCCTCGGAGGAGTGGTAAAGAAAATAGGAAGCAGACTAGTCTGCAGAATGAATCCCTTTCCTGAACGAAGGAGAATCCCCAAAGGCACTCAGAGCCCCCAGCACAGTTACATCACAATACGATTTCTAAAATCAAGTGAGAGTCATAAATTGTAATGGAAGTTCAATTTTTAAAAAACATTAATATAGTAGAGACCTAATATCCAACCGGCGGAGTCTAATATCACCCCCTCACCGTTGTTTCAAACTGCCGGCGGCCGCCACGGCTCATGAATGCATCACTAGGGCAGTGGTGGGGCAGGAAGAGGGGATGGAGGAGAGGGCAGGGGGAGCCCCCTCTTTAGCAAGTAAATGAAGTTTAATCCAAGCTTCTAAGAGATCCACAGTTTGGCAGGCTTTGATTGTTGTGGGCAGTGGGTCTCAATGGAGCGGGGAAAGTAGGGAGAAAGAGCAGAAGCAAGAGGAGGCACAAGGAGGGTCTGGGATGGTGAGGTTGGCTGCATCATAGGATTAGAGGGAATGCAATGGTGAGTAAACTGAGATACATTCAGACAGGTACTGAGGAGCAAGACCATTGGTAGCTTTGTAGACGAGGAGAAGGAATCTGAAAAGAGGGCAGATGTGCATGGAGAGGCAAGCAGCATGTTGTTGGTAGGTCCCAAGAATGGACCTAAAATCCAGCAACGACCTACAAATAGAGGCAAAACATTACGAAAGAAAAGTAAATCCGGCGGAACAGCGTTCTCGCGTCTAATTGCTAACCTCTGGAACAACATGCCCAAAAAACTAGGACCACAGAAGACCACATCACCATCAGGAAACAACTCAAAACCTAGTTATTCAACACACAATAACAGCCGTAAAGGGACACCAGCAGCAGTAACATCACAGATAAACAACTAGAGAGGAGGCGAGATGGGCTGATGAACCACAACCAAGAACCTGGGTCGATACCATCAGGCGGCAACCAAAGAGTCACACCAGAAGCCCCAACAAACCGACAGAATTACTAACCCACTTCCCCTTTCTGCTCCTCCGGCATAACCAACGCCATTACTGCAGACTTTGGGCTAGCCACACTGCACATAAACAAACCACAAATCAATGGTACGTTCACACCCACCATCTCTGAGATGCTGGAAGCACACCTAAAGTGAACCACCCCACATAGTCCACAAATCATCAACAACGCAAGACAACAACAAGACACCAGATAGTCTTACAGCTACGGCCACCCGCGACCCTGGATCCCTTATGGACACTAATTAACCATTGCAATCAACCACAACCCACCCAACACAACACACTAGCAACAACACAAACACTAGCACACACCCGAGGCACTGAGTATTACCCATATGGTTTACAACGCATGGGGCCTCCACACCAACTCCCACATGCAAAACAGCACTCACAGACACCAGTTCCTCCTGGCTCTGAACCTATCCTCTCATCCTATCCTCACTAACCTCCCCATCCCCCTTATTCTTCCAGAGCCACGCAAGCGCCTGGAGACTACCCCTGGGTGGTAGTGGTGTGGGGTAGAAATCAACATAATATAACAAGTGGGGGAGGATCTGAGTAGGTTGTAGAGAGTGTGGGTAATAAAGTTGAGGACTTTGTCTAGAGAGAGGAAGGAGTAAAGAGGAAGGCCAAGGAATAGGCTTCAGCAGTCGTCAAGTTTGCTGAGCACAAGAGTGGGGATTAGAGTTTTTGTACAGTGGTTAGTAAGAAAAGGAAATATTTTCTGAGTTTTGAGGAGGTTAATATGAGCAGCAGAAGCAGTGGTAGTGAGGAATTGTTGCAGTCGTAGGTCGCTGTTAAAGAGGACCCCAAGATGGTGAGCCTTGTATGAGAGAGCAAAAAGGTCAGGTGGGAAGGGTATAGGAGAGGGGAGGGTAACTATGGCATTGGGAGCTGGGAGAAAGATGACTTCCATTGTTGAAGAGTTCAGCATGAGGCAGAGGAGAGCCATCCAGTGATGAATTGCAGGGAGACCATCTATAATTTTTTTTCGAGATGCCTGGGGTGAAGGAGAAAAAGGAGAACATTATTTAAGTGTCATCAACACAAAGGTGTAGAAAAAGCAAAAGGATGAGATAAGCCTTCCTGGGACACAGGTATAGAGGGTGAAGAGCAGAGGTCCAAGGACTGATCCTTGGGGACACTGACAGTGAGAGGAGTTCTGTCCGAGGTTTGCCAGATCCAAGAGATTTCAAAGGATCGACCTTTAAGGTAGAAGTTAATCCAGGCAAGAGCAGATTTGCGAAATCCAAGATCCTGCAGAATGAGGAGAGAAGAGTATTCGACTGTGTCAAAAGCAGCAGAATGGTCCAAAAGAATGAGTATGAAAGAGAGTTTGAAGTGGTGATTATTAGAGAGAAGGATGGCCACATGAATGAGTGCAGTCTCGTTGGAGTGATTACTGCGGAAGCCATTTTGAAGTGGATCTCTAAGGTCATTATCCTGTAGGTACTTAGTGATCTGGTTGAAGACCACCGACTCAAGGACTTTTCAATAATGGGGAAGGAGAGAAACTGGGCAATAGTTTGCGGGGATGTTTGGGTCAGCAGGGGTTTTCTTCAGTAGGATTAAGATAGTTGCAGATTTCAAGGAGGCAGGGAAGAGAGAGAGAGAGAGAGAGAGAGAGAGAGAGAGAGAGAGAGAGAGAGAGAGAGAGAGAGAGAGAGAGAGAGAGAGAGAGAGAGAGAGAGAGAGAGAGAGAGAGAATAAAGAGCTTGGAGAGAATAAAGAGAATAAAGAGCTTGGAGAGATAAGGGCAAGTGAGTGGTTGCTGAGTTGGCTGTCTTGCTGTCCTTCACTCTGCTTCACTGTCTCAAGAGCGAACCACTGCAGACCTTGGAATGTTTCTTTTGTAACCGGTCCCTGTCATTGTGGAACTTTGGGCCAAATCGCTTGCTTCCTGCCGCCCATTTCCCAGCCACCCCATTATAAACAGCATTTCCGTGCGTCTTTGCGTGCGCGTTTTGGCAAGAGTGGTTGCTGAGTGGGCTGTCTTGCTGTCCTTCCCTCTGCTTCACTGTCTCAAGAGCGAACCACTGTGGACCATGGATAATTGCTGTGGACGCTGGCAGGAGAAATCGATGAGGAGGCAATGGACTTTATGAACACATCGGACAGGTCCATTTCCCCCTCACCTGATGTCCTGTACATTTGTCCGAACACAGGGGAATTGATACAGTTAGAGCCAGATAACACACTGGGTAATACATTAATTCCAGTCAACCAACGATCTGAAGTTGGTTCTGGGGGGGAATTGACCCAAACCTGCCCTCAGGAATCACTGGATATTGAACATGTGCCCAATTTTAATTGTATAGAGGAATCACCCTCATGTATTGCCCCCACTCCTAGGAGGACAAGATTTGAGGAGTCAATTCAGGAGTCTTATTTCTTTATTTAAGCAATATGACCCGAGCGTCGGGGGCATTACCGATTCAGGTCATGCACCGGGGCCCATAGTTATACTTAATGAAGGCCCTGGGGCATGACCTGAGTCGGTAATGCCCCCGCCGCAAGGGTCATATTTCTATTAGTACCCCGGCCCGCAATATATGCGTGACCAGGGCACTAAAAGCAATTTTTTCTGTCCTGAAAATCTGCAGAGTTTCGGGACAGAAAAGAAAAGAAAAAAAAACGACCAAGAAAATGGCCCCCGGGAAAGGGGAAACGGAGTCCGTTTTCTCTTTCCATGGCGGCCATCTGGAGCGGATGCGCTGGTATGCTCCCGAAAAAAAAAGAAGCAGAAGGTAAGTGGGGTTGCGAGGGTGGAAGGGAGGGAGGGGAAGGGAAGAAAAAAAAAAAAAACATACCTGCGTCCGGCAGGGGACGATGGAAGCCTACAGCTGTGTGGAGGTGCTCCGAGTCTCCACACTGCTGGAGGCTGCCATCGTCCCCCACCAGGGACGCAGGAGCAAGAAGGTAAGTGGGGTGGGGTAGGGAGGAGGGAGGGGAAAAAAAAAAAAAAGCTTACCTCAGTCCCCGGCGGGGGGCGAAGGCAGCCTCTCAGCCGTGGGGAGTCTCGGAGCGGGGATGGCCCTGCTTCGAGACTCCTCATTGGGTGAGGGGCTGCCACGCCCCTCCGCCGAGGACAAGGCGGCAGGAATCCCGGCCGAGAATCGAAGGATTCTCGGCCGGGTAAGGACCCGGCGAGAGCCAATCAGAATGCGTGTTGCATTCTGCTTGACTCTCGCTGGGTACTAATAATAAAAACTGCTCTAAGCGATTTTCCTTTCCGGAAGCTCCTGCGCTCAACAATACTTTGAGCGCCATGAATACTGCGCTCCTAGCCGTAGCGAAGTTGTATGAAGTACTAGATGGTAAAGTTAACCATCAGACCTCATTATTAGAACAATTTTGCAGTGGCTTGGCGGCCTTAAATCAACTCTCGCTTGCCAAGCCAGTTGCTAGCCAAGCTAATGTTGTAATGTCAACCTCTAGTTCACACCATGTCAGAGAGGTGGGCCCGCTTAAAGATCAAAGGCCCCCCTTGTGTTTTCCACGGGTTTCTACGGAGAAAACATGTCTGCAATTGTGTGCTTTAAATGGTGATGGTTGTGAAGTGAGAAAGTGTTCTCTGCCTCTCGACGGCTGTAATCCACAGCCATCCTGTGAGAATCACTGCCCAACTAACAGTGCTTCTGATGTTTCAAGTGACGAACAACAAAACATCACTGAAGGCGGAGATAAGATGCCTGTGATCAATGCTGATGCACATGCATTGGGCGCTGTGATAGCACCAGGGACGGCCACGGTAACCACAGTGGAGCCGACTAACTATACACTTTTCTCCGCTGTGTATAATAAAACAATTACTAACAAGATTACGGCTGTAGTTACCGATCCTGTGTTAACTATCCCTAGGAAATCTATCACGAAGGGGCGGGGCACTAAATCTCGAGCAACAGGGCGTAAGTTTATTAAGGCATTATCTCTGACATTTGGTCCTAAGCATGTAAACCAAACCTTTATGCCATATGGGCCCCTGGATGAGCTGGTGACTCTCTCAGGCAGTATGAATATACCAGAAGCTGTACAAGTTAATACAAATAGGACATCACAGCAGAAAAACTACTCCTGCACTTCCTCCCTTCTCTGAATAACGTTAACAATAATGCTGACCCTAAATCTCTAGTGGAAATCTTCAATACTGCCATGTCCCAAGCCTTGGACTCCGCCGCCCCACTAAAAATTTGCAAAGCCAGACAAAAATCCCACCTCAACGCATGGTTCACACCTCAACTTAAAGAGTTGAGATTACAGAAAAGAAAATTGCAAACGATCTGGCGCCACTCCCCGACTACTGTCAATAAGGCTAAATTAACAGAACTCTCCAAATACTACAAAAAAGAAATAACCATCACAAAAAAAATATATTCATAGATAGAATTGCAAAAGCTAGCTCCAACACTAAGGAACTGTTCTCCATCCTCCGTGAAATGGAAGTCCCAACTCCACCGGCAGACACTGTCCCGAAGGACAAGCCATGGTGCACTGCAATTCAAAAAGCCCTCCTAAATATAATCACTACTCTCCAACAGAAAATAGCAATCAAAAAAGCCTCTCTGCCCCCCTCCGAGCAACAAGCATCCCCTGACACAGGGTGTAACACAACTACTCCATTTACCTTTAAAGAAATCTCTATTCTTGACACGGAAAAAATCATTCTCTCTCTAAAACCATCGAACTGCAAGGGCGACAGTTGCCCGGCACAAATAATAAAGGATGCAGCTAGAGACCATGCCCCATTTATCTCCAAGCTCATAAATGCTTCCTTTAAAACCAATACAGTACCTAATAACCTCAAAGAATCTTGGGTCCTCCCCCTGCTTAAAAAACAAACACTAGACCCTACCATCCGTACCAATTATAGACCAATGACCATTGTCCCCTTTCTTCTTAAAATTATTGATAGAGTAGCCTATATTCAAATTCAGGAATACCTAGAAGCTAATCACCTACTAGGATCACGACAGTCTGGCTTCCGCCCACTCCACGGTACGGAAACTGCCCTGCTAGACCTTAAGACTCAAATTGACGAGTTGAAGGACAAGGGACAAACAGCTATGCTACTTCTCCTGGACCTCTCTGCAGCGTTCGACCTAGTGGATCACGCAGTCTTATGTAACCATCTTAGGTCGACGGCACACTTCTCAGGGGAAGCCATAGCCTGGGTCCAATCCTTCCTGGCCAACAGGACAATGCAAGTCTTTTCCCCACAAACGGCTGCTGACCCAACTCAAATCTCCTGTGGAGTACCCCAAGGATCCTGTGTCTCACTCACTATGTATAACATCTTTACTAAGCCTTTGTTCGACAAATTGGACAGACTGGGTATCACCTACACTCATTTTGCAGATGATACCCAGATCATCATCCCCCTTTCGGGCAACTTTTTTGGAGGACACAGCCTTAGTAAACAGAGTATACCTCCTCATTCCGGCATGGATGGCATCTCATGGCCTCTGCCTGAATGACGATAAAACTGAGATACTAATCCTAGGCTCTGAAACTAACATAAAAAAACCTAGCCCTAACTATACCGCCTTCAGTATCGACAACAATCTCATCAAGGTGATGCCAGTGGCCAAAACACTAGGCTTCTATCTTGATGCCACTCTCTCGCTTAAGAAACAAGTCAACTCACTCGCATCCTCCACAGCTTATACCTGTAAGCTTATCCGAGCTTGCAGACCATTCCTTTCTACCTCGAGTTGCATCACCTTGGCCAATGCCCTTGTAATGTCGAGATTAGACTACTGTAATGCTCTCTACTCAGGTGCCAACAAAAATATCATCGACAAAATACAAAGAATGCAAAACAACACCCTAAGAGCAGCCCTGAATGTCCCTAGGAGAGAACACATCTCTGATGCTAGAAGAGAGGTTCATTGGCTAAAAATATCTGACAGGATACTTCTAAAAACAGCCTCCCTTACCTCCAAATGCTTAAACCACTTGGCCCCACCCTACCTTGATAAAAGGATACATAGAAGATCGTCCACACGTCCAACGAGAACAGCCAATGCCTATACCCTGGAAATGCCTAGATTTAAACATGTTACTGCTGGAGGATTTAGCTTCCCAGTTATTGCAGCACCAACTTGGAATGCACTACCGTATGACCTCAGAAAGGAACAACCATATCCTAAATTTAGACTCAATGTAATTAAATGGCTACAAACGAATGACTGTTAGCTTACCTTCTCGGTACCTTGCACTCCTGTCTCTGCTGCATGTCTCTTAACTTGCTTCCTTCTGTATGCCACTGTAACCGTCCTGGCATCCTATTTTCAAACTGTCTTGTATATTTTGTGCTTCTTTGTACACATTATGTAACCAAGCTTAAGTTGTCTTGACCTCTACTGCGCCCGGCTACCTAATGGGTTTGGCGCGCAATACCAAATAAATAAACAAACAAACAAACATTCCAAAAAATAACAGCTTCTTCTGGCCGTGGAGATGTTCTAAATATTAGCACAGAAACATGTGAAGCGGACAGTAATAATATACAGACTAGTTTGCCCACTGGAACGAGCGAAGGCTGTTTGAGCCAACCGGCCCTCGCAGAGGTACGAGAGGAGATTAGAACCTCCATAAAGGCGTAATTGTCTCAAGTCCCTTGTGTGCAACCCAATCCATTGTGTAGTAAAAGATCACTGAACTTCACAGGTTTCTGGTGCTGAAACACAGGGCATCATACTAGAAAATATAGCCACTATAATTCCTGGGGAGAGTTACACCCAAACAGTGCAAACATCTAATCCTTGCACTGACCTTTTATTACAAACTGACTCCTCTAATGTGCACCCAATTCCAGCTATGCCACTATATCCATCAAATAATTCAGGGGTTCCTTCACACTATCAAAACAAGGTTACACTTGTTCAAGCTCAGGTGCCCCCAGCTGTAAATTCTGCTCAAGTGGTACCCCTGGGACAGAACATGAGAGATATTATAAAATCCTCAATCGATGCATATATTGCAGAGACCAATCAGTGCTCTCGAGGTACCGAAAATGTACAACCACTGAGATATCCAGATGTGAGCCGGTTACTAAAGGGACTGCTTCAGTCAGCTAATCTGACGACACTAGGAGATGATATATGCACTAGAGTAAACCTTTCAACTGGAATTCAAGGCTCTTCTCAAGCGCGAATACCATCCAATACAAAATTTTTGGATGGAAACAAACAACAAACCCAATTTAGACCCCATTGTTTGGTGCTTAGATATCGAGAAGATCCCTACCCTAAATATTTACTGAACAGAGTGAGTATTCTGAATATATGTAGTGAAATTCCCACATTGTCAGCGTTATCATCAACAGACATTAACTTGGTTGAATTCACAAATATAAATGAACCATTTGAGGCTAGAATATACTCACATTCTACAATTGTGATGAATATTCTGTGGCAGTCTAAATCTGATTTATATAATCTGGGTTTTAATTTATTCCAAGAACCAATCAACTCAGGTAATATGGTTGAGAAATCGCAAATTAAGACATACCAACCCATCAAGAAAAGGGAATTCCAGCAGATCACAAATTTTGCTCCGAGAATGCTGACATCACAGGAATTTAATCCAAGATCATAACATGATGCTATTGTCAATATAGGCAGCTTACTTTCTTGGAATACAAGAGGGCATAAGCATTTATTTGATTTAGCAAGTAAAGATCTGGCCCAATATGAGCTAATAGCCCTACAGGAAACATGGCTTACAGAATGCCCTATGTGGGCGTCCCATACTATTATTATGACACCTGCTATACAGAATGCAAGGGGTCACCCCAGTGGTGGACTCCTGTTAGCCATTAGTAAAGCCTCTGGGTTTGTGGGTGAGAAACTCGCTTCCCCCTCCTTGTATTTCCAAATTGTAAGGCTGCACAGAAACAACCAGATTTTAGTGATTGTAAACATCTATGGGAGTAAAAGGAATATTTCATCTGACTCCTTTTTCAGGCAACTGAATTCGATTATTGACTGCTTGGCGCTTGAGCGGAATATATGCCAGACAATAATTGTGGGGGATTTAAATCTCCACTTGATCCCATATGGGGCACAAGGGCGGGCCGTTGATGAATTGATTTGGCTTAACATCATGAAAGAGAGAGGATTTGTTATGTTGAATGGTGCGATTGTGGGGGCTGTTCCAGCTCATTTTACCTGGAGTAGGGGGTTCCAGCAAGCAACCCTGGACTATGTTTATGTCCACAAAAATTTCCTGAATCATGTGCAATCCATGCAGGTGATAAAAACGAACCATAGTGACCATAATAAGCTTGTTATGCGCTACCTGATACAAGGAGCAGCACCGTGCATAGGATATGAACATGCATATTCAAATCTTGTTAATAATATTGGCTTACGAGTGCGTTGGAACCCCAATAAATTGGAACACTTCCATCAAGCACAGTCATTTAGTCCCACAAACTGCTATGTTACGGTGATGCAGATGTTCAAGCAGCTCAAAATGCAGGATTTGAGTGTTAGACACAAACACTGCCACCCCTTTGATCCTGTACTGCAGTGCAAGAAAGCGGACCTACGTAGAGCCATACGTAATTTAAAGTTCCTTCCGGAAGCTAATTGTCCATCAGCTAAAAAACAACTTAAGGTCTCATATAGAACATGGCTCAAGGGTCAGCGTCTGCTGCATTACCAATATAATGGGGAGATAATGTTGCGTCATATTCTTAAGAAATCCACACGTGGCATTTGGGCGTGCTTAAATGAGGCCACGCATAAAACACAGGAAGCAGTCCAGATAAATGCGATCCCAAATGAGATCTGGAAGGGCTATTGTGGCAAGTTATACTCTTTGCCATTTCCGAACTTGAACCCAAATACAGGCGTCTCGGGTATGTCACATCATTTTACAATTCTAAGTGATGACATTCAGCTGTGTATTAAAAATCTGAGTCGCTCGAGAGCAATAGGACCAGAAGGCCTTCACAACGGTACACTTAAAGATCATCCAAACAAATGGGCTAGCATACTACATCAGATATACAAACAAATACTTGCTACAGGATTTATTCCTGATTCCTGGAGGAAGTCTGTAATCCTACCCATATTTAAAAAAGGTAATCGTGATGATCCAGCTTCCTATCGCCCAATAGCGCTACTGGACTGCCAGGGAATTTTTTTTTGCATGCTTAATTTTGAATACGTTTAATAAATGGTTGGATGACAATATGCTTCGTGATCCATTCCAAACAGGGTTTCTGGCAGGTAATGGGACAGCTGTAAACACTATCAACCTAACTAGCATTATTCAGAAGGCGCAACAGCAGCAGCAGCCACTCTATACAGCCTTTATAGATTTCAAAATGGCTTTCGATGCTGTTCCTCGTGAGCTCCTTTCTAAGAAACTAATGGACAAAAGATGTCCTTGGTCTATCGTAAAGTGGCTTATTGATTTACATACAAAATCAAACTATCGAACGATGGTCTTTTGTCTGAACCGATCAAGACCGCGTGTGGGCTGAAACAAGGTTGTCTGTTAGCTTCAGCACTGTTTCCTTTTTTTTTACTCAGATATTGGCTTAAGTTTTGATAACATTGTGGCAGATTCTCCAAAAATCAATGGGGTCAATGTGAAATATCTGCTTTATGCTGACGACATGGTGCTTTTCTCCAAGACCCGAAAGGGTTACATGCTCTATTAAATGCTTGGGATGGCTATACTAAGAGAAACTGTATCACATTTAATCTGACGAAAACAAAGATTATACAATTTGGCAAACAAAAACAGTGGAATGCGATATACAGGTGGCCATTGCAAAATGTTAATATAGTTTCTGCCTCCTCTTATATGTACTTGGGTGTATATATAAGTAATTCACAAAAAAAGCATGCTAATCACCAGCACATAAAGAAGCGATTAATGACGCCATCTCACAAAGCCGACTAATTAGGAGTAAGTACTGCAAGTTTTCAATAACTCCATTATTACTTTACTACAGGCAAACATTTATTCCAGTAATTCTGTATGGCACAGAGGCTGTCCCAGGCAAATCTCACCAATATTGGGTGATTATAGAGGGCTGTTACTGGAAGCGTGCCCTAAACCTTCCATTGTCGGAACCTATATGTATCCTGAGACGCGAGCTAGGACTTCTATCTCTTTACTCAATCTATAAGTGGAAGTTATGTTCGTTATATCGAAAATGTATAATGAGTTTAGATGAACCTGGCCTGTTGGTTCTCATGTCAGCATATCTTCTAAGATCTGATGATGCAGTTGCGGTATTGTGGAGAAACATGGCTAAAAAGATTATTACCAATGTGGGTTTTTCCTTGGCATTATTGTTAGAAAATCCAGATAAGGCAAAAAAACAAGTATGGGAAGACGACTGGATAAAGACTAGTTCTGCATGCCAATTATATCAAAAATGTAAGGACAACCCTTACTGCCTTGAAACGATATGGGGTAATGGAGAGTTACCTAATCATGTTCCCTAATTCTCATCAGCGGAATGATTACCTAAGATTTCGCCTTAACATTTGGCCTACAAAGGAAGTTCTGTGTTCCCGCAGCATTATAACAAAAATTGAAATACGATGTCGGTTTTGTCAACTTGCCCCGGAAACAATGAAGCATCTATGTGTTGAATGCCCGATGTTATTATCAAAACGAATTTTACATTTTGCACATGTGTTCTCTGAATATATGACTGTAACACAAACACAATGTTGGAATTTGTTATTTCACAGCAATCTGAAAATTGGCAGATATGCTATAGTTAACTATTTGTATAGCCTGGGGCTACAGGAAAAAGAGATTACATTGAGTCATTTGTAAGGGGCTGATTAGGACAGTGGCCCTCATTACAACTCAGGCGTTAAGGGTTTAACGGCACCGTCGGCGCCGTTAACCCTTAACGCCTGATTACAAGTGTCCCTTTGCGGGTTGGTGTTTAACGCCTGCTTTTAGCAGGCGTTAAAAATCCAACCCGCAAAGGGACTTTGGAGCTAATTACGGCACCGTAATTTACGGTGCCGTAATTAGCGCCTTCCCCATTCCCATTAGGCCCTAAGGGGGCAAAAATGGGAATGGGGAAGGGCAAATGGTGAATGGGGAATTACCGCCCCACTCACCTTGGAATGGGGCGGTAATTCCGCCATCCACCATGGCGGAATCGTAACCTTAGCGGCATGGGCCATGGTGCTAATAGCACCATGGTCCTCCGCCAAGGTTGTAATGAGGGCCAGTGTGTTGTTTTATATCAAATAGATACTTATACTCTTTATTTATTTGTTTTCTAGGCTATGCATATTTTACATATTATGTAATTTTGTATTTGTAGTATGTTATGTAACATTTTAATTTGCTTTGTGATTTTTCTCTAAATTTTGTAAAGAATGGTTTTATGTTGAAAAATCAAGTTTTCTTGATTAAATCAACTTTTAAAAAAAAATTAAAAAAAATTGATGTCCATTTGGGGAACAAAGGGGTCGATAAGGTAGCAAGATAGGTTGGCACTGCGAAGGACTGGTGCTAATTCAATAAGGGAGAAGTAGTCGAGCGTAGAAGAGGTACTGGGAGAGGTGGTGGACATACAAAGGGCTGGGAAGGGAGAGAGGTGGGCTGTGAGAGTGTTACACATTTTAGAGGAAAGCTAGTGAGCAACGTCATCAGCAGAAAGGGAGAAGGCGTGGAATATTGGCTTGCTAGGTGTTAGAAAAGATTGGAGGTAGATGCACGTTTGCAGGGGTGATTGTCAAGGGAGGAGATTGGTTTTGTGAAGTAGGAGGATTTGGCAGAATCCAGTGCAAAGGTTAGGGCAGCAAGGGCATTTTTGTAGGCTAGAATTAGTGAAGGAGTCCCTAATTTGCACCAGCGTCGTAGGTCATGGTGTATGTTTGTTTTGAGGGTCTGAATTTCAGAGGTGCTCCAAAGCTGAGGACAGGGATGGAACGTGTGAATGTGTAAGCAGCATAATGTTGGTCAAATGGAGTCATAAGTGCATAGTGAAAGTCAGCGAAAGCACTGTGAATGTAAGAGGCATGAATTATAGAGAAAGACGAGATCAAGAGAGTTCCTACAATATAGGCTGGTTGTGGAGGGAGTAGATGGAGTGGTCAAATAGAAGGGATTTAAGTTCAAGGCAGGTGGCTGTAGAGGGCTTGGGGAGGTTAAAGTCACCCAGGATGACAGTGGGGGTGACTCAAGGTGAAGGGTCAGATCAGGGAAGAAGGAGTTGATAAGGTCAGGGGGTCGATAGAGATCCAGATGTGATGATTCCAATGGAGTCATCACGGATTCCCCGGCGGAGACCTCCTTCCATGTGGCCAGTGGACGGAAGCCGCTGCATGATCCTGTCCCTGAGGGCAGCTTTATGAGAGGGCACAACTACTGGGGAGATATTGTGACTTCATTTGATGAACCACAGTGTTCCCCCCCCTTTTCCCTGAGGAAGACCCTCTGACAACCAACACCTTAATGGCATTTTGTCATCTAACAAATCCCCCTTGCAAAGGAAATCAAGAAACCTTGTCCTTACAATATTCTAGTCCAGCCTCCACCATTAACTCAAACACTCACACTGCACACATATCACCTTCTGTTTCTAATATGTCTTATTATAAAAAGCCTGCGAAAAGCCAATTGAGAGTTAAAAGCTCAATGACATCCATGGACTCCAACTCCCATAATGACTCAGGTATTGAGACGAGGAGGAGGAAGAAAGAGTGTGTGTGAAGTGACAGGTGCTCGAAGGACAACGTGCAGGTTAGTTGTTTTCTAAAGCCTATACTGCGCTGGACTTTTATAGATGTTGACCGCCCTAACAAGGGGAGCAGTGCAGGAGAAGACAGCAAACTCCAGGCGGAGGCTCGCGTGTGCGAGACCCACAGAAAACACTACTGGGACAGAAGGAAGGATGCCGCAGACGAGCAGAAAAAGCTGTGGAGCCACGGGGAGCTGTGCAGAAGCTCCTGGTTGTTGGGCCACTCATGGAAGCAGCGTTCCTCAATCCAGGCCGAGAGAGGACGCCAGCGTGTGATCGCGAAGCTGCACAGAACGCTGGGGAAACCTACGCTGACTCCCAAGTGGAAAGCGAATGAAGCAGCCATTCCACCCAGGCGCTGACAGAGATGGAGATGCTGGGAGAGACTGGTGAGTCTGCAGCTGACGGCCTTCACAGATCTGGCAATGTGTTGTAGCACTGCTGGGGGCCAGGTACATCCGTGCAGAAGCAACTTCATATTGTGTTTGCAGGAGTGCAACCCACAACCAGCTAAGCTGTTTTCTCTCAGTCCCGAGCCACTGGCCGCATGGACATTACGCCACACACAGCTCTGCCAATGCTTTTCAATCTGGCCTGCAGCACTCATAGCACTTCTGCACAGGGTCCACCATTGCTGGAGTGCAGAACTCCTGCTATTCAAGCACACAGTGCCAAACACTGCTCCCGGCCAGTGCACCTCAATCCGGACATGCAGCACTGCACATGACAAGCATACTATTGTAATGTGGGGTCCAGGGTGCACCCACATCCTGGCCAGCTGCACACCCACCCTTCTGTTGCTGTACCTACCGGCTTAGTCGCACAGCTCTAGCACTGTACCTCAATCCTGACATGCAGCACTGCAAATGACAAGCATACTGTTCTAATGTTGGTGTCACTGTGCACCCACATCCTCACCAGCAGCACACCCTCCCTTCTGTTGCTCTACCTACCGGCTTTGTCACACAGCTCGAGCAATGTACCTCAATCCTGACACGCAGCACTGCAAATGACAAGCATACTATTCTAATGCTGGGGCCATAGTGCACCCACATCCTCACCGGCTGCACACCCACCCTTCTCTTGCTGTACCTACAGGCTTTGTCACACAGCTCTAGCAATGTACCTCAATTCTCACACGCAGCAATGCAAATGACAAGCATACTATTCTAATGTGGGGTCCACAGTGCACCCACATCCTCACCAGCAGCACACCCTCCCTTCTGTTGCTCTACCTACCGGCTTTGTCACACAGCTTGAGCAATGTACCTCAATCCTGACACGCAGCACTGCAAATGACAAGCATACTATTCTAATGCTGGGGCCATAGTGCACCCACATCCTCACCAGCTGCACACCCACCCTTCTCTTGCTGTACCTACCGGCTTTGTCACACAGCTCTAGCAATGTACCTCAATTCTGACACGCAGCACTACAAATGACACGCATACTATTCTAATGTGGGATCCACAGTGCACTCACATCCTGGCCAGCTGCACACCCACCCTTCTGTTGCTGTACCTACTGGCTTAGTCACACAGCTCTAGCAATGTACCTCAATCCTGACACGCAGCACTGCAAATGACTTGCATACTATTCTTTTTTTTTATTTTTTAAAATTTGTCTTTATTATTTTTAATATATCAACATTCATTCAACATTACAACAACTTCCCCCACCGCTCCCCCCCGGGGACACGTGAGCTTTGATTCAGGGATTACATTATGCATTAAAAATGTCTGTGATCTTGATGTTGTGTGGGCACCATTGTTCCATAAAGTCTGACTTGAGGTACTCCAGGATTCCTCCCCATTCCTTAGCAAACCTGTCCTTCGTTCCTTGGATTGTGTGTGCGACTTTTTCCATTGCCAGCTGGGCCCAGACTTTCTGGAGCCATGTGCAAATCAGTGGGGGGTCTTTCTTTTTCCAGTTCTGGGCTATTGTTGTCCATGCGCTATGAGGAGTCCCATAAAGCTTCTCCATTGTGCTTTTTTATATCTTCTTGCCGTGTCATCTCTCATTCCACACAACCAGATGCCCTCCCCTAGTTGTCCCACATCTGGAAATATTTTGCCCATTTCTCCCTTAACTTCTTCCCAAAACGGCACTATTCCTTTGCAGGCCCACCGGGTGTGTTTCCACGTCCCCACCTCTCCTCATTCCCTTCAGCATAGGTTTGATGTTTTTGGGAACATTGTATGAAGTCTCTCAGGGGTGTAGTGCCACTGTTAACAATTTTTATCCACATTTCTCTTGTTTGTGCAGATCTGGTCGTTTTTGGGATCCAAGTCCAAAGGTCCTCCCATTGTTTTCTTGTCGGTTCCTCCCCCAGAGTTCTGTTCCATTTGATCATATATGACCACTTAATTTCTTCATACTGTGTATTTATAAAGGAACATAAAGTCGATACCCATCTCTTTGCCCCTGAGTTAGTTGTAACGTATTTCTCGAATGAGGTGAGAGTTCTCGTTGCTGCCTTTGCTATGTCTGGGGATTTTAACCAGTGTTTGAGTTGTTCGTGTCTATATTTCTCCCGTGTGGAGCGTGCTGCGAGTGGGAGGCATGATTCATATGATCTAATTTCTTTGTTAATGAACATTTCCCCAATTTTCGTTATTCCTGCCTCCTCCCGGCATTCATATGCCCCCTGCTCCATCCCCGGTGGGAACTGTGGGTTTCTACAGATGGGGGTGAATGGGCCTAGCGTGGTGGTCATTAAGCCCCTTTGTGTTTGTATGTCCCACGCCTCCATCATTGTTTTCATTATTTCACTAATCCCTATGTTGGGGTGTCTGTGTTGTTTCTGTTTCCAGAGGAGTTCCACTAATGGAGTTCTTGCCACTGCTCTGTCCTGTGCTGCCCAGATCGGTTGTGGATCGTCGCCTAGCCACTCCCGTAGTACTTTTAACTGTGACGCTTGGTAGTATTTCTGGAAGTGAGGGAGCGCCAGCCCCCCCTCCCTTGTTGGAGTGGACAAGACAGCCCTAGCAAGTCTTGGCGTTTTCCCTTTCCACACAAAGGTTGTGATTACCTTTGACAGTGTTTTAAAGAATGATCTGGGTTCCCCTACTGGGAGGGCCTGGAAGTAGTATATTAGCTTTGGTAGGATGGTCATCTTTACCGCTTGGATCCTGCCCCACCAAGAGATCAGCAGAGGATTCCATCTTTCCAAATCTCTACGGAGCCTCGCAAGAAGCTGCGGATAGTTTGTACAGTATAGCTGTTCCACCCTGTGTGTAAGTGTTATTCCCAGGTATTTAATGCCGTCCCCCTCTATCTTGAGGTTTAGTGCTTTGGCTTCTCTCGCTATCTCCCCCCTGTCTCCCGCCAGAATTAGAATTTCCGATTTGTTCCTATTCATTTTTAAGCCTGAGATGGCCCCAAATTCTTCTAGATCCCCTACCACTGCCGCCAATGTTCGGCCCGGCTCTTCTAATGCTAACAACATATCATCAGCATATGTGGTTACCTTGTGTTGTATGCCTGCCATGTCTATCCCTTTAATATGCGTGGCTTCTCTTAATTTCAGTAGTAGGGGTTCTAGAAAGATAGCGTATAATAGTGGGGAGAGCGGACATCCCTGTTTTGTTCCCTGGGATATGCGTACCATTTCCATAACCTCCCCATTGACGGCCACTCTGCAAGTTGGGGCGTTATAGTTCGCTCTTATTCTTTCAATGAAGTTCTCCCCAAATCCCATGAAGTGCAGGGTCTTAAACAGCATGGACCATTCCACCCGGTCGAAAGCTTTCTCTGCATCCAGTGCAAGTAGAATTGCCGGGGTTTGCTTTATGCCAATCTTTTCCACCAAGTGAATGATCCTTCTAAGGTTGTCGTGAGTTTGTCTTCCTGGGATAAAGCCCGGTTGGTCAAGATGAATTAACTTAGGGAGAAGAGGGGAAAGTCTTGCTGCTAATATCTTAGTGTACATTTTTGCATCGATGTTTATTAGGGAGATTGGTCTATATGAAGCCGGGTATGAAGGGTCCTTTCCTGGTTTTTGAAATACTAGGACCTTCGCTTCGTTAGTTAGGACAGGATTAGCAGATCTGCATATTTTTTATAAAATGGGGCCGTGAAGCCATCCGGGCCTGGAGCTTTATGTATTGCGAGGTCATTTATTGCTTTTTAAACGTCCTCTTCTTTAATAGGGTCCTCTAAGGCCTGCCTGTCTGCTTCTGAGATTTATGTGAATGTGAGGGTTTTCAGATATGTGTCCTGTGCGTCTGCCTCCGGGTGGTCTGTGGAGTAAAGTTTCTGATAGTATTCTCTGAACACTTCCCGTATGTCTTGTGTGTGCGTGAGATGTTCCCCTGTCGTGTCTGTGATGCTTTTGATCATAATGTCTTTCTGTTTTGCGCGGAGTTGTCTCGCTAGTACTCTATTTGCTTTGTTTGCTTTTATGTAGTACCTTTGTCTTAGGTATAGCAGGCTCCTTTCCGCTCCTTTTGTGCGTAGCATCTCTAGTTGGCCTTGAGTATGTCTAAGCGTCTTCTTTAGATCTCTAGAGGGCCGTGCCACTATTTTCCCTTGCAGTTCTGTTATTGATCTTTCCAGTTCCTTTTCCCACATATACCTCTGTTTCTCCTTCGTGATTTTCAATGCCATTATCTTCCCGCGGATCACCGCTTTAAACGCCTCCCAGACCGTCCTCATAGATACTTCCCCAGGGTCATTTTTTGTGAAATATTCTTCTATCATTTCCCTTATTGATTCCCCCGTCACCGGGACTCGGATTATGTCCTCCGGTAATCTCCACCTCCATAGACCATTAGATTTCCCCGGGAGTTACACATCGAGCCATAGGGGTGCGTGGTCTGACAGTGCAATCGCCCCCTTTTCCAGCCCCTGGATCTTGCCCATAAGCCCAACGGAAGCCCAAAAGTAGTCAATTCTTGACATGGAGTTATGCACATGTGAAAAGTATGTATACCCTCTTTGCTCCCCCTTCAATTCCCTCCACACATCATTTAGGGCTAGTTGGTCCATTTGTTGCTTGAGGCGTTTTGCGACGGTGCCCGGTGGCCATGTATACTACCCGTGCTTCTGTCCAGTTGTGGGTCCCATGCCATATTCAGGTCTCCCCCCAAAATCACCTCCCCCCTTGCGAAGGTTTCAAGTTTTCCCAGGGTGTCTCTCAGAAATCCATCCTGTCCCACATTGGGCGCGTATGCTGACGCGAGAGTGAACCGCTGCCCCTCCAATACCACGTTAGCGAACGCATACCTTCCCTCCTTATCTGTAATGGCGTCCTCCAGTTTGGCGTCCCTTCCATCCCTCACTGCTATAAGGACCCCCGATCTTTTTTCTGTTGTATTCGCCTGGGCCCATATTTTAAATCCCCTTACACGGGTTTTCTGTTTGTCCTTTGCTCTGATATGGGTTTCCTGGAGGAGCAGGAGGTCCGCCCCTTCCCTTTTGAGTAGTTTCTCCAGTTTCACCCTTTTTGTGGGGTGATTCATCCCCCTTATGTTATAGGTTACAATGCGGACCTCCCCCATTTAAAAAGGCACATGTTCATTGTACTTGGAATCCCTTTCTTTGCCGCTGCTCTTGTTTTTGAGTCCCCATCCCCATGTCCCTTCCCCCTGAACCCCCCCCAACCGGTTTATAGTCATAAAACCGAAGTTCGAAATCTCCAAAAAACAATCTCGAAAAAAAAGGCCGAAAAAAAAAAATATCGAATTTTTTTGACTTTTTTCGAAATTTTTTTTTTTGTAACCCCCCTTTTTTTCTATTTTTTTTTTATTTTAACCCTTTTTTTACTTACCTGACCCAAAAAATACATATATAAAAAAAAAAAATTCGATATTTTTTTTTTCGGCCTTTTTTTTCGAGATTTTTGTTATTCGAGATTTTTTTTTCGGCCTTTTGAACGACCACCCCCCCAACCATTAGCCATAAACCAAACAAGTTGCCCCCGAGCAGGGCGAGGGTTCCTACTGTTGCCAGGGCGTTCCGCCCACAGCTCCCTGCCCTTCATCCTCTCGGGGGAAATTTTTGTGGGGGATCCTAAACCCCACATTACCGTTTGTCCTTACCGGATTCCGAGCCGACGGGTCCCTCCCGGCCCGGCCTCTCTGCCTCTCATGTAGCGGTTCATATTCTCACCTTCCCCCCTCGCTGGCACCTTGCGTGGCTGTCGCTTGGGTGCCCACGGCGTCCCTCTTCTCTTTCTCCAATCATGGCATCTTCCTACGGCCTTCTCTTCCCGTGTTCGGCCTTTTTTGTTTTATCGTTTCCCATCCTTTATGTTTTCTCCTTTGCTCCCCACTAGACATTGCTTGATCCGCTTCCTCCCCTTCGATCTGGAGCCCCATTATGTTGAAGCCCTCTTCCCAGGTGGTCGCTCTTCTCTGTTTCCCTTCCCATGTGAAGGTCAGCCCAAATGGGAAGGTCCACTTGTACTGGATTTCTTTTGCCACCAGAGCCTTGACTAGTGGGGCCATCGCTCTTCTTTTTTGCAATGTGACCAGGGCCAGGTCCTGGTATAGTTGAATTTTTTGTCCGTTCATCCTGATGTGATCCATTTCTCTGGCCTTCCTCAGTATCTGCTCTTTTTGTGGGTATGAGGATAGCGCCACCAAGACGTCTCGTGGTCTTTCCCCCGCTGCTCTGGATCTTTTTGGTCCGACCCTGTGGACCCTGTCCACTCCAATTGTATCTGTCTCCGATGCATCCAGAATGTCTCTAAACACCTCCTTCACAGCAGTCATAAGGTCTTTGTCCAGTATTGTTTCTGCCATGTTTTTAATGCAAATGTTAGATCGCCTGGAGCGGTTCTCCAAATCCTCACACTGTATCTCCAGGTTATGGGTGAGTCTCACCAGGTGTTCCTGAGTTTCGCTAGCCTGTTGCGTTTCCTCCTCGACCCCCTGGACCGTTCTTTCCAATATGTCTGTTCTCTCCTCCAGTTTAGCCACGTCCACCCTGAGGTCCTGAACCGCCTGTTTCATGTCGTTTTTCATCGTCGTGAACTGTTCCTGAACTGAAGACATGAATTTTTCTTGTAGATCCTGGAACCATGATTGCATGTCATCCCTTGATGGTGGATGATGGGGATTTGTCTGCGACATGCCTTCGCCTTGTTGGTTGTCCTGAGGCTTCCCTTTCGTTTGCGACCTAGTGTCCGTTGACCACAATTGTTAAATGTTTGCTTCTTGCCTTGTGGACTGTGGGGTCTGTTGGGGAGCGTAATTCTTGCTTTTTGCCCTTGACATGTTCCGTCAGTTTTGCCGGGATGTGCGTGGGCTCCTGTAATGCCCCTGTGAGATGTTTCCACTGATGTGCTAACGGAGCTGTCGTTCTGGAGTGCCCCGGGTCTCCCCCGTCCGTCGAATCCGCGACGGTTGGGGCCTACTTGGGTGGGCCCTTTCCCATTTGAGTGTATATCCCTTCCAGGTACGGGTTACCAATCTGGTCAGCAGAGGGACTCCGCGCAGGTCTCATCGTTTCGGTAGGGTCTCCCTGTTGCGGTGTTCCCTCTGCCCCCAGGTCGTGTCCACTGAGGTGCCTTTCGTGCTGCCGGTGGGCACGTTCCTCTTTGCCCCTCTACTGAATACCGTCTCTGCACCCCTTCTTTATGAGATAATTAATGCTCCGGCTGTGGGCTGTTGGGGTTCCAGGGGAGATCCCGTGCCCCAGGGCTTGATTCCCCTCCACCGCTTCGCTCCGCTCACCTCCGGGGGCTATTTCTAGCCGGCGTTCAACTCTCCGGTCTCTCGCTGCATCCGTGGTGCCCGCTCCGAGCGGGAGGCACTCGTCTTCCTTCGGCGCCGTGTGCGTGCTTCCCCCGGTGGGAGCGTATGCGTCTGCCGCCCCACGCTCCTTGGGCTTCCTATCCGTTACGCCTCCATGTACCTTGCTAGAGGGCCTGCACCCCGAGTGTCCAGCACCGGGTGTCTTCGATGGGTGTGGGGGAGGGGCCGGTGCGCCCGCTCCACCGTCCTCGGTAGCAGCTGCTTACTATTTCGATCCCACGAGAGAAGATGCCTTGGAGGAGCACCGGGAGGGAGGGAGCCCGCCCCTGTCACTCCGACTCCCCCTTCCTCGCTTCTGTGAGCAGCTAGCCCTCCTGATCCGTTCCGAAGTTGTTGCCGGCTCGGCAGCCGGGAGCTCCCGATGGGAGAGGGGCGGTCGCTGCCGCGCTCGCTTTCACGGTGTTCCCTGCGCCCCTTTGGTCTTGCTGCCGGACCGGAGGCTTCAGGGGCCGTAGGGGGGGCAATGCGCTCGCTTATAACGCTCGTTCCGCTGCTTCAATGTGCTAATTTCGGCGGCCCGGGGAGAGTGTGGCTTAGACGCGGCTCGTCACCCCGGTGGCCATCTTGGAATCCTTGCATACTATTCTAATGTGGGGTCCACAGTGCACCCACACCCTGACCAGCTGCACACCCACCCTTCAGTTGCTGTACCTACTGGCTTAGTCACACAGCTCTAGCAATGTACCTCAATCCTGACACGGAGCACTGCAAATGACAAGCATACTTTTCTAATGTGGGCCCCACGATGCACCCACCCCCTGGCCAGCTGCACACCCACCCTTCTATTGCTGTAGCAATGTACCTCAATTCTGTTGTAGAGCACACCTGGTTTTTGAGCATTGCCTCAAAAAAACCTTGTTTGAGGCGCCTTAGTCCTGCTTTGCAGCTGCCCCTGATGCTCTGAGACAAAAAATGCCTCTGAAAGCGCCTCACTGCGGTGCCTCATCTATTGCCCTCTGGAGAGGGGGTGCGCACACACCCCCTCACACCCAAACCCATCGCCCGGAGCAGGCCCACAGGATGCTGAGCACCCGGTCCAAAGAAAGGTCCCAAGAAAGACATGTGTTTCCATGGTCGGCATTAGGCGGTGGGGTAGGCGGGTACCACCCTATACATGTATAAGACATGTTTCCATTCTATAGCACTCAGTCAGGGTCATGACCCAGGACTCGGGGTCAAGGTGGCATGTAGCTGTGCTCTGGAGGTAGGAATGAGCTTAGACTGATCTTCACTCGGACCTCTTTAGTTGGTAATCGGGGGTGCAGCCATTCTGGTGCCAGGACCCGCAAGGCTGGCTCCTTTCTAAGTGTTCTTGGAGCAAGCAGCGAGTGAGGCAGGGGGGCCTTTTAGGAGCCCCAGACTGGTCCTCACCTCATAACCTTTCTTTCTGATGCGCCCAAACAGAGTCAAAGAGAAGCGTCCTTCCCAATGACCCTGGACAAGTTGCTGTACAAGGGTCACCTGGCATTGCTGCATTATTCTAATGCACGCGCTGTTTTTTTTTCTTTCTTAAGTGGGCGCAGCAGCTGCCAGCTGGCCCAGGGCCGGGAGTAGCTACATACATGTAGCTCTGATCTCCCCTAAGGGTGTAAGATACTGGTTCTGCTCTGGAACCTGGGAAAAGAGTATGTTGCTGTGCCCAGCAGAAAGCTTAGATGTCTGCTGCCTATGAATTCACTTGGCATATTTGCTGATCTGGGAAAGCGGATGCCCGCAATATAGCAAAGACATTCTTCCAGATCCCTAATGGGGTCTTGCAATGCTTGCCTGAGGGTGGACATGAGTGATGCTGCTGTGCCATGCGCCAGGGTGTGCAAGTGCTAATGTTTAGCTTCCACCATACATAGGAGGGCCGAGGGAATGATTACGAGTACGGTGGTGTGCGGTGTGCGTAGTGCAGCGGTAATGGCGTCACCGATGTACGCTGGTGCACGTAGTGCGGTGGTAATTGCCTCACCGCTGTTTTACACGTTTGGCGATAAGTTGGAGAATTTACCTCCAGCACAAAATGGAGATAAATCTCCACCTTACTGCCAAAAGTTAGCAACATCTGCAGAATTACCGCCGGCGGTAACGCCTCTGAAATCCCCATGGAGTCCTATAAACTCTGAAAATGGGGATTAACACCGCTTTGCCACCACTTGTACTCCATGGATTTAGGTGGCAGTAACAATAATCGAGTTTGGTGGTAATTCAGTGGAGAGCAACTATGAAAGGACTGTGGTTAGGACTCAGGGCACTGGAGAAGGCCTGGGCATAAGAACTGGGAATCGTCTGCGCTGGGGAACTGTCATGAATGTATATGGCATGTCAAAGCATGCAGTGTGTGTCTAGGTAGGGAGAGTGTATGCCCCCCCCCCCACTTCAATAAGGTGACCCAAGTGACGCAATGAGCCTAGACACTCACGCGCATGGTGACAGGTGACAGGAAACAACCACATTCTGACTGGTGACTCCAACTTGAAACAATTATTTAATAGTGTCTCATGTTTGAAGATGTTTATTCGAATAGTAAAAATATTCATTGAACACATACATATAAAGTATCACAGTAAAACAATGCATTGATGCTATTAAAATACACAAATGTTCAATACAATTTGCATTCACCTATTACAACATAGTCATAAATCCCCTTCTTAAGAACATTGCAACCTTCAGGTACGCTAGCAAGGCCCATGCAGTTCGTTTCGTATCTGCCTTTAGTAAAAAGGACAGAGCTGGCCTGTATTGGTGCAGATTAGTGCATCTCAGGACTTGCAGTAAAGTCTGCTTTCTAATAATTCCATACCCAGGACAAAACAAAATGAAATGGGCCAGGTCTTCAACAGGGGCACCACAGACTGGGCAGCATGGATCCCCCGGATACCCTGTCCAATTTACTGTGTTACCCCTCACACGTAGGCAATCAAACCAAGCCCTCGTAATGAGCCAACTCTGGTGACCCACCCTGGCCTAAGTAAGGTACGACTGAATAGTGGACATAACCATCAGCCTGGGAAGCCTGTGCTGCATTAGAGTGACTGGCCGCAAGTTCTCTGGTTACCACCTCCTTAAAAGATCTTACCTCCCTTGCTTGGTGCACCCTAGTGGTGAGAGGCGCTACCGGCAGATTAACCCTAGGCATGTGCTCTCTGACAAATGTTAACCAAGGTATTTTGTGCCACAGGTCCTTACTCAAGGTTGCCTTGATTATAAAGTGGCACAGCGAAGCATTAGAGTTGCCCCATATTCTAAGCCATAACAGGCCAGGGGCAGCGGCCCACTCGTCCTCCAAGAAGGTCATCCCCAATTCTCTGTGCACTGATGCACAGGAAGAAGAGCCAGGGAGTCCCAATAGCTTCTTGAGGTAGAGTTGCCCCATATTCGAAGCCATAACAGGCCTAGAGCAGCTGCCCACTCGTCCTCCAAGAAGGTCATCGCCAATTCTCTGTGCACTGATGCACAGGAAGAAGAACCAGGGAGTCCCACGCTGCCCACTCGTCCTCCAAGAGGTCATCGCCAATTCTCTGTGCACTGATGCACAGGAAGAAGAACCAGGGAGTCCCAGTAGCCTCTTGAGGTAGAGTTGCCCCATATTCTAAGCCATAACAGGCCTGGGGCAGCTGCCCACTCGTCCTCCAAGAAGGTCATCGCCAATTCTCTGTGCACTGATGCACAGGAAGAAGAACCACGGAGTCCCACGCTGCCCACTCGTCCTCCAAGAAGGTCATCCCCAATTCTCTGTGCACTGATGCACAGGAAGAAGAACCAGGGAGTCCCAGTAGCCTCTTGAGGTAGAGTTGCCCCATATTCTAAGCCATAACAGGCCTAGGGCAGCTGCCCACTCGTCCTCCAAGAAGGTCATCGCCAATTCTCTGTGCACTGATGCACAGGAAGAAGAACCAGGGAGTCCCAATAGTCTCTTGATGTAACTATTTTCCTTAGCCTGCATGTCCCCAGGCTTTTGGTACCCCCAGAGAGATGCACCATAAAGGGAGGCTGCCTTGACTTGCATGGAGTACACTTTTGATTCCAGGTGTTGACCCTTACACTTTGTAGAGAAACGGGAGAGACCCCCCAAGCATTGGCTCATTTTCAAAGACTGTTTGGTTACATGTGCCTTGCTTGTCAAAGATTCTGAAAATCTAACACCCAGATAGTCGTACTCCGTTACTCTCGGAATTATATTGCCTTTACAAATGATAGGACGCATTTTGATGGCTTTCCTGCCCCCACTACAACGCATGACCACTGATTTTACAGAATTGATTTTAAGACCTAGGCTGCTCATGAAGGAGGCATAAGCATCCACCAAGGCCTGTAGGGCACTGGGCATTCTGACCACAAGCACTGAGTCGTCTGCATAAGCCAGGACTGCGAATGGCCTGCCCCCCCACTCGCAGGAAGTCCACAGCAGTGTTCAACAAAGCCTGCAACAGCCCATTAATGTATAAGGTAAAGAGTAGCAGAGCCAATACACACCCTTGGCGTACACCCAATGTAATATCAAACCATTCGGTGCACCTCCCCCCCTGTTCCAAACCAAACATTAGCTTTGGTGTTCGAGTGGATATGATATGACATTTGTAACGCGCCTATCGACAAGTCATCTCCCGCAGAACTTCCGCAATGTCTGCTGGACACCCCATGGTCTCAAACACGGGCCACAACTTGGCACAATCTACCTTGTCGAAGGCTGTGCTTAGGTCCATGAAAGCAAGATAAACCACTTCACCCTTGCAGATAACAAAGTTGGATATCAGTAGATACAAATTGAGCACCTGCTCCATGGTGCCCAAACCAGGGTGAAAACCAAATTGTATATCAGTTAAGATGTAGCTCTCAGTGAGCCAACACTCCAAGTTACCCAACAAGACCCGACCAACATTTTTGAAAACTGTATCCAGCAAAGAGATGAGGCGATAGGAAGAAGGTTTGGTAATGTCCCCTTTTTTAAAGATGGGAAATATTGTTGCTCTCTTCCACGATGGTGGGTATTTCCCTGAGCTTAAACAGGCATTAAAAGCCATAGTCAGCGACGGGGCCCAAAGGTCAATCTGGCTCATAAAAAGGTCAGCAGGTATGGCATCTGGGCCGGGAGCTCGATTGCGGGACTGTACCCCAATTGCCTGGATCACCTCCTCCGGAGAGAAACGTAAAGCCACACCCCCGCAGTGATTTTCCTTTCTTGCTCGACCATCATTGTACAAGTTTACAAAGTAGGAGACCCACTCTAATGCCCCCACACGAGTTCCCGATGGACTTTGAGTGGCCTTATCACGAGACCCCCTTGATACAAAGTCCCAAAAACCCTTTGCATCGTTTACCCTAATGGCCTCCAGGAATTCCTCCCAGGCCATTACCTCCAACTCCAATAGATTGTATGATATGATATGGCGTTTATAAGGCGCCAATGCACAAGTGTTTCAATGCGCGACGAGGCAGGGGGGGAACAAGGGGAAGACAGACAGCGATCTTACTAGGAGAGAGAGAGAGAGAGAGAGAGAGAGAGAGAGAGAGAGAGAGAGAATTAGTTCGAGCCCCAAGGAAATGGAAACATCCGCTGAAGGGCCATCCATATTACTAAGTAGTGAGCCTATTTACATATGAACAATTGTAGCGAGTAACCCTATTACTCCACTATACTTTCTAAGAAAATAGTGAAGTCCCTCCACTCACTGTGTCATAAATAATCATTAAGATTTATGAAATACCGACTTCTACCACGTGAGGGCGCTCGAACCAAATAATATCCATGTTGGGCCTGACATGCACATAAGAACCCGCGTCTAAACCAGCGCCGGGTCCTCGAGACTCTCATCATAGTTCTATGAATGAAGCTGGTGTTGAGTTCTTCTAAAGCTATTATTTAATTCCTCTTCAGATTATGCCCGGAAAGACACCTTTGATTCCTGAATCCGTCTTCTGGGTCTTGGAGGTCAGAGGTCGCTGCTTTTTGAAAGATCTCAATGGCGTTGCCACCCAGAAAATTGGGTGTGAACTTGGATTTCTTTTTGAGTTCTGTAGTTTGTATCCATTGTTCCTCATTGTTGAGATGTTCTATTGAGTCACGTGTGTTAGAGAGTTGCCATCACAGCTGTGACGCGGATATTACGTTGTGTGGTAAATGGAGGTATTATCTTTTAATCTTTTTGAATTGCAATCATTACCAATTGACGCTGCATGACACAGTGTCACGTGGCAATCTGGAAACACCTTGTGTGATGTCTAGTGCGCCTTATAAATAACCAATAAAATAAATACATCACATCAGTGCATGCGCTTTGCAAGAGCTTCATCATGTAGTCAATTATTTGCACTGTGACAGCCCCGCTTTTTTCCATATTTGCAGAATTATCGAGACGAGAGGTTGAAAGGTTGTGAAGTACGGGGTTGAGTGCAGCACTCGGGCACTCCTTTATCATGCGCATCGTGGAGTGCACGCTGAGTGCTGTGAGCTGTGAGCACCCTCTGCCTGACTGCTTCGTGGCGCTGCTCACTCTCCCACAAGTGCCGCTTTGACACTTTTTGACTCTGCTCTGGAGAAAGAGCACTTCACCTTTAACAGCGGACGATGTCCACTGGATGGACTCATTCAAACGCTCTACTCAAGCCACACCATTAGTGCAGGCTCCGGCGTGAGGCCACCCTCCCGCTCACCTCGAACCTTCTTAAAGTGAGGGTCGCGTGCATCGCGCATGCGCGCGCGCAACGTGGCGTGCACGTGAGTGCTGTTAGCTTGTTAGCTGTGCAGCTGCCAGCCCTCGACGGCCTCCCGCTCCTTGTGCCAACCTGGCTTTCTCTCCCATGGCCGGGTACACGCTTAAAACAGCAATGCCTGATTGTGGGGGTTTTCTAAAGAATGCTGTTTTGCCCCCCCCCCCGCCCTCATCTGTATCATCGGAGTCCAGAGACTCTCACGGAGAGACCCCCAGAGATGTAAAACTGTGTTAAAAAAAACGCTCTAAATCCTTCTCCATGGACAAACGAGTGCTTTGGCCAATCTCGACCCAAAAACCAGCGGTCTCGGCCCCCGCGCATGCCCCCAGTATTCACAATGAGGGTCACGGAGATTGCAAGCCCTCGCAATTTCTGCAAGCCTTACCGGCGGACACACAGTCATCTCTAGTTGCCCCAAATGACAGCGCGCATACCTGCGACTCCTTCGAGAACCAAATGACACCGAGACTAAAACTCTGCCTCAACCGCCCACAACTTATCCTGCGGCGCGATTGTTGGATCACCCGATTATGAACCACACAATTTCACATGCTCAGGCGGCTACGAATTTGATAGGAACAGGCTTAATAGCGCAGATCCCCATAGCTCCTCCTGCTCGATTACCGGATCCAACCTGGAAGAAGCCTGCCTCACCGCTACCAAACTCGCCCATGCGTCAATCATCTGAGAAGACTCTGGCTCTATCAGTGGCCCACATTATAACCAAATCAAGGAGCCCTCCCCCAACTTCATCGCAGTCCCCAATACCGTACCCAGAGTCAGTAGAATCTTCACCGACACCACCGCCTCACCGCAAATGTTGTTTAATAAACCCACGGCGAGACCCTCCTTTGGATTTCAACCCCATCCCCTTGATGCCTGGGAAACAGCCTTAAGTGCTATTACCAGAGGCCTTCACAGTCTTATACACATTTCTGAAGTATTGGATAAAAAAGTAGAGGCCCAAAGCCATATGCTTGGCCTATTGGACTCCAAAGTTGACTGGGTAGCGACTGAACTACAACGTGCTGATCGCTTGTCTCATCCCGGTGTCAGCTTCCTGGCCCTTCCATTCCCTATCAATACTTCCCGTCATAGTAGAAGCTTGGAAAATCCACCTAAGGTAATCGCAGTGGGTATAACATCTGCACTGGAGGCCTCGGCCTTGGGTGATGTACAAGACCCAGCTTCAGATGAAGCACCGAGAATTGAGAATGAAACGATACCAACTTTGAAGGGTGAGGTTGCACCTTCAGTCTATGAAGTATTCCAAACAAACTCGAATAAGAAGAATGAGGGAATAAAAGAGAAGTAAAGGACTAAATTGCTTGTTGCCAAAATCAGTATTAGGTGCAACCAAAAAGAAAACAAAAAACCAAACTACCCTAACAAACGCGGCAACGAGCAAGTCCAAAAGATTCCTAAATTCACCTTCAGCTACCCCCTAACCTTCACCTCCAAACACCACCGGCCCACCTAATGGTCTACAACTTCAGCCACATCCCACTGTCCACCCCAACTACATCCCTCTGTTCACCTTCCTCCTAACCTTCACCTTAAACCACACCCCACCTAATGTTCTACAACTTCAACCACATCCCACTGTCCACCCCAACTACATCCCTCTGTTCACCTTCCTCCTAACCTTCACCTTCAACCACCCCCCACCTGATGTTATACAACTTCAACCACATCCCACTGTCCACCTCCAAATACATCCACCTGTTTACCTTCAGCTATATCCTAACCTTAACCTCCAGCCACCACCCACCCACCTAATGTTCTCAACCACATACCCACTATCCACCTGCAAGTACATCCATCCGTTTACCTTCAGCTACATCCTAACCTCCACCTCCAACCACCACCCACCCACCTACCTAATGTTATACAACTTCAACCACATCCCACTGTCCACTTCCAACTACATCCCTCTGTTCACCTTCAGCTTCCTCCTAACCTTCACCTCCAAACACCACCCACCCACCTAATGTTATACAACTTCAACCACATCCCACTGTCCAACTCCAACTACATCCCTCTGTTCACCTTCAGCTTCCTCCTAACCTTCACCTCCAAACACCACCCACCCACCTAATGTTATACAACTTCAACCACATCCCACTGTCCACCTCCAACTACATCCCTCTGTTCACCTTCAGCTTCCTCCTAACCTTCACCTCCAACCACCACCCACCCAATGTTCTACAACTTCAACCGCATCCCACTGTCCACCACCAACTACATCCCTCTGTTCACCTTCAGCTTCCTCTGAACCTTCACCTCCAGCCTCCACCCACCCACCTAATGTTAAACAACTTCAACCACATCCCACTGTCCACCTCCAACTACATCCCTCTGTTCACCTTCAGCTTCCTCTGAACCTTCACCTCCAGCCTCCACCCACCCACCTAATGTTCTACAACTTCAACCACATACCCACTATCCACCTGCAAGTACATCCATCTGTTTACCTTCAGCTACATCCTAACCTCCACCTCCAACCACCACCCACCCACCTAATGTTATACAACTTAAACCACATCCCACTGTCCACCTCCAACTACATCCCTCTGTTCACCTTCAGTTTCCTCATAACCTTCACCTCCAACCACCACCCACCAACCAAATGTTATACAACTTCAACCACATCCCACTGTCCACCTCCAACTACATCCCTCTGTTCACCTTCAGTTTCCTCATAACCTTCACCTCCAGCCTCCACCCACCCACCTAATGTTATACAACTTCAACCACATCCCACTGTCCACCTCCAACCACATCCCACTGTCCAATAAAATGAGGACATATACAAGGGACAAAACAAACTGAAACAAAATGTATAGAAGAAAACAGGTGACTTACAAAAGGTCACATTAGCCTAAGGGGGCAAGTGCTTCTGTTACATGTGTTATTAACGAAATAGGAAATAACATTTTTCATGAAAAATAAATAACAAAAAAGACTTTTTAAATTTTATTTGGGGGGATCCCACCCACGTTTGCCTATGATTCTTACCCAATCCCAACTACTGCACTACCCGTTTTAACCCCTTACCCCACACCCCATATATACTTACCTTTAATTTTGGGTATTTTTGTTATTTATGTTTCGTTGAAAAAGTTATTTGTTATTTTCTATTCGTTAATTTCATTGCATACCAAGTTGCTTCAAACTAAAGCGGAGTACTAATTAAATATACAGAATTACATTAATGTAATGTATTAGCATTTATAAAGTGTGAACTGCAGCCAGAAGGCATCTAGGTGCTAAGAAACAGCCTGTGGGAGAGTCCACTCCGGAGTTCTACAGACAGTGGCCAGAAACTAGAAAAGATATGTCTTAAGAGCTTTTCGAAATGCTAAATGATCATCAATGCTTCGCAAGTGATTTGGTAGTGAGTTCCACAGACCAGGTGCGAGGGTGGAGAAAGCATGACCACCGACCCATGCTCTTTGGAAGTGAAGGACCATCTGACGTTTCTGAGACTCTGAATGGAGCCGCCTTGAGGGAGTGTAAGGAATGAGTTTCGTCTGCAGATACTCAGCACCCAGCTGATAGAAGGCCCGATGAGAACTACAGAGAGTTTTAAAATCGGTGCGACTATGTACAGGAAGCCAGTGCAATTGACGAAGAAGATCTTGGGAGTGGGACATTCGACCAGCTCCAAGAGCCAGCTGGGCTGAAGCATTCTGAAGGAGCTGCAGTCTTTGAACCAAAAAAGCTGGCTGGCCAAGATAGATTCCATTGCAGTAATCAATAGACCCAGCAGTTGGAGCTGCAACCACCTTTGCTCGAGACTCAGAGGGTAGAAATGGCAAAGTCTTCCTCAAAATGTTAAGCTTTAAGAACCCGGAGTTGCATACTGATGCAATTTGCAGCTCCCGGGAAACCTGAGGACTGAACTTTAACACCAAGACTTTTGACGGAATTGACAGGGGCTGGAAAAGGGCCAAGAGAGTCTGGCCAAACGTCAATGGTCCAGGCTGCCTGCGATTCAGCAGCACCTGTTACCATAATCTCAGTCTTTGCACCGTTCAACTTCAACTCGTTCTTGGCCATCCAGTCCCCCACTGCTGGAAGGCAATTCCTCAATCGAGACGGGGATCTCTTTCTGGAGAATCAAGCTGAAAGAGTATCTGTGTATCATCGGCGTAGGCCTAGAACCTTTCCTTGTCCTGAATTAAGTCTGCCAAGGGACGCAGATATAAATTAAAAAGCAGCTGGGACAGGGAAGACACCTGGGGGACACCACAGGTCACGGATCTTGGAGAGGATTGAAAAGGAAATAACAACACTGTTTGCGTGCACTTCGAAAGAAAAGACGTAAACTAGGCAAGCAGTGCCCTGGAAATTCCTCTCCTCTCCAGGCCCTTAGCAGAATACCACGGTCAATAGTATCAAAGGCCGCGGAGAGGTCCAGCCAAATCAAAACTCCAACCTCCCTGCGGTCTTGGAGGCATGCCAAGTCATCCAGGACTGAAATCATTAACTATTACGCACCCCTGATGGGGCGGAAGCCAGATTGAAATGGATGCAAGGCCTCCATAAGTTTCATGACACATGGTAAAAGTGAAATTGGCTGACAATTAGAGGCCAAGGCTGGATCTAGCTGAGGCTTTTTCAGTACAGGAGAAACAAGTGCGTATTTCAAAGCCTCAAGAACGAAGCCCAGAGAAACAGAAGACTGCAAAGCTGCAGTAAAAAGTGGGATCACCTCGGCCGATGGGGTTTGAAGCACCCAGACAGGAATCGAGTCGGCCAGTGAGGACGACTTCAACCTCTGAAGGGCTGCCCTGACCATATCATCTGTAACAACTTCAAACTGATCCATCCCAGGAATAATTATTTTGTTTCTCAGCTGCTTCCAAAACCTATCTTCACGTTAATCTGTCTCATTACCCGCAGCAGAATTACAAATTCTCTGAATCTTTTCATCAAAAAAAGAATGAATGAGATCACACTGTGCTTGTGAGCGCAAAGGATCAATAGAAGGGGATACAGATGAGAGCCCTTTTGCTACTTTGAAAAGTTCTCGTGCTGAGCAGGAAGCTGATATCCGCTCAGCAAAATGATGAGATTTAGCGGCTTGGACGGCTCCCTGATACTGAAGCACTGACTGCTTACAGAGAAGCTCAGATTCCAAGTCATATCCCCTTCTCCATATGCGTTCCAATTGGCGGCATAGTTGCTTCATGGTCTTCAGATCACCATGTCACCAAGGAGCTGAACGCTTAGCTCGAGATTTACGAGCTTTGATTGGTGCAAGAGCATTTGCTACCTCTATCATCGCACTCAACAGAGCATTACAAGGATCCTGCTTTTCATTGGCAATAAAATCACTAGTGCTTCCCACAAGATGTTTAACAACAGTAGTAGGAGATACCTTCCTCCACGGCCGCTGTTGACAGGAAATATTAGATGTGCAGCCAGCAGGGGTAGCACAGAAAAGGGTATAGGGAAGAACAACATGATCGGACCAAAGATCCGGAAATGGAGTAAATACTGCCACCTGATCTTTCTCAGATGAAAACATTAAACTAAGTACATTTCCCTTTCGATGCATTGCTATATGATTACACAAAGAAAGTCTTAAATCAGCCAGTGCTAATCACATTTCTTTGCATATAAATCAGTGGGATTATTCGGCCTAACATTCAATTCTCCCATAACAAACAAATCAGGGTATGTCAAGACCAGATGAGCAACTAGCTGTGTGAAATCAAGAGCACCATTGGCGAACGATAGGGAGGGGGGCCTGTAAACCACCAGTAAATACATCGATATATTGGGTGACCAGTGAATACGAGTCAACAACAGTTCACTGGGAAGATTATGGCTCACAGCAAGTATCGGAAAGGTTAGAGATGCTAAATGAATGAAAGCCAAGCCCCCACCTATTCCTGGGCGGGGGCTCTGTCAAGATGAAGAATAGCATAATGCAAAGGGAGCACTTGCACAATATCAGGCTCAGCTGATGGAGTAAAGCAGGTCTCTGTTCTACAGAGTAAATCGTGAGACGACCTGTAGGATATTTTGTGTAAATTTGGGGCCTGGTGGTATTTTCTTACTGCCAAAATAATGGTAATTTGGCGATGACTACTCCTTGCATTTAGATTGGGTTTGGCCTTATTTCCTTTCAGTGACCATTCCTTATTACATTATATGGGATCCATTACTGGTAAACAGTATTGTTTGGTGGTATTTTGGTGAGCATAATTTTTCTGTTTTTATTTGTGGCCCCAACATACAAAACCCCTTTTTTTGCTTAGACTATTCGTGTGATCTCTAGAGGCCTCGGACCTACATTCAGAAATACCACAATTTCACATTTAGCATTCTCAATAACCTGTGGTACTATCACTAATTTATATACATTAGCGATCTATGTTTCCATAGGCCTCTTTGCTGATTCATGTACGCCCAGCAATATCTATTGTATTAGATTCCACTCAGACACCACACTTAGTGGAAACACGCACACAGCTATTTTTCATTGCTAATGATATTACTCCATCTGTATTACATGTATTACCTAAAAATCTTCCCCTTCTCCCGAAATATTATTCTAGATGCACCAAAGAAAAAGACAAAAAGCAAAAACACTCTACACAGTTTGTGTACATTATACTTGTATTATGCACAATTGCATTTCAAAATAACACCTTACCCTTCTGGCTGCCACTTTATCTCTAACAAACAGAAGAGAAAACAAATACAGCAATAAAACGAAATTCACTCCACATTGTTTGTAACAATAAGAAGGAAAAAATTACAGCGATGGAACAACATTCATTTTGCAACATTATAACGTGGCAATCAAACACAGGGATTCCCTATTGCTATTCTCCCTGCCTGATATTTATAGAAGGTCAACCGTACAGAACACAACCTCATTTCACTTGGATAATTACCAGCTATCTGTAGCTCTCCCACACGCGACCTCCCTACGCTCGCCTTCGAGGAATGGGTCCAGGGTTGTCCTCGTAATCATGAAAGCTTGAAGTGCACAGCGAGAACATGGAATTCTCAAGCCGGTGCCAAGTGAGACTGGACCTGCCTCACAGCCCAGTCTCAGATCCTCCGTCTCAGCAGCTCAGCCAAAGCGATCTGAATTTAGTTCTGTCAGACTTTGTCCAGCAGAACTCTGTTGCATCCCCCATGCCTACGTGGAATCACTGCAGACACTCGGCACCAATCAAATTCAAAAGGCTGTATCCTCCCTCCTTCCACAATAGTTCAATTTTTACAGTAAGAAATTGTATCTAAACTCATTTCCTGGCATGCAGATTTTGCTTCCAGCTAACACAGTGAACAGAGAGAAAAAAAAATGCACGTTTAAAATTAATCTCAAAACATGTATTTCTACCTCATTTTCCACATGGAGAGCACATTATAGTGTTAATGAGTTAGTATTAGTGATCAGTATTTGTTAATTAAGTCAGTCAATTAGATAGCTAATGTAGTCTCCTGTGAATATTTTCAATGAAGAGAAAAGAAAAAATATACATTCTGGTGCACTTTTAAACCTGCAGCCTGTCTCCATCTGCATACCCATATGTTATGCTGGCAACATAGGGCTGGCTATATGTGTGCCACATTATTGCTGGCAATAATGTTATCATATTCAGTGGAGCGCTGTACTCCAAAATATAATAAATTATACTACAAGACAAAGGTCGCAAGATCAAAATGCATGTCGTTGTAACTGTGTCAAGAATAACAGCTAACTAGACATACCTGTAAGTCAAAAGGTACTCTCATTGGCTTGCTGGAACACATGTGGTTTTGTGCACTTGTTAAATAAAACCAACAATGCCATTGAGAGTTACGATATAGTGGTTCTTCAAGAAACTTGGCTGATCAATGTCCCTATTTGGGATAATCATGATGTATTGTTAATACCAGCTTCGAGGGGTCTGAAGGGACGGCCAACTTTGGGCCTCCTGACAGGTGTTAAGACCAACTCAAATGTAACCCTCTCTTCCTGGTTATCTCCAAATGTGCATACTCAATTAACAAAGTTTGTAGATCATCAGACTAGCTATGCAATAGTTAATTTGTACTGGAATCCTAGAGCGATTTCTATTGAAGTATTCTTTAACGATCTAAATGATGTTTTCGATCAAATAGCACTTTCATCTGATGTGTCACACATTATAGTTGCTGGTGATTTGATCTTACATTGTTTGGACCCTGTCACTACCCAGAATCAGGCTCGAATGTTGCAATGGTCACATTTTATAAAATCACGCAGTTTACACATGGTTAATGGAGCATGTCTAAATGACATTCCACCCAAACATACATGGAAAAGAGTGAAAGCAAAAGCAATCATTGACTTTCTTTATGTAGATGCTAAATTGTTTTCTAAGATAATTGAGTTCCAAGTAATACCTACCACACAAAGCGACCACAACATGCTTAGGCTGACTTGGCGTGCAAGCAGTGGCAATTCCACCCTGCAACAATTGCAAGGAAAGGGAGAGATTCAAGTAAACAATGCCCTAAACCGTATAAGATGGTCAGAATCCACGCTGGGACATCTTAACTCTGCATTAGACACAGTTCTGTGCCAATCCAAGTACAATTCTAACAAAGGAGTTACTAACTACTGTGATCTAATGTTATTGTTCCAAAATCACACATCTACTACCTCGCATAAAAAAAGCCACTTCATAGTTTCAATCTTGAAATTCAGGGAAGAAAAGCAAGTTTTCGTGCAAGCAAGAGACAAGCAATGCTGCTGCCACCAAACATAAGGGCACGTGCTTTAGTTAAAATCAAAACCAATCATAAAAATTGGATGCAAGCCCATAAGGCCCACTTGTACCAACAAGACGGGGAGAGGATGTTGGAACTGTTACGAACTAAAAATACGGCTCGTACGTGGGAGACTCTAAATCAGGCTGGTGCAGTTTCCCAACTCGGTGTCCATGTAAATGGAGTATCTGAACTAGAGTGGGTGACACACTTCAGACAACTCTATGCTAAACCAAGCAGCCTGGTTTGCTCATCAGAAGTTGAGGAGTTCCAACACTTCAAACTAGATTTTGATAAAGATGACATCCTCAATTGCATAAATGAGGTGAGCAAATCGAGAGCCTCGGGACCTGATGGTCTTTCTAATTTTACATTCAAACAGCATCCACAACATTGGGCTGACATTCTGTTTAAGATCTTCACTCACATAAACCTTACACAACAGCTACCCCCCTCCTGGAAGCATTCAATTGTGATTCCTATCTATAAAAAAGGAGACCGCTCCAAACCCCAAAGCTATAGACCAATAGCACTGCTTGACGCACCGGGGAAAATCTATAGTCGCATTGTTTTGAAACAACTCAATGAATGGTCGTCAGAATCTAAAAACAGAGATACCTTTCAGGCGGGTTTTGTGGCGGGTCTTGGTACCATTCCTAACATCATAGCGCTAGATATGGTCAGAGCAAAAGGGGCAGAGCGACAACAGCCACTTTATATGGCATTTGTGGATTTTCATGTCGCCTTCGACTCGACAGAAATTGTTTATCAAACTAAGTGACTACAAGTGCCCCTCTACACTTCTAACTCTAATAAAACTACTACATTCCAATACCTCCATGCAGGTGCGTCTTACTCTGCAGGGCCTGTTGTCCATAACTTTCCAAACACACTGTGGTCTACGTCAGGGATGCATTTTGGCGTCCACTCTGTTCAACTTATTCCCGAGAGATATTGGGTGCCATTTAGACAAGGCCCTAGCAGATGCGCCCAAGCTTGGTTCACAAAAGTTGGCTTGGTTACTTTATGCAGATGACCTGGTTTTGCTATCACAGGCACCACGAGGATTGCAAAATCTACTAACTAAATTGGAGGAATACACTAATGAAAACTATCTGCTGATTAACATCGAAAAAACGCAGATCGTAACTTGTAGAGTAAAACCAGGGAACAAGCCAAATACTTTTTCATGGAAACTATATCAATCCAACTTAATGGTTGTAGAACAATATACATATTTGGGAAAATATGGTAAATTCTCCTATTCCCATATCATAATGTTCTTTCAACAAAAAGTGGTGCCCACCATTCTTTATGGTCTAGAGGCAATGTTGCCATGGACTCCAATAAAATGTGAGAGAATTGAGGCTTGCTTCTGGAGGACCATGTTGAGATTACCTAATTGTGTCCCGATGGCCTTAATCAGGTACGAACTTGGCCTCACATCTTTAGCTGTGCACGTGGCTTGGAAACTGTGTGCCTTTTTTAGGAAATGCATGTTGGGCGTTAAATCCTGCACTATACTATCTACTGTAGCCCGCTACATGTTGGCTTCAAAGGACAAATTCCCAACGGTTTGGCATAACATTGTGTTAGATATTATTGTTTCCGCTGATCTGTCAATTGATGAATTATTAGCTAACCCTGATAAATTCAAGATGAAACTTCACAGATACGATTGGGCATGTACGCGAGAAAAATGTATCACCTACACCGATTTCAATGTACTAATTTTTGGTTACAAGAAACTGGGCCAGATGGCAGACTATTTAGTGCTCTGTCCATCTCCATACATCCGAAATCAGTATATGAGATTGAGAATGAATCTGTGGCCTACGAACGAAATACGTGTCAGGAGAGGTATCATTTCAAAGGAAATGAACTCCTGCCGTTTCTGTGAAGAATCTGGGCTTACAGAAACGTTACAACACTTGGTGGTAGAGTGTGTCGCCCTGAAGACAGAACGGGCCTTGTTTTTCAGTAACCTTTTGGTTTTGATTTGCACTTATACGTATAATGACATATGGCATGCTCTTTTTTCTACTAATAGAATGTCGGTTAAAATTGCTTTGGTACAGGTTCTTGACATGCTTTGTTCGCCAACATTTATTGCAAACACATGTGACAACAATGCAATTTGCGCACAGCCTATTACATAGATGGCGTTTATTTTATTTTACCTAATCTTCAAGTTTTTGCTTTTATCTTAATGATAGTTTTAACAAAAAAGCACTCTTGTAAATAGTCCTTTCGAATGATGCAATGTATGATGAAATTGTATGACAATGTGTTTTGCATGTCATGACTTTTTGAAAGGTTGAATTCCTTTTTTCAGCCAATCAAAATAAAAAATAAAAAAAATAAAGACAAACACATTGCAATTTTATATATTTACTGAACCGCCCTATGAAGAAAACAGGCTCATTCTTCAGTTGCCCAAAGGCTGCCTGAACCACAGATGTTCCCTTCTGCGAGATGCCCATTAAGGAAAATGGTACTGCCTTCTCTCACGGAAGGGCTCACCTGCGATTCCTCTGGGGCACCTATCAGCCAAATCTGAGAATAAAGGCACCAACATTGTTGTGGAAAACAGATGTGGGACTCGATCTCTGGTGAGTTGTTTGGGCAAATCTTTCATAGCAGCAGTGCAGGGTGAACATAGACCAGAACATACAGGTCCATAATGCCATCACAGACTGTTACTCTGCCCCCAAATGCACTACCCTTTATATATATTACAGTACATTGGTATGAATAGAACAAATGACAGATTTCATGACCTCACCAGGGAGGATTTCAGTCTTCCCCAAGTAACTGAATAGCTACCTCGTAGAGCCAGGCAAACTCAGACAATCCAGGTCAGTTTTAAGTCTTCAGAAGATCACCAGCACAGATGCATAACATAACTACAATTAAGGCTTAATATTCCTACAATGGCATATGTTTGAAGTTACTATTTCAACGTGTCCTACTATATGCTTGGCAGTGTAAGCTTGCCTCTGAATAAGTTTTGCTAATGCAGCAAATTATAAGCATACGAGTAAATTCATTTTTGGTTGCTAAGCTACTTTTCGTTATTCTAACTGCAGAAACATATTTTCAAAATGGATTCTTTCTTCAGCTCCACTGGGCCTAATATTAATATTAGTATTTATCGAATAAACATGCTCTTTACAATTACATTAAATTCACTGGCTGTTACATTTACCATCAACATTCCTTAAGCATACATTTGGAATGCTTCTGAAATGGGAAAGTGTTGCTCAAACAGTCTTTCTGGTTTGCATCTTTCTTGTTGGTGGTTTGCTGTTGCTTTGCTTCCACCTAGTGGTATACATGGGAAAAGATTGTGCACATACATCCTAAGCATGTTTTATATGTAGGATAGGATTAATATTCGTCAAAGATACAAAGTTGCATGAAATCAATGGAAAAAACCATTGGCCACTGACATTTCACCGACTGATGGCCACTGTGCGTTATTTCAATTCAATAAAGCTACTAGTACCCTTGATATCTGTAACGCCTGCGAGGTTCCAGAAGGATGTCTGTCGAGAATCTGGAGGATATGTCTTAACTACTAAAAGAAGCGAGTCCCCCTCCTGTATGAGAGAGAACAGGGTATAGGGATGGCCCGCTCCTCCTGGCAGGAGCAACTTATGTAATGCGCCCCTGATAGCAATCGAAGGGGCTCAGGGGCTGCAGAGCAGTGAAGCACCAGAAGAAGAGCATTATATGAAGATCTGTCATTAGAATGGTACCCCCTGTTCTTCTGAGGTAGTTGCATTATATGAAGATCTGTAATTAGAATGGTCCCCCTTGTTCTTCTGAGGTAGTTGCATTATATGAAGAACTGTCATTAGAATGGTACCCCCCCTGTTCTTCTGAGGTAGTTGCATTATATGAAGATCTGTAATTAGAATGGTACCCCCTGTTCTTCTGAGGTAGCTACATTATATGAAGATCTGTAATTGGAATGGTACCCCCTGTTCTTCTGAGGTAGCTACATTATATGAAGATCTGTAATTAGAATGGTACCCCCTGTTCTTCTGAGGTAGTTGCATTATATGAAGATCTGTCATTAGAATGGTACCCCCCTGTTCTTCTGAGGTAGTTGCATTATATGAAGATCTGTCATTAGAATGGTACCCCCTGTTCTTCTGAGGTAGTTGCATTATATGAAGATCTGTCATTAGAATGGTACCCCCCTGTTCTTCTGAGGTAGTTACATTATATGAATATCTGTACTTAGAATGGTACCCCCGTTCTTCTGAGGTAGTTGCATTATATGAAGATCTGTAATTAGAATGGTACCCCCCCTGTTCTTCTGAGGTAGTTGCATTATATGAAGATCTGTAATTAGAATGGTACCCCCTGTTCTTCTGAGGTAGCTACATTATATGAAGATCTGTAATTGGAATGGTACCCCCTGTTCTTCTGAGGTCGTTGCATTATATGAAGATCTGTAATTAGAATGGTATCCCCCCCTGTTCTTCTGAGGTAGTTGCATTATATGAATAACTGTAATTAGAATGGTACCCCCTGTTCTTCTGAGGTAGTTGCATTATATGAAGATCTGTAATTAGAATGGTACCCCCTGTTCTTCTGAGGTAGCTACATTATATGAAGATCTGTAATTGGAATGGTACCCCCTGTTCTTCTGAGGTAGCTACATTATATGAAGATCTGTAATTAGAATGGTACCCCCCATGTTCTTCTGAGGTAGTTACATTATATGAAGATCTGTACTTAGAATGGTACCCCCGTTCTTCTGAGGTAGTTGCATTATATGAAGATCTGTAATTAGAATTGTACCCCCCCTGTTCTTCTGAGGTAGTTGCATTATATGAAGATCTGTAATTAGAATGGTACCCCCTGTTCTTCTGAGGTAGTTGCATTATATGAAGATCTGTAATTAGAATGGTATCCCCCCCCCCTGTTCTTCTGAGGTAGTAGTTGCATTATATGAATAACTGTAATTAGAATGGTACCCCCTGTTCTTCTGAGGTAGTTACATTATATGAAGATCTGTAATTGGAATGGTACCCCCCTGTTCTTCTGAGGTAGTTGCATTATATGAAGATCTGTAATTGGAATGGTACCCCCTGTTCTTCTGAGGTAGCTACATTATATGAAGATCTGTAATTGGAATGGTACCCCCTGTTCTTCTGAGGTAGCTACATTATATGAAGATCTGTAATTAGAATGGTACCCCCCCCTGTTCTTCTGAGGTAGTTACATTATATGAAGATCTGTACTTAGAATGGTACCCCCGTTCTTCTGAGGTAGTTGCATTATATGAAGATCTGTAATTAGAATGGTACCCCCCCTGTTCTTCTGAGGTAGTTGCATTATATGAAGATCTGTAATTAGAATGGTACCCCCTGTTCTTCTGAGGTAGCTACATTATATGAAGATCTGTAATTGGAATGGTACCCCCTGTTCTTCTGAGGTAGTTGCATTATATGAAGATCTGTAATTAGAATGGTATCCCCCCCCTGTTCTTCTGAGGTAGTTGCATTATATGAATAACTGTAATTAGAATGGTACCCCCTGTTCTTCTGAGGTAGTTGCATTATATGAAGATCTGTAATTAGAATGGTACCCCCTGTTCTTCTGAGGTAGCTACATTATATGAAGATCTGTAATTGGAATGGTACCCCCTGTTCTTCTGAGGTAGCTACATTATATGAAGATCTGTAATTAGAATGGTACCCCCCTGTTCTTCTGAGGTAGTTACATTATATGAAGATCTGTACTTAGAATGGTACCCCCGTTCTTCTGAGGTAGTTGCATTATATGAAGATCTGTAATTAGAATTGTACCCCCCTGTTCTTCTGAGGTAGTTGCATTATATGAAGATCTGTAATTAGAATGGTACCCCCTGTTCTTCTGAGGTAGCTACATTATATGAAGATCTGTAATTGGAATGGTACCCCCTGTTCTTCTGAGGTAGTTGCATTATATGAAGATCTGTAATTAGAATGGTATCCCCCCCCCTGTTCTTCTGAGGTAGTTGCATTATATGAATAACTGTAATTAGAATGGTACCCCCTGTTCTTCTGAGGTAGTTGCATTATATGAAGATCTGTAATTGGAATGGTACCCCCCTGTTCTTCTGAGGTAGTTGCATTATATGAAGATCTGTAATTGGAATGGTACCCCCTGTTCTTCTGAGGTAGTTGCATTATATGAAGATCTGTAATTAGAATGGTAACCCCCCCGTTCTTCTGAGGTAGTTGCATTATATGAAGATCTGTAATTAGAATGGTACCCCCCCCCCCTGTTCTTCTGAGGTAGTTGCATTATATGAAGATCTGTAATTGGATTGGTACCCCCTGTTCTTCTGAGGTAGCTACATTATATGAAGATCTGTAATTGGAATGGTACCCCCTGTTCTTCTGAGGTAGTTGCATTATATGAAGATCTGTAATTAGAATGGTATCCCCCCCCTGTTCTTCTGAGGTAGTTGCATTATATGAATAACTGTAATTAGAATGGTACCCCCTGTTCTTCTGAGGTAGTTGCATTATATGAAGATCTGTAATTAGAATGGTACCCCCTGTTCTTCTGAGGTAGCTACATTATATGAAGATCTGTAATTGGAATGGTACCCCCTGTTCTTCTGAGGTAGCTACATTATATGAAGATCTGTAATTAGAATGGTACCCCCCCTGTTCTTCTGAGGTAGTTACATTATATGAAGATCTGTACTTAGAATGGTACCCCCGTTCTTCTGAGGTAGTTGCATTATATGAAGATCTGTAATTAGAATGGTACCCCCCCCCCCTGTTCTTCTGAGGTAGTTGCATTATATGAAGATCTGTAATTAGAATGGTACCCCCCCCCTGTTCTTCTGAGGTAGTTGCATTATATGAAGATCTGTAATTGGATTGGTACCCCCTGTTCTTCTGAGGTAGTTGCATTATATGAAGATCTGTAATTAGAATGGTACCCCCTGTTCTTCTGAGGTAGTTGCATTATATGAAGATCTGTCATTAGAATGGTACCCCCTGTTCTTCTGAAGTAGTTGCATTATATGAAGATCTGTAATTAGAATGGTACCCCCTGTTCTTCTGAGGTAGTTGCATTATATGAAGATCTGTAATTAGAATGGTACCCCCCTGTTCTTCTGAGGTAGTTGCATTATAGGAAGATCTGTAATTAGAATGGTACCCCCTGTTCTTCTGAGGTAGTTGCATTATATGAAGATCTGTAATTAGAATGGTACCCCCTGTTCTTCTGAGGTAGTTGCATTATATGAAGATTTGTAATTAGAATGGTACCCCCCTGTTCTTCTGAGGTAGTTGCATTATAGGAAGATCTGTAATTAGAATGGTACCCCCTGTTCTTCTGAGGTAGTTGCATTATATGAAGATCTGTAATTAGAATGGTACCCCCCCTGTTCTTCTGAGGTAGTTGCATTATATGAAGATCTGTAATTAGAATGGTACCCCTGTTCTTCTGAGGTAGTTGCATTATATGAAGATCTGTAATTAGAATGGTACCCCCCCTGTTCCTCTGAGGTAGTTGCATTATATGAAGATCTGTAATTAGAATGGTACCCCCCGTTCTTCTGAGGTATTTGCATTATATGAAGATCTGTAAATAGAATGGTACCCCCCCTGTTCTTCTGAGGGAGTTGCATTATATGAAGATCTGTAATTAGAATGGTACCCCCCCCCTGTTCTTCTGAGGTAGTTGCATTATATGAAGATCTGTAATTAGAATGGTACCCCCTGTTCTTCTGAGGTAGTTGCATTATATGAAGATCTGTAATTAGAATGGTACCCCCCATGTTCTTCTGAGGTAGTTGCATTATATGAAGATCTGTAATTAGAATGATACCCCCTTTTCTTCTGAGGTAGTTGCATTATATAAAGATCTGTAATTAGAATGGTACCCCCTGTTCTTCTGAGGTAGTTGCATTATATGAAGATCTGTAATTAGAATGGTACCCCCCTGTTCTTCTGAGGTAGTTACATTATATGAAGATCTGTACTTAGAATGGTACCCCCCTGTTCTTCTGAGGTAGTTGCATTATATGAAGATCTGTAATTAGAATGGTACCCCCCCGTTCTTCTGAGGTAGTTGCATTATATGAAGATCTGTAATTAGAATGGTATCCCCCCTGTTCTTCTGAGGTAGTTTCATTATATGAAGATCTGTCATTAGAATGGTACCCCCCCTTGTTCTTCTGAGGTAGTTGTATAGAGGGAACATTCTACCTTGGAGTTCATGTGGCCACTCACAGTAAAGCGGCTTCTTTCCCTGTTGAAGACACAGGGGCTGCAGAGACTTTAACGTTTACTTCCAGAGACGTCTTTATGGGAGGGCAAAGGGGGCACTTGCCTCAGGCCCCCACCTTGGAAGGGGGCCCCAGAAGGCAGCCTGATTAAAAGAAGTGAGTTCCTATTAGTCACCAAAATTAAAGATCACACGTCAGGATTTTTTATGGTGTGCTGCTGAGGCTCTAAACATATTGCCTGTCTTTATTGACAAGTACATTTTGCTCTAATCTTTCCATCCTGTAATTATTTCAATTGTCACTGTGGTATACATATTCTTTGTGGTGTAACACCTGTAACATTCTCACCTTTCTGTGGTGATTATTTTGATGATGTGCAATAGCCAAAGTTGACATGGATATTAATAAACTTGAGTCTCACAATGGCTCAGAGGACAGCTCAGTGTTTTAAGCAATCATTGCAGAGATCTGCGTTCACATGCAGCATTACAATACCAAATTCCAGCAAGTCCGCCTCCGCCTTTACAATGTGTGAAGTTGATAAGCATGAATGTATATGTACTTTTATTTTAGCACACCAGGTGTTGTTGTCACCAATGTACATGCTCCAGACTGTGCTTGCGATAAACCAGTATCAGTATGGTGAAGGTCTAGAAATTGGTTTGTTCAAACTGAGAGTTGTAAAACCTAGGCAGGCACCTCTAATGACAAAAACAAAGTGTTAGAACAGAAGGATGATTATGTATCCAAATTCCAGACTGTGAAACTAAAGCGTTCATGTTTGGATCCTGGCTTTGCTAGCAGGCGATACAGTGATCCTGGACAAATCTTATTTCACCAACATTCCTGTGCTGTCTTCTATGAAAAGGTTTACCTTCTGACATACTGGTGGCATTGTTTAGCCAATTACCTGATCTTTCCTAGGCCACTGTGAGTGGAATGTGTCTTAGACAAGAGAGAAGACCAGATATTGTAGGCTTCTGGCAAGCGTATTTTAAGGTCTGCTTATGTGGCAACAAAACGGTTTTTCTTTTTTGTGCAGTTCAAATGGTACGCTTTTAAATACCATTGCAGAAACCTGTGTTTGGTGTGTATTTAAAGCTTTAAAATACTAAAGAGTAACCTACATGAAATATTTTCGGATCACATCAATTAGTATGCTGGTACTTCTATACTTTCCTTGATGATGGAGACAATGAAGCTAGAAGTATTGCCATTTTGCATAATATGCTTTATAATGTTTTGTTTTAAACAATGTTTGTTGGGTCATGTGATTTGCATGTTTTCCAAGTCAGTTCTGTAAAATGGCATTAATTTAGTTCAGGGTAAGAATTATGAAAGAAAGTGGCACAGTGAAGAAATTGTAGAGTGTGTATGAATCACAGCTTCGCCTCTTAACCAATGTGTGATCCTGGGCATCTCATTTAATCTTGTATTGCCTCACCTGTCAACATTTCCAGTTCTTAAACCTTTCAAAATTGTCAGCCCTTCAGATTGATTTCATTCTCAGGGTATGTTCTTTAAAAAAGACTCTCTCATAGTTTCACTGGCTGTGTACAGTGTTACTTCCTCCGTAACAATAGTGAGCATTGCACTCCACAGCCACTTGTCAGTTTGCTCTCGAAAGACAACACTACTTGAAAACCACCTCCCTCTTCTAACCTCAGTCTATCTGGATACAACACTGTCATGTTATCTTCAAATAGTTGTCCGCTCTCTACGATATGTGTAGCTTTCTCCTTTCTTCTCACTCACCATTACCCACAGGTGCATATCCAAAGTGGCCTCACCATAGCTAGCTCAACAAATTGTTCCCCACCAAACTGGTAGGCCCACCAGAACACCCTACACTCACAGACTTATGCAACCCAAAATCAAACGAACCAGAGCAGGAGGAGCAAGGTTCCCCGTCCTTGCTGCAAAGCATTGGAACACCCTTCTCCAACCCCTAAGGGCTGAAAACTCTTACTGGGCCTTTCAAAAAGCCCTAAAAACCTGGCTGTTCGCCTGAACTAATTCATGAGAGCCATCACTGTCTGTCTACATCGGTAGTCATTGGCATGGAAACTGTACTGTCTCTGGAATTTATGTATAAACATTGCCTTTCCTTAACATTATGTTTAAATATTTTAAATGTTTAAATACTTATGTACCACGTCCATATTCTTGTACTAAGAACTCCCCAGCTAATGGGACGCAAGTAACTGGGTTGTAGTGCCCTGATGCCTGAGGGCTTGTGTGCACTACATAAATGCAAAATCAATAAATGCATTGGTTGCCTGTATCCACTTTTGCATTCTGCGAAGCAGTTAATCTGAGTCGTTTGTCTATTCTGAATTATGTGCACCACTTTTATGTGATCTGTGTCCTGCCGTCATACTATGTGCGGTATACCTTACTCATGACTGCTATTTGTGAAATGTTTCCTGCACGTATGCTAGAACACAACTACTCTTATTGTAGACAGCTAATGTTGCCCTTGAAATTCTGATGACAGCAATATTGAAGAGGGCAAGGAGACTGAAAGGGAGTATACCAGGCTTATTTTGATCTCTGCGAGGCAGCGTATCAAACTATGGCTTGTGATCGTGACGCGGGGAGCGGGTCGCGCAACCAGATATTCTAGATCCCTTGGTTCCTTTGGTCCGGAGAAAGGGGGCCCCAAAGATGTCCATGCCCCGGGCCTCAAAAATGCTTAAGATGGCCCTGTTTACTTCGTAAATAAATTCAGACCGGAGGGTCTGAGAAATGACCAGAACAAAGTAGAAGGGGAATGCAGAGACTGGTCTAAAAAGAGGGAGGGTTGGGGGGAGGTGGTTGGCATAAGAGAACAAACAGGAATCAGAATGACCACAGAGGAATAGGGGAACGGGACAGACATACACTAATTACTTACACAGAGTCAAGAACAAAGGTTGAGCATGATCACTGTTAGGGAGGATTCTCTGTTTAGGCTGAATTTCCTAACCTAGTGAGTCCCTCAGCAGCTTTGCTGGATTTCTGGAGTTTGTTTTTTCCATCCTGCCAAGAGTGAGACTCTTTTCCTCCCACTCTTGGACATGTATGTGTGTAATTCCTTTGAATGTCAATGTGTTCTATGGGCTATGGGGTCTTTTACTCCATAGGGTCTCATATGTTTTTCTATGTGTGTTACACCGCACCCTACGTGCCGTAGCACAGGGGCGTCCTAGCGGACCCCCACCATAGACTCCATACCCGGGGACTGACTACTGTTTCCCCGGGCATGTAAAGTCACCATTGGCTTTACTAGACCTACATTTACTAACAGAACTAGTACAAACCATCTTATTGTGGACGTACTAGTAGGGGTAATTCGATTACTCCTGGATCTGTTACTCGAGGGGGCACTGTCCCGTCCCCCCTCGTCGAGTTTTGGCTGGTGGCAGTGGAAACTACTTATTATGTTCGACCCCGAACATAACCCTAGGGGATTCGTCCCATTGTTGGAGATTGATACTTTTTCTCGTTAATCTCTAACGTACCACCGGTCTACTTATCTTAAATAAGTTTATCGGATGGTATTTTCTGCCAGAACTCGGTTTGTAAAATGGCGTCTGTGTTCGTCTCTGTGACTCCTAAACCAAAGGTCGAGCCCTTTGTTCCACTTTTGGCGGGCTCTGTACAGAGACCCTCCAAAGTGGTGCCATTCTGTCTGGGTTACCACAGGGGTGTGGGAGGGTGTTTAGGCACCCTGGACCGAGTTGCCTTGCGAACTCCGGTCGCACTCTGGAGTGATTGGCCCAAGTGGTGAGCCTCCCCGCTCACCACTTAGCATGTGTTGATTGAAAGCTAGGCTGAATGAATGGGGGTTTTCTGCATAAAAGCAGGGCTTTTGGGACTGGATCTTCAGAAGTCGCCACAGGACCTAAGAATCCGACGAGGGTACCGCTGAGCCGACCTGCACGACGACACCTCCGGTGGAGCCCTGCGGAACCGACTCACCACTTCCCGACGACAGAGGAGATCTCCCTGCCGGAGAGTCTCTTCCCCTGACTGGTGGGAACAACCAGTCCCCTTTGCTTTTTCTTTGCCTCCGGACGCCGTGGTCGAATTGCCCGTGCAGAGCACCTCGGCAACCGGATAGCCACTACCCCTGCACCATGATCAAAAGGTGGTGCCTTGTGACGGAGCACTCCGCGGCTGGTCTCTTCCCTGGTGGTGCACCGGACTTCACTTTTCTTCGACGATGAGATCATCTCTACTCTTGGCAAAGACCCGACCTGCATCCACCACCAGGAACAACTGCCCCCGCCGGAGCTGCCCTCCACAACAAGGTACCGTGTCCGCCTGGCTTCCCTTTCGATCGGTTCGAGAGAGGTGTCTTAATCCTCTCCTTTCCGTTGGGTCACCTCCAAGCTTTCTTGCGTATTATTCTGAACTAGTTCAATCTACAGATAACAATTTGCTACAAAGACTCGAACGCTTCTCCACAAGAGACTTTTGGGACATATCGCCTTGCCTCTCTCCGAGTGGGCCTGGCCTCTGAACTTTATGATCTATTGTGGTTCTTGCCAAAAACTAGAGTAACAGGGGATACCAGGAATATCCAAATACTGTGACCTGGCCTGGGTAGAACATGCACAAAATGAACATAAAAGGTCAGAGTAATAAAGTGTTCCGGTGGCCACTGTTGGTGTAGTTACAAAACCTACATACTCATACTGAATTCTGAGTACATACAACAACCGTGAAACACATGCGTCTATCATATAACAATTCTGAGAGGTGAAACAATTAAATTCAACCCAGTAGACGCTCAATCAATTAAGTGTTTGTTATTTATTAACATTTATTAAATAAATCACTAGAAAAAGTCATATTTTAGTAAAAAACATACAACATTAGTATCAGCAATATTTCATGTGGATCAATCCCTCCAATTCATTATCGGACTGGTCTGATACACCATTCTCATCCGTAAATCACATCCAACCACACTACAACCATACCACATACATACACTAATCATTCAGAAAATCATTCGCAATCCATACAATGCAGAAACAATTTATCCTCAGTAAAACCTCATTATACCATATCTAATCCTTTCTTAGTACGAACCATAAATATGACACCTAAGAGCCTATTTCATGTTATTATGAACTTTCCTGGCTCGGGTGGATTTGACTTCTAATTTTGCTCACAAATAACAAAACATCCCCAACCCGACATGTTTCTTTCTGTATAACATCCAGTAGACAGAAATTCTTCAGGGGCACTATGGTCCAGCGGAGTCAGATGGATTGTACGTAGAGAGGAAAGAAATATGTAGAATACACCAACAGAGCACACCTAAATGCAAACAAAAGAACACTGAGTCCATCAGGCTAAAATGCTCAAATTACATGATTGACCATTACTGCCATCGTATTTTCAGTAAACGTGGCGTAGATTAGGTTGTTAATACCTATCAACTCTCTTCAACTATAGAAACAGAAAGCGGACTGTAATCCACAAACCAATAGAAGACACCATAATAAATTGGTGCCTCTAAAATCTATCCACCAACACCTCGTGATACCTCTTAGACACTCAAAATCAACCAAGTAATACCTCACCGAGGAGTGAGACCTAGAGTTAGCCGGAAGTCGGTAAAATCCAGACCCCACGGGATGGAGAAAATCCCGCAGTGAGAGTAATCATTTCGAAAACACTTACATTTCGTATTCTGTGATTTTATGATGGGAGTACCCAAACAGGGGTAACCCACAATATCACACTGATGGGGGCACCGCGTCACCACGAAATCACCCGGCGTCCAGGCACTGATTTTTTAGAAGAAAAAGCCTCAACCTGTGTTCAGTACATGAGTGATGGCAACTTGATACCTGTCTGCAAACACGGAGGCGGAAAACAAAAACAATTATGAGAAGCCATACACTCTGGGAATCAATAGAGATCAACACGAACAGTCTTCCGTATTAGCGTAATGTCTGGAGGGCAACTCAATTCAAGTAATCCCCATCAAAAATGCCAGTACACACCATACACTTCCTTAGTGCACAAGTATTCTAACGGAAAACAAGCTCACCTATGTAAAGTGGTCAAACTCTTTTCAATCTCTGCAGGAGTCTCGACCGTGTCACGATAGGACTCTTCTAATTCAGTAGTATAGACCACGGCAACAAGGTTAGTCGTGACCATAAAAGTATAGAATTCTGGGACAGAAGGGAGAGAACCACAGAAAGAAATGGATCAGAAAACCGTGGTTAGTCTGTCAAGTGTCCCGTAAGATTACGAGTACCACAATCACGTATCTGCTTAAAACACCTAATACATGAAGCGTGTCATGATTGTATACACACATGAGCTCGACCTCTATCCCATATACACATTCACCGGTAAATGGTCTTGAACAAGGAACAGATCACACGGATGGAGGCTTTGAAGCTCACCTGGTTCCCACGGGGGCGCTGGTCTAGTCTGGATTGCTGTGGCCTCTTCTAGCGTGATGCGCAGGACCCGGAACACCGATTGGACAGGACCTCCAAATCGTGCTTGCCTGGCCCGTAGGAATATCCTTCTGCAGATGAGAAAGGGGATTAACAGTCTGCAGAATAGTGTGCTAGCTCCCCCCTTCCCCCCTTCGTTCCTCTCTAACTTCCTACAAACCCCGGTTTAAGCTCACCTTATGGTTTGGAAGGATGAACTCACCATCCTGCTTCTGGTGCAGGGGCGCGTGTTCGTCCAGTTACTTCACTGGTTTTCAGAATGGCGCTGGCAAAATCCACTTGACTTTCCTGAGCGATGCGCCGTAAGTATGAAAGTTCAAAGTTCAAGTGAGACCCCCTTTATGTTGTCTTTCTAACCTGCGATCTGTCCTTTATTTCAGGTGCAGAATGAAGGCGATGCATCGAGGGGTTAAACTGCCGAGATGAGTAGTGATGAGGGCGATCCCTCTAAATGTCCTTATCATTCCCCAGAAATGTCTCTTGTCCTTTCCCCATAGGGGCCGGGGTACGGTACCTGCCAACGGGGCGGCGCCGACCCGAAATGTGGAAGAAAAGCCGGTAAGTATTATGGCTGTTAATCAGGCTTTCCTTCTGTGTTTCTTCTGCTCACCTTTTGTTTCTTCCTCTCTCCCCTAGGTGCAGAGATGTGGCGTCCGATGCTGACAGCCGCGATGGAGCCGGGAGATGTCTCGAGGACAGGTGAGTGAAGCGTGGCGCTGCAGCGAGCCACGCAATGCTTTTAAATGGAAGTCTTTCTTCAGGGATCCTGGCGAGAAGATTCCGGATGCAGGTAAGAAGTTTGAAATAGTCCTTGGTTTTCACCTTTCTCTTCTCTTCCTTCCTTGCAGGTCTTCCAGGTTCGAGGCAGGCGTGGCTGGAGTCCAGGAGCAGGAGCAGACACGGTGAGCGTTAAGCTGCAGGAAGCAGAACAACGCGAAGCATGAGCTGCTGTCTGGGCGTGGCTTAAATAGCCTCCAAAGAAGTCCCAGGTATGTATCCTTCCCCAACTAGGTATGCATCGTTCCCTGGCCACGCCCGAGTGAAAAAATAGTCCCTATGAAAAAATAGTCTCTTTCAGGTCTCAGGGAGGCCTGAAGCATGCAGCATGGTCTGCATCAGGTAAGTGCACAAAACACCTCCCTTTATGAGCCTGGCGCCTATGGCGCCAGGACTGATGTCCAACATGAGCCTGGCACCAAAGGCGCCAGGACTGAGTCCAAAGAGCCCCTATAAGGGGCAGCTGGGCTTTTACCCGAGGGCATGATGCCTGCTTCCGGGGGTGCTGGGCCTGGCCTGGTGCTCCGGGGGTAGGCATCATGACAGCACTCCCCCCCAAGGCCCCTCCCAAGGTCGTTCCTTCTGGAGGTTTTGGTTTGTTTGGGAAATTCCGATGGACCCTTTTTACCAGCCGAGGTGCATGTACGTGATCACTGGGTTCCCAAGACCTTTCCTGAGGCCCGTACCCTTTCCAATCAATTAGATAGAAAAGTTTTGATTTTGAGATCTAAGAATCCAAAATGTTCTTCACCTCTAATTCAGGCTCCCCATCTATCTGAATCGTTTCTGGTGGCTTTGTTAATCTGGTTCCTGGGTGCACTGGTTTCAAAAGTGACACATGAAAAATGGGGTGAATCCGCATGTTAGCTGGTAGATCGAGCTTGACTGCCACTGGGTTGATTATAGCTTTGATCGAGTAAGGGCCTAAATACCTTGGATTAAAAGTTCGAGGCCCCTTGAGTGATAGGTCTTTGGTAGCCAACCATACTTGATCCCCTATTTGGTATGGAGGCGCCTCTCTTCGATGCAGATCCGCATTCTTTTTGTATTTCCCTTTCGCATGTTGCAAATGTGCAGTTGCATCCTTGAAGGCTTGAGTAATCGTAGAATGCAAATGGTCCACTGCGGGCATTTCAAGGCTCAGAGGTGAGTCCAAGTCTGAAGTACGAGGGTGATGTCCGTATAGGGTATAAAAGGGGCTCTGACCAGTTCCAGAGTGTATCGAGTTATTGTATGCATATTCAGCCACCCATAAAATGTCCTTCCAATTACCCTCCGATTGGTGCAACATACATCGTAGATATTGTTCAAGGGTCTGGTTCGTTCTCTCCGTCTGACCATCGGTCTGTGGGTGGTGGCTGGTCGAGAGTCTTAGGTCAATTTGTGCCAGTTGACAACACTTTTTCCAAAAATGAGAAATAAACTGCCTTCCCCGATCGGAGACTAGTATGGATGGGAATCCATGCAAACGGATGATATGATATTTTCGAGGAATTCCTTGGCAAGAACAAAGGCTGAAGGTAATCCTTTCAACGGAATAAAGTGGGCCATTTTGGAAAATAAATCCACCACGACCAGAATAGTATTGTAACCATTACAAGAGGGCAGGTCCGTAATAAAATCTAGTGACAGGGTGTGCGATGGTGCTGGTGGAATGTCTAAGGGCTGAAGAAGACTGGCGGGTCTTGTCTTTTGACCTTTGTTTTGGGCACAAACTCCACAGGACATCACGAAAGATTTAATATCCTTTCGCCAGGAAGGCCACCAGAATTGTCGTTTAACCTTTTCCTCTGTTTTGGCAATGCCAGGATGTCCTTCCATCAGGGTATCATGATGACGGGAAATAACCAGTTCTTGCAATTCCTTTTCTGGCAAAAATAAGCATCCTTGGAAGTAAGGTAAACCATCCTTGACTGAAAAGTTAGACCCCCTTTTGATCCAATCCTGCAAGGCTGAAGAGTCCAGGAATTGTTTCACTCGTGCTTGAATGTCTTCAAGGGTTTGTAAAGTGATTATCCCCAAAATTCTTTGTTCGGGAATTATCGGCACAGGTTCTGAGTTTGTGTCTATTTCTTCCATTCCAATTCGGGATAGAGCGTCCGCCTTACCATTCTTATAGCCGGGGTGGTAGGTGATTACAAAATTGAACTCAGCAAAGAACAAAGCCCACCGGAGCTGTCGAGACGATTGAGCCTTGGCAGTTTTTAAATATTGTAAATTTCGGTGATCAGTGATCATGGTGATGGTATGCCGGGCGCCGAGGAGATAATGCCGCCAAGCCTTAAAGGCGGACTTAATGGCTAATAGTTCCTTATCGGTGATCGCATAATTTATCTCCGGCGGTGAGAACTTTCTGGACCAAAATGCTACGGGGTGCAGTTGCTTGGTTTCAGGGTCTCTCTGAGACAGGACAGCTCCCATGGCTACGCTGGACGCGTCGGTTTCGACTATATATGGGAGATCGGGACGCGGGTGCTTCAAAATAGGTGCAGACGTGAACTTAGCTTTCAACTCCTGAAAGGCCTGTTCGGCTTCCTCGGTCCATTCAAAACGTTTATTTTTTCGCAAGAGTGCAGTGATGGGTTGCACCACACGTGAAAACTCCGGGATAAACCTGCGATAAAAGTTGGCAAAACCAAGCATGCTTTGGACACCTTTCACCGAACTAGGTGATGGCCATTTGAGGATGGCATCCACTTTCCGTGAATCCATTCGGACCCCTTTAGGTGTCAGGATGAATCCGAGAAACTCAACCTCGGTGGTATGGAAAACACATTTTTCCAGCTTGGCAAACAGTTTGTGCTGGCGCAGTTTCTCTAGGACGGCCCTGACATGCTTTCTGTGATCAGATTCGGAAGAGGAGTACACAAGAATGTCATCGATATACATGACAACACAGACATCGATGAGTTCCCGAAGGACATCGTTCATGAAGAATTGGAAGGCTGCAGGCGCGTTGCACAACCCGAAAGGTATCACCTGGTATTCGAATAGTCCATATTTTGTACGGAAGGCCGTTTTCCATTCGTCGCCTTCTTTTACTCGTACCAGATGATAAGCCCCCCAGAGATCTAACTTGGTGTATACGCAAGCGTCCTTCACCTGGTCAAGGAGTTCAGGGATCAGAGGCAGAGGGTAACGATTTTTAACAGTTATCTGGTTCAATGCGCGGTAATCGATACAAGTTCTAAGGTTGCCTTCTTTTTTAGGCACGAAGAACAAAGCTGAGGATGCCGGGGACTTTGACGGGCGAATGAAACCATTGGCGAGGTATTGATCTAAATATTGTCTCAAATGCAGATTCTCTGGTTCAGTAAGGGCGTAAATCCTGCTACAAGGGGGTTGTGCTCCGGGCACCAGATTGATTTGGCAATCGTACGATCTGTGGGGAGGTAACGTGTTGGCCTGTTCCTTTTGGAAGACGTCCTGAAAGTCTTGGTACTCTGGAGGTAGTTGCACGGGGACAGAGGTTACTGATGCTAGATTAATCTTTGGATTTTCTGGGTAGCAGGTTTGTGCACAATCCGGGAAGGTTATTCTCTTCGCTCGCCAATCAATTCGAGGATTATGTGTCTCTAACCAAGGGAATCCGAGAATAAGCTGAAACTGTGGAGCCTTGATTACATCAAACACAACTGCCTCCCGATGGCCATCCGGACCTACAAGTGTCACCTCAGCTGTGGAATGTGTTACCGGTCCAGAGGCAATTTCGGTTCCATCTACTGTGGTGATGACATCTTTGTTGGTCTTAGGACGCAGAGGGAGGTTTATCCTAGAGACCAATTCTCGATCCACATAGTTTCCTATAGCCCCGCTATCGATGTATGCCTTTATAGCATGCAACCGTTTAGGCTGTTCCGGATCTACGAGGACCATTGGCACAATGAAATGCAAGGTCTGAGAGTTAGTTTTTAAGCTCGGCAAGCGGACCCCTACGCTTGCCGGGCGTGGTCGTTTCCCGATACAGAGTTATCAGCGGCTCCTACCACCTTTTTGGGCGGCTTAACCGGGCAATCTCGTAGAAGGTGTCCAGAGGACCCACAATAAAGGCATAATTGCATCTGTCGTCTTCTTTCCTGTTCTTTTTGAGTTAGGGGTCCTTTAACCCCTCCGATTTGCATAGGCTCCGAGCCATCAGCCCCCTTGGGGTTAGCGTGGGTCTTGGCCAACACCCGGGTTTCAAACTTGGACCGATCTGCTTTTCTGTTTTGCAGCCTGTGATCCAATTGGACCACTAAGTCTATATATTCAGTGCATTCTTGGGGCGGATTTACAACTTGTGCCAGGACATCTTTAAGTTCTCCGCCTAGACCTCGATAGAATAACGTGATTCTTTTATCCTCTGGCCAACCAGTTTCCACAATTAGTCTATTGAAGGTTGCAATGTAGGATAGAAGGTCTTGATTGCCCTGTCGCAGAGATAGAAGTTCGTCATCCAGAGCCTGTCCCTGGAAGTGTCGAGCAAATAACCTCTCCATGCTTGTTTGAAATCCTTGAAAATCACGAAGAATCGGGTCATCTTGAGTTACCAGTGGGACTGACCAATCGGCAGCACAGCCGCTGAGATATGACAACACAAAGGCTACCTTGGTCTGATCATTAGGGAAGGCCCCAGGTCTGCATAGGAAGTGCAAACGACACTGATTCATCAATACGGCAAATCGTTTGGGGTCCCCAGCAAAGCGTTCAGGTGGGGCCAGCGGAATGTTTCCAGGTAGATTAATCTGCACCGGGTTACTGGAAACCACAGGAGCGGGGTTCCCCCTGGAACCGGGTAAAGGAGTTTGTCCAGCTTGACCTTGCAAAAGCTGTCTAGCCAGGTCATCAGCTCTATCCTTTATTACAATCACTTCCCTCCTGAGGGCACTAGTCTCTTGACGAGCGGCGTGTACTTCGGCCCGTAATTCCCCCAGTAATTGGGCCAACTGGTCAGTTTCGGAAGTTTCCATAGCGCCTGGGTGGGAATTTGTAGGTAGGCTTCGCGTTCTGTAAAGCTCGCCTGGTTCCCACGGGGGCGCTGGTCTAGTCTGGATTGCTGTGGCCTCTTCTAGCGTGATGCGCATGACCCGGAACACCGATTGGAGAGGACCTCCAAATCGTGCTTGCCTGGCCCGTAGGATTATCCTTCTGCAGATGAGAAAGGGGATTAACAGTCTGCAGAATAGTGTGCTAGCTCCCCCCTATCCCCCTTCGTTCCTCTCTAACTTCCTCCAAACCCCGGTTTAAGCTCACCTTATGGTTTGGAAGGATGAACTCTCCATCCTGCTTCTGGTGCAGGGGCGCGCGTTCATCCAGTTACTTCACTGGTTTTCAGAATGGCGCTGGCAAAATCCACTTGACTTTCCTGAGCGATGCGCCGTAAGTATGAAAGTTCAAAGTTCAAGTGAGGCCCCCTTTATGTTGTCTTTCTAACCTGCGATCTGTCCTTTATTTCAGGTGCAGAATGAAGGCGATGCGTTGAGGGGTTAAACTGCCGAGGTGAGTAGTGATGAGGGCGATCCCTCTAAATGTCCTTATCATTCCCCAGAAATGTCTCTTGTCCTTTCCCCATAGGGGCCGGGGTACGGTACCTGCCAACGGGGCGGCGCCGACCCGAAATGTGGAAGAAAAGCCGGTAAGTATTATGGCTGTTAATCAGGCTTTCCTTCTGTGTTCCTTCTGCTCACCTTTTGTTTCTTCCTCTCTCCCCTAGGTGCAGAGATGTGGCGTCCGATGCTGACAGCCGCGATGGAGCCGGGAGATGTCTCGAGGACAGGTGAGTGAAGCGTGGCGCTGCAGCAAGCAACGCGATGCTTTTAATGGAAGTCTTTCTTCAGGGATGCTGGCGAGAAGATTCCGGATGCAGGTAAGAAGTTTGAAATAGTCCTTGGTTTTCACCTTTCTCTTCTCTTGCTTCCTTGCAGGTCTTCCAGGTTCGAAGTGGGCGTGGCTGGGGTCCAGGAGCAGGAGCAGACACGGTGAGCGTTAAGCTGCAAGAAGCAGAACAACGCGAAGCATGAGCTCCTGTCTCGGCGTGGCTTAAATAGCCTCCAAAGAAGTCCCAGGTATGTATCCTTCCCCAACTAGATATGTATCCTTCCCTGGCCACGCCCGAGTGAAAAAATAGTCCCTATGAAAAAATAGTCCCTTTCAGGTCTCAGGGAGGCCTGAAGCGTGCAGCATGGTCTGCATCAGGTAAGTGCACAAAACACCTCCCTTTATGAGCCAGGCGCCTATGGCGCCAGGACTGATGTCCAACATGAGCCTGGCGCCAAAGGCGCCAGGACTGAGTCCAAAGAGCCCCTATAAGGGGCCGCTGGGCTTTTACCCGAGGGCATGATGCCTGCTTCCAGGGGTGCTGGGCCTGGCCTGGTGCTCCGGGGTAGGCATCATGACAGCACTCCCCCCCAAGGCCCCTCCCAAGGTCGTTCCTTCTGGAGGTTTTGGTTTGTTTGGGAAATTCCGATGGACCCTTTTTACCAGCCGAGGTGCATGTACGTGATCACTGGGTTCCCAAGACCTTTCCTGAGGCCCGTACCCTTTCCAATAAATTAGATAGAAAAGTTTTGATTTTGAGATCTTAGAATCCAAAATGTTCTTCACCTCGAATTCAGGCTCCCCATCTATCTGAATCGGTTCTGGTGGCTTTGTTAATCTGGTTCCTGGGTGCACTGGTTTCAAAAGTGACACATGAAAAACAGGGTGAATCCGCATGTTAGCTGGTAGATCGAGCTTGACTGCCACTGGGTTGATTATAGCTTTGATCGAGTAAGGGCCTAAATACCTTGGATTAAAAGTTCGAGGCCCCTTGAGTGATAGGTGTTTGGTAGCCAACCATACTTGATCCCCTATTTGGTATGGAGGCGCCTCTCTTCGATGCAGATCCGCATTCTTTTTGTATTTCCCTTTCGCATGTTGCAAATGTGCAGTTGCATCCTTGAAGGCTTGAGTAATCGTAGAATGCAAATGGTCCACTGCGGGCTTTTCAAGGCTCAGAGGTGAGTCCAAGTCTGAAGTACGAGGGTGATGTCCATATAGGGCATAAAAGGGGCTCTGACCAGTTCCAGAGTGTATCGAGTTATTGTATGCATATTCAGCCACCCATAAAATGTCCTTCCAATTACCCTCCGATTGGTGCAACATACATCGTAGATATTGTTCAAGGGTCTGGTTCGTTCTCTCCGTCTGACCATCGGTCTGTGGGTGGTGGCTGGTCGAGAGTCTTACGTCAATTTGTGCCAGTTGACAACACTTTTTCCAAAAATGAGAAATAAACTGCCTTCCCCGATCGGAGACTAGTATGGATGGGAATACATGCAAACGGATGATATGATATTTTCGAGGAATTCCTTGGCAAGAACAAAGGCTGAAGGTAATCCTTTCAACGGAATAAAGTGGGCCATTTTGGAAAATAATCCACCACGACCAGAATAGTATTATAGCCATTACAAGAGGGCAGGTCCGTGATAAAATCTAGTGACAGGGTGTGCCATGGTGCTGGTGGAATGTCTAAGGGCTGAAGAAGACCGGCGGGTCTTGTCTTTTGACCTTTGTTTTGGGCACAAACTCCAGAGGACATCACGAAAGATTTAATATCCTTTCGCCAGGAAGGCCACCAGAATTGTCGTTTAACCTTTTCCTTTGTTTTGGCAATGCCAGGATGTCCTTCCATCAGGGTATCATGATGACGGGGAAATAACCAGTTCTTGCAATTCCTTTTCTGGCAAAAATAAGCGTCCTTGGAAGTAAGGTAAGCCATCCTTGACTGAAAAGTTAGACCCCCTTTTGATCCAATCCTGCAAAGCTGAAGAGTCCAGGAATTGTTTCACTCGTGCTTGAATGTCTTCAACGGTTTGTAAAGTGGTTATCCCCAAAATTCTTTGTTCGGGAATTATCGGCACAGGTTCTGAGTTTGTGTCTATTTCTTCCATTCCAATTCGGGATAGAGCGTCTGCCTTACCATTCTTATAGCCGGGGCGGTAGGTGATTACAAAATCGAACTCAGCAAAGAACAAAGCCCACCGGAGCTGTCGAGACGATTGAGCCTTGGCAGTTTTTAAATATTGTAAATTTCGGTGATCAGTGATCACGGTGATGGTATGCCGGGCACCGAGGAGATAATGCCGCCAAGCCTTAAAGGCGGACTTAATGGCTAATAGTTCCTTATCGGTGATCGCATAATTTATCTCCGGCGGTGAGAACTTTCTGGACCAAAATGCTACGGGGTGCAGTTGGTTGGTTTCAGGGTCTCTCTGAGGCAGGACAGCTCCCATGGCTAAGCTGGACGCGTCCAAAGAGCCCCTATAAGGGGCCGCTGGGCTTTTACCCAAGGGCATGATGCCTGCTTCCGGGGGTGCTGGGCCTGGCCTGGTGCTCCGGGGGTAGGCATCATGACAGCGGCTATAAAAATATACCGAGTATCCTCTGTCTACAGATCTATTCGGCTGTGGAGTCAAAAAGAAATATAACATAATAACGCTCTTAGGCGGGAATGTCTAGCATAAGAAGCGGAATTACAAAGAGAGCTGTCCCTGAAACTCCTCTTACCTCAGTGACTGTTTTCCGACAAAAAATTACATAATATCCGCACTTATGCAGGAATGTCTTGCGCATGCAGCGAAATTACAAAGGGAACTATCCCTGGAGCCACTCTTACCTCAATGACTATCTTACGACAGACAACCAGGGTGGCCGCGTGAATCCAATAGGCCGGTGTATCCTCCAGTCCTGCTCAAGGGATCCGATTTAAAAGCTCTCCCCATATATCATGTGACACACACGTGACTCGCACGTAACGCGAGCCGAACCAGCGAGGTACGCCACCAACAAACTCAAAGGAGGCACGGCCAGATATTCAACCAGCAAGGTACCGCTGGTCAAAATAACCAAACACCTCGATTGTATAGATGGAAAACCCGTGAGTGTTGGAAAGGGACAGGCGGGGGACGGGAAAAAATAGCAAGCGGAGAACAGGAAGAAAAACACCAACATGGGTTGGATACAAGTGTGTACATAAGAAAACTCCTACAGTACATAATAGGATATAAACATAATCAATCCTATCAGTCTTGGAAAGCTAAAACATGTGTCAAAACAACACACATCAAAAAACACATTCCGATCATGTATCAGGGGGGCAAGATGGTAACCATCAATGAGGCCAAACGAGCCATCAATCTGAATATCAGGCAACAACCCAATCAGAGAGAGTATTCTGGATTAAAAATTCCAATCTATTGCCTCATTTAAGCCAACCACATGGCTTTTACTCAAAAAAATGAGTTTAGTCTCCTCCTTTGATAAAGTCTGTTTATCCACAGAAGCGTTGTTGGTAATCGCAATCTTCTTTAGTATGGTCCATCTCAGATCCTCACAATTGTGGTTCCGCATTATAAAATGTTCTTCCATCGGAGCTGTTAAATTCCTAAGTCTGATACAGCTCTTATGTTCGCTGATACGGACCTTGATTCTTCGCTCGGTTTTACCGATGTAAATTTTATGGCAAGGACACCAGATGGCGTATATTACAAAACTCGAATTGCAATTCGTGAAACCTCTTTGTTCCCAAAGTCTGGGAAGTCCAATATCCACCTCGGTGGTACGTCTAGTGAGGGGACAGCACACACACATGCCACACGGAGCATGTCCCCTCAGTTTAGGTAACCCCCACTGTTGAGTGATGGTGGCTTGTTTGTTAAGCTTATTACTGGTCATTTCTGCACACCATCTCCTTAACATTGCGACCCCTTTTGAAGGCGCATCGTGGGGTCGACACTGGTATCTTAGCATGCGCTAACAGATGCCAGTGTCTTCTAACAATCTTAACCACCTGGTTGGAAAGATGGTTAAAGGTACTCACGAAAACTAGAGAGTCTGACTCAGAAGAGCTGGTTTTCGGTCTGTATTCTAGCAAGGCCTCCTGGTGATTGTTGGAGGCCCTCTTCAGAGATCTCTTAATAATTTTCGTGGGATATCCACGTTGAATCAGATTATGACTCAAATCTAAGGCTTCCGACTCGAACCTTTCTTTCTCACTGCTGTTCCGCTTGAGTCAGAGAAATTGTCCGAAAGGGAGATTATCCCTCAGGGCCTTGGGGTGAAAACTGTCATATCTGAGAAGAGAATTCCTGTCTGTGCTTTTGTGAAAAGGTTTCAATCCCAATACATTGCTGCACGGTTTAGAATAGATGGTCAGATCGAGAAAATCTATATGTTCCCTATGGAAGTTCATGGTGAACTTCAAAAAAGGGTTAATCCCATTCAACCACTGAAAAAAAGTTTGTAAAGTGGTTTCGTCGCCATGCCATATTAACAGTACATCGTCAATGTACCTACGCCACAACAAGATACATTCTTTGAAGATATTCTGTTCGCTATAAATACTCATGTGCTCTACAAAATCCACATAAAGGTTGGCTAAAGATGGTGCCACAGCCGAGCCCATGGCAGTACCATGGACCTGTTGGTAAAACCGGCCATCAAATTGAAAATAATTTTCAGTTAAAGCTAGCTCCGTGCACCATAAAATAAAAGAATTAGGTGTCATCCCGGTGTTGCGTTTAGTTACCAACAACTCCTCGATAACGTCCAAAGTGGATGACTGGGGAATTTTGGTATATAAGGAGACAATGTCCAGAGTTACAAGAATATCCTCATGGGGATCGAAATGCAAATTTTCGATCAACTTGATGACAGCCATAGAATCTTGGACATAGGATTTCATTTTGCTAACATATCCTTTTAAAAAGGAATCAGCAAATTTGGCCAAAGGTTCCAGTACTGTATTTGTTCCCGAAACTATTGGTCTACCCGGAGGATTCAATAATGTTTTATGAATCTTCGGCAAGATATAAAACAGAGGAACACTAGGATCATTCTTAACCAGATACTCAGCTTCCTTCCGAGTAATCCAATTCCTGTCCCTAGCCTTTTCGACTTTATGGGCAATGATATTCATCAAACGTGCCGTAGGATCCTGTTCAACAAGTTTATAAAAGGTGGTATCTGAAAGCTGTCGTAAACACTCTGCGACATAATCTTGACGGTTCAATAGCACTATCGCACCACCCTTATCAGCACCACGTATTACTATAGCCTGGTTAGTTTTCAGAGATTCGAACGCCTTTTGCTGTGCCGTCGAGCAATTCTGGAAGGAAAAAGGAGATTGGGTACGCTCCGACGTATCCAAATCTGCTAAAACCCGTCTCTCGAACACCACGGACTCTGGACTGTGGCTCGTGGTTGGTGGACAAAAAGAGGATCGATTATGTAAACCGCTATTTCTATCTTCATCCTCAAAAGGATTCTCATGGAAGTACTGTTTTAAATGTATCTTCCTAAAAAGTTCCTCTATTTCCACCCTAGAGACAAAACGGTCGTATGAGATAGTTGGAACAAATCCAAACCCCTTTTCCAGAACAGAAGTCTCAACCGGAGTGGGTATATATGCGGACAAATTAATCAATAAGCTTTGTTGCTCCTCGTTACTGGTGGTTCGTAATCCCAGTTTTGTTGGTCCTGATCTAAAAAACCAACAGAGGGTCCTCCACCTCTAGTGAATGGCTGAGTGTTCTGGGACCTACGTCTGTTGGAATTACCACGACCCCAATTGTTACCACGTCTTTGTTGTCTACCACCACCTCCATGAGAGAAAGTATCTTCATCTGAACTGTGCGAGCTGAACGAGGTGTTGGTGAACCTCGCATTTTTCTGTTGTTGAATTTTAGATACCCCGTCATAATGTTGATCCGGTACGTACCCCTCTTGGGTGTAACGGAACGCTTTCTCATGAGAGAAATCAGTAATATCTGTTTTGAGCCGTCTAATGCGGTCTCGTACTGTGGACTCTTTAAAATCATTCATTTCCCGAATGATCTCATCCAGTCTCTTCGTGTAAACCTCCAGCGGGACAAGTTTTTTAATGGCTTCTTCTAATCTAGACAGTTCTTCAAGTTGTTTCACTGACATTTCTTTCGCTGTATCAATTATTATCAGCCAATCCCTGCCGCATTTGTTCACAATGTAACTCCACCTAATGACAAATTCCTTATTGTCCAGAAATAATCGTGGCACATTCCTCACCACTAAACCTTGTGGTAAGACGCCATTGCGCAGGTATTCCAGCATTATAGTGCCATGGAGTTCTGTGCGAATAGATCTTTTACGAAGTTGAAAAAGCTCATCCCAGTTACTGATATTGGTAAGTGGGGAACTCTCTCCATCATTAGAGAACAGAGAGGATTGGGCCAGTAATTCAGCCACATATTTATCGTCATAACTACGAGTTTTGTCGGCCGCCATTGTTTACTAGACTAGGCAGAACACTTATACAAGTAGGAGGTAACGTGGTTGATTGAGAATATCCAAAACGGCAACAAAGTGCAGGATGATAGAAAAATGTTCCTTATTGAAGAAAGGAAAAGGAAGGAAAAAATCCCACGGACAAAAACCATGCAAAAATGCCAAAAACTAGAGTAACAGGGGATACCAGGAATATCCAAATACTGTGACCTGGCCTGGGTAGAACATGCACAAAATTAACATAAAAGGTCAGAGTAATAAAGTGTTCCGGTGGCCACTGTTGGTGTAGTTACAAAACCTACATACTCATACTGAATTCTGAGTACATACAACAACCGTGAAACACATGCGTCTATCATATAACAATTCTGAGAGGTGAAACAATTAAATTCAACCCAGTAGACGCTCAATCAATTAAGTGTTTGTTATTTATTAACATTTATTAAATAAATCACTAGAAAAAGTCATATTTTAGTAAAAAACATACAACAACATTAGTATCAGCAATATTTCATGTGGGTCAATCCCTCCAATTAATTATCGGACTGATCTGATACACCATTCTCATCCGTAAATCACATCCAAGCACACTACAACCATACCACATACATACACTAATCATTCAGAAAATCATTCACAATCCATACAATGATAAAACAATTTATCCTCAGTAAAACCTCAAACAATATAAAACATCATTATACCATATCTAATCCTTTCTTAGTACGAACCATAAATATGACACCCAAGAGCCTATTCCATGTTATTATGAACTTTCCTGGCTCGGGTGGATTTGACTTCTAATTTTGCTCACAAATAACAAAGCATCCCCAACCCGACATGTTTCTTTCTGTATAACATCCAGTAGACAGAAATTCTTCAGGGGCACTATGGTCCAGCGGAGTCAGATGGATTGTACGTAGAGAGGAAAGAAATATGTAGAATACACCAACAGAGCACACCTAAATGCAAACAAAAGAACACTGAGTCAATCAGGCTAAAATGCTCAAATTACATTATTGACCATTACTGCCATCGTATTTTCAGTAAACGTGGCGTAGATTAGGTTGTTAATACCTATCAACTCTCTTCAACTATAGAAACAGAAAGCGGACCGTAATCCACAAACCAATAGAAGACACCATAGTAAATTGGTGCCTCTAAAATCTATCCACCATCACCAACACCTCGTGATACCTCTTAGACACTCAAAATCAACCAAGTAATACCTCACCGAGGAGTGAGACCTAGAGTTAGCCGGAAGTCGGTAAAATCCGGACCCCACGGGATGGAGAAAATCCCGCAGTGAGAGTAATCATTTCGAAAACACTTACATTTCGTATTCTGTGATTTTATGATGGGAGTACCCAAACAGGGGTAACCCACAATATCACACTGATGGGGGCACCGTGTCACCACGAAATCACCCGGCGTCCAGGCACTGATTTTTTAGAAGAAAAAGCCTCAACCTGTGTTCAGTACATGAGTGATGGCAACTTGATACCTGTCTGCAAACACGGAGGCGGAAAACAAAAACAATTATGAGAAGCCATACACTCTGAGAATCAATAGAGATCAACACGAACAGTCTTCCGTATTAGCGTAATGTCTGGAGGGCAACTCAATTCAAGTAATCCCCATTAAAAATGCCAGTACACACCATACACTTCCTTAGTGCACAAGTATTCTAACGGAAAACAAGCTCACCTATGTAAAGTGGTCAAACTCTTTTCAATCTCTGCATGAGTCTCGACCGTGTCACGATAGGACTCTTCTAATTCAGTAGTATAGACCACGGCAACAAGGTTAGTCGTGACCATAAAAGTATAGAATTCTGGGACAGAAGGGAGAGAACCACAGAAAGAAATGGATCAGAAAACCGTGGTTAATCTGTCAAGTGTCCCGTAAGATTACGAGTACCACAATCACGTATCTGCTTAAAACACCTAATACATGAAGCGTGTCATGATTGTATACACACATGAGCTCGACCTCTATCCCATATACGCGTTCACCGCTAAATGGTCTTGAACAAGGAACAGATCACACGGATGGAGGCTTTAAAGCTCACCTGGTTCCCACGGGGGCGCTGGTCTAGTCTGGATTGCTGTGGCCTCTTCTAGCGTGATGCGCAGGACCCGGAACACCGATTGGACAGGACCTCCAAATCGTGCTTGCCTGGCCCGTAGGAATATCCTTCTGCAGATGAGAAAGGGGATTAACAGTCTGCAGAATAGTGTGCTAGCTCCCCCCTTTCCCATTTCGTTCCTCTCTAACTTCCTCCAAACCCCGGTTTAAGCTCACCTTATGGTTTGGAAGGATGAACTCTCCATCCTGCTTCTGGTGCAGGGGTGCGTGTTCGTCCAGTTACTTCACTGGTTTTCAGAATGGCGCTGGCAAAATCCACTTGACTTTCCTGAGCGATGCGCCGTAAGTATGAAAGTTCAAAGTTCAAGTGAGGCCCCCTTTATGTTGTCTTTCTAACCTGCGATCTGTCCTTTATTTCAGGTGCAGAATGAAGGCGATGCGTCGAGGGGTTAAACTGCCGAGGTGAGTAGTGATGAGGGCGATCCCTCTAAATGTCCTTATCATTCCCCAGAAATGTCTCTTGTCCTTTCCCCATAGGGGCCGGGGTACGGTACCTGCCAACGGGGCGGCGCCGACCCGAAATGTGGAAGAAAAGCCAGTAAGTATTATGGCTGTTAATCAGGCTTTCCTTCTGTGTTTCTTCTGCTCACCTTTTGTTTCTTCCTCTCTCCCCTAGGTGCAGAGATGTGGCGTCCGATGCTGACAGCCGCGATGGAGCCGGGAGATGTCTCGAGGACAGGTGAGTGAAGCGTGGCGCTGCAGCGAGCCACGCGATGCTTTTAAATGGAAGTCTTTCTTCAGGGATGCTGGCGAGAAGATTCCGGATGCAGGTAAGAAGTTTGAAATAGTCCTTGGTTTTCACCTTTCTCTTCTCTTCCTTCCTTGCAGGTCTTCCAGGTTCGAGGCAGGCGTGGCTGGAGTCCAGGAGCAGGAGCAGACACGGTGAGCGTTAAGCTGCAGGAAGCAGAACAACGCGAAGCATGAGCTGCTGTCTGGGCGTGGCTTAAATAGCCTCCAAAGAAGTCCCAGGTGTGTATCCTTCCCCAACTAGGTATGCATCCTTCCCTGGCCACGCCCGAGTGAAAAAATAGTCCCTATGAAAAAATAGTCTCTTTCAGGTCTCAGGGAGGCCTGAAGCGTGCAGCATGGTCTGCATCAGGTAAGTGCACAAAACACCTCCCTTTATGAGCCTGGCGCCTGGCGCCAGGACTGATGTCCAACATGAGCCTGGCGCCAAAGGCGCCAGGACTGAGTCCAAAGAGCCCCTATAAGGGGCCGCTGGGCTTTTACCCGAGGGCATGATGCCTGCTTCCGGGGGTGCTGGGCCTGGCCTGGTGCTCCGGGGGTAGGCATCATGACAGCACTCCCCCCCCAAGGCCCCTCCCAAGGTCGTTCCTTCTGGAGGTTTCAGTTTGTTTGGGAAATTCCGATGGAACCTTTTTACCAGCCGAGGTGCATGTACGTGATCACTGGGTTCCCAAGACCTTTCCTGAGGCCCGTAGCCTTTCCAATCAATTAGATAGAAAAGTTTTGATTTTGAGATCTAAGAATCCAAAATGTTCTTCACCTCTAATTCAGGCTCCCCATCTATCTGAATCGGTTCTGGTGGCTTTGTTAATCTGGTTCCTGGGTGCACTGGTTTCAAAAGTGACACATGAAAAACGGGGTGAATCCGCATGTTAGCTGGTAGATCGAGCTTGACTGCCACTGGGTTGATTATAGCTTTGATCGAGTAAGGGCCTAAATACCTTGGATTAAAAGTTCGAGGCCCCTTGAGTGATAGGTGTTTGGTACCCAACCATACTTGATCCCCTATTTGGTATGGAGGCGCCTCTCTTCGATGCAGATCTGCATTCTTTTTGTATTTCCCTTTCGCATGTTGCAAATGTGCAGTTGCATCCTTGAAGGCTTGAGTAATCGTAGAATGCAAATGGTCCACTGCGGGCATTTCAAGGCTCAGAGGTGAGTCCAAGTCTGAAGTACGAGGGTGATGTCCATATAGGGTATAAAAGGGGCTCTGACCAGTTCCAGAGTGTATCGAGTTATTGTATGCATATTCAGCCACCCATAAAATGTCCTTCCAATTACCCTCCGATTGGTGCAACATACATCGTAGATATTGTTCAAGGGTCTGGTTCGTTCTCTCCGTCTGACTATCGGTCTGTGGATGGTGGCTGGTCGAGAGTCTTACATCAATTTGTGCCAGTTGACAACACTTTTTCCAAAAATGAGAAATAAACTGGCTTCCCCGAACGGAGACTAGTATGGACGGGAATCCATGCAAACGGATGATATTTTCGAGGAATTCCTTGGCAAGAACAAAGGCTGAAGGTAATCCTTTCAACGGAATAAAGTGGGCCATTTTGGAAAATAAATCCACCACGACCAGAATAGTATTGTAACCATTACAAGAGGGCAGGTCCGTGATAAAATCTAGTGACAGGATGTGCCATGGTGCTGGTGGAATGTCTAAGGGCTGAAGAAGACCGGCGGGTCTTGTCTTTTGACCTTTGTTTTGGGCACAAACTCCACAGGACATCACGAAAGATTTAATATCCTTTTGCCAGGAAGGCCACCAGAATTGTCGTTTAACCTTTTCCTCTGTTTTGACAATGCCGGGATGTCCTTCCATCAGGGTACCATGATGACGGGAAATAACCAGTTCTTGCAATTCCTTTTCTGGCAAAAATAAGCGTCCTTGGAAGTAAGGTAAGCCATCCTTGACTGAAAAGTTAGACCCCCTTTTGATCCAATACTGCAAGGCTGAAGAGTCCAGGAATTGTTTCACTCGTGCTTGAATGTCTTCAACGGTTTGTAAAGTGTTTATCCCCAAAATTCTTTGTTCGGGAATTATCGGCACAGGTTCTGAGTTTGTGTCTATTTCTTCCATTCCAATTCGGGATAGAGCGTCCGCCTTACCATTCTTATAGCCGGGGCGGTAGGTGATTACAAAATCGAACTCAGCAAAGAACAAAGCCCACCGGAGCTGTCGAGACGATTGAGCCTTGGCAGTTTTTAAATATTGTAAATTTCGGTGATCAGTGATCACGGTGATGGTATGCCGGGCACCGAGGAGATAATGCCGCCAAGCCTTAAATGCAGACTTAATGGCTAATAGTTCCTTATCGGTGATAGCATAATTTATCTCCGGCGGTGAGAACTTTCTGGACCAAAATGCTACGGGGTGCAGTTGGTTGGTTTCAGGGTCTCTCTGAGACAGGACAGCTCCCATGGCTAAGCTGGACGCGTCCAAAGAGCCCCTATAAGGGGCCGCTGGGCTTTTACCCAAGGGCATGATGCCTGCTTCCGGGGGTGCTGGGCCTGGCCTGGTGCTCCGGGGGTAGGCATCATGACAGCGGCTATAAAAATATACCGAGTATCCTCTGTCTACAGATCTATACGGCTGCGGAGTCAAAAAGAAATATAACATAATAACCGCTCTTAGGCGGGAATGTCTAGCATAAGAAGCGGAATTACAAAGAGAGCTGTCCCTGAAACTCCTCTTACCTCAGTGACTGTTTTCCGACAAAAAATTACATAATATCCGCACTTATGCAGGAATGTCTTGCGCATGCAGCGAAATTACAAAGGGAACTATCCCTGGAGCCACTCTTACCTCAATTACTATCTTACGACAGACAACCAGGGTGGCCGCGTGAATCCAATCGGCCGGTGTATCTTCCAGTCCGGCTCAAGGGATCCGATTTAAAAGCTCTCCCCGTATTGTCATGTGACACACACGTGACTCGCACGTAACGCGAGCCGAACCAGCGAGGCACGCCCCCAACAAACTCAAAGGAGGCACGGCCAGATATTCAACCAGCAAGGTACCGCTGGTCAAAATAACCAAACACCTCGATTGTATAGATGGAAAACCCGTGAGTGTCGGAAAGGGACAGGCGGGGGATGGGGAAAAAAAGCAAGCGGAGAACAGGAAGAAAAACACCAACATGGGATGGATACAAGTGTATACATAAGAAAACTCCTACAGTACATGATAGGATATAAACATAATCAATCCTTTCAGTCCTGGAAAGCTAAAACATGTGTCAAAACAACAGACGTCAAAAAACACATTCCGATCATGTATCAGGGGGGGGCAAGATGGTAACCATCAATGAGGCCAAACGAGCCATCAATCTGAATATCAGGCAACAACCCAATCAGAGAGAGTATTCTGGATTAAAAATTCCAATCTATCGCCTCATTTAAGCCAACCACATGGCTTTTACTCAAAAAAATGAGTTTAGTCTCCTCCTTTGATAAAGTCTGTTTATCCACAGAAGCGTTGTTGTTAATCGCAATCTTCTTTAGTATGGTCCATCACAGATCCTCACAATTGTGGTTCCGCATTATAAAATGTCCTACCATCGGAGCTGTTAAATTCCTAAGTCTGATACAGCTCTTATGTTCGCTGATACGGACCTTGATTCTTCGCTCGGTTTTACGATGTAAATTTTATGGCAAGGACACCAGATGGCGTATATTACAAAACTCGAATTGCAATTCGTGAAACCTCTTTGTTCCCAAAGTCTGGGAAGTCCAATATCCACCTATTGTGGTTCTTGCCTTCTTGCCTTGCATTTTTCCCGTGAAGTATTGAGCTGTGTTGATTTCGTAATCTGCTTATTTTTCTCTCCCGTCCTAACTAATATTAGAGTGCCATCTAGGTTGAGGCATACACCTCTGTCTGCAAATAAGTGGTGCCGGTAGAACCTAGACTTGTCGAAATATTGCTAGGGGGATTGACCGGTTCTTCTTCGTAGAGTAATTTCATTTGATTCGTGTGCCGTGATAATGCCATAGTGTTTTTGATAGATGTTTCGTTATAAATAAATGCCTTAATATCTTTACACTGAGCCTCGTTGCGTGTTTGCTTGTCTTGCTGTGAAGAATTGCCCTATCTTGTATACTCCACATACTGCTTAACTCTTCTTGAGGGAAGTCTGACTGCTCAGCCACAGCTACCAAGTGAATCTGTGTGGTACAGACTGCTACCAAGTGGGTTTACTGCCAAACACCTGTAGTCCTAAATCTTTTGCAGTGGTCCCAGAGGGAACTGCACAGGTTTCCGCCTAACAATCACAGAGACCAGATCAGTTGCGGGACACTGCAGAGCCGCTTGCCTTTCCTTTTGTCTCTGTGATGTTTTGGGACCACCAAGCGATACTAAAGTCTTGTGGGACTTTAGTCTCTTCCCTGGAGCTCTTTCAGGCTGTCTCAGCAAAAGAGCATAAACACAGACCCAGGGGAAATGTATTGAGTGTTGGGCTTCCTCCGTGAAGAGTATTGAGGGAGATAAACATGTTACTATAGGGGACTGAGAACACGCTATGGACAGACCCCCGGCCCTTCTTTAGCTTTATACCAACCCGCTAAAAGCCCACCCAACTCGGGACACATTGCCCAATCAGGGAACGGGACAACCCCCTTCATCCAGGAGCAAGGTATTCCCTTGAAGCCCAGCCCAAGGGAGCAGCAGACACCAGAAAAAAGGCAGACAGTCGAAGCAGCTTTGGTTTGTCAGTGGAAGAAGTACCCGCAAGAAGGTTGCATTGCCCGAGAGACTCCAAGCAGGGAGGCTTGGTCACAGGAGGTGGTCAGTCCCGGGCAACAACAGAAGGAAAGCAGAGTCTAGGAGACCCCCAGGTCTGGAGAATTCGCAGCCAACTAGTAGACCAGAGACGAGGTGGTGAGGGAGTACAGGAGATCCTGGAAAGCCTAGAGAAGAGAGGGTAGATTTATAAGTGTAACAGCAAAGTGTTGCAGGGAGAAAGCCCTGGTGAGAGGTAATATAGATTGGAGAAGAATGGTAGAGTATAAAGGAGTGGGATTAATAGAAAGACATTAGGGAGGATGTGTAACAGCTTGGTGTAGAAACAAGGTGTACCATCTGGAAATAAGAGGAGGGGTGTAAGAGAGGAAAAGGTAGCGCTTGGAGGCTCTGCCTGCTGCCATGCTTGAACCCGAGGGAAGAGCGCACACTGATCTTGAGCATTGCAAGGTAGCCCTAGGAGGCTCCGCTTGCTGCCATGCTTGACCCTGAGGCAAGAGCGCACACTGATCTTGAGCATTGCAAGGTAGCGCTTGGAGGCTCCTCCTGCTGCCATGCTTGACCCTGAGGCAAGAGCGCCCACTGATCTTGAGCATTGCAAGGTAGCGCTTGGAGGCTCCGCCTGCTGCCATGCTTGACCCCGGGGCAAGAGCACACACTGATCTTGAGCATTGTAAGGTAGCGCTTAGAGGCTCCGCCTGCTGCCATGCTTGACCCCGAGGCAAGAGCGCACACTGATATTGAGCATTGTAAGGTAGCGCTTGGAGGCTTCGCCTGCTGCCATGCTTGACCCCGAGGCAAGAGTGCACACTGATCTTGAGCATTGCAAGGTAGCGCTTGGAGGCTCTGCCTGCTGCCATGCTTGACCCTGAGGCAAGAGCGCACACTGATATTGAGCATTGTAAGGTAGCGCTTGGAGGCTCCGCCTGCTGCCATGCTTGACCCTGAGGCAAGAGCGCACACTGATCTTGAGCATTGCAAGGTAGTGCTTGGAGGCTCCGCCTGCTGCAATGCTTGACCCTGAGGCAAGAGCGCACACTGATCTTGAGCATTGTAAAACGCATGAAGGGGGCACATATTGTTTGCCCTGGGCACCATATTACCTAGAAACTGCCCTGGTAAGGCCTACATTGGTTTCAATGTGGTTCATAGGTAGCTTAGGTACTTTGGGCACGTAAGCTATATTAGCTTGCAATTCTTGGTTGTGAGGATGTCATCTGATGTAACTGTGGCATGTAGTTGTTGTGGCGCCTCAGGAGAGGGTGGTGTTCATAGGTTGCATATTTGCATTATGGGTTAGGGTTAATCTCGCCGCTCTAGTTTCCATTCTATCCTTTCTCAGGTGTGTAGCACCTTTCTCTCTGGACCTAGATATCATGCTCTTAGTTTCCTTGTTCCTGCGTTGCATTAATGGGAGGTGTGTTCTGTACTCACCAATGTGTGGCGGGCACTTGGGAGGTGTGTTCTGTACCCACCAGTGTGTGGTGTGCGCTTGGGAGGTGTGTTCTGTACTCACCAATGTGTGGCGGGTGCTTGGGAGGTGTGTTCTGTACTCACCAATGTGTGGCGGGCGCTTGGGAGGTGTGTTCTGTGCTCACCAATGTGTGGCGGGTGCTTGGGAGGTGTGTTCTGTACTCACCAATGTGTGGCGGGCGCTTGGGAGGTGTGTTCTGTACTCACCAGTGTGTGGAGGGAGCTTGGGAGGTGTGTTCTGTTCTCACCAGTGTGTGGTGTGCGCTTGCAAGGTGTGTTCTGTACTCACCAGTGTGTGGTGTGCGCTTGGTAGGTGTGTTCTGTACTCACCAATGTGTGGCGGGTGCTTGGGAGGTGTGTTCTGTACTCACCAATGTGTGGTGGGCGCTTGGGAGGTGTGTTCTGTACTCACCAGTGTGTGGCAGGCGCTTGGGAGGTGTGTTCTGCACTCACCAGTGTGTGGCGGGCGCTTGGGAGGTGTGTTCTGTACTCGCCAATGTGTGGCGGGCGCTTGCGAGGTGTTTTCTGTACTCACCAATGTGTGGCGGGCGCTTGGGAGGTGTGTTCTGTACTCACCAGTGTGTGGAGGGCGCTTGGGAGGTGTGTTCTGTACTCACCAGTGTGTGGTGTGCGCTTGGGAGGTGTGTTCTGTACTCACCAATGTGTGGCGTGCGCTTGGGAGGTGTGTTCTGTACTCACCAATGTGTGGCGGGCGCTTGGGAGGTGTGTTCTGTACTCACCAGTGTGTGGCGGGCGCTTGGGAGGTGTGTTCTGCACTCACCAGTGTGTGGCGGTCGCTTGGGAGGTGTGTTCTGTACTCGCCAATGTGTGGCGGGCGCTTGGGAGGTGTGTTCTGTACTCACCAATGTGTGGCAGGCGCTTGTTAGGTGTGTTCTGTACTCACCAATGTGTGGCGGGCGTTTGGGAGGTGTGTTCTGCACTCACCAATGTGTGGCGGGCACTTGGGAGGTGTGTTCTGTACTCACCAATGTGTGGTGGGCGCTTGAGAGGTTTTTTCTGTACTTACCAATGTGTGGCGGGCGCTTGGGAGGTGTGTTCTGTACTCACCAATGTTTGGCAGGCGCTTGTTAGGTGTGTTCTGTACTCACCAATGTGTGGCGGGCGTTTGGGAGGTGTGTTCTGCATTCACCAATGTGTGGCGGGCACTTGGGAGGTGTGTTCTGTACTCACCAATGTGTGGCAGGCGCTTGGGAGGTTTGTTCTGTACTCACCAATGTGTGGCAGGCACTTGGGAGGTGTGTTCTGCCCTCACCAGTGTGTGGCGGGCGCTTGGGAGGTGTGTTCTGTACTCACCAATGTGTGGCGGGCGCTTGGGAGGTGTGTTCTGTACTCACCTATGTGTGGCGGGCGCTTGGGAGGTTTGTTCTGTACTTACCAATGTGTGGCGGGCACCTGGGCGGTGTGTTCTGTACTCATCAGTGTGTACAATAATCAACTAAATCTAAACAGCATAAAGAATCAGATTACCCCACTCTCCCCCTATAGATGTAGGGTTGTGTGATATTATCTATTGTACAATACAAAACCTCATCTCTTTTTCAACAATGTGAAATATATCACAGGTGTCCCATAACAGACCAGGATACCCTTGACATTGTTACTGAACCACTACTAGACTCTTTATTTATCAAAAATAGTTTTTAATCAATGTCATCAAAATACATCTTATACATACATAAAAACGGAGAATAATTATTCACAAAAAACACGGTTAAAAACCCAGATTTATCTGTGGTGGGGTTTTCTTTGTCATCAATACGGCACACCATATTATATTATGGCAGTTAGATCAAAGACTTCAGTTGTTTCCTAGTCTTTATATAATAGTCGACATGTTTCGGCCCTTGGGTAAAGTTGGGCACTATCTCTAGTTCTTGTCAAACCCTTGATCTTATGGCCTTCTTCAGGACAAAAAATATTTCTTCTCTGTACAGTTTCACTCTTGTGTACCCCGTATACCAATATGCATAAATATCCACTATCGGCGTGAGTGCACCTCGGCTCAATTGTAGCCTGTGCTTTTTTCCAAAGTCCACTTTGTGTGGTACCTTGATCACCAGGTTGTTCCTGATTTGAAATTTGGATGCACACAGATTTCTTTGGCATCTATATCGTATACAGATCTTTATACACTTGTACAAAGGTCTGTAGCGTGTATCATTCCTTCACATCACCACCGTTGCCTGGACGGGCAGCTACACCGTGATCAAAGTGTTTGTAGACCACTTGCAATTTATTCTTTCAGTCCTCTAATTGTTGTCCAAGCAGGGATTTCCGAATCGCCGTCTGCAAAGTACACTGTGCGTACTTCAAACAGCTTCCTTGCTCATTGTATTCTCAAACGCACGCCCGTAGCCGCGAGGTGGCTGTCAGTGAAACACAAAAAAAAACTCATCAGTGTGTGGCAGGCGCTTAGGAGGTGTGTTCTGTACACACCAGTGTGTGGCGTGCACTTGGGAGGTGTGTTCTGCACTCACCAGTGTGTGGCGGGCGCTTGGGAGGTGTGTTCTGTACTCACCAATGTGTGGTGGGCGCTTGGGAGGTGTGTTCTGTACTCACCAATGTGTGGCAGGCGCTTGGGAGGTGTGTTCTGCACTCAAAAAAGTGTGGCGGGTGCTTGGGAGGTGTCTTCTGTACTCCCCAATGTGTGGCAGGCGCTTGGGAGGTGTGTTCTGCACTCACCGGTGTGTGGCGTGCACTTGCGAGGTGTGTTCTGCACTCACCGGTGTGGGGCGGGCGCTTGGGAGGTGTGTTCTGCAGTCACCGGTGTGTGGTGGGTGCTTGGGAGGTGTGTTTTGTACTCACCAGTGAGTGGTGGGCGCTTGGGAGGTGTGTTTTGCACTCACCAGTGTGTGGCAGGCGCTTGGGAGGTGTGTTCTGCAGTCACCAGTGTGTGGCAGGCGCTTGGGAGGTGTGTTCTGTACTCACCAATGTGTGGCGTGCGCTTGGGAGGTGTGTTCTGTATTCACCAGTGTGTGGTGGGTGCTTGGTAGGTGTGCTCTGCACTCACCAGTGTGTGGAGGGAGCTTGGGAGGTGTGTTCTGCACTCACCAGTGTGTGGCAGGCACTTGGGAGGTGTGTTCTGCACTCACCAATGTGTGGCGGGCGCTTGGGAGGTGTGTTCTGTACTCACCAGTGTGTTGTGGGCACTTGGGAGGTGTTTTCTGCACTCACCAGTGTGTAGTGGGCACTTGGGAGGTGTGTTCTGCACTCACCAGTGTGTGGTGGGCACTTGGGAGGTGTGTTTTGTACTCACCAGTGTGTGGCAGGCGCTTGGGAGGTGTGTTCTGTACTCACCAATGTGTGGCGGGCGCTTGGGAGGTGTGTTCTGTACTCACCAGTGTGTTGTGGGCACTTGGGAGGTGTTTTCTGCACTCACCAGTGTGTTGTGGACGCTTGGGAGGTGTGTTCTGCACTCACCAGTGTGTGGTGGGCACTTGGGAGGTGTGTTTTGTACTTACCAGTGTGTGGCAGGCGCTTGGGAGGTGTGTTCTGCACTCACCAATGTGTGGCGGGCGCTTGGGAGGTGTGTTCTGTACTCACTAGTGTGTTGCGGGAACTTGGGAGGTGTGTTCTGCACTCACCAGTGTGTGGCGTGCACTTGGGAGGTGTGTTCTGCACTCACCAGTGTGTGGCAGGCGCTTGGGAGGTGTGTTCTGTACTCACCAATGTGTGGCGGGCGCTTGGGATGTGTGTTCTGTACTCACCAATGTGTGGCAGGCGCTTGGGAGGTGTGTTCTGCAGTCACCGGTGTGTGGTGGGTGCTTGGGAGGTGTGTTTTGTACTCACCAGTGAGTGGTGGGCGCTTGGGAGGTGTGTTTTGCACTCACCAGTGTGTGGCAGGCGCTTGGGAGGTGTGTTCTGCAGTCACCAGTGTGTGGCAGGCGCTTGGGAGGTGTGTTCTGTACTCACCAATGTGTGGCGTGCGCTTGGGAGGTGTGTTCTGTATTCACCAGTGTGTGGTGGGTGCTTGGTAGGTGTGCTCTGCACTCACCAGTGTGTGGAGGGAGCTTGGGAGGTGTGTTCTGCACTCACCAGTGTGTGGCAGGCACTTGGGAGGTGTGTTCTGCACTCACCAATGTGTGGCGGGCGCTTGGGAGGTGTGTTCTGTACTCACCAGTGTGTTGTGGGCACTTGGGAGGTGTTTTCTGCACTCACCAGTGTGTAGTGGGCACTTGGGAGGTGTGTTCTGCACTCACCAGTGTGTGGTGGGCACTTGGGAGGTGTGTTTTGTACTCACCAGTGTGTGGCAGGCGCTTGGGAGGTGTGTTCTGTACTCACCAATGTGTGGCGGGCGCTTGGGAGGTGTGTTCTGTACTCACCAGTGTGTTGTGGGCACTTGGGAGGTGTTTTCTGCACTCACCAGTGTGTTGTGGACGCTTGGGAGGTGTGTTCTGCACTCACCAGTGTGTGGTGGGCACTTGGGAGGTGTGTTTTGTACTTACCAGTGTGTGGCAGGCGCTTGGGAGGTGTGTTCTGCACTCACCAATGTGTGGCGGGCGCTTGGGAGGTGTGTTCTGTACTCACTAGTGTGTTGCGGGAACTTGGGAGGTGTGTTCTGCACTCACCAGTGTGTGGCGTGCACTTGGGAGGTGTGTTCTGCACTCACCAGTGTGTGGCAGGCGCTTGGGAGGTGTGTTCTGTACTCACCAATGTGTGGCGGGCGCTTGGGAGGTGTGTTCTGTACTCACCAATGTGTGGCAGGCGCTTGGGAGGTGTGTTCTGCACTCAAAAATGTGTGGCGGGTGCTTGGGAGGTGTGTTCTGTACTCACCAATGTGTGGCGGGCGCTTGGGAGGTGTGTTCTGCACTCACCAATGTGTGGCGGGCACTTGGGAGGTGTGTTCTGTACCCACCAATGTGAGGCGGGCGCTTGGGAGGTGTGTTCTCTACTCACCAATGTGTGGTGTGCGCTTGGGAGGTGTGTTCTGTACTCACCAGTGTGTGGTGTGCGCTTGGGAGGTGTGTTCTGTACTCACCAGTGTGTGGCGAGCGCTTGGGAGGTGTGTTCTGTACTCACCAATGTGTGGCAGGCGCTTGGGAGGTTTGTTCTGTACTTACCAATGTGTGGCAGGCGCTTGGGAGGTGTGTTCTGCCCTCACCAGTGTGTGGCGGGCGCTTGGGAGGTGTGTTCTGTACTCACCAATGTGTGGCGGGCGCTTGGGAGGTGTGTTCTGTACTCACCAATGTGTGGCGGGCGCTTGGGAGGTTTGTTCTGTACTTACCAATGTGTGGCGGGCACCTGGGCGGTGTGTTCTGTACTCATCAGTGTGTACAATAATCAACTAAATCTAAACAGCATAAAGAATCAGATTACCCCACTCTCCCCCTATAGATGTAGGGTTGTGTGATATTATCTATTGTACAATACAAAACCTCATCTCTTTTTCAACAATGTGAAATATATCACAGGTGTCCCATAACAGACCAGGATACCCTTGACATTGTTACTGAACCACTACTAGACTCTTTATTTATCAAAAATAGTTTTTAATCAATGTCATCAAAATACATCTTATACATACATAAAAACGGAGAATAATTATTCACAAAAAACACGGTTAAAAACCCAGATTTATCTGTGGTGGGGTTTTCGTTGTCATCAATACGGCACACCATATTATATTATGGCAGTTAGATCAAAGACTTCAGTTGTTTCCTAGTCTTTATATAATAGTCGACATGTTTCGGCCCTTGGGTAAAGTTGGGCACTATCTCTAGTTCTTGTCAAACCCTTGATCTTATGGCCTTCTTCAGGACAAAAAATATTTCTTCTCTGTACAGTTTCACTCTTGTGTACCCCGTATACCAATATGCATAAATATCCACTATCGGCGTGAGTGCACCTCGGCTCAATTGTAGCCTGTGCTTTTTTCCAAAGTCCACTTTGTGTGGTACCTTGATCACCAGGTTGTTCCTGATTTGAAATTTGGATGCACACAGATTTCTTTGGCATCTATATCGTATACAGATCTTTATACACTTGTACAAAGGTCTGTAGCGTGTATCATTTCTTCACATCTACCACCGTTGCCTGGACGGGCAGCTACACCGTGATCAAAGTGTTTGTAGACCACTTGCAATTTATTCTTTCAGTCCTCTAATTGTTGTCCAAGCAGGGATTTCCGAATCGCCGTCTGCAAAGTACACTGTGCGTACTTCAAGCAGCTTCCTTGCTCATTGTATTCTCAAACGCACGCCCGTAGCTGCGAGGTGGCTGTCAGTGAAACACAAAAAAAAAACTCATCAGTGTGTGGCAGGCGCTTAGGAGGTGTGTTCTGTACACACCAGTGTGTGGCGTGCACTTGGGAGGTGTGTTCTGCACTCGCCAGTGTGTGGCGGGCGCTTGGGAGGTATGTTCTGTACTCACCAATGTGTGGCGGGCGCTTGGGAGGTGTGTTCTGTACTCACCAATGTGTGGCAGGCGCTTGGGAGGTGTGTTCTGCACTCAAAAAAGTGTGGCGGGTGCTTGGGAGGTGTGTTCTGTACTCACCAATGTGTGGCAGGTGCTTGGGAGGTGTGTTCTGCACTCACCGGTGTGTGGCGAGCACTTTGGAGGTGTGTTCTGCACTCACCGGTGTGTGGCGGGCGCTTGGGAGGTGTGTTCTGCAGTCACCAGTGTGTGGCAGGCGCTTGGGAGGTGTGTTCTGTACTCACCAATGTGTGGCGTGCGCTTGGGAGGTGTGTTCTGTATTCACCAGTGTGTGGTGGGCGCTTGGGAGGTGTGTTCTGCGCTCACCAGTGTGTGGAGGGAGCTTGGGAGGTGTGTTCTGCACTCACCAGTGTGTGGCAGGCGCTTGGGAGGTGTGTTCTGCACTCACCAATGTGTGGTGGGCGCTTGGGAGGTGTGTTCTGTGCTCACCAGTGTGTTGTGGGCACTTGGGAGGTGTGTTCTGCACTCACCAGTGTGTGGTGGGCGCTTGGGAGGTGTGTCCTGTACTCAACAATGTGTAGTGGGCACTTGGGAGGTGTGTTCTGTACTCACCAGTGTGTTGTGGGCGCTTGGGAGGTGTGTTCTGCACTCACCAGTGTGTGGTGGTCACTGGGGAGGTGTGTTCTGTACTCACCAGTGTGTGGCAGGCGCTTGGGAGGTGTGTTCTGCACTCACCAATGTGTGGTGGGCGCTTGGGAGGTGTGTTCTGTACTCACCAGTGTGTTGTGGGAACTTGGGAGGTGTATTCTGCACTCACCAGTGTGTGGCGTGCACTTGGGAGGTGTGTTCTGCACTCACCAGTGTGTGGCGGGCGCTTGGGAGGTGTGTTCTGTACTCACCAATGTGTGGTGGGCGCTTGGGAGGTGTGTTCTGTACTCACCAATGTGTGGCAGGCGCTTGGGAGGTGTGTTCTGCACTCAAAAATGTGCGGTGGGTGCTTGGGAGGTGTGTTCTGTACTCACCAATGTGTGGCAGGCTCTTGGTAGGTGTGTTCTGCACTCACCGGTGTGTGGCGTGCACTTGGGAGGTGTGTTCTGCACTCACCGGTGTGTGGTGGGCTCTTGGGAAGTGTGTTCTGCAGTCACCGGTGTGTGGTGGGTGCTTGGGAAGTATATTTTGTACTCACCAGTGTGTGGCAGGCGCTTGGGAGATGTGTTCTGCACTCACCAGTGTGTGGTGGGCACTTGGGAGGTGTGTTCTGTACTCACCAGTGTGTAGTGGGCGCTTGGGAGGTGTGTTCTGTACTCACCAGTGTGTGGCAGGCGCTTGGGAGGTGTGTTCGGCACTCACCAATGTGTGGTGGGCGCTTGGGAGGTGTGTTCTGTACTCACCAGTGTGTTGCGGGAACTTGGGAGGTGTGTTCTGCACTCACCAGTGTGTGGTGGGCGCTTGGGAGGTGTGTCCTTTACTCACCAATGTGTAGTGGGCATTTGGGAGGTGTGTTCTGTACTCACCAGTGTGTTGTGGGCGCTTGGGAGGTGTGTTTTGCACTCGCCAGTGTGTGGTGGGCGCTTGGGAGGTGTGTTCTGTACTCACCAGTGTGTGATGGGTGCTTGGGAGGTGTGTTCTGTACTCACCAGTGTGTGGTGGGCGCTTGGGAGGTGTGTTCTGTACTCACCAGTGTGTGGTGTGCGCTTGACAGGTGTGTTCTGTACTCACCAGTGTGTGGTGTGCGCTTGAGAGGTGTATTCTGTAGTGTGTGGTGGGCGCTTGGGAGGTGTGTTCTGTACTCACCAGTGTGTGGTGTGCGCTTGGGAGGTGTGTTCTGTACTCACCAGTGTGTGCGCTTGGGAGGTGTGTTCTGTAGTGTGTGGTGGGCGCTTGGGAGGTGTGTTCTGTACTCACCAGTGTGTGGTGTGCGCTTGGGAGGTGTGTTCTGTGCTCACCAGTGTGAGGTGGGTGCTTGTTGAAGGGCAGCACTCCCACTAGCCTTGGATAATGAGCCCGCTTGTACAGACCTCATGTCATGTTGAGAGCAGCGCTGAGTGCTGTCATGTGCTACTATTCTCAGTGAGTCAATTTCTGAGGTCAATGTCATGAGCATCTTCTTCAATATTCTCACGTCATCTAAAAGTGCCTGGCTTGTGCATCATTAACCCCTTGGTGATATGTGTCCAGGTGTGCCTTAGCTGAGAGGCTATTTTATCAACCTGGCTTTGTGAATGAAGTGGGGAGCGTCGAGGGGGTGAGGGGGGATAAGTTGCCTCCCCCTGGGTGGGGAGAGGGGCGGGGGGGGGTGTAAAATCTGGTGGTTTGGTGCTGCTGTCATTACTAGGGTGATATCATGGTTGCTTTGGGGTCATCATTGCAAGAAGGGCATTGTCATCATTTGGATAAGAAGGTGTAACCCTATTGGCTGTGGGTCTGGTACCCTCTGCCCGGGCTGTCATCCTGGGTAAGAGCTGAGTGGCTGTTCATGTTGGTGCTGCTCCTGCAGTTTGATTATCGGGTGGGGTACACATGGGGCAATCGGTCCATTATGCATAGGCATGTGCTGCTCCACCCGGGCATTATCTGTGGTTAAAGCACAGTTAGCTGACATTCTAAGGCTAGCTGTAGGTTTGAGTGTATGGATTATGGCAGGACTCTTATCATTTTTACTGCCCTCTTGGTCCTTATTTATTGGTGTTTCAAACTTGGCAAGAGGGTCCACCTGTTTCTTATTAGCCACAGGTGGGGGAGAGGTTGTGCCGGTAAACGTATTGGAAGAGCCAGCAATGGCCAGGATGAAGGGGAATCCCCTTCTTAATGGGGGTTTCATCATTAGTGATAACGAGTTCTTCATTAATGGTACAGCTGTTTTTAGTCTGTGCCACCTGCTTGTTTGTTTGTTTGTTTATTAATTTATAATGCACACCAGACCCAAAGGTAACCGGGCGCAGCAGAAAAAGAATATGCAAAGCTTACAATGTTACAAGAATCTGGAAATTACAGTGTTACAAAGTTTACAATAGTACAGAAATGTCCAGTTTACATATTTACACAGATGCGGTATAGACAAATAGTTAAGAACAATTAATATACAGTGCTAGGGAGAATTCTCTGTTTAGGCTGAATTTCCTAACCTAGTGAGTCCCCCAGCAGCTTTGCTGGATTTCTGGAGTTTGTTTTTTTTCCATCCTGCCAAGAGTGAGACTCTTTTTCTCCCACTCTTGGACATGAATGTGGGTAATTCCTTTCAATGTCAATGTGTTCTATGGGCTGTGGGGTCTTTTACTCCATAGGGTCTCATATGTTTTACTATGTGTGTTACACCGCACCCTCCGTGCCGTAACACTGGGGCGTCCTAGAGGATCCCCACCATAGACTCCATACCCTGGGACTGACTACTGTCTCCCAGGGCATGTAAAGTCACCATTGGCTTTACTAGACCTAAATTTACTAACAGAACTAGTACAAACCATCCTATTGTGGACGTACTAGTAGGGGTAATTAGATTACTCCTGGGTCTGTTATTCGAGGGGGCACTGTCCCGTCCCCCCTCGTCGAGTTTTGGCTGGTGGCAGTGGAAACTACTCGTTATATTCGACCCCGAATATAACTCTATGGGATTCTTCCCATTGTTGGAGGTTAATACTATTTCTCGTTATCATCTTAAATAAATCTATCAGTTGGTATTTTCTGCCAGAACTCGGTTTTTAAAATGGCGTCTGTGTTCGTCTCTGTGACTCCTAAACCAAAGGTTGAGCCCTTTGTTCCACTTTTGGCGGGCTTCTGCACAGAGGCCCTCCAAAGTGGTGCCATTCTGTCTGGGTACCACAGGGGGTGTGGGAGGGGGTTTAGGCAGCCTGGACTGAGTTGCCTTGCCAACTCAAGTCGCACTCTGGTGTGATAGGCCCAAGTGGTGAGCCACCCCGCTCACCACTTAGCGTGTTTTGATTGACAGCTAGGCTGAATGAATGGGGGTTTTTCTGCATAAAAGCAGGGCTTTTGGGACTGGATCTTCAGAAGTCGCCACAGGACCTAAGATTCTGACGAGGGTAAAGCTGAGCCGACCTACAACGACGACACCTCCGGTGGAGCCCTGCTGAACCGCCTCACCACTTCCCGATGACAGAGGAGATCTCCCCGCCAGAGAGTCTCTTCCCCTGACTGGTGGGAACAACCAGTCCCCTTTGCTTTTTCTTCGTTCCAGGGCGTAGTGGTCGAATTGCCCGTGCTGAGCACCCCGGCAACAGGATAGCCACTAACCCTGTACCGCGACCAAAAGGCGGTGCCTTGTGATGTAGCACTCCGCGGCTGGTCTCTTCAGTGGTGGTGCAACGATCTTCAACTTTCCTTCGACGTCGAGAGCATCTCTTCTCTTGGCAAAGCCCCGACGGGCATCCACCACCAGGAACAACTGCCCCCGCCGGAGCTGTCTCTCCACATACAAGGTACCGTGTCCCCCTGGCTTCCCCTGTGTCGGTTAGCGTGGGGTGTCTTAATCCTCGCCTATCCATTGGGTCGCCTCCAAGCCTTCTTAACTTTCTGTTCTGATCTGGTCCAAACCTTTCTGTGACAATTTGCGCCAAAGACTCAAAGTGCAGTTCCGCTGTGATACTTTTTGGAACATTCCGCCTTGCCTCTCTCCGAGTGGGCCTGGCCTCTGAACTTTGTGATCTACAGTAGACCCTGCCTTATTTGCCTTGCATTTGTTCGTAAAAGTGTTGGTACCGAGTTGGTTTCATACCCTGCCTTTTTCTCTCCCGTCCTAACGAATACTAGAGTGCCATCTAGGTTAAAGCATTCACCTCTGTCTGCAAATAAGTGGTGCCGTTGAACCTAGACTTGTCGAACTATTGTTAGGGGGATTGATTTACTTATAGTAATTGTGATTGAAGTTGTTTACCATATTAGTGCCAGTGTGTTTTTCATAGATGTGTTTTTATAAATAAATAACTATATATCTTTACACCGAAGCTCTGTTCCGTGTTTGCTTGTTCTACTGTGTAGATTGCCCTATTTTGTATACTCCACATACTGCCTAACTCTTCTTGAGGGAAGTCTGACTGCTCAGCCACAGCTACCAAGTGAATCTGTGTGGTACAGACTGCTACCAAGTGGGTTTACTGCCAAACACCTGTAGTCCTAAATCTTTTGCAGTGGTCCCAGAGGGAACTGCACAGGTTTCCGCCTAACATACAGGATGCAAAAAGTTACAATCTGTGTTTAGGTTATATACAAATATTGATTGAATTCTAATAAGACATATATACAGTCCAGTTGGCTAAGGGTACGGATGGATCTAAGGGGGTGACTACAAATTTTTAGTATTAATGTCTTTGATAAGGTTCTTTCTAAATTGTGAGAATGGTTGGTCTGCTCTCAGGTTGTGTGGCAAAGCATTCCACAGTTTGGCAGCTGTCACAGGGAAACTGATACCGTCAATTATGGCAAGTTTAAATCTTGGTACTGCAAGACAGTTGGAGTTGACAGTTCTTGTTGTTTTACTAGATATTTTTCTCTTTATTTTATCCGTCAAGTAGCTAGGAGCCGCATTATTGAGAGCTTTGTGGGTCAGGGAGATCATTTTTAGATGGATTTTGTCAACAGTAGAAAGCCATTTATGTTGGCGTCTGAAAGGGGAGATATGCTCCCTTTTATTTATGCCAAGTGCAGCTCTAAGGGCATTATTTTGTAGAGTTTTAAGCCTTTGGGTAATGGCTTTGTTGGCACCACTGTAGAGGGCATTACAGTAGTCGAGTCGGGAGAGTATTAAGGCTCTCGCTAGGATCATACAACTATCATTGGATAGGAAGGGTTTACCTGCTCTCATTAATTTACAGGTATAGGCTGTGGTTGATGCTAAGGAGTTGACCTGTTTGGTGAATGACATGGTAGAATCAAGGTAAAAACCAAGCGGTTTTACTTCCCTAGAGACCTTAATGACATTGCCGTCTATACTGAACTCGGAGTAGTCCTGGCCTAATTTGTTGAAATTGGCCTGTGTGCCCAGAATGATCAGCTCTGTCTTATCATCATTCAGGCATAGACCATGAGATGCCATCCACGCCTGAAAGATGAGATACACTCTATTCACCAACTCCCTGTCCTTATCATGATCCCCAGAAAGCGGGAGGAGAATCTGTGTATTATCTGCATAGTTAGTGTAGGTAATACCTAGATGGTCCAAATCATCGAACAGGGGTTTGGTGAATATATTGTATAAGGTTGGGGAGACACAGGAGCCCTGGGGGACTCCACATGTGATCGGTATGGGGTCTGCTGCAGCCGAAGGGGAAAAAACTTGCATAGTTCTCTCGCTCAGAAAGGATTCTATCCATCTGATGGCCCGGGTAGAGAAGTGGGCAGCAGAGTCCAAATGTCTACAGAGGACCTTGTGGTCCACAAGATCGAATGCAGCTGAGAGATCAAGTAAGCAGAGGAGTGCTGTCTTTCCTTGATCTCTCAGTTCATCTATTTGGGTCTTTAAATCAATGAGGGCTCTTTCAGTTCCATGTAATGGACGGAAGCCGGATTGTCTAGCTCCGAGTAACTTATGTAATTCAAGGTATTTCTAAATTTGTGTGTAGGCCACTTTGTCCAGTATCTTCAATAGAAGTGGTACTGTGGTGACTGGACGGTAGTTGGTAGGGATGAGAGGGTCTAATGTCTGCTTCTTGAGAAGCGGGAGCACCCAGGATTGTTTTAAGTTGGCAGGGATATTACCTGTAGAGAAGGAGGCATTAATGAGTTTGGAAATGAAAGGTGATAAATCTCTGGCAGCGTCTTTTATTATCTGTGCTGGGCAGATATCACCTTTACAATTGGAGGGTTTAAGGGATAGGATGATTTTCTCTATCTCTGTAGGGGTGGTTTTGGTGAAGGAGAATTTGTTAGTTTGGTCGTTGAGGATAGCATTGGGCGGTGACTGAGGCTGATTAGGCAGGTTTAGCGAGTCTTTTTTTAGTTGAATTTTATTTTGGAGAGTGTTTATTTTATTTGCTAATGCGTGTTGGATATCTGCACACCAGGTCTGATCCTTGGTACAGGTGTCTTGTATGGCAATAGGTGACTCAAGTTCTTTCAGGATGGAAAAAGTTCCTTCATACTTGAATTGGAGTTGGCAATGCGATCATTGTAAGAATGTTGCCTTGCCAGGCAGACTTCATGTTTATAGTGCTTGACAGTAACGCACGAGCCACCAGCTGTATTGGCATTATCAAGAGTATATAACAGTTATTCAATGCCATGTATCAGCATATTGGCCTTTCTTACTGGTTAAAGCATATAATGGGACTTGCTCTTTGCAGCCGTATGAGGAGAGAGGCCAGATGTCGCCTTTCTTGTCATCACAATAAAACAAATAATTGAATAAACCAGCCAAAAATAGTTGGAGTGCGCAAAATTCCCAAAACGTGGGTCAGATCAGGAACAAAATCCTCAAGCCAGTGGTGAGGGGTGAGGAACGCCACGACAGCTAAAGGGGCTGCCTTAGTCCGTCCCCCCACCGCAACCCCACCTGTGTTGCACCAATAACAACTCTAGTGGATAAAAGCTGCAGGTTAAAACCCTGAAAACTTGCAGCGAAAGGCGAGAAGCTGCAGATATAGTGTCTTAGTGTGTCTGTAAAGCGTTCCACGTGATACACATATCCCTGATCCTCTTCAAGTACTACCATGGGGTGCCTCTCTTTTTCCCTAATCAGAAGCGCCGACACCCACAGGCAGCCCTTTAACCATGCGCAGCTCTTTGGCTAAACGGCTCCCTGTTGGGCATCAGTTCCTTTCATTAAGGAAAAAAAGGAGAGGACAGGCGCTCCAGCTCTCTGTCTGTTTTTTAGTGAGATGAGCTAACCCCCTGCAGGCAGCCCTTTCACACAAGGAGAAGCATGGTTAAAGGGCTGCATATGTGTTTGTCGATACCTGGAGGCAGCTCTTTAACCACTCGTCTCTTTGAATGAACGCACCATCTGCTGGGGGTTAGCTACTCTCTTTAAGAAACAAAAGGAGATCTGGGGTGCACTGGTATCATACCTTTGGTGCGCCCAGCCTCTCATTTTGTTTCTTAAGCATAAGCTCCAACCCCCCAGAGGCAGCCTTGCAGCGGGGCTTGGAGCCCGGGATTTGGAACACAATGGAGGGGCTGGGCGCATCAAAGGTATAATACCAATGCGCTCCAGCTCTCCTGTTTGGCTCCCACTGCCTTGGAGCCAAGCATTTTCCAGGCCCCAACACCCCATAAGCGAGGCAGGGCTCTAATTGGGGGCATGGCCTAAGTATGGGTGGGTGGGTGTTGTGACATGCAACGTGACCAGCCCACCTTAAGAGGAGATCCACCTTGAGGTAAGAAGAGGGAAGCCACGGGCAAGGTGAGGGGGAAGGAGGAGGAGGGGCTTGTAGCGCCTGGAAGGCAGAACTCTGTAGAGGGAATAAAGAGCAGTTAGTTCCTCCCTGTCTCCGTGTACTTATGTGGATGGCGTGTGGGGCCTAGAGCACTAGTGCTCACCAGAAGGGAAGCAGAACAGAACACAACAACTGGCGACGGAGGGAAACGCTCCACGCAGTGTGCAAGCTTGTGACTGCATGCCGGAGCCAAGACGTGAAGGCAGCATGAACCAGTGAGGGGGGGGGACCGCCGCCTCATTCGCAAGTGCAAAAACCCACCGAAGAAGAGGTCGGATGGTGAGGACTGACCCAGAAGCAGTGTGGCCCACGAGTGAAGGGGCCAGGCTGATGTGCTAGCGCCTGCCTGCGAGAGGAGGCACCTCGGGGCTGAACAGACAGTGTTGGCAGCAGAGATCGCCTGTGCAGACAGGAACTACGAGGCAACGCGTATCCGGGGAGGTGGAGCAGGAGCTCGAGAAGGCGGAGTGCAGCACGGAGGTGGGGAAGGCAGGCGCACATCGATGATCGGGAAGTGCAGCGGTGCATCACTTCACCACGTGAGACCACGAGACGACCCCACTAGAACGCGAGGACCAGGAATCGGGCGAAGCAACAGACTATGGCCACAAACGCTCCCCAATAAATCAACTGCACAGGAAGGCACTGAGGCACGTGTGCCTGGCCTCGCAAGGCAACAATAGGGCATGACTGTCACGTCTCCCCAGGATTTGACAAAACTGCTGGATACACCGCAACACGCGCCAGCCTCAAGCTGCCAAACCCACCGCAGCACGTGCATCCCAGATTCACGTGACAAGGGAGAAGGGACAGCACAGTAAAACAACAAACCAGGTGCCACACAGGGAGAATGGGGCCACACGAGACTCAGGGCGCACAAAGCAGGAGGCAGACCACTGACAGCAGAAGGATCAGGGCATAGTTTGTCCTGCTGAGGACCAGGAGTATGACGCCAGGAGAACACTAGGAGAGAGAAGAAGCTAAGGTACAGAGCAACATGGCAGCAGACAGACGGATTGACAGTGAGGCCATCAGACGACAGGAGAGCATAAAAGCAAGGCACATGTGATGGGGAGGTCTTGATGACCTCGAAGTAACGAGAAAGCTGGAGATGGCAAACGCGACGGCCACAAGAGAGACTGCCCAAGGAGGGGGCCACAGATGAGACTCCCCGAGGAGAGGACCACAACAGAGATTGCCCAAGGAGTGAGCCAAGGAAGAATATTGCCCAAGGAGGGGACCAAGGAAGAATACTGTCCAAGGAGTGGGCCAAGGAAGAATACCGCCCAAGGAGTGGGCCAAGGAAGAATACTGCCAAAGGAGTGGGCCAAGGAAAAATACCGCCCAAGGAGTAGGCCAAGGAAGAATACCGCCCAAGGAGTGGGCCAAGGAAGAATACTGCCAAAGGAGTGGGCCAAGGAAGAATACTGCCAAAGGAGTGGGCCAAGGAAAAATACTGTCCAAGGAGTGGGCCAAGGAAGAATACCGCCCAAGGAGTGGGCCAAGGAAGAATACTGCCAAAGGAGTGGGCCAAGGAAAAATACCGCCCAAGGAGTAGGCCAAGGAAGAATACCGCCCAAGGAGTGGGCCAAGGAAGAATACTGCCAAAGGAGTGGGCCAAGGAAAAATACCGCCCAAGGAGGGGGCCAAGGAAGAATACCGCCCAAGGAGTAGGCCAGGGAAGAATACCGCCAAGGAGTGAGCCAAGGAAGAATATTGCCCAAGGAGGGGGCCAGGAAAGAATATTGCCAGTTAGGGGGCCGAGGAAGAATGTGCCCAAGGAGAGAGCCGAATGAGGTACAGCACGTAGGAGAAGGCAGACCCAGGACTGCTGGAGGCAAGCGCACCTAAGGGGAGGAGGACCCGCAGGATGCCCTATAAGGGAAGGAATGACCTGGTGAAGGAGGAGACCGAGCCGGGCAGGAGAAGCGGACAGAGGCCGCTGGGAAGACGCACCAGGGAGAGAAAGACTAAATGCGGTGCAGCAGCTGACACAGAAGAGGCAGCACCCAGTGCTAACCAGAAAGCAAAGGAAGGTCAATAAACGAAGCGAGGCACCACCAAGGAACCAGACACAACCACGCATGTCCGACAAGACGACCGGAGACTGAGCAAGGGGCGGCCACCCACAGAGGCCCCGCAATCAAGCCCTTAAGACCAACAAGACCAGGACGTTAAAGAAGCTCATCCACGTCCACAAAGAAGCACAAGCAACGGCATCCACAAACACAACCCAGAAACAGCACAGACAATGGCACCATGCGGAAGAAAAGAGAGTGGGGGCAAGACTCTGCAAAGGCACACCCAACACATGGAATGACCAGCTATCAATCACACATGCCCAGTGGAGTGAGCGGACAAAGGAGACAACACACCCAAATACAAGTCCGCCGCCATCGGGTGAGTTACCATCATCATCGAGCGACGGTGAAAAGCCAAAGCCCAAGAAAAGAACAGAAACCCATCAGAACAAACACGAGAGCCAAGCGAGGAGCATTGCCAGACATTGCAGCATGCCCAAACCAGGAGGAAGGAGGGCTGAACAACAAGCGTCCTCCAGAAACCTTCGGGAAGAGTCTGGACTGCAGAAGCGGCGCTCCTAAAGCTGACTGCGACCGGCCACAAAAAGGTTCTAGCAGATCTACCGGGCAAGCGCCATCAACAGCCACCATGACGATATGTGGCTGGCAAGGGCCTGACTGGACACCCAATCAAACAGCACGCCCAGGCCGGTACCAGCACCACAGAGACCCCGGCCGCCATTACAGCATCCAATACACGTCTCATCACGCAGGCAGCCTGCGCTCTAACCACGATGAGCCCAGGGGACGAAAAGGCAGTCGCGGAAACCTCGATATATGACTATGATGAAAATCCGAATAGTCACTACAACCAGAACACGGGGCGACACCACAAGGCAAGTCTCCAGGACAACTACAAACCCCGTCCACACAGCACGGGTACTCAGGGGGATGGGAAATAAACTTACTTCCCTGCCCCTACAACAGCGGCACTTGAATGTCAAGGCCACCAGCGCAAAGGTTGACTGAAACTGGAAAGAGAAACACAAGATCAGGACTGCCCAAGAAGAGCCCACCCTGGACAAGCTTGCCAGGAGGGCACGTAGGCCTCAGCGTGGGTACAGAAATAGAAACAGCGAATGGGGATGAGGCCAAGGAGAAGACCACGACGGCCACCGGAACACACAAGAAGAAACACCACTCCCTACAAAGATGATAAGCAAGGGGGGGGGGGTGTTGTGACATGCAATGTGACCAGCCCACCTTAAGAGGAGATCCACCTTAAGGGAAGAAGAGGGAAGCCATGGACAAGGGAGGGGGAAGGAGGAAGAAGGTCTTGTAGCGCCCGGGAAGGCAGAACTCTGTAGAGTGTGGGGCCTAGAGCACTAGTGCTCACCAGAAGGGAAGCAGAACAGAACACAACAGTGGGTTAACCCACCCACCCATACTTCAGCCACACCCCCTTGCTAGAGCCCCCCTCCATTCTGAGTACCACTTGAAGCACTGGTTTCAATACAGCTTGGGGCGGAAAGCAAAGAGCAGGAGGTCGTGGGAACAGCCCGCTCCCTGCCCCGCTCCACTGAGCAGCGGTGCCTGGACTTAAATGTATAGACGGTTACAGCTGAACAACAGGTGAGCAGTTTCTCCAGGCAAGCCCACACCTACTGGGTGAAAATCGCAGAACAGCCCGCTCACTGCCCCGCTCCACTCGCTGGTTTATTCTGTTACAGGAGACTTGGGGTACAGAGAAGTATACAACTTAGCTGTAAACATTATCACCCTCACTTTTAACGGGTGGCACTGCAAAATTCCATTCCCAAATACTCTTTACGTTCACTGGTTTATAAGGGCTTGAATCATGGGAGGGTTGAATGAGCTGTACATAGCAAGGTTTCCATTATATGTTGTGTATTCTTTTGGGGGGCATTATCAAAACCTCTTCTTGCATTTGCGCACATGCTGTACAATTGCCAGTGCCCTGTGTGTCATTTCTCAGGCTTCCTCCATAGGTTTATTTACACTGGATATTACACACACACTTGCGCGCACGCGCACACACAAGCTTTTTCTACGATGGTTGTTTTTCATTGAATAATTATTTGCATTTAGAAAGTGACCCTCCCCGCCATATCCAAGGATTCCAGCCATGTCGGTGAACTACACGGGCAGGAACAAGGAAGCCACCGGCAGCAATCTGCCCATCTGATTGGACAACCAATCCTCACCTATGAGGAAGAAGCTTACTGTCCATGTCCAGAGTGAATGCGTGTATGCAGGGGATTTATAGAGCGCAGCCCTAGCTGGGAAGCAGCGGAGCGCTGTACAAAGGGGATGCACCCTGGGGTTTACACATAGGGTGTGGAGGCGGCAGAGGAGCTGAAATGGGTAGGAGGAGCAGGGGCAGGTGTAGAGCGTAACCCTAGCTGGGAAGCAGCGGAACGCTGTACAAAGGGGACGCACCCTGGGGTTTACACATAGGGTGCCGAAGCCACAGAGGAGCTGGAATGGGTAGGAGGAGCAGGGGCAGAGCGTAACCCTAGCTGGGAAGCAGCAGAGCGCTGAACAGAGGGGACGCACCTGGGGGTTACACGTAGGGTGTGGAGGCGGCAGAGGAGCTGAAATGGGTAGGAGGAGCAGGGGCAGGTGTAGAGCGTAACCCTAGCTGGGAAGCAGCGGAGCGCTGTACAAAGGGGACGCACCCTGGGGTTTACACATAGGGTGCCGAAGCCACAGAGGAGCTGGAATGGGTAGGAGGAGCAGGGGCAGAGCGTAACCCTAGCTGGGAAGCAGCGGAGCGCTGTACAAAGGGGACGCACCCTGGGGTTTACACGTAGGGTGTCGAAGCCACAGAGGAGCTGGAATGGGTAGGAAGAGCAGGGGGTGAGCGTAACCCTAGCTGGGAAGCAACAGAGCGCTGTACAGAGGGGACGCACCCCACGGGTTACATTTAGGGTGTGCAGGCGGCAGAGGAGCTGGAATGGGTAGGAGGAGCAGGGACAGAGTGTAACCCTAGCAGGGAAGCAGCGCGGCGCTGTACAGAGGGGATGCACCCCACGGGTTACACGCAGGGTGCGCAGGTGGCAGAGGGGTTCCAAGTCATTTCAGCACCTGCCTTTTCATCCCCAGGCTTTTAAACGTGCACATTACATCGAATATGCTCATCGTTTTTTGGGGGGTTTGTGGGGGTGGGAGGGTACCTCCCCAAACCCCCCTCCAACACTTATTTTTTGCCATTGCCCACCCGCCCAAACCCTTATCTGCCCTTTCCCACCCCCCTAAAAAATTCGATGAGCCCATTCGATGGAATGTGCACTTTGAAAAGCCTGGGGATGAAAAGGCAGATGATGAAAGGACGTCGTACCGGCAGAGAAGCTGGAATGGGAAGGAAGAGCAGGGGCAGAGCGTAGCCCTAACTGGGAAGCAGCAGAGCGCTGTAGAGAGGGGACAAACCCCAGGGGTTACACGTAGGGTGCAGAGGCAGCAGAGAAGCTGGAATGGGAAGGAAGAGCAGGGGCAGTAGGGGCTCCGAGTTGGGAGAAGTAGGGTTGAGTGGAGCAATCAGCGATTGGCAAGACGTTCTTTACAGAGTAGGAGGGTCTTCAGGTCCTTCCTGAACTCTAGGATCGAGAGGGCCAGTGATCTCTGCACGGGTTGTAGACCCCCCTGAGCGGAATGCATTGCATAGAACAGGTTACTTGAACCATGTTCGTTCTCAGTAGAGGGGCTCTCACAATTTTGTATTTTTGGAAGACTTGGGGTTTCCTCCTAAGTCACGAAGGGTAATCCAGACGTGGACCCCTTGCTCACTGTGTCTTAGAGTGACTCATCTTCACCCAAGTGATGATGCCCAACAAGACCAAAGCACATGCTTGGATGGTACTCGTGTTCAGAGGAGAATTGCCTTTCCGTGCTGGACTGCCCTTGTGGGTGGGACTAGACTCATATGCAAATGGGTATTTCCATTTGTGAATGGTGCAGTGAGCTAAAACAGGGTTGCAGACCCCCCTGAGTGGAATACGTTCCCAAGAGCAGGTTAATTTGACCATGTTCTTTCTCAGTAGAGGGGCTCCCACTATTTTGTACTAGCTGCATTGGTACTTCGTTCCAGAGACAGGGTTCATTACTGTAACATTTAATCATATTAAATAGCCGTTTTATACAGCACCAAAACAATCTGCCAACCAGAGGCGTTGCTAAGGGGGGGGCTAATGGGGCTATAGCCCCTGGTCTTTTGGCTGTAGCCCCAGATAAAATCTCAGGAGCTACAACCAAAAGGCTAGCTAGCCCCCAGTCCCGACAGTTCCGACATCAGAGTAGCCCTGGGTCTTTTCCAGACCTAGCAACACCCCTGCTGCCAAGTGAGAGCAGCTCCAGGGAACTCAAGAGGCCAAACCAAAGCAATCTGCCAAGCGAGAGCAGCTCCAGGGAACTCAAGAGGCCAAACCAAAGCAATCTGCCAGACGAGAGCAGCTCCAGGGAACTCAAGAGGCTAAACCAAAGCAATCTGCCAAGCGAGAGCAGCTCCCGGGAACTCAAGAGGCCAAACCAAAGCAATCTGCCAGACGAGAGCAGCTCCAGGGAACTCAAGAGGCCAAACCAAAGCAATCTGCCAAGCGAGAGCAGCTCCAGGGAACTCAAGAGGCCAAACCAAAGCAATCTGCCAGACGAGAGCAGCTCCAGGGAACTCAAGAGGCCAAACCAAAGCAATCTGCCAAGCGAGAGCAGCTCCAGGGAACTCAATAATCTGCCAAATGAGTGCAGCTCCAGGGAACTCAAGAGGCCAAACAACACAATTAATCTGTCAAGTGAGAGCAGCTCCAGGGAACTCAAGAGGCCAAATCAAAGCAATCTGCCAAGCGAGAGCAGCTCCAGGGAACTCAAGAGGCCAAACCAAAGCAATCTGACAAGCGAGAGCAGCTCCAGGGAACTCAAGAGGCCAAACCAAAGCTATCTGCCAAGCGCGAGCAGCTCCAGGAACTCAAGAGGCCAAACCAAAGCAATCTGCCAGACGAGAGCAGCTCCAGGGAACTCAAGAGGCCAGCTCCAGGGAACTCAAGGGGCCAAACCAAAGCAATCTGCCAAGCAAGAGCCGCTCCAGGGAACTCAAGAGGCCAAACCAAAGCAATCTGCCAAGCGAGAGCAGCTCCAGGGAACTAAAGAGGCCAAAGTGGAGATTTTTGGAGTTAGCATTAGAGATATTTGGGTCCAAACGAGATATATAGGTCTCCTCTTAGGCAAGAATGAGAAGGTGCAGGTGATACTTGGGGTGCACAAAGTGAAGCAGGATGCCTTGGAACTGGGCATTTGTGTCAAAGGAGGACCCCTCTTCTCTAAAGAAGTCGTTTTGGCAGCCGTGTCTGGTGAATTTTTTAATTGGAGGAGCATAAATGTTTCCCACAAATAATCAGGATCAGCTGTGCGTAGCTAGATAGCCTGAAAAAAACGTTTAAAATAATGAATTAAAATGGTGCATTTTATAACACACTTTCTGTGAAAAATTGGGTAAAAGGCCACAAAGTTAGCAATCAGTTTTTTAGGGTAGCTTAAGAAGAAATCCCATAGATTGAAGTCACCAACAGTGCACAGGAGCATTTCCCAAAGCATTTTCATGATGCCCTTTTCACAATATATGCCAGTATAAAAAAACATGTTCCTGCTGGCTGTGCCAATACATATCCATGCTGACTCCACTGGCTGTGCCAATAAATATCCATGCTGACGCCACCAATATATGCCAGCCTTCCAATATCAGAGCATACTCATGTTTGCTTTGTGCACAATATCATCAATGCTACTATAAGAAAACATGCTCATGCTGGCTCTGCCAATATATGCCATTGTCCCCATGTAAGAACATACTCCTACTAGCTTTTGTAAGTAGAAATGCCATGTCACACTAAGAAAACATGCCCCGACCCCCTGCACCAATTTAGGCCAGTTTGCCATGTACAAACACTCATGATGACTTTACCCTTGATGCCAGTAAACAAATCCCATGCCACAGAAAGAAAATGTAGCCAAAAAGGCTGCACCAATGCAGAGTAGTCTGTCCACATAATAATGTTTATCATGTCTGCTTTACACTTGATGTTCAGTAACAAATGCCATGCCACAGTAAGGAAGCATGTATAGACTGGCTGCACCAATGTAGGTCAGTCTAGCCCTATAATAACACTTATCATGTTTTCTGTACCCTAGATGGCTGTGAAAAATGGCATGCTACAGTAAGAACATGTATCCAAACTGGCTGCACCAAAGGTGCCCTGTTTCAGCCCGTAGTAACACTTATCATGTTTGCTGTACCTTTGATGGCAGTGAAAAATGCCATGCCACAGTAAGAAAAGATATCCAAACTGTCTGTACCGAAGTAGGCCCGTTACTGACTCTCCTACCAGGAAGCCACCAGAAGGACTCCGGCTCCCCCATTCATTAGCACCAACCTTGATGAGGAACTCTATGGCCCGCTGTGGACTGCCGTCTTCTGCCCCCGCTCTCTGGAAAGAGTGGTTTATGGGCTGAATAATGCTTCTCCTATTGATGACAGGTGCCACAGCCCACTGCACGTCTGTCCGGGTGGTAGCACCTCCTTCACACGCCCCCGGTCAGGAGGGATGACGCTGAGGGACTGAGAAGGCTGGTGGCTTTTCTGGAGTGAGAGGAGGACCTCCCAGAACTGATGCAGAGCCTCCTTTCCCATTTGAAACAGGCGGGCGCTCCTAAATGATGGTTGTGTCTAGCTTGCTCCAGTGTAGCAATGGATAATAAAAAAGATATCTTGTACCAAAGACCCTGCAGCATTAATTGCTTGAAACAATACCTAGAAATTGGGCCATGATACTTGTTTATCTACTGAACCAGTATCATATATATGTCCTATTTGCACCTTTTTTTTATGATTTAATCATTATAATGTAAAGAAATGAATATAAACCCAATGTTCTTTGTGTTTTTTTGTTTGTGCTTTTCTGTATATAATTGTGTCAAAACACTTATGCACATTGTAATCTCTTTCTACAAAAAACGTTGCCTCCTAAATGTATTATGTGGATGTATTCGTATTTTGTTATATTTTTGGTTGAGATTATAATTCCGTTGACTTCTGATTATGTGCTCTGGTTTTCTTTAAATATATGTTTTTGATGGCCCCCGGAGGTAGAAAGTGACTGTCTTGCACTTTTTCTTAATCATACTAGTTGTCTCTTATTTCATTTCTCAAACACTGGAAGCATCACCGTAATGTTTGTCCTTTGAAACACATAGCCACTTTACTATTTGGGTGGTTATATAAGAACAGCGGCAGATTTCACTTTAGGATTTCCATAATTTGGAAACCTCTCAGAGATATTAATTTATTATTTGAAACAAAGAAAAAAAGAAATAATATGAAAATAATTATTAGCAAGGGTACATTCTTTTGTTTAGATGTCCAGTGTAGCAATGCAGCATGGTAGTTAAGGTGCTCCACATCCCTCTCTAGAAGAAAGGAGAGTAGCAGAGAGTGAGTGCGACCATTGAGTAGATCACCTTCTTACAGACATCACCATTCACCCCCAGCTCAACCTTCGGTGTCCATCACTGTTTCAGCAGCAGAGTAGAAGGCCCTCATGACCAAGACTGTGAATGCTGCTGTTGATGCTCAGCTGCCTCTGCCTTGCCCAGTCCCTCAGGTCCCCACCCCTGGTCCATAGGACCATCCACTGGGGGCTGCAGTGGGCCTGGATGGCTCAGAGAATTAGGAGCTTGAGTGGAAAATAATTGTGACATTTCTGAGAAAAGAGATTATTGAGGAGGTCACAACCATCTCTTGCAGAACCTGGACCTGAGAGATATGAATGCTCCATAGGTGGGGAAAGGAACGCTGTATGCCTACAGCCGTTACTTTACCACCCCTCTGACAGGGCTGCCATTTCTCCAGAACATGCAAAACATTATCTTCAGAGAGTGGAAGGGTTCCTGAGAACTCAGCTATACCCAGAGGGTGGGCCAGACTCTATCCGAACCATGGGTTTGTTTTTACAGAGTTCCCCTAAACACTCAAATTTAACTTTCTCCTTCTTTGTGTTACAACACACACATCAGTGGCCACTCTGGATGCGGCTCCTTCTGACCCCATCAAGAAGAAGGTTGAGAGCCTATGGGGCCTATAAGTTTGGTCTCATAGCCAACACATACCTGGGCTGTACCACCCAGTCCTTGCTGAAGGACATCCATCTTCTGGCCTCCCTCTTAGATGAAGGAGCAGACTCTGCTGATTACTGGAGATCCTAAAGAAGGACATTAAACATCTCCCATGACCTCTTCAGAGCCATCACACGCCAGAGTGTCAGAGATTATGGCTAGGCGACAGTTCTGGCTTTGTATACGGAAGGCAGAGGCCTCACAGAGAGCTATTCTGATTCGACTGCCTTTTCTTGGAGAACCTCTGATTGGCTCAAAGTTGGGGGAACTGTTAAGGAGGCCCAGGATGGGAACAGGTGATCTTCCTCCATCAGACCTAAGACATCTACGCCCGCAGGGGTGGTTACAGGTACCAGTCCCGGGGATGATTTCAGAGGGTGCAAGGTCCTCAGAGAGGTCGCTTTCAAGGCAGGAGCACCTTTAACCCTATCCCTGCCAGAGCAAAGCTAGTCTTGCCCTGCCAGCTTCCAGACTGCCCACAGGTCTCCAGTTTCTCTCCTCTGATTGCCTCGTCCAGTGGTGGGGAATTGCCTGCAATATTTCCAACCCATTTGGGAAAAGGATGTCTCCAGGGCCTAGGTCCTGGACATTGTTCAAGTGGGCTACTTCATACAGTTACTTTCATTCCCTCAGACTCAGGGCTGTTGGTCACCCTGTTAGAAAAGATTTCATAATTGTATGTAATTTTCCCTCCATGTGTCAACCCCCAAACGTTTTGCTGCTGTTTAGACACCATGTAATGACTTTGCCAGAGAAGCACAGCCTTCAGCTGCACTCCTCTGGGCTTTTGCTCACTTTTTATGGGGAACCTGACATGACCTTAAAACAGTCAGTACTGGGAGACTTTGTTTCCCTTAGTCTTTTCCTCATGTTGCAACTTTTGTGCAACATGTAACAAGTGTGCAATGTATCTTACCATACAGCACACTTGGGTCTATAGTCATTTCCAAAGGCCCCAGATACTCTCGCTGGACTTTTTATGAACTGTGCAGATGTGTCATGGACAGGACTGGTAGCAGCTATCTTTTCGCATTATTTTTAACCCTTTTCTGCCATGTTAACTGCATTAACCGCGTTTGGCACGAATAGGTGGCCTGGCTCCAAAATGGCCATGCCATGGGGTTCTTTGTCCTGTCCTTTGGCCATCTTGCCCCTTCACCTTCCCCAGGTCGAGGTCAGTCCGTATTTGGTCATGCACTTTCCCGCAAATCCCAATGCTTTCGCGGGCTTCTGCATGCCTTGTGTGTGTGCCTCCAGGATGTGGGCTGGAACATCTGGTTCCAATACACATCCTGGGAGCCAGAGAGTCTGAAGTGCCATGAATGCCTGGGACCACCATGGTCCGTGATTGGTCCACATATGGAGTGTGTGTTTGTGAGCAGATCTCGCATTGGGTCCTCTCCATTTTGGCGCAAAGGGAACTTTGGATAAGAGGAGGCTGAAAATACCACTACCAGGTCGATCTCCTGAGTTCAAACTGAACAAAGGATAGGATCCAAGTATCCTGCAACACGAAGCCGAGTCGAGGAACCGCTGGTGACCTGCTGGAAGGTTTGGCACCCTGAGCCAGCTGTCGTCCCGTGGGACCCCTTTGCATCTGGTCGTCCTAGAAGGTCTGCGAAGACGCTTCGACCCATTGGAATAGTGGGACCAACTATTCTCGGAACCTTCATCAAAACCTGCAAGTAAGCTTTCTCGGAAATGTGTCCCTGGGCCAACCAGTGGACTTACCAGCTTACCCAGTTGCTTTGCTCTGTCACCGCCGCCATTTCGAGGAGGTCCTCGAAACTTGGTATACTGCTAGCTCTGTGTCCCCGGCACCCTCACACCGAATTTCGTACACTTGGCGTTCCCAGGTCTGAAGTGAAACGAGTGCGCCAGGACCGGAGTAAACGCGGATACCGTGTTGCCCTGCCGCGGCAACGTCCTTTGCAAGTTCACTGCATTTGTGACCCTCTTGCCCCTGAAGACTGCTGCAGTGAAACTGGGTCAATTCTTCCACCCGGAGTGGAGAAATCGCCACTGTCCCATTTGGGAATCATCGCTGTATCTCAGGAACTGAAAGGTGCTGAGACGTCCTTTTTGTCGCATTCGAACCTGCCAGCGAAGTGGACTGAACTGGCGAAGTTTGGACCCTCTTGCGTCGGGGACCGGTGAGTACTCCATACCTCAACCGGAGGCCCCTAGCACAATGGCCCATTTTTACGCACGAGTGGTCCCTGAGGGTCCCTCTCCTTTCCACTGCTATTGCAAAATATCGACTCCATCCCGCACTCTCGAACTGCCACTGCCTTCAAGTGGAGGTCCTTCTTTAATAGTGGGAACTTGTTCTGCATCGCTTCATCCACCTTCCCGAGCTGCTAGAGACCCCTCAAGAGACCCCCCTTTGGCCCATTGGCAAAACCGTGTGCACTGACATTGCATGTACTATTGAGCACAAGGCTCCTCTCTTCTTAGGGCTTGGACTGCCTCTTAGTTAGGTGTATTGTTGATGTCAAACTGGGCCTTAAGACTATCTGCACTGCCTGTTTCCTCACCCTCTAGGTTGTCGATATATTTCATGCATTTAACCCTTTAGACCCAAATGGTCTTGTATATATATTGTATTGAGTGTGATGTATTGGTTTACCTAGTGTTACTGTGATTCTTTTGCTATAATTTTTGTTACAAAGGCCTTGTAATAAATGTGTCTATAAGTAGACCTGGTGGGGGCTTATTCACATGTGCTGATCCATCCTGGCAACCAGAAGCTCCATCCGTTTGCTGAGGAGGGTCTACAGCTTCAGTTTCAGGTTCTCCCGTTCATACGGAGGTCAGCACCATACGTGTTCTCTAAGGTCCTGGACCCCCTTATAGGTCTCCTTCACTAGAGGGGAGTTGCACTCCATCCGTACCTGGACGATTGGTTAATACATGTCCCATCCCTGGTCCACTGCTCACAGGACCCTAACTGGTCTGCACCACTCTGACTCGCTTCAGGTGGCTCCTAAACTACAAGAAATCATCACTGCAACCAACCCAGATCCTGGAGTGTGTGGGTGGCTTATTCAACACATTGAGAGCGTTTGGTCTCCTTTCCCCCGGCCAGGGCCGGCAAGCTCCAATCACAACTCTTGGCTTGCCTGGGGACCAGAAGGGCTTCTGTGCTACAGTGGCTGACCATTTAGGGTTGCCTAGCAGCAATGGTCTTTGTCGTCCCATGGGTGAGATGCCATCTCAGGCCTCTGGTGAATCACCTTCTGGACCATTGGCAGGATCCTCCCAGGATTACAGCATTTGGGTACCGATGTCAATGGGGTTGGCCAGGGAGATGGAATGGTTGCTGTCAGACTCCAATCTCCTTGCAGGTTTTCCCCTTGCGCCCACATGCTGGAAGTTCTCACAATGGACAGATGCCAGCCAGAGGGGTTGGGGATGCTCCTGCAACCAGCTGATCACCCAGGGCAGGTGGTCATCTGCGGGTGGCTACAGGTGCTCCAGTTCGAGGGAGCTCTTTATGATTTGGGAGTTTCTCTGCACCCTGTGCCAGGACCTCCGGGGATGGCTGTTCCGATAGGCATGGACAACCAGGTTCCAAAGACCTACATCAATAGACAGGGGAACACGTTCCCATTCTCTGCAGGAAGGTGCATCACAGATCATGGACTGGGCAGAGAAAACCTGCTCTCAATAAGAGCAGCTTATCTTCCAGGCATCCTGAACCCCAGAGCAGATGCCCTCGGCTGGCGGTTTCCCTTCTCAGTAGAGTACTCTCTGTCGGCCCAGACCTTCCAGCTCGTCTACTCCCGACTAGGATACCTCTAGTGGATCCGGCTAGGATACCTCTCGTGGATCTCTTTGCTTCTCGAGCAGATGCTCCCCTCCCCTCATTCTTTACCCTGGCCTTGGATCTTGAAGCCATGGGGGTGGATGCCATGTCAGAGAGCTGGCCTCGGGCTTGCCTCAATGTCTTCCCTCTCCTCTAGAAGCTCCTGCTGAGTATCAAGAGGGAGATGCTGTGGATCATTCTTATTTCAGAATGATGGCCAAGGAAGGCATGGTGGTTCCCCTCCTTCTTCAGCTTCCATCTGCCAGTGTTCCCCTCCCTCTCAGCCCAC